>NC_137555.1:3936620-5151527 GCF_963082525.1 Nesoenas mayeri | reverse complement strand
CCCTAACCCGAACCCTAACCAAACCCGGACCCTGACCATAACCATGACCCTAACCCAAACTTAATTTAACCATAACCCTAAACCTAAACCTAACCCTAACCTAGGCCTAATCCTAATGCTAAGTCTAACCCTAAAACAACCCGAATCCTACCCCTAAGCCTAATCCTAAGCCTAAATGTAACCCTAACCCGAACCCTAACCTGAACCCTGACCATGACCCTGACCGTAACGCTGACCAGAACCCTAATATATGTTTAACCATAAGCCTAAACCTCACCATAGCCATAACCTATGCCTAACCGTAACGCTAAGTCTAACGCTAAACCAACTCTAATCCTAACCCTAACTACAATCCTAACCCTAGCCCTAACCCTAACCTTAGCCGGAACCCTAGTCCCAACCTGACCCTGACCATAACCATAACGCTCACCAGAACCCTAACATATGTTTAACTATAAGCCTAAACCTCACCATAGCCGTAACGTAAGCCTAACCCTAACGCTAAGTTTAACGCTAAACCAACTCTAATCCTAACCCTAACGGTAATCCTAACCCTAGCCCTAACCCTAACCCTAACCAAACCCGAACCGTGACCATAATCCTGACTCTAACCAAAACGTAAGTTTAACCATAACCCTAAACCTAAACGTAACCCTAACCTAGGCCTAATCCTAATGCTAAGTCTAACCCTAAAAAAGCCCGAATCCTACCCCTAAGCCTAACCCTAAGCCTAAATGTAACCCTAACCCGAACCCTAACCCGAACCCTAACCCTAACCCGAACCCTAACCTGAACCCTGACCATGACCCTGACCGTAACGCTGACCAGAACCCTAACATATGTTTAACCATAAGCCTAAACCTCACCATAGCCGTAACCTATGCCTAACCCTAACGCTAAGTCTAACGCTAAAACAACTCTAATCCTAACCCTAACTAGAATCCTAACCCTAGCCCTAACCCTAACCCTAGCCGGAACCCTATCCCTAACCTGACCCTGACCATAACGCTGACCAGAACCCTAACATATGTTTAACCATAAGCCTAAACCTCACCATAGCCGTAACCTAAGACTAACCCTAACGCTAAGTCTAACGCTAAACCAACTCTAATCCTAACCCTAACGGTAATCCTAACCCTAGCCCTAACCCTAACCCTAACCAAACCCGGACCCTGACCATAACCATGACCCTAACCCAAACTTAATTTAACCATAACCCTAAACCTAAACCTAACCCTAACCTAGGCCTAATCCTAATGCTAAGTCTAACCCTAAAACAACCCGAATCCTACCCCTAAGACTAACCGTAAGCCTAAATGTAACTCTAACCTGAACCCTAACCCTAACCCGAACCCTAACCTGAACCCTGACCATGACCCTGACCATAACGCTGACCAGAACCCTAACATATGTTTAACCATAAGCCTAAACCTCACCATAGCCGTAACCTATGCCTAACCCTAACGCTAAGTCTAACGCTAAACCAACTCTAAGCCTAACCCTAACGGTAATCCTAACCCTAGCCCTAACCCTAACCCTAACCAAACCCGGACCCTGACCATAACCCTGACCCTAACCCAAACTTAATTTAACCATAACCCTAAACCTAAACCTAACCCTAACCTAGGCCTAATCCTAATGCTAAGTTTAACCCTAAAACAACCCGAATCCTACCCCTAAGCCTAACCCTAAGCCTAAATGTTACCCTAACTCGAACCCTAACCCTAACCCGAACCATAACCTGAACCCTGACCATGACCCTGACCGTAACGCTGACCAGAAACCTAACATATGTTTAACCATAAGCCTAAACCTCACCATAGCCGTAACCTAAGACTAACCCTAACGCTAAGTCTAACGCTAAACCAACTCTAATCCTAACCCTAACTACAATCATAACCCTAGCCCTAACCCTAACCCTAGCCGGAACCCTAGCCCTAACCTGACCCTGACCATAACCATAACGCTGACCAGAACCCTAACATATGTTTAACCATAAGCCTAAACCTCACCATAGCCGTAACCTAAGCCTAACCCTAGCGCTAAGTCTAACGCTAAACCAACTCTAATCCTAACCCTAACGGTAATCCTAACCCTAGCCCTAACCCTAACCCTAACCAAACCCGGACCGTGACCATAATCCTGACCCTAACCAAAACGTAAGTTTAACCATAACCCTAAACCTAAACGTAACCCTAACCTAGGCCTAATCCTAATGCTAAGTCTAACCCTAAAACAACCCGAATCCTACCCCTAAGCGTAAACCTAAGCCTACATGTAACCCTAACCTGAACCCTAACCTGAACCCTGACCATGACCCTGACCGTAACGCTGACCAGAACCCTAACATATGTTTAACCATAAGCCTAAACCTCACCATAGCCGTAAACTATGCCTAACCCTAACGCTAAGTCTAACACTAAACCAACTCTAATCCTAACCCTAACTACAATTCTAACCCTAGCCCTAACCCTAACCCTAGCCGGAACCCTAGCCCTAACCTGACCCTGACCATAACCATAACGCTGACCAGAACCCTAACATATGTTTAACCATAAGCCTAAACCTCACCATAGCCGCAACCTAAGCCTAACCCTAGCGCTAAGTCTAACGCTAAACCAACTCTAATCCTAACCCTAACGGTAATCCTAACCCTAGCCCTAACCCTAACCCTAACCAAACCCGGACCCTGACCATAATCCTGACCCTAACCAAAACGTAAGTTTAACCATAACCCTAAACCTAAACGTAACCCTAACCTAGGCCTAATCCTAATGCTAAGTCTAACCCTAAAACAGCCCGAATACTACCCCTAAGCCTAACCCTAAGCCTAAATGTAACCCTAACCCGAACCCTAACCCTAACCCGAACCCTAACCTGAACCCTGACCATGACCCTGACCGTAACGCTGACCAGAACCCTAACATATGTTTAACCATAAGCCTAAACCTCACCATAGCCGTAACCTATGCCTAACCCTAACGCTAAGTCTAACACTAAACCAACTCTAATCCTAACCCTAACGGTAATCCTAACCCTAGCCCTAACCCTAACCCTAACCAAACCCGGACCCTGACCATAACCATGACCCTAACCCAAACTTAATTTAACCATAACCCTAAAGCTAAACCTAACCCTAACCTAGGCCTAATCCTAATGCTAAGTCTAACCCTAAAACAGCCCGAATCCTACCCCTAAGTCTAACCCTAAGCCTAAATGTAACCTTAACCTCAACACTAACCCTAACCCGAACCATAACCTGAACCCTGACCATGACCCTGACCGTAACGCTGACCAGAACCCTAACATATGTTTAACCATAAGTCTAAACCTCACCATAGCCATAAACTATGCCTAACCCTAAGGCTAAGTCTAACGCTAAAACAACTCTAATCCTAACCCTAACTAGAATCCTAACCCTAGCCCTAACCCTAACCCTAGCCGGAACCCTAGCCCTAACCTGACCCTGACCATAACGCTGACCAGAACCCTAACATATGTTTAACCATAAGCCTAAACCTCACCATAGCCGTAACCTAAGACTAACCCTAACGCTAAGTCTAACGCTAAACCAACTCTAATCCTAACCCTAACGGTAATCCTAACCCTAGCCCTAACCCTAACCCTAACCAAACCGGGACCCTGACCATAACCATGACCCTAACCCAAACTTAATTTAACCATAACCCTAAACCTAAACCTAACCCTAACCTAGGCCTAATCCTAATGCTAAGTCTAACCCTAAAACAACCCGAATCCTACCCCTAAGACTAACCGTAAGCCTAAATGTAACTCTAACCTGAACCCTAACCCTAACCCGAACCCTAACCTGAACCCTGACCATGACCCTGACCATAACGCTGACCAGAACCCTAACATATGTTTAACCATAAGCCCAAACCTCACCATAGCCGTAACCTATGCCTAACCCTAACGCTAAGTCTAACGCTAAACCAACTCTAAGCCTAACCCTAACGGTAATCCTAACCCTAGCCCTAACCCTAACCCTAACCAAACCCGGACCCTGACCATAACCCTGACCCTAACCCAAACTTAATTTAACCATAACCCTAAACCTAAACCTAACCCTAACCTAGGCCTAATCCTAATGCTAAGTTTAACCCTAAAACAACCCGAATCCTACCCCTAAGCCTAAATGTTACCCTAACCCGAACCCTAACCCTAACCCGAACCATAACCTGAACCCTGACCATGACCCTGACCGTAACGCTGACCAGAACCCTAACATATGTTTAACCATAAGCCTAAACCTCACCATAGCCGTAACCTAAGACTAACCCTAACGCTAAGTCTAACGCTAAACCAACTCTAATCCTAACCCTAACTGTAATCCTAACCCTAGCCCTAACCCTAACCCTAACCAAACCCAGACCTTGACCATAACCATGACCCTAACCCAGACTTAATTTAACCATAACCCTAAAGCTAAACCTAACCCTAACCTATGGCTAATCCTAATGCTAAGTCTAACCCTAAAACAGCCCGAATCCTACCCCTAAGCCTAATCCTAAGCCTAAATGTAACCCTAACCTCAACACTAACCCTAACCCGAACCCTAACCTGAACCCTGACCATGACCTAGACCGTAACGCTGACCAGAACCCTAACATATGTTTAACCATAAGCCTAAACCTCACCATAGCCATAATCTAAGCCTAACCCTAACGCTAAGTCTAACGCTAAACCAACTCTAATCCTAACCCTAACTGTAATCCTAACCCTAGCCCTAATCCTAACCCTTACCAAAACAGGACCCTGACCATAACCCTGACCCTAACCCAAAAGTAAGTTTAACCATAACCCTAAACCTAAACCTAACTCTAACCTAGGCCTAATCGTAACGCTAAGTCTAACCCTAAAACAACCCGAATCCTACCCCTAAGCCTCACCCTAAGCCTAAATGTAACCCTAACCTCAACACTAACCCTAACCCGAACCCTAACTTGAACCCTGACCATGACCCTGACCGTAACGCTGACCAGAACGCTAATATATGTTTAACCATAAGCCTAAACCTCACCATAGCCGTAACCTATGCCTAACCCTAAGGCTAAGTCTAACGCTAAACCAACTCTAATCCTAACCCTAACTACAATCCTAACCCTAGCCCTAACCCTAACCCTAGCCGGAACCCTAGCCCTAACCTGACCCTGACCATAACCATAACGCTGACCAGAACCCTAACATATGTTTAACCATAAGCCTAAACCTCACTATAGCCGTAACCTAAGCCTAACCCTAGCGCTAAGTCTAACGCTAAACCAACTCTAATCCTAACCCTAACGGTAATCCTAACCCTAGCCCTAAACCTAACCCTAACCAAACCCGGACCGTGACCATAATCCTGACCTTAACCAAAACGTAAGTTTAACCATAACCCTAAACCTAAATGTAACCCTAACCTAGGCCTAATCCTAATGCTAAGTCTAACCCTAAAACAACCCGAATCCTACCCCTAAGCCTAACCCTAAGCCTAAATGTAACCCTAACCCGAATCCTAACCCTAACCCGAACCATAACCTGAACCCTGACCATGACCCTGACCGTAACGCTGACCAGAACCCTAACATATGTTTAACCATAAGCCTAAACCTCACCATAGCCGTAACCTATGCCTAACCCTAACGCTAAGTCTAACGCTAAACCAACTCTAATCCTAACCCAAACTACAATCCTAACCCTAGCCCTAACCCTAACCCTAACCCTAACCTGACCCTGACCATAACCATAACGCTGACCAGAACCCTAACATATGTTTAACCATAAGTCTAAACCTCACCATAGCCGTAAATAAGACTAACCGTGACGCTAATTCTAACGCTAAACCAACTCTAATCCTAACCCTAACTGTAATCTTAACCCTAGCCCTAACCTTAACCCTAACCAAACCCGGACCCTAACCATAACCATGACCCTAACCCAAACTTAATTTAACCATAAACCTAAAGTTAAACCTAACCCTAACCTAGGCCTAATCCTAATGCTAAGTCTAACCCTAAAACAACCCAAATCCTATCTCTAAGCCTAACCCTAAGTCTAAATGTAACCCTAACCTGAACCCTAACCGTAACGCGAACCCTAACATGAACCCTGACCATGACCCTGACCGTAACCCTGACCAGAACCCTAACATATGTTTAACCATAAGCCTAAACCTCACCATAGCCGTAAACTATGTCTAACCCTAACGCTAAGTCTAACGCTAAACCAACTCTAATCCTAACCCTAACTACAATCCTAATCCTAGCCCTAACCCTAACCCTAGTCGGAACCCTAGCCCTAACCTGACCCTGACCATAACGCTGACCAGAACCCTAACATATGTTTAACCATAAGCCTAAACCTCTCCATAGCCGTAACCTAAGACTAACCCTAACGCTAAGTCTAACGCTAAACCAACTCTAAGCCTAACCCTAACTGTAATCCTAACTCTAGCCCTAACCCTAACCCTAACCAAACCCGGACCCTGACCATAACCATGACCCTAACCCAAACTTAATTTAAACATAACCCTAAACCTAACCTTAACCTAGGCCTAATCCTAATGCTAAGTCTAACCCTAAAACAACCCAAATCCTATCTCTAAGCCTAACCCTAAGCCTAAATGTAACCCTAACCTGAACCCTAACCGTAACGCGAACCCTAACATGAACCCTGACCATGACCCTGACCGTAACGCTGACCAGAACCCTAACATATGTTTAACCATAAGCCTAAATCTCACCATAGCCGTAACCTAAGCCTAACCCTAGCGCTAAGTCTAACGCTAAACCAACTCTAATCCTAACCCTAACGGTAATCCTAACCCTAGCCCTAACCCTAACCCTAACCAAACCCGGACCGTGACCATAATCCTGACCCTAACCAAAACGTAAGTTTAACCATAACCCTAAACCTAAACGTAACCCTAACCTAGGCCTAATCCTAATGCTAAGTCTAACCCTAAAACAACCCGAATCCTACCCCTAAGTCTAACCCTAAGCCTAAATGTTACCCTAACCCGAATCCTAACCCTAACCCGAACCATAACCTGAACCCTGACCGTGACCCTGACCGTAACGCTGACCAGAACCCTAACATATGTTTAACCATAAGCCTAAACCTCACCATAGCCGTAACCTATGCCTAACCCTAACGCTAAGTCTAACGCTAAACCAACTCTAATCCTAACCCTAACTAGAATCCTAACCCTAGCCCTAACCCTAACCCTAGCCGGAACCCCATCCCTAACCTGATCCTGACCATAACGCTGACCAGAACCCTAACATATGTTTAACCGTAAGTCTAAACCTCACCATAGCCGTAAACTAAGACTAACCGTGATGCTAAGTCTAACGCTAAACCAACTCTAATCCTAACCCTAACTGTAATCTTAACCCTAGCCCTAACCCTAACCCTAACCAAACCCGGACCCTGACCATAACCATGACCCTAACCCAAACTTAATTTAACCATAACTCTAAAGCTAAACCTAACCCTAACCTAGGCCTAATTCTAATGCTAAGTTTAACCCTAAAACAACCCGAATCCTACCCCTAAGCGTAAACCTAAGCCTACATGTAACCCTAACCTGAACCCTGACCATGACCCTGACCGTAACGCTGACCAGAACCCTAACATATGTTTAACCATAAGCCTAAACCTCACCATAGCCGTAAACTATGCCTAACCCTAACGCTAAGTCTAACGCTAAATCAACTCTAATCCTAACCCTAACTACAATTCTAACCCTAGCACTAACCCTAACCCTAGCCGGAACCCTAGCCCTAACCTGACCCTGACCATAACCATAACGCTGACCAGAACCCTAACATATGTTTAACCATAAGCCTAAACCTCACCATAGCCGTAACCTAAGCCTAACCCTAACGCTAAGTCTAACGCTTAACCAACTCTAATCCTAACCCTAACGGTAATCCTAACCCTAGCCCTAACCCTAACCCTAACCAAATCCGGACCCTGACCATAACCATGACCCTAACCCAAACTTAATTTAACCATAAACCTAAACCTAAACCTAACCCTAACCTAGGCCTAATCCTAATGCTAAGTCTAACCCTAAAACAACCCGAATCCTACCCCTAAGCCTAACTCTAAGCCTAAATGTAACCCTAACCTGAACCCTAACCCTAACCCGAACCCTAACCTGAACCCTGACCATGACCCTGACCATAACGCTCACCAGAACCCTAACATATGTTTAACCATAAGACTAAACCTCACCATAGACGTAACCTATGCCTAACCCTAATGCTAAGTCTAACGCTAAACCAACTCTAATCCTAACCCTAACGGTAATCCTAACCCTAGCCCTAACCCGAACCCTAACCAAACCCGGACCCTGACCATAACCATGACCCTAACCCAAACTTAATTTAACCATAACCCTAAAGCTAAACCTAACCCTAACCTAGGCCTAATCCTAATGCTAAGTCTAACCCTAAAACAGCCCGAATCCTACCCCTAAGCCTAATCCTAAGCCTAAATGTAACCCTAACCTCAACACTAACCCTAACCCGAACCCTAACCTGAACCCTGACCATGACCCTGACCGTAACGCTGACCAGAACCCTAATATATGTTTAACCATAAGCCTAAACCTCACCATAGCCGTAACCTATGCCTAACCCTAACGCTAAGTCTAACGCTAAACCAACTCTAATCCTAACCCTAACTGCAATCCTAACCCTAGCCCTAACCCTATCCTTAGCCGGAACCCTAGTCCCAACCTGACCCTGACCATAACCATAACGCTCACCAGAACCCTAACATATGTTTAACTATAAGCCTAAACCTCACCATAGCCGTAACCTAAGCCTAACCTTAACGCTAAGTTTAACGCTAAACCAACTCTAATCCTAACCCTAACAGTAATCCTAACCCTAGCCCTAACCAAATCCAGACCCTAACCATAACCCTGACACTAACCCAAGCGTAAGTTTAACCATAACCCTAAACCTAAATCTAACCCTAACCTATGCCTAACCCTAATGCTAAGTCTAACCCTAAAACAACCCGAATCCTACCCCTAAGCCTAACCCTAAGCCTAAATGTTACCCTAACCCGAAACCTAACCCTAACTCGAACCATAACCTGAACCCTGACCATGACCCTGACCGTAACGCTGACCAGAACCCTAATATATGTTTAACCATAAGCCTAAACCTCACCATAGCCGTAACCTATGCCTAACCCTAACGCTAAGTCTAACGCTAAACCAACTCTAATCCTAACCCTAACTACAATCCTAACCCTAGCCCTAACCCTAACCCTAGCCGGAACCCTAGCCCTAACCTGACCCTGACCATAACCATAACGCTGACCAGAACCCTAACATATGTTTAACCATAAGCCTAAACCTCACCATAGCCGTAACCTAAGCCTAACCCTAACGCTAAGTCTAACGCTAAACCAACTCTAATCCTAACCCTAACGGTAATCCTAACCCTAGCCCTAACCCTAACCCTAACCAAACCCGGACCCTGACCATAACCATGACCCTAACCCAAACTTAATTTAACCATAACCCTAAAGCTAAACCTAACCCTAACCTAGGCCTAATCCTAATGCTAAGTCTAACCCTAAAACAGCCCGAATCCTACCCCTAAGTCTAACCCTAAGCCTAAATGTAACCTTAACCTCAACACTAACCCTAACCCGAACCCTAACCTGAACCCTGACCATGACCCTGACCGTAACGCTGACCAGAACCCTAACATATGTTTAACCATAAGTCTAAACCTCACCATAGCCGTAAACTATGCCTAACCCTAACGCTAAGTCTAACGCTAAAACAACTCTAATCCTAACCCTAACTAGAATCCTAACCCTAGCCCTAACCCTAACCCTAGTCGGAACCCTAGCCCTAACCTGACCCTGACCGTAACGCTGACCAGAACCCTAACATATGTTTAACCATAAGCCTAAACCTCACCATAGCCGTAACCTAAGACTAACCCTAACGCTAAGTCTAACGCTAAACCAACTCTAATCCTAACCCTAACTGTAATCCTAACCCTAGCCCTAACCCTAACCCTAACCAAACCCAGACCTTGACCATAACCATGACCCTAACCCAGACTTAATTTAACCATAACCCTAAAGCTAAACCTAACCCTAACCTATGGCTAATCCTAATGCTAAGTCTAACCCTAAAACAACCCAAATCCTACCCCTAAGCCTAACCCTAAGCCTAAATGTAACCCTAACCTCAACACTAACCCTAACTCGAACCCTAACCTGAACCCTGACCATGACCTAGACCGTAACGCTGACCAGAACCCTAACATATGTTTAACCATAAGCCTAAACCTCACCATAGCCATACTCTAAGCCTAACCCTAACGCTAAGTCTAACGCTAAACCAACTCTAATCCTAACCCTAACTACAATCCTAACCCTAGCCCTAACCCTAACCCTAGCCGGAACCCTAGCCCTAACCTGACCCTGACCATAACGCTGACCAGAACCCTAACATATGTTTAACCATAAGCCTAAACATCTCCATAGCCGTAACCTAAGACTAACCCTAACGCTAAGTCTAACGCTAAACCAACTCTAATCCTAACCCTAACTGTAATCTTAACCCTAGCCCTAACCCTAACCCTAACCAAACCCGGACCCTGACCATAACCATGACCCTAACCCAAACTTAATTTAAACATAACCCTAAACCTAACCTTAACCTAGGCCTAATCCTAATGCTAAGTCTAACCCTAAAACAACCCAAATCCTATCTCTAAGCCTAACCCTAAGCCTAAATGTAACCCTAACCTGAACCCTAACCGTAACGCGAACCCTAACCGGAACCCTGACCATGACCCTGACCGTAACGCTGACCAGAACCCTAACATATGTTTAACCATAAGCCTAAATCTCACCATAGCCGTAACCTAAGACTAACCCTAACACTAAGTTTAACGCTAAAGCAACTCTAATCCTAACCCTAACGGTAATCCTAACCCTAGCCCTAACCCTAACTATAACCAAACCCGGACCCTGACCATAACCATGACCCTAACCCAAACTTAATTTAACCATAAACCTAAAGCTAAACCTAACCCTAAACTATGGCTAATCCTAATGCTAAGTCTAACCCTAAAACAGCGCGAATTCTACCCCTAAGCCTAACTCTAAGCCTAAATGTAACCCTAACCTCAACACTAACCCTAACCCGAACCCTAACCTGAACCATGACCATGACCTAGACCATAAGGCTGACCAGAACCCTAACATATGTTTAACGATAAGCCTAAACCTCACCATAGCCGTAACCTAAGCCTAACCCTAACGCTAAGTCTAACGCTCAAACAACTCTAATCCTAAACCTAACTGTAATCCTAACCCTAGCCCTAACCCTAACCAATACCGGACCCTGACCATAACCATGACCCTAACCCAAAAGTAAGTTTAACCATAACCCTAAACCTAAACCTAACCCTAACCTAGGCCTAATCCTAATGCTAAGTCTAACCCTAAAACAACCCGAATCCTACCCCTAAGACTAATTCTAAGCCTAAATGTAACCCTAACCAGAACCCTAACCCTAACCCGAACCCTAACCTGAACCCTGACCATGACCCTGACCATAACGCTGACCAGAACCCTAACATATGTTTAACCATAAGCCCAAACCTCACCATAGACGTAACCTATGCCTAACCCTAACGCTAAGTCTAACGCTAAACCAACTCTAAGCCTAACCCTAACGGTAATCCTAACCCTAGCCCTAACCCTAACCCTAACCAAACCCGGACCCTGACCATAACCCTGACCCTAACCCAAACGTAAGTTTAACCATAACCCTAAACCTAAACCTAACCCTAACCTAGGCCTAATCCTAATGCTAAGTCTAACCCTAAAACAACCCGAATCCTACCCCTAAGCCTAACCCTAAGCCTAAATGTTACCCTAACCCGAACCCTAACCCTAACCCGAACCATAACCTGAACCCTGACCATGACCCTGACCGTAACGCTGACCAGAACCCTAACATATGTTTAACCATAAGCTTAAACCTGACCATAGCCGTAACCTAAGACTAACCCTAACGCTAAGTCTAATGCTAAACCAACTCTAATCCTAACCCTAACTACAATCCTAATCCTAGCCCTAACCCTAACCCTAGCCGGAACCCTAGCCCTAACCTGACCCTGACCATAACCATAACGCTGACCAGAACCCTAACATATGTTTAACCATAAGCCTAAACCTCACCATAGCCGTAACCTAAGCCTAACCCTAGCGCTAAGTCTAACGCTAAACCAACTCTAATCCTAACCCTAACGGCAATCCTAACCCTAGCCCTAACCCTAACCCTAACCAAACCCGGACCGTGACCATAATCCTGACCCTAACCAAAACGTAAGTTTAACCATAACCCTAAACCTAAACGTAACCCTAACCTAGGCCTAATCCTAATGCTAAGTCTAACCCTAAAACAACCCGAATCCTACCCCTAAGCCTAACCCTAAGCCTAAATGTAACCCTAACCCGAATCCTAACCCTAACCCGAACCATAACCTGAACCCTGACCATGACCCTGACCGTAACGCTGACCAGAACCCTAACATATGTTTAACCATAAGCCTAAACCTCACCATAGCCGTAACCTATGCCTAACCCTAACGCTAAGTCTAACGCTAAACCAACTCTAATCCTAACCCTAACTAGAATCCTAACCCTAGCCCTAACCCTAACCCTAGCCGGAACCGTATCCCTAACCTGACCCTGACCATAACGCTGACCAGAACCCTAACATATGTTTAACCATAAGTCTAAACCTCACCATAGCCGTAACCTAAGACTAACCCTAACGCTAAGTCTAACGCTAAACCAACTCTAATCCTAACCCTAACTGTAATCTTAACCCTAGCCCTAACCCTAACCCTAACCAAATCCGGACCCTGACCATAACCATGACCCTAACCCAAACTTAATTTAACCATAACTCTAAAGCTAAACCTAACCCTAACCTAGGCCTAATCCTAATGCTAAGTCTAACCCTAAAACAACCCGAATCCTACCCCTAAACGTAAACCTAAGCCTACATGTAACCCTAACCTGAACCCTAACCTGAACCCTGACCATGACCCTGACCGTAACGCTGACCAGAACCCTAACATATGTTTAACCATAAGCCTAAACCTCACCATAACCGTAAACTATGCCTAACCCTAACGCTAAGTCTAACGCTAAACCAACTCTAATCCTAACCCTAACTACAATTCTAACCCTAGCATTAACCCTAACCCTAGCCGGAACCCTAGCCCTAACCTGATCCTGACCATAACGCTGACCAGAACCCTAACATATGTTTAACCATAAGCCTAAACCTCACCATAGCCGTAACCTAAGCCTAACCCTAACGCTAAGTCTAACGCTTAACCAACTCTAATCCTAACCCTAACGGTAATCCTAACCCTAGCCCTAACCCTAACCCTAACCAAATCCGGACCCTGACCATAACCATGACCCTAACCCAAACTTAATTTAACCATAAACCTAAACCTAAACCTAACCCTAACCTAGGTCTAATCCTAATGCTAAGTCTAACCCTAAAACAACCCGAATCCTACCCCTAAGACTAACTCTAAGCCTAAATGTAACCCTAACCTGAACCCTAACCCTAACCCGAACCCTAACCTGAACCCTGACCATGACCCTGACCATAACGCTCACCAGAACCCTAACATATGTTTAACGATAAGCCTAAACCTCACCATAGCCGTAACCTATGCCTAACCCTAATGCTAAGTCTAACGCTAAACCAACTCTAATCCTAACCCTAACGGTAATCCTAACCCTAGCCCTAACCCGAACCCTAACCAAACCCGGACCCTGACCATAACCATGACCCTAACCCAAACTTAATTTAACCATAACCCTAAAGCTAAACCTAACCCTAACCTAGGCCTAATCCTAATGCTAAGTCTAACCCTAAAACAGCCCGAATCCTACCCCTAAGCCTAATCCTAAGCCTAAATGTAACCCTAACCTCAACACTAACCCTAACCCGAACCCTAACCTGAACCCTGACCATGACCCTGACCGTAACGCTGACCAGAACCCTAATATATGTTTAACCATAAGCCTAAACCTCACCATAGCCGTAACCTATGCCTAACCCTAACGCTAAGTCTAACGCTAAACCAACTCTAATCCTAACCCTAACTGCAATCCTAACCCTAGCCCTAACCCTATCCTTAGCCGGAACCCTAGTCCCAACCTGACCCTGACCATAACCATAACGCTCACCAGAACCCTAACATATGTTTAACTATAAGCCTAAACCTCACCATAGCCGTAACCTAAGCCTAACCTTAACGCTAAGTTTAACGCTAAACCAACTCTAATCCTAACCCTAACAGTAATCCTAACCCTAGCCCTAACCAAATCCAGACCCTAACCATAACCCTGACACTAACCCAAGCGTAAGTTTAACCATAACCCTAAACCTAAATCTAACCCTAACCTATGCCTAACCCTAATGCTAAGTCTAACCCTAAAACAACCCGAATCCTACCCCTAAGCCTAACCCTAAGCCTAAATGTTACCCTAACCCGAAACCTAACCCTAACTCGAACCATAACCTGAACCCTGACCATGACCCTGACCGTAACGCTGACCAGAACCCTAATATATGTTTAACCATAAGCCTAAACCTCACCATAGCCGTAACCTATGCCTAACCCTAACGCTAAGTCTAACGCTAAACCAACTCTAATCCTAACCCTAACTACAATCCTAACCCTAGCCCTAACCCTAACCCTAGCCGGAACCCTAGCCCTAACCTGACCCTGACCATAACCATAACGCTGACCAGAACCCTAACATATGTTTAACCATAAGCCTAAACCTCACCATAGCCGTAACCTAAGCCTAACCCTAACGCTAAGTCTAACGCTAAACCAACTCTAATCCTAACCCTAACGGTAATCCTAACCCTAGCCCTAACCCTAACCCTAACCAAACCCGGACCCTGACCATAACCATGACCCTAACCCAAACTTAATTTAACCATAACCCTAAAGCTAAACCTAACCCTAACCTAGGCCTAATCCTAATGCTAAGTCTAACCCTAAAACAGCCCGAATCCTACCCCTAAGTCTAACCCTAAGCCTAAATGTAACCTTAACCTCAACACTAACCCTAACCCGAACCCTAACCTGAACCCTGACCATGACCCTGACCGTAACGCTGACCAGAACCCTAACATATGTTTAACCATAAGTCTAAACCTCACCATAGCCGTAAACTATGCCTAACCCTAACGCTAAGTCTAACGCTAAAACAACTCTAATCCTAACCCTAACTAGAATCCTAACCCTAGCCCTAACCCTAACCCTAGTCGGAACCCTAGCCCTAACCTGACCCTGACCGTAACGCTGACCAGAACCCTAACATATGTTTAACCATAAGCCTAAACCTCACCATAGCCGTAACCTAAGACTAACCCTAACGCTAAGTCTAACGCTAAACCAACTCTAATCCTAACCCTAACTGTAATCCTAACCCTAGCCCTAACCCTAACCCTAACCAAACCCAGACCTTGACCATAACCATGACCCTAACCCAGACTTAATTTAACCATAACCCTAAAGCTAAACCTAACCCTAACCTATGGCTAATCCTAATGCTAAGTCTAACCCTAAAACAACCCAAATCCTACCCCTAAGCCTAACCCTAAGCCTAAATGTAACCCTAACCTCAACACTAACCCTAACTCGAACCCTAACCTGAACCCTGACCATGACCTAGACCGTAACGCTGACCAGAACCCTAACATATGTTTAACCATAAGCCTAAACCTCACCATAGCCATACTCTAAGCCTAACCCTAACGCTAAGTCTAACGCTAAACCAACTCTAATCCTAACCCTAACTACAATCCTAACCCTAGCCCTAACCCTAACCCTAGCCGGAACCCTAGCCCTAACCTGACCCTGACCATAACGCTGACCAGAACCCTAACATATGTTTAACCATAAGCCTAAACATCTCCATAGCCGTAACCTAAGACTAACCCTAACGCTAAGTCTAACGCTAAACCAACTCTAATCCTAACCCTAACTGTAATCTTAACCCTAGCCCTAACCCTAACCCTAACCAAACCCGGACCCTGACCATAACCATGACCCTAACCCAAACTTAATTTAAACATAACCCTAAACCTAACCTTAACCTAGGCCTAATCCTAATGCTAAGTCTAACCCTAAAACAACCCAAATCCTATCTCTAAGCCTAACCCTAAGCCTAAATGTAACCCTAACCTGAACCCTAACCGTAACGCGAACCCTAACCGGAACCCTGACCATGACCCTGACCGTAACGCTGACCAGAACCCTAACATATGTTTAACCATAAGCCTAAATCTCACCATAGCCGTAACCTAAGACTAACCCTAACACTAAGTTTAACGCTAAAGCAACTCTAATCCTAACCCTAACGGTAATCCTAACCCTAGCCCTAACCCTAACTATAACCAAACCCGGACCCTGACCATAACCATGACCCTAACCCAAACTTAATTTAACCATAAACCTAAAGCTAAACCTAACCCTAAACTATGGCTAATCCTAATGCTAAGTCTAACCCTAAAACAGCGCGAATTCTACCCCTAAGCCTAACTCTAAGCCTAAATGTAACCCTAACCTCAACACTAACCCTAACCCGAACCCTAACCTGAACCATGACCATGACCTAGACCATAAGGCTGACCAGAACCCTAACATATGTTTAACGATAAGCCTAAACCTCACCATAGCCGTAACCTAAGCCTAACCCTAACGCTAAGTCTAACGCTCAAACAACTCTAATCCTAAACCTAACTGTAATCCTAACCCTAGCCCTAACCCTAACCAATACCGGACCCTGACCATAACCATGACCCTAACCCAAAAGTAAGTTTAACCATAACCCTAAACCTAAACCTAACCCTAACCTAGGCCTAATCCTAATGCTAAGTCTAACCCTAAAACAACCCGAATCCTACCCCTAAGACTAATTCTAAGCCTAAATGTAACCCTAACCAGAACCCTAACCCTAACCCGAACCCTAACCTGAACCCTGACCATGACCCTGACCATAACGCTGACCAGAACCCTAACATATGTTTAACCATAAGCCCAAACCTCACCATAGACGTAACCTATGCCTAACCCTAACGCTAAGTCTAACGCTAAACCAACTCTAAGCCTAACCCTAACGGTAATCCTAACCCTAGCCCTAACCCTAACCCTAACCAAACCCGGACCCTGACCATAACCCTGACCCTAACCCAAACGTAAGTTTAACCATAACCCTAAACCTAAACCTAACCCTAACCTAGGCCTAATCCTAATGCTAAGTCTAACCCTAAAACAACCCGAATCCTACCCCTAAGCCTAACCCTAAGCCTAAATGTTACCCTAACCCGAACCCTAACCCTAACCCGAACCATAACCTGAACCCTGACCATGACCCTGACCGTAACGCTGACCAGAACCCTAACATATGTTTAACCATAAGCTTAAACCTGACCATAGCCGTAACCTAAGACTAACCCTAACGCTAAGTCTAATGCTAAACCAACTCTAATCCTAACCCTAACTACAATCCTAATCCTAGCCCTAACCCTAACCCTAGCCGGAACCCTAGCCCTAACCTGACCCTGACCATAACCATAACGCTGACCAGAACCCTAACATATGTTTAACCATAAGCCTAAACCTCACCATAGCCGTAACCTAAGCCTAACCCTAGCGCTAAGTCTAACGCTAAACCAACTCTAATCCTAACCCTAACGGCAATCCTAACCCTAGCCCTAACCCTAACCCTAACCAAACCCGGACCGTGACCATAATCCTGACCCTAACCAAAACGTAAGTTTAACCATAACCCTAAACCTAAACGTAACCCTAACCTAGGCCTAATCCTAATGCTAAGTCTAACCCTAAAACAACCCGAATCCTACCCCTAAGCCTAACCCTAAGCCTAAATGTAACCCTAACCCGAATCCTAACCCTAACCCGAACCATAACCTGAACCCTGACCATGACCCTGACCGTAACGCTGACCAGAACCCTAACATATGTTTAACCATAAGCCTAAACCTCACCATAGCCGTAACCTATGCCTAACCCTAACGCTAAGTCTAACGCTAAACCAACTCTAATCCTAACCCTAACTAGAATCCTAACCCTAGCCCTAACCCTAACCCTAGCCGGAACCGTATCCCTAACCTGACCCTGACCATAACGCTGACCAGAACCCTAACATATGTTTAACCATAAGTCTAAACCTCACCATAGCCGTAACCTAAGACTAACCCTAACGCTAAGTCTAACGCTAAACCAACTCTAATCCTAACCCTAACTGTAATCTTAACCCTAGCCCTAACCCTAACCCTAACCAAATCCGGACCCTGACCATAACCATGACCCTAACCCAAACTTAATTTAACCATAACTCTAAAGCTAAACCTAACCCTAACCTAGGCCTAATCCTAATGCTAAGTCTAACCCTAAAACAACCCGAATCCTACCCCTAAACGTAAACCTAAGCCTACATGTAACCCTAACCTGAACCCTAACCTGAACCCTGACCATGACCCTGACCGTAACGCTGACCAGAACCCTAACATATGTTTAACCATAAGCCTAAACCTCACCATAACCGTAAACTATGCCTAACCCTAACGCTAAGTCTAACGCTAAACCAACTCTAATCCTAACCCTAACTACAATTCTAACCCTAGCATTAACCCTAACCCTAGCCGGAACCCTAGCCCTAACCTGATCCTGACCATAACGCTGACCAGAACCCTAACATATGTTTAACCATAAGCCTAAACCTCACCATAGCCGTAACCTAAGCCTAACCCTAACGCTAAGTCTAACGCTTAACCAACTCTAATCCTAACCCTAACGGTAATCCTAACCCTAGCCCTAACCCTAACCCTAACCAAATCCGGACCCTGACCATAACCATGACCCTAACCCAAACTTAATTTAACCATAAACCTAAACCTAAACCTAACCCTAACCTAGGTCTAATCCTAATGCTAAGTCTAACCCTAAAACAACCCGAATCCTACCCCTAAGACTAACTCTAAGCCTAAATGTAACCCTAACCTGAACCCTAACCCTAACCCGAACCCTAACCTGAACCCTGACCATGACCCTGACCATAACGCTCACCAGAACCCTAACATATGTTTAACGATAAGCCTAAACCTCACCATAGCCGTAACCTATGCCTAACCCTAATGCTAAGTCTAACGCTAAACCAACTCTAATCCTAACCCTAACGGTAATCCTAACCCTAGCCCTAACCCGAACCCTAACCAAACCCGGACCCTGACCATAACCATGACCCTAACCCAAACTTAATTTAACCATAACCCTAAAGCTAAACCTAACCCTAACCTAGGCCTAATCCTAATGCTAAGTCTAACCCTAAAACAGCCCGAATCCTACCCCTAAGCCTAATTCTAAGCCTAAATGTAACCCTAACCTCAACACTAACCCTAACCCGAACCCTAACCTGAACCCTGACCGTAACGCTGACCAGAACCCTAATATATGTTTAACCATAAGCCTAAACCTCACCATAGCCGTAACCTATGCCTAACCCTAACGCTAAGTCTAACGCTAAACCAACTCTAATCCTAACCCTAACTACAATCCTAACCCTAGCCCTAACCCTAACCTTAGCCGGAACCCTAGTCCCAACCTGACCCTGACCATAACCATAACGCTCACCAGAACCCTAACATATGTTTAACTATAAGCCTAAACCTCACCATAGTCGTAACCTAAGCCTAACCCTAACGCTAAGTCTAACGCTAAATCAACTCTAATCCTAACCTTAACAGTAATCCTAACCCTAGCCCTAACCAAATCCAGACCCTGACCATAACCCTGACCCTAACCCAAAAGTAAGTTTAACCATAACCCTAAACCTAAATCTAACCCTAACCTACGCCTAATCCTAATGCTAAGTCTAACCCTAAAACAACCCGAATCCTACCCCTAAGCCTAACCCTAAGCCTAAATGTTACCCTAACCCGAAACCTAACCCTAACTCGAACCATAACCTGAACCCTGACCATGACCCTGACCGTAACGCTGACCAGAACCCTAATATATGTTTAACCATAAGCCTAAACCTCACCATAGCCGTAACCTATGCCTAACCCTAACGCTAAGTCTAACGCTAAACCAACTCTAATCCTAACCCTAACTACAATCCTAACCCTAGCCTTAACCCTAACCCTAGCCGGAACCCTAGCCCTAACCTGACCCTGACCATAACCATAACGCTGACCAGAACCCTAACATATGTTTAACCATAAGCCTAAACCTCACCATAGCCGTAACCTAAGCCTAACCCTAACGCTAAGTCTAACGCTAAACCAACTCTAATCCTAACCCTAACGGTAATCCTAACCTTAGCCCTAACCCTAACCCTAACCAAACCCGGACCGTGACCATAATCCTGACCATAACCAAAACGTAAGTTTAACCATAACCCTAAACCTAAACGTAACCCTAACCTAGGCCTAATCCTAATGCTAAGTCTAACCCTAAAACAGCCCGAATCCTACCCCTAAGCCTAACCCTAAGCCTAAATGTAACCCTAACCCGAACCCTAACCCGAACCCTAACCCTAACCCGAACCCTAACCTGAACCCTGACCATGACCCTGACCGTAACGCTGACCAGAACCCTAACATATGTTTAACCATAAGCCTAAACCTCACCATAGCCGTAACCTAAGACTACCCCTAACGCTAAGTCTAACGCTTAACCAACTCTAATCCTAACCCTAACGGTAATCCTAACCCTAGCCCTAACCCTAACCCTAACCAAATCCGGACCCTGACCATAACCATGACCCTAACCCAAACTTAATTTAACCATAAACCTAAACCTAAACCTAACCCTAACCTAGGTCTAATCCTAATGCTAAGTCTAACCCTAAAACAACCCAAATCCTACCCCTAAGCCTAACTCTAAGCCTAAATGTAACCCTAACCTGAACCCTAACCCTAACCCGAACCCTAACCTGAACCCTGACCATGACCCTGACCGTAACGCTGACCAGAACCCTAACATATGTTTAACGATAAGCCTAAACCTCACCATAGTCGTAACCTATGCCTAACCCTAATGTTAAGTCTAACGCTAAACCAACTCTAATCCTAACCCTAACTACAATCCTAAACCTAGCCCTAACCCTAACCCTAGCCGGAACCCTAGCCCTAACCTGACCATGACCATAACGCTGACCAGAACCCTAACATATGTTTAACCATAAGTCTAAACCTCACCATAGCCGTAACCTAAGACTAACCCTAACGCTAAGTCTAACGCTAAACCAACTCTAATCCTAACCCTAACTATAATAGTAACCCTAGCCCTAACCCTAAACCTAGCCAGAACCCTAGCCATAACCTGACCCTTACCATAACCATAAGGCTGACCAGAACCCTAACATATGTTTAACCATAAGCCTAAACCTCACCATAGCCGTAACCTAAGACTAACCCTAACACTAAGTCTAACGCTAAACCAACTCTAATTCTAACCCTAACTACAATCCTAACCCTAGCCAAACCCGGACCCTGACCATAACCATGACCCTAACCCAAACTTAATTTAACCATAACCCTAAAGCTAAACCTAACCCTAATCTATGCCTGATTATAATGCTAAGTCTAACCCTAAAACAGCCCGAATCCTACCCCTAAGCCTAACCCTAAGCCTAAATGTAACCCTAATCTCAACACTAACCCTAACCCGAACCCTAACCTGAACCGTGACCATGACCTAGACCGTAACGCTGACCAGAACCCTAACATATGTTTAAACATAAGCCTAAACCTCACCATAGCCATAATCTAAGACTAACCCTAACGCTAAGTCTCACGCTAAACCAACTCTAGTCCTAACCCTAATTGTAATCCTAACCCTAGCACTAACCCTAACCCTAACCAAACCCGGACCCTGACCATAACCCTGACCCTAACCCAAAAGTAAGTTTAACCATAACCCTAAACCTAAACCTAACCCTAACCTAGGCCTAATCCTAATGCTAAGTCTAACCCTAAAACAACCCGAATCCTACCCCTAAGCCTAACCCTAAGCCTAAATGTAACCCTAACCTGAACCCTAACCCTAACCCGAACCCTAACCTGAACCCTGACCATGATCCTGACCGTAACGCTGACCAGAACCCTAACATATGTTTAATCATAAGCCTAAACCTCACCATAGCCGTAACCTATGCCTAACCCTAACGCTAAGTTTAACGCTAAAACAACTCTAATCCTAACCTTAACTACAATTCTAACCCTAGCCCTAACCCTAACCCTAGCCGGAACCCTAGCCCTAACCTGACCCTGACCATAACGCTGACCAGAACCCTAACATATGTTTAACCATAAGCCTAAACCTCACCATAGCCGTAACCTAAGACTAACCCTAACGCTAAGTCTAACGCTAAACCAACTCTAATCCTAACCCTAACTGTAATCCTAACCCTAGCCCTAACCCTAACCAAACCCAGACCTTGACCATAACCATGACCCTAACCCAGACTTAATTTAACCATAACCCTAAAGCTAAACCTAACCCTAACCTATGCCTAATCCTAATGCTAAGTCTAACCCTAAAACAGCCCGAATCCTACCCCTAAGCCTAACCCTAAGCCTAAATGTAACCCTAACCTCAACACTAACCCTAACCCGAACCATAACCTGAACCCTGACCATGACCCTGACTGTAACGCTGACCAGAACCCTAACATATGTTTAATCATAAGCCTAAACCTCATCATAGCCGTAACCTATGCCTAATCCTAACACTAAGTCTAACGTTAAAACAACCCTAATCCTAACCCTAACTAGAATCCTAACCCTAGCCCTAACCCTAACTCTAGCCGGAACCCTATCCCTAACCTGATCCTGACCATAACGCTGACCAGAACCCTAACATATGTTTAACCATAAGTCTAAACCTCACCATAGCCGTAAAATAAGACTAACCCTAACGCTAAGTCTAACGCTAAACCAACTCTAATCCTAACCCTAACTGTAATCTTAACCCTAGCCCTAACCCTAACCCTATCCAAACCCGGACCCTGACCATAACCATGACCCTAACCCAAACTTAATTTAACCATAACTCTAAAGCTAAACCTAACCCTAACCTAGGCCTAATTCTAATGCTAAGTCTAACCCTAAAACAGCCCGAATCCTACCCCTAAGCGTAAACCTAAGTCTACATGTAACCCTAACCTGAACCCTGACCATGACCCTGACCGTAACGCTGACCAGAACCCTAACATATGTTTAACCATAAGCCTATACCTCACCATAGCCGTAAACTATGCCTAACCCTAACGCTAAGTCTAACGCTAAAGCAACTCTAATCCTAACCCTAACTACAATTCTAACCCTAGCACTAACCCTAACCCTAGCCGGAACCCTAGCCCTAACCTGACCCTGACCATAACCATAACGCTGACCAGAACCCTAACATATGTTTAACCATAAGCCTAAACCTCACCATAGCCGTAACCTAAGCCTAACCCTAACGCTAAGTCTAACGCTTAACCAACTCTAATCCTAACCCTAACGGTAATCCTAACCCTAGCCCTAACCCTAACCCTAACCAAATCCGGACCCTGACCATAACCATGACCCTAACCCAAACTTAATTTAACCATAAACCTAAACCTAAACCTAACCCTAACCTAGGCCTAATCCTAATGCTAAGTCTAACCCTAAAACAACCCGAATCCTACCCCTAAGCCTAACTCTAAGCCTAAATGTAACCCTAACCTGAACCCTAACCCTAACCCGAACCCTAACCTGAACCCTGACCATGACCCTGACCATAACGCTCACCAGAACCCTAACATATGTTTAACCATAAGACTAAACCTCACCATAGACGTAACCTATGCCTAACCCTAATGCTAAGTCTAACGCTAAACCAACTCTAATCCTAACCCTAACGGTAATCCTAACCCTAGCCCTAACCCGAACCCTAACCAAACCCGGACCCTGACCATAACCATGACCCTAACCCAAACTTAATTTAACCATAACCCTAAAGCTAAACCTAACCCTAACCTAGGCCTAATCCTAATGCTAAGTCTAACCCTAAAACAGCCCGAATCCTACCCCTAAGCCTAATCCTAAGCCTAAATGTAACCCTAACCTCAACACTAACCCTAACCCGAACCCTAACCTGAACCCTGACCATGACCCTGACCGTAACGCTGACCAGAACCCTAATATATGTTTAACCATAAGCCTAAACCTCACCATAGCCGTAACCTATGCCTAACCCTAACGCTAAGTCTAACGCTAAACCAACTCTAATCCTAACCCTAACTGCAATCCTAACCCTAGCCCTAACCCTATCCTTAGCCGGAACCCTAGTCCCAACCTGACCCTGACCATAACCATAACGCTCACCAGAACCCTAACATATGTTTAACTATAAGCCTAAACCTCACCATAGCCGTAACCTAAGCCTAACCCTAACGCTAAGTTTAACGCTAAACCAACTCTAATCCTAACCCTAACAGTAATCCTAACCCTAGCCCTAACCAAATCCAGACCCTAACCATAACCCTGACACTAACCCAAGCGTAAGTTTAACCATAACCCTAAACCTAAATCTAACCCTAACCTATGCCTAACCCTAATGCTAAGTCTAACCCTAAAACAACCCGAATCCTACCCCTAAGCCTAACCCTAAGCCTAAATGTTACCCTAACCCGAAACCTAACCCTAACTCGAACCATAACCTGAACCCTGACCATGACCCTGACCGTAACGCTGACCAGAACCCTAATATATGTTTAACCATAAGCCTAAACCTCACCATAGCCGTAACCTATGCCTAACCCTAACGCTAAGTCTAACGCTAAACCAACTCTAATCCTAACCCTAACTACAATCCTAACCCTAGCCCTAACCCTAACCCTAGCCGGAACCCTAGCCCTAACCTGACCCTGACCATAACCATAACGCTGACCAGAACCCTAACATATGTTTAACCATAAGCCTAAACCTCACCATAGCCGTAACCTAAGCCTAACCCTAACGCTAAGTCTAACGCTAAACCAACTCTAATCCTAACCCTAACGGTAATCCTAACCCTAGCCCTAACCCTAACCCTAACCAAACCCGGACCCTGACCATAACCATGACCCTAACCCAAACTTAATTTAACCATAACCCTAAAGCTAAACCTAACCCTAACCTAGGCCTAATCCTAATGCTAAGTCTAACCCTAAAACAGCCCGAATCCTACCCCTAAGTCTAACCCTAAGCCTAAATGTAACCTTAACCTCAACACTAACCCTAACCCGAACCCTAACCTGAACCCTGACCATGACCCTGACCGTAACGCTGACCAGAACCCTAACATATGTTTAACCATAAGTCTAAACCTCACCATAGCCGTAAACTATGCCTAACCCTAACGCTAAGTCTAACGCTAAAACAACTCTAATCCTAACCCTAACTAGAATCCTAACCCTAGCCCTAACCCTAACCCTAGTCGGAACCCTAGCCCTAACCTGACCCTGACCGTAACGCTGACCAGAACCCTAACATATGTTTAACCATAAGCCTAAACCTCACCATAGCCGTAACCTAAGACTAACCCTAACGCTAAGTCTAACGCTAAACCAACTCTAATCCTAACCCTAACTGTAATCCTAACCCTAGCCCTAACCCTAACCCTAACCAAACCCAGACCTTGACCATAACCATGACCCTAACCCAGACTTAATTTAACCATAACCCTAAAGCTAAACCTAACCCTAACCTATGGCTAATCCTAATGCTAAGTCTAACCCTAAAACAACCCAAATCCTACCCCTAAGCCTAACCCTAAGCCTAAATGTAACCCTAACCTCAACACTAACCCTAACTCGAACCCTAACCTGAACCCTGACCATGACCTAGACCGTAACGCTGACCAGAACCCTAACATATGTTTAACCATAAGCCTAAACCTCACCATAGCCATACTCTAAGCCTAACCCTAACGCTAAGTCTAACGCTAAACCAACTCTAATCCTAACCCTAACTACAATCCTAACCCTAGCCCTAACCCTAACCCTAGCCGGAACCCTAGCCCTAACCTGACCCTGACCATAACGCTGACCAGAACCCTAACATATGTTTAACCATAAGCCTAAACATCTCCATAGCCGTAACCTAAGACTAACCCTAACGCTAAGTCTAACGCTAAACCAACTCTAATCCTAACCCTAACTGTAATCTTAACCCTAGCCCTAACCCTAACCCTAACCAAACCCGGACCCTGACCATAACCATGACCCTAACCCAAACTTAATTTAAACATAACCCTAAACCTAACCTTAACCTAGGCCTAATCCTAATGCTAAGTCTAACCCTAAAACAACCCAAATCCTATCTCTAAGCCTAACCCTAAGCCTAAATGTAACCCTAACCTGAACCCTAACCGTAACGCGAACCCTAACCGGAACCCTGACCATGACCCTGACCGTAACGCTGACCAGAACCCTAACATATGTTTAACGATAAGCCTAAACCTCACCATAGTCGTAACCTATGCCTAACCCTAATGTTAAGTCTAACGCTAAACCAACTCTAATCCTAACCCTAACTACAATCCTAAACCTAGCCCTAACCCTAACCCTAGCCGGAACCCTAGCCCTAACCTGACCATGACCATAACGCTGACCAGAACCCTAACATATGTTTAACCATAAGTCTAAACCTCACCATAGCCGTAACCTAAGACTAACCCTAACGCTAAGTCTAACGCTAAACCAACTCTAATCCTAACCCTAACTATAATAGTAACCCTAGCCCTAACCCTAAACCTAGCCAGAACCCTAGCCATAACCTGACCCTTACCATAACCATAAGGCTGACCAGAACCCTAACATATGTTTAACCATAAGCCTAAACCTCACCATAGCCGTAACCTAAGACTAACCCTAACACTAAGTCTAACGCTAAACCAACTCTAATCCTAACCCTAACTACAATCCTAACCCTAGCCAAACCCGGACCCTGACCATAACCATGACCCTAACCCAAACTTAATTTAACCATAACCCTAAAGCTAAACCTAACCCTAATCTATGCCTGATTATAATGCTAAGTCTAACCCTAAAACAGCCCGAATCCTACCCCTAAGCCTAACCCTAAGCCTAAATGTAACCCTAATCTCAACACTAACCCTAACCCGAACCCTAACCTGAACCGTGACCATGACCTAGACCGTAACGCTGACCAGAACCCTAACATATGTTTAAACATAAGCCTAAACCTCACCATAGCCATAATCTAAGACTAACCCTAACGCTAAGTCTCACGCTAAACCAACTCTAGTCCTAACCCTAATTGTAATCCTAACCCTAGCACTAACCCTAACCCTAACCAAACCCGGACCCTGACCATAACCCTGACCCTAACCCAAAAGTAAGTTTAACCATAACCCTAAACCTAAACCTAACCCTAACCTAGGCCTAATCCTAATGCTAAGTCTAACCCTAAAACAACCCGAATCCTACCCCTAAGCCTAACCCTAAGCCTAAATGTAACCCTAACCTGAACCCTAACCCTAACCCGAACCCTAACCTGAACCCTGACCATGATCCTGACCGTAACGCTGACCAGAACCCTAACATATGTTTAATCATAAGCCTAAACCTCACCATAGCCGTAACCTATGCCTAACCCTAACGCTAAGTTTAACGCTAAAACAACTCTAATCCTAACCTTAACTACAATTCTAACCCTAGCCCTAACCCTAACCCTAGCCGGAACCCTAGCCCTAACCTGACCCTGACCATAACGCTGACCAGAACCCTAACATATGTTTAACCATAAGCCTAAACCTCACCATAGCCGTAACCTAAGACTAACCCTAACGCTAAGTCTAACGCTAAACCAACTCTAATCCTAACCCTAACTGTAATCCTAACCCTAGCCCTAACCCTAACCAAACCCAGACCTTGACCATAACCATGACCCTAACCCAGACTTAATTTAACCATAACCCTAAAGCTAAACCTAACCCTAACCTATGCCTAATCCTAATGCTAAGTCTAACCCTAAAACAGCCCGAATCCTACCCCTAAGCCTAACCCTAAGCCTAAATGTAACCCTAACCTCAACACTAACCCTAACCCGAACCATAACCTGAACCCTGACCATGACCCTGACTGTAACGCTGACCAGAACCCTAACATATGTTTAATCATAAGCCTAAACCTCATCATAGCCGTAACCTATGCCTAATCCTAACACTAAGTCTAACGTTAAAACAACCCTAATCCTAACCCTAACTAGAATCCTAACCCTAGCCCTAACCCTAACTCTAGCCGGAACCCTATCCCTAACCTGATCCTGACCATAACGCTGACCAGAACCCTAACATATGTTTAACCATAAGTCTAAACCTCACCATAGCCGTAAAATAAGACTAACCCTAACGCTAAGTCTAACGCTAAACCAACTCTAATCCTAACCCTAACTGTAATCTTAACCCTAGCCCTAACCCTAACCCTATCCAAACCCGGACCCTGACCATAACCATGACCCTAACCCAAACTTAATTTAACCATAACTCTAAAGCTAAACCTAACCCTAACCTAGGCCTAATTCTAATGCTAAGTCTAACCCTAAAACAGCCCGAATCCTACCCCTAAGCGTAAACCTAAGTCTACATGTAACCCTAACCTGAACCCTGACCATGACCCTGACCGTAACGCTGACCAGAACCCTAACATATGTTTAACCATAAGCCTATACCTCACCATAGCCGTAAACTATGCCTAACCCTAACGCTAAGTCTAACGCTAAAGCAACTCTAATCCTAACCCTAACTACAATTCTAACCCTAGCACTAACCCTAACCCTAGCCGGAACCCTAGCCCTAACCTGACCCTGACCATAACCATAACGCTGACCAGAACCCTAACATATGTTTAACCATAAGCCTAAACCTCACCATAGCCGTAACCTAAGCCTAACCCTAACGCTAAGTCTAACGCTTAACCAACTCTAATCCTAACCCTAACGGTAATCCTAACCCTAGCCCTAACCCTAACCCTAACCAAATCCGGACCCTGACCATAACCATGACCCTAACCCAAACTTAATTTAACCATAAACCTAAACCTAAACCTAACCCTAACCTAGGCCTAATCCTAATGCTAAGTCTAACCCTAAAACAACCCGAATCCTACCCCTAAGACTAACTCTAAGCCTAAATGTAACCCTAACCTGAACCCTAACCCTAACCCGAACCCTAACCTGAACCCTGACCATGACCCTGACCATAACGCTCACCAGAACCCTAACATATGTTTAACCATAAGCCTAAACCTCACCATAGCCATAACCTATGCCTAACCCTAATGCTAAGTCTAACGCTAAACCAACTCTAAGCCTAACCCTAACGGTAATCCTAACCCTAGCCCTAACCCTAACCCTAACCAAACCCGGACCCTGACCATAACCATGACCCTAACCCAAACTTAATTTAACCATAACCCTAAAGCTAAACCTAACCCTAACCTAGGCCTAATCCTAATGCTAAGTCTAACCCTAAAACAACCCGAATCCTACCCCTAAGCCTAATCCTAAGCCTAAATGTAACCCTAACCTCAACACTAACCCTAACCCGAACCCTAACCTGAACCCTGACCATGACCCTGACCGTAACGCTGACCAGAACCCTAATATATGTTTAACCATAAGCCTAAACCTCACCATAGCCGTAACCTATGCCTAACCCTAACGCTAAGTCTAACGCTAAACCAACTCTAATCCTAACCCTAACTACAATCCTAACCCTAGCCCTAACCCTAACCTTAGCCGGAACCCTAGTCCCAACCTGACCCTGACCATAACCATAACGCTGACCAGAACCCTAACATATGTTTAACTATAAGCCTAAACCTCACCATAGCCGTAACCTAAGCCTAACCCTAACGCTAAGTTTAACGCTAAACCAACTCTAATCCTAACCCTAACAGTAATCCTAACCCTAGCCCTAACCAAATCCAGACCCTGACCATAACCCTGACCCTAACCCAAGCGTAAGTTTAACCATAACCCTAAACCTAAATCTAACCCTAACCTAGACCTAGTCCTAATGCTAAGTCTAACCGTAAAACAACCCGAATCCTACCCCTAAGTCTAACCCTAAGCCTAAAAGTTACCCTAACCCGAACCCTAACCCTAACCCGAACCATAATCTGAACCCTGACCATGACACTGACCGTAACGCTGACCAGAACACTAATATATGTTTAACCATAAGCCTAAACCTCACCATAGCCGTAACCTATGCCTAACCCTAACGCTAAGTCTAACGCTAAACCAACTCTAATCCTAACCCTAACTACAATCCTAACCCTAGCCCTAACCCTAACCCTAGCCAGAACCCTAGCCCTAACCTGACCCTGACCATAACCATAACACTGACCAGAACCCTAACATATGTTTAACCATAAGCCTAAACCTCACCATAGCCGTAACCTAAGCCTAACCCTAACGCTAAGTCTAACGCTAAACCAACTCTAATCCTAACCCTAACGGTAATCCTAACCCTAGCCCTAACCCTAACCCTAACCAAACCCGGACCCTGACCATAATCCTGACCCTAACCAAAACGTAAGTTTAACCATAACCCTAAACCTAAACGTAACCCTAACCTAAGCCTAATCCTAATGCTAAGTCTAACCCTAAAACAGCCCGAATCCTACCCCTAAGCCTAACCCTAAGCCTAAATGTAACCCTAACCCGAACCCTAACCCGAACCCTAACCCTAACCCGAACCCTAACCTGAACCCTGACCATGACCCTGACCGTAACGCTGACCAGAACCCTAACATATGTTTAACCATAAGCCTAAACCTCACCATAGCCGTAACCTATGCCTAACCCTAACGCTAAGTCTAACACTAAACCAACTCTAATCCTAACCCTAACGGTAATCCTAACCCTAGCCCTAACCCTAACCCTAACCAAACCGGGACCCTGACCATAACCATGACCCTAACCCAAACTTAATTTAACCATAACCCTAAAGCTAAACCTAACACTAACCTAGGCCTAATCCTAATGCTAAGTCTAACCCTAAAACAGCCCGAATCCTACCCCTAAGTCTAACCCTAAGCCTAAATGTAACCTTAACCTCAACACTAACCCTAACCCGAACCCTAACCTGAACCCTGACCATGACCCTGACCGTAACGCTGACCAGAACCCTAACATATGTTTAACCATAAGTCTAAACCTCACCATAGCCATAAACTATGCCTAACCCTAACGCTAAGTCTAACGCTAAAACAACTCTAATCCTAACCCTAACTAGAATCCTAACCCTAGCCCTAACCCTAACCCTAGCCGGAACCCTATCCCTAACCTGACCCTGACCATAACGCTGACCAGAACCCTAACATATGTTTAACCATAAGCCTAAACCTCACCATAGCCGTAACCTAAGACTAACCCTAACGCTAAGTCTAACGCTAAACTAACTCTAATCCTAACCCTAACGGTAATCCTAACCCTAGCCCTAACCCTAACCCTAACCAAACCGGGACCCTGACCATAACCATGACCCTAACCCAAACTTAATTTAACCATAACCCTAAACCTAAACCTAACCCTAACCTAGGCCTAATCCTAATGCTAAGTCTAACCCTAAAACAACCCGAATCCTACCCCTAAGACTAACCGTAAGCCTAAATGTAACTCTAACCTGAACCCTAACCCTAACCCGAACCCTAACCTGAACCCTGACCATGACCCTGACCATAACGCTGACCAGAACCCTAACATATGTTTAACCATAAGCCCAAACCTCACCATAGCCGTAACCTATGCCTAACCCTAACGCTAAGTCTAACGCTAAACCAACTCTAAGCCTAACCCTAACGGTAATCCTAACCCTAGCCCTAACCCTAACCCTAACCAAACCCGGACCCTGACCATAACCCTGACCCTAACCCAAACTTAATTTAACCATAACCCTAAACCTAAACCTAACCCTAACCTAGGCCTAATCCTAATGCTAAGTTTAACCCTAAAACAACCCGAATCCTACCCATAAGCCTAACCCTAAGCCTAAATGTTACCCTAACCCGAACCCTAACCCTAACCCGAACCATAACCTGAACCCTGACCATGACCCTGACCGTAACGCTGACCAGAACCCTAACATATGTTTAACCATAAGCCTAAACCTCACCATAGCCGTAACCTAAGACTAACCCTAACGCTAAGTCTAACGCTAAACCAACTCTAATCCTAACCCTAACTACAATCATAACCCTAGCCCTAACCCTAACCCTAGCCGGAACCCTAGCCCTAACCTGACCCTGACCATAACCATAACGCTGACCAGAACCCTAACATATGTTTAACCATAAGCCTAAACCGCACCATAGCCGCAACCTAAGCCTAACCCTAGCGCTAAGTCTAACGCTAAACCAACTCTAATCCTAACCCTAACGGTAATCCTAACCCTAGCCCTAACCCTAACCCTAACCAAACCCGGACCGTGACCATAATCCTGACCCTAACCAAAACGTAAGTTTAACCATAACCCTAAACCTAAACGTAACCCTAACCTAGGCCTAATCCTAATGCTAAGTCTAACCCTAAAACAACCCGAATCCTACCCCTAAGCGTAAACCTAAGCCTACATGTAACCCTAACCTGAACCCTAACCTGAACCCTGACCATGACCCTGACCGTAACGCTGACCAGAACCCTAACATATGTTTAACCATAAGCCTAAACCTCACCATAACCGTAAACTATGCCTAACCCTAACGCTAAGTCTAACACTAAACCAACTCTAATCCTAACCCTAACTACAATTCTAACCCTAGCCCTAACCCTAACCCTAGCCGGAACCCTAGCCCTAACCTGACCTTGACCATAACGCTGACCAGAACCCTAACATATGTTTAACCATAAGCCTAAACCTCACCATAGCCGTAACCTAAGCCTAACCCTAACGCTAAGTCTAACGCTTAACCAACTCTAATCCTAACCCTAACGGTAATCCTAACCATAGCCCTAACCCTAACCCTAACCAAACCCGGACCCTGACCATAATCCTGACCCTAACCCAAACTTAATTTAACCATAAACCTAAACCTAAACCTAACCCTAACCTAGGCCTAATCCTAATGCTAAGTCTAACCCTAAAACAACCCGAATCCTACCCCTAAGCCTAACCGTAAGCCTAAATGTAACCCTAACCTGAACCCTAACCCTAACCCGAACCCTAACCTGAACCCTGACCATGACCCTGACCATAACGCTCACCAGAACCCTAACATATGTTTAACGATAAGACTAAACCTCACCATAGCCGTAACATATGCCTAACCCTAATGCTAAGTCTAACGCTAAACCAACTCTAATCCTAACCCTAACGGTAATCCTAACCCTAGCCCTAACCCTAACCCTAACCAAACCCGGACCCTGACCATAATCCTGACCATAACCAAAACGTAAGTTTAACCATAACCCTAAACCTAAACGTAACCCTAACCTAGGCCTAATCCTAATGCTAAGTCTAACCCTAAAACAGCCCAAATACTACCCCTAAGCCTAACCCTAAGCCTAAATGTAACCCTAACCCGAACCCTAACCTGAACCCTGACCATGACCCTGACCGTAACGCTGACCAGAACCCTAACATATGTTTAACCATAAGTCTAAACCTCACCATAGCCGTAACCTATGCCTAACCCTAACGCTAAGTCTAACACTAAACCAACTCTAATCCTAACCCTAACGGTAATCCTAACCCTAGCCCTAACCCTAACCCTAACCAAACCCGGACCCTGACCATAACCATGACCCTAACCCAAACTTAATTTAACCATAACCCTAAAGCTAAACCTAACCCTAACCTAGGCCTAATCCTAATGCTAAGTCTAACCCTAAAACAGCCCGAATCCTACCCCTAAGTCTAACCCTAAGCCTAAATGTAACCTTAACCTCAACACTAACCCTAACCCGAACCCTAACCTGAACCCTGACCATGACCCTGACCGTAACGCTGACCAGAACCCTAACATATGTTTAACCATAAGTATAAACCTCACCATAGCCATAAACTATGCCTAACCCTAACGCTAAGTCTAACGCTAAAACAACTCTAATCCTAACCCTAACTAGAATCCTAACCCTAGCCCTAACCCTAACCCTAGTCGGAACCCTATCCCTAACCTGACCCTGACCATAACGCTGACCAGAACCCTAACATATGTTTAACCATAAGCCTAAACCTCACCATAGCCGTAACCTAAGACTAACCCTAACGCTAAGTCTAACGCTAAACCAACTCTAATCCTAACCCTAACGGTAATCCTAACCCTAGCCCTAACCCTAACCCTAACCAAACCGGGACCCTGACCATAACCATGACCCTAACCCAAACTTAATTTAACCATAACCCTAAACCTAAACCTAACCCTAACCTAGGCCTAATCCTAATGCTAAGTCTAACCCTAAAACAACCCGAATCCTACCCCTAAGACTAACCGTAAGCCTAAATGTAACTCTAACCTGAACCCTAACCCTAACCCGAACCCTAACCTGAACCCTGACCATGACCCTGACCATAACGCTGACCAGAACCCTAACATATGTTTAACCATAAGCCCAAACCTCACCATAGCCGTAACCTATGCCTAACCCTAACACTAAGTCTAATGCTAAACCAACTCTAAGCCTAACCCTAACGGTAATCCTAACCCTAGCCCTAACCCTAACCCTAACCAAACCCGGACCCTGACCATAACCCTGACCCTAACCCAAACTTAATTTAACCATAACCCTAAACCTAAACCTAACCCTAACCTAGGCCTAATCCTAATGCTAAGTTTAACCCTAAAACAACCCGAATCCTACCCCTAAGCCTAACCCTAAGCCTAAATGTTACCCTAACCCGAACCCTAACCCTAAGCCGAACCATAACCTGAACCCTGACCATGACCCTGACCGTAACGCTGACCAGAACCCTAACATATGTTTAACCATAAGCCTAAACCTCACCATAGCCGTAACCTAAGACTAACCCTAACGCTAAGTCTAACGCTAAACCAACTCTAATCCTAACCCTAACTACAATCCTAACCCTAGCCCTAACCCTAACCCTAGCCGGAACCCTAGCCCTAACCTGACCCTGACCATAACCATAACGCTGACCAGAACCCTAACATATGTTTAACCATAAGCCTAAACCTCACCATAGCCGTAACCTATGCCTAACCCTAATGCTAAGTCTAACGCTAAACCAACTCTAATCCTAACCCTAACGGTAATCCTAACCCTAGCCCTAACCCGAACCCTAACCAAACTCGGACCCTGACCATAACCATGACCCTAACCCAAACTTAATTTAACCATAACCCTAAAGCTAAACCTAACCCTAACCTAGGCCTAATCCTAATGCTAAGTCTAACCCTAAAACAACCCGAATCCTACCCCTAAGCCTAATCTTAAGCCTAAATGTAACCCTAACCTCAACACTAACCCTAACCCGAACCCTAACCTGAACCCTGACCATGACCCTGACCGTAACGCTGACCAGAACCCTAATATATGTTTAACCATAAGCCTAAACCTCACCATAGCCGTAACCTAAGCCTAACCCTAACGCTAAGTCTAACGCTAAACCAACTCTAATCCTAACCCTAACGGTAATCCTAACCCTAGCCCTAACCCTAACCCTAACCAAACCCGGATCCTGACCATAATCCTGACCCTAACCAAAACGAAGGTTTAACCATAACCCTAAACCTAAACGTAACCCTAACCTAGGCCTAATCCTAATGCTAAGTCTAACCCTAAAACAGCCCGAATACTACCCCTAAGCCGAACCCTAAGCCTAAATGTAACCCTAACCCGAACCCTAACCCTAACCCGAACCCTAACCTGAACCCTGACCATGACCCTGACCGTAACGCTGACCAGAACCCTAACATATGTTTAACCATAAGCCTAAACCTCACCATAGCCGTAACCTATGCCTAACCCTAACGCTAAGTCTAACACTAAACCAACTCTAATCCTAACCCTAACGGTAATCCTAACCCTAGCCCTAACCCTAACCCTAACCAAACCCGGACCCTGACCATAACCATGACCCTAACCCAAACTTAATTTAACCATAACCCTAAAGCTAAACCTAACCCTAACCTAGGCCTAATCCTAATGCTAAGTCTAACCCTAAAACAGCCCGAATCCTACCCCTAAGTCTAACCCTAAGCCTAAATGTAACCTTAACCTCAACACTAACCCTAACCCGAACCCTAACCTGAACCCTGACCATGACCCTGACCGTAACGCTGACCAGAACCCTAACATATGTTTAACCATAAGTCTAAACCTCACCATAGCCATAAACTATGCCTAACCCTAACGCTAAGTCTAACGCTAAAACAACTCTAATCCTAACCCTAACTAGAATCCTAACCCTAGCCCTAACCCTAACCCTAGCCGGAACCCTAGCCCTAACCTGACCCTGACCATAAGGCTGACCAGAACCCTAACATATGTTTAACCATAAGCCTAAACCTCACCATAGCCGTAACCTAAGACTAACCCTAACGCTAAGTCTAACGCTTAACCAACTCTAATCCTAACCCTAACGGTAATCCTAACCCTAGCCCTAACCCTAACCCTAACCAAACCGGGACCCTGACCATAACCATGACCCTAACCCAAACTTAATTTAACCATAACCCTAAACCTAAACCTAACCCTAACCTAGGCCTAATCCTAATGCTAAGTCTAACCCTAAAACAACCCGAATCCTACCCCTAAGACTAACCGTAAGCCTAAATGTAACTCTAACCTGAACCCTAACCCTAACCAGAACCCTTACCTGAACCCTGACCATGACCCTGACCATAACGCTGACCAGAACCCTAACATATGTTTAACCATAAGCCCAAACCTCACCATAGCCGTAACCTATGCCTAACCCTAACGCTAAGTCTAGCGCTAAACCAACTCTAAGCCTAACCCTAACGGTAATCCTAACCCTAGCCCTAACCCTAACCCTAACCAAACCCGGACCCTGACCATAACCCTGACCCTAACCCAAACTTAATTTAACCATAACCCTAAACCTAAACCTAACCCTAACCTAGGCCTAATCCTAATGCTAAGTTTAACCCTAAAACAACCCGAATCCTACCCCTAAGCCTAACCCTAAGCCTAAATGTTACCCTAACCAGAACCCTAACCCTAACCCGAACCATAACCTGAACCCTGACCATGACCCTGACCGTAACGCTGACCAGAACCCTAACATATGTTTAACCATAAGCCTAAACCTCACCATAGCCGTAACCTAAGACTAACCCTAACGCTAAGTCTAACGCTAAACCAACTCTAATCCTAACCCTAACTGTAATCCTAACCCTAGCCCTAACCCTAACCCTAACCAAACCCAGACCTTGACCATAACCATGACCCTAACCCAGACTTAATTTAACCATAACCCTAAAGCTAAACCTAACCCTAACCTATGGCTAATCCTAATGCTAAGTCTAACCCTAAAACAGCCCGAATCCTACCCCTAAGCCTAACCCTAAGCCTAAATGTAACCCTAACCTCAACACTAACCCTAACCCGAACCCTAACCTGAACCCTGACCATGACCTAGACCGTAACGCTGACCAGAACCCTAACATATGTTTAACCATAAGCCTAAACCTCACCATAGCCATAATCTAAGCCTAACCCTAACGCTAAGTCTAACGCTAAACCAACTCTAATCCTAACCCTAACTGTAATCCTAACCCTAGCCCTAATCCTAACCCTTACCAAAACAGGACCCTGACCATAACCCTGACCCTAACCCAAACTTAATTTAACCATAACCCTAAACCTAAACCTAACTCTAACCTAGGCCTAATCGTAACGCTAAGTCTAACCCTAAAACAACCCGAATCCTACCCCTAAGCCTCACCCTAAGCCTAAATGTAACCCTAACCTCAACACTAACCCTAACCCGAACCCTAACTTGAACCCTGACCATGACCCTGACCGTAACGCTGACCAGAACGCTAATATATGTTTAACCATAAGCCTAAACCTCACCATAGCCGTAACCTATGCCTAACCCTAACGCTAAGTCTAACGCTAAACCAACTCTAATCCTAACCCTAACTACAATCCTAACCCTAGCCCTAACCCTAACCCTAGCCGGAACCCTAGCCCTAACCTGACCCTGACCATAACCATAACGCTGACCAGAACCCTAACATATGTTTAACCATAAGCCTAAACCTCACTATAGCCGTAACCTAAGCCTAACCCTAGCGCTAAGTCTAACGCTAAACCAACTCTAATCCTAACCCTAACGGTAATCCTAACCCTAGCCCTAAACCTAACCCTAACCAAACCCGGACCGTGACCATAATCCTGACCTTAACCAAAACGTAAGTTTAACCATAACCCTAAACCTAAATGTAACCCTAACCTAGGCCTAATCCTAATGCTAAGTCTAACCCTAAAACAACCCGAATCCTACCCCTAAGCCTAACCCTAAGCCTAAATGTAACCCTAACCCGAATCCTAACCCTAACCCGAACCATAACCTGAACCCTGACCATGACCCTGACCGTAACGCTGACCAGAACCCTAACATATGTTTAACCATAAGCCTAAACCTCACCATAGCCGTAACCTATGCCTAACCCTAACGCTAAGTCTAACGCTAAACCAACTCTAATCCTAACCCAAACTACAATCCTAACCCTAGCCCTAACCCTAACCCTAGCCGGAACCCTAGCCCTAACCTGACCCTGACCATAACCATAACGCTGACCAGAACCCTAACATATGTTTAACCATAAGTCTAAACCTCACCATAGCCGTAAATAAGACTAACCGTGACGCTAAGTCTAACGCTAAACCAACTCTAATCCTAACCCTAACTGTAATCTTAACCCTAGCCCTAACCTTAACCCTAACCAAACCCGGACCCTAACCATAACCATGACCCTAACCCAAACTTAATTTAACCATAAACCTAAAGTTAAACCTAACCCTAACCTAGGCCTAATCCTAATGCTAAGTCTAACCCTAAAACAACCCGAATCCTACCCCTAAGCCTAACCCTAAGCCTACATGTAACCCTAACCTGAACCCTAACCTGAATCCTGACCATGACCCTGACCGTAACCCTGACCAGAACCCTAACATATGTTTAACCATAAGCCTAAACCTCACCATAGCCGTAAACTATGTCTAACCCTAACGCTAAGTCTAACGCTAAACCAACTCTAATCCTAACCCTAACTACAATCCTAATCCTAGCCCTAACCCTAACCCTAGCCGGAACCCTAGCCCTAACCTGACCCTGACCATAACGCTGACCAGAACCCTAACATATGTTTAACCATAAGCCTAAACCTCTCCATAGCCGTAACCTAAGACTAACCCTAACGCTAAGTCTAACGCTAAACCAACTCTAAGCCTAACCCTAACTGTAATCCTAACTCTAGCCCTAACCCTAACCCTAACCAAACCCGGACCCTGACCATAACCATGACCCTAACCCAAACTTAATTTAAACATAACCCTAAACCTAACCTTAACCTAGGCCTAATCCTAATGCTAAGTCTAACCCTAAAACAACCCAAATCCTATCTCTAAGCCTAACCCTAAGCCTAAATGTAACCCTAATCTGAACCCTAACCGTAACGTGAACCCTAACATGAACCCTGACCATGACCCTGACCGTAACGCTGACCAGAACCCTAACATATGTTTAACCATAAGCCTAAATCTCACCATAGCCGTAACCTAAGCCTAACCCTAGCGCTAAGTCTAACGCTAAACCAACTCTAATCCTAACCCTAACGGTAATCCTAACCCTAGCCCTAACCCTAACCCTAACCAAACCCGGACCGTGACCATAATCCTGACCCTAACCAAAACGTAAGTTTAACCATAACCCTAAACCTAAACGTAACCCTAACCTAGGCCTAATCCTAATGCTAAGTCTAACCCTAAAACAACCCGAATCCTACCCCTAAGCCTAACCCTAAGCCTAAATGTTACCCTAACCCGAATCCTAATGCTAACCCAAATCATAACCTGAACCCTGACCGTGACCCTGACCGTAACGCTGACCAGAACCCTAACATATGTTTAACCATAAGCCTAAACCTCACCATAGCCGTAACCTATGCCTAACCCTAACGCTAAGTCTAACGCTAAACCAACTCTAATCCTAACCCTAACTAGAATCCTAACCCTAGCCCTAACCCTAACCCTAGCCGGAACCCCATCCCTAACCTGATCCTGACCATAACGCTGACCAGAACCCTAACATATGTTTAACCGTAAGTCTAAACCTCACCATAGCCGTAAACTAAGACTAACCCTAACGCTAAGTCTAACGCTAAACCAACTCTAATCCTAACCCTAACTGTAATCTTAACCCTAGCCCTAACCCTAACCCTAACCAAACCCGGACCCTGACCATAACCATGACCCTAACCCAAACTTAATTTAACCATAACTCTAAAGCTAAACCTAACACTAACCTAGGCCTAATTCTAATGCTAAGTTTAACCCTAAAACAACCCGAATCCTACCCCTAAGCGTAAACCTAAGCCTACATGTAACCCTAACCTGAACCCTGACCATGACCCTGACCGTAACGCTGACCAGAACCCTAACATATGTTTAACCATAAGCCTAAACCTCACCATAGCCGTAAACTATGTCTAACCCTAACGCTAAGTCTAACGCTAAATCAACTCTAATCCTAACCCTAACTACAATTCTAACCCTAGCACTAACCCTAACCCTAGCCGGAACCCTAGCCCTAACCTGACCCTGACCATAACCATAACGCTGACCAGAACCCTAACATATGTTTAACCATAAGCCTAAACCTCACCATAGCCGTAACCTAAGACTAATCCTAACGCTAAGTCTAACGCTTAACCAACTCTAATCCTAACCCTAACGGTAATCCTAACCCTAGCCCTAACCCTAACCCTAACCAAATCCGGACCCTGACCATAACCATGACCCTAACCCAAACTTAATTTAACCATAAACCTAAACCTAAACCTAACCCTAACCTAGGCCTAATCCTAATGCTAAGTCTAACCCTAAAACAACCCGAATCCTACCCCTAAGCCTAACTCTAAGCCTAAATGTAACCCTAACCTGAACCCTAACCCTAATCCGAACCCTAACCTGAACCCTGACCATGACCCTGACCATAACACTCACCAGAACCCTAACATATGTTTAACCATAAGCCTAAACCTCACCATAGCCATAACCTATGGCTAACCCTAACGCTAAGTCTAACGCTAAACCAACTCTAATCCTAACCCTAACGGTAATCCTAACCCTAGCCCTAACCCGAACCCTAACCAAACCCGGACCCTGACCATAACCATGACCCTAACCCAAACTTAATTTAACCATAACCCTAAAGCTAAACCTAACCCTAACCTAGGCCTAATCCTAATGCTAAGTCTAACCCTAAAACAACCCGAATCCTACCCCTAAGCCTAATCCTAAGCCTAAATGTAACCCTAACCTCAACACTAACCCTAACCCGAACCCTAACCTGAACCCTGACCATGACCCTGACCGTAACGCTGACCAGAACCCTAATATATGTTTAACCATAAGCCTAAACCTCACCATAGCCGTAACCTATGCCTAACCCTAACGCTAAGTCTAACGCTAAACCAACTCTAATCCTAACCCTAACTACAATCCTAACCCTAGCCCTAACCCTAACCTTAGCCGGAACCCTAGTCCCAACCTGACCCTGACCATAACCATAACGCTCACCAGAACCCTAACATATGTTTAACTATAAGCCTAAACCTCACCATAGCCGTAACCTAAGCCTAACCCTAACGCTAAGTTTAACGCTAAACCAACTCTAATCCTAACCCTAACAGTAATCCTAACCCTAGCCCTAACCAAATCCAGACCCTGACCATAACCCTGACCCTAACCCAAGCGTAAGTTTAACCATAACCCTAAACCTAAATCTAACCCTAACCTAGGCTTAATCCTAATGCTAAGTCTAACCCTAAAACAACCCGAATCCTACCCCTAAGCCTAACCCTAAGCCTAAATGTTACCCTAACCCGAACCCTAACCCTAACCCGAACCATAATCTGAACCCTGACCATGACACTGACCGTAACGCTGACCAGAACCCTAATATATGTTTAACCATAAGCCTAAACCTCACCATAGCCGTAACCTATGCCTAACCCTAACGCTAAGTCTAACGCTAAACCAACTCTAATCCTAACCCTAACTACAATCCTAACCCTAGCCCTAACCCTAACCCTAGCCGGAACCCTAGCCCTAACCTGACCCTGACCATAACCATAACGCTGACCAGAACCCTAACATATGTTTAACCATAAGCCTAAACCTCACCATAGCCGTAACCTAAGCCTAACCCTAACGCTAAGTCTAACGCTAAACCAACTCTAATCCTAACCCTAACGGTAATCCTAACCCTAGCCCTAACCCTAACCCTAACCAAACCCGAACCGTGACCATAATCCTGACTCTAACCAAAACGTAAGTTTAACCATAACCCTAAACCTAAACGTAACCCTAACCTAGGCCTAATCCTAATGCTAAGTCTAACCCTAAAAAAGCCCGAATCCTACCCCTAAGCCTAACCCTAAGCCTAAATGTAACCCTAACCCGAACCCTAACCCGAACCCTAACCTGAACCCTGACCATGACCCTGACCGTAACGCTGACCAGAACCCTAACATATGTTTAACCATAAGCCTAAACCTCACCATAGCCGTAAACTAAGACTAACCGTGATGCTAAGTCTAACGCTAAACCAACTCTAATCCTAACCCTAACGGTAATCCTAACCCTAGCCCTAACCCTAACCCTAACCAAACCCGGACCCTGACCATAACCATGACCCTAACCCAAACTTAATTTACCAATAACCCTAAACCTAAACCTAACCCTAACCTAGGCCTAATCCTAATGCTAAGTCTAACCCTAAAACAACCCGAATCCTACCCCTAAGACTAACCGTAAGCCTAAATGTAACTCTAACCTGAACCCTAACCCTAACCCGAACCCTAACCTGAACCCTGACCATGACCCTGACCATAACGCTGACCAGAACCGTAACATATGTTTAACCATAAGCCCAAACCTCACCATAGCCGTAACCTAAGCCTAACCCTAACGCTAAGTCTAACGCTAAACCAACTCTAAGCCTAACCCTAACGGTAATCCTAACCCTAGCCCTAACCCTAACCCTAACCAAACCCGGACCCTGACCATAACCCTGACCCTAACCCAAACGTAAGTTTAACCATAACCCTAAACCTAAACCTAACCCTAACCTAGGCCTAATCCTAATGCTAAGTTTAACCCTAAAACAACCCGAATCCTACCCCTAAGCCTAACCCTAAGCCTAAATGTTACCCTAACCCGAACCCTAACCCTAACCCGAACCATAACCTGAACCCTGACCATGACCCTGACCGTAACGCTGACCAGAACCCTAACATATGTTTAACCATAAGCCTAAACCTCACCATAGCCGTAACCTAAGACTAACCCTAACGCTAAGTCTAACGCTAAACCAACTCTAATCCTAACCCTAACTACAATCCTAACCCTAGCCCTAACCCTAACCCTAGCCGGAACCCTAGCCCTAACCTGACCCTGACCATAACCATAACGCTGACCAGAACCCTAACATATGTTTAACCATAAGTCTAAACCTCACCATAGCCGCAACCTAAGCCTAACCCTAGCACTAAGTCTAACGCTAAACCAACTCTAATCCTAACCCTAACGGTAATCCTAACCCTAGCCCTAACCCTAACCCTAACCAAACCCGGACCCTGACCATAATCCTGACCCTAACCAAAACGTAAGTTTAACCATAACCCTAAAACTAAACGTAACCCTAATCTAGGCCTAATCCTAATGCTAAGTCTAACCCTAAAACAACCCGAATCCTACCCCTAAGCGTAAACCTAAGCCTACATGTAACCCTAACCTGAACCCTAACCTGAACCCTGACCATGACCCTGACCGTAACGCTGACCAGAACCCTAACATATGTTTAACCATAAGCCTAAACCTCACCATAACCGTAAACTATGCCTAACCCTAACGCTAAGTCTAACACTAAACCAACTCTAATCATAACCCTAACTACAATTCTAACCCTAGCCCTAACCCTAACCCTAGCCGGAACCCTAGCCCTAACCTGACCTTGACCATAACGCTGACCAGAACCCTAACATATGTTTAACCATAAGCCTAAACCTCACCATAGCCGTAACCTAAGCCTAACCCTAACGCTAAGTCTAACGCTTAACCAACTCTAATCCTAACCCTAACGGTAATCCTAACCCTAGCCCTAACCCTAACCCTAACCAAATCCGGACCCTGACCATAACCATGACCCTAACCCAAACTTAATTTAACCATAAACCTAAACCTAAACCTAACCCTAACCTAGGCCTAATCCTAATGCTAAGTCTAACCCTAAAACAACCCAAATCCTACCCCTAAGCCTAACTCTAAGCCTAAATGTAACAATAACCTGAACCCTAACCCTAACCCGAACCCTAACCTGAACCCTGACCATGACCCTGACCATAACGCTCACCAGAACCCTAACATATGTTTAACGATAAGACTAAACCTCACCATAGCCGTAACCTATGCCTAACCCTAATGCTAAGTCTAACGCTAAACCAACTCTAATCCTAACCCTAACGGTAATCCTAACCCTAGCCCTAACCCGAACCCTAACCAAACCCGGACCCTGACCATAACCATGACCCTAACCCAAACTTAATTTAACCATAACCCTAAAGCTAAACCTAACCCTAACCTAGGCCTAATCCTAATGCTAAGTCTAACCCTAAAACAGCCCGAATCCTACCCCTAAGCCTAATCCTAAGCCTAAATGTAACCCTAACCTCAACACTAACCCTAACCCGAACCCTAACCTGAACCCTGACCATGACCCTGACCGTAACGCTGACCAGAACCCTAATATATGTTTAACCATAAGCCTAAACCTCACCATAGCCGTAACCTATGCCTAACCCTAACGCTAAGTCTAACGCTAAACCAACTCTAATCCTAACCCTAACTGCAATCCTAACCCTAGCCCTAACCCTATCCTTAGCCGGAACCGTAGTCCCAACCTGACCCTGACCATAACCATAACGCTCACCAGAACCCTAACATATGTTTAACTATAATCCTAAACCTCACCATAGCCGTAACCTAAGCCTAACCCTAACGTTAAGTTTAACGCCAAACCAACTCTAATCCTAACCCTAACAGTAATCCTAACCCTAGCCCTAACCAAATCCAGACCCTAACCATAACCCTGACACTAACCCAAGCGTAAGTTTAACCATAACCCTAAACCTAAATCTAACCCTAACCTAGGCCTAATCCTAATGCTAAGTTTAACCCTAAAACAACCCGAATCCTACCCCTAAGCCTAACCCTAAGCCTAAATGTTACCCTAACCCGAAACCTAACCCTAACTCGAACCATAACCTGAACCCTGACCATGACCCTGACCGTAACGCTGACCAGAACACTAATATATGTTTAACCATAAGCCTAAACCTCACCATAGCCGTAACCTATGCCTAACCCTAACGCTAAGTCTAACGCTAAACCAACTCTAATCCTAACCCTAACTACAATCCTAACCCTAGCCCTAACCCTAACCCTAGCCAGAACCCTAGCCCTAACCTGACCCTGACCATAACCATAACGCTGACCAGAACCCTAACATATGTTTAACCATAAGCCTAAACCTCACCATAGCCGTAACCTAAGCCTAACCCTAACGCTAAGTCTAACGCTAAACCAACTCTAATCCTAACCCTAACGGTAATCCTAACCCTAGCCCTAACCCTAACCCTAACCAAACCCGGACCCTGACCATAATCCTGACCCTAACCAAAACGTAAGTTTAACCATAACCCTAAACCTAAACGTAACCCTAACCTAGGCCTAATCCTAATGCTAAGTCTAACCCTAAAACAGCCCGAATCCTACCCCTAAGCCTAACCCTAAGCCTAAATGTAACCCTAACCCGAACCCTAACCCGAACCCTAACCCTAACCTGAACCCTGACCATGACCCTGACCGTAACGCTGACCAGAACCCTAACATATGTTTAACCATAAGCCTAAACCTCACCATAGCCGTAACCTATGCCTAACCCTAACGCTAAGTCTAACACTAAACCAACTCTAATCCTAACCCTAACGGTAATCCTAACCCTAGCCCTAACCCTAACCCTAACCAAACCCGGACCCTGACCATAACCATGACCCTAACCCAAACTTAATTTAACCATAACCCTAAAGCTAAACCTAACCCTAACCTAGGCCTAATCCTAATGCTAAGTCTAACCCTAAAACAGCCCGAATCCTACCCCTAAGTCTAACCCTAAGCCTAAATGTAACCTTAACCTGAACACTAACCCTAACCCGAACCCTAACCTGAACCCTGACCATGACCCTGACCGTAACGCTGACCAGAACCCTAACATATGTTTAACCATAAGTCTAAACCTCACCATAGCCGTAAACTATGCCTAACCCTAACGCTAAGTCTAACGCTAAAACAACTCTAATCCTAACCCTAACTAGAATCCTAACCCTAGCCCTAACCCTAACCCTAGTCGGAACCCTAGCCCTAACCTGACCCTGACCATAACGCTGACCAGAACCCTAACATATGTTTAACCATAAGCCTAAACCTCACCATAGCCGTAAACTAAGACTAACCGTGATGTTAAGTCTAACGCTAAACCAACTCTAATCCTAACCCTAACTGTAATCCTAACCCTAGCCCTAACCCTAACCCTAACCAAACCCGGACCCTGACCATAACCATGACCCTAACCCAAAATTAATTTAACCATAAACCTAAACCTAAACCTAACCCTAACCTAGGCCTAATCCTAATGCTAAGTCTAACCCTAAAACAACCCGAATCCTACCCCTAAGCCTAACCCTAAGCCTAAATGTTACCCTAACCCGAACCCTAACCCTAACCCGAACCATAACCTGAACCCTGACCATGACCCTGACCGTAACGCTGACCAGAACCCTAACATATGTTTAACCATAAGCCTAAACCTCACCATAGCCGTAACCTAAGACTAACCCTAACGCTAAGTCTAACGCTAAACCAACTCTAATCCTAACCCTAACTGTAATCCTAACCCTAGCCCTAACCCTAACCCTAACCAAACCCAGACCTTGACCATAACCATGACCCTAACCCAGACTTAATTTAACCATAACCCTAAAGCTAAACCTAACCCTAACCTATGGCTAATCCTAATGCTAAGTCTAACCCTAAAACAGCCCGAATCCTACCCCTAAGCCTAACCCTAAGCCTAAATGTAACCCTAACCTCAACACTAACCCTAACTCGAACCCTAACCTGAACCCTGACCATGACCTAGACCGTAACGCTGACCAGAACCCTAACATATGTTTAACCATAAGCCTAAACCTCACCATAGCCATACTCTAAGCCTAACCCTAACGCTAAGTCTAACGCTAAACCAACTCTAATCCTAACCCTAACTGTAATCCTAACCCTAGCCCTAATCCTAACCCTTACCAAAACAGGACCCTGACCATAACCCTGACCCTAACCGAAAAGTAAGTTTAACCATAACCCTAAACCTAAACCTAACTCTAACCTAGGCCTAATCGTAACGCTAAGTCTAACCCTAAAACAACCCGAATCCTACCCCTAAGCCTAACCCTAAGCCTAAATGTAACCCTAACCTCAACACTAACCCTAACCCGAACCCTAATCTGAACCCTGACCATGACCCTGACCGTAACGCTGACCAGAACGCTAATATATGTTTAACCATAAGCCTAAACCTCACCATAGCCGTAACCTATGCCTAACCCTAACGCTAAGTCTAACGCTAAACCAACTCTAATCCTAACCCTAACTACAATCCTAACCCTAGCCCTAACCCTAACCCTAGCCAGAACCCTAGCCCTAACCTGACCCTGACCATAACCATAACGCTGACCAGAACCCTAACATATGTTTAACCATAAGCCTAAACCTCACTATAGCCGTAACCTAAGCCTAACCCTAGCGCTAAGTCTAACGCTAAACCAACTCTAATCCTAACCCTAACGGTAATCCTAACCCTAGCCCTAACCCTAACCCTAACCAAACCCGGACCGTGACCATAATCCTGACCCTAACCAAAACGTAAGTTTAACCATAACCCTAAACCTAAATGTAACCCTAACCTAGGCCTAATCCTAATGCTAAGTCTAACCCTAAAACAACCCGAATCCTACCCCTAAGCCTAACCCTAAGCCTAAATGTAACCCTAACCCGAATCCTAACCCTAAACCGAACCATAACCTGAACCCTGACCATGACCCTGACTGTAACGCTGACCAGAACCCTAACATATGTTTAACCATAAGCCTAAACCTCACCATAACCGTAAACTATGCCTAACCCTAACGCTAAGTCTAACGCTAAACCAACTCTAATCCTAACCCTAACTACAATTCTAACCCTAGCACTAACCCTAACCCTAGCCGGAACCCTAGCCCTAACCTGATCCTCACCATAACGCTGACCAGAACCCTAACATATGTTTAACCATAAGCCTAAACCTCACCATAGCCGTAACCTAAGCCTAACCCTAACGCTAAGTCTAACGCTTAACCAACTCTAATCCTAACCCTAACGGTAATCCTAACCCTAGCCCTAACCCTAACCCTAACCAAATCCGGACCCTGACCATAAACATGACCCTAACCCAAAATTAATTTAACCATAAACCTAAACCTAAACCTAACCCTAACCTAGGTCTAATCCTAATGCTAAGTCTAACCCTAAAACAACCCAAATCCTACCCCTAAGCCTAACTCTAAGCGTAAATGTAACCCTAACCTGAACCCTAACCCTAACCCGAACCCTAACCTGAACCCTGACCATGACCCTGACCATAACGCTGACCAGAACCCTAACATATGTTTAACGATAAGCCTAAACCTCACCATAGCCGTAACCTATGCCTAACCCTAATGCTAAGTCTAACGCTAAACCAACTCTAATCCTAACCCTAACTACAATCCTAACCCTAGCCCTAACCCTAACCTTAGCCGGAACCCTAGTCCCAACCTGACCCTGACCATAACCATAACGCTCACCAGAACCCTAACATATGTTTAACTATAAGCCTAAACCTCACCATAGTCGTAACCTAAGCCTAACCCTAACGCTAAGTTTAACGCTAAATCAACTCTAATCCTAACCTTAACAGTAATCCTAACCCTAGCCCTAACCAAATTCAGACCCTGACCATAACCCTGACCCTAACCCAAAAGTAAGTTTAACCATAACCCTAAACCTAAATCTAACCCTAACCTACGCCTAATCCTAATGCTAAGTCTAACCCTAAAACAACCCGAATCCTACCCCTAAGCCTAACCCTAAGCCTAAATGTTACCCTAACCCGAAACCTAACCCTAACTCGAACCATAACCTGAACCCTGACCATGAACCTGACCGTAACGCTGACCAGAACCCTAATATATGTTTAACCATAAGCCTAAACCTCACCATAGCCGTAACCTATGCCTAACCCTAACGCTAAGTCTAACGCTAAACCAACTCTAATCCTAACCCTAACTACAATCATAACCCTAGCCTTAACCCTAACCCTAGCCGGAACCCTAGCCCTAACCTGACCCTGACCATAACCATAACGCTGACCAGAACCCTAACATATGTTTAACCATAAGCCTAAACCTCACCATAGCAGTAACCTAAGCCTAACCCTAACGCTAAGTCTAACACTAAACCAACTCTAATCCTAACCCTAACGGTAATCCTAACCTTAGCCCTAACCCTAACCCTAACCAAACCCGGACCGTGACCATAATCCTGACCATAACCAAAACGTAAGTTTAACCATAACCCTAAACCTAAACCTAACCCTAACCTAGGCCTAATCCTAATGCTAAGTCTAACCCTAAAACAGCCCGAATCCTACCCCTAAGCCTAACCCTAAGCCTAAATGTAACCCTAACCCGAACCCTAACCCGAACCCTAACCCTAACCCGAACCCTAACCTGAACCCTGACCATGACCCTGACCGTAACGCTGACCAGAACCCTAACATATGTTTAACCATAAGCCTAAACCTCACCATAGCCGTAACCTATGTCTAACCCTAACGCTAAGTCTAACACTAAACCAACTCTAATCCTAACCCTAACGGTAATCCTAACCCTAACCCTAACCCTAACCAAACCCGGACCCTGACCATAACCATGACCCTAACCCAAACTTAATTTAACCATAACCCTAAAGCTAAACCTAACCCTAACCTAGGCCTAATCCTAATGCTAAGTCTAACCCTAAAACAGCCCGAATCCTACCCCTAAGTCTAACCCTAAGCCTAAATATAACCTTAACCTCAACACTAACCCTAACCCGAACCCTAACCTGAACCCTGACCATGACCCTGACCGTAACGCTGACCAGAACCCTAACATATGTTTAACCATAAGTCTAAACCTCACCATAGCCGTAAACTATGCCTAACCCTAACGCTAAGTCTAACGCTAAAACAACTCTAATCCTAACCCTAACTAGAATCCTAACCCTAGCCCTAACCCTAACCCTAGTCGGAACCCTAGCCCTAACCTGACCCTGACCATAACGCTGACCAGAACCCTAACATATGTTTAACCATAAGCCTAAACCTCACCATAGCCGTAAACTAAGACTAACCGTGATGCTAAGTCTAACGCTAAACCAACTCTAATCCTAACCCTAACTGTAATCCTAACCCTAGCCCTAACCCTAACCCTAACCAAACCCGGACCCTGACCATAACCATGACCCTAACCCAAACTTAATTTAACCATAACCCTAAACCTAAACCTAACCCTAACCTAGGCCTAATCCTAATGCTAAGTCTAACCCTAAAACAACCCGAATCCTACCCCTAAGCCTAACCCTAAGCCTAAATGTTACCCTAACCCGAACCATAACCTGAACCCTGACCATGACCCTGACCGTAACGCTGACCAGAACCCTAACATATGTTTAACCATAAGCCTAAACCTCACCATAGCCGTAACCTAAGACTAACCCTAACGCTAAGTCTAACGCTAAACCAACTCTAATCCTAACCCTAACTGTAATCCTAACCCTAGCCCTAACCCTAACCCTAACCAAACCCAGACCTTGACCATAACCATGACCCTAACCCAGACTTAATTTAACCATAACCCTAAAGCTAAACCTAACCCTAACCTATGGCTAATCCTAATGCTAAGTCTAACCCTAAAACAGCCCGAATCCTACCCCTAAGCCTAACCCTAAGCCTAAATGTAACCCTAACCTCAACACTAACCCTAACCCGAACCCTAACCTGAACCCTGACCATGACCTAGACCGTAACGCTGACCAGAACCCTAACATATGTTTAACCATAAGCCTAAACCTCACCATAGCCATAATCTAAGCCTAACCCTAACGCTAAGTCTAACGCTAAACCAACTCTAATCCTAACCCTAACTGTAATCCTAACCCTAGCCCTAATCCTAACCCTAACCAAAACAGGACCCTGACCCTAACCCAAAAGTAAGTTTAACCATAACCCTAAACCTAAACCTAACCCTAACCTAGGCCTAATTGTAACGCTAAGTCTAACCCTAAAACAACCCGAATCCTACCCCTAAGCCTAACCCTAAGCCTAAATGTAACCCTAACCTCAACACTAACCCTAACCCGAAACCTAACTTGAACCCTGACCATGACCCTGACCGTAACGCTGACCAGAACGCTAATATATGTTTAACCATAAGCCTAAACTTCACCACAGCCGTAACCTATGCCTAACCCTAACGCTAAGTCTAACGCTAAACCAACTCTAATCCTAACCCTAACTACAATCCTAACCTTAGCCCTAACCCTAACCCTAGCCGGAACCCTAGCCCTAACCTGACCCTGACCATAACCATAACGCTGACCAGAACCCTAACATATGTTTAACCATAAGCCTAAACCTCACCATAGCCGTAACCTAAGCCTAACCCTAGCGCTAAGTCTAACGCTAAACCAACTCTAATCCTAACCCTAACGGTAATCCTAACCCTAGCCCTAACCCTAACCCTAGCCGGTACCCTATCCCTAACCTGACCCTGACCATAACCATAACGCTGACCAGAACCCTAACATATGTTTAACCATAAGTCTAAACCTCACCATAGCCGTAAATAAGACTAACCGTGACGCTAATTCTAACGCTAAACCAACTCTAATCCTAACCCTAACTGTAAGCTTAACCCTAGCCCTAACCTTAACCCTAACCAAACCCGGACCCTGACCATAACCATGACCCTAACTCAAACTTAATTTAACCATAAACCTAAAGCTAAACCTAACACTAACCTAGGCCTAATCCTAATGCTAAGTCTAACCCTAAAACAACCCGAATCCTACCCCTAAGCCTAACCCTAAGCCTAAATGTAACCCTAACCTGAACCCTAACCGTAACGCGAACCCTAACCTGAACCCTGACCATGACCCTGACCGTAACGCTGACCAGAACCCTAACATATGTTTAACCATAAGCCTAAATCTCACCATAGCCGTAACCTAAGACTAACCCTAACACTAAGTTTAACGCTAAAGCAACTCTAATCCTAACCCTAACGGTAATCCTAACCCTAGCCCTAACCCTAACTCTAACCAAACCCGGACCCTGACCATAACCATGACCCTAACCCAAACTTAATTTAACCATAAACCTAAAGCTAAACCTAACCCTAACCTATGGCTAATCCTAATGCTAAGTCTAACCCTAAAACAGCGCGAATTCTACCCCTAAGCCTAACCCTAAGCCTAAATGTAACCCTAACCTCAACACTAACCCTAACCCGAACCCTAACCTGAACCCTGACCATGACCCTGACCGTAACGCTGACCAGAACCCTAACATATGTTTAACCATAAGCCTAAACCTCACCATAGCCGTGACCTATGCCTAACCCTAACGCTAAGTTTAACGCTAAAACAACTCTAATCCTAACCCTAACTACAATCATAACCCTAGTCCTAACCCTAACCCTAGCCGGAAACCTAGCCCCAACCTGACCCTGACCATAACGCTGATCAGAACCCTAACATATGTTTAACCATAAGCCTAAACCTCACCATAGCCGTAACCTAGCACTAACCCTAACGCTAAGTCTAACGCTAAACCAACTCTAATCCTAACCCTAACTGTAATCCTAACCCTAGCCCTAACCAAACCCGGACCCTGACCATAACCATGACCCTAACCCAAACTTAATTTAACCATAACCCTAAACCTAAACCTAACCCTAACCTATGCCTAATCCTAATGCTAAGTCTAACCCTAAAACAACCCGAATCCTATCCCTAAGCCTAACCCTAAGCCTAAATGTAACCGTAACCTTAACCCTAACCCTAACCCGAACCCTAACCTGAACCCTGACCATGACCCTGACCGCAACGCTAACCAGAACCCTAACATATGTTTAACCATAAGCCTAAACTTCACCATAGCCGTAACCTATGCCTATCCCTAACGCTAAGTCTAACGCTAAACCAACTCTAATCCTAACCCTAACTGTAATCCTAACCCTAGTCCAAACCCTAACCCTAATCAAAACCGGACCCCGACCATAACCCTGACACTAACCCAAAAGTAAGTTTAACCATAACCCTAAACCGAAACGTAACCCTAACCTAGGCCTAATCCTAATGCTAAGTCTAACCATAAAACAACCCAAATCCTACCCCTAAGCCTAACCCTAAACCTAAATGTTACCCTAACTCGAACCATAACCTGAACCCTGACCATGATCCTGACCGTAACGCTGACCAGAACCCTAACATATGTTTAACCATAAGCCTAAACCTCACCATAGCCGTAACCAAAGACTAACCCTAACGCTAAGTCTAACGCTAAACCAACTCTAATCCTAACCCTAACGGTAATCCTAACCCTAGCCCTAACCCTAACCCTAACCAAACCCGGACCCTGACCATAAACATGACCCTAACCCAAACTTAATTTAACCATAACCCTAAAGCTAAACCTAACCCTAACCTATGCCTAATCCTAATGCTAAGTCTAACCCTAAAACAGCGCGAATCCTACCCCTAAGCCTAACCCTAAGCCTAAATGTAACCCTAACCTCAACAATAACCTTAACCCGAACCCTTCCCTGAACCATGACCATGACCTAGACCGTAACGCTGACCAGAACCCTAACATATGTTTAACCATAAGCCTAAACCTCACCATAGCCATATCCTAAGCCTAACCCTAACGCTAAGTCTAACGCTAAACCAACTCTAATCCTAACCCTAACTGTAATCCTAACCCTAGCCCTAACCCTAACCCTAACCAAAACCGGACCCTGACCATAACCCTGACCCTAACCCAAAAGTAAGTTTAACCATAACCCTAAACCTAAACCTAACCCTAACCTAGGCCTAATCCTAATGCTAAGTCTAACCCTAAAACAACCCGAATCCTACCCCTAAGCCTAACCCTAAGCCTAAATGTAACCCTAACCTGAACCCTAACCCTAACCCGAAACCTAACCTGAACCCTGACCATGACCCTGACTGTAACGCTGACCAGAACCCTAACATATGTTTAACCATAAGCCTAAACCTGACCATAGCCGTAACCTATGCCTAACCCTAACGCTAAGTCTAACGCTAAACCAACTCTAATCCTAACCCTAACTACAATCCTAACCCTAGCCCTAACCCTAACCCTAGCCGGAACCCTAGCCCTAACCTGACCCTGACCATAACGCTGACCAGAACCCTAACATATGTTTAACCATAAGCCTAAACCTCACCATAACCGTAACCTAAGCCTAACTCTAACGCTAAGTCTAATTCTAAACCAATACTAATCCTAACACTAACTGTAATCCTATCCCTAACCCTAACCCTAAACCTAATCCTAACCCAAACCCGAACACTAACCTGAACCCTAACTCTAACCCTGACCCTGACCGTAACGCTGACCAGAACCCTAACATATGTTTAACCATAAGCCTAAACCTCACCATAGCCGTAACCTAAGCCTAACCCTAACACTAAGTCTAACGCTAAACTAACTCTAATCCTAACCCTAATTGTAATCCTAACCCTAGCCCTAACCCTAACCCTAACCAAACCCAGACCCTGACCATAACCCTGACCCTAACCCAAAAGTAAGTTTAACCATAACTCGAAACCTAAACCTAACCTAGGCCTAATCCTAATGCTAAGTCTAACCCTAAAGCAACCCGAATCCTACCCCTACCCCTAAACCTAACCCTAACCCGACTCTGACCCTGACCATAACGCTGACCAGAACCCTAACATATGTTTCACCATAAGCCTAAACCTCACCATAGCCGTAACATAAGCCTAACCCTAACGCTAAGTCTAATACTAAAACAACTCTTATCCTAACCCTAACTGTAATCTTAACCCTAACCCGAACCCTAACTCTAACCTTAACCCTAACCCTGACCGTAACGCTGACCAGAACCCTAACATATGTTTAACCATAAGCATAAACCTCACCATAGGCATAACCTAAGCCTAACCCTAACGCTACATCTAATGCTAAACCAACTCTAATCCGAACCCTAACTGTAATCCTAACTCTAACCCTAACCAAACCCGGACCCTGACCATAACCCTAACCGTAACCCAAACGTAAGTTTAACCATAACCCTAAATCTCAACCTAACCCTAACCTAGTCCTAATCCTAATGCTAAGTCTAACCCTAAAACAACCCGAATCCTACCCCTACCCCTACCCCTACCCCTAACATATGTTTAACCATAAGCCTAATCCTCACCATAGCCGTAACCTAAGCCTAACCCTAACGTTAATTCTAACACTACACCAACGCTATGGGAGGTAGACCTGGGGTCCCGGGGTGGTGGGTATACCTGAGGCCCCCGGGGTGGGGGGTGGACCTGGGGTTCCTGGTGGGGGGGTAGACCTGGGGGTCCTATGGGGTTTTGGGGACCTCCACTTAGCTTTCAGAGTGCCAAGGGACCGAATCCATCTTCAACAGAGGAAAACGCCACGTGCGCGAACGGCCATCTTCCTCCATCGCCAGGTTCACAGAATCACAGAATCAACTGGGTTGGAAAAGACCACAGAGATCATCGAGTCCAACCCTTGGTCCAACTCTAGTCTGTTTACTAGATCATGGCACTAAGTGCCATGTCCAACCTCACTTTAAAAACCTCCAGGGACGGTGAGTCCACCACCTCCCTGGGCAGGCCGTTCCAATGCCTGACCACTCTCTCTGTAAAGAATTTCTTCCTAATATCCAGCCTAAATTTCCCCTGGCAGAGTTTAAGCCCATGCCCCCTTGTCCTATTGCTGACTGCCTGGGAGAAGAGACCAATCCCCACCTGGCTATAACTTCCCTTCAGATAGTTATAGAGAGTGATGAGGTCACCTCTGAGCCTCCTCTTCTCCAGACTAAACAACCCCAGCTCCCTCAGCCTCTCCCCATAGGTCTTGTGCTCAAGTCCCTTCACCAGTAGTGTTGCTCTTCTCTGGACCCACTCCAGCACTTCAATGTCTTTCCTGAACTGAGGGGCCCAGAACTGAACACAGTACTCCAGGTGGGGCCTCACCAATGCAGAGTACAGGGGAAGGATCACTGCCCTTGTCCTGCTGACCACGCTATTTTTGATACAGGACAGGATTCCATTGGCCTTCTTGGCCACCTGGGCACACTGTTGGCTCATGTTGAGCTTCCTGTCAATTAGTACCCCCAGGTCCCTTTCTGCCTGACTGCTCTCCAGCCACTCTGTTGCTCTTCAGTGTCTACAGGAACATGAGAAAACACACGCTCGCTAAGCCGTGCCGGCACACGGTATCGTGGGGTAAACGCCGACCCCTTCCGCAACACCCACCTCCTGCTAAGTTCCACGGCGTTCCGTTCGGCGCGTCGTGCCACGGGCGCGGTCACCAACCCCCATCGCTCGTGACGCCTAAGACGGCGAGAAGGAAAAGAACTGCAGCGCCTGGAACGAGTCGCCGGCCCCAAGGTCCTCGCCCCCAGCTCGGCTCACCGCAAATGCTCCTCCCAGTCCAAAGGGCCCATGAAGCACCTGCAAAGTGAGAAGGAAACGCTGAACCCAGTCACCAGGCAATACCGGGCTCCTCCACGTCCTCCGCCGCCTCACCTTCTCGGCTGCCGGCCAGCCTGCGCATTCGCCCCTCGCAGCTCGTCTGCGGCACCTGCAGAACCAGAGGCACGCGCTTGGACGCCGCCCGAAAACACAGGCTTCCCGCAGACGGTCCCATCTCGCCCTCCCTTACCTGGGCCGCTCGCCCAGCCGGCCGCCCTTGCTTTTGCCTGCCACGCTGTTGACCACGAAGACATTCTGCTACCGCCTGTAAAACGCAACCAAAGGACGCTCAGACCTGCACCAGCAACACGGGACCTGAAACCAGCTGCCGCTTCAGCCCAGCACTCCGTGTTCACCTTGCCCGAGGAGCTGCACTGCCGATACCCAGCTTTCCTCTCTGCTTCACACCTAGGAAAGAGAGAAACGACCGAGCTCAGCGAGGGCCACACGGCACAGCTTCCCTCTGGCGCCACGCACCGACCCACCTGCTTACGGCGCGCAGCTCACCTCCTCCATCGCTCTTCCGTGCCAAGTTGTCCCTCTGCATCTGAAATCAAGGTATTCAACAAGTCACCCAGGAGCTCATCAACAGCTTGACCATCCCACAGGTCTGCTTTCTATTCAGGAATCCCACCAGAATGTCTAAGTCCCAAAGAACACTGGGGAAGGGACAGTCCCCTCCCCTGCCCACAGCTACTCCATCCCAGATAACTGCACAACCTTTGCCTACGCAGTTTAACATGTCCACAGATTAACTGTGCACCCCTAGAGCTCCGTCCACCCACCCCTGACTCCACGCCTCCGGGCAGAGCAGCTCCAGCCAAATGCGCACGTGCACAGACAGACGCTCCACACAACGTTATAGACGACACCGTGGCAACATTACCAAAAACGCTCTATAACAAGAACGACTCCAAACCAGAGACTGCATCGACCAAAAGAACCTGCAGGGAGGCAGCGGTGAGGCGAGGAGCCTCTACTGCGAGCCCAGAAAAAAATAAGAGCCGAACATCATGGCCCCTTAAGAGACAGCGGCGCTGGCGCACACACACACAGAGACGGCAGCGCTGGCGCAAAACACACACAGAGACGGCAGCGCTGGCGCACACACACAGAGAGACAGTGGTGCTGGCGCACACACACACAGATACGGCGCAAATACGAGAAGCTGCTGCAAGACTTAAAACCTTCAAGATGCTGGAAAGAAGTGCCACTCCCTTAGACTGGATGGGTAGAAAGCAGAGCGGCTGTTGCAGCCCAGAACTACACCGTAAAACACAACTGACCAGAAACGTTCAAGTAAGCAGTTACAATAGAAAAACCAGGACCCTGGAATTTCCAGGAAAACCCACCGCAGCGCCTCAACGTGTCCAGAGACTGTCGGTGCCAGCTCCACCAACAACGCGTCCAACGAACCCCACGGTGCTGCCGAGGCTGCGGCAGCGTGATGGAACTGACCAGAGCGCGGGGAGGAGACTCAGCCCAGCAGGTACCGCACGCAACGTGAAACACCGGGCAGCGCAACTTCATTTCAAAGGAGGAACACACACACGGAGCACAAAGGATGTTCGACGCTCTGTCCTTAACAGTTGCACAGCAACATTGTGACTTGGAGATCTGGTGGCAAATGAGGGAGCTCCGCACGTTGCACCTTTCAAACCTGCACACGGAATCATACTTCACCCCACAGGTGACACCAGAAACTAGGAAGCCTCCAAAAAGCATTGACAACCCCACACCCAAACCAGTTCCACTCACCTCCACAACCAATCCTGCTCTACACACATCTCCTTCTCCTTCACGCACCCTTCCACAGCCAGATCCACAGCCGTCTCCTGACGGTCATTGGCTGCACTAAACGCAGTGAACGAAAGCTAAAGGAAATGTATTAAAAACTCCCTGTGGTTTTTTTTGGTGGCATTTTTGGCGTTATTTTTGTTGCGGGACACATTGGGGTATTTTTAATTAAGGAAACTGCTGTTTGTTGAAATAAATAACTTACGCTTTTTCTATGGATAAACAACTTTTAATCCAATTCCTTAATTGTATTCCTTAAACACGTGTTCATTAGAGCACAAGCAAAACAGCGCTGGGTGCGCGGGGGATTCGCTCCGCCCAACACGCACACCTTTAAACAATAAGAGCTGTGCTTAAATACAGTAAGGTGTTACATATTCATAATGACCCCAGGAACGCCTGTACATATCCATAACCTATCCCAATTCTCATTAAAGTGAGTCTCAGAGAACCATTTCCATAGACGCTCCCCTGTTGGCCTGCGCAGTGCCACTTGGTGAATTTGAGGAGGGGTCTTTGGGGGTCTTTGGATGAAGCTCCTTCAGCTTCATCACAGTGAACTTTGTACCTTTGGCTCATTATGTTGAATTGACTGGGACCCGAGCGGCCAAGTCGATTGAAACCAGACTGGCGCCCCTTTTTGCTGTAAATCTTCGTTATCTTGTCTCCTCAAGTTTACAGCTGGTGCAGTAAAACTTCTTATCTTGGCATTCAATGGGGTTCTGTTCTTCTCAACACAAAGCTCTAAACTAAGCATTTATTGTGTGGCTAAGCCTTAAAGAGTTAGTTCGTTAGCAGGCACCCATTATATGTTTAGTTAACTGTCGCGGTTGAGACGGACAAACGACATGGACAAAATGAAAGAAATAGATGCCATTTATTGCTACAAGTGCATTTTCATACAATTCTACCAGTTCAAGTGTCTTTTCACTGTTGGTTACAAGTTACAGCACTAACTAATAAATCCTGCAAGAATCCATCTCTAAAATACCGTAGATCAACTATGACAGTCGTAAGTCACAGAGACTCCTCGTTTTCTCTCTGACTCTCACAACAGTAATAAGTAAGTCCCGAAGGATGGAAAACACCAGGATCGGCTGGGAACAACAACAAAGGTAGGTCAAAGAAGGTAAATGGGGGCTCTCGGGGCAATGGAATGCCTACCTGTTGATAGGGACAGATTCACATCTTGCAAGAGGGGCAACAAGAAACAGGTGACCAAGAAACTGACCAACTGTGTATAACATCCCATTCACGTGAATACTTCATACAAAAGTGGGAGATCACGAGGATCTTGTCCTCTTGGCCCTTTTTGGTCCCTTCTGCTTATGATGACATTGGGAGAGGACCTTGCTAGTCGTCCCTGCGAACTGAGGCCTAGTGAGAGACTGAATCCAGCTCCAGTTGGCTGCAGAGTCCAGTCCAGGGCTTCGGGTGCCTGCCCTGCAGTTGCTGAGACATTCGAGATTGGGTTTGTATATATTATATGATTTTCTCTATACCTATTAGTAGCATTAGTAAAACATGGAGGAACGCGAGACGAGAGCGCGGCGGGGACGAGAGCAGAGCCAGGACGGGAGCAGGGCGGCGGGGACGAGAGGAGCAGGGCGGCGGGGACGAGAGGAGCAGGGCGGCGGGGACGAGAGGAGCAGGGCGGCGGGGACGAGAGGAGCAGGGCGGCGGGGACGAGAGGAGCAGGGCGGCGGGGACGAGAGGAGCAGGGCGGCGGGGACGAGAGGAGCACGGCGGCGGGGACGAGAGGAGCACGGCGGCGGGGACGAGAGGAGCACGGCGGCGGGGACGAGAGGAGCACGGCGGCGGGGACGAGAGGAGCACGGCGGCGGGGACGAGAGGAGCACGGCGGCGGGGACGAGAGGAGCACGGCGGCGGGGACGAGAGGAGCACGGCGGCGGGGACGAGAGGAGCACGGCGCAGATGATAGTAGGGCAGCGGGGTCGGGAGCGCGGCGGCGGATACAAGAGCGCGGCGGCGGATACAAGAGCGCGGCGGCGGATACAAGAGCGCGGCGGCGGATACAAGAGCGCGGCGGCGGATACAAGAGCGCGGCGGCGGATACAAGAGCGCGGCGGTGGGGACGGGGGGAGCGCGGTGGGGACGGGGACGAGAGGGGCGCGGCGGCGGGGACGAGAGGGGCGCGGCGGCAGAGTCGGGAGCGCGGCAGCAGAGACAAGAGCACGGCAGCGGGGATGGGAGGAGCGCGGCTGCGGGGACAAGAGGAGGACGGCAGGAATGAGAGGAGCACGGCGGGGACGAGAGGAGCGCGGCGCAGATGATAATAGGGCAGCGGGGTCAGGAGCACGGCGGCGGAGACAAGAGCGCGGCGGCGGGGACGGGAACGGGGCGGCGGGGACGGGAACGGGGCGGCGGGGACGGGAACGGGGCGGCGGGGACGGGAACGGGGCGGCGGGGACGGGAACGGGGCGGCGGGGACGGGAACGGGGCGGCGGGGACGGGAACGGGGCGGCGGGGACGGGAACGGGGCGGCGGGGACGGGAACGGGGCGGCGGGGACGGGAACGGGGCGGCGGGGACGGGAACGGGGCGGCGGGGACGGGAACGGGGCGGCGGGGACGGGAACGGGGCGGCGGGGACGGGAGGAGCACGGCCGGGACGAGAGGTGCATGATGGGGACGGCAGGATCACGGTGGGGACGGGAAGAGCGCGGCTAGGACGAGAGGAGCACAGCCGGTAAGAAAGGAGCGCGGCAGGCACGAGAGGAGTGCGGCGGGAACGGGAGGGGCGCGGCAGGGACGGGAGGATCGTGGCGAGACAAGAGTAAGGCGGCGGGGTCTGGAGTGCGGCGGCGGGGACGGGAGGAGCGCGGCGCAGACGGGAGAGAGGCGGCGCGGACGGGAGCAGGGAGGCGGGGTCGGGAGCAGGGAGGCGGGGTCGGGAGGAGCGCGGCTGAGATGAGAGGAGCACGACGGGGACGGGAGAGGCACGGTGGAAACAGGAGCGCGGCGGCGGGGACGGGAGGAGCGCGGCGGCGGGGACGGGAGGAGCGCGGCGGCGGGGACGGGAGGAGCGCGGCGGCGGGGACGGGAGGAGCGCGGCGGCGGGGACGGGAGGAGCGCGGCGGCGGGGACGGGAGGAGCGCGGCGGCGGGGACGGGAGGAGCGCGGCGGCGGGGACGGGAGGAGCGCGGCGGCGGGGACGGGAGGAGCGCGGCGGCGGGGACGGGAGGAGCGCGGCGGCGGGGACGGGAGGAGCGCGGCGGCGGGGACGGGAGGAGCGCGGCGGCGGGGACGGGAGGAGCGCGGCGGCGGGGACGGGAGGAGCGCGGCGGCGGGGACGGGAGGAGCGCGGCGGCGGGGACGGGAGGAGCGCGGCGGCGGGGACGGGAGGAGCGCGGCGGCGGGGACGGGAGGAGCGCGGCGGCGGGGACGGGAGGAGCGCGGCGGCGGGGACGGGAGGAGCGCGGCGGCGGGGACGGGAGGAGCGCGGCGGCGGGGACGGGAGGAGCGCGGCGGCGGGGACGGGAGGAGCGCGGCGGCGGGGACGGGAGGAGCGCGGCGGCGGGGACGGGAGGAGCGCGGCGGCGGGGACGGGAGGAGCGCGGCGGCGGGGACGGGAGGAGCGCGGCGGGGACGGGGGGAGGGGACGGGGACGGGAGGAGCGCGGCGGCGGGGACGAGGGTCGCGCGGGGACGGGAGGAGAGCAGGGACAAGAGCGGGGCGCCGGGGACACGAGCGCGGCGGCGTGGACGGGAGGAGAGGGGGGCAGCGGCGGGGAGGAGAGGGGGGCAGCGGCGGGGAGGAGAGGGGGGCAGCGGCGGGGAGGAGAGGGGGGCAGCGGCGGGGAGGAGAGGGGGGCAGCGGCGGGGAGGAGAGGGGGGCAGCGGCGGGGACGGGGGGGAGGGGCGCGGCGGGGACGGGGGGGAGGGGCGCGGCGGGGACGCGAGGGGAGCAGCGGGGACGGGAGCGCAGCGGGGACGAGAGGGGAGCTGGGACGGGTGGAGCGCGGCGGGGCCGGGAGCAGAGCGGCGGCGGGGAGGAGGGCAGGTTTACCCCCCACCCCGGGGGCCCCCAGGTCTACCTCCCCTGGGGGGCCCCCAGGTCTACCTCCCCTGGGGGGCCCCCCAGGTCTACCTCCCACCCCACGCCCCCAGGTCTCTCAGCAGTCTCATGGAGTCTCTAAAACACTGGGGAAGGGACAGTCCCCTCCCCTGCCCACAGCTACTCCATCCCAGATGACTGCACAACCTCTGCCTACGCAGGTTAACAGGTTTACAGATGAACCGTGCACCCCTAGAGCTCCGTCCACCCACCCCTGACTCCACGCCTCCGGGCAGAGCAGCTCCAGTCAACTGTGCACGTGCACAGACAGACCCTCCACACAACGTTACAGACGACACCATGGCAACATCACCAAAAACGCTCTATAACAAGAACGACTCCAAACCAGAGACTGCATCGACCAAAAGAATCTGCAGGGAGGCAGTGGTGAGGCGAGGAGCCTCTACTGCGAGCCCAGAAAATAATAAGAGACGAACATCACGGCCCCATATGAGACGGCGGCGCTGGCACAAACACCACACAGAGACGGCGGCGCTGGCACAAACACCACACAGAGACGGCGGCGCTGGCACAAACACCACACAGAGACGGCGGCGCTGGCACAAACACCACACAGAGACGGCGGCGCTGGCACAAACACCACACAGAGACGGCGGCGCTGGCACAAACACCACACAGAGACGGCGGCGCTGGCACAAACACCACACAGAGACGGCGGCGCTGGCACAAACACCACACAGAGACGGCGGCGCTGGCACAAACACCACACAGAGACGGCGGCGCTGGCACAAACACCACACAGAGACGGCGGCGCTGGCACAAACACCACACAGAGACGGCGGCGCTGGCACAAACACACACAAGGCTGCTGCATGACTAAGAATTTCTTCCCAGCATCTTGAAGGGCCAGTCCCTTAGACTGGATGGGTAGAGAGCAGAGCTGCTGCTGAAGCAGCCCAGAACGATGCCATAAATCACAACTGACCGGAAACATCCGAAATGCAAACACCATCCACACTCTCGGCTGCTGATACAAGAAAACCAGCACCCAATTGGCGCTACGCCAATCGGCACCGGTGTTCCAGATCCCGGGACGGCACCCGAGATGCCTTTCGTGGCCCTTGAACTCAACGAGACCCCAGCATCGTCTGACAGGCGCAAGGCAGGCTTACCGAACTACACAACAACGCAGACACAGGCTGGAGCTGCCCTGCCCGGCACACGGTGGCGTCGCACTGTAAGGTTCTCGGGGCCCTTTACACACCCAAAGTGGACTGTTCCTGGACGGCCCTTTCCTTTATCAGAACTTTACCCCTGTCCCTGTGATTCCAGCCCCTTGCCAGTCCCCGTGCCTCCACTTAGCTTTCAGAGGGCCAAGAGACCGAATCCATCTTCAACAGAGGAAAACACCACGTGCACGAACAGCCATCTTCCTGCATCGCCGGGTTCCTCTTCAGCGTCTACAGGAACACCTAGGAAGCAGAGAAACGACCAAACTTAGCTAGAGCCACACGGCACAGCTTCCCTCTGGCGCCATGCACCGACCCACCTGCTTACGGCGCACGCCTCGCCTCCTCCGTCGCTCTTCCGTGCCAAGTCATTCCTCTGCATCTGAAATCAAGTTATTCAACAAGTTACCCAGCAGCTCATCAACAGCTTGACCATCCCACAAGTCAGCTTCCTATTTAGGAATCCCACCAGAAGCTCTAATTGAGTCCCAAAAAACACTGGAGAAGGGACTGTCCGCTCCCCTGCCCACGGCTACTCCATCCCAGATGACTGCACAACCTTTGCCTACGCAGGTTAACATGTCCACAGTTAATCGTGGTTTCCTAGAACTCCCGCTCCTGACTCTACACCTCCAGGCAGAGCAGCTCCAGCCAAATGTGCACGTGCACAGACAGATGCTCCACACAACGTTGTAGACGACACAACAGCAACAGCACCAAAAATGCTCCACAACAAAAATTACTCCAAACCAGATACGGCAATGATCAAAATAACCTGCGGGGAGGCAGCGGTGAGGCGAGGAGCCTCTACTGCAACCCCAGAAAAAAAATAAGGGCCCAACATCGCAGCCCCTTATGAGACGGCGGCGCAGGCGCAAACACACAGAGACGGCGGCGCAGGCGCAAACACACAGAGACGGCGGCGCAGGCGCAAACACACAGAGACGGCGGCGCAGGCGCAAACACACAGAGACGGCGGCGCAGGCGCAAACACACAGAGACGGCGGCGCAGGCGCAAACACACAGAGACGGCGGCGCAGGCGCAAACACACAGAGACGGCGGCGCAGGCGCAAACACACAGAGACGGCGGCGCAGGCGCAAACACACAGAGACGGCGGCGCAGGCGCAAACACACAGAGACGGCGGCGCAGGCGCAAACACACAGAGACGGCGGCGCAGGCGCAAACACACAGAGACGGCGGCGCAGGCGCAAACACACAGAGACGGCGGCGCAGGCGCAAACACACAGAGACGGCGGCGCAGGCGCAAACACACAGAGACGGCGGCGCAGGCGCAAACACACAGAGACGGCGGCGCAGGCGCAAACACACAGAGACGGCGGCGCAGGCGCAAACACACAGAGACGGCGGCGCAGGCGCAAACACACAGAGACGGCGGCGCAGGCGCAAACACACAGAGACGGCGGCGCAGGCGCAAACACACAGAGACGGCGGCGCAGGCGCAAACACACAGAGACGGCGGCGCAGGCGCAAACACACAGAGACGGCGGCGCAGGCGCAAACACACAGAGACGGCGGCGCAGGCGCAAACACACAGAGACGGCGGCGCAGGCGCAAACACACAGAGACGGCGGCGCAGGCGCAAACACACAGAGACGGCGGCGCAGGCGCAAACACACAGAGACGGCGGCGCAGGCGCAAACACACAGAGACGGCGGCGCAGGCGCAAACACACAGAGACGGCGGCGCAGGCGCAAACACACAGAGACGGCGGCGCAGGCGCAAACACACAGAGACGGCGGCGCAGGCGCAAACACACAGAGACGGCGGCGCAGGCGCAAACACACAGAGACGGCGGCGCAGGCGCAAACACACAGAGACGGCGGCGCAGGCGCAAACACACAGAGACGGCGGCGCAGGCGCAAACACACAGAGACGGCGGCGCAGGCGCAAACACACAGAGACGGCGGCGCAGGCGCAAACACACAGAGACGGCGGCGCAGGCGCAAACACACAGAGACGGCGGCGCAGGCGCAAACACACAGAGACGGCGGCGCAGGCGCAAACACACAGAGACGGCGGCGCAGGCGCAAACACACAGAGACGGCGGCGCAGGCGCAAACACACAGAGACGGCGGCGCAGGCGCAAACACACAGAGACGGCGGCGCAGGCGCAAACACACAGAGACGGCGGCGCAGGCGCAAACACACAGAGACGGCGGCGCAACAAAAATGACTCCACACCAGAGATGTCAACAATCAAAATAAACTGCAGGGAGACAGCGGTGAGGCAAGGAGCCTCTACTGAAACCCCAGAAAAAAAAAAAAAGGAGCCGAACGTCACGGCCTCTTATGAGACAGCAGCTCTGGCGCAAACGCACAGAGAAGCTGCTGCAAGACTTAAAACCTTCAAGATGCTAGGAAGAAGTGCCAGTCCCTTAGACTGGATGGGTAGAGAGCAGAGCTGCTGTTGCAGCCCAGAACTACACCATAAAACACAACTGACCAAAAACGTTCAAGATGCAAGAACCGTGCACCCTTTCGGCTGCCGATACAAGAAAAGCAGCAGCCGAATGGCACTACCCCGATCGGCACCGGCTTTCCAGACCCCGGGATGGCGCTTGAAATTATTTTCGTGCCCCTGGAGCTCAATGATACCCCAGGATCGTCTGACAGGTGCGAGGCGGGCTTCCTGAACCACACGACAAGAGACGCGGGCTGGAGCTGCCCTGCCCGGCACACGCTGGTGTGGCACTGTAAAGTTCCCTGACCTCATTTATCTGCCGAAAGGGGACTGCTCCTGGACTGCCCTTTTCTGTCTGAGAACTTTAAAACCTCCCTGCAGTTCCCAGCCCTCGTGCCTCCACTTAACTTTTAGAGGGCCAAGGGATCAAATCCATCTTCAACAGAGAAAAACACAATGTGGGCTAACGAGGATCTTCCTGCAGTTGTCACTTTCTCCATCATCACCTACAATAAGGAAAGCAAGGACATGTGTACGATTAGGCACCCGAATAATATTTATCGGTAGTAGCCTACGAGTCATTGCTCACCTTGGCTGAGCTCCGGGAGGTACATTTGAATGATCTACCAGGGGCCACTGCACAATGCAAAGGTCCTGGAAACAAAACACTCTTCTAGGAGAGGAGATTATATTAATAGCTATTAATACAGCAATACAAACCAAAAAACAACACTCCATCTTCATCGGGGTCAGGAATTCCTGGAAAATGCAAAGTACCTGGAACTGAATCAAAAAATGAAACATAATGACAAACAACCTTTCTCCTACAGCTGCTACTGAACCTTTGCTGCACCCGAAGCTCTTACCTCAAACGGACACCTCCGCTTCTCCTAAGACATCTGCCCACGTAGCTTAAACAGCTCAAAAGCTGCCGACTGCTGAAGGAGCAGCAGAGAACCAGCACTGAAGCTGTCCTGGAGCAGAATGAGCTCCCTACCCGGCGACTGGGGCTCAAATACCCTGAGCCCCACCCACCCCTTCCCACAATCCCCTGGAAAGGGGAGGGATCAATCACCCCAGGCCCCGCCCACCACCTTATCAAATCACCTGGACCCTCACTGGAAATGACAGCACCTGCACTCCTGTCGGGCTCTGTCAGACACTGTTGGTTTTTGTGAAGCCCTGTCAAGATCTCTTGGGGTCTGTCAGACTGTATCAGGCTTCGATGGGCTCTGTAGGGCTCTGTCGACATCTCTTGGGGCCTGTCAGGCTCTATCAGGCTTTGATGGGCTCTGTAGGGCTCTGTCGAGACCTCTTGGGGTCTGTCAGGCTCTACCAGGCTTTGATGGGCTCTGTAGGGCTCTGTCAAAACTTCTTGGGGTCTGTCAGGCTCTATCAGGCTTCGATGGGCTCTGTAGGGCTCTGTCGACATCTCTTGGGGCATGTCAGGCTCTATCAAGCTTTGATGGGCTCTGTAGGGCTCTGTCGAGACCTCTTGGGGTCTGTCAGGCTCTACCAGGCTTTGATGGGCTCTGTAGGGCTCTGTCAAAACTTCTTGGGGTCTGTCAGGCTCTATCAGGCTTCGATGGGCTCTGTAGGGCTCTGTCGACATCTCTTGGGGCATGTCAGGCTCTATCAAGCTTTGATGGGCTCTGTAGGGCTCTATCGAGACCTCTTGGAGTCTGTCAGGCCCTATCAGGCTTCGATGGGCTCTGTAGGGCTCTGTCGAGAAATGTTGAGGCCTGTCAGGCTCTATCAGGCTTTGATGGGCTCTGTAGAGCTGTGTCGAGACCTCTTGGGGCCTGTTAGGCTCTATCAGGCTTCGATGGGCTCTGTAGGGCTCTGTCGAGACCTCTCGGGGTCTGTCAGGCTCTATCAGGTTTCGATGGGCTCTGTAGGGCTCTGTCGAGACCTCTTGGGGTCTGTCAGGCTCTATCAGGCTTCGATGGGCTCTGTAGGGCTGTGTCGAGACCTCTTGGGGTCTGTCAGGCTCTATCAGGCTTTGATGGGCTCTGTAGGGCTCTGTCGAGACCTCTTGGGGTCTGTCAGGCTCTATCAAGCTTTGATGGGCTCTGTAGGGCTCTGTCGAGATCCCTTGGGGTCTGTCAGGCTCTATCAGGCTTCAATGGGCTCTGTAGGGCTCTGTCGAGACCTGTTGGGCTCGGCTGAGCCTGTCAAGATTTCTCAGGCTCTGTTGAGGTCCCCAGGACTCTGTCATACACATTGAGGCTCTGTCAGGAACTGACAAGATTTGTCAGGCCCTGACGTGTCCTGTTGGGCTCTGTCAAGCTTTGTCGGGCTCTGTGAGGATCCGTCAAACTCTCTCGGGCCCTGTCGGGCTTTGTTCAGGCAGTGTCGAGACCTGTCGGACTTTCTCAAGCTCTCTCGGGCCCTGCCTGGCTCTGTTGGTCTTTTGTGAGCTTTGTCTGCCCCTGTCATACTGTCGGGTACATGGCTCAGCGGTGGAGGGGAAGGAGTTGTAGGTCTGTAGGCCACACCCCCTGCAGGGAGCCCACCAATGGGGGTGGAACTGTGGGTCAAGGGGGAGGAGCCCAGCTGGGAGGGTTCTTGGAAAGGGGGTGGGGCCTGGTTGGGGCACACCCCTCTGGGAAGGCACATTGGAGAGAGCTTGGGAGGGGGTGGGGTGGGCAGTGGCCCCGCCCACACTTTCAGCCCCACCCTCAACCCTAAACCCCACCCCCAAATCCCTCACTGGAAATGGAACAAACCACATGCTTAAGGTTTTTTTTACATTATTTAATTTTATTGGGTGAAAATTGGCCCCAAAACCAGGTTAAAAATCCCCCAGCATGGCCCTGCGGGAGCAATGTCAGGATGGCAGCGGCACAGCGCTGCCCTTTTCCAAGATGGCCATCAGGGGTAAACAGAGTCACAGGTCCCACCACCCACCTTGGGCCCCATGCCAAAATGGCCGCCCTAGGCAGCCCCCCCCAGCCATCTTGTATTCCAAGCAGGGTGGAGCCCAGCAGCCATGCTGTCCTCATTTTCTGTTGTGCACGGGGCCCCGTGCAGCATCGCAACCCAGGACATCTGATGGGCCGAGGGGACCCAGGACTGTGGATCTATGGGCAGAATGCAGGAGCTGTGGGGTGCTACATATCAATGGGGCCTGCTGGAACTATATGGTGCTGCAGAGCACAGCTGTGGATGTATAGGGCAGCCCGGATGTGTGGGGCGCTGTGGGGCACTGCTGTGGGTCTATGGGGCAGGGTGCAGGAGCTACAGTGTGCGGTGGCGCAGCATTGCTGGCCTATGGGCTAGTGGGAAGACGCTATGGTGTTTTCTGGGACATTGCTGTTGATCCATAGGGCAGAGGAACTGTGGGGTGCTGTGGGGTTACACTGTGGGTCTATAGGGCAGAGTGAACAAGATATGGGGTGCTGTGGGACAGCACTGTGGGTCTATGGGGAAAAATAGAGTCACTATGGGGTGCTGTGGGGTACTGCTGTGGATGTATGGGGCAGAGTATAGGAGCTATATGGGGCTGTGGGGCACTACTGTGGATGTATGGGGCAAAGTACAGGAGCTATACGGTGCTGTAGTGCAGTACTGGGCATTTATGGGACAGAGTGCAGGAGGAATGGGGTGTTGTGGGGCAGTACTGTGGATCTATGGGGCGGTGGAGGATGTCTGGGGTGCTGTGGGGCAGTGTTGTGGGTCTATGAGGCAGAGTGTAGGAGCTATGGGGCGTTGTGGGGCAGTACTGTGGGTGTATAGGTTGTTCAAATGTAGCTACCTGTTGGAACAAGATAAGGACTCAGCAAAACAAGTAGATTCAATGTGTATCACGCTTAAGCCATTTATTACAGAAACAAGTCTCCTTATATATGTAACTGTATTCCAATCATGTGTCCACGCTCCAAGCATGGATTCGCTAAATGAGTATCGTGGGCTGTCCGTGCGCTGGAGTCTCGCTGATGATACGTCCGGTGATTCACAGCATGCCAGGACCCCGGTGATTGAGGAACGCCCCTCTTTCTCACAGCAGATTCTATTCTCAGCTCCCCGAAACGGTCTTGAGGTTCCTTTGAGCCTGCCTAATTCAGCAACAGATCTTTATCTATCAAAACCCCTCCACGCTTCCCCCTTTCTTTTCCTGAGTTAGTCAGGCCCCCTAAACCGCACGGTGCATCATTTTTGAAATATACTGCAACATAGAACCACGTGATTAACAACATAATTACAATTACATATAATGCAGTTAAACCTTACTTAGTAAGATCAAACTACTACCTGCCTGTTCTTAGAACCTTAATTCTACTATGACCACCTTATTAACACACTATTTTAATAGATTCAAAATAACCAGAGAAGTTAATACAATATATTCTCTTAAATTCCTAAAAGATTTATAACTGCGCAGTTTATAGGGTAACATACTGTAGCAGAATGCAACCCCCCCTCGCTCCCCCTCTCTCCCCCTCCCTCCTTCAGCATGGAGGGGTGGGCACATCTCCTCTCTTTCTCTGCTACTCGAGGCTAATGGCTTCTTTTGTTTGGCCCCGGAGCACCCTGGCCAGGGGCCATTAGCAGAGCCGCTGGGCGCCCACGCCCAGGGTGGGGGATGTTTTTGGGAGGCTTCGGGGGCACCCACAGCCAGTGTGGGGGGTGCGGAGGAGCTTTAACAATGCCTACAGTCAGGTCTGATCAAATTACAAAAACGGGATTCTCGTCGAAACTCCGCCCATTATCGCGAGTTTCTCGGAGCACGAGCTTAGCCACTGCCGCCAGGAGCCACGGCCCCCACAGCTCCCTGGGATGGAGACTCTGCTTGCCTCGCTGCCACGGCTGCAAGTATATTTATACTTTTCGTGCACATATGCACGTATAACTTTCCGTGCTCCATATGAGTGTGTGTAAAATTAATTCTCGCAGGATTGCGAGTATATTTATACTTACCGTGCACATATGCACGTGTAACTTCCCGTGCACAGTTGCACGCGTACTTTAAATTACTTCCTCGCACAATCGCGAGTGTATTTTCCTCTCGTGCTTCCACGTAAGCACGTGTAATATTCCGTGCACATTTGTACGTGTAAGTAAATTAACTCTCGCAGGATTGCGAGTGTATTATAAATTTACCCTCACGGAATCGCGACTGTACACTTTCCGTACTCACTACGAGTACGCGTATCTCTTTAAAAATAATCCTGCTATTGGCTTGGGCAAGTGGGTTCTTCTCTGGGACTCAGGGGCGACTCCGGCATTGTTTTGAGTGAAGCCACGTGCATGCACTCTGTGGACCGCCTGTTGTAGTGGTTGCTGCCCCTAAATAAGTTTCCTCAACTGATATCCAAACCTTTATTTAAGTCACTTTTGGAATGCTAAAACCCTGTTTCTCACAGGTTTAATAAAAGTTGTTTTGGACCCTGTTGTCCCTTAAATTAACCTCGGGGTAATATTCCGTGACACATACTTAATACCATCAGTATATACTAATAATTGAATTAATATCTTAAAAGTTATCTCAACCTATTTAAAAGATCAATAGCTTAACTTTAATATCCCTTCTAAAACTTTATCAGTTGCTACCCTTAGATTACTATGGTAGGGATATCTCATAATTTTCCCTTATCTATGCATTGACTATCTAATCATAATATCACCCTTTTGGATCTCCTGCTGATTGTTCAAACTGCCATTCTCCACAGAAGGTACGCCACCTGCTTGCTAATAGGCTTCTAGACCACCAGGTCTGTGAGCATCTGTAACACTGAACTGGGATCCATGGTTTACATCTGAAACAGTCCTCACAACTTATCTCCCTCCTGTCCATCTGCATCCGTTGAATCTTTGTTGAATCCACTTCAATCCTCAGCCTGTAATGACACAAACAAACTTTTCCCCAGGTTATCAATTGATGTGGCCTTTTTTATTGACTAGTGATTTGACCATAACTAATGTAGGTTCTTTCTGATTTAGCATGGTTTTGGGTCATACTTGCAAAGTATTTCATCGCATAAAATGCTTTTGACAATTGGTTTTGTGGTACTTCCCCTACTTCCCCCCCTTTTTAAAAAAACAAAGTTCAGAACCAGATATGTGCGTTGGACCTTGACTACGTACTCAAAAATCACAAATCGAATTTAGAGGCTCCTCCTTAAAAAGCTCTAAGTAATTTAAAGCTGTGCCAAGTTCTGCTAATTGAGTTGAACCTTCAATAATTTTTACAGAATGACGCCAATTGTTATCTTCACACCAAACCACTACAGCTTTATGAGACTTCCCAGAACCATCGACAAAAACTTTGCAAGTATGTAGGATCAGACCAAATACAAGTATGGCCTATGACCTGATGTTAAAGACTTGCAGGTTCTGCAGCAATTTACATTTAGGCATGCCAAAAGCTGTGCTGTTAAGAAAACCAGCTAGTGCAATTTATAAAGACATAGATTACAAATAAAAAAAAAAAATAAAAAATCAGAATTTCACAAATGGTACATATATGACAAAAGGATCATGGCCTATTAAGACTTAAATTCATTCCCTGCATTTTCTTGATCAGAGTGACAATTGGTATATAACAGTCGGTGTATCAGTTTGCTAGCAATCTCATCATACTGTCCCACAATAGCCACAGGTTGTTTCTATGTTGTAGCTACAAATAGACAAATCTGCAAATCCAATCGAATGCAGTCAGCCTGTAAGGTTGTCATAAATTCACTCCTCAAAGTTTCCTACTCCATTTTGGCTGTCATATTTATTGGATATTGTTTTCCCTTACCGGATCGAAGTCCTGTTTCAGTTCTATCAGTGTAGTGTTTGCTTTATCGAGACATTGGCTGTTAATACTAGTGGAAATACAGCATTTGAAATTTCCTTGGAGATTTCTCACTTGCAGCAAGCAGATCTGCGCCATCCTAGCAGCTTCTTGTAGGCCATGCAACTAAACAGAATTCTCAGAAAACATTATTAGAGCTTACAATTTACTTAACAAATCTCAACCCAAGAGAGGTATAGGACTTTCTGGCAACTACAAGAATTCATGTATTAAAACCTTGTTCCAAATTTGGCATGCTATTGGTCTCAAAAAATGGCCTTTCTTTTGTTCCCTCCCATGACCTCAAACACTAGCATGGTGAATTTACTAAGAAGTCTCTTACAACTAATTACCACAGAATAAGTCTATCAACAAATTTTTTGTTTGATTTCTCAGTTTCATTAGAACTACGGGTCTGCTAAGGATACCTTTAAACTTCACCCTCGGAGAGCTCCATTCAGTATTACATCGCTACAGTGGGGGGGAGAGAGAACCCCCCTTTCACCGCTTTAAAAGCAGGCAGCCAGGTTTTTTTTTGTTTGTTTGTTTGGTTTTTGTTTTTTTTTTTTTTTTAGATTGTCTTTCTTTCTCTTCTCGCTGCAGTTCAGATATAACCAAGGTCATGCAGCTGGCATAATGGCTGGTATGAGGTGGGAGGCTCTGGGAAACTCCTCAGTCACAATGAGCTGCACACAGGCCTGGGATGTTTTGGTCTTTTGTTTACCCATTTCCTTCCAACCATAATACATTTTATATGCAATTTGCTCAGCAATAGCTACATTCCTTAGCTCCATTTACCTTTTACAATCTAGAGATGTCAAAAAACAGTATAAACCAGTATAATAAACATCAATCCATTATTCTATTTTCCTAGATCCAAATGAGTTAATATTCTAGCAACTTTTAAATACAACCTCTTCCAAATTCACATCTATCATAGCATTTTAACAATTTAAATGCTTTTCTAACAATATAAGCAATTACTCTAATGTGTAAGGATGCATCCTAAGGGGGAGCAAGGTGGAATTTTAGCAGTGGAACCGGTTCCCATTTTGTAATTATCTCCCCAAACAAGATTCTTTTGGTACCAAATATGAATATGCCAACTAAAATACTGAGCTCAGATGCAAAAACCAAATACCCAGTTCAAATATGCAGACGGAACACACTCACAGTAATTTAAGACAATATCTCAATTTTTGCATTGCACCTTTGGGCCACTCACTGCTCATCCAGGTGGAGGCGCCTCTGGGTCTCCCTGACAAAACAGGTCAGTGCGGCTCGAGCCCCATCAGCCCCCCCCCCGGCCGCTGCAGCAAGCTGGACTGGGCAAGGCCTTCTTTGTTTATATTTTGTTTTGTTTATTTGTTTGCTTTGGTTTTTTTAGTGTCTCATCTGATGCGCTACAGCTGTTATTCCAAAAACAGGATTCTTTACATGGTGTGCATACGGAAAAGCCAAATCCAGCACACCGAGATGAGACACAGCCTGTCACAGAGTTGCGCAAGTCTGAATGCTAAAATAAAGGTAGCATGCTGGAGAGAAAGTCTCTATCGGTCTCTATGGCCGTTCTCCCTGTGTGCCCAGCACTCCCTGCTCACCTTGCCCGAGGAGCTGCAATGCCGATACCCAGCTTTCCTCTTCTCTTCACATCTAGGACACAGAGAAACGACCAAGCTCAGTGAGAGCCACACGGCACAGCTTCCCTCTGGCGCCACGCACCGACCCACCTGCTTACGGCGCACGCCTCGCCTGCTCCATCGCTCTTCCGGGCCAAGATGTCCCTCTGCATCTGAAATCAAGGTATTCAACAAGTCACCCAGATGCTCATCAACAGCTTGCCCATCCCACAGGTCTGCTTTCTATTCAGGAATCCCACAAGAAGCTCTAATTGAGTCTCTAAAATACTGGGGAACGGACTGTCCGCTCCCCTGCCCACAGCTACTCCATCCCAGATGACTGCACAACCTGTGCCTATGCAGGTTAACATGTCCACAGATTAACCATGGACTCCTAGAACTCCTGCTCCTGACTCTACACCTCCAGGCAGAGCAGCTCCAGCCAAATGTGCACGTGCACAGACAGACGCACCTCAGAACATTATAGACACAACATCAACAGCACCAAAACCGCTCTATAACAAGAACGACTCCAAACCAGAGACAATATGGATCAAAAGGACCTGCAGGGAGGCAGCGGTGAGGCGAGGAGCCTCTACTGCAACCCCAGGAAAAAAAATAAGAGCCGAACATCACGGCCCCTTATGAGACGGCGGCGCTGCCGCACACACACACAGAGACGGCAGCGCTGGCGCACACACACGAGGCTGCTGCAAGACTAAGAACTTCTTCCCAGCATCTTGAAGTGCCAGTCCCTCAGACTGGATGGGTAGAGAGCACAGCTGCCGGCACAGCCCAGGACAACGCCACAAACACAACAGACCAGAAACACCCAAAACGCAATAACCCTCCACGCTTTCGGCTGCTGATACAAGAAAACCAGCACCCAATTGGTGCTACGCCAATCGGCACCGGCGTTCCAGATCCAGGGACGGCACCCGAGATGCCTTTCGTGCCCCTCGAACTCAACGAGACCCCAGCATCGTCTGACAGGCGCAAGGCAGGCTTTCCGAACTACACAACAACGCAGACACAGGCTAGAGCTGCCCTGCCCGGCACACGCTGGCATCGCACTGTAAGGTTCTCAGGGCCCTTTACCCACTCAAAGGGGACGGTTCCTGGACAGTCCTTTCCCTTATCAGAACTCTACCCCCGGCCCTGCCATTCCCAGCCCTTTGCCAGCCCTCGTGCCTCCACTTAGCTTTCAGAGGGCCAAGAGACTGAATCCATCTTCAGAGGAAAATGCCACGTGCGCGAACGGCCGTCCTCCTGCATCGCCAGGTTCCTCTTCAGTGTCTACGGGAACACGAGAAAACACACGCTCACTAAGCCGTGCCGGCACACGGTGCCGTGGGGTAAACGCCGACCCCTTCCGCAACACCCACCTCCTGCTAAGTTCCACGGCGTTCTGTTCGGCGCGTCGTGCCACGGGCACGGTCACAAACCCCCATCGCTGGTGACGCCTAAGACAGCGAGAAGCAAAAGACCTGTAGCGCCTGGAACGAGTCCCCGGCCCCACGCTCCTCCTCGCCCCTAGCCCGGCTCACCGCAAATGCTCCTCCAAGTCCAAAGGGCCCACAAAAAGCCTGCAAAGAGAGAAGGAAACGCTGAACCCAGTCACCGGGCAATACCAGGCTCCTCCACGCCCTCCGCCGCCTCACCTTCTCGGCTGCCGGCCGGCGTGTGCCTTCGCCCCTCCGAGCTCATCTGCGGCACCTGCAAAACCAGAGGCACGTGCTCGGACGCCGCCCGAAAACACAGCCTACCCGCAGACGGTCCCATCTCGCCCTCCCTTACTTAGGCCGCTCACCCACCTGGGTGCCCTTGCTTTTGCCTGCCACGCTGTTGACCACGAAGACTTTCGGCTACCGCCTGTAAAACGTAACCAAAGGACGCTCAGACCTGCACCAGCAACACGGGACCTGAAACCAGCTGCTGCCTCAGCCCAGCGCTCCGTGCTCACCTTGCCCGAGGAGCTGCCGTGCCAATACCCAGCTTTCCTCTTCACTTCACACCTAGGAAAGAGAGAAACGACCAAGCTCAGCGAGAGCCACACGGCACAGCTTCCTTCTGGTGCCACGCACCGACCCACCTGCTTACGGCGCACAGCTCGCCTCCTCCCTCGCTCTTCCGTGCCAAGTCATTCCTCTGCACCTGAAATTGAGTTATTCAGCCAGTCACCCAGCAGCTCATCAACAGCTTGGGCATTCCACCCACCTCTGACTGCACACCTCCGGGCAGAGCAGCCTGAAAGACACCCTGCCTTATGGTCCTGCTGCTTCCTTCGGAAATGCTAGAACTCCACTTATAGATATGAGATGCTCATTTTAATCCCTGCTAGATAACCAAAGCACCAGTCCTAGGAGGACAGATTATATCAGCAACTTGTTACACCCCTATACAAACCATAAATTAACACCTCATCTTCATTGCAGTCAGGAATTTCAGGAAAACACAAAGCACCGGAAATTTATTCAATAAATGAAACCTAGTTACAAACATACTTTCAACTACAGCTGGTATTGAAGCTTTGCTGCTCCTGAAGGTCCTGCGTCAAACAGGCATCTCCACTTCTCCAAACACAACTGCCCACATAGCTTAAACAGCCCAAAAGCTGCCGACTGCTGAAAGAACAGCAGAGAACCAGCACCCAAGCAGCCCAGGAGCAGCATCAACTCCTGACCAGGGGCTGGGGCTCAAATACCCTGAGACCCGCCCACCCCTTCCCACAATCCCCTGGGAAAGGGGAGGGATCAATCACCCCAGGCCCCAACCACCACCCTTATCAAATCACCTGGACCCTCACTGGAAATGACAGCACCTGCACTCCTGTCGGGCTCTGTCAGACACTGTTGGTTTTTGTGAAGCCCTGTCAAGACCTCTTGGGGTCTGTCAGGCTCTATCAGGCTTTGATGGGCTCTGTAGGGCTCTGTCGAGACCTCTTGAGGTCTGCTGAGCCTGTCAAGATTTCTCAGGCTCTGTTGAGGTCTCCAGGGCTCTGTCATACACATTGAGGCTCTATCAGGAACTGACAAGATTTGTCAGGCCCTGACGGGTCCTGTTGGGCTCTGTCAAGCTTTGTTGGGCTCTGTGAGGATCCGTCAAACTCTCTCGGGCCCTGTCGGGCTTTGTCAGGCAGTGTGCAGAGTTGTCGGACTTTCTCAAGCTCTCTCAAGCCCTGCCTGGCTCTGTTGGTCTTTTGTGAGCTTTGTCTGCCCCTGTCATACTGTTGGGTACATGGCTCAGCAGGGGAGGGGAAGGAGTTGTAGGTCTGTAGGCCACATCCCCTGCAGAGAGCCCACCAATGGGGGTGCAAGTGTGGGTCAAGGGGGAGGAGCCCAGCTGGGAGGGTGCTTGGAAAGGGGGTGAGACCTAGTAGGGGCACACCCCTCCGGGTAGGCACCTTGGGGAGATCTTGGGAGGGGGGTGGGGTGGGCAGTGGCCATAAGCCTAAACCTCACCGTTGTCGTAACCAAACCCTAACCCTAAGTCTAACGCTAAACCAAGTCTAACCCTAACCCTGACCCTAACCCAAACATATGTTTAACTATGAGCCTAATCCTCACCATAGCCGTAACCTAAGCCTAAGCCTAACCCTAACGCTAACGGTACACCAACCCTAATCCTAACCCTGGGAGGTAGACGGGGCCGCCCCCGGCGCGAGGTAGATGGGGCCGCCCCCGGCGCGAGGTAGACGGGGGCCGCCCCCGGCGCGAGGTAGACGGGGGCCGCCCCCGGCGCGAGGTAGACTCTTCTTATGGATACCAGATACTCATTTTAACCCCTGCTAGATAACCAAAGCATCAGTCCGAGGAGGAGAGATTATATCAGCAACTTGTTACGCCCCTATACAAACCATAAATTAACACCTCATCTTCATTGCAGTCAGGAGCTTCAGGAAAACGCAAAGCAACTGGAATTTATTCAATAAATGAAACCTAGTTACAAACATACCTTCAACTACAGCTGATATTGAAACTTTGCTGCTCCTGAAGGTCCTACGTCAAACAGGCATCTCCACTTCTCCAAACACAACTGCCCACATAGCTTAAACAGCCCAAAAGCTGCCGACTGCTGAAAGAGCAGCAGAGAACCAGCACCCAAGCAGCCCAGGAGCAGCATCAACTCCTGTCCAGGGGCTGAGCCTCAAATACCCTGAGACCTGCCCACCCCTTCCCACAATCCCCTGGAAAGGGGAGGGATCAATCACTCCAGGTCCCAACCACCACCCTTATCAAATCACCTGGACCCTCACTGGAAATGACAGCACCTGCACTCCTGTCGGGCTCTTTCAGACACTGTTGGTTTTTGTGAAGCCCTGTCAAGACCTCTTGGGGTCTGTCAGGCTCTATCAGGCTTCGATGGGATCTGTAGGGCTCTGTCGAGACCTGTTGGGCTCTGCTAAGCCCTGTCCAGATTTCTCAGGCTCTGTTGAGATCCCCAGGGCTCTGTCATACACATTCAGGCTCTATTAGGGACTGACAAGATTTATCAGGCCCGGGTGGGTCGTGTTGAGCTCTGTCAGACACTGTTGGTTTCTGTGAAGCCCTGTCAAGACCTCTTGGGGTCTGTCAGGATATATCAGCATTTGGTGGGCTCTGTAGGGCTCGGTCAAGACCTCTTGGGGTCTGTCAGGCTCTATCAGGCTTTGATGGGCTCTGTAGGGCTCTGTTGAGACCTCTTGGGGTCTGTCAGGCTCTATCAGGCTTTGATGGGCTCTGTAGGGCTCTGTCGAGACCTCTTGAGTTCTGGGGAGCATGTCAAGATTTCTCAGGCTCTGTTGAGGTCCCCAGGACTCTGTCATACACATTGAGGCTCGTAACCTAAGCCTAACCCTAACACTAAGTCTAACGCTAAACCACCTCTAATCCTAACCCTAACTGTAATAATAACCCTAACCAAAACCTGACCCTGACCCTAACCCAAACTTAAGTTTAACCATAACCCTAAACCTCAAACTAAGCCTAACCTAGGCCTAATCCTAAACCTAAGCCTAACACTAAGACAACCCAAAACAATCTGAATCCTACCCCTAACCCTAAACGTAATCCTAACCCGAACCCTAACCCGAACACTCACCCTAACCCTAACCCTGACCCTGACCCTAACGCTGACCATAACCCTAAAATATGTTTAGCCATAAGCCTAAACCTCACCAGAGCCGTAACCTAAGCCTAACCCTCACGCTATGTCTGAGGCTAAAACAGCTCTGCTCCTAACCCTAACTGTAATCCTAACCCTAACCCTAACCCTAACCAAACCCTGACCCTGACCATAACCCTGACCCTAACCCAAACTTAAGTTTAACTATAAGCCTAAACCTCAACCAAACTGTAACCTAGGCCTAATCCTAAACCTAAGCCTAATCCTAAGACAACCCAAATCCTACCCCTACCCTAACCCTAAACCTAACCCTAACCCGAACCCTAACCCTAACCCAAACCCTCACCCTAACCCTAACCCTAACCCTGACCCTGACCCTGACCCTGACCCTGACCCTGACCCTAACGCTGACCATAACCCTAAAATATGTGTAACCATAAGGCTAAAACTCACCATAGCCGTAAACTAAGCCTAACCCTCACGCTATGTCTAACATTAAAACAGCTCTACTCCTAACCCTAACTGTAATCCTAACCCTAACCCTAACCCTAACCAAACCCTGACCCTGACCGTAACCCTGACCCTAACCCAAACTTAAGTTTAACCATAACCCTAAACCTCAACCTAACTGTAACCTAGGCCTAATCCTAATGCTAATCCTAACCCTAAAACAATCTGAATCCTACCCCTAACGCTGACCCTAACGCTAAACCTAACCCTAACGCGAACCCTAACCTGAACCCTAACCCTAACCCTAACCTGACCTGACCCTGACCCTAACGCTGACCATAACCCTAAAATATGTTTAGCCATAAGCCTAAACCTCACCATAGCCGTAACCTAAGCCTAACCCTCACACTATGTCTAACACTAAAACAACTCTACTACTAACCATATCTGTAATCCTAACCCTAACCCTAACCCTAACCCTAACCAAACCCTTACCCTGATCATAACCCTGACTCTAACCCAAACTTAAGTTTAACTATAACCCTGAACCTCAACCTAACTGTAACCTAGGCCTAATCCTAAACCTAAGCCTAACCCTAAGACAACCCAAATCTTAACCCTACCCTAACCCTAAACCTAACTCTGACCCGAACCCTAACCCTAACCCGAACCCTTACCCTAACCCTAACCCTGACCCTGACCCTGACCCTGACCCTAACGCTGACCATAACCCTAAAATATGTGTAACCATAAGCCTAAACGTCACCAGAGCCGTAACCTAAGCCTAACCCTCAGGCTATGTCTAACACTAAAACAGCTATACTCCTAACCCTAACTGTAATCCTAACCCTAACCCTAACCCTAACCAAACACTGACCCTGACCATAACCCTGACCCTAACCCAAACTTAAGTTTAACTATAACCCTAAACCTCAACCTAACTGTAACCTAGGCCTAATCCTAAACCTAAGCCTAACCCTAAGACAACCCAAATCCTACCCCTACCCTAACCCTAAACCTAACCCTAACCCGAACCCTAACCCTGACCCGAACCCTCACCCTAACCCTGACCCTGACCCTGACCCTGACCCTAACCCTGACCCTGACCCTGACCCTAACGCTGACCATAACCCTAAAATATGTGTAACCATAAGCCTAAACCTCACCATAGCCATAAACTAAGCCTAACCCTCACGCTATGTCTAACACTAAAACAGCTCTACTCCTAACCCTAACTGTAATCCTAACCCTAACCCTAACCCTAACCCTAACCAAACCCTGACCCTGACCGTAACCCTGACCCTAACCCAAACTTCAGTTTAACCATAACCCTAAACCTAAACCTAAGCCTAACCTAGGCCTAATCCTAATCCTAATCCTAACCCTAAAACAATCTGAATCCTACCCCTAAAGCTGACCCTAACGCTAAACCTAACCCTAACCTGAACCCTAACCCGAACCCTAACCCTGACCCTAACCCTAACCCTAACCTGACCCTGACCCTGACCCTAACGCTGACCATAACCCTAAAATATGTTTAGCCATAAGCCTAAACCTCACCAGAGCCGTAACCTAAGCCTAACCCTCACGCTATGTCTGAGGCTAAAACAGCTCTAATCCTAACCCTATCTGTAATCCTAACCCTAACCCCAACCCTAACCCTAACCAAACCCTGACCCTGACCATAACCCTGACCCTAACCCAAACTTAAGTTTAACTATAACCCTAAACCTCAACCTAACTGTAACCTAGGCCTAATCCTAAACCTAAGCCTAACCCTAAGACAACCCAAAACAATCTGAATCCTACCCCTAACCCTAAACCTAATCCTAACCCGAACCCTAACCCGAACACTCACCCTAACCCTAACCCTGACCCTGACCCTGACCCTAACGCTGACCATAACCCTAAAATATGTTTAGCCATAAGCCTAAACCTCACCAGAGCCGTAACCTAAGCCTAACCCTCACGCTATGTCTGAGGCTAAAACAGCTCTAATCCTAACCCTATCTGTAATCCTAACCCTAACCCCAACCCTAACCCTAACCAAACCCTGACCCTGACCATAACCCTGACCCTAACCCAAACTTTAGTTTAACTATAACCCTAAACCTCAACCTAACTGTAACCTAGGCCTAATCCTAAACGAAAGCCTAACCCTAAGACAACCCAAATCCTACCCCTACCCTATCCATAAACCTAACCCTAATCCAAACGCTAACCCTAACTCGAACCCTCACCCTAACCCTGACCCTGATCCTGACCCTGACCCTGACCCTGACCGTAACGCTGACCATAACCCTAAAATATGTGTAACCATAAGCCTAAACCTCACCATAGCCATAACCTAAGCCTAACCCTCAGGCTATGTCTAACACTAAAACAGCTCTACTCCTAACCCTAACTGTAATCCTAACCCTAACCCTAACCCTAACCCTAACCAAACCCTGACCCTGACCATAACCCTGACCCTAACCCAAACTTAAGTTTAACCATAACCCTAAACCTCAACCTAAGCCTAAACTAGTCCTAATCCTAATGCTAAGCCTAACCGTTAAACAATCTGAATCCTACCCCTAAACCTGACCCTAACGCAAAACCTAACACTAACCCTAACCCGAACCCTAAACCGAACCCTAACCCTAACCTGACCCTGACCCTATACGCTGACCATAACCCTAAAATATGTTTAGCCATAAGCCTGAACCTCACCATAGCCATAACCTAAGCCTAACCCTCACGCTAAGTTTAAGGCTAAACCAGCTCTAATCCTAACCCTATCTGTAATCTTAACCCTAACCCTAATCCTAACCAAACCCTGACCCTGACCATAACCCTGACCCTAACCCAAACTTAAGTTTAACTATAACCCTAAACCTCAACCTAACTGTAACCTAGGCCTAATCCTAAACCTAAGCCTAACCCTAAGACAACTCAAATCCTACCCCTACCCTAACCCTAAACCTAATCCTAACCCGAACCCTAAACCTAACCCTAACACTCACCCTAACCCAAACCCTCACCCTGTCCCTGACCCTGACCCTGACCCTGACCCTAATGCTGACCATAACCCTAAAATATGTGTAACCATAAGCCTAAACGTCACCAGAGCCGTAACCTAAGCCTAACCCTCAGGCTATGTCTAACACTAAAACAGCTATACTCCTAACCCTAACTGTAATCCTAACCCTAACCCTAACCCTAACCAAACACTGACCCTGACCATAACCCTGACCCTAACCCAAACTTAAGTTTAACTATAACCCTAAACCTCAACCTAACTGTAACCTAGGCCTAATCCTAAACCTAAGCCTAACCCTAAGACAACCCAAATCCTACCCCTACCCTAACCCTAAACCTAACCCTAACCCGAACCCTAACCCTGACCCGAACCCTCACCCTAACCCTGACCCTGACCCTGACCCTGACCCTAACCCTGACCCTGACCCTGACCCTAACGCTGACCATAACCCTAAAATATGTGTAACCATAAGCCTAAACCTCACCATAGCCATAAACTAAGCCTAACCCTCACGCTATGTCTAACACTAAAACAGCTCTACTCCTAACCCTAACTGTAATCCTAACCCTAACCCTAACCCTAACCCTAACCAAACCCTGACCCTGACCGTAACCCTGACCCTAACCCAAACTTCAGTTTAACCATAACCCTAAACCTAAACCTAAGCCTAACCTAGGCCTAATCCTAATCCTAATCCTAACCCTAAAACAATCTGAATCCTACCCCTAAAGCTGACCCTAACGCTAAACCTAACCCTAACCTGAACCCTAACCCGAACCCTAACCCTAACTCGAACCCTCACTCTAACCTGACCCTGACCCTGACCCTAATGCTGACCATAACCCTAAAATATGTTTAGGCATAAACCTAAACCTCACCATAACCGTAACCTAAGCCTAACCCTCACGCTATGTCTAAGGCTAAACCAGCTCTAATCCTAACCCTATCTGTAATCCTAACCCTAACCCTAACCCTAACCCTAACCAAACCCTGACCCTGACCATAACCCTGACCCTAACCCAAACTTAAGTTTAACTATAACCCTAAACCTCAACCTAACTGTAACCTAGGCCTAATCCTAAACCTAAGCCTAACCCTAAGACAACCCAAAACAATCTGAATCCTACCCCTAACCCTAAACCTAATCCTAACCCGAACCCTAACCCGAACACTCACCCTAACCCTAACCCTGACCCTGACCCTGACCCTAACGCTGACCATAACCCTAAAATATGTTTAGCCATAAGCCTAAACCTCACCAGAGCCGTAACCTAAGCCTAACCCTCACGCTATGTCTGAGGCTAAAACAGCTCTAATCCTAACCATATCTGTAATCCTAACCCTAACCCCAACCCTAACCCTAACCAAACCCTGACCCTGACCATAACCCTGACCCTAACCCAAACTTTAGTTTAACTATAACCCTAAACCTCAACCTAACTGTAACCTAGGCCTAATCCTAAACGAAAGCCTAACCCTAAGACAACCCAAATCCTACCCCTACCCTATCCCTAAACCTAACCCTAATCCAAACGCTAACCCTAACCCGAACCCTCACCCTAACCCTGACCCTGATCCTGACCCTGACCCTGACCCTGACCGTAACGCTGACCATAACCCTAAAATATGTGTAACCATAAGCCTAAACCTCACCATAGCCATAACCTAAGCCTAACCCTCAGGCTATGTCTAACACTAAAACAGCTCTACTCCTAACCCTAACTGTAATCCTAACCCTAACCCTAACCCTAACCCTAACCAAACCCTGACCCTGACCATAACCCTGACCCTAACCCAAACTTAAGTTTAACCATAACCCTAAACCTCAACCTAAGCCTAAACTAGTCCTAATCCTAATGCTAAGCCTAACCGTTAAACAATCTGAATCCTACCCCTAAACCTGACCCTAACGCGAAACCTAACACTAACCCTAACCCGAACCCTAAACCGAACCCTAACCCTAACCTGACCCTGACCCTATACGCTGACCATAACCCTAAAATATGTTTAGCCATAAGCCTGAACCTCACCATAGCCATAACCTAAGCCTAACCCTCACGCTAAGTTTAAGGCTAAACCAGCTCTAATCCTAACCCTATCTGTAATCTTAACCCTAACCCGAACCCTAACCCTGGCCCGAACCCTCACTCTAACCCTAACCCTAACCCTAACCCTGACCCTGATCCTGACCCTGACCCTAACCCTGACCCTGACCCTGACCCTGACCCTAACGCTGACCATAACCCTAAAATATGTGTAACCATAAGCCTAAACCTCACCATAGCCGTAAACTAAGCCTAACCCTCAGGCTATGTCTAACACTAAAACAGCTCTACTCCTAACCCTAACTGTAATCCTAACCCTAACCCTAACCCTAACCCTAACCCTAACCAAACCCTGACCCTGACCGTAACCCTGACCCTAACCCAAACTTAAGTTTAACCATAACCCTAAACCTCAACCTAAGCCTAACCTAGGCCTAATCCTAATCCTAATCCTAACCCTAAAACAATCTGAATCCTACCCCTAACACTGACCCTAACGCTAAACCTAACCCTAACCCGAACGCTAACCCTAACTCGAACCCTCACTCTAACCTGACCCTGACCCTGACCCTAATGCTGACCATAACCCTAAAATATGTTTAGCCATAAGACTAAACCTCACCATAGCCGTAACCTAAGCCTAACCCTCACGCTATGTCTAAGGCTAAACTAGCTCTAATCCTAACTCTATCTGTAATCCTAACCCTAACCCTAACCCTAACCCTAACCAAACCCTGACCCTGACCATAACCCTGACCCTAACCCAAACTTTAGTTTAACTATAACCCTAAACCTCAACCTAACTGTAACCTAGGCCTAATCCTAAACCTAAGCCTAACCCTAAGACAACCCAAATCCTACCCCTACCCTAACCCTAAAACTAACCCTAACCCGAACCCTAACCATAACCCTCACCCTCACCCTAACCCTGACCCTGACCCTGACCCTGACCCTAACGCTGACCATAACCCTAAAATATGTGTAACCATAAGCCTAAACCTCACCATAGCCGTAACCTAAGCCTAACCCTCAGGCTATGTCTACCACTAAAACCACTCTACTCCTAACCCTAACTGTAATCCTAACCCTAACCCTAACCCTAACCCTAACGAAACCCTGACCCTGACCATAACCCTGACCCTAACCCAAACTTAAGTTTAACTATAACCCTGAACCTCAACCAAACTGTAACCTAGGCCTAATCCTAAACCTAAGCCTAATCCTAAGACAACCCAAATCCTACCCCTACCCTAACCCTAAACCTAACCCTAACCCGAACCCTAACCCTAACCCTAACCCTCACCCTAACCCTAACCCTAACCCTGACCCTTACCCTGACCCTGACCCTGACCCTAACGCTGACCATAACCCTAAAATATGTGTAACCATAAGCCTAAAACTCACCATAGCCGTAAACTAAGCCTAACCCTCATACTATGTCTAAGGCTAAACCAGCTCTAATCCTAACTCTATCAGTAATCCTAACCCTAACCCTAACCCTAACCCTAACCAAACCCTGACCCTGACCATAACCCTGACCCTAACCCAAACTTAAGTTTAACTATAACCCTAAACCTCAACCTAACTGTAACCTAGGCCTAATCCTAAACCTAAGCCTAACCCTAAGACAACCCAAATCCTACCCCTACCCTAACCCTAAACCTAACCCTAACCCGAACCCTAACCCTGACCCGAACCCTCACCCTAACCCTGACCCTGACCCTGACCCTGACCCTGACCCTCACCCTGACCCTCACCCTGACCCTAACGCTGACCATAACCCTAAAATATGTGTAACCATAAGCCTAAACCTCACCATAGCCATAAACTAAGCCTAACCCTCACGCTATGTCTAACACTAAAACAGCTCTACTCCTAACCCTAACTGTAATCCTAACCCTAACCCTAACCCTAACCAAACCCTGACCCTGACCGTAACCCTGACCCTAACCCAAACTTAAGTTTAACCATAACCCTAAACCTAAACCTAACTGTAACCTAGGACTAATCCTAATCCTAATCCTAACCCTAAAACAATCTGAATCCTACTCCTAAAGCTGACCCTAACGCTAAACCTAACCCTAACCCGAACCCTCACCCAAACCCTAACCCTAACCCTAACCCTAACCTGACCCTGACCCTGACCCTAACGCTGACCATAACCCTAAAATATGTTTAGCCATAAGCCTAAACCTCACCATAACCGTAACCTAAGCCTAACCCTCACGCTAAGTTTAAGGCTAAACTAGCTCTAATCCTAACCCTATCTGTAATCCTAACCCTAACCCTAACCCTAACCCTAACCAAACCCTGACCCTGACCATAACCCTGACCCTAACCCAAACTTAAGTTTAACTATAACCCTAAACCTCAACCTAACTGTAACCTAGGCCTAATCCTAAACCTAAGCCTAACCCTAAGACAACCCAAATCCTACCCCTACCCTAACCCTAAACCTAACCCTAACCCGAACCCTAACTCTAACCCGAACCCGAACCCTAACCCTAACCCTAACCCTGACCCTGACCCTGACCCTGACCCTAACGCTGACCATAACCCTAAAATATGTGTAACCATAAGCCTAAAGCTCACCATAGTCGTAAACTAAGCCTAACCCTCAGGCTATGTCTAACACTAAAACAGCTCTACTCCTAACTCTAACTGTAATCCTAACCCTAAACCCTAACCCTAACCAAACCCTGACCCTGACCGTAACCCTGACCCTAACCCAAACTTAAGTTTAACCATAACCCTAAACCTCAACCTAAGCCTAACCTAGGCCTAATCCTAATGCTAATCCTAACCCTAAAACAATCTGAATCCTACCCCTAACGCTGACCCTAATGCTAAACCTAACCCTAATCCGAACCCTAACCCGAACCCTCACCCTAACCCTAACCCTAACCCTAACCCTAACCTGACCCTGACCCTGACCCTAACGCTGACCATAACCCTAAAATATGTTTAGCCATAAGCCTAAACCTCACCAGAGCCGTAACCTAAGCCTAACCCTCAGGCTATGTCTAACACTAAAACAGCTCTACTCCTAACCCTAACTGTAATCCTAACCCTAACCCTAACCCTAACCAAACCCTGACCCTGACCATAACCCTGACCCTAACCCAAACTTTAGTTTAACTATAACCCTAAACCTCAACCTAACTGTAACCTAGGCCTAATCCTAAACCTAAGTCTAATCCTAAGACAACCCAAATCCTACCTCTACCCTAACCCTAAACCTAACCCTAACCCGAACCCTAACCCTGACCCGAACCCTCACCCTAACCCTAACCCTAACCCTGACCCTGACCCTTACCCTGACCCTAACGCTGACCATAACCCTAAAATATGTTTAGCCATAAGCCTAAAGCTCACCATAGCCGTAAACTAAGCCTAACCCTCACACTATGTCTAACACTAAAACAGCTCTACTCCTAACCCTAACTGTAATCCTAACCCTAACCCTAACCCTAACCAAACCCTGACCCTGACCATAACCCTGACCCTAACCCAAACTTTAGTTTAACTATAACCCTAAACCTCAACCAAACTGTAACCTAGGCCTAATCCTAAACCTAAGCCTAACCCTAAGACAACCCAAATCCTACCCCTACCCTAACCCTAAACCTAACCCTAACCTGAACCCTAACCCTAACCCGAACCCTCACCCTAACCCTAACCCTAACCCTGACCCTGACCCTGACCCTTACCCTGACCCTAACACTGACCATAACCCTAAAATATATGTAACCATAAGCCTAAAACTCACCATAGCCGTAAACTAAGCCTAACCCTCAGGCTATGTCTAACAGTAAAACAGCTCTACTCCTAACCCTAACCCTAACCCTAACCCTAACCCTAACCAAACCCTGACCCTGACCATAACCCTGACCCTAACCCAAACTTCAGTTTAACTATAACCCTAAACCTCAACCTAACTGTAACCTAGGCCTAATCCTAAACCTAAGCCTAACCCTAAGACAACCCGAATCCTACCCCTACCTTAAGTCTACCCCTAACCCTACCTCTACCCCTGACCATAACCCTAACATATGTTTAACCATGAGCCTAATCTTCACCATAGCCGTAACCAAAGCCTAACGCTAATTCTAATGCTACACCAACCCTGTTAACCCCGCGAGGTAGACGGGGCCGCCCCCGGCGCGAGGTAGACGGGGCCGCCCCCGGCGCGAGGTAGACGGGGCCGCCCCCGGCGCGAGGTAGACGGGGCCGCCCCCGGCGCGAGGTAGACGGGGCCGCCCCCGGCGCGAGGTAGACGGGGCCGCCCCCGGCGCGAGGTAGACGGGGCCGCCCCCGGCGCGAGGTAGACGGGGCCGCCCCCGGCGCGAGGTAGACGGGGCCGCCCCCGGCGCGAGGTAGACGGGGCCGCCCCCGGCGCGAGGTAGACGGGGCCGCCCCCGGCGCGAGGTAGACGGGGCCGCCCCCGGCGCGAGGTAGACGGGGCCGCCCCCGGCGCGAGGTAGACGGGGCCGCCCCCGGCGCGAGGTAGACGGGGCCGCCCCCGGCGCGAGGTAGACGGGGCCGCCCCCGGCGCGAGGTAGACGGGGCCGCCCCCGGCGCGAGGTAGACGGGGCCGCCCCCGGCGCGAGGTAGACGGGGCCGCCCCCGGCGCGAGGTAGACGGGGCCGCCCCCGGCGCGAGGTAGACGGGGCCGCCCGTCTGTCCAAACCTGACCTTGAAGGAGCCCGACCGGACCCGGCAGGACCCGACAGAGCCCGACAGGACCCGACAGGACCCGACAGGACCCGGCAGAGCCCGACTGGACCCGACAGGAGCCGACAGAGCCCGACAGGACCCGACAGGACCCGGAAGAGACCGACAGGACCCGACGGAGCCCGACAGGACCCGACAGGACCCGACGGAGCCCGACAGGACCCGACAGGAGCCGACAGGGCCCGACAGGACCCGACAGAGCCCGACAGGAGCCGACAGGACCCGACACGAGCCGGAAGAGCCCGACAGGACCCGACAGGAGCCGACAGGACCCGACAGGAGCCGACAGAGCCCGACAGGAGCCGACAGAGCCCGACAGGACCCGACAGGAGCCGGAAGAGCCCGACAGGACCCGACCGGACCCGACAGGACCCGACGGAGCCCGACAGGACCCGACAGGACCCGGCAGAGCCCGACAGGACCCGACCGGACCCGACAGGAGCCGACAGGACCCGACAGGACCCGGAAGAGCCCGACAGAGCCCGACAGAGCCCGACAGGACCCGACAGGACCCGACGGAGCCCGACAGGACCCGACAGGAGCCGACAGGGCCCGACAGGACCCGACAGAGCCCGACAGGAGCCGACAGAACCCGACCGGACCCGACAGAGCCCGACAGGACCCGACAGGGCCCGACAGGAGCCGACCGGACCCGACAGGACCCGACAGGACCCGACAGAGCCCAACAGAGCCCGACAGGACCCGACAGGACCCGACCGGACCCGACAGAGCCCGACAGGGCCCGAAAGGACCCGACAGAGCCCGACAGGACCCGACAGGAGCCGGAAGAGCCCGACAGGACCCGACCGGACCCGACAGGACCCGACGGAGGCCGACAGGACCCGACAGGACCCGACAGGACCCGACAGAGCCCGACAGGACCCGACAGGAGCCGGAAGAGCCCGACAGGACCCGACAGGACCCGACAGAGCCCGACAGGGCCCGAAAGGACCCGGAAGAGCCCGACAGGACCCGACAGGATACGGCAGAGCCCGACAGGACCCGACAGGGCCCGACAGGACCCGACGGAGCCCGACAGGACCCGACAGGACCCAACAGGACCCGACCGGACCCGACAGAGCCCGACAGGAGCCGACAGGACCCGACAGGACCCGACCGGACCCGACAGAGCCCGACAGGACCCGACAGAGCCCGACAGGACCCGGCAGGACCCGACAGAGCCCGACAGGACCCGACACGAGCCGGAAGAGCCCGACAGGACCCGACAGGAGCCGACAGAGCCCGACAGGACCCGACAGAGCCCGACAGGAGCCGACAGGACCCGGAAGAGCCAGACAGGACCCGACAGGACCCGACCGGACCCGACAGGACCCGACGGAGCCCGACAGGACCCGACAGGACCCGGCAGAGCCCGACAGAGCCCGACAGGAGCCGACAGGACCCGACAGGACCCGACAGGACCCGGAAGAGCCAGACAGGACCCGACAGGACCCGACAGGACCCGACAGGACCCGACGGAGCCCGACAGGACCCGACAGGACCCGGCAGAGCCCGACAGAGCCCGACAGGAGCCGACAGGACCCGGAAGAGCCCGACAGGACCCGACAGAGCCCGACAGGACCCGACAGGAGCCGACAGGGCCCGACAGGACCCGACAGAGCCCGACAGGACCCGACAGGACCCGACCGGACCCGACAGAGCCCGACAGGACCCGACAGGACCCGACAGGACCCGACGGAGGCCGACAGGACCCGACAGGACCCGACAGGACCCGACAGAGCCCGACAGGACCCGACAGGAGCCGGAAGAGCCCGACAGGACCCGACAGGACCCGACAGAGCCCGACAGGGCCCGAAAGGACCCGGAAGAGCCCGACAGGACCCGACAGGATACGGCAGAGCCCGACAGGACCCGACAGGACCCGACAGGACCCGACAGGACCCGACGGAGCCCGACAGGACCCGACAGGACCCAACAGGACCCGACCGGACCCGACAGAGCCCGACAGGAGCCGACAGGACCCGACAGGACCCGACCGGACCCGACAGAGCCCGACAGGACCCGACAGAGCCCGACAGGACCCGGCAGGACCCGACAGAGCCCGACAGGACCCGACATGAGCCGGAAGAGCCCGACAGGAGCCGACAGAGCCCGACAGGACCCGACAGAGCCCGACAGGAGCCGACAGGACCCGGAAGAGCCAGACAGGACCCGACAGGACCCGACCGGACCCGACAGGACCCGACGGAGCCCGACAGGACCCGACAGGACCCGGCAGAGCCCGACAGAGCCCGACAGGAGCCGACAGGACCCGGAAGAGCCCGACAGGACCCGACAGGACCCGACAGGAGCCGACAGAGCCCGACAGGACCCGACAGGAGCCGACAGGGCCCGACAGGACCCGACAGAGCCCGACAGGACCCGACAGGACCCGACCGGACCCGACAGAGCCCGACAGGACCCGACAGGACCCGACCGAACCCGACAGAGCCCGACAGGACCCGGCAGGACCCGACAGGAGCCGGAAGAGCCCGACAGGAGCCGGAAGAGCCCGACAGGACCCGACAGGACCCGGCAGAGCCCGACAGAGCCCGACAGGACCCGACAGGAGCCGGAAGAGCCCGACAGGACCCGACAGAGCCCGACAGGAGCCGACAGGACCCGGCAGAGCCCGACAGAGCCCGACAGGACCCGGCAGGACCCGACAGAGCCCGACAGGAGCCGACAGGACCCGGAAGAGCCCGACAGGACCCGACAGAGCCCGACAGGACCCGACAGGACCCGACAGGACCCGGCAGAGCCCGACAGGACCCGGCAGAGCCCGACAGGACCCGACAGAGCCCGACAGGACCCGGCAGTGTCTGTTTATAAATGGAGGTATTAAAAAGTTCCCAGGCAGTAATGATTCCCAACAGAACAGTAAAAGATATTTAGATGTAAAATAAAGGGTCCTTTTTATTTCTCTTTAAAAAAAAATCTAACGTTTTTGACTCTGTTTGGTTCTGAGCTTTGTTGCCTCCAATCTCTTGGCTCTGTTATAATTTAAATACTAAACACTCCTGATTACTTTCCAATGCTGTTTAAAATCTAAAGCTTCCTTACTTTGTTTCCTGTGCAGTCATTCGTGCCTGCAGTTTATTTCATAAGTTGTTCAAATGTAGCTACCAATGACTCCCAAATAGTTTTCTGCCTTTATCATTTAAAAGGAATCCCAATGTGTTTTTAAACTACGATACAGATTGGGAATAATTGCTGCCTAGTTCACCAAGTAATAGCTGAAATTAAATTTAGTTATTGCTCACACCTATATAATTTCATTTATGTACACTTCAACATTTTTATCATTATATTACTATTAAGTGGATTAACTAGAACACATTATTTTGTATTATATATATATATATAAACTAGACTTTTTCTCTACAGGTAGTACTTCTAATTAGTGCTCCAGTATTTATATTCCACTATTTTATTATATAAATTGGGGTTAATTACTGTCTGCAAAGTTTTAAGTAACAGCTGCAGTAGATTATAGGCATTACTGACTCCCAAGGACTCCTCTAGTTACTGTTATTTGAGTTCTTATTCTGAGTGTTTTGCAGTAAAGAAGTAGTTAGAATAAGAGAACTCAAGGACCTGGAACGTCCAGGACAAATCCCCGAGATTGTCGGTGCCAGGTCCACGACAGCGACGACACGGAACCGACGAGGGTGGGGAGAAGGCTCACCACAGTGGATGCGAACCGGAACGTGGGAGCTCAGGAGCTCCGCAGTGTCATTGTCCGCAATCGTGCATGCGCCTTTGGGCGCTCATGCATCTCATACCGAAAAGACACCATTTGAGGCTTTTTTTTTCCTTAAAATACAGCTCCAGCGCAAAACGGGGGGGGCGGGGGGGGCGGGGGGGGGGCGGGGCTCAGGCGCTGCGCAGCCCCCGCCCCCTCTGCGGAGCCCCGAGTGGGGAACTGCGCGCGCAGGGCACGCTCAATGACGCCAGCCGTGCTCTGTTACGTCACCGCCGGAAGCGGCGCCCTGCGATCTCGGTCCCGGGGCCGCGCTGGAGCTCCGCGCCGGCCATGAGCAAGCGGAAGGCTCCGCAGGAGAGCCCCAACGAGGGCATCACCGACTTCCTCACGGGTGGGCCGTGGGTGCGGGCCGTGGGTGCGGGCCGTGGGTGCGGGCCGGCTGCGCTGGTCGCGGTTCTCCCTGCTGATCGCGGTTCTCCCCGCAGAGCTGGCCAATTACGAACGCAACGTGAACCGTGCCATTCACAAGTACAACGCGTACAGGTACCCCCCCCCGCCTCCCCCCTCCCGCCGCCCCCCTCCGCCTCCCCCCCCCGCTTCCCCCCCCCGTTTGCCCCTCCGCTTCCCCCCCCGCTTGCCCCCCCGCCGCCCCCCCCCCGCTTCCCCCCCCCGCTTCCCCCTCCGCCGCCCCCCCCCGCCGCCCCCCCCGCCGCCGCACGAGCCGCGCTCCGTGCTGACCGGCGCTGTTCCGCAGGAAAGCCGCCTCGGTTATTTCCCGGTACCCGAGCAAGATACGGAGCGGGGCCGAAGCCAAGAAGCTGGTAGGTGCCCGTGGCCGCGCTCCCGGCGCGGGAGCATCGCGAGGCCGGCTCCGCCTGCTCCGGCTCCTCTCGGCGGCGGCCGGTGGGGGTTCGTGGCTGCAACTGGGGACCCCAGCTGAGTCTGTGCCTGTAAAAGGATGCTGTCGTGGCAGGTTTCTCCTTCGCTCTGTTACCGTGTCACTAAATTTGGGGAACTCAAGCGGTAACAGTCAAAGCTTTGTTCAAAATTGCTGCTCTGCGGCAATTTTTAATATAGCCTTTGAATTACAGTGTTTATGCTGCTTGTGTTCCTTTGAATTCTTGTGCTCCCTTATGGTCCAATATTTTATCATGGTTTAAGTGTACTAAATTCTAGGGAGCTTTCCTTTTTTTATAGATATAATGGCTTTAAGTAATCTTGAAGTTAATTTGTATTCCTCCACAATACTTAGGATGGAGTAGGTGCTAAAATAGCTGAGAAGATAGATGAGTTCTTATCCACTGGAAAACTACGCAAATTGGAAAAGGTGGGTTTATTTCCCATGTGCTGCTTTTCTTTGTAACTTGCCAAGTACAAGTACCCTGCTTGCTTGTGCAATTTCTGTTGTAGTCCCTGGAGAGACTGGTGTCACCCTTAGGAATGGTAGACACGGAGTCTACAGTGAGTAGAAAGCTGCGAACAAGAAGTTCAGCCAAAGCCTCAAAACTGTCTATTTATGAAATACTGTAGGTTATACAATCAGCACGCGAATGTCTTCTGCGACAAGTGGAATTCTGACTCTGGAAAGCTGTAGAGTTTTGTGGTTTAACTGTGCTAGGCAGCATAGTGTGGGCAGTTGGGCAGTTTTCGGGCTTGGCGTGGTGTCATTGTGATGCACAGTACTGCGCTGGGTACTGTTTTGCACTTATTTATAGTGAGCCTCCACAGCGGAGTCTGACTAAGCTGTTTTATCTTAAGATTTGTTTATTGCAAATGGAGTAAAGAAGAGTTTGGTTTGTGTTGTCATGTTTTGCAGATTCGACAGGATGATACAAGTGCATCTATCAATTTCCTGACACGAGTTACTGGCATTGGGTAATGGGTTTTTTTTTTCAGTTGTTGGGAATGCAGTCATTCTTGAGTAATTCTGAGGGGCCATTGTGCTCAAAGTTTAAGGATATACTGGAACTTGAGAATGCCTTTGAGAAACTGGAAGGGATGCAGAAGGAGAAGTTTGGCTGCTGTCCTGTCTCAGGACAGAGGAAGTTGCCTCTCGTGGTCTGGAATCCAGCAACAGATGCGGGGAAGGGTAAGAAAGGAAGTAAATGGCAGGTCAAGATCAGACCATTCTATTGTAACAGTTTTATCGAGGAAGTAGATTAAAAGTCTTTAAGGGTGGTTGAGCTGCAACCACGAAATTCAAGAGTGGTTCCCCAGGAGGGGACTGTGCTTCCAGGCTGCTTGTTCTTAGAAATTTGAGAGTAACTTGAGATACTGGATAGGTATCTGGGTATAACATTTGAATGCCCATATCACAGTTGAAACGTCATTCTTTCCCTGCGGAGTTATGCAGATTAATCAGCTGACAAACCCTTTAAGGGGAAAAAGGTTCAGCCGTTCTCTTGAGTGTTGTTCTTAAGGCAAGTGGAGCTGGGATTGCTTTGCTGTACTGTGGGTTGCAAACTGGAGCCTTGTTGGTTTTTTTTTTTTTAAGTGTTAGTCCAAAGACACACTTGTGTTGCCGTTGCTTTAAGCTGGCTTAGAGACTGACTGCAGTTAAAGTAGCTCTTAGCGTGCATTCAGTATCATTATCTAAAGTAATATTGCCTATTTGGTGAGATTTTGTTTGTTTGTTTTCAGTTATACATCACTGTGTAGTTGTATCAATGCTAAAAAATGTGCAGGCCAAGTCTGGCATAGCCACCGCTGCCAACTTAACGGTCAAGCTGAAAATACAGATGCTGAAAAGAGGGTGAGCATCAGAAGCAATTTCAGTCTTGGCCTCGAAAAACTTAGGCGGTTATAGTGAATTCTAATGTCCTTTACAGCCTTGTAAGATTCTTGCTGTTCCTGATGGCAGATCGCCTTTTCTCTTTGCAGTCCTGCTGCTGCTAGGAAGTTTGTCGAGGAAGGAATTAAGACTTTAGAAGGTAAGTGTAACTTTGGGTCCTCACTTCATGTTCCAATTGTTTTTTTTCTGGCAAGCTACCTATTCCACAAAGGCTCTGTGACAGTAGATATGCCGTAGGCTTTCAGGAAGGTGTATAAGATGATAAAGTTAGTGCACAGGCTAAAGGCATCACATACATATCCAAAGTACTTACAAATTACATGGAAAATAATAAGGATTTTGGCTTTGAGGCTAATGGTCTACTGAGATCTTTATCGGGAAGTGCTCTGTGTATTTGTACTCATCAGCTGTTGAGTAATTGGTTTAAAATCTCTTCCTTTTTGTTTGAGGTTGCTTTTTGCCTTTTACATATTCTTTGAATGCATCATCTCTGCATTGGTAGAAACTTACTGTAAGATTTTTAGTCCTCAAGTAACGTGTTTTGTTTTTCTTAATTTTCTAGATCTAAGAAGAAATGAGCACAAGCTGACCCATCACCAGCGCATCGGGCTGAAGTAAGCTTTCCTGGGTGCAGGCACCCGGCTTTTCTGGTGACTCCTTCAGACACCAGAGACAGATCAACAACATAGATCCCCTCTGATGTGGGTGTGAGGGACCTGTTCCTCCTGCTTGCTGGTGGACTGAGTTTTGTCGGGAACCTGTGGTATTTTCAGAGGGCCAAGTAAGGTTCTGTTCTGAGTGCTCTACATGTTTTTCAGCAGTTACTCAGAGCTTTTGTTTCATTGGGGTTGAAATTCAGTAGGCTGAGTCTCCATCCATAAGGAAATAAATTTCAAATGACTTTTTCAGTTAGCTCATGGAGAATCGCTTCAGCGAGGTTGCAATCATGATTCTTGGGAATCTGTAGAAGTGGCCCAGGCTATTTTTTGTTATGTGCTGTGAGCAAGGTAAGACCTTTACGTGTCTGAACTTGGGAATGCCACACAGAATGAGTCCATCCCTCAGTACTTACTGGTTCGAATGCTGCTCACTGAGTGTCTGTCCAAGTGCGTTAGTTCTGGAAGAACTATAGCTGTGTTTGTAGGAAGCTGCAAGTGAACTAAATAAAGCCCTGTATCTGAATTAGATCTGCGTGGAGCCAGCTCTAGCACTTCCACAACAGTGGCAGACATGTGGAATATATGATCTGGACCAAGTGCTTGCCAGTGAATAAGAAGGGTTACACAACGATTGTCACCTTCCCACTGCTCATCTGAGCCCCATAACCAGCATGCATCCCTGCTTTTATACATGTGAGCATTCAAGGGAAAACCTTTCACTGTTGAGTAGAAGAAAAACGACCTCACCTATCCACGTTGCCAATGCACACGTTGCTTTGGGTCTGCCTCCAGCACTGCGCCCAGATGTAGTTTCAGAACCTCCAGTGGGTGCTGAAGGAACGGTTTCAGTGCCCCATGGTGGTCTGTCTGTCCTCAGCTCCGCTGCGGGTCTGGGAGGCAGTGGGGACGTCCCGTGTCCAGAGGCTCCGTCTGCAGAGCTTGGGATGGGGACGGCTGGGGGACGAGCGTGGGGGACGCGTGGCTCTGAGGCCGCGGTGCCCGCTGTCGGGTTCTGGTGTGGTGGGTGAAGATGTGCCTCCCGGTTCCACCTGGCCTCCTTCTCCACAGCCAGCAGCAGTCTGGTTTTTACAGCTGCAGGCAAATATATCGGGAGTGGTATTTGACTTGTGCACTTCCATTTAGCTCTTTCCAACATAGATCCCCGCTGATGTGGGTGTGAGGGACCTGTTCCTCCTGCTTGCTGGTGGACTGAGTTTTGTCGGGAACCTTCGGTGTTTTCAGAGGGCTATGTAAATACAATGCAACTGGTTATATGGTGCTCTCGGCTCATCGCAGCTCTTCATACACAGTGGGAAGATAATACACAATGAAACCATCTTCTAAGCATTGTCAAACTTGCAATTGTGACTTTTTACTGTTGCTTGGCAAGATGTTTTCTGAGATGTTTGGTGAGAATGGGGAACTTTTTGTGATGTGACAGTAATATGTTGTATCATTTCGTCTAATACAGATTCAATTGACTAAAATTTTAAGATTATATCCTTGCTGCTCTTTCAGACACTTACATTTTTATATATGCAGATATTTTGAAGATTTTGAGAAAAGAATCCCAAGGGAAGAAATGCTGCAAATGCAGGTGAGAATGTCTTTATGGAGGTTTGAGGCACTGATGGCCAAAAAATGACACCTCTAAACACACCTTTCCTTTCTACATAGGAAATTGTGCTGAAAGAGGTAGAGAAGCTGGACTCAAACTATATTGCTACAGTCTGTGGCAGTTTTAGACGAGGTTGGTACTCTGTGATCTTGTTATGTGTATTTTGGGCTAATAAGTAAGACTCATTACTATATATGTTGTTCTTCTAGAGAGAAAGCCTATGCTGGAACCTGGTGTGTTCCTGCTAGTATTGTCTTTACTGGTTATTTCAGTGACCAGACACCTGCATAAATCCTTGCATCTCCACCCTGCCCCCATAAAGAGCAATATATTGTAACATGTTAATGGTTTGCTTTGCTTTTACATGAACACCACTTGTGCTTTATTGCTATAGAGTACAGCAAGAAATTATTGGGTATTTTCTGAGATATGCAGGGATATAAACTTTTGGATGGAAGAACAAGGCTCTCTGACTTAAAGATCCTTTTTCGCAAGTATCTCGAATGGTGACTTTTCTACCAGCAAAGCACGTTCACAGGAAGGGGCTGGCTGGCCGCCGCTGGTGTGCTTTGTCATACGCAGAGGGACTTTTCTTTGCTTCTCACTTGTCTAGGCGCGGAGTCAAGCGGTGACATGGATGTTCTCATCACCCATCCGAGTTTCACATCTGACTCATCCAAACAGGTATGTTGCTTTGCTCCTGTGGATCAGTACTGTGCATTGCTTCCACAAGGGTGTGTTTAAATTCAGATGATATGTACTGTCAGACTTGTATTGCAGCTTCTTGCATCTTTTTGCTACTGTAATAGTAAACTCTTCTCTTGAATCACCATGTTTATTTTGAGGAGTTATAATCACTTCTCAGGTCCGTGTATTATGTTTGTTCCTCTTGCAGAACTATTCAGTGTACTTACTCTTATCCTGCTGTCCTTCTTCATACACATTCCTCCCACGCCCTCGAATTTATGAGCTTTTACAATGTAGAACTCTAAGAGCTAGCTGGATAGAGCAGGGGTTGAAGGCAGAGTAAGTATCTGTATGTAGCCATAATCTTTTAGACAAGAAGCAACTGTCCTGCTGCCCTTGTAATCTTTTGGAACTAACTCTGCAGAAGTCTTAAAGACAGTTTGTATTTCTTGTGTTGCTTCTCTCATTGAAGACTTAAACCAAGAAACTAGTTTTGTCACTTGCAAGGAAAGCAATCCGATATGGAGATTTCAGTGGTGGGGTTTTTTTTTTAATGTTGCACAACTATAATTTTTTTAGCTTTTTCTTCGGTATTATTGTTATCTTTTTTCCCCTCTGGGTCTGATTTACTGTACGGTAATACATATAGTCATGTCTTGTACTTATGTGGGCTATTGTCTGGTAAATTGGTGAGATATCCTTGTAATTTGTGAAATAATTTCTTTTTCTGTGTTGTCCCTGTCCCAGTCAAGACTTCTGCACCAAGTTGTAGAACAACTGGAAAAAGTCCACTTTGTCACAGATATGCTGTCTAAAGGTGACACCAAATTCATGGTAAGGCTTTTTTGGTGGCAATGCTGACAGAAGCCAAGATATATACAAGAAAAAACGTCACTATTTTTAAAAATTTCTATTAGGTAGAGCTCTGTCTGCATTTTCCTTAACCTGATGATGGTTGTGCCTCCTGAAGAGCCTGATAATATTTAGGACAGAGGAATGGGAAATGCGAAGCCTTGTGATCCTGCTGCAATAAGAACTTCAGAGGCAGTTATATACTACATTAAACTACGGTCCTCTTAGCAGTGTAAAATAGTGATTCACAGTACTATGACATCCAGCTGTTCTTGTGAAATACTGAACTGGTTCAGCGGGAATTTAACTTTGCTCTCCAGCATGACTGAGGATAGTTTAGAGGTTGTTTAGGGGTGAGGAGGTCAAGACTGATCTCAAATCTGTTTAATTGAATTTTTAATTTCTTGCTTTCCTTACTTTCTCACAGGGTGTCTGTCAGCTGCCAGATAAAGAAGATGGAACAGCCTATCCACACAGGAGAATTGATATCCGGTACACACACCAAATAAACCCCAAATGCCCCCTGCTTCAGCTGTCTGCTGCCCAGTAGGCATTTGCATCAGGTTCTCCTTTCAAATCTCTAGTTCCACGTTCAGGACGTTGCGTTGACCAGGTTTCCAAATCTTTTGCAGTATGGAAGCCACTGTACAACTGCCAGTATCTGCAACCAGTTACTAGCAAGGAGATTGTATTTTACATTATGACTTTGTATCCAGTTTCAGAAATGTGACCTACTTTATCATACTACTTGGACATTAATTCTTGGAAGGAGTGCAAGCACCATAGCCATGTAGTGGCTGAACACCAGTAACTGCTGGGTCAGGGTGAACGTGCCGAACATTTCTTTGATACGCAATTCATTTCATTCTTGCCTCTGGCTTGCGAGAAAATAAAATTTACAGAGTGACAGAATGTGTGCACATAAATACAGAGTAAACCTAGAATGGCGTCTGGCTGAATTCCAAATGACTTGTAACTTTTTTGTTATATATTTGTTCTAAATCCGTAATTTTCTTCCACTTCTATTCTAGGCTTGTCCCCAAAGATCAGTATTACTGTGGTGTACTGTATTTCACAGGAAGTGATATATTCAATAAGAACATGAGAGCTCATGCACTGGAAATGGGCTTCACAATCAATGAGTACACAATCCGTCCCTTGGGTGTCACCGGTCAGTCTGGGCCTTTGCACAGAGTATTCTTTGTAGTTACATATTTGCATGATCTTCTCCTTAAATTGGTTTCTCAATGTACTGGCAATACCTCTGATAAATACCGTAGTTCGCGAAACTTTTCGCAGTGTCCGTTTTGGTGTCGGGCACCGTTACAGCAGGAGAGGCAGCCTGCGTGCGGGCAGGGCTGCGGCACAAAGTGTCCTCATCTGCTTCAAATCTTACTGACCTAAAGATCGCTTTTTCAGTGTCATGCACAGCACATACGTGGTTTCCCACTCTTCTAACAAAATACATCCTTCAGTTATTTTGTTTTGGAGGGGTGCTGACTATATATATATGTATATGAATATAAATATATTTAACTGCATAACCACATGGCCCCAAAGTTAATTCATTACCTTATTAATGAGAATTAGTACCTAAACACTGTATGAAGCGGCTTGTGGAGGCATTTTGTTTTTGTTTTTTAAGTCTGTTTTACTTACAGCAGTTCTATCTTGATTTTGCAATGCATTTGGCATTTCAGCATTGTAGAGACGTTCCACCTTTCAAACAGCATCTGTAATTTGCTTGCAGGAGTCGCTGGGGAGGCCCTACCAGTCGAATCCGAGGAAGACATCTTTGATTATATCCAGTGGAAATACCGAGAGCCAAAGGACCGGAGTGAATAACAATGTGTAGTGAAGATTAAATCCTGTAAGATCGCATTTTGATCTCTCTCCCTCCCTCCCACCTTCTTAAAGCTGATGAAAACACTGTGTTGAACTGATATATTAATTATTAGGTCCTCTGGCTGTCTCTATGGGGGTTTCTGTATTGTGGGACTACTTAGACTGACTTGAATCATAAAACAAAGATGGATGCAATACTGTTTCTTATTTTTAGCCGACTGAAGCCTGCAGACCAACTACATTTTTACTTGTTCTTATATAATTAGTGTTGATCAGTCTTAGTAATGGAGACTATAGACTGATATTCTTGCTTATCCCTTTATTTTAATCTGTTTCTCCTGTTGGGAATTTAATTATTTTCTCAGATTGTCCCCTAGCCCTAATGCATGCAGTGGTTTGTAAGGTGACTAGAAGGTAATCTGGAGCTATGTGAAGTCTTCTGATGCCTCATAGTAAAAATATATATAGCTAATGTAGTCGGTGTTTTCTTCAGTAATCAGCGGGAATAAACAAAGTGAGAATTCCATCATGTATGTATAATCCTGCTTATTTTTTTTAGCTGTAATTTTAAGAGCATCAAGAACCAGTAACACAAGCTCACCATGTTTCCAAACACGCAGCATTACACTGATGCATTCTCCATCATCAACAGGTAGCCCAGAAACTTCTTTACTTTGTCTTGGGACGTGAAGCAGAATTTGCTGGCCTTGCAGTTTCTCTCCATAACACTGAATTCCGGTGGAAGAAAAAGGGCTCGTTCAGTGTGTTTGTTTCTTGAACTATATAAATATACAACCTGTCTGTCCTTTTTCTTCCCACCTCTCGCCCCACCCCGGTTAACTGGTCATTATTCTGAGCTGCTCTGGGTTACCTGCAGTTGTTTCCCTCCTCCTGCAGCCCCGGACCGCAAGGCGGCCGGTACTCGGGCGGCACCAGCTGCAAGCCGCGCGCTCCCCGCAGGGAGCCAGCGCCGGGGCGGCTGCGGCGCCGCTGTTCGCGCACCGGCGGCGGCGCCGCTGTTCGCGCACCGGCGGCGGCGCCGCTGTTCGCGCACCGGCTGCGGCGCCGCTGTTCGCGCACCCGCGGCGGCGCCGCTGTTCGCGCACCGGCTGCGGCGCCGCTGTTCGCGCACCGGCTGCGGCGCCGCTGTTCGCGCATCCGCGACGGCGCTGCTGTTCGCGCTGCTGCGCGGGCGCTGTGGCGCGGGGCGCGGGCGCTGCCGGCGTTCGCTCCCTTGCCCGGGGCTGCGGGCGGGGCGGCAGCACGCGCTGGGGTCTCGCGCACCGGCTGGGCCCGGCCGCGCGCGCGGCCCGGGCCATCGCTGGCGGGAGCGGTGTCCTCCGCGCGCGCTCCCGGAGCGGGCGCTCCAACCTTCCGCCGAGCGCGGAGCCGCCGTTCCTGGCAGCAGCGGGGATGCCCGCAGCGGGTCCGGCGTCCCGGGCCGCTCCCGCGGGGCCCGCGCGGGGCGACGGTCGCGACCGACGGCCGTTTGTGTGGTGGCCCCGCCGCGCTCAGGGCGGGGCCGCGCGGCGCCCGCCAGCCCCGGCAGGAGGGCTCAGAGCAACGGCAGCCGTGCGGTGCGCCTGCGTGCGGGGCCGCGCACGCGGGGTGGGGGGCGGCGAGAGCTCTAGTCGCAGGCAGCGCGGCCGGCAGGTAGCGGCGCGGTCCCGGGCCGGGCGGGCGCGGAGCCGGCCCGCACCGGGGCCCGCGGTGCTGTCCGGGCGGAGCCCGGCGGCGTGCTCCGGGCCTCGTCGGGGCCGACGCGGGCGGCCCTCGAGTCACCTTGCCGCGGTGGGGCTGGGCCGGAGCCCCGAGAGGACGCCGGGGGCTCGCTTCGGCCGGCGCTTCCGCCGCCTTGGCCCCGGCCGGGCGCCCGCGGGCTGCCGAGGCCGTGGCCCCGGGGTGCGGGCCGGCTCTCGCTCTGCGGGCGGGCGGGCGGGGTCTTGCCGGCGCTCGGCTGGGAAGCACGAACTGCTGGGGTCGCTGGGGGCAGGCGGCCCGGCGGCCGCGCCCCGTTATCCGTTGCGCAACGCGGGTCGGTAACCGACAGGGCCGCGCGGCGCCTGAGCGCGCGTGTGCCCGCGGAGCCGCCGCGCGGGCCGGGCGGCAGCGGAGCCGCAGGCGGCGCCGGGGCCGCTCCCGTTTCCTCTCGTGTGCGCGGTTTGGGTTTCGGGTGTTCGCAGAGCGCTGCGCGCACTCCTGCGTTAGCTGCTGCGTTGGAACTGGCCGTTCAGTGTTGTCTTTCTGCAGCTTGTATACAGGCGTTGCCTGGCTGTGCACCAGATCTGAAGATGGCAATGTGAAGCATCAGTTGTCCCCAGCCTTTTATTTCTTGATACATTTTCTCCTGTGGTTCTTGTACTAATTTTACTGTTGTGGGAGGGAAAATCAAGGCACAAGATTGAGGAGGCTTTGCTTAGTTCTAGATCTCTGGCTTAATGTTTCTTTTCCGGCTTTACATTGTGTTTTGTCAGCTGTTGTCATTGCGTCTGGTTGATGGAGACCAGATATGCTCTGCTCCATAGCTGTGTTGTTAAAACTATTATAATGTTTTAAACTATGCTTTTATAAAAGTGCACGTTCTGTTTCTCTTTTGCCAGTTTAATTATTTACTGATTGTAATTTTCCCCTCCATGTTTGACAGGTCAAAAGGCCTTTTTACATAGTAATTTTGAGAAGTACCTGTTTTACATACTAATCTTCAGATAAGGAACCTGCAGTCATGTCCAGCTATTTTAGATCCTCTAAACCCACAGGTATAAATTTATAGAATCATAGAATATCTCAAGGTGGAAGGGACCCATAAGGATCATAGAGTGCATGTTTTGATAGTTACATAGTGCAGATTAATTATTAAGTCACTGAACACAGAGCATTTGTCTACTATGGGATGTAAATTGCCCAAGTGCTTCATTTTAGGAAGGAGCTGGCAATCTGAAAACAGGACTCAATTGCTTAATACAGATGCTGTTGCATTTGTGACAGAGGGACCAAGTACACTGGTAAGCAACTAAAATGGTGGAAGAGAAGTGTCCATAAGCTCTTAATAGTATTTCTGACAAAGCAATGGTGACGCAGGGATTGCTTCCGTGAACGTTCTTCAAAGGTCTTGTAGTTCCATGTCGGTGAAGTACACATTGGGTCCTGGTCAGAGACATTTATGCTGTTGAACCCAAGATTCTTACAGCTTCCAATATGTTTCAGATCCAATGGCTGTCCCACCGTCATACAGTGACTTGGGAAAGTCTGCCCGGGATATGTTCAACAAGGGATATGGTAAGTAACGTGGCTGTGGTTTGAGAACCTTTCGTACTTTTTTCTTAGGTGTCTTGGAGAGCGTTGACGTTTTTCATCTGTTTTTGCAAGTGTGTAGTAAAGACTGCATTTGCATCCCAAATTCACGTGCTACATAAAATTAAAAAGCACTCTGGCCTGGTCTCTGCTAAGATTCAGCTCAAGTTCCCTGCTTTAGTGTCAGTTGTTTCAGGCTTTTCTACACTGTGCAAGGGCCGGGTACTCCCCCTAGCTTTGTAGCAGATGAAAAATAAAAGGAAGAAAGCACTAGTATCTCTGTATATGGCGCTGGTTAAAGTAAGCTGAAACATGTTTTTCTTGGAGAAGGGGAAAAGAAAAATTCCTGCCCTGCAATGAGAAATACAAAGGTAGATTGAATAAATCAGAAGAAACGGTAACTGTATTGATCAGTCCCAGACTGCCACCCACTTTGAATTGTGAAAACTCCTCCGATCATTCCTCAGTAAGATCAACTGTTGAAATATGAAAATAGACTGTTTCATGTCAGTCTACTCTATTTGCTGTACTTTGGGTATGCTGGAAATAAGCCTCGCTTCTGTATTGTGGTGAAGCAGACACTGTGTGCTCTTCTATTTTCAGGATTTGGAATTGTCAAATTAGAGTTGAAGACCAAGTCTTCCAGTGGAGTGGTAAGTGTTGGGCACGTTCAACGTCAGCAGCATTGCAATGGAACGACAAGTTCCTGAATTGGTCGGTGGTAATAATTTGCTAGCAGGTGTTGCTTCTTCCTTTCAGTTCTCATGGTAAAACCTGTAGCTGACAGAGGTATTTCTGTAACGATGTGTGGAACTGGCGTAGCAGTACTTCTGTTCTTGCGGCATGCAAGAATTTTCACATATTTTGTTGTGTACATGTGGCTTTCCTCCCCATGTCCATTGCCACATCCCAAACGTAAGTTTCTTCACCCTAAAGAGCTCTCACTTCTGCTTATGAATGCATCTGAGTTTCTCTGCTGTTTTTGGTGTTTATAGGATTTTGAGTCCTGACTGACCTTTTATCCAAAACGCCAAGGGGCAGTAAGAGCCACAGTTGAACTTCATGTTCACTCATTTCCACCCTGCTTCCAATGCAAGATTTGACTAAAATGAAATAGTTTCAGTATCCCTTATGTAGAGCATTTTATAGACATTAATTAGGCTTTAGCACTTCAGGTAACTGTAAAATACTATGATCCCCACTTTAATGATTGAGAAGTGCAGCTTCCTCATGAGTTCGCAGGAGTGCAGGCAAAACCAGGAAAGGATTTGGTCTTTAACCACAAGCATATATTGTTTACTAGATAAGCTTATTCTGGCACCGAGTCTCAGTTCTGTGTGTGATGCCACTTGATGCTGTTCTGGTTGATAAGTTGTGCTGCTTTTCAGCCTCCTTCATAACCATATCTGCCTTAGTTCCCTCCTTCTCTTGCATTCTTCCCATGCCAATGGTGTAATTCCTTTTGTATTAACCGAGCTCTGTCTCTGTTGAGCTTTCAATGGGTTGCTTGTGTTGTGCACCAGGAACTGCACGGTTTCTGTGCTGTGACTGCTGCCAGTTGCTGACATCTCATGATATGCATAGTTTTCCTGGCTGGAAGTTTTGATTCTCAAATAATATGCTAATGGTTAATTATGCTGTTTTCTGAATGTAACTGAACATGAAGAATCATATAAAGTTCTAAAATGGGCTTTTTCTTTTCCATGCAACTTTCATGTTGGATGCTTATCCAGCTGGTAAGAATAGTGACTTTTGGCATGTTGACTGTTTATTGCGTTGTCCAGTGAGGTTTTCTGTGGTGCATACTGTCGTTCATAAAATGTTGCATTGTTTTTAGTCGTGTTATCATCCACATAATGAAGTATGACTATGCCCATAGCGCTTGATCTGCTGTGTGATCTCTGTAAAGCCATTTGCAATCTTTGTCAAACAATCCACTATAAGAACACTGTAAAACAGCAGGGGGGAGAACAAGTTAGATACGGTATTGATACAGTTGTCTGTTGCTGCAGGCTTTGTGCGTGTTAGGGTTTCTAATGACTATTCTGCAATAAAATGGGGTTTTGGGGCTGGAGATGAGGTTAGGAAGTAAGCGTGAGATCCAGTTCGTACTTGGGTACTAACAGTACCTCTGATTGTTCTGATACAGAAGTATTAGGGTGTTTGAAGGTGTTGAAGGTACAGAGCAAGGTATGGAATGTTGAAATTTGCCAGTTTGGAGCAGAAAATGGTGGCAGGAAAAGGTATTTTTGGTGGGGGTGGGGTTGATGGATAAGTTAGGAAAAAAGTGTGGTAAAAATGAAAGGTGGGGGACCAAGTAATCAAATCACAAGGCAGATGAAAATTAAAGAGTAACAGTGCTTTCTCCAACCTAAGGAAGTTCCAAGGCTCCATCAGCACCCCCCCATAAAAGAAATATTCGGCATAGAGACAGCAAAAGGAGTAGCATTTTGTGATGGAAAAATAATTATTTTTGATGGGGATAGGGAAGAGGAGGAGGATTTTGAGGATTCTGTCAAAAGGCCTAAAGGTAGCAAGTGTTAGTGCTGGCACTTGACTAGTGGAAAAACTGAATGTAATTACATATAAGAGTGCTGAAACTCGTGTCATGCTCTTGGCAGGAATTCACTGCATCTGGTTCTTCCAACACAGACACAGGCAAGGCTTCAGGCAGCCTAGAGACCAAATATAAGGTCAAAGCCTATGGACTTACATTCACCCAGAAGTGGAACACAGACAACATACTGGGAACAGAAATTTCCATGGAGGATCAGGTAAGAGGAAGTAGATACTCAAAACCTTTTTGCAGCTGGTATGAGAAAGCAGAGTTGAGCAGAAAACATTGACAAATATATTTGCAGAATGCATAGATTGAGAGAGAGCATCCTGAATCGTGGGGGTGCGGGTACAAGCCGTCCCATAGCCGTGTGCTGCCACGTAAACAATCCGAAGGTACAGAGTTATTGCAGTCAGAGTGATGAATGAGTGTCACTGTTATTTACTCCAAATAGGAGGTTTTGTTTAAAGATGCACTCTATAGCTATGTACAACTGTCACTGCTGCAGTCATGCAGAGAAAAATGAGAGGTCTCGTAGTTCTAAATGCTCTAATACATAAGGATTTAAGTTTGGCTGCGTTAAGACTGAATATATTTCGTGAAGTTGGAGAGAAAGGTTAGTGTTTGCAGCTTGGCACTGCTTACACAAAGGGTTGCTAGCATACAGCACTCTCACAACACACAGTTCTTTTTGCAAGTAATAGCTTTATGCTTTTCACTGGATGCCTGAAGCGTAAGGAAGGGTGCCAAAAGCAGTAAAAGTTCTGTGGTGCCATCCACCACATATGGCCATCAGCTTTGTAGTTACGGTTTTGCACTTTTACCTGTACTTTAAAATGGAAAATGCTGTCCGGCTCCAGACGAGGGTGGGGAGGCCGAGGCAGGTACACGGCTTGGCCCGTGAAGTCACGCTGGGTCTTAGAATTCGTGGATTCTGAGAGAGATTCTTGAGCTACCGTATGAATTGTTTGAACTACAGGGGATAAGCAAACGTGAACTAAACAGTTTTATTTCTTTCACATAGTTTCTCAATTTTCTTGCCAATACTAGGTTTGCAATCCTCCTTTAATAACGTGCACTGTTATAAGGCCTCATTCTGGGGAGAAAAAGTCCAAATTTTAATCCTTCATCAAAGAGCATCTTCAGACTTCATTGTAAAATGTGGGAGACATCATGGTCGTGTTGCACCTTCCCTTTAGACAGGAGGTAGAGCTGTAGTACTGGAATGTAACAAATTGCGTATCAGCAGATTTCTGAGCAGACCTCTCTGTTTTTCTTTGCAGTTGGCTCAAGGATTTAAGGTGGCTCTTGACACTACATTTGTACCAAACACAGGGTAAATCTTTTCTGTTACCTTTACCTAAGGAGTGCCAGCATTTCCCATAACTTTTCATTGCAAGGGCTTATGCTTGTTGTTGTGTAAATGCTCAGAATTTAGTATGGAATATTCTGCAGGAACTGTAGAGTATTTTGAAGGCAGTGGATAACACCTGTCTCAGAAGGACAAGGACTGCTGAAAATTATTTTTCAGCTTTTTGGCCATTGGCAAATTTGTTTCTTCAGGATTTTAAGGAGTTTGAGATGGTGGAAGAAAATGTGGCACCATGTAAATATGTATATAACACCAGTGTTACTGTCATCCCCTGCCCTCTTCAGCAGCTGTTGACTTTTGAGTAGGTATTACAGTCATTTAATTGACTGGTCTTAAAGGAGGACATGCACATGTGAATAAAACTACATATAATACATACTTGTAAATTGGAAGGGATAGAGTGGCCTGTTTCTCTCTGCAGGAAGAAGAGTGGAAAGTTAAAGACCTCCTACAAAAGAGAATATGTAAATCTAGGCTGCGATGTAGACATTGATCTCTCCGGACCAACCGTCTATGGCTGGGCAGTGCTGGGCTATGAAGGCTGGCTTGCTGGCTACCAGATGGCTTTTGATACAGCCAAGTATAAGCTTTCGCAAAATAACTTTGCCTTAGGATATAAGGCAGGAGACTTTCAGCTGCACACTAACGTGTAAGTATTATCTGAGACTAGAGAAACTTTAACAGAGGAGCCAAACGAGATTAATAGTGAGCATTAACCCAGTTAGGTTGAAACGGTGGGTGGATGGAAGGAGATGCTGATTTCTTTAAAAAATAATTTATATTAGACGTTTTCATCTTCAGTACAAGTAAAGTCGGGGCAACTTTCCAACTCTTTGCTGTCTTTTGAGACCTTGTTTCAGGGTGATTGTGGGTTTTGTGTACGAAAGACAGTGGCGTAAAGGCACTGTATACTGTTATTTTGGAATTTAAATCTGTAAGCTTCTATTTCGCTGCTAAAGAGCCCTCAATTAAGCTACTGTACCTTCCCCTCCTCCCACCAGACAGGGCTGCTGGCTCAGAAATGCCCGGAGCAGGGCAGGGGCGCGTTGCATCGCGCCTGAGCGTTTCCAGCTGTCCTCGCAGAGTGGCTCTAGCATTCAGATGCTCCAAGAGTCTTTCAAGATGGTTCATTTAAACAACTGCAATGCAATGACATTGTTTTCAGTCTCATCATTCCCATTACTGACTCACAGCTCCTTCTGGATTTGTCACTTGATGTGTTATCGCAGGCTTGCTTTCTTAAGCAGGCAAGGGCAAGCCATGGGTCTCAACTGCTGGAAAGTCATTTCCTTCTGCAAGCAAAGCTTATGTTTGGGTAAAAACTCTGAGCAGGAGTCTGCCAGCTCTGGCTGGGAAGTAGGTGAGCATGGGTCCAGGGGAGTATTGGAGCTCGTTTCTTTTTAAGAGATAATGACCAGATCATTGTGGGAAGGGGTTAATCTAAAGAGTCACAATTCACTGAACAAGGCAAGGCTTGACATACTTGCATCTATTACAAACAGGAATGATGGCACCGAGTTCGGTGGGTCTATTTATCAGAAGGTTAATAATAAGGTTGAGACATCCATCAATCTTGCATGGACTGCTGGCAGTAACAACACACGTTTTGGTATTGCTGCAAAGTACCAAATGAATGAGAAGACTTCCATTGTGGTAAGAATTTTGTTACAGGAATGAATATTTCGAGCTCCTGTAAATACTGAAAATTTGTGTTATGAAGTAGTTCAAAACAAGAATTAGTTCAGGACCATTCAGCCAAAATTAAAGATGTGAAATACCATTGTGAACAGCTGAAAACTTAGTAATGCAAAAAATGGGTTTGCATGTTAGTATATTTATTGTTCATTAAAAAAAAACTACTAAGCAATTGGTGAAGAGGGGTCTGTGAACAGGAGAGGCTTCATGGGCTACTAAGGGACTGCAGTAACTAGCCCTTTAAGGGACATAGAGACAATGCTGGGGCAGGAAAGGACAGGGTGGCATTTTACATAGGCTTAACAGGTTACAATTTGGGGGAGAGATTGGAACTGTTACTGAAGCCTGTTACAGCTTAAGCTGGGAATTCTTAAGAAAAGCCTGGAATATGCCTCCACTAGAGGTTGGTCTACAATTGGCTGAAACAGTTAATGCGTAAGCCCCCTTCTCAGGGCACTGGGGTAATTCTGTCTGAGTCTTTATACTGTGTATAAATATTGTGATTTCTTTTTTCCTGTAGACTAAAGTGAATAATGCCAGCCTGATTGGAATTGGTTATGCTCACACCCTCCGACCCGGTACGTAAGTCCAACTGGTAGCAGCAAATACCACTACACTAAAGGTTATTTTACTGCTATCTCTGGAACAGAACAGCTAGCTAGAAATCTTGTGTAGGCTCATAGAAGTAAAGGATGTGCACATAGGACACATTAGTGAGACTCAGTAGTTGAGGGAAGGCAGCGTACAGGATGTCAGTCTTTGAAGGGTCCTGTTACTTGCTTTCCTAGGTGTGAAGCTGACCCTCTCAGGCTTGCTTGATGGCAAGAATTTCAGTGCTGGAGGTCACAAAGTTGGGCTGGCATTTGAGCTGGAAGCTTAATGCAGCTCTAAGTACAACAGGTGGTGCTCTGGAAGATGAAGGAAAAGTGTACCCAGTGTGGTTTTGGCCTTAATATTACTCTGAAATTTCAAGAAGTGTGAACTTTCTGCTCTTCCAAAGAAGCATTTTAACCCAACACTGAAGTCTAGAGAGTGCCAGCACATCAAAGGAAGATACTTGAAGGTATGCATGGAAGTTGTGGTACCTGTGCCACATTTCACTTCAGTTTCCCGTATTTTAAATCTGTTCCTAAAAACAGAAGAAAATCCCACCTCTCCCCATTACTGTATTGCATTCTGCATGTCCTGTACTTTGCAGCCTTTTATAAAAGGTGGTCTCTGTGCTGTAGTGGAATTTCAGTTTACAACAGAATTAAATAAATTGGTCACAGTTGGAACATAGTGTTGGTGTGTCCTTTCTCTCGGTCAGGTTCAGAAAAGCTCTGCTCCATCCAGCTGTGCTTTGCCTTTCTTTTGGGTGCAGCTTCAGGCATCATTAATAATCTGCGGATGCTTTGTTAAACACAACTGTATGTGTACACTGAAGATTCCCTTCTCTATGGCCTTTAGGAAAACATCCTTACATCTCACATTTTAGCAACCGGCACAGTAAAAGCAGCTTTTTCATTAAAATGTTATTGAGGGTATCAAGAAGAGCAAACCACAAGTTTACATGTTTTAGATAATTTCGTTCCCACATAGGAAACAAGTATTAGGTAAGTACAACCATGACACTTAAGGAAAAAAGTGCAAATTGGCAAAGTTAAGAAATTAAGTTCACAGTTCAAGTATATTAGGAAGGTGATATCCTATCACTGACTGTGCAAACTGATTGCACGTGTTCATTAGAAGGCCTAAAAGGCACCCAAATGACCACATGTGATGCCTAAGGGATCCTAAGCATCAGGATAGAGATTAACAACATCTCCTTTCTAAAGGCACGATTAAGAACTTTTTTCAAGCAGTTAGAACAGGCGTTTCCTACTGTATCTCTGTGAAAAAATGTGTCTTAAGTGGATACTAAAAGCTAGTCTGTGTGCATCACACCAGCAGTAGGTGACAGTAGAAGGAGGCACTTGAACTTCCCTTCTCAGAGGCAGCAGCTTTTCACAGTTGGCTTCCCGGAGCAGCTCGTCTTCCGAGGTGACTGAAGCAATTTTACATCTGCGTTTGTTCTGGACTGCTTGTTTCTTCGACCTGAGGCTGCAGCCAGCTCCAGTCTAGAGCCTACAAAACAAACAGTTAGAACTACAAAGTTCAACACTAGCTTACAGTTGATATTTCTCCAGAATAAAAGGGAAGCAATTTATAGTTTTGTGATGAACCATGCAATTGCTGTGAGGGAAACCCTGAATCTACTTATTTTCTGTAACACTTTCCTTTCTTTCCTATATTCTGTTTCATTAAATAAGCATCACTGCCCACCACTGTTTTGCCACCACAAGCACTTCCTAATTTTAAGAGTGCAATTTTGCAGTATTTTTGTACAACAGCCAGTGCCTTCCCCGCCTCTTGTTGCTCAGCGCAGCCACAGTCCCAGCGCGGCTCTCGTTCTCAGCCAGCAGGGACCGCGTCCGGCAGCGGGCGCTTCATCTCCCGCAGCTCCTACTCTCTCCTTGTCCGAAAGAGTAACATGCAGATTTCCGTTAGCCGTATTACTTACTGGTGGCAAAGCTACCCAAGCAGAAGTGTGAAGCCATGAGCTTCCCCAGTCCTTCTACAGAAGAATATCAAGTACGTTACCATGAAGCTCTGCTCCTGATCCTTCATTGTGTCATGTATCACATTTTCTAGTTGGCTACAGAGTTTCTGTGATTCCAGCAGTAGCTCCTCACTGAAAGGGACAATTATTACACAATTATTTTCCATGGCAGTTTCGTTAAAAGAGATGCCGCCTCTATCTGTAGGAAATCTTTCTGGCAGGTGTGCTGCAGAGCACTGAAGATTATTAATCTTTACCAGCCAGCTCGTAAACTAGTAATTCATATTGCAACTGGGGAAGTCGGTGGCATCCCTAGATTTACTGGGATGGGGAACGGAAGCACGTTCCAAGATGGAGTTAGGTTCTTACGTGGAGTCACCATTGCTAAAGTTGCAGAACAGCCTGTGAACTAAAGGACTGAGCAACATATAAATGAACAAACCAAGGTCTGGCATTCCAGCTGGTGACCCAGTTCATTTAAGCAAACCAGAACTACATGTGCTTGGTAACAGCAGTCTCTTCTTTCTGATACAGCTCAGCTACCATCACCTCACCTGACAATGCCCCAACAATGCCAGATAAAACAAAACTCTTATTATTGAGGTAAGGTAAGTGCTATACCTTATCCTGTTTTTCCTAAGGAAGACTAACGAGCCCCAGGAAGTCTAGCTACTACATAGAAAAGGCTGCTGACAACAGAAGCTGAACACAAAGTGCAAGATGCGGCAAAGCCCATGTGTAATTATTTCACAAAGCAGGAGCCCCAGTCCTGTAGTGCCGGCATCTGCAGTTACACAGCTCCAGACTTTGCCTCACCTTCTCCTGACCGACTCTGATAAACCGCACGTTCCAGAAGGGACCGGCAGCAGCAGCTGACCAGGGCTGCCCAGACGCGATGTGTTCGTGCTCTCTGGGCTGCCCGTGACGGGACCCCGGACTTTACTCTGAAAAAAACACAGAATATTCAGATTGCAATCACTTCCACTAATTTCCAGCAGCCAGGAGTATGAGACAGCCTGGAACTTGGCCTTCATACTAATTCAAAATAACAGAGAAAAGAACCATAGGACATACTAAATGTACTATTAATTATTTCACTAACCTGTGCTGCAAACCATATTTTCAAGTTACACTAGAGTTTTTATTTTACTTACACAAGCGATTTTTAGCAAGTTCCACAGTTCTTTCTGTCGTTTCTCCTGAAGCCTAACAACTGTTTCCTCATCTTCGTTCATCAGATTCATCACCTTCTCCACTCTGGGGAATAGTTCCAGTGCCTTCTGCTTGCAAACTACAGTTTTACTATTTGACCAAAAAAAAAAACCAAACATCATCACACATGGGCAACTGGAATAGGGGAACTTTTAAGTTTCTTATTTCCTGTAACACTCTGAGATCTCATTAGCTGTACACACCGGTTTTTAAAACTCTAGAACAAAACCTCTTGCTGAAAGAGAAAATGCTTTCTCTTAACCCTCACTAAAACCAACTACAGAGCTCACCTGAGCTGAGCATAAATGACTCGGACTTTTTTTTCAAAGGTCTGGATTGCCTGTAGGAGCAGTCGTACTATTTCTTGGCTGTCACCACTTGTCCTCTGATCTGGAATGAGAGTCAGAATCTTACACAGAAGGGCAGCCTTACAGGACAGACAGAAGCAGCAGCATCTATTGTAGCAGCAGCAGCTTGCTCTGAGAAGAGCTCAAAAAGCACCAAGAAAGCAAGGCTGTCCTAGTTTAAAACTGACTCCCCTCTCCAAAAAAAAGGTGGGTTCAGTAGAGTCCACGTGCAGCTAGTGCAGGGGCGGGCCCAGAATGCAGAGAGTTCTCAATGCTCATTATTGCATCTCCAAAGTTACTATCCACACAAAGCAAGGTGACCTTGAGCTAAAATGTCTTTTACCTCTTGGCTTCTCTCTCAGTCTCCGGTACAGCTCTCTGGCTTGTTCTTCTCTAGAAGAAAAAAGCACAGAACACAAAGGACTCCTCTAGAACCTAACTTACGAACAAGTAGTTCAAGATCTCAAATGACAGGAAAGGAGTCAAAGTCCTCCCAGTTCCCCATAATTTGGGCTGAATAGATGGCACTTTCCTTGTCCTGCAGTGAATAAGCTTAGCTAGCAATACTCCTGCATCTCAAGTTCAAGGTAGCTCAACTCACAAATCCTCCAGCGTTCCTCCTTGTTTACGACCTAGTGGGCTTCTCTGCAGGTCCACGATGTCTGTCTGCAGGGCCATCATCTTCTTCACTAGCTGATCCACATCATCCTCCTGAAAGCAGGGCAGAACATAAGCAATGAACAGTCTCCTGCTAAGGGACACTACCACGCAAACTGGGTCACCTTTTCTCATTCACATTTCTAAACACATTGGCAGGATGCAAGCAGCAGCCTCGAAAAAAGACAAATGAAAATATTAGTAATTTCAATTCAAGGAAATCAGTGTGGTGCTCTGGGGTAAAACAACAACTGAGAATTTTGCGATAAAAAATTCAGCCTGCAAAGAGCCATTGAAGGGTCAGACTTCGTAGGAAACATGTTGCTGGTTCTGAGGCCATCACGCTTTCTTTTCCTTGGCTATTCCAGGAAATCTCTTTTCTCATCCTATCCATCGCCATTTTTCCCCTTTTTCCTAAAAACACAACCACATCCACTCCTGGCACCCCAAATTCTGCTTTTCACTTGAACTTGCTCACAGGGAGACGCTGCTGCTGCTTAGACGGTCATTCTGCCTTCTGCCTCCGCCCAGCGGAGGAGGAGTAAAGGTTGCAAAACAGTAAGATATCAACTAGTTAGTCACCTTTCACTCCTTGTCTGGGAGCAATGGTCCTCAGCCTTACTTACAGGGTCAGTCTTGTCTGAAAAGGCTGAATGTCCTACTGGGAGCAGGTACCCGTGTACCAAGAACGGAAAATCGTTGACTTTTGAAAATTCAAGACTGATGCTTGAAATGCTTGTGCTCAATTATCCAACCATTTGCTTTCCCATTCACTTCAACCTAGGTCCTATATCCTCTTTCCAGCTGTCCCGGCTCCAGGACTGGGTTAGCAGAACACCCGGGTGCAACCGCTGCAAAAATCTCCTCTCACGTTCACCAAGATCTCCGTTTTCCCCCTAAGCCTCACGAACACCACGAGCTTCGTGAGGTACCGGCAATGGACAGAAACGGCGCCACCGAAACCAACGTGACATCTGGAATCAATCCAGACACTATTTAAAGGAGGTCAATGAATAAAAACAAAACAAACCACAAACAAAACAAAAACGAACACCACCAACAAAAACATATTAAAAATATATAGAGAAAAAAATAAATTTTAAAAAGAAAAAAAAAAAAAACAACAAAAAAACCCACAACACCAAAATTCTTAGCTTCTTTTTCTTTAGGAGAAGCAGTTAGATTTAGAAACATACTCGCCCACAAAGTTCCACAGCTTGCTCCATTTCTTTCCAGGCAAACAGCAACTTCTCAGAAGCTATGAAGGAATGAAAGAATGATTGCTTTTCTCAGGTTCATACATGAAAAGGTAGATACTCTGAGGATAAGAGGCATAAAAAGACCTCTGCTTCCCAGATGCTATACTCACTGATTCCAAACTCGATCTGCTCTTTATACTTCTCCAGATCAATTTGGATGCTTGTTTTAAAGAAGTCTAGCTTTGCTTTCAGCTGCTGGGAAAGGGAGGCCATGGAATTCTTCATCTTTGATAGGGTACTATTGTAACGTAACAGATTCATCCTGTGTGGACAAGAAGGTCCTATTACCCTCCTGAGCTAAAAATGCAGGCTTCCACTTACATCAAAATAGGTATTGCAGAGTGTAGCAGTGAGCACAAAAGCAGTTGTGTAAGGGGATGGAACTCTCAGCGTTTCATTAACTGTTAACAGCTCCACTCATGGGCTTCCCCATTCCCGTTCTTTCCCTTTCGCTGGGGAGCAAAGGCAGACAGAAATAAGCGTCCTAGAGAAACGGCCACCGTACATGGCTGCTCGCTGCCCCTGCTGAAGCCGGTTACAATCCTCTTTCAGCATCCGGATTGTGTGCCAGATCTGACCCCACACTTTCCGCAGCTGGAAAAAGTGGAGATTCTTCTTTGGATCCTGAACTGGAAACAGAGGGGGGCAGGGGAAGAGGAGGGAAACATACATATGAGCACGAAGCGTAAAAGTAGTGTTATCACATTACGAAAGAGATCAAAACATCACTTCTTTGAGGGGCATGTTACCTCTTGCAAAGCCTACAGTTGGCTAACCCCTAAGCAGCTTCCCCAATATCTCAAAATCAAACAATTCCTTTCCTCAGTTATTTTGACAAATCAAATGAGTACTATGCCAGTCCATCTTACTGCTTCTTCTTCAGTTCAAATACGCAAAAGCTCTGTCTACTCTTTGCACAAGATACAGACGGCAGAACACAGGCAGCCCTCTCAACGCGGACAACCTCTCACATTCATGCTAGAGAAAGTCCTTACGGATGCAGTCAACACTTTCGGGATGAGGACGCAAGGCAACCTGAGCCTCATAGGCAACTTTTTGGTTATCGAAGAGGAAGAGGAGGTCTGTGTCTGCAGCTGCCATATCATTCATCTGCAAAAGACAAAAGACCCATCAGGTTCTCTCTGCAGAAGCCTCAGTAATGCCATAAACAGAAAGTTCCTCCTCAGCCAAAGACTGAACCCTAAAGGCACCACATTAGGTGCCTAATCTGCAAGGGCTGTTAGGTCTGCGTGGTTCTATGACAATCGCCTGCCAGAACAGCAGGCAGTGCTGTGCTCCCAACGTGAGAGTGCCTGTTGATTCACTCAACAGCAAGGAAGGGAGTAGTTAGACTCACCTTGCTATCAGCTATATGTTTAGTGGCCAGCTTCTGAGAAAACAACGCGAGTCCAGCTTCCTGCAGTAGCTCCTGGTCCTGTTCGGGGATTCCCGTATCTGCCTGGATCCTGGCCTTCACAGTCTGCAGAGTCTCCTCCTCTGTCACAGGGTAGGTGTGTACAGTTCCCGTGACCATGTTCAAAACACGAAGCAACTACAAGAAGAGTAGTGTGACATGAGAAGGGCTATGGATACACTGGTCATGTCTGAGCAGAGATTCCCAAGACTGAGACATCGGCCACTCATAAACTGACAAAGAATTTGTGGGGCTCTAGAAGTCACTTTGCAGCTACTTAATAACACTATGCCAAAGTCCTTGTCCTCCCTCAAGTGGAAGAGAGGCCACATGGCAATTAAACAGCTTCAACTGCAGAATCCTCTACCAGAACATGAAACCAATCACACACAGCAGTTTTTTGCTACTCTCAACAAGGTCAGGGAGTATTTGTCCTCAAATGAGCAAGAAAGCACCTGTTACTGTGCAGAGACAGCTAAATGAGATTCTCTGCTGCTGCTCTCTTCCTAGGTCTATGACTTGAGACTCTTCTCTCATGGGGTACAGGCAACTGCTCTCTGGAAAACTCTTCAGGGCAATACAGAGCCATTTCTCACCTTCAAGTTCAAAATGTCATCCAAAGCTTTGAAACACCCATTGGGTCCGTATGTAGGATCTGTACCTCTCTGCCGTGGGTGCCACATTAACATGAGTTGCAGCCATTTCTCCAACCTCCCAGCCAAAACACTGAAGTACCAAATTAAGAAGAGGATCAGAAGATTAAAAAGTGCCTCTGCAGCCACCATACAGCCTGGTCTCTGCAGGAGGACTGATGAACAACCTCCCCACTCCAATCACAAAAGCACTGTTTAGAAGGCAGAAGCAGACTCACAACTCCACAAGTCTGAAAAAGGACACAAGTGTTGTTTGTGTCGTGCTCAATTTCTTTGCAGACTAACATAGTAAGGCATTTAATATAAGCCTGGTCTTTTTGCAGAAGAAACAGTTTATCCCAGTGTGCGATAACAGATTTCTAGTCCTCACCTGTTTAGATTGTTTGGGAAGGGTAAACTGCTAGAAAATTTGACTTCTCCAGATAAATCTTCTGAAACAACAATATCCAGCTCACTCTTCTGTCGCACTTTTGTATGCCTAGTGAATTCAAGCAAGTAAAATGGTGAAATAACGACCTGCCCTTCCTAGCATGCATGTTAGTAGGCTCTTAAAGCTACACTTGAGGGATGTAACACAGACACCACTTTGGTTTCTGCTACCTGCTCCGCAGGAGTCAGTCCTGATCCCAAAGAGCAAGTATCAGGAACGCTGAACTTGCTCAGGTATGTCAAACTCCCGTGAAGGGAGTCGGTGTCCGTAAGGGCAAGGACACAGGGATATCACCCTAAGAATCAAGGGACCGCACCTGTCACATTGCATGCACTCTCCTTATCACCCGGCCCCAGCTCACTCACCATTGCACTGGCTGCCAGTTGGGTAGGAACGGTCGGAAGCCTGTGATGCACTCAAAGGCCAGTGTGCCAAAGCTCCAGTAATCCACCGTCACCGTGTACTTCTGCTGCTCCAGCAGCTCTGGAGCCTGAGACAGTTTACACACACACACAAGACAAAGCCACCCACCTCTTAGCTCTGCCTCTTAAGAGCTCATTAATATTTGTACAACAGATTAAAGACAGTGCTGAATGCTCTGCTTCTCACGAATTTTGAGATCCTCTCAGAGTGAACAGCAAAGATTATTGGCACTCTTGCTGCTCATTGATAACAGGCATAGCTAGCAGACACTGTGAAAACTCAGTGTCAGAGAAAACACAGTTACCTCTGCTAGCTGCAGCACCCCAAATGTACCCCATACCAGAACAAGTACTTCCTCCCAGCCCAAAGCCTGGTAACAGTTAACTCTACCCCACTGCAAAGCAGTAGCTGCTCTTCTAGCCGAATTCCTTCCTTACCAAGTACTGCAGAGTTCCAACAAAGGATGTGCATAGGCTACCCTGGTCCAACTCCTTAGCATATCCGAGGTCAATGATCTTGTGTATTAACTGAAACACGCAACAGAGAATAAGAACACTAGAGAGATGTCCTGTTAAAAGCACATATACCATACAGCAGAGAGAGAAAAGGTTCAGCTCTTCAAAGGTATGCAGGAAAGGTGCCAAAGAAGAGATGGAAATAGGAGGCTCCCGTAGATTCCTAAAACCACAAAGCATGTAAAGTTGTCATTGGCTTGATACACACAGAGCTGGAGACATTTTTGCTAATTCAGATCTTGGGTCAGTGAGTACAGCCTTGGTCTTTTGAAAGTCAAATTATCAGGTGTTAGCAGAAGTCTAATACAACCTTTCATCTCAGCTGCACGTGGAATACTGTTCATCTGACACACAGATCTAAGCTGGCTGTTATCCTGGGTTGAGTGCTCTTGCAGAGGGACCACTGTAACCACATGAAGCGCATGCATGTTCCTTTTAGACTTACTTGCCTGTGCAGGCAGGCACCTGGTTCCTGCTTACCCTTTGCTCTCCTTGCTGCAGCACAATGTTCTCTGGTTTCAAGTCTCTGTGGATGATCCTGTTCTCATGAAGGTACCTGAGAGCCGAAGCTGAGATATAGAAAGCACCACTCGTAAGAGTGTAACTAACTGTACATAGCACAAGCCCACTTTCTACGCATACATCTGCCTCAAACACGCTTCCTAAATATCTTCTAAAGCCTCAGTACCTACCCGATTTTGCCTCAGCTGCAACTCAGTAAGATCACAACATAGCTTGGCCAAAAAAACGCCACTCCAAAGTCTCTAAACAGCACTTGGCAATCTTTGCATCAGAGCTGTCAGTAATTCCACGTAGTGGTGGCCCAAATGCTAATGGAAACCCACCGATCGCACACATTCTCAAGTCCTGATGATCAGCTGTTAAGCTGAGGGTGGAGACTGATGTGCAACATAAACCAGAACCACTTGGCAAGTGTTCAGCTATCCAGAACCTTCCAGAAAATCCTGAGCAGCATTTTAGCTGGGCAAGAAAATACATCTCTGTGTTTTCAAGAATAATAATCAAAGGCTGGCTCTCCTACAGGGAGTGCTGGCAGAGCAAGACAGGAAACAAGCATACCTTGCGAAGTTCAGTCTAAGATGGAGTCATTAAGGTCACTGCTGCATAACTTTAAAGTGGATTTCAGCACTGAGAGGGCTTCCATAGTTCAGACAACTAAAGGTACTGCTACCACTTACCAATATCAGATAACAAGATGAGAATAGCTTCTTCCCGTAAGCCACAGCAATTCTCCAGCTGATTCAGGTACTGCAAGAAAACAACACAGAATATAGCCTTCCCCTCTTTTATCCTGAGTGACGCTCACAGTCCCACAAGCTCTCACAGATGCATGAGGTTCCAGTAACAGCAACGAGATTCTCTAGAGGCACAAAACGCTATGGGACTGTAACCTCCGGCAGCAGCAATTACAGCTTCAGGCCTTGGTCTAACCATATGAGAAGAGAAAAGAGTGTGTGAAATAAGTCAGTGTCATACTCATTCTCTTCCTTCTACTTGTTCCATCCTTCACAGGCACTTCCCTGTGCCTGGCAGTACCAGCTCAAATATCAGCTCTAAGGTCTGGGTTTTATCTATAGGCAGATTATGGCAAAGGTTAGAAAAATAGCAAGATCAGAATTAACGTGTGTTATTTTTTCCTATGACAGACAGGAGTTACCTGCTTCCAGGAAGCATATAGCCCATACGATGGTCTTGGCCACACTCACATCCTGCGGCACCCCCCTCACCCTCTACGCACAAACTCCTCACAGTGTCACTTGCAGCCAAACAAATACAAAACGTTTCAGAAAGCACTTAAGTCTTCAAAAGCTGAATGTAATATCAACAACCAATCGACCAAAACCTCTTGGTGCCAAGACAAGAATTAGGAACCACCAGAATGGGAAAGCAGAGGTTTTGCAGGGAAACTCCAACAGAAACCCAAGGATGAGCCGAGAAGGCCTTGGACCGCCACCGCAGGGACGTCACCTTGCGGAGGTCTCCGCCCTGGCAGTACTCCATGGCCAGCAGCGGCAAGTCATTTGGTGCAAGCTTCTGCATCCCTTCCGGGACGTCACGGGCAGCCACCACGTTGGGATGGTTCAGCCTGAGGAGTGGAAACAAGGCAAATAAACACACGTGATGAGCGGAACCACAACGACACCCGAGAGACGACTGCTCTGCAACAGCCACGCAGCTTCGCACGCTCACGGTCAGCACGCAAAGTCCCACATTAACTCTTTTAGAAACGAAGCGGTGAATCCTGCAGGTCTGCAGCTCAGCCACCCTCCAAGGGCCCGGCCTCGCCGCAACCTCGCGCTCCAAAACGAGCGCAACGCCCCGAAGGTCAGCCCGGCGCGGATCCCGCCTGGGCAGCGCCGACAGAGCCCCGGGCCGCGGCGGCGCCCGAGCAGGAGCCTGGGGCCCGGGGCCGCGGAGCTCGACGCGGGGTTTCCCCGCGCACCCGCCCCGCGGCGGGCCGGGCCCCCCGGAGCGGGCAGCGCCCGCAGCGCCCGCAGCGCGGCCGTCACACCCGGCTCGGGCCGCTCCCGCCCGCGGGACCGGGCGGCGCTGACGCAGCCGCGCCCGGCGGCCGCCGCAGCCCCGGCGCGCCTCACCTCTTCATGATGTGTATCTCCAGCGCCCAGCGGTCGCGGTTGCGCGGGCTCAGCTCCTGCCGGCACTGCTTGATGGCCAGCTGCTCGCCGGTCTCCTGCGGACACAGCGCGGGCCAGCCTGAGCGCCGGCCCCGGCCCAGGCCGCGCCGACGGGCCGCCCGCCGCCTACCTTGTTGTGCCAACGAATGACGTTCCCGAAGCCGCCGGTGCCCAGGCGCTCCTTCATCTCCCAGGGGCCGCAGGTCTGCGCCTGCAGGGCCGGCGGGCGGCTCATGGCGGGGCCGCAGCGCTCGGCTCGGCTCGGCTCGGCGGGGCCTTGGCCGCGGCCGACGCTGCTTCCGGCTCCGGCGCCCGCGGCACGTGGCGCGGGCTCCCGCCCGCCCTTAAAGGGGCCGCGCGGCGGGAACGAGCGGCGCCGGGTCCGCGCAGCAGCGCTGTCCCCGTCAGCTCCCGGGGCCGGCGCTGCGGCTAACGGGCGCGGAGAGCTCGCAGGCTGCGTAAATGAAACACCAGAGCTCTTTAAAACCCTCTAAACGCGCTGAAATTAACTATCTGTGTCAGTTCTCCACCTCAGCACCCAAGCCAAAACTGCTCTGACCATTCCATCGGGTTTAGATGTTCCTTCCTCCCGGGTCTGCCGGCATTAAGCACATCAGTGCCGCTGCACAGGTGCATGGCCAGAGCCGCAGCACGGCTGGTCGCGTGTGCTGAACCGGCCGAGGCCACTGTGCACAGAGCTGTCCCCTGCGGACACGGACCTGCGCAGGACGCCACGCTGGTGCGCAGCACCACTGATGCTCAACAGTCTGGCCAAAACTGTCCCTAGACAGGATCAGCTTAGAAATAAGCCAGTGGACAGTGCTCGAGAGAGCAGACACAGTTGTTCACTCCCCTAAAACATGTCAAGCACTGCAAATGGCACCCACACCACACTCCAAACTGCTGGAGTTGTCCTTAAGCTGTGAAAAGCCAGGAAATAATATCTTATGAAACCTTCTCCCATGGCTGTTAGTTTGTTAGGATCTTTAATCTAGAAGGCCAGTTGCAAATAGCTGTTATCTTTAAAAATAATATAAATTAGCCCATGCCTACTCAGTAGTGTCCAGTCACCTTTTTCTCAAAAACCGGGAGTCCCTTCTGGAAACTGTCAAATGTAGCTGCCCTTAAATCATATTTACAGCAGTAATGTTATCACCAGCACTGTGACTCTCAGAGAAATATATGTGACAATCTTGACATAGATTTCCGCACAGAGAAGAGATAAACATTCAGAATAACCAGTGTTTCATCTTTTCCAAGATGCAAAGTAACTGTTGCCATGCTTCCCAACTGAGGACGCTGCGCAGCCACTTCCTGAAGGTGGAGGTCACTCACACACCATTTCTTACGTCCGTGTTTACAGTAAATTTTATCAGAAACCTGATTTCTAGGATGGGACAGTTGATTGCGACCGACACAGACTATTGTTACTGCCGCTGAGACTTAACGTTCAATGGGGAAAAATTGTTTTGAAGCCTGAATCTACTCTCTGATTAGAAGAAAGAACAGAATAAAGCGGCGGTAGAACCCGGCGTGCCCCGCGCTCCTCAGCCAGCAAGCTCTCCTGCAGTCCTGCTCGGAGCCCCCCGGCCGCTGGGACACGAGCCTCCCTGTCCCGGACCCCGGACCCTCGGAGTGGGAGGCTCATCCCACTGCCCGCTGGAGTCTCCACCCCCTGAGTGAATGGTTAAGTAGGACGGGAGCTGCTCAGAGACATCAGAGACGCAGAAAACACAACGCCAGGCTGGTCTGGGAAGGAAATCATCAGCAGAATACAGAAGAGAAAAAGCAAAAAGGTAGGTACTACTCTGCACCTGTTTGCAAAAGTGCCTTTCCCATTTTCAGCATCAATGGCATTGAATACTATTAAATATTATTATTAATTAATAAATCCCACTGAAGCACCATGTTAACTAACTGAGCTACTGCCTTTCAGCTTTTGAGCAGATTCATAATGCTGGCTAAAGCTGCTCACTTTCAATCGTTTGCAGAAAGCTCCAGCTATTCCAGGGAAAGGGCTGACAACCTCAGGCTCCGACCAGTTCGCAGGGAGGAGCCTCCTGCACTAAGAACATTCGCAAAATAGCTTAAAGCAAAGGAAGAGGTATGGACAAATGCCTTGATGGCACGGAGAGATCCAGAGGGCTGGCTGTGAAAGGATAATTGATCACCTTCCAGGGAGGAGATCAGACTAAGCCTTTGATCCCAGGCTCCCAGCCAGGATAACGGCGGGGCAAAGAGGAGGGCAGCTCTGCTTCAGTTCTCCCTAAACATGCTTATTTTCAAATACGGCCAAAGCTGCAGGAAATACTGAGAACGATTCCCAAAACAAAGCCAGAGTTTGAGATATCCATTTTCCCCAGTGCCTCGGAAGACTACAAAATCTTACTTTTTTGTTTTGTTTATTCTTTTCCCCAAAAGCATAGGTCTGTCCATTGTTACATTTTAGAGAGAAACAGTACAAGTCTGATACTCATCTGCTCAGTTTAGAAAAGGGATACAGAAGCACTTTCTCCAGAAGGCAGGAAAAGGCAGCAAGGATCTGCAGTCTTTTGCCTGAATGAGATCATGATAGCTGTTCATCAGCTGATGCATCCTCTACGCAAGGCAGTAGCCCACACTCCCACCCAAAGAAACAGCCTGTGCAGAAAATGCAAATCCTTTTAAACTACTATTGCCACGGACTGACCCTTCAGCAGATTTTTGTGGCACTGCATGAGATCTCTTAGGTCGGCCTCAGTGACCTGAATCTCAGTTAACACTTTCCAGTCAACATTACACTCGTCATTAGACAAGTCCATCTCTCTGATAATGCACACAATACTGTTGGCTTCCAGCGGCTGTGGGAAAAAGAACTTGGAATTTACTCCTGCCAGTGTTATTCCCCAGAAAACACTCTCTGAGTTTCCTCCGGACCTAAAAAGGTGTGCTTTAGCTTGTGGGGTTTCTAAGTTCATCAAGTAAAAGCACATCTGAGTCTAGCCTGGCAGGGACAGCAGGACAGCCAGACCGTAGGGCTGAGAATTGCAGAGTAGAAAGTGTGTTTTAACTTAAAAATAATTTTCATCATTTAAAACCCTTATTTAAACTTACAACCTTGAACTCTGTTCACACTGTAAAATGCCTTTGTTCAACATCTTATTTTTTCTTTTGTCCCTATAGATAACTTGAGGGGGTGATGTGGAAAACACTCGGAATGGAAGGCAAACTCCCCTGTCTCCTGCTGGTGGGAGCAATCGTGACCGCTCAGTGCCAGGTAAGAAGCTAATGCACCAAATAATGCCAGCAGCACCTCCTTACCGTCGACTCCAGCTGTCTGCATCAGACAGGAGAATCTGGTTACGTACCATCGGAAATCAGAGGGAGGAAAGCCTTACAATGTAGTCTACCTCTAAGCTGGGATTTCCAGTGTGTTATCCTGGCTGGTTTTCATTTCAGTAAGCAAGTATTCTCCAAATCCCCTTGGTGTGTCTGTTCACTGTCACCTTTCACTGTTAGTAAGAGTTCCATTGTGATCACCCTTTAAATTCCTTTCTGTTGTCATCACCTTCATCATTACTCTTACTTACAACTGGACACTGATGGTTCCATGTCCCCTCACTTTAAGCCTCACATTGCACAGCTTGAGTAAAACCTATATGATCCTAAAATGTTCAGTCTCTTTCTCAAAAAATTGCTGGTTTACCCACCCCCTTTATGTTATTCTTTCTCTTGTGGCCTCACCAAAGCAGCTTTCTAAATTGGTTTCTTCCTTAAAACTTTATTAAAAGTATTTTATTTAATTGGCTGCAGGAGACATATCTCTCAAATGTGAACAAGCTACAAAGGCTTAGGGGGAAAATCCATGTCAATGAGCAAAAATAACTGCTTGTTAACATTTATTTCTTTGGAAACTATTTGTTTGAACCTCCTTCAAATAGTGGGCAGCCGACAAGCTTTAGTTAGCCCTTGCAACACCTCAAGAGCACATAATCACTTCACGCGTGAGATGAGTACAGCACATCCCAAGTTTATGTCACACAGATGACAAGCAATCACCTGGTAATATGTAGCAACTCAATGATCTATAATTCTTGGTCCCCATGCCGAGGTATGGGTACCTCACTTTACTATCTGACAAGAAGGGCAGACAGTTACTCAGAGCTCCCTGATTTACAAGACCTCAAGAAGAAGACTGGCTCTTTGGAGGCATTTGTTCTCTCAGTTTTCTTAAGAGAGCAGTTACTTACAGAATTAACCTTCTTTGCTTGCAGGACTTACACACGCGTTTCAGACGGGGAGCCAGATCTAGAGGTAAGCCAGGCAAACTACAACCACGTTACCTGGAGCTTTATGGATGCAGGAGGGGAAAGCAGACGGTGCTAAGGGAACCGAGTCTGAAAGCTGTTCGTCATGCTTATCGGCATGAGAGATTCAGAAGGCAAAATATCAGACCGCTAATACCATCCACAACTCAAAGAACAAAGTTTTTCCCTCCCTCTGTTTTTCTTCAAAGAAGAAAAAGGCTGGTCAATAGTGGAACAGTACATCCAGTGACACAGCAGCGAGAGAGATGGGACAATGATGGTCTGAAAAGGAAAAAGGGTCAGCCCATTAGACAGATGCTCCCATCACGGATTCTTTTCTCCTGGAAAGAGAAGGGAATTCTTTTGCTCAGCCAGGTCTTTTCCCTGAATCTCTAAAAGAGGATTTCCTTTCTCCAATTACAGCCATTTGCACAGACAATTCATCTGCAGAAATGTACCACCACAGGGGGACCTGGCTGAGGCTCTCAGGGAGCAGAATAGAATACTGTAGGTGCGACAGTGGTCGGAGTCGCTGCCACACTGTACCTGTCAGAGGTGAGTATGGAGAAGAAAAAGAGAAAGGAAATGGCGGGGGATGAGAGACTGTCCATGTAATCATCCTAAAGAAGAACTCCGCTGTCAGGAAAGGAGTTTTCACACAGAAAACTTGGCTTGAAATAGAATAGCATAGAAATGAAAATACTAATATATACTGACTCAGGCAGGACTAAGCAGGAGTGGGCAAGGGGCTGAGGAAGGCTTCCTAATAGTCTATGTGGAGAGAATGGAGCAAAGGAAGAACATAAGCACTACATGAAAAGACTGTGAGCACACAACAGTAACAGGTAGGCAGGGTAAAATAGAATAGGCTAAAGGAGACTAACAGGAGAGGAAAGGCAGGTATACATTGCCAGCTTCTTACTTCCATGAAATCTAACAGTATTTCCTGGCTTCTGCTTATTCCACAGCTTGCACTAGAAATAAATGCTACAATGGGGGCCAGTGTTCACAGGCGTATTATTCCCCACAGCTCTTCATCTGCCAGTGCCACCAAGGTTTCTCTGGGAAGCAGTGTGAAATAGGTGAGTGTATCGTGTCACTTACTGTGAGCAATGCTGCTGGTTTTGGCTGTGCAGTGCAGAAGGATGAGGTACCCAGAAGCTGCTGCTGCGTATGAGGCTCTCTGTTAAGTTGCCTCTTTTTATTCTAGAGTTATTACTACAAAAAATTTTTAGGAAGGACACCTGGGCTTTTCTCAGTGTCTCTTAATACAACTCTACATTTTGGAGCTGAAGACCTTAGTGTATACTTACAGTCTGCCTGGCAAGGCATTTTCACCAGCTTACTAGACAAGACATCTGGGAGCCAAGTTTAAATAGAATAGACACTGAGAAAGCAGAGTTTGGGATGCTGTCCTTAAAGTAACATTTGGTCCCTTTTGTTCAGATACTGATGCTCAGTGCTACAAAGATGCCGGAGTAACATACAGGGGTACCTGGAGCATGACAGAGAGTGGAATCCAATGTTTAAACTGGAATAGCAATGGCTTGATGGACCGAACATACAGTGGGCGAAGAGAGGATGCTGCTGAGCTGGGACTGGGCAATCACAACTATTGCAGGTGAGGGGCTGATGGTCACAGGTCAGAGCCACAGCAATCGGCACATTCTGAGAGCGCGGAGCACAGGAACTGTCTGCAGCAGCCTCATACCAAGCACAGAACACTCAGCTCAGGTGCAAATACAGCACAGCCCACGAGCAGCAATTGCAACTTCTGCAGACATATCTTAACTTTAGATCTACCTAGACTGGATGCTTATGACATACTACAAAATGCATACATCTCTCACCCTGTAGTCTTTCCCTTGTCCCTTCTCAGTGCCTAAAACCCCCTTTTGTAAGCTAATTCCCTGCAGCTCCAGGTCTTACTCAAAACTCTAAAAATATAATGCTTCCTGCACATGAACTGAATTGCACAAACAAGCTGTCCACTCCTGCTAGCTACTGGCTGTCTCATCCTCACCGCCACATCCTCCACGATTTTATTATTAAAATAGGAATCTAAACACCTTCTGATGGTTCAGTCTGTCTTCACTGCAGAGCATGATTAAGTTGTCAAACTAGATAGCAGACGTAGCTTTATAACGATGCATATCGTAACTCTTTCAGAAACCCAGATGAGGATTCCAGACCTTGGTGCTATATCTACAAAGGGGGAAAGTACACCTGGGAACACTGCAGTGTGCCGTCCTGTTCAAAAGGTACATGCTGGCGGATAGGGAATGGACTTTAGATTCACTGCATATATACGGGTTCTCTGTGGACCTGTGCTATTTCCGTAGCCTGAAAAGCTGAGACTCTCATGTTAAATCATGTTTACGCTTTTAATATTTACGACACTGAGAGACTGAGATAGTATAGCTAATATATAGATGCCTTGACAGAAATCACAGTTAGGAACAGCTGACAGGTTCACGTGCATCAGTTAACGTGCAGCTTTCTTATTGAAGCTGGGAATATCAACTGCAAATCTGGAAGAGGCACAGATTACCGAGGCGGCCACAGTGTTACCAATTCTGGAGCTACCTGTTTGAGGTGGAATTCTCGAATCCTTGTCAACAAGTTATATACTGCTTGGAGAAGAGATGCTTACCAGCTGGGCCTCGGTAGTCACAATTTCTGCCGGTATGTAGTCAGTTATAGAACTAAAAAATACCGACGTTCTTTGTGGTACTCTTGAGGCAGGGCTCTAGTTTTCTCCATCAGGTCAGGAAATACATTACTGCTGGGAATGAAGCTCACTGACAACAATAACTTTATTCCGCCTGACCTGTCTGTGCTTCTCTAACATCAAACTCCATAAATGCAAATTCCCTGTTCCCCGAGGACCCTCTCTATCTCTAGAAAAAAAACAAAAAAGAGTACACTCAGGTCACAGTCTGCCACCTTTAGGTTTCCCCAAACTCCCTGCACATCTGATAATATGAGTAACTCTTTCTTGTGCTGCAGGAATCCTGACAACGACAGCAAGCCCTGGTGCCATGTACTGAAAGGAAATCAGCTCACGTGGGAGTACTGCAATGTGCCTACTTGCTGTAAGGATCCTAGCACTCCTGATTCTTCCCTTTCTTTGGGGCATTACTGTTCTGCATGCCATTTGTACTAAACTCAAGCCTCTCACAGTAACACACGAGCTGGGGGAACAAAGCAAGCTTTTTGGAGTAGAAAGAGATGCTGTGGCTCCACTCTCACAGAAGTGCCTTTTTCTCTAAAGATTGCAGAAAGGGAGGACAGAAAAGCCGGGGTTTCCTCACTGTATTTTTCAAATCGGAATACAAGTTTCCTAGGAAACGGGAATGAGTCAGACACTAAGCAGTTCATGCCAGGCTGCCTCAACATGCACTGGCAACCAACAGGCTCTTGACCCAAACCCAAAGCCAGAGTGCCTGAATAAAAAGCCTGTTTCTGGGTTTGTCATCCACAGCCACCTGTGGCTTACGGCAGCACCGGGTACGGCAGCACAGGATTAAAGGTGGCTCCTACGCAGACATTGCAGCTCACCCCTGGCAAGCTGCCATCTTCGTGAAGTATCGCCGAGCGCCTGGAGAGCACTTCCTCTGTGGAGGAATCCTGATCAGCTCCTGCTGGGTTTTGTCAGCTGCTCACTGTTTTGAGGAAGGGTAAGTTGAGGATTCAGTACTGTCTGGGGAAAAAAACAATCTGGAAGAAGGAAGCATCCAGTACAGCCTTACTGGAAGGGAAAAGACTGCGAAAAAAGCTCTTTATCCTAGTAAGTCATTATACACTGAAGATTATAGAGTTAATGGGGCCGAACATTACAGGCAGGCATTTATTGGGCAAACTAGCAGCGTCGCATTAAGCTACCACAGCAGAATATCAAATAGCTGAAGAACAAAGTTGTCAATACAAATGCAGAGCATTCTGAAACTTGAGAACAGGAAGGGGCTGGCAGAGGAGCTTTGCCACGATGGCTGTAAGCAGTTATCACAAAAACAAAAGCAAATAGGACACTTGAAGGTCAAACCGCCTGGATAATGAAGTAGTAATAATGCTATAAAAAGAAAAGCAGAAGCTCCAACAGCACAGCTGCAAGGGAAGGGTTCACTCCCGTTAACATGGGAAGAAAGTAAGGCTGTCTCGTTCTTCAGCTTTAGTACAAATCAGCTGAAGATTGTGCTGGGCAGGACTTCCCGAACAACGCCTGAGGACAATGAACAAAAGTTTCAAGTGAAGAACTACACTGTGCATCAGAGATTTGACTCAGAAAATTTCAACAATGATATTGGTAAGAACTTTTCTGACTTCGTGACTTCAAAAGTCACAGCTGGCTCAAGTTTGTGATTAACAAAATGGGGATGTCTTTTCCCTCTTCAGCTCTGTTGCAGTTGAACTCAGATGCAGAAGACTGTGCTGTTGAAACAGTCACTGTGCGTGCCGCCTGCCTCCCAACACCAGAGCTGCAGCTGCCCGACTGGACTGAATGCGAGATCTCTGGTTATGGCAGAAATGAAGAATGTAAGTAGGAGACACGTGTCTGCATGTAAGTACAAGATACTATGTCCAAAGTTTGGGTCATAAAGTGTTGTTAAAGTGCTTTCAAAGCTAGTCTTTAGCAGTGCTTACAGGGAGTACAGGATAAACCCTATGAGAGGGAAAGCATGCTGCAGCTGTAATTCAAAACTAGACTGAAAAATAACAATTCTGCCAACTTCTAGCTTTGTGAAATTGCAGCTATGCAGGAGAATAAAACCAACACCCAAAACAAACAAACAAATCCCGTCCATTCCAACATAACACAAGTGTACATTCCTATGCAGTTACTCAGCACTGCACATGAGAAGGCATCTGATTTTTGTTAGTGCAACTCTAGTATCGTAAGTCAGGATCCTGTTTCGTACAGTTAGTGATTTTCACAGGCACTTGTGTGACTTCATTTTGATTGATGTAACTGTGCAAAGACGAATTATCCAAGAAACGTTGCAGCCTTTAATTTGGAGCCTACAAAAACCTCTCTAGCATTTAAGCTCGCTAAAGAAGCAACATTCTCTCTCAACTACATTTAAGCTCTTCTTACTAGTAAACTAGAACCCCCAGGAATTAAAAAACACCCTTTGGCAAGGAAATATTATTTTAGCCACCCCCCACCCCCAGCTACTCCTGTTTACTCTCCCCTAAGCTACAGAAACTGAACGGTGATTTTTACACAGACATATATACCTATTTATATTGTCATTTTTCGTCCAGTTTCTCCATTCTATTCAGAGCACCTGAAGGAAGGCCACGTCAGACTGTTTCCAGCCAGTCGGTGCACAACACAGCATCTAGACAACCGGACAGTTACAGACAATATGTTATGTGCAGGAGACACCAGGCATCTTGACGACGCCTGCAAGGTAAAACCAGTTCTGCTTCTCTTTTCTTTTTAGGTCCGTCCTTGCCAGTCCGCGCTAACCAAGCAAAAAGCTTCAGATAATAGCTTAACTGAACAGAATTTCTGGCTCCCCTTTCGTTTTTATTCCCCTGCTCCTCATAGCTGGGAAAGGAGGCCACACTTAACCAAGAAAACCAGAACAATACAGACTGAAAATCCCAAATATAGGAAATACCACAAAACTGAGCAGGAAGCTCCACCTCGGCAGCACTTCCTAATATTTTCTCTTATGTGAGCATACAAAACACTCAGCAGGAGGTTCTGTACGAGGAAGGGGGTGCCACTCTACTGAAAAATGGAGAAAGGAAGAAAAAAGGCCAAAAGATGGTGGAGAATAAACAGCTGTAACATGAGGAAAAAGGAGGGTATGCATTCGGTCCCTAGTCATTTACTGTTACACACAGCAGGATAAAATGCCCTGGATCTTTACGGCTTGAATAAGAGCATTCCTCTTTTTGATCTTATCAACATCTCACCTACATCTCATAAGTAAGCGCCACGCAAAGTGAGACGCTTTAGTGTCCGTTAGATTTTTTTGGGTCTCTACCCACGAGAGGAGCATCGAGGGAGTCTGGAACGCAAAAGTGCCTTATGTGAAAGTGGTGTTACTAAGAGCTCTTGTTTTGCGTGCAAACTAGATAAGATATTTCCGTAGATACTAGTCTACCACTAAAGCCAGCGGGGGAGAAAACAACACAAAAACAAACAAACAAAAAAGGAGATTGTTACTAACCTGCTGCTTCTCTGTAGGGTGACTCTGGAGGGCCTTTGGTCTGTATGAAGGATGACCGTATGTACCTAATTGGAATCATCAGCTGGGGAATAGGCTGTGGCCGCAAAGACAAACCTGGTGTTTATACAAACGTGAATCGTTATCTTGACTGGATTCAGGACAACATGAAACCCTGAGAAAGAAAAAACGAGCTGTCCCCAGTCTTGTGGCCCTCACGACTTCCTTCTGGATGCTTTAAGGATGCTGACAGGGCTTCCTGCTTGTTCAAACACGACTTTCAGTACAAGAGGAAGACAAACTGCAGCGTATGGGAAGGGCACATTCTCAAATTACTCTCCTTTCCTTATTACAGGTTATCGGGACATAACACCCCTTTCCCCCCACATCCCCAAGCTTTCTCCTTGCACCAAATCGCATGAGTACAATTAAAAATAAATTTTGGCCCGAGAGAATAAACCAAGAGAGACCATCTTACATCCCACGAGCATCTATGTTGTTTTGAGAATGGGTGTGAACTGAAGGCAAAGGGGATGGATTTAATTTCCTGAAAACTTCATCTCTTTCTTCCTCATTTGGCTGTAAATTTGGAAGACATTCCAGTCAGGCTTAAGCTCTGTCCTTATACCATCTTATTTTGGTTATTTAAGCTGGTTTCAGCTTGATTCCAACAAAAAGAGCAAAGCTGTACACATGGGCTGCTTATTTCCATATCAATATGCTGCTTGCTTTTTCAGTTTAGAACTGATTCATTAACTGAGTCTCAGCTTAAACTCTCTGAGCAAATCCAGGATGGCATGCTTGTTAGGACATTCTACTCTTCCACTTGCTCTTCCTCCTGGTAGGAACTAAATATTTAAATATGGAATAGGCAAAAATTTTAACACCAACCTTATCTGACACAGAATCAACACATTACTTTTTCATTATTAAATTTCTATGTATTATCATCCGATATGAAAGCGAAGGCTCTCCCTTGAGCACAGCTGGGCAGAACAAAGGACAAGTGTAATGACAGCAGCTTTAGATGCCTGCTAGATTTGCCATGTTCAAGCTCTTTCAGAACCTGAATCAACATCAGCATTTATTGTAACTGAAGTACACAGCTATGCCTCACATTTCCCCCCAAAACTCCTTATACCATCACCTACCAGCTCACTCATACTGCTCTCTGCTTCCCTCTTCTGCCCTGTTTCATCTTTCACTCCATAGGAACTTGCAGCCATTTCAGACTGACACAGAAAGCTTGTCGTAAGGGCTAGACACCCTTATGCACATAAGAAGCCTTTCAAGATCTCAAGTAATATGAATCACTTCAACAGGAAAGAAAAAATACTTTAAAAAACAAAGCTACAAATCCAGAGGACAATATCAGTACTTGAGGAGCAGGAAGGTGAAGAGGTTATTTCATTGTCTTCCTAATTAAAGCACAGCTCTTAGCCTGCTACCAAAATCTCTACCTCAAACAAAAATGGTTCAGCTGCATTCCTAAAGACAGTTTCATTGAGGTCCTAGGAAAAGAAGGACAACTGGTAATGCTTTTAATCTAAAAGAGGGGAGATGTTAGCTAGACGTGAGGAAGAAATCTTTGCCCCTGAGGGTGGTGAGAGCCTGGCCCAGGTTCCCAGAGAGGTGGTAGATGAACCATCCCTGAGACACCCCAGGCCAGGCTGGACGGGCTCTGAGCACCCTGAGCTGGTGAAGATGTCCCCGTCATGGCAGGGGTGGCACTGGGGAGCTGGGAAGGGCCCTTCAACCCAAACTGTTCTACAATTCTAAGAGCTCAGCACTCTTTTTGGGAAACATAAAGGAAAATTAGCAATAAAGTAATTAATTTTAGCATTTTGGACAGAGATTTAGTCCCAAACTTACAATCCAAATTTCATAAAGACATTTATCTCCCTAAGGCAGCCACTATCCACAGTCCAGTTGGTGTAATTTACCTTCTGCCTCAAATACCAACTATTTCTTGTAAAGCCCACACAGACCACTCTGAAATTACACAGATGATGTAGAAATGAATTTTATTGATGCCCCTGCTGAAGGTTATATTTGCACTGAACATGCTCAGTAGTAAGGCCACCTGCTATGGCATTTATCAGTTGCAATAGAACTTGCAATTCCCCAAGCAAGATGGCACTCATCCGCTGGAAGTATCCATCACATGCAAACTGGAATGTATGTTATCCTTTGTTTAGGGTCACCTTGTTCCGTTCACAAGCATGAACTCTACATGCTGGACTCCACAGCCACCTGACAGATGCTGTAGTCATTCATATAGCAGCTTAGGGGCAAGTTCTGCTACCACAGGGAAAACACATTGATATCTAGAGGCCAAAGATCACATTACAGACAATATGGAATAGTGCAGATTCCTCTCATTTCGTATTTATGCTGTACAGAGAGATGCAGCACAGACTGGAATGGGCAGATGCAGCAACAGCTCCTGCAGAAGAGATGGTCCCAGTGAAAAATCCACAGTAGGCTTGAATCCACCTGCACAGCAGCTGACTGGTACAGGAACTGGAATGAGGTAGGATAGCCAGAAACACTATAAAGGTATGAGGACACGATTATCTCAAAGACATAAGTGAGCAGAACAGCAGTATCACCTTCATTTGTAACAGGCAGGCAGAGACGAAAAGAGGTTCCAACAAGTTAGAAGGATAGTGATTGTCTTCATTTAGCCACAGCTCCAGTTTCCAGAGTGCTATGCATCCACAAAAATTCTCCTGCCATTCTGTCTCTTCCCTGACTCCCTAAAGAAGCTAGGAGAATCCCTACCTTCAAATACTGACTAGATAAGAGAAGCAGAATTACATTCAGATGTCACCACCCCTCGGTTACGAGATTGTGTGTGCTACAGTCAGCCCTTCACAGGATACCATACTAAGATCTGGACAGGTTTCCAGACTGTCTTCAAAGATTCAAGATACTTGATGACCAAGATGGCTTATGAAATATGTAGAAAAAACACCTACTTCTTCCCTTCCTCCCCCTGTGGTATCATCCCAAATATCAGACTTCTTAATTTCCCATCCTCAGTGGGACAATCTACCTTTGCACTTCTTCCAGTCTCTTTGAGGCAGAACGACTAGATGACCTCTCTGCTGCCAAGAACTACAGAGCTCCCCACCCTAGTGCCCAGTGATGGAGAAGAGCAGATGCTGGAACACCATGCTGGAGTTGAAGTTTGTGGAAATTCAATTTTGTATCATCTACAAAGGGATAAAGGCCAACCAAAACATAAGAGCAGTTACGAAAGACAATAAATCCCTAGAATTTCCTTTAAGACAGCAAAATGAAGGTGATACAAGCTTACATAGCTGACTCACTAATCCCAAGGGACCTGAACACCTCTCTCATCTGCTGTTGTTCCAAATACTTCAGATTCAGCTGGGGATGAGATGGTTTCAGATCAACCTCACTTCTCCCTGCTCCCCAGCACCCTAAGCACTGGCTCGCCTGCTCATGCTACTACAGGCAAGGGAGCAACACCAAACAGATGGATGGGCTAAGAGGCTGTATCCAGCAGCCAGGGACAGGAGAAACAGGAAAGCGCTCTTCCTCACTATCAGGATCCTCTAGGTTCGGACTTGAAACTTGCCAGCCTTAGTCATGTATTTTATCCCTTTGAAGGGCTTGTACTTCTCCCCATACATGTCCAAGCGATTCACCTTCAGTCCTAAAGGCAAACAAACACAGCGTAAAACTGAGTGCTGCCACAAGCAAAGCAGACAGGCATTCAGGATAAAAGATGAGGGAAAGTTTTAACAAGCAGTAAACAGAGTAGAGAAAAGCTGACAGCTTCTAATTGTCAGAATCATTCTTTACAAACACATCCATAGCCTAAAATGCTTTATAGGTCTGTAAGCATGGAATGCAAGGACATGCAGATCGACTGTTTCACATAGCATCAGAGAGAACATCTGTATCTGTAGTCAATGCACACAACTTTTTTACCTGAAGAACATGTGCCAGATAGAACGTATTTCAGCAGGCCTGCAGAGCTGCTTCAGCTACGTACAGAGCGAGCACTGACACAGCAGAGAATATTCAGCTTCTTTACCTGACAGTCACTTACCAGATATAGCCAGCTGCTGAATTTTAAACTGCAGGTTAATGGTGGGGTTTTCATCTGGTTTTGATGTCCCAGCTTGCAGGCTCATGCTCCCCTTCAGGCTTGGCAGCTTCTGGGGGTTTATTTTCCCCACATCCCATGACAGCAGCTTCAAGGAACAGAAAATGCAGCAGTCAAAGAGAGATGCTGTAACACCCTCTAAAGAAGAGTCCTCTTCCAATGACAGCTTCTCATGTCTCTCTATGGAAAAGGTCTTTGCTTTAGTATCTTGCCTTTCATATCAGACACAGTACAGGCTTAAGGAACAGCTGCCTCAGACCTTTGTTCTCCCTCTCTCTTTCCACAAGGTTCCCCAAAAGCCTACCATGAACGATATTTCCACTACTTGTGCTACAAGCCCCATTTCCTATGTGTAACAGTGACAAAAATGCAGAATCACCTCCTTTCCAAGTGGCTGAAGCACAGATACTGCCTTCAGAAAAGTGACATTCAAGTAAATGTTTAAGTAAGCATGAACAGCTCAACTCCATTTCCTGGAAGGTAAAACAGATTAAGAAAATAATATCTAATTCCTCTCTTTCCTCTCACCTTTGTAACTGGATCGAAGATATGTGTTCCCTGAGAGGCTGTGAGGGTCATATTTAAGACACCTTTTGGCATCTGGCTAGTTACCATCACTCCCTCTACAGTCTTCCCCATAGTCTGCTTCGGTCCCACTGTGATCTCAAAACGTCCCAGTGAGCTGCTATCGCGGAAACTGATGTTGTGTTTAACGTAGACAGGAATTGCCACAAGACTAAAGACATGAACAGAAAACCCTTGTCAATCAATGACAGAATCACTGCTCCAAACATGAAGTGTTTTAAAAAAAAGGAAAATTGCAAGTTACCTTGCACCTCTAATTCATTGTGCACAACATGCCACCCCATCTTTAAAAGCAACTACTTTTCCTTTTATTTTTTTTACTAGCCAGGAAGATCCAAATTTTGTAATTCACAGCACTACATTCATCACCTACTTCTGAGCACTGACATGGTAGGAGAGCAGGCGAAAGTTCCCATCAGGTGGAATGAAGGAGAGTATTCTCTCTGACTCCCAGCGCTTAAAACGCACACACGGATGAAAGCTGACATCATCCAACAACCGAGGGTTCTGAAATAAGAGAGAGTTGCAAGGTTAGTGAAGGCAGTACTACTTAAAGTCACAGAATCACAGAATGGTTGGGGTTGAAAGGGACCTCTGGAGATGATCTAGTCTAATCTCCCTGCTAAAGCAGGTACACCTAGAGCAGGTAGCACAGGATCATGTCCAGGGAGGTATTATGTATCTCCAGAGAAGGAGACTTTACAAGTAACCTGTTCTTCCTCTCAATCTTCTATCCATGAAGGACCTACCATCCAATGCACTCTGCCCACTTGAAGGTATCTACATTCAGACATGTTAAGCTCTTTGACACTGTTACATCTGTGTGATAGCAGCACTCAATAACCTCTATCCTATTTTAGAAAATTAAGTCATATCAAATAATTACATTGATGCATACTCAAAAAAAAAAGATAGCCCTTTAGGATATCTGCCTAAAGCTCCACTCGATCTCAGAAACTTAGTCACAGCACACACTAACAGTACTTCCAACAAAGAATCTGAAAATAAAACCTTTAGGCTCAAGGCTGCTGAAGTTCTCTATGCGTTTCCATTTTCTATTCTTTCTCTTTTGGTGTGGCATACCCACGTTCTGATCTACTGGAATCCATCAGCAAGAGACTGAAATCCTAGTAGCAGGGCTGGGAAACCCTTTTCAAAATACTTAAGATACATCCTGGAGCTTTACCATAAAGGAGAGGGTAAGGTCTGGCATCCCAGTCAGCTTAACGCAAGCATCAATCACCCCTTGGATTTCAGCAGTAATTGTGGAACCTGCAACAATAAACATGGGAAGTTATGTGAACCTGATCAAAAAATCCCAATGTAGAAAGACTATCAATGGGAAAGAAGGAAATTTATTGTCTTTATGAAGTATCATGGCTCATTATGTTGCCCACTCAACATTTTTCTCATTCTCAACAACTTTTACAGAGATGCATATAAATAAGAACCATTGACACCAGCAACATCCATTTTAATGGCCAATGGCAATAGCTCCCAACTCTAACAGGAATAAGATGCACAAAAACAAAGGAGATAGTGCTAGGCACAATTTTCACTCCTTATTTTCCCAACAGAGAGTTGCTTACAAGACCTCAGGAACAGGGACAAGTGAAAACTTTTGTATGTCTCTAAAATTTTTGAGTGAATAGCACCTCAAAGTTTGCAGCATTCCGGTGTAAGAATAGGAATACAGCTTTCCACACTTAGATGAGGGAGCTCCTCTTTGAAAACCTATCAGGACAAGTTACCCTTGTCTTAGCCAGAAGCAACTTCCATACCTGATTTGTCAATGATTGCATCTATCTCCTCAATTACATCAAAATACGCCTCATTGTTGGTATATTTTACACCAGTACGTCTCCAAGGCACCACTGATAGCTGTCCAGTAGGAAGCTGGTCACCCACATTAGTGCTTCCTGGAAAAAGACAGGCAATCACAGCAACCACATCAGTTAGATAATGCTACAGAACAAGTCCTTGGCCTCATATAATTTGATTGTAATTAATCCCTGAGAATCTCTATTTCGTTGTAGGAGAGCAGTTGCTTTTCCAGACTCACTGTTTGTATTCTACAATTTACATCTCTCTTACATCCAACTCTAAAACATACCACAATAAGGCATGGGAAAGTAAAAAAAAAAAATACAAACAACCCACACCCCCCCCAAACAAAACAAAACGCCACCCCAACAAAAAACCCACACCAAACACCATAACTACAGTCATCTCATGGCTGTAAGTGGAAATCTGGAAATGTAATCTGCCTGGTTTTGTTTAAAAAAAAAGTGCAGCTGGTTCTGGAACTGAAAGTAACCTCAAAGCAAAACATTAACACAGAACTCTCTAAATACACCTAAACTGAGGTTTAGAATGACATGGGATGACATAAGTTTTCTTCACCCACGTCCTAATTTATTTATGCAGGAATATTGCCACACGGGCTCCCCAGTTTATCTAATTTTTATTCCCCTGTACCTGTGATGGTGTTGACAACTGTTCGCAGGATAGTGGGAGGTTTTATCAGTTCCTTAAGAATATTAGACTCTGTTGCCAATGGAAAACCATTGTCCAGCATCTCCTCCAGCACCTCATAAACCACCACAACATTGTCCTTGATCATCACCTCTGAACAGACACCGAAGTAATCCTGTGCAAAAGAAATAATTACTCAACAATCTCTGAAAGAGCCTTAGTGATCATTCAGTTCAGCGTCCTCTCACACATAAATAAATCAAGGCTTTTCTTGGAGGAGGTGAAACAACACTAAAACTCAATGCATTGGTACAAGCACAGACTGACCACTTCAACACACACACACAGCTCTGAGCACAGCGCTGCCACTGGCCCAGCAAGCTGGAAAATCACAGCATCATCACGAGATCTTATTTCCTTTCTATATAACAAGATTCCCTTTGATAACTGAGATTTTTTAATTAGCACCTGAAGTGGCTCAATTGCCATTGATTGAACAAGAACATAAATAAACCGTGATGCCAGAGAATTCCTAGTTCTGCACTACAAATACTATTTCTTTTTCAGACATGTCATATTTTAACACAGGGCCGGGCCAGTGAAGACACACTGACACCTCATCCCCTGATTAAAAACAAGACCTATGTGACTGACATGGTACATTTTTGGCCTAAAGAGCGAGCAAATCCACTCCTTGAACTCAGTGAAATGTAACTCAGCCTACACTCGTGTTCTGATTGGCACCTGGAAGCAAAAGCTCACATGATACTCGTTTGACCAAGCACCCACATTTCCTGCGCTCTGGCAAGTCTGGTCACAAGACATTTCAAATCCAGAGAACACAATCCTGTTGTTGGCAGGCAAAAGACAGAAATCTTCATTATTTCTCTGAACTGACCAGCAGTCGTATTGGCCATAGCACAGAGGGAACATGGCTGCTCTGGGGCAACTCCTGTGACTTACTTCCACAGGAAGCAAATACGCTTCCAATATCACTAGATGTAAGCACATAGGTAGGTTGTCACTAATTGACTAAAATGCATAGCCATGAATCGCAAAAACTCCTTGTAAGAACAAGGTCTTAGTTCACAGGTCCTTGAAGAAATGAGGCTGCAAACCAGAGATGTAAATCTTGGCTGCTGAGAAGTGCCTCCTGTATGCACAGGCTGATCTTGAATCCCTCGCCATCCCAACGTACATCCCTCATCACCTCAAGGCCTCCAGATCCTCACAGGTGCAGGATAACAATTACGAGGCACAAAAACGAGAAAACTGAGGGCTGCTGACTGGAAGGGTCCCTGTTCGCCCCTCGCCCCGCTCCCCCGCTCCCCGCGGCAGCGACCGAGGGCAAACCCCGGCACATGCCGACCGGCCCCGCTCCGCCGCACCTGGAAAGTGTCGACCACGCGGTGCAGGAACTCGATGACGAAGAGCGGCGGCACCTCGCTCTGGATGACGGCCACGAAGAAGATCTTGTGGCGGTAGACGCTGAGGAGGTAGTGGTGCGGGGTGGGGATCACCGGCGGCACGTTCTCCGCCTCCGAGGCCCGCTCCTGCGCCTCGAAGAAGTAGTCGCAGACGGAGCGGCTGACGACGCTCTTCCAGTGCTTCTCCAGGAAGATGTCCCCGGCGGCGTTGATCAGGAACAGGCTGTGGATCATGGCGGCGGCAGCACCGGAGCGGCGGCTCCGCGCGCCCCCGCACCAGCCTCGCGCCCGTGTCCCCCAGGCAACAAGCCCCGCCCCTCGGCGCACGGATTGGCAGAGAGGAAAGCTTGCGGGTGGGGGAGAGTTGGCAGCGAGAGCTCTGATTGGGTAACTCGCTACCAGCTACGCCTGATAGGCCGAGGAGAGGCGTGCGGTTGATGACGCAACAGGCCGGCGCGCTGCTCTCAGCTCCGATTGGGCCAGCGGCCTGCCCGGGCTCCGGACAAGCACGCGCCGGCAACGCCCCACCCTCTGAGGCCGCCGGAAGGGGCGGAGCCGAACGGGCCGGGTGGGCGAAGCCACGATGGGAACCGGGACGGCATCGCGCGGCCTAGAGACGGTGCTTAATCCTCGGGGTTTTTTAAAGACTATCCTTTTTTAGGGCAGGCGTCTTGGTATAGTCTATAACATGTGTTCGGTAACCCCATTTCTGCAGCGCGGAGCAGCCAGGCAAGTGCATTCCGCTGAGCTGTTTTGCCGGTTTGTTCACTACAGAGCAGCGACGCTGCTGCAAACAGCCCAGCTGGCTCGGGAGTGGCGATTGTCATACAAAACGCATCTAAATTCTATGCCAAGTGATTACTTTGTGTAATTGGAACAGGTGTTTGTACAGCAGATCTTGGGACCTTCTGAGTCAGGCAGGTGCTGTTACAAACAGTTTCCCAATTTTACTGCTCTGTTGGGACCAAACATACAAGAACAACAAAACTAAGTCCTTTCTGTCCCGTTACCAAGCCGGCCAGGCAGGCGGCCACGGGGGGACGCGACTGGCGGGGCTGCGCGAGCGCTGAGCGGGCCCGAGCCCCGGAACCCCACCGCGTCGGGCCCGCGGCGCGGCTGCTCGGCAGCAGCGTCTCCGCGCCTGGAAGAGGCGTAAGCTGGAGCGGCTGATTAATGCAAACGCTCTGCAAAACGCCGCACAGTTCAGAGTTCATGTGAGATCTTATTGTCTGGATATGTTGTAGCTACATTTCCCCAAAAATCAGGTGGAGGTCAGTTTATTTACTCTGACATTACCTTCTGATATCACTGTATGCTTACATCCTTATTCAAAGTATTAGATAATTCAACATGCACTAGATGAGCTTTTTGCTGTAGCAGAAAATAATGAAGGAGAAATTATGCTTAATTTATCTTTTACAGTCATTATTTGTATCAAATGCATTTTTAAAACATCAGATAATGCTTTTGAATTAGACATTTGAGAGCAAAGGGGTAACACTTTGTCATTTAATTGCCGCACTTCTAAATTTAAAATAATTATTTATTATTTTAATATAATCACTTTAATTTTAACACAAAGGTAAAGATTTTTGAACCAGTCTATGAGGGTCTCGGAGACTGTATTGATGGGAATCACATAGGTATCACGGACAGAAAGCAGCACATAGTTAAATTGACCAACATAAAGCCTTTAAACATTTGGTTCTCTGAGAAACTCAAACCTGTCTGTTTTTAACCTGGACCTTAAAATCAACAGTCATGGGATATGTCTTTTCAATATAGGCATTTATTTTTTGCCTCATGAAATGCAAATCAGTTTTGACTGTATTACACATTGTTTGAAAAACTGCTATTTCCCTCTGACTGCTTGAACCCATCATCAAAATTGTTAGTATTTTACCCAGTTCATGATGTTGTCACTTCTGTATTTTTCTTAGGATTACTTCAGTTTCTTTAGCCATCAAGAATGTTGGTGCCAAAACAAAAGCAACCATAGGGCTGATAATTACTTGAGCACACCAAAGGAAAAGGTTGTTGAGGAAAAAGGGGAAATATGTTCCAGGTTTAAAATCAGACAAGTTTATCGAAGTATCTTGCTGGCACCTGCAGAGAACAGTCTGCAGTTACACCACCGCTCACTGCTGCACGAATGCTGCCTGGCTGTTTCCAAACTGTTCGCTCAAAGATCATGTTTTGTTCTGAAAGTCCGTCTCCACAGTGGCGTGGGAGCTTATATAAACTGGAACCTAAAAGCAGAACATGGCAGGAGATGCTGCCAGAAGAGAATTTCATTTTGCTGGTTATTTACTGGCAGCCTGAAAACCGCTCATTGAAGAGTATTGCAGATACAGTACCTGAACCCCCAGAGAAACCCAAGCACAGTCAAAGAGCAGTGCTAAAAATGATGTTGCCAAACCGTGCAGTCTTTATGATAAAAGAATTCCTTACCATCTGTAGTTCGCCATATGCAGGAATTCTGATGATTTAACTGGTAGCCTGTGCTGTAAAAATAAAACAGAGAGAAGAAGAAAACAGGCCATTTTAAAATTTATAGTAGTAAACAAAAGCAATTAATTTTGCAAGGGTGCCAATTTTGAAACAGAGAAGAGTCTACAGACTGATACTCTGTGTTGTAGGAACACAATTGGGTTTTGCTGTTAAGTACTGAATCCTCTTAGTCTTGCCTTACTTTCTTATCTGGAAATTACATTTGTATGTCCATTAGCTTTTCTGAATGTAGCACCACGGCCTTGCAGTTTAAGGCATTGGGAGCCATGCAGCATAGAACCACTTGCATTTTGAAGACTCAGGAAGAGGTGGGAGAAGATATTAATTTGTAGGGAGAATCCAACTCTGACAAGGCCAGACCTCTGTAGTCTACATGGCAGAAACAGAACTGTTTGTGCAGCACCTCATACAGTAGCATCTCAGACTCCATTGGCTTAAAGTAATAAGTCACTCACTGAAAACATGTACCTTCCTACTAAAAACCCATTCTGTTAACACATCAAAAGAGTTCCTCTTGCACAAAAGAGAAATTTCTCACCTCAAGATACTAAACAAAGCCATTCAGAAAATATCTCAAGTTTGGTTTATCAACTCTCTCCACAATGTTTCCCGAGAATCTTTTATTTTCTAAAAATGGAAGCCCACATGAAACTTGACAGAATAGTTGTCCTTTAAGGCAAGGGTGAAGAATGCCGACTTTATGATGTGCATACGCAACTGGTAAACTGAGCCAGGGGTCAGAAAAAGTTGGATAATTGCACACAGCACAGAGCCATTCAGGACACGTAACAAAATGAGATTCTGTCAATCAAATATAACCTAGGAGACAGTGCTGTAAAATAAGAATTCACTATTTGCGTGTTCCTTTCGTTGGTGCTGGTGCGGTGCTGTTCCTCTGCGGCGCAGAGCAGAACCACGTCGACCGGCCGTGCCGGGGCCGCGTTGGCAGCGACAGTCGGCTCCACCGGGACCGCAGCACCGGGACCGCAGCACCGGGACCGCAGCACCGGGCGCTCCCGAGTTCTCTCCCTGTGGAACAGGGGATGTTTTGGCAGCGTATTTTTAATCTACAAACTAAAACATATCAAAGATGTTGGAAAGTTACACGAATTGCCTCACGGAGATGCCTGAGGACGGAGCGGCCTTTTAACGCGCAAAACTGAGGTACACCCGGTGCACCTGGTGTACCTGCTCCCCGAGGTAAACGGTATCGCTATTCCGGTATTCTACATCACTTCAGTGGTTTTAAGTCAGAAAAACCCAGAATCGCTGTTCCAAGAGTTACGCTTAATTAGGGCTAAGAGACGGGTTTCCTACCTCACACGTTATAACCCCCGCTACCAGAGCCCTCCCGCCTCCCGGCCGTTCCCGCCGGGCTCTCCGCCGCTGGCCGTGCCCTCGGCCGCAGCCTCGCGGCTCTGGGGCGCGGGGTCTCCCCGCGGCTGCCACCGAGCGCCGCCGCCCCCGGCCCGGCCCCGCGCGCTCCGCGCACATGGCGCCGCGGGCCGCGCTCGCAGCGGCCCCGGGGCGGCGGCGCGAGCGCCCGGGCGGCTGGGCAGCTGCCCCTCCTCCCGCGCTGCCGCAGTCCCGGCGCCGCGGCGCTTCCCGGCGGCGGCCGCTCCCGCCCCAGCGCTGTTCCCCGCGCGCGCCCCCGCCCGCCGCGGGCTGTTCCCCTCGCACGCCCCCTCCCCCCGCCGCAGAGCTCCGGACCCAAGATGGCCGCCGTGTCAGTTTCGGGCTTCGCCGCCGTCCGGCCTTTGCCTCTCGGTTCCCGTCTCTCACGGGCCTCGGTGAGTAGCGCTGGCGGGACCACCCCGGCTCGGGTGCCTGGTGCCGGGGAACTCGGAGACAGGTGGGCTGGCGAGCTCCGCGGCCTGGAGAAGGGGAAGGCCCGCTAGGCGCTCCAGGCTCGCGGCCTGTTCCGGCCCCGCCGCCGCTCTGCGCCAGGCCCGGACACGGCCGCCCGCTCCGCTGGGGCCCGCCGGGCCTACACGCTGGGGAGGTGGCGGCCGCGGTGCGGCGCGGATGAGGCGAGCGGTGCAGGCCGGGGGGCCGCGGGCTGAGTTCCCCTCTGCCTCTGGCGCCAGAGAGCGCGGCTGGGGCGGGCGCGGGCCCGGCCGAACCGGTGCGAGGAGCGGGGCTGCACCGCCCGTCTGCGCGGGGGCGAAGAGCGGTGCGGGGCCTGGCGGGCTGCGGGGGCCGCGGCCTGCGCCCCGTTCCTCCTCATTCTGCTGAGGCGGGTTCCTCGGCTGAGGCAGCGCGCTGCTCGGCGCGCCGTGTGCGGGTCTGCCCGGGATGGGGATGGGGACGAGCGGTAGCAGGTGCAGGAGCCGCTTGTCGCGCAGATCGCGAGCCGGTGAGCGACCTGGTGCCGGGACCGTCCCGGTGTCGTCTCAGCCTGGCCGGGCGGTTACGTAACGTCCTGCGCACGGAGCTCTGCTGGGGACCGAGCACCGCGGCCCCAGGGTCCGAGCGTGCGGGGCACCCGGGGGGCGCAGCTGCTCATCGCCGGGCAGGCGGGTCTTGGGGACCGGGTTTCCATTTATGTCTGGTGTTTGCAGGGCGAAAGAACTCGGCAGGTGCTGCATCCTTTCTGGTTTAAACAGTAGTTCTGAATCTTTCCCGTACTGGCTGTATGGAGCTGTGCAGTTGTGTCTTCTGTCTGTATGCAAATGTGTTCTGTGTGTCGATAAATTTTTCAGTATTAACAAGAAAGCAGAATGGGAGAATTACATTGAGGACTACCTTGTGACTAAAACTTCCCTTGCAGAAGATTGTTATTCCTTATAATAAACAGTTTATAAATCTTTCTCAATTAGTGTGTGCTTGCAGTAGAACTTCAGCAGAACATACTTAGAAAAAGTCTTCGTTAAAGACAACTAAAGGCTGTGAGGTAGAGCCTCATATCCTTACCTCTGCATCTTTAATTAGCAAAGTCATAGGCATTCCTTCTTCATTGTGTATGGTCACCTCTTACTTTGTCCTTAAATGTTTTTGGTGTTCCTCATCTATGCTGAAGATTATAATGTTATATTCTTTTTTTCTGTGGTCTCTGAAAGTGGAACATTTAATTACAATCTCCAGCTGCGTTTCTTCACTTTTTTTCCTTGATGGAACAACTGTCGTAGCTTTTCTTAGCAGGAGGGAATCAGACCTATGATTACACTCCTGGAAGAACTCTGAAAGTTTCTTGCTGTTTGCCAGAGTCTCTTGGCTATTCCTGCTGCTTTCTATTGAAGTTTCAGGCAGTGTCTTCCATGTGCAAAAATGAATTAAGCTGCTGGTTTTTTAAGATTTTTAAAATCTTTGTTATGTTGTCATTGTCCCCTCCCCCATTAATTAAGGTTATGCTCAGCAAATATATAAAACTTCATATAGAATTTATACTGACTTATGGATTGAAATTAAAAGAGCACTCTTTTTTCACTAGGTTGTATAAAGGTATTTCAGTGTTAAAGCATGCTTTTATTAGTAGTGAAGATAAAACCTTAAGTATACAGTGTTTCAGAACTGTAGTAATGGTTTAAAATTCTGCTGTGTGTTTAATGAATTAATGTTGGCTCCTAGTCTTTTCTTTCTCTGTTCTTTCTCTTTTTCTTTCTCTGTTCTGTTCTTTGAAAATGTCTCTCTTGTTTTCTTTCAGGCCTAATGTTGCAGTTCTTCTGATTGTGAGTGTGAATACCAGAAGCTGAGGTGAGATACGCTGAAATTTTTATAACTTTGTGGAAAAACTTTCTCTGAAGCTGTTATGGAGTTTATTGAAAAGAAGTTTCTAACTGTTTTGCTTTCTTCTCTTCAGTGTGAAAACAAATAATGTTTGAGAAAGGAGGAATAATTCAGAACAGAAAACGTGTATGCTATGGTTAGCTGGTTCCTGTCATTCGAGAATCTGTTTTCTCATCGTGTGAAACTTGTTCAGCATCAGGATAAAGGATAACGACTCTATGGATATACAGAATTCTTCACCATGGTAAAACTCGCCAACCCGCTGTATACAGAGTGGATTTTGGAGGCAATCAAAAAGGTAAAGAAGCAAAAACAGCGTCCTTCAGAGGAAAGGATATGCAATGCAGTGTCATCTTCTCATGGTTTGGACCGCAAAACTGTTCTGGAACAGTTAGAATTGAGTGTTAAAGATGGAACTATTTTAAAAGTCTCCAACAAGGGTCTCAACTCCTATAAGGATCCTGATAATCCTGGGAGAATAGCACTTCCAAAGCCTCGGAACCATGGCAAGTTGGATGGTAAACCGAACGTGGACTGGAATAAACTTATCAAACGGGCAATTGAGGGCTTGGCTGAGTCTAGTGGCTCATCCTTGAAGAACATCGAGCGCTTTCTGAAAGGTCAGAAAGATGTGTCTGCATTATTTGGAGGTAGCGCTGCCTCCATTTTTCACCAGCAACTACGACTAGCTGTCAAACGTGCTGTTGGCCATGGCAGGCTCCTTAAAGATGGACCTCTGTACCAACTCAACACTAAAGCAACCACTAATGCCGATGGGAAGGAGAGTTCTGAGTCTCTTTCCTGTCTCCCTCCAGTATGTCTCCTTCCACACGAAAAGGATAAGGTAAGACACAGTTGTCATGGGCATTTTCTTGTGATTGATGAAACGTGTCAATACTGAATCACGATTTGAAGTCAATGATCTCAGTCAGTAACTCTCCTCTGCTTTTCAGCAGCATTGGAATTTTTTTGACATTCCTTGTGACATTTTGGATTAAACACTGTACTTGACTTTGGTGTTGTTTCCATGGTAGGTAACAGACTGATAAGATTCACAATACCTGCCCCTGTTGTGGAAAGAAAGAAGGGGAGGAGGTGGTGGCACATTGTTGCAATACCTAAAAATAAAGGGAGTTCATATGGAAATTGTAATGAAGGAGAAGACTTGAGTTGCTGCCTCTTGAGTATCAGGCAAGCAATATCCCTTCGACACAGCGGGAGTGAGGAAGCGTAGATGTTGGGCCTCCCTCATCGCGTCAGCCAAAGAGGTGATAAGAAAGTCCGGTGCTGAGTCCACCATCTATCCGTGATGTGTAGGGAATGAGCAATACTGTGCACACTAGACTCTGAAATAAGTAATCCCACTGTTGCAGTGTAATTTCTACGGTAAAGCCCTGATTAAATATGCATGAGAGATTTCTTTAAAGTATAACTGTCACTTCTGTTTCATGTGTCATTAGTATACTTCCAGAGCAAAACAGGAATTTAAGTTGTTTTTTTTTTTTAACTAAGAAAAAAATCGCTGTATTGCTAGTATTTGTTCAGAGGAACAGTTTTATTTCTTGAACTTTCCTACTAGTTATTCTTTTTTAAAATGCCTTTTTTGAGGTGGAAGAAAAAATCCGTTCTGGTTTGAAGACCATAACTTATCGTTAAATGAATGCCATGTATCTTTAGATGGCTGAGGGCAGAATTTTTTGGTCATCCTTGTAAAAGCTAAACAACGATACTGTTTTAAAATATACTGGATACTGAGATGTCTTTGGGAATAGAAAGGCTTGACACAAGTATGCTGAAAAAACTTAAGAGAACATCTTGATGAAATTTCCTGGAGTATTTCACCATCAGTTGATTGGATTTTTTTGTGGTTGGTTGTTTTTGTTCATGATTGGGGCAGGTGCTGTAGACATAATTTAGGAATTTACTCGTACTGACACATCTGTCATGGGTTACCACAGCCATTGCAAAGCTAAAGCAAGTGGTGTTTTGCTCCTCAACTGCTGCAGTTTGTAGCCCAGTTTATTACTATTAAATGAAATTGTTGGTTTAAGTTAATGTTCTGTGCTGTGAAATTCAGCTGCTGCAGGAGGGACAGAGAGGGCCGCGCAGGGCAGCAGCCTCTTTAATCATCTCTGTTATGAACTGACACCTCATCAGAGGCCTTGGTTGCACACTCTGGAGTTGGCCGTGCAACCTGCTGTACCTTTGTGTTACCTGTACCACTAATACCTTTATTTCTTTCCTTACTTTTTGGCACAAAATGGGGGGCTGCATTTGCCAGACAAGAAAGACTCATTTCTCTCTCTTGCAGGCGCTTAGTTTGAAATATTCCATTTGTGTGTTTGAAGCTAGAAAAGTAGCAAGTATCTGAGGCTTATGTGTGTCTATCAAATAGGCAGTTTAATTGTGAAAATTGAGAAACTTCTTAAGCAGTTGTGTGCTGCATCTTTAGAATGCTGAGGGAAATTATTTCAGATTACAATACTTAAGGAGTCTTTTTTTATCAGAATCTTTGAAATAGATGACTTCCCCGCCTCTATTTTGTTGAATAAGTTCAGCTCACTGAACTTATGCTGGTGTGGAAAGCCCTGGGTTGTCTTCCGGGACAGTTCTCATTGGTACAGTAGCCTTTATTCATAGGGCTATGGTACCTAGGAGTTCAAGCGCTGTTGCACTGACACTGTACAAAAGTGTAACTGAAAACATCTTGTTTTAGAAGGTTGCTGTTTAGTGTGAAATAAAACAATAGTCATGAGATAGAGAGCACAAGATTATACTATATAACAAATAAGGGTAATAGCATATTAGCTACATGTTGAAAATTTTAATCATGTCTTTTGGTCATTACAAAACAAACGCATTCAGGGTTTTGAGATGACAATCAATTATGACCGTATTATGGCACTATTTACTGCGGGGTATAGCTTCCTTTGGCATCATTAAGCATAATTTAAAAATTGTGTAGTGTGATGGTCAAGCTATAAGGAGGGACCCAGCCGCAGCTTGAATACTGGCTTCAGTCAAAAGCGATGAAGATGTGGGAGGTCAGAATGTAGTACTTGTGTAGAAGTCCAGGCAAACTGGATTACCTTATTAACACAGCAGGCTTTGATAAGTGCTGAAGCTGTTAATCTCCAGAATGTTGAAGTGTATTGTTTCACTACCCTGCATGTTCTGTTTATCCATTCACTTACAACAGAAATAGTAATGTGTTTAACAAATAGGAAATAAATTTACCATTCATGTGTACTATGCATGATTTTTTTGCAGTATGACTACAATAACAAGTACGGTTTAATATTACTACAAGGCAAGTATTACTGCGTTAATACAAGACGACTATAATACAGAAATATTTAGTACCGTTAAAGAGCAAAGAGCTCTTTCCTGGTATATTGTCCTGAGGAACTAAGCTAGAGCAAGCTGCAGGTCTTAAGGCCGGAAGCTCTAGATAAAAGCTTGCTCTTCTTTTGTTTTGTTGATATTTATTACAAATCACAGGTTAAAAGGCTGTAAGAATTTTCGTAAAATTTTTATTGTTAAAAAAAAATATGTTAACAGATCAGCTAACTGAAGGAGAAGCTGAAATAATTGATGTACATCTTCGATTTTTCCAGAGCATTGGAAATTTGATCTCAGGACAATAGTAGGACTGTTTCTTCTGTAATAAAAAGGAATATAGATGGTATTAATTGATCTCCATTTGCACTCTCCTTGGAAGTGTCTTTTATGTCAGTTAAAACTGGATATGGTTGTAGCAACCTTTAAGTAAATATATTTAAGTAAATAAGCTGGCTGAGGTCATTGCTGGGCCGCTCTCCATCATCTTTGCCAAGTCTTGGGAAACGGGAGAGGTGCCTGAGGACTGGAGAAAAGCAAATGTCACTCGAGTCTTCAAAAAGGGCAGGAAGGAGGACCTGGGTAACTATAGACCGGTCAGCCTCACCTCCGTCCCTGGGAAACTGATGGAACGACTTCTCCTTGGTGCCATCTCAAGGCATATCAGGGATAAGAGGGTCATTAGGGGCAGTCAGCATGGCCTCACCAAGGGGAAGTCGTGCTTGACCAACCTCATTGACTTTGATGAGGACATAACAAGATGGATGGATGGATGATGGCAGAGCGGTGGACGTGATCTACCTTGACTTGAGTAAGGCATTGACACAGTCTCCACAGCATCCTCACAGCTGAACTGAGGGAGCGCGGGCTGGATGAGCGGGGAGTGAGGTGACTGCGAACTGGCTGAAGGGAAGAAGCCAGAGAGTTGTGGTCAATGGGGCAGAGTCCAGTTGAGGCCTGTATCCAGTGCAGTGCCTCAGGGGGCAGTGCTGGAGCCATATTATTCAATATATTCATCAATGATTTGGACGAGGGAACAGAGTGACTGTCAGCAAGTTTGCTGGTGACACCAAGCTGGGAGGAGTGGTGACACTGGAAGCTGTGCTGCCATCAGAGACCTGGACAGGCTGGAGAGCTGGGCAGGGAAACATTTAATGAAATAGAACAAGGGCAAGTGTAGAGTCTTGCATCTGGGCAGAACAACCCCAGGTTCCAGTATAAGTTGGGGAATGAGCTGTTAGAGAGCAGCGTAGGGGAAAGGGAGCTGGGGTCCTGGGGACAGCAGGGTGACCATGAGCCAGCACTGGGCCCTTGTGGCCAGGAAGCCAATGGGACCTGGGGTGGGTTAGAAGGGGGTGGTCAGTAGGTCAGAGAGGTTCTCCTGCCCCTCTGCTCTGCCCTGGGGGGTTGTGGCGTCTCCTTCTCTGCAGACATTCCAACCCGCCTGGACACCTTCCTGTGTAACGTCATCTGGGTGTTCCTGCTCCGGTGCAGGGATTGGACTGGAGGAGCTTTGAGGTCCCTTCCAGTCCCTGACATGCTGTGATTCTGTCATCTTAATATTATCCTGCAGTACAGCTGAGAGTATAAAAGCAAAATTCTGAAATGCTTTCCCCCCAAAATTAGGTAAATTTTTGTGGCTGAAAAATAGGAGGAATATTTAAAGCGGATTCCCTGTGCTGCTGTCTCACGTGTTCCTTACTGCATGCTTCTTTCATGGTTTGTGGTGCTATTTTTATCTGTTGGAACTTATCAATCACTTTAACTGTCGGTCTATTATACATACAGCATCCTTCAGGCCTTCTCTCTTGCAAATAATAGTTCTAGATCCCATTGTGCACTAGTGTTTATCACTTGAAGCCATCCTTCTTGTATCTTTTTAGAAAGTTCATATGCTTTTAGGGCATCGAAGTTATTTTGAAGGCCTTTAAGTATATTATAGCTATTGCTATATTGTGCCTGTTTTACGTTAGTAACTGTTAATTCTATGTCTTAAACCAAAGTACTGCCCCATTACTGGCAAAGAAGTTTTTTGTGCATTGGTTTGTTTTGGGTGGAGTACAGAAATGATCTGCAACCAAAGCATTTGTAATTACATTTTGAGAACTCACTCTTTCTCTCAAGGACACTCTTCAAGCTTGGGCTCCCAGCTGGAGGAGGATTAGGATTCACTCTCTTCCAGCTGGTTCTCTAGAAGAAAAGGCTCTAGTTCTGTCTAAAAAAAAGTTATAGTTGATAACAGATGGTCTCCATCTGTACTCTGTGTAACTCTGGAACTCAAGTGCTAAAAAAATCCCTTTGAACTTGGTTGAACATGCTATTAGTGAACAGGTGAAGTAGCTCTTAGTCCTAGAGCAATTGTAAGTATGTCAGAGGGGTTGCTGTCGTGGATGCTATGAGACAGCACATTTAGGGTAAAATGGTGCGGAATGATTCTTAGAAATGTTATTTAATCTAAAATCCAGTTATGTAACAGTTTCTTGCTACTAAGACAGTGTCCTTTATTTTCTTGAAAATTAGGAAGCTGGGACAAAGTATAGGAGAGAGCTTTGGGTAAAGAAAACTTCAGTACCTTGAACTGCCAGGTTCCTGAATCAGTATCAAATGAAGGAAGTTTCTTTATACTGCAAATAAAGAAATTCGAGCCACTCTTGCCCCCTAGTTTGCAGGCAGGAAGTCTTGGCATGTGATTCTGATTGTGACGTACAGATCTTGAATTGTTTTAATCCTCTGATTACTGAACTTCTTAGCTCTGAGAAGGTTATTTATATGGTTGACTGTCTAAATACTTCCAGTTGACATTCTGTAAATTTCTCGTCATGTGCATGTCTAACAGAAGGACAGTTTCTTCACTTTGAATGTCAGCCCAAATAGGATCCACATTGGTTTTTTGTAGGTTTCCAAATGTCATAACCGCTGCATAGAATTCAGCCCGTATATCCTGTGCTGACATCTAACCTGCACACTTCACTTTACTCTTATAGCAGCATTTCAGATGTTCTCTCCATTGTAATAAGTCCTTCCTCAAACAGCAGCACTTATTTTCGATGTCCTTTGATTTTTCTTTTTAAGTTACCCTTTTATGTTTTTCTGAGGAAGAGGTGTGTGCTTCATGCATGTTGTTTCTTCTGTATGCATTTTTATCTTTTCTCCCTTATACTCGTTTAAAGTAACATCATGTTTTAGGCCATCATTCTGTCATATAAGTACGGTTCGTTCTTTCAAGTGCGAGTCAACTAAGTGAATTGGAGACAATAGTCTATGGACACAGGCATACATAGGTCTTATTGCAATAGTTTTTCCTGTGTTCTTTAAAATATACTTAGCATTGCTTTCTGGAGCACGAGGAGTATTTTGTGGAATATAAAATTGATTAGTTCTGATTTTATTGAGGTGTGGAACTGAAGTGATTTTTCTTTTTCACCAGCCGCTGATCCAAAAGGCTTGGAATCCAGGCTTTGTGATGCCCTGCTCACTGAAACATGTTTCCTCATGTTTTAAGTAATTTTCTTCACGTGGTGTAGGTTGTACTTCCCCTCTGGCTTTTCTGGTTCATCTGCTCTTTCCAGTAGCCGTAGCACTGGAGGCAGACCTGTGCAACAGCACGGGTCATTTTGTCACCTTTGAAAAAACAGACACACGCAAAAAAACATTACCTAGCGTGAGTTCCCAGTGCTCCTGGGCGATAACTTCCTAGCTAAGAAACAGGTGTGCTGTAGTGGGTATGGTTGTGGGGTTGTGGTAGATTTTCTCTCTGGAGAACTCACAATCAAGTTGTCCTAAAGAGCAAAGCAAAAAAAAAAAAGGAAAAGGTGATGTGAATGTGTTTTCTTTCACACTGGCTTTAATTTTGCACCTACTTGATTCTAACCACAATGATTACTACAAGCAGATGTGTGGTGATAGGGCAGAGGTAATCCTGCGATCTGGTGAGCCTCTAGTGCTCAAATGTCAGCGGGAAGTAAGGTGCATTCGGGTTACTGACAGTGGGCACTGTGACTGTGTGGGCTGCAGAGTCAGGTGCGAGTTTTAAGGAGTTTCCTACCTCACTTTTCCTAAATTAAGAAGACTAGAAAGCAGGTGGATTGGCCAAAACTGAGGTTTTAATTTTTTTCCCCCACCACTCTTTCCATGGGCACTCGTTCATATTCACCTTCAGGAGGAAGCACAGTCTGAATCTGTAGAGCACGTTTGGTTTCTAGACACCCTTTGTATAGTAACACCATGTGCTGCGAGGCTGGCAGTCTGTGAGACACTGCCAGTCCAATTGGTTCTGGCTCCCTCCCTCGCTGAATCTGGTGACATCACACAGAGAGATGTGCCTGCGAGAAAAACAGCAGAAGGAGTTGAATGCCTGCCAAAAATGTGCAGTATGAAACCGAGCTGGCTGCCTCCAGTCTTGTTTTCACGAATCTTTCGTTGTGTGCTTGCATTTTTCATTTGCCAGGATGTTCTTTGCTGAACAAACAAAGCAGCAGTGAAATCTCTCCATACTTGGCATAACACAGTCTCACACATAAGCCTTGGAGGGCCAGCCTGATCTCCGCATTCAAAGTTATTCCAATTTAATAGATGATTCTAAAACATTTTGACTTCTAATAGAATCTTATTCTTCCCCCACACCGTAGCTGATATGTTTTTTTAATGTGGTTGTTTGTTTAGCAGTTTGTCAGAGGTGGTCAATACAGGAAACGTTGAAGCTTTGATCTGGTTCTTCCAACACTCAACAGTGTTTGCATGGGGACATCCAAACTTGGAGTGCCGTGGGGATGGACAGGGCGTGCACAAATACTGGCGTACTGGAAGAGATAAGAAAGACTATTTTAGACTGTTGACTATACAGAGGTTCTGTAAAATTCTCTTTGCTGTCAAATGTTCAGTCACATTAAAGTTCAGCTATTAGAAAGAATAAATATTCCTTTTTTCCTTCTGTCTGAAAGACTGTTACAATGTAGTTGAGATCCTCTATGAAACTTTTATCATAACCTCAGACTGAAATTAGAGGAAAATGCATGATCCTAGGATGTGAAATTCTATTCGCTGAGACCGCTTCTGACAAAACTGTGCTTGTAATATTGTGGAAGTTATAGTTTGATTTATTTAAAAGAAGCTGAAGAGTTTTGTAATTTTTTATTTATTATTTTTTAATTTATTTATTTTTATTTATTTATTACTTTGACTGACCAAATATGAAGCAAACCTTTTCATATGCAAAAGCATACTGTTTATATGTGATACAAACGTCTGTGTGATTTTATGTATTGTGATGTGTTCCCTTGATATACTCAGTGCACTGATGGTCTGTCTTCCTCACAGCCGGTTGCTGAACCAATTCCAATCTGCAGTTTCTGCCTTGGTACAAAAGAGCAAAATCGGGAGAAGAAACCTGAAGAGCTCATCTCTTGTGCTGACTGTGGCAACAGTGGTAGGTGGTCACTTACAGTGCTGTTGGTAATAACACTTGAGACAGAAGAGCTCGCTATAGAGACTGCTCTTGACCAATACCTGTGAGGAGTATGCATCTATGGCATATAATACAGTTAGTTCAGTTGAATCTCGTGCTGCCAGAAGGAGGCAGTTAAGTTAACCTAACACAAATAGTTCATTTGGCTCCTGGAGGTTTCATTAAAAATGTGGTAATGATGACCGGTTTCATCATGTTTCTCAATTCAGTTATGAAAATTTATCTTGGTGTTCCTTTGTATGTGGGCCTGCCACTTGCTATCTAAGATATTGGTTTTGTGTCATAAGTAGATAAGAATAGAAGCACCTAAAAATAGGAGTATCTAGGTAACCAGAATTCTGCATGGGAATACGTAATTGGTAAAGTAATCTCTCTGCGAACTATCTGTGAGCATTAACAGCAGTGGAGTGGTTTTACTGGCACAATTTTCTCTGTTTTCTGTAGGTCATCCGTCCTGTTTGAAGTTCTCTCCAGAGCTGACAGTTCGAGTGAAAGCCTTGCGATGGCAGTGTATTGAGTGCAAAACCTGCAGTTCCTGCCGAGATCAGGGCAAAAATGCTGTGAGTACAGTGGAATATGGACTGAATGAAGAGGAAATCAGTCTTGTGGATGTTCTGTTAAACCACAAAATTAAATCATTCTAGAGTAATTTGTTTGAGCCTAGTAGTCTTTGAGACCTGTGAAATGCCATGATAGGTCTGTAGTTGAAAACTGTGAAGTGGTGACAGATTAGTGAAAGGCTGATGCGCATCTGAAGAGAGATTCACTTTATCTGTCTTCAACAGGATAACATGCTCTTCTGTGACTCGTGTGACCGTGGCTTTCACATGGAGTGCTGTGACCCCCCTCTTACCCGGATGCCAAAAGGTGAGGACTTTGTGCTGCAAAGGATAATTTAAGATGATGTTGGAAGAGATCAGTGGGTAGAAAGTATGTCCATATATTGGGTCCTCTTTTAGCTATGCTTAACTTGCTCTTTACAGCATCGCTTTTCAGGCATTAGAAACTAGAGAAGGATCAGAGCTTCGCATCTGGATTTTCCACTGTCTCCTGCTTCCTCTACATTACTGTATGTGAAGACTTTTAAAGAAAATATTTGAGGTTTGAGGGAAAAGAAGTGATCCTTGCACCTTGCAGATTAAAATTATCAGCTTCCATTTGAATGAATAGCCTTGTATAAGAGAAAGATATGTGCCTCTAAGTTTTTGAAGTCATCAATTTGGACAGTAGAGAATCCTGGAGTACAAGCAACTTCTCTTTTTCATCACAGAATCACACAGAATCCCAGAATGTCAGGGGTTGGAAGGGACCTCAAAAGCTCCTCCAGTCCAGTCCCTGCGCCGGAGCAGGAACACCCAGATGAGGTTACACAGGAAGGTGTCCAGGCAGGTTGGAATGTCTGCAGAGAAGGAGACTCCACAACCCCCTGGGCAGCCTGGGCCAGTGTTCTATTACCCTCACTGGGAACAAGTTTCTTCTCATCTTTAAGGGGAACCTCCTGTGTTCCAGTTTGCACCCATTGCCCCTTGTCCTATCACTGGTTGTCACCCAGAAGAGCCTGGCTCCATCCTCCTCACACTCCCCCTTTAGATATCTGTAAACATTAATGAGGTCACCCCTCAGTCTCCTCTTGTCCAGCTCCAGAGCCTCAGCTCCCTCAGCCTTTCCTCACACGGGAGATGCTCCACTCCCTTCAGCATCTTGGCGGCTGCGCTGGACTCTCTCCAGCAGTTCCCTGTCCTGCTGGAACTGAGGGGCCACAGCTGGACACAAGATTCCAGGTGTGGTCTCCCCAGGGCAGAGCAGAGGGGCAGGAGAACCTCTCTGACCTACTGACCACCCCCTTCTAACCCACCCCAGGTCCCATTGGCTTCCTGGCCACAAGGGCCCAGTGCTGGCTCATGGTCACCCTGCTGTCCCCAGGACCCCAGCTCCCTTTCCCCTACGCTGCTCTCTAATAGGTCATTCCCCAACTTATACTGGAACCTGGGGTTGTTCTGCCCAGATTCAAGACTCTGCACTTGCCCTTGTTCTATTTCATTAAAGTTTTCCCTGCACAACTCGCCAGCCTGTCCAGGTCTCGCTGGCTATCTATGGAAGATTCTTCTTTGATAGTTAGAAGAAAATTTTCCTGTAGAACATAGTTGGAAGTAATGTAGTCATAAGCAAAATATGAGATAGTTAAATGTGTTACTTTTTTATGGTTTTCTGATAGTGTGCTACAAATCAGAGAGACATCCTACCTGGTTGTGGGAAATATATCTGGGGATAGCTTGTAAGAAGTTAACTGGACTTGAATTCAGAATGTTTGAACATATACATCATTTTTCTTAGGTGTATATGTGGTAACTGGGGCCTTTGATACCGTTTCTGCCCTTTCTGTCAGAAGGCCTGGGGCCTGTAATTCTCCTTTCTGTCCTATATAGATGTCCCTCACATTCAGTGATGGGTACTTGTGTCTTACAGGTATGTGGATATGTCAGATATGTCGGCCACGGAAGAAAGGAAGAAAACTTTTACAAAAGAAGGCAGCACAGATAAAACGACGCTATGCTAACCCAATAGGACGTCCCAAAAACAGGTTAAAGAATCAAAATACAACGTAAGTGTCTATGAGGAGGAGTAGGGTGTGAGATCCTACAGAGCAGTGGGTATTTCTCAAGTGTCTGGTGTACGCTGTGGGAAGATACCTTTTACAATGAAGAGGTTTTCGTTATTCTTTAATATAAAATTTCTGAAGAGTGCTGTGAAAGAGTAGAAGTAATCTTTGTGCTGCTTTTTGCCTAGATTTTTGCCTCTTTGTAATAACTTACTATTTAGTTTTGAACTATTTCTTATAGGTGGATTTTGCTGTTCATGTCAAGTCTATTTTTCTGGATGGCTGCTTCTTCCACCATAATTATTTTGCTTTGCATTTCTCAAGAACCACTTGATGTTTAGAGAAACTAAGTAATCTACAATTAAACATGCGAGGTTATTTTTTGATGTATATTTAATCTGACACTGCTGCCAGAAAATATTTGGCCCCTTTCTGCTTCTATTCCACGTGTTTTTGCATTTATGGAGCGCTCTACTGTGTTGGGACAGATTGTGTGACTTTATCACGGTTGTGGTGGAACAGCCGGTCGTCAAGGAATTGGATTTGAGTGGGCGGGAATTCTTTGGAATGCAACTGGAGCAATTTCCTTGAGCTAAGATTGCTGTGCAGTGCTTGTGACGCAGCCCTATTGACTGTGCGGGGGACAGAACAACGAAGGAGCATGTTCTGGAAAAAACACCTTACAAAGTTTAATGCTTACAAAAGCGTGGAGGGAATGTCTCTCTTAAACAGCCTATTTTTTTCCAGTCTGTGTGATACTTTTGCTTAGAGAAACTCATGGTATAATTCAGAGGGACAAAAGGAAAGCTAGCTATCCGCTATTGCTCTTTTGTCTCTTTTAATTTTGATTTCATGATTTATTCCATGTTTTTGCCTTTGTTCCATCATTTCACTTGCAAAATATATCCACAGAATTATGCACAGATGCTTAGTTTAATCTTTTTAGGGAAAAAAACACTGATTTGTATCCTCTGTAGCTGCAAAGATTGTAGCTAAAAACAATCAGCTTCCTGAAACAGCAGTCAATTTAGGGCAGTTCCTCTGAGAAGTGTTAAACCCTCGGTTATCTCAATAGTGTTTTAAAATTTCCAGCCTGAAAGAAGGAAGCTGGTTGGAGACTGATGCGGTTTTCTGCAAAGATGACCATCGGTGGTATAGGTTTTTAGCTAATGTGCGTGTCCCCCATGCTTTAACTTTCCGTGTAATTCTTATGACCATTTCCCATCAGTATGAAAACTTTGACAAATGACAGGTGTAAATGTTTAATGACTGCATAAATTGAAACCTATGCAGTGTATTCATTCTGGCTACTGATTTTAAAATTTATTGTGGTTTTAAATTTGATGAAAATCTATTGTTTATACTCAAATTAATTGCATGTAATGTTCAGTGTGGAGAAAAATAGTACAGTACTTCTACTGAGATGTTTAGAATCCTGGCTTCTCTAGGGTACTCAGGCTCTTGACTACTAGTTTATTATTAAATTCTTCAGTTCATGTTTAGCTTCTGTGTGACTGATAAATAAGTAGGGAAGATGGTAGTCCACTTTGCAACCCAAAACAAACCACCCTGCCAAATCTTCTGACTGTATCTTTCCCCTTCTCATTCTTTAGATCAAAAGGCCCTTTCAGCAAAGTTAGAACTGGCCCTGGTCGAGGTCGAAAGCGTAAGATGGCTCTCTCCAGCCAGTCAGCAGCATCAGAAGGAGGATACCTGGAGCAGACAGATGTCTTGGACTTCTGCAGAGATGGCAGCACCACCTTGAAGTTTAACAAGAAAACCAAAGGGCTTATAGATGGCCTTACCAAATTCTTCACTCCTTCCCCTGATGGACGAAAAGCTCGAGGGGAAGTGGTAGACTATTCTCAGCAGTATAGGATCAGGAAAAAGGGCACCAGGAAATCTAGCACTTCAGAATGGCCCACAGGTAAAGATTTTTCACCCTGCCAGTGTAAGTATCCTGTACACCAAGAAGATGTTCAAAGGCTAGGATGTTGAAGTGACTAGAATTGTTAGAGGCTGGAAACTTTCATATGAAAGTTAGCGCTCAAATACAGTTAGCTTTGATGCACTGAGGTAGAACACCAGTTCGAAAATGGAAGCAATGCTAAAGACCTTTGCCTCTTTATATGTGAGGGCAACATGTAATGAGATCAGGGTGAGGAAGTTGATGAGGCCTCTGCAGACAGCTGGGAGCAGCCCCACAACCGCAGGCCCTGGCTGTGCTGGGGGTTTTAACTTCCCTGGTGTCTGTTGGCAGGGCTGCTCGGCCACAGCCGCAGTCCAGGAGGTTCCCCCAGTGCCCTGCCGAGAACTTCCTGATGCAAAGGGCAGAGGAGCCGACTGGGAGAGGTGCCCGCTGGACCTCATCCTCACTAACAAGGAGGGGCTGGTTGAGGCGCTAGAGGTGGAGGGCTGCCTTGGTTGCAGTGACCATGAGATGGTGGAGTTCAGGATCTCCTGTGGCAGGAGCAGGGTAGCAAGCAGAATCGCAACCCTGGATTTCAACAAGGCAAACTTTGGCCTTTTCAGGCAATTGCTGGGGGAAATCGCATGGGCAAGGCTGTTTGAAGGTAAAGGGGCCCGAGGTAGCTGGTCAGTGTTCAGGCACTGTTTCTACCGGGCACAAGATCGAAGCATCCCGACACGTAGGAAGTCAAGGAAGGAGCCAGGAGAGCTGCGTGGTTAAACAGGAACTGCTGGGTGTGCTCAAGTGGAAGAGGAGAGTTTATAGATCATGGAAGGAGGCGCTGGCCACTTGGGGAGAACATAAGGCTGTTGTCAGAGGGTGTAGGGAGGCAACTAGGAAAGCCAAGGCATGCTTAGAATTAAACCTGGCGAGAGGGGTCAAGGACAACAGGAAGAGCTTCTTCCAATACGTGGCAGATAAAGCTAACAGCAGAGGCAGTGTAGGCCACTGAGGAACGAGGTGGGTGCCCTGGTGACAGAAGATACAGAGAAGGCAGAGTTACCGAGTGCTGCCTTTGTCTCTGTGTGCTCTGCCGGGGCTGTCCTGAGGAGCCCGCACCGCTGAGGCCCAGAGGAAGGCCGGACAGTGGAGGAGTTTGCCTGGGTTGATGAGGACTGGGTTAGGGAGCAGTCAGGCAATCTGGACATCCGTAAAACCATGGATCCGGATGGGATACACCCGCGGGTGCTGACACTCTGGGATTCTGTGATGAGGAATTAATTTTTTACTGTGAAGTAAAATGCACTTTGGTAATGAGGGGCTTGCAGATAGGTCTAGGAAGAGTGCTAAATAATGCCACATTTGAAGGCAGTAACAGAGGGAGTGGCTAATGAAAATAAGAACAGGAAGGTAGAAGTATGAAATGGGAAACGTAATTAAAACCAGTCTGATGGACCCATGTGTTTCTGATCTGTGATATAGGCTTGCATGCAAATGTTTCTTAATTTTGTCAGCCATAGAGGAGCCTGCTTTGTTCTATTTGGCAAATTCTTACTGGAGAGCATCCCTCTTTTGAGTGCAGTGCTGCTTTCCTTGTTTTCTTTTCTGTCTGAAGACATTAATCTGTGACTGGACCTTGATTTAATCTCTGTATTCAGATTGTTACAGTCTTGTTGAATACTTTCATAGCTTGAATTGTTACTAAGCAAGCAGTGGAAAATATTCTGCAATAACATACAAGGTTTACAGCTTTACAATAGTTACGTGTATTAGCATGGCTGGTGCTGGAAGAACAGTAATGTATCTTTGTGCTTTGGAGATGAGGTGAAGCGTCTTGTGGGTTTTGTTTGCTTTTATTGAGGAAGGGATGTTTCCTGGGTGATGAACATAAGTATCCTTTCTTTGGTTGCACCAGATACAGCATTTAAATCGTTGTGATCCTTGTTTGTGAGAACTGGAAATAGTGGTAAGCCATTTATCCGAAACTATCGTAGTATCACAAAGGCATTTGCAACAATATCAATGTGTTAGAGGTGAGGTTTGGACCTGGTTAAATGTACGACAATACTTCTTACGTGATCACAAATCCAGAACTGGTTCTTCCTCTGTGGTCCCAAATCTGAATAGAAAATCCCATCAAAAAAACTTCACACAGTGTCTTGTCACTGCATCAAAAAACAGGTGCTCGTTTGTGAATGTGGGTGAAGACAATTTTTCTCTCTCATTTACAGACAATCAGGATGGCTGGGATGGAAAACAGGAACATGAGGAGCGTTTTTTTGGGAGTCAGGATGTCTTAACTGAAAAAGACATGGAGCTGTTCAGAGATATTCAGGAACAAGCACTGCAGGTAAAGTTAAATTTTCAGTGTGTGGCTGTAAGTCCCCAATCTGTAAAAGAAAATTAAACAAACCCAAAACCTCCACCCCAATGCGACACTGAAAACCAAGAAATACAGACTCCAGGTGAGTCAGTCTGTCATAGAAGCTAATGTGCTTGGTGTGTTCTGCTTGAAAGTAGTGGGGAACTGACCTCAAGAGAGCTGAAGGATAATACAAAAGTGAGCGGAAGAAGAGGTTAAGGTGGGTGTCTAAAAGGCCTTGAGGGCTGTGGCTTTAGTTGTGTCAGAACGTATGCCTGTTAAATAGCTGGTAAAACTAGTTCTCTGAGTTCAAGTAGGCAGGACTGTAGATAAGAATGTTTCCGTTTATTTCAGCTTAGAAGTCTTTCATTTGGAAATTCATGAAAACTTTTTTTTTCTTTGCATAGAAAGTAGGGGTAACTGGGCCTCCTGACCCCCAGGTCCGATGTCCTTCTGTCATCGAATTCGGCAAGTATGAAATCCAGACGTGGTACTCCTCCCCGTATCCACAGGAATACTCAAGGTATGACTGAACACTCTTCTCTTTTGTTCTGCTTCAGTGTTTGTAGGAAAGCTGTACTCCAGCAGGTCTATAAGTATTAAGAAGATTCTATCTGCATGTAGGGCAGAAGCAAAGTACACATCATCCAGATACTTTTCCTGGTAGTTTAGCTCTGCTAAAGGCATTGAAGGAAACTGAAAATAGCATCCCTGCCCAAGCTAGAGTATGTAAATGGAGTTAAATCACAACAGTGCTGGGACATTTGCTTTCAGATTGTTCATGTCACATAACAGCTGTCTGTTACAAGGAGGGGAGAGAATAGGAACTATTTATCTAATCAATGCATGTATTTATTCTGACATAACCTAATGTAAAAGTAACTATGCAGGACATTAAGTACATTTTTTAATAGGCATTCATTATAGAATAAGTAAGTGCCATGATTTTAAGTATGATAAGGTGGTTTTGGCCTGATTGGCATGTACACAAGGTCAGTTTGGGTTTGTTTTCATTAACTTCTCCGTGTGAGTGAGGAATTTTATACAGAAGTCTATATATTCGGTCTTTGATCTTTCTTTATCTTTGTTCACAGGCTACCCAAGTTGTACCTTTGTGAATTCTGTTTAAAGTATATGAAAAGCAGAACTATTCTTCAACAGCACATGAAAAAATGTGGCTGGTTTCATCCTCCAGCCAATGAAATTTACAGAAAAAACAACATTTCAGTCTTTGAGGTAAGTTAGAAAACTAAGCCACTCACTTTTATCTGTAAAGTAGACTCTTTAGCACCCACTTGTGTGATAAGTTTTCCATAGCCCTGCAGATCTTCATCATTGAAGCATTCAGTTGCTAAGAACGAAGAACTACAAGCGAGCAGTGGGAGCTGACCTCATATAGATTATTCATCCATAAAACATAGGAGAAGGCTCACTTCGTAAAAATGCTTTTTCATTTTAGGAAAATGAATTTAAGTTCTCTCTTAGCTAGTGAATGTAACAGTAACGTGGCCATGGCCCTTATGCTGTGGAAGCTAAAGTCCTTTGAGATGCCGCAAGTGACAGAGAAGTCTTCCTCTCATGTTAGACACTTCCAAACACGCAGGGATACCCGGATGGAGCATGTCCTTGCATGACAGCAAATGGAGTGACAAAACTTTTCTTCATTTCTGTAAGGTTGATGGCAATGTCAGCACTATCTACTGCCAGAATTTGTGCTTGTTAGCCAAACTCTTCCTGGACCATAAGACTCTCTATTACGATGTGGAGCCATTTCTTTTCTACGTGCTGACACAGAATGATGTCAAGGGCTGTCACGTTGTTGGCTACTTTTCTAAGGCAAGTATTTGAATAATTCAGACTTGGAACTGTATTTGCTATGGTGAGAAATGCTGCTTTGGAGTCTTAAAGTAATTGTAATTTAGGCCCTTGCATTTTATGTAATGCATTAGGTAATATGGATATAGACATCTGTTGCAACCAGATTTTATTTATGTTACATTTGGAGGCTGGCAACTAATAATAAGTTTCCTCATTGTGTTGAATAGCATATATTTTCTACGGAACTTGTACTGCTAAGAAAACACAGCTCTTAAGTGACTTCCTGCTCTTGGTGGTGATGGGTAGTACTGTTTGTGAGATAACCGTTCTTACCAAGTAGTTGTATCTCATCTTTCCTTCTGTAAATACATTGTTTTCCAAGCAATTTGTCAATTTTGCACCTCATTTCAAACCTTTTATTTTTTTTTTTGACAGAACTGGGTCAAGATCTCAGATAGGCCTTAAGATTTCTGTCTGTAATTGTTTACTTGAATGTCTTCAGAACAGCAGATTTGAGATTGGATCTTAGTACGTTCTAGTTATAACGTCTGAAGTTTCACTGGCATGCTGCAGTCTCTTGGGTCTATGTTTTGAACTTTATCTGCTCTGCAGCCTGTGTTCTTTATGGGGTGGTATCTAAGCAGAAGGTGGTAGTTCTGCCAAGGTTTCCTTCTTGTTTTTCAGAACTGAAAAACAAGTCTCTTTTAAAGTCTTTCCTTGGCTCATGTGAATCGTTGTTCCTAAGACACTCTGACTGTGGCTTTCTATCTCAGGTTTTGCTATATTGCTATAGAAGTAATTAGGGCCTTGTACAGAACAACTTCTACTATTTCTCTCTAGTCGTCTTTTTTTGTTGTTTTGTTTTTCTGGTTTTTTTTAATTTGCTGCATTTTTTCCCAACAGGAAAAACACTGCCAACAGAAGTACAATGTTTCCTGTATCATGATTCTTCCACAATACCAGCGTAAGGGCTATGGCAGGTTCCTAATTGACTTCAGTAAGGAACTTTTTCATCACTTTTTTTTTAGTCTTTATGTTTTCATATTTTAAAGAAAGGTTTAGCTGTGGAAGTGGATATTTTTCAAATTAAAAATCATCTCAGGACAAAGGATTCTGTAGCTCACAAAATCATCTGAACTTCACAATTTAGTCTCATGGTTGGAATGCTTCAGTTCTAGAGACAAATTGATCATCTTTCCCCTAATTCTCATGTTTCCTGTGTAAGGAATTTACAGTGGAAACTATAGGCATATGTCAATGTAGTGATTTTAGCAGAAGCTTACCTTGTGCATGTAGTTCTTCCTACAGAAAGACAAACCTAAAACTGCATGGCTTGAAATCTTCACCAGCTTGATGCATCTTGAGAATCCAAAAATGTGGCTGTATCAGAGCAGCAGTGGGGGGACACATCTGTCAGCTGGTTCCCCCCTCCCCTCCTTGTCATACTGAGGTGGATGCAGCCTCTTGGTCCTCAGTGAACCTGTGCAGTGTGTCACAGGCGTAGTTAAGTCTCTGCAGACAGAGCTGGGTACTCTCCAATATGGCCCCGAAGTTTGACAATGGAGAATTTTCAAGAAAATCGTTTGCCATATTATTTTTAAATGGCTAAAATGTGTTTCCCCTCTGTCACCTTCAAAATTGCTATTCCCATTGAGAGATGGTCAGTAGACTATTTCAGACTTGGTGTAGTTTCTGGGTAGGCAGCTGCTGCCACCTCGTGGCGTTGCCCGCAGCCGGTGCCTGGTGGCAGCGCGGTTCGGAAACCTCGCGCTCTGTCATTGAGTAGCACAAGTTTAAAAAAAAATGGCCAGACTACTCAGTGTATCCTTCAAACTTATAGTATGTGTCTTGCAGGTAGCATTCAGGTACTTTCTGGGAAAATGCATTTGTAGAAGTTGGGGTGGAAACAGAAGCTATAAATGCTAATTTTTAAAATTTTTCCTCTTGTGTATCTTCAGGCTATTTGCTCTCAAAGCGTGAGGGTCAAGCGGGATCACCAGAGAAGCCCCTGTCAGACCTGGGGCGCCTCTCCTATATGGCTTATTGGAAAAGTGTAATATTGGAGTGCCTTTATCATCAGCGTGACAAGCAATTAAGCATCAAGAAATTGAGTAAGCTGACTGGAATCTGCCCTCAAGACATCACTTCCACTCTGCATCACCTACGAATGCTTGACTTCCGCAGCGATCAGTGAGTACAGGAGTCCTGTTGTCTTTCCAAATAGCTTCACATATATTTGAATTAAATTTAATGATGCTTGGTGACATCTAATAAGCTTGATTTTATTCAAGACTTAAGTGTCTAAATACTGTCTGTAGAGATTTATGGCGCTCGTGTGCAATGCAGGAATCATTCAGTGCCAAAGATCAGATTTCTAACTGTCTGGCTCTGCAACTGTGGAATTTCTGAGTAATTTGCAGCTGTGCGAGAAAGCAAGTTGGACTCTTGGCCATGTTGTTTTGGGGTCCCCCAGCACAATAAGTCTCAACATACTTGCAAAACAGAGCAAAGAAGAGCCTTACGTTGCCTGCTCCACAGACAGCATACCCCTCGTCCATTTAACACATAATAGAAGTGATACTCTGCAACTCAGTATTACCCATGGAAGGATGATGGCTTCACCATTAACAAGAAGCCAAAATAACTTGACAACATTTTCTCAGTTTTAAGGTGTTTTCTCTGGTAGTCTGACGGTGCTTCGAATTATACAGTTTTAATGAGCTTTCTGTCCTCTCTGAAGGTATTAATGGTAGCACTGATCGAGAGTATGCAGATTTTTCTGTAATACCTTGTCTCCATTTCACATGATAACACATACAGTATGTAGCCTGTTGTTGATCAGAGTATTATTACTGTTTAGATTTGTGATCATTCGTCGGGAGAAACTTATCCAGGAACATATGGCAAAGCTTAGAACTAATGTCCGACCTATAGATGTGGATGCGGAATGTCTGCGTTGGACACCTGTTATAGTTTCCAACTCAGTTGTCTCTGAAGATGAAGAAGATGAGACAGAGGATGGAGAAAATGAAGAGCAAGAACAGCAGAAAGAAAAGGATCCAGAGACCAGTGTAAGAGTGAATCTATTACTTCTGCATGGCATGTAATTTACATTCAGTGCTTTTGTAGGCAACGCTAACGAGATTTCAAATGCCAAGCGTAGGCATTTGGCATGATTGTAAAAAAACAGTGCGGCCATGATTAGTTTGTGTAGCTTTATAGTTTCAGATTAGAAACTAAAAATAGGGCAAACATTGAGGCATAGTCGAGAGGTTAAAGACTATCTCTGAAAAGAGTAAAAAGGCTCTTTTTCTACCCGTAACGATTTTTGCCATATGTGTTGGGCAGGGGGTGTTCAAACCAAACCAAAACCACACCTGAAACAAAACAAAAAACAAACCCAAACAAACAGAACACACACACCCCCCGAAAACAAACCAAGCGACCACCCCTTGCTTTCCACTCTCAAGCAACCTGATCACTCATCAACCTTGAAATGGAATTTGGTTTGAAGGACCCAGTATTTCAGTAAGTGACAAACAGCATAAATGGAAACTAATCAACAGAAACTTTTAACATTTTTCACCAAAGGTTTTTGCTGTTTACTTTTGCAAAACCACTAATAGCTTAGGAATTACTGCCCACAGGGCCGTGAAGCTCTCTGCAATCTAGGCTGCTGTCCTTGAAGGGTTGCACTCACATCAGGCGATAAGCACTAGCTGGAATGCTGAGAGGCAAGTGATGATCTCGTCCTGCATTTACATTAAACTAATTGTGCATTTTAATGGAAAAAATAGCTTCACGTTTTTCTGACACTTTTTTCCTTGAGAATTACCCAAATGCTGTGTTTGAATGTAGCAAGATGTTTGCATTCAGCAGGCCACTGGATGGCCACTGCTGACTGAAGTCATTATTCAGGAAGCTAATTGGGATACGTGGTCTCCTGGCTAGAAAGGAGTAGCAGTTAGCGCCATTAGAGAGTCATAACACCCATTCTTTTGTTATTCTCAGATTCTTAAATGTCATTCTTGCGAAACTTTTCTGACTTCCTTGCTCAAAAGCTTTTGTGGAATCGAATTCAGGATAGATACGCATGCTTAAATATGAAGTGTGAAATCTGTTTTTATTTAAATCAGATGGTAAAATCTGTGTCATGGGAGAAGAAAGAGCAAGAGCCTTACTCACCTACAGAGAGTGAAAAAAAGCCAGACATTGCTGCTCCAGCCAATTCTGCACGGCCGAACAAGCACGCTTTTCCCCTGGATAGTCTTCCTGCAAACAGTCAGCCGTCGCGAAGAGGTCGATGGAATCGTAAGGGCAAAAAACTCCGTGAACCCTTTTGTGAGGAGGAGCCGATGTTGCCCATTGAGGACAAAACAGCAGCTCCCAGTGGGCGATGCAGCGAATGTGAGGAGAAATCAGCAGCCTCGCGAGGCCGGTGCAGCGACTGTGAGGAGAAGTCGGTGGCCTTGCAAGGAAGATGTGGTGAATGTGCGGAGAAGTCTCCGGCCCCAAGAGGCCGGTATGCTGAAGATGAGGAAAAATCTGCAGTTTCCCAGGGACAGTATGGCAAAGGTGAAAAACCGGCAGCTCCCTGTCGGCGGTACAGTGAAAGTATGGAAAGGTGGAGAGGGCAGCTGAAGAACACGGAGCCACTGAAGTGCAGGTTCCCGGAGGACGGTGACAGATTATCCCGCCGCTATAGTGACAGTGACAGGGCGCTGCTGAGGTGTTTCAGTGAGAGTAGTGAAGAGGAAGATGATGAGCCTGTGAGTCCTCGGTCAAACTCCCCACCTGTTCTCACCAAGCCAACATTAAAACGAAAGGTGTGTCCGTAACTTCTTCTTGCCTCTGCCTGTATCTTGCAGACTGTTTTGGCAGTATGTATTGCTTATTCTGAACTATTCACATCTATGCTGTAGTGTCTCTGAGCTTTCAGCTGTTACAGATGGGCTGTTAGCTTCAGTTATTTAAATGGTTTGTGCTATTACACAAATGTCAAGTCAGCAATCTTCATGGGAAGTCAGTCATCTTGTATTTGACATCTAACTGAAGGCAGGTGCCAGTCAGTGTTTCTAGTGAAGTCTGGATTCCCGAAGGGAGCTCTCTGGTCCTGCCTGGACTGTTGAACTATGCTGTTCACGTTTTCTATTTATCAGTGTTTTATTTCTGCTACACATGATAAAATGTCTCCTCTCACCTTCTGCTTCCAGAAATCAATTCTTCATCGGAAGAGGCGAGTCCGCAAGCGTAAGCACCACAACAGCAGTGTTGTCACTGAAACAATCTCAGAGACCACAGAAGTGCTGGATGAGCCATTTGAGGACTCAGACTCTGAACGACCAATGCCCCGATTAGAGCCTACATTCGAGATTGAGGAGGAGGAAGAGGAGGAGGAGGATGAAGAGGAAGAGAATGAACTTTTGCCCAGTGGATACTTTCGGCACTTAGCCCCACCGGACACGCTCAGGCATACGCCCTCTTCTAAGAGGAAGTCCAAAGATGAGGAGGAGTCTGATGACACTAATGGTATGTTTGGTTGAAAGTTTGATATAGACAGTGTGTCAGCGAGTGGCAGGTGACACTAGCTCATGCTGGAACAAGCTGCTTACCTTGCCTTGTAACTTCTAGCCAAAATGTAGGGTTAGGCATACACTACCAGTCAAACCAGCCTCAAACATTCCCAAGTCTTAAGAAAATGTGGTGCATGCTTTTAACTATCTGATGAGCAGTGACCCAGTCATAGGGTATCCTTGTGCAGCAGGGTTGCTTACAGAAATAAAACAGAATTGATTGAAGAGCCCTCAGTTTTCCGTAACAAAGTGTGTTATGATTCCCCTGAAATGTAACTTTGCAGTCTCTTAAATTTTGTGTCTGATGAGAATTCGAGCCGATCTTGATTGCTGTCAGGGCTATAGCGAGAATGGATAGTGTGGTGTGGTGATTCAAGGCCAGTATTTAATAAGCATTAGGCATTCTGGAAGAAAATAGTGTGTTCTGTGGTGTAGAAAACAAATAAAGCTTGTTTCTCTATATTCTACCAGTTCTGTGCAACTTGATTAGTGTTGCGTGGGGGAAGATGGAGCTTTCTTATTTTGCTTTTTCTAGTTCTACCTGTAAGTTCTACTGCAAATGTGAATACTGTTAAGAATCTTCTGTTCAAGTTTGCCGGCACACTCTCGTTTAATTACGTGCAACTGAATAAGCACGTACTACATGTGTTTCTCAGTGTCCTAAAAAAAGGATGCACGTGAAATCTGGAGTGGTCATCAAATCCATGTTCTTTTGTGAAGATTATGACAAGTGCGTAGGGTAAAAATAATAGTGTTTTTTTTTAATTCCTAAAAATATTAAATCCGTGACAGTACAGATAATAAAAGCAAAGAGTCTTTACCTAAGAAGTGATAAATCTAACCTGCTGTAGCAGATAGGAAATGTGAAAGAAGGGGAGGAGAAATAGCAATTTTTTAAAAAATTCCTATTTAAATTTACTGATCACTTGGGTGAGAACTGTTACTTGGTAAGAGAGATTTTCTGCCTAGCAGATAAAAGAAAAATTAATACAAAAGCAAATTAAGTAAATCCGTTGTCTGAAGACAGATATTCAGGTGGTAAAGTACAATTAACTGTTGCAGTGGTTTACCAACAGTTGTGTAAGACGTCACTGACTATCCTAATTGCAGGTTCAAAACCAAATTAATTCAGGGAATGCCTTACAGTATTCAGTAAGTTCAGTGAACGATCACATTCCTTTCTGGCTGTATAAACTCTCAGCCTATTCTGGTGTTTGGGAAGTCACTAAAATGCAAAACATGCTTCATCAAATAGAAGTCAGATGAGAGAGAAGTTCAGCTGTCTTTTAATGATTTCTCAGATTTAAAAAAAAATCTAGCCAATTTCAGTCATCTGTATATTTCTATTGGCATTTAAAAGCATAAGCCATGACAAAAAGTGGAAATACTTCCTTTCTTCAGCAGATGCACAAAATAGAGGTCTAAATGGAAACATGCTTTTATTGCAGCTTCATGTGTTCCCCTGCACTGGAACATTTTCCTTTGTGAACATATTGTATAAATAAAATTTGGAAAGGGTGGTGAGTTTCTCTAGGACTTTATCATATAGCCTGGTGTTTAATTGTGTATTAAAGGCTCAGAGCTTTGACCATCCAAAATCTTGAAAGCATTGCTGTTTGAAAATGTAATGTGCAACATGATTCCTAATGACCAGGCCTTGATCCTTCTTGTTACCCTTCACAATAAATCCCTGAGGTAATATTGATAACGTGAAGTTTATAAACATGATGGGAATGCTTGGGAAAGCTTCCCTGAGTGCTTAGGTCAAACAAAAACGTTTGAACAGTATCTTTCAATTTGTGTTTTCAGGTAACCCAACTTTGAAACCATTGTCTATGCTGAGAAAATGTGAAGCAAAGGATTCTTCACTTGAGCCAGATACTTCTACACCCATGAAAAAGAAGAAGGGATGGCCAAAAGGGAAAAGCCGAAAACCAGTCCACTGGAAGAAGAGACCTGGTCGAAAACCAGGTTTTAAACTGAACCGGGAGAAGGTGCCACCATCAGTTCAGGATGAAGGAGTTGATGCAGTGGTAGCGAATTCAAAAACGGTGCGTAAGCCCAAGATTTCAGATGAAGAAGTTGTTGAGCAGAAAGAAGAGCTGCCTCTTATTGAGGAAAGGAAAGAGGAAGATGTGAATATGGAAGCAGAAGAGGTAGGAGAGGGAGAAGAAGATGATGTAGCCAGCAGTGAAGTAAGAGCAGTTTCTCCTGCGGATAGCAACAGCAGTCTGGTGCCAGAAATAAAAGAGCCTGAGATAGAAGAGGAGGTAGAGGAGAAGCCGCAGGCTTTAGAAGAGCAAAGGCAATTAGAAGAAGAACAGCAAGAACTAGACGAACCTGAGCATGACCGTGAGGAAGAAGAGGAAGTTGCAGTAGTGACAAATCAAAATGAAGATCATGATGCTGATGATGAAGATGATGGTCATCTGGACTCTGTGAAGAAAAAAGAACTGGAGGAACAGCCTGTTAGAGAAGGGGTGAAGGAGGAGCCTCAGGTGCAAGAATGTTTTTTAGAAACAAGCATACCAAGCAGTAGAGAAGATGCAAAAGAAAAAGATGAAGCAGAGGCAGATTCCGAGGAAGAGCAGGCTTCCAATGAGACGTCATTGGGCTCCGAGCACGTCCCTGGGTCTGAAGATGATCACGAAGAAGAGCAAAGTAATAAAGAAGGGTTAATTGAATTAAAGGAAGAGGAAGAGATTCCTCATAGTGAACTAGATCTTGAAACTGTTCAAGCAGTCCAGTCCTTGACACAAGAGGAAAGCAATGAGCATGATGTAGCTTACCAGGACTGCGAAGAAACTCTCGCAGCTTGTCAGACTTTGCAGAGTTACACCCAGACTGAGGAGGATCCTCAGATATCAATGGTTGAAGATTGCCAGGCCTCAGAACACAACAGTCCAATATCCTCTGTTCAGTCCCACCCCAGCCAGTCTGTACGTTCTGTCAGCAGCCCAAATGTGCCTGCTCTGGAGAGCAGTTACACCCAGATCAGTCCTGAGCAAGGATCCCTGTCCGCACCCTCTATGCAGAACATGGAGACCAGCCCCATGATGGATGTGCCTTCAGTTTCGGACCACTCTCAGCAGGTGGTGGATAGTGGCTTCAGTGACCTTGGCAGCATTGAGAGCACTACAGAGAATTATGAAAACCCCAGCAGCTATGACTCCACTATGGGAGGCAGCATTTGTGGAAATAACTCTTCCCAGAGCAGCTGTTCATATGGCGGACTGTCATCTTCTAGCAGTCTCACTCAGAACAGTTGTGTTGTCACTCAGCAAATGGCAAACATTGGCAGCAGTTGCAGCATGATGCAGCAAAACACTGTCCAGCCTGCAGCAAACTGCAATATCAAGTCACCTCAGAGCTGTGTAGTAGAAAGGCCTCCAAGTAACCAGCAACCAACAACACAGCCACAACAGCAACAGCCGCAGTCACAGCAGCCGCAGCCCCCACCGCCGCCCCAGCAGCAGCCTCCGCTGTCCCAGTGTAGCATGAACAACAGCTTCACGCCAGCACCCATGATCATGGAAATACCCGAGTCAGGAAGCACTGGTAACATAAGTATCTACGAGAGGATTCCAGGGGATTTTGGTGCTGGGAGCTATTCACAACCATCAGCCACGTTCAGTTTAGCCAAGTTGCAGCAGCTGACGAACACCATTATGGACCCCCATGCCATGCCTTATAGCCATTCTCCTGCTGTGACTTCCTATGCAACCAGCGTTTCTCTGTCCAACACGGGACTGGCTCAGCTCGCTCCCTCTCATCCCTTAGCAGGCACCCCACAAGCACAAGCCACGATGACACCTCCACCAAACCTGGCGTCCACCACCATGAACCTCACGTCGCCTCTGCTGCAGTGTAACATGTCCGCTACCAACATCGGCATCCCCCACACGCAGAGGCTGCAGGGGCAGATGCCGGTCAAGGGACACATTTCCATCCGCTCCAAGTCGGCTCCGCTGCCCTCTGCCACCGCGCACCAGCAGCAGCTCTACGGCCGCAGCCCGCCTGCCGTCGCCATGCAGGCTGGTCCTCGCACACTGGCCGTTCAGCGGGGCATGAACATGGGAGTCAACCTGATGCCGACCACCCCATACAACGTTAATTCCATGAATATGAACACCCTGAACGCCATGAACAGCTACAGGATGACCCAGCCGATGATGAACAGCAGTTACCATAGCAACCCTGCCTACATGAATCAGACAGCACAGTATCCTATGCAGATGCAGATGGGAATGATGGGCAGCCAGGCCTACACCCAGCAGCCTATGCAGCCAAATCCTCATGGAAACATGATGTACACTGGCCCCTCCCATCACAGCTACATGAACGCTGCTGGGGTGCCCAAGCAGTCTCTCAATGGACCGTACATGAGAAGATGAGCAAGATGAACTTGCATCCTAAAAACTGAAATATATATAAATAAAGGAACCTTTTATACTGACAAACCAGAGAAAATGGACCTTTTTCCAGTTAAAATATTGCTGTAGATTTAGAGGGATTTTCTTTGGTTTATTTTATTTTTTAGGAAGCCTGGTCTTTATTTTTTGGGATTTTTTTTGTGTGTGTGTTTTTGTTTTCTTCACAATCTTGAAACATTTTACAGCTAAAATCATTTACAGATGTTTTTTAGAGGGGAAAACATGCACAAAATCTTTTCATAATTTAAAAAGAGCCTTACTTTGCTGACAATGTGGACAGAATGTGTGTAACAGTGAAATCATCTTTATAAATTTTTCTTTTCAAATGTATGTCCTTCTGCCTCCCCTGTGCCGCTCCGTACGCAGCTCCTCGTGCTGCACTCGTGAAACGTTTGACATCTCAAAGAATAACAACCCTGCCTTGTAGACCCTGCCAAGCATTTCCTACTTCTAGCAGGAGGCACTTTTTGGGAGACTTGGAAGGAGACACAGAGGATAAATGAAGCTCTTTATTTCTGCAGGTCAGGAAAAATGCTTAATCTTTAACTTTTCCTGACTTCCTCGCCCTCAGTAAAATTTGGAGTTACGTGTAAACAATAAACTATTCACATTGGTGTTTTTGTAGATGAGTTAATTGAAATTGTATGTTTCATGCTTAAAATATAATGTAACTTTAAAACGATCCCATTCACCACCCAGGCATGCGTGTGCACTCGCGCGTGGGCGCCTGCGTGCACACGCGTTCTGCCACTGAACCGCGGGAAGCACCTCGAGAGAGCTGCTTGTGTCCTGGTGCGGCCGTGAGGAGGACGGGCTGCTCCGCAGCCTGGTAGGAAAGGGCAGTGGTTGCGGCTCTTGTGGTGAACCGCGCCGGGGAGATCTCAAACTCCGCTTCAGCACGTGCTGCGAAATGCTGAGAGCTGGTTCTGAGCCTTCGGGTCAGGCGAGCTCAACAGCAGCTCTTTCCAGTGGTCTGCCTCTTAATCTCTTGACTCAGATCACCTTGGAAGATCAAGTGTAAGTTCAAGCAAGTTGATGAGAACCCTGTGGTGGTGGTGTCACCCGTCCGTTCCTGGTATGGGGTAGGAAGCTGCTGAATGTGCCGCTCTCGGCGTGGGGGGGGGGTCAGTGATGTTTTCCCTGATTCTTCTCCACTGTGTCTGAGACCCGTTTTATAGGAATAGCCACACTTTTAATCTGGTGTGGGAAAAGAAGGGAATCGGCCTGTTTTCCTGGATGAAACAGACCAAACACCATAGTAGGATGGAGGCGGCAGGATTTTGCTGTTTATTACCGCATAATCCAATTTACATTCTTTTTGGCTACACTGTTGGCATGTCACCCAATACAAAAAGGGACACCCTTTAATGTAAAGTTCTTTTTTATTGTATATGAAGTAGAAATACAGACACATTAATAAGACTAATGTCTTTTGTTGTTAAACCAAAAGAGTCTAAAAGAAAGTTGGGGTTTCTTCAGATGCACTAAAATGGACTTTCCTCCAATAACTGCTAACCATGCAAGGCAGAAATCAAAGGACTTCCACTTTTTATTTCTGTTCAGTTTTGAGCATGCACAAGGCTGCGTAGGACCCCATTTCTCTGTATATACTGTTCCGGCTCCAGCGCCGCGTGGGACGCGCCCTGTGCTGCCCTCTCCTTCCCCCGCGGCCGAAGGGCCGGGCTGAGGCGGGAGGAGAAGCTGTTGGAACGAGGGCCGTGAGTTTAGTTCGTTTGCCATTACGTTGGTTTGGTTTTGTATGTTTTTTTATCAATTGGGCAGCTCCCTTTTCCACAAGCCTTTGTGACTGTAGAACTATTGTAGAAAAAAAAATGTTCTTTTCTATATATAAAAAGAAATTATCCAGCGCAGTAATATTGGTACCTACCATTTTTTCACTTCTGTTTAAAAAAAAAATATGTATTTTTAGCAAGATAACTTGGGTAATCTTCTAAAAGAAATTAAAAAAAAATCTCACTGTTAGTGACTTTGATGCCTTTTAAAAATAAGAGCTTTTTCATTTCATTCCATCTTTAAAATTTTTTATCTTTGTTGTAGAATATTAAAAACTATTTTAAGAAAGATAAAAATTCTCTTTAAAGAGATCTCTAGAGTGTGTGAATAGGAGCTCCAGATGCCTCTAAAAGCCGCATGTACAAATGAAGCTGAGTCTATTCCTGTCTGTTTATATTTGCTTTTCCTGTTTTGTAACCTCTTTGTACTTTGTTCATGGTGACTTGTAAGCTAAGGGGAGGGGGTGCCTAGATGCCTTTGTAATTCTCCATGTCATACGCTCCCGGCTGGATGGTCTCCCTTCCTCTCCTGTATGTAATATCACTTTTTTTTCCCCTTTCTAGCAAGTACTTTCAAAAGAACTCTGTACATTTTAACATAAAAAATAAATTATGTTGAGCCATTTTGGATGTCAGTTGTGCATGTGGAGTTTTTTTCTTCCATGTGAGCAGGGACTTCTGTCCCTGGTCCCGTGAACGGTTCCCTGGTGGCCTTTTGATCTGGAGGAGCGGTGGTGCTTGGAATTTACTCCTAAGATCTCTGTCCATGTTAATTTTTATCTACAGCTGCGAATCAGACATCGAAAAGAAGAAGAAAAACAAAAATCACAAAAGCTTCTCCAGAAATCATCACTTTTAAATTTCTCTCTGCAAGGGCTGCCCAAAGCTTAAGCAAAGCATGTGAGCTATTTTTGTGAGGTTCTGCTTGTACAGTTGCTTGAGAGTTTTCACTTGTGCACTTAAAATTGCAATGTGTGTTTGAAGCTTCCCCCCACCGCCGCTTTCTGTTGCCCTCTCATCTTTATAATTGGCATCCAGTAGAACTAGAGGTGTTAGCCGGCGAAGTTCACCTGCGGCCCCGGCGGGCCGGCGTCGGTGCGAGCCGCGGTGCCCTCGCTGCCGGCCGCAGTGCCCTCGCTGCTGCGGTACTCTTGCTGCTGGCCGCGGTGCCCTTGCTGCCAGCTGCAGTGCCCTCGCTGCCGCGGTGCCCTCACTGCCGCGGTGCCCTCACTGCCGCGGTACTCTCGCTGCCGCGGTGCCCTCGCTGCCGACCGCGGTGCCCTCACTGCCGCGGTACTCTCGCTGCCGCCCGCGGTGCCCTCGCTGCTGTGGTGCCCTCGCTGCCGCGGTGCCCTCGCTGCCAGCTGCGGTGCCCTCGCTGCCGTGTCGCTGCAGGTTCCTCAGGTCGCTAGATGGAAGCAGAGCTCAGCGAGTGTTCCCCACGACAGGAACCTTCCGCGGGCTTTTCTGCACATGTGCTGTCACGAGTATGTCTTCAGGTGAGCAAACTGTGTTTGTGTTTTGTGGTAAACAAACAAGGAGGACCTTGAGAACTAACAGAATTGTTTGATGTGCTTTTGGTGTCTCCAGTCCTCACCAAGATGGAGTTTATGTGAGGTGAGGTTGGTGCTGCATCTTCCTTTGAGCTGATGTGTTTTTCCTTGGACTTGTTTTATTGAGGCACCTGAATTTTCAGATCAAACACATCAAGATACAGATAGAAGTTAATTGCACAGGGGTGCTCCTGGGTGATTCATTTATTCTCATAACAGTTTTTAGGTTATTCAAGCATGAGGGAGAGACGGGGTGACCTGTGATTACGGTTTTCAGTACTTCAATGGCCTGCACATCGCAGCGGGTGCCCCAGCAGTGTCACAGGTTCACGTCACCGGGACCTCGGCAGATCCGCGTCCTGTACGTGTGTCACGCGCCCGTAGTCAGTGCTGGGGTTCAGACTGAATTAACCGTTCCGTGCCGGAAACTCGTGCTTATGGCTTTCTTTTAGTCTTTAAGGTGTTGGTTGAAGGCAGCTTTGGCACCATCCGGTGGCAGAGGTATGAGGTGGCGGGTGCTGCTCCGGTGTGCTCTGTTCTTTACACACTTAAACAATTGTCGTGGAGCTGGATGATCTTTAATGTCCTTTTCAACCCAAACCATTCTATGATTTGATGATGAAAGACATGTTAGATCACCCAGTCCATGTCTCCAAATGCAACAAAAGTCAATGCAAAATGCTTTGGGGTTTGTTGCTTGCAGCATGCAACAGCTTTTCCATTCAATCACTTCCATGAAATAACAGCATACAGTTATATTATAAAAATAGTTAGTAAAATACTGGTATCATAACCTGACAAGTAGGGCAATTGAAAGTCTTTGTCTGATGCTGTGGCACCAAAGTATGGTTACACATGCTGATATGAAATGCTTTTCAGATAATTATTTCAGATCTGTTTAATGCTTAATAAGATGTCAAGCTAGGGTTGAGCAGGGCCAATGCTAATAATAATAGAAATTACACTTCTTGTGCATTTCTCAGTTCTTAAGGTAGTTGAAACTATTTTAAGAAGGAAAAGCAAATATCTAGATAAGTACATAATGACTTATAACAACTTTATAGCTTTGTGGGCTGAGGACCAAAGGTAAGTGTTTATGGAAATCCATAAACAAGACCATGGAAATGTGATTCCAGAGTTAATCAGCTGATAAATGTACTTGCTACTTAAGAAATGTTAATAAAAAGCATTATTTGATTAAATAATCTGCACTGTTAATAGCAACCTGTTTGTGCGGGCTAACTTGATGACAACCACATTCAGGAGCTGTGAACAAGGTGAGCTCTTTTTTAGAATCTTGTCGTATGAGCTGTCAACCTCTGGCGTTTGGGAATGACTAAACAGGGGAAGGTTTTTGGCATTTTGTTGGGTTTTGTTGGTTTCTTCTTGTCCTGAGGGGGCTGCCCAGGCAGAACAGGCCGTCCTGCAGCACGAGCGCCGCTCGCAGCTCCCGGCGCGGGCGGTGCCGCGGCCGTGCGCTGCACAGGCTCCCTGCGCTGCACAGGCTCCCTGCGGCCGGGCGCTGCACAGGCTCCCTGCGCTGCACAGGCTCCCTGCGGCCGGGCGCTGCACAGGCTCCCTGCGCTGCACAGGCTCCCTGCGCTGCACAGGCTCCCTGTGGCCAGGCACTGCACAGGCGCCCTGCGCTGCACAGGCTCCCTGCGGCCAGGCGCTGCACAGGCTCCCTGTGGCCAGGCACTGCACAGGCGCCCTGCGCTGCACAGGCTCCCTGCGGCCATGCGCTGCACAGGCGCCCTGCGGCCGTGCGCTGGGCGCTCGGTACCGGCAGGCGTGCTCTGCATTCTCAGTACCTCAGTGTCAGGAGTCTGAACGCAACCCACAGCAACACACAAACTACTGCCAGCAACCTTGTGGTTCTGAAAGAGGCTCGAGCGAAGGAGAATTATCTTAAGGGGTCTGACAGTTCTGAAAGCCCATTAATGCGATAATTAAGAAAATGTTAAAAAAAACCTGGCACCATCTTAATTAGGTTTCCAACTTGAGGCGAGAGCTCCTCGCCGAGATCCATCTCTGCAGCGGTGGAGCAATGCAGACAGACTGAGGCAGGCTAAGTTTACAGCTGAGGTGGGGCCTGCCGCATCTTTCTATCTTCATAGCTTGTCAGCCAGAATAATTTACCTAAAAATAGCTGCCTGAGGTTGAGCTTTGAATGTAAAATCCTTTTGCACCTAATACAGAGAATCTCAGCAGCTTCACCAAACACTGATCTTCACCTAGAGCAGGGTAGCGCTCCAGCCCCACGCTTAATCTCTTGAAACAGCTGCAGAACCTCGCAGCCAGAGTCGAGTGTGTTTCTGTGCTTCCTTCCTCACAGGAGGTTCTGTCTGGAGCAGAGCTCTGCATGTGGAATTGCATGTAATGACCTTGTTCATGTTGTGTGATTATTGTCCTAAGGGTTCCCCTGTCAGTATCTATTTGTTCTCCCTTGCCAACTACTTTACCCTATGAACTCTTTGGAACAGGGACTCTCTTGTTGGTGTGTTTCTCATTTGTGTCACATAGTAGATTCCCAGTCTGTGAGTGAGGTACCAGATAGTACAAATAATCTGTTTTCAAGGAAAAACTTATAAATATGATGCTCTGTGCTAAATAATTGAATGAGGTTCCTGAAAAGCTTATTTTCACCTAACATGTTGGCAGTATTTGCACATAGTACCTTTCAGCTAAAGGAGGAAGTCTGTTTACTGAAATTCTGTCATCCTCTGTTTCCCCATTTTATTCAATAGGAACAAGCAGCAACAAGATACGACACACCTACTGTTCCAGATACTTCCCAAACCACTTCTCCACTTCTCTTCACTGTTGGACTAAGAGATGATGCGGTGAGTTAAGTGAAGTTACTACTAAGTCCATTTCTCACTTGTCCTGTCCTGAGTCCTTGCTGAAACAGCAAGAAAGGTGAAGATGAGCCTCTCTTCATGTACAGCAGGTCTCTAGGGTTCCTGTCCACTAACCATACACCTACAGCACACAAAAGCTTTGTATTAATCGTAGGCCAAATGCTTCATAACTCAGAACACCATGAGTGTAAGGCCCTGCCCAGGACCATCTCACGTCTAGGGCAGAGAGAACCTAATTCCGGTTAACTCAGACTTTTACATCATGCCATCAAAATTCAAGACGGAAGTTTCAAAAACAACCTCCACAGACTCCAAAGACCATTTAGAAGGCATGCTGCCCCCTCCAGCTAGAATGCTAAACACAACCTGAACGGCCAGCAGCTGGGGTTGTGCCAGGACAACAGCTCTCAACCTATAGTTCGACAGGGGTGAAATCCTCCCTGGTATCTTGAGGGGAAAGGGAAAAGGTGTCACATATGACGAACTGAGCCGTTACTGGACAGTGGATTTCCCGAAGCAGGGCTTCAGTCCATGGTGCCGGGAGGAGCTATTCTCCAGTGCAGCCCATTAAAGGTGCTTTGTGTTCCTTTCTGACTGAAAATCTTCTGCAGCCTGAAGTAGGCAAGACTGCAGTTGCTTGAGTAGTGTCCTTGTCCTCCTTCCGTTAGTGTTAGTGAGCATGCTCTGGAGACCAAACCACATTGCAGAATTCGGTCCCCAGAAAGTGATCAGAACTGCCTGGGCATATACAGCAAGGGGTCAGCAGGTGACGATTGGAAGACTGGGGACAAAGGAAAACATGAAATAACAGTGTCTTAGAGGCCATTGCAAACACCTTTGATCATCTGTACGTGTACCCAGCTGTGAGACAGACGCTCTGATCTGCCAGGAAACGTGACCGCTGTCCTCAGACCCTCCATCACAAATACTGCACAGGAAACCGCGCAGGGCTGGCCAAGTCCGAGCAGCACGTGTAGGAGCAGGAGGAAGGTGGGAAGAGAGCCGCGGTGTTACGGGGCAGCGCTGTCCGGGGGCTCTGACGGTGTGTGCACATGCTCTGCGCTCGCAGAACAGCCTGTCCACAGTGTGAGTTCTTCTTTGGCTTGGCAGATAATTACACCTCTCTTAATTGGACTTGCACCTCCTCTGAAAAATATCTTGCTTATGGCTACTCCAAGCATTTGCATGTGTATCTCTGAACCCTCCTAAGTTCTGAGCTGCGATGTTAGCTTGTAGCAGTATGTCCTAGGCCTGTTTTGTTAATAATAATGTCTGTCTTAGATGGTTCTTAGAATTGTACCCTCTGAGTTCATTAAAGGTCCTTACTCTTCAATGCTGCTGCTTTTTTGGAGCAAAACAGCCCTTTATTTGGAGCATCTGGCAAAAGTGCCTAAAGCTGCCCGGAAAAGAGACAGCTGAGGTGGAAAAAGAAAGATCAGGGTGCCTGCTGCACAAGCCAGCAAATGGGTTAGCAGGTTAACAGTATCAGCGCCAAGGCAGGCAGTTTTGGGAAGGTGCTTTTCTGCTTTGTCCCCCTGTGACTCCGCTCACCCCTCCGCCTTTCCCCGCGCCCCGGCCGCCCCCGGCGCCGAGCGGCTCCCGCGCCCCGTTCGTCCCCCGGCGCCGAGCGGCTCCCGCGCCCCGTTCGTCCCCCGGTGCCGAGCGGCTCCCGGCCGGCTCGCCGCGCCCCGGCTCCCCGGGAGTTAAGGGGCGGGCCGTGCGCAGGAGGCCGCTCGCTGCAGACAGGCGGCAGCTGCCCGCCCGGCGCCGCCCGCGGCTGCTTTGTTGCCGGCAGGAAAACGGGAGCCTGTGCCAGCCCTGGGGGGCGGCGCAGCCCCCCCGCGCGCGCACAGGGGCTGCGGCTGCGGGGCCTGAGCCCCCCTAGGCCGGAACTGGGCAGGCGGGACTCGGGGCTGCGCAGTCCCGGCAGAGCCCGGGGCAGCCGGGGCGCTCCCGGCCGTGCTCGGGCCCCGCGGGCGGGTGCGCCCGGTGGGAGCCGGTGCTGCTGTGCAGAGCAGAACGGGGTTTCAGTCCTGAGCTTTGAAAAGCTGGGAAATTCCTCAGAAATCATTCTAAACCAGCAGAGAGCTGGTTTAAGATGCAAAGCCAAACATCCAGAAGTGAGGAGCTCTCAGCATTTTATGGTTAATTGTGACAACTCTTCAGCCTCCTATGTGCTTCTTGTTGGCCACAGGTAATTTCTTTGTGTTCAGCCTCTGCCTCGTTTGGCCTGCAAAGTGCTCATGTGGAAGAGGTGCAATTAGGGTAATTAGTACAGCTATGCAAGGCTGCTAAGAAGCACCTGAACAGTAAAGCAGACTTCGCGGCAGGTTGTGTTATGGTCATCACCAGAGGGTCCACCCCAGTTTTATCCTGGCCCCCTCACACACACACCTCCAGGCCTGACCCCCGGCTTCCAAAATGGATTTGTTTGTGCTTTTGGAAGGCAGCTGCAGGTGAAGTGTAGGGATGTGTGTGCTGAAGGGGTGGCTGACTCTCCAGAAGCCCTGACTATGGATCCTTGGGTAGGACGTGAGCTCTGGTGATGCCTGGATGCGCAGGAGCTGGTGGCTCTGGTTACTTTTCTGAGGCTGTGTAAGCAAAGAGCTGACTGAGCCCTTGGTTTCTGTCTCACGTTCACAGTCGAGATCCCTCCCCTCCCTGGATGCTCACTCAGTGGAGAGATGCGAGGAGGTAAGGATGCTGTTAAGCTGCACTCTGCTCGGTACTTGGCACATCCGTTGCAGTATCGGCTGTTTTCGAGCGGAGATGCTGCTTGCCTCCTGACCAATGCAGCGATTCCCTGTTGCTCCCTGTGAAAGGAGCTGGAATCGTAACCAAGAGGGTGAGCGAGTGATGCGGCTGCTGCACAGAGAGTGACTGAGGGGAAGAAAATTGGAGAGGCTGGAATATGTGCCTGCCTCAGCAGCACTGCAGTGGTGAGGCCACCGGCTGGCTACATGCGGGATACTGTTCTTTATGCATTGCTACAGAGAACCCAGAAGTCGGGAGGAAATGCATCAGCCTCCTTTTTCCCTGCTTCTCTCTTGTCATCATGCATTAATTGCTGAGAGTTATTTTCCTTCCTGTGGCTGACTGCCTGCATCTCTTCTCATACTGCAGGAGAGACGGGGAGGGAGACAGCACAGCATCACCCCGGTGTCCTGTCCCACAAGGAGGATTCTGCAGGATGTGCCAGTGCAGTCAGAGGCTGCTGAAATGGTGCACAGAACCTCTGGAACAGCTGGATTTAGGATTATTAATGCTTTATAAAGGTGTCCCAGACTCCATCTAGCAATTAGCTGGAAACATCGCCTGCCCTTTGGGGCTTGCTGACTGCTTTCTGTTTTCCTCTCATTATTCGTTTCACGCTCATCTGGGTCAGCAGCATTTGAGCCAGGGGAAGGGACTTTCTTGGCCAGGAACCGGAGGGTGCTGCGTGGAAAGCGCAGGTGTGAGCTCTGAAGGGAGCTGCAGTCTGGCCGGCCATGGCTCAAGCAGCTAAACAGCTGAAGAAAATAAAAGACATTGAGGCTCAGGCTCTGCAGGAGCAGAAGGAGAAGGAGGAATCCAACCGCAAACGCAGGAACCGCTCTCGGGACCGGAAGAAAAAGGTCAGTGGCTCTGGGGCAAGCAGCCCTGTGTCAGGTGCCTGTGCTGGTTTGTCGGGGGGTGCAGGGGGAGATAACAGAGGGGCAGGCTGGTCCCTGTACAAATCTGTGTGCAATCAGCACCTGAAGCAGCCTGCCAAAGAGATGACAACTTTTGGGGCCAGGAATCTGCTGTTTGCCCTAACAGCTTGTGGGGCTGGGGGAGGGTATAAAAAAGCCCGGTAAAGGGAGGAAGGACGGAAGGGAGAGCTTTGTTAAGGCAGCTAAAGAGACTCACTCAGCCCAGTAACAGATTTGATCTCTAGGATGAAATTGCTGGCCTCTGACTTCGTGCAGTTTCCCACAGTTGCTCTGTGCCTGCAGAGCAGAGGGGCAGGAGACCCCCACCCCTTTCTCTAGTGAAGGAGCAGTCGCGATGTCCACTGCATGTCCTGCTTGATCTCTGCCAGGACTCTGAAGCCAGGGCATAGTGGGAGACAACCACAAACAGAGAAAGCGGTTTTGTGCAGGGGACCGTGCGCTCTGCTGCTGCTCAGGGCAGGTGTCTGTGGGTGGGACACGGCCCTCCCGGCCATGGGGTGTTACTTGTGGCAGCAGGTGAGCTGGGGGGTCAGGAGCCAGAGGCGTCTTTCCCCTCTGCTGACACCGGTCCAAGGAGCTGTGGCTCTGTGAGCTGTTCCAAGGTGCAGCTCCTCTCTGGAAAGTCACTGCCGCTTTTTTCTTGCTGCCGGCTCCCTGCAGGAGCAGGCATGTTGCTGAGATAGCTTTGCTGCCCCTTGAACACCTCTTGAACTGAATGTGCTTCTCACAGCAGGGCCTGAGGGTGTATGTGCTATGCACCAATGCAGAGAGGCAGGGAGGAGAGACCAAACCAAGGGTAATCAAGGGTACATGTGAGAGGAGGCTGCAATACAAGGATGTCTAAAGTGGGTTTCTCCTCTGCCTTTGGCAGAAGACTTGGATACTTCTGTGTGCCCCTCTGAGCAGGAGCCTCTCAGCAGAGCTCTGCTGCTTGCAGCATCGCAATAGCTGCGCCCGGAGTGTGCTGAGGAGAGCTGCTGAGGTGCTGGGCACCGCTAACCAGCCCTCGGGCTTTTATTCTTCCTGCCACGCTGCTGGACAGCTGCTGGTTCAGGCTGTCTGGTCTCATCCTGGACACGGGAATCCCTAGGTGTCGTTCCTCCCTGTTTCTGATGAAGACTCTGTGAGTCTTTGAGGAAACCATCCTCTTCCCTTCTGTCCCTGCTCTCCCAAAGCACAGTGTGTGTGTGTCTTGTTGATGGGTTGGGAATTCCTAAGATACCTGCAAAGTGTCTGGACTTCCTCATGTGGAAGGTACTGGAGAGGGCACCTTCTTGCCAGCTCCTTGCGAGAGCCCCAAGTTGCACTTGCTGCCAAGACGCGCTGTGACACCAGCCAGGGAGCTGGAGCAGCGCCCCTGACACCCAGAGGGCTCCGCTTCCCCAGATGGGGCAAATAACCCTTTTGGAGTGTATTATTTGGGGTTGTCGCACCATGGGAAGCACTGAACAAGCTTCCAATAGTCACATCTATTCCTACATTTAGTGGAAATGCTGAATTTTGAGGAATTATGAGGTCTAGCCTAATGTGTTCGTGGGTTTTCAGGTGCCCTGCAAACACGCAGGTGTGACAGAGAGCAGCCTGTGAGAAAAGGAGGCTGTGAACTGAACGGAAGTTCACTGCCATTAGAGAATTTACCAAGCATCACCTGGGCTGGCTCCTTGCTATTCCTACTGCGGCATCCTGGCCTCAAGTTTCTGCGCGTTTTGCTTAGACGGCCAGTTCGCGGGGGACCAGTTACAGCTGCTGGGCTGCATGTGCAACCGCTGGCGTGGTCGGGCGCACCAACAGGCAGGTGGTGACGGGCAGGAGCAGCATCTGTGCTTTGGATGCGGGTATCTGCCTTTTGTGTGTGTGTGTGTGGTTCTGGGAAGTGGAGACGTTCAGGAGCACCTCCTTTGGTTGCAGCCGTGCTGTGGTCAGGCTGTTTTGGGGGGCAGAAAGCCCTCCCTTGGAAGTCAGGCAGAGCACTTAACTACACAGACAGTCCTGCCTTCCGCAGGGGTAGGGGCGACCAGCACGGCACATTGTGAGAGTGTGATGTTTTGCTGCAGTTTGTGAGGCAGGTCTGTAACTTATGTGAACACACTTATAGAGACCTCAAGCATGGATGGAGAATAAATGTGAACACAACCAGCTGGCATCCACTGTCAGAAGAAACCCCAGGCTGAGGTGTGCGAGCTGGGAGAGGGGCCAGATCCTGGATGAGCCGCTCTGAGAAGACTGAGCCAGCGTGGAGGATGCTAATGAGAATGCTTTTGTGTGGAAGGAATTTTGTGTGCTTAGGGAGACAGGGAAATGTAGGAAGTAGAACAGTCAAGTAGGGTTTGGAACAACAGCCACAAACTGTCAGACAGAGGAGCAATTACAGATGCGTAGGACAACTGAACGGTCAGGTAGGGTGACCACACTTGTGCTTGTTTTGTGACAAGCGAAGGGGCTCACTCACCTGCCCTTCACTGATGAGCTGTGTCAGGGTGGTACTTAAGTCCAGGGTTCAAAGCACCAGGACAGTGTTGAGTCTTGTCTGCTGTGAACGTCCGGCGTGTAAAGCTCGGGATGCGTTTTGTGTACGCGGCTGCTGGCCGCCCGGGGCAAAGCGGGCGCCCCGTCACCCGTGACCTGGGGCGCTGGGGGGTGGAGCAGTGTGGGGGGTTTGCTCCCCACCTCTGCCCAGTGTGCCGTGGAACTGACCCTCCAAGCTCTGTCACGGCTCCTGGGGAGGCAAGTCCCGTCAGGGTTTGGGAGGATTACATCAGCTGGCTGCATTGTCAGGGGATTCAGACCTCTGATTCATAGGAGCTTAATAAATATTTAGTTCTTGCTTTAGGCTGGGTTGGGAAGTACAGGGGCTGTGTGTGACGATGACTTCCTCTGATGCTGTTTACGTGACCTGCCACTGGCGTCCCTACAAATGCTATCAGAATTAAAAAGCATCCGTGCTGTGCTGTGTTGTACTGCTCTGCTGTCGAAGGCCTGTAAGGGGGCATTTTTCCTCACAACCCACTCAGGTTTCCACTTCATCTCTCTCTGTGTTTCTCTGATACAGAATCAGTAGGAGGAAGAGGCTGTTTCAAACTTACCTTTGCCTAAACTCTCCAGTTTCACTCGCCGCTGCTCACAATCACTCTCTAGCATTTTTGTTAGGGTGCAATGCCGCGTACACTGGTTATCACAGCAGTGTCTGTGCTCCCAGCATTTGTGTTCTCCTCGCAGAGTTTGCATTAAGCGCGGGGGAGGGATGGCAGAGGGCCGTGCGTGGCGTTTGTGTGCAGGGAGGAAGATGGCAATGCAGGAATTGTACTATCTCAATGTTCTTCCACAGTGGGGAGGTCACGGGAGTTTCTGGCTGAGTGTGGTTTGTTGCAATGGGCACAGGCCAAGAGCTCCCTCAAATGACCCAATTAGAAAAATCAGCACATTTATACAGTAGCAGTTCCTGTGGTGTTTACCTTTTCCTTCTTTCACTGTCTGCCTTGCCCTTTGCAGGATGTGGTACCAAGAGAGCCCAGTCTCTCAGATGATGTGAGCTGATGGATAATGAACCGTGTTTAACTTGGGAAGTCCATCCCTTTCCCAGAAAACAGTTGGCCACAAATACTGAAGTCAGTTGTAAGTGACGAACAGCGTGTGCAGTCCGCAGCAAGCGCGGCGTTTTGGAGCCCGTGTCCTTTCCTGACACGTCCGGGCAGGAGGGAGACGTGGTGCCGTGAGGGGAGGGCGAGCGGCCGTTCAGCTGCGCTCGAGCAGGACACGGGCGCCTGCGCCGGGACGCGGCGCCGGAGCGGAGCAGCTGCTGCAGGACCCGCTGCTGGCGGGAGGCGCCGGGGAGGCTGGTGCTGTTCTGCACCGCCGCTCTGCAGCCTCTTAAATTATTCAGGTGATAACGGCATCTACAGTGCTTGGTTAGCCCACCAGATGTCAAGTACTAGAATGAGGTGAGCAGCGTTTGAAGCCCCGTAGCATTCAGAACTCGATTTTGGGAGCAGGTTCTCTCAGACTGCGCCCTCTCCACCGCGACTGCCGAGCAGGGCGCTCGCAGTGCACGGGGACCGAGCCCTGTCTGGAGAAACGCCATCAGGAGGACGAGCAGCAAAGGCGGCTCCTGGTGGAAGTGTGTGCTTCATAGCCCGTGGGCCAGGTTATTCACAGCAGGAAACTCCCCTAGTGTGCTGAAGCTGAGGTACAGCAGGCTAGATCTGAGCCCAAAGGAAAGCAGCTTTACAGACTGCTAAAATTAGAAGTTTAGTCTGAATTATGCTAATTTATTTTAATTGTCTAACTGTGTCAAGGTTCTGCAGAAATGTACCCTCTCTGTGCCGGTCTGGAAAGGTGCAGTGTCGCTGGGGGAGTGATGGAAGGATGGGTCAAGGATTGCAGAGATCTCTGGGTTCCCTGCCCTACTTCGGTTTCCCTCGCAGTCCTCATCCCCAGCTCTCAAAATGCCGTGAGGGCGGGTTCTGAAAACATTGGCCCTGGGTTGGATGGACCAGCTTTGTTAAAATCTTAGATGAGTAGAGGGCAGACTTCTGGGTGCAGGGAGTTCCCGTCACCCTCTCTCTGTAAGGGGACTGCTCAGTATGGCAGAACCATCTGAAAATTCACATTTCCCTTCAGAGCTGAGCTATGTCGGGTTTTGAGACACAGTGCTGCAAACAGCAGCAAAATTCAAGCTCCCTTCCTATTTGCAAATCAAATTTTGCTGACTGGGTGAAACATTAAGCCAGAGCCATATATTTCTGTGTAGGGGCTGCAGATGTGGGGGACTGTGTTAAATCGGTGGCTTCAACATCTTGCAGCCTTGGTGAAAAATCTACAGCAGCAACAAAGCAGCAGGTATTCACCAAAGTGTCTTGGGAGGCGGAGGGAGAGAATGCAGCAGCGGGAGAGCATTCAGAAAACAGACAAGGCTTCTATATTTATACAGAGGTGAGGAAGGGAGCGTGTGCGCACGCGCGCGTGTCCAGGTCACTGAGAAGACTCCTGCTTAAGCAGAAAGGTACTGCAGAAAGGCAACAAGCAGAAATAAAGGCAACGGTCCTTCGCTGCACTGTGGTGATGGGACTTGTCGGGACTTGTAGGGTCCATTCATGTGCACATGTTGGACCTTTTAAATGGGAAATATAGAGACGGAGTGCTGAAATCCTTTGCAAAGTAGAAAGTACACTGGATTTTTAAGTAATCTAATGTTTTCTGCAAAGGAATAATAAATATTTTCACCTTTTTACAGTGTCAGTTGTCCAGAAAACTAAGGCTTTCGTATACTCCACAAGAAACGTGTAGTGTATTCCGGAGTCCGTTTAGTTCTGCCATGGTGCCATGCCTGGAGTGGGGAGCATCGTGTCTGTTTCCCAGGACTTGCTGATTACAGCGCAAAGCAAAGGATAAGATAAATGCTGTGGGAATGGGCTGTTTTGGTGGGTGTGACACAGGTGTGGGGTGAGCTAAGGACAGTTCCCGCTTTAACAGTGTATTTCCTGGCTGCACGGAGCGGCCCTGGACACAGGGCAGACGCCGCCACAGGCCCTGGGCAGGTACCCGGCGGCTGGTCGGGGCCGCGGACACCGGCCTCCCTGCGCGCCCAGCGCTCGTTCCAGTTCTGCCCCGCCATCTGGCGCTTCCACGGCCGCCGAGGCCGCACCGGTGCCTGGCATCCTGATGCACTGGGTAGGATGTACTCGAGAGTGTCTTCTATTTTAAGGGACATACGAGAAAAAGAAGAGGGCAGTGCCTGTGCTGTCACCTCACAGGGTCTAAGCTCCCCAGCTCTCTCATAGAACCAGTCTGTGCTCACAGAGGTTTCCTTCCTTCCTTCCTTCCTTCCTTCCTTCCTTCCTTCCTTCCTTCCTTCCTTCCTCCCTCCCTCCCTCCCTCCCTCCCTCCCTCCCTCCCTCCCTTCCTTCCTCCCCTCCTGCCTCCCCTCCTGCCTCCCCTCCTGCCTCCCCTCCTGCCTCCCCTCCTGCCTCCCCTCCTGCCTCCCCTCCTGCCTCCCCTCCTGCCTCCCCTCCTTCCTCTCCCTGCCTCCCCTCCTCTCTTCCTCTTCCCCGCTCTGTTTGCTGCTGGCAGTGGCCTGGGCAGTGGCGTGGGGGGGGGTGTTGGTGTGCTACAGAGCTCTCAGAAAAGGAAAACTTGCTTTTACTCCAGTGGGAAATGTTATGGTTCTGCTTCCCACCTTTAAAGCTGAAACAGAAGTTCTATCTGTGGGCCACTGTCTTTGGTACAGGGGTATTTCAGCTCCAGGAGGTGCCTGCGTGGGGTCTGGATGTGGCCTGCAGGCTATAATTTTCTAAGCTTTTTCATTCTTCAGCTCTTTCCTTGGCAAAATCCTCTCCGCTCAGTGACGGGTTTGGTGCAGGCAGGAGCAGCTCGGCGGAGCGCGGCCGGGCAGCACGGCTGGGCAGCGCGGCGCACACGCGGCTGGGACGCGCCGCCGCGACGCGAAGCAACGTGCTCCCGCTGAAGAGCCCAGCGGCGATCACCGGGCTGACCCCCTTTCTGGCAGTGCTGGGAAAAGTGCTTTCTGTCAAGCCCGCTGTCAGATGGCTGGGAGCTGAGATTGCAGTAAGAGGAGCCGCGCTGTCACAGGACAAAAGGATAAAATATCTGCTGTGCATCAGTACTGTATCAGCAAAACTCCTTCTCAAAACTTGGGCACTCATCCCTGCCAACGGTGAGATACACCCCCCGGACCCGGCCGGGGAGTCCTCCGAGGTCAGCGACAGCTCAGTAACGCACAGACCGGATCCCCCTCTGCATCCAAAATGCGAAGCAGCAGCATTCGCTGTACCCTGACGTGTCAGCAGGGATCGGCAGCGCGTCCCTGTGACGCAGCAGAGGGTGATTATTCTGTCGTTCTTGCACTGCCACAGACACTGTGGGTAAATTGCAGGTATTTGGGTAGAGGAGCTGGCATCTTTCCCTAATTCACTTTGCTTTAAAGCTGTGCTAAAGAGCTAAGAGTCCCATGAGGACACTGGAGCAAGCGGGTCCAGGAGCCCTGCTCGCAGCTGCAATAGTGAGGCACCTTCCTCCTAAAGCGGGCAGATAAGGTCTGTTCACCGGGAAGGGGCATCGCAGATTTGGAGTTGTGGTTTGAATGCTGCAGAGGTGGCGTGTTTGTCCGTTTTGCTGGAAATAAATGCAGCGTTGCACACAGAGGAGAACAGAGGGTGCCCAGTAATAACATAGGAACCTGTAGTTGGTTCTTGATGAAAATAATCTATTGTGTCGTATTGGGAGAAGGAAGAAAAAAAAGCTCAACAGAGCAGGAAGCTTCGGAGTTTCCTTTATTGTTCTTGTGAGATTTCTGGAAAAAAAACCAAAACAAACCAAAAAACAAACAAACAAACAAAAATACCCCACCACAAACACAAAAATACACACACACAAAAGCAACAGACAAAGCAAGTAACACACTTCTTGTCCTCCCGGAGCTGCAGCCCCTGCGGTTGGCTCCCCCCGAGCTGCCTGCTGTTCACGGCCGAGCTTTGCCCGCAGGTTACGGGGACGCTGGGCTTGTTTAATGATGAAAAGTGCCTGGAAAATATACATATATCATGTTTATGGTTTAAAGTAAAAGAGGTACCTGACATGCCAGTGATGTGATTGGGAGCTGCCAGTAAACAACAGAGGCTCGAGGAATTTATTTGGATTCCCAAGCACGGAAACATGGGAACACTGGTTTAGCAAGAGGGTGAACTATTACAGGGGAAACTTTGCAATTGTGGAGTAGGCTGAGTCTTGAAATGAAAGTGGTGGAAATGGCAGAGTGCAGGACAGAGATGTTCTGTCTGTAGGAGACTGCTTCAGGTTAGTGTGTTTCATATTGCAAAGCAAATTCCGTCAGAAGTGTAGCATAAAACCCCTCAAATGGTTCAAATCTTTCTCTCTGCCCTCACGTTTCAGAGCTTCTTGGCTTGTACTGACCTGCCGTAACCTGGCAGCTCAGTGGGGACACGCGCTGTGCGGGGACCGGGGTCTGGCGTTTCCCGGCACCCACAGTGGTGTTTTTTGCAAAGCCCCAGGGAATGCTGGTGCAAAGTGCCGCGAGAGCGTTCAGTCTGGAGGCAGGCAGACGCGCGGTCCCGAGCGCGGGGCGTCCTTGCCGTGCAGGGGGCTCTGCGAGGGGGTCAAGCAGCGATTTTGCAGAGCAAGCGCACAGGGAAGGTTGGTGCTCCGTCCTGTCACCCGCTACCAGGAACGTTCTCTGCTCTGGCTTGCACGGCCTGTTTGCCATTTGGAATTACCTCTTCCTCTGGCGCAAGGGGAGACGGGGACAGTGTTGTGCTGCATGATACTTGGCTCTGCTGGCTTTTCTGTGGACTGTAACAGCCCTTCCTGATTTCCCCATTAACCGCTCTGTGGTGCTCAGCTCCCAGCACTTGCTGACGGCACCGATAACCTGGAGTAACAGCATCTTAGTTTCGAACCATTGAGGGTGGTGAAAGGGGATTTTTTATTAATAACCCAAATTATCCTGAGAAACAGCAGCTTGCCTGACGTTAAATATTAAACTCCGCTAAGTGGGTGAGCCGGAGCGCAGGAGCAGCAGCACGCCGGTAATGACTTGCTGTGGCAGGAGGCGGCAGCGGTGCTGGCCAGTGTGCGCTAATCCTTGCTCCTTGGAGCCCTCCATCCCCAGGCAGTCAGGTGTTCCTCCACACAGCTCCCGGCTTCTGAATGGCATTTTGCATGCTTTAAACAGATCAGCACATCAAAGGCTGGCAGAGCCTTTCTCTGGCGTTGCCATGGCAGCGGCAGCTGGGAGGATTTGGATGTTTCTAGGATGGGATTTTGTTGCTGGGTGTGTTGGGGCAGAGCGGGGCTGCTCCGCACACCGACATTCGGTGTCATCATGGGAACGAGCGCGGCTGGTGCTGCTGGCGGCACGTGGGCGTCCCGCTGTGTAACGGGACAGTCTGCCCCAGTTTGGGGGCGCTGGGATGCAGAGCGCTGCACCCGAGCTGCTCAGCCCAGCTCTCTCCAGCCCGGGAGAGGAGGGAGCCCTTCCCATGCTGCACTGCATGTAGAAGTAGGTCAGCTGAATTATACCCTTAGAAATGCTGGTTTCTCTCCCCTGGCTCTCGAGGGAGCCGAGGCAGCAAGCTCTGCTTCAGGCGTTGACTCTGTAGGTGCCTGACGCTGTTTCGGTGACCCTGCCCTCGGGAGGTCTGAATCAGGTGCCTCTTCTGTCCCCTGCAGCTCTGCACATGCCGGGTGCAGTCAATTTCCAGGACTGCATATAAAGCTGAGCTTTAAACACCGTGAAAGTATGACATCGGTCCAGCTTATCCTAAGTAGGTAAATGAGCCGTTGTGAAGCTCCTGCAGATGTCTCAGAGCTGGTTCGTGGCTGGTGTGTTGCGAGTGCAGTTGTGTGTCCAGCGATGGGGGGTGGCTGCTGGAACCCTGGCCTGGGGGGCAGATTTCTGTTTGCGGGTGTGTGCTGGGCACCTCTGTGAGCAGAGCTGGAGAGGATTGTTTGTTCAGACCCATTTCTGCAGAGAAGGATCAGTCCGGGCTGTTGAGAGGAGCAGTTGCACTGATGTTTTGTAGGAGGTAAGGACCGTTCACTTCAGCAATAAGCGCTCCCACGTCTCCTGTACGGTAGCTGACGGAGCTTTGAGGGGCAGGTTCTAGGGAGGCTTTGTTCCCAAATTTTTACTGCTGAGACTGGGAAAAAGTGCTGATAGTGCAGACATTCAGTGAAAAAGGTCCACTGGGGAAATGAAATAGTTGATCTCCTTCAATTGTAGAACAATAGTGAGACTCCCATTAGCTCTGCTCGGTCAGTGGAGCTCTGTCCTCACTCCTGTTCTGCAGAATTGTTCACTTTCCAAAGCAGCGTGTGAGTGAGTGTTTCTGGGACGCTGGGACTCTGCTTCTCTCATCCAGAGGCATCTTATGTAATTGAATTAGACCTTAGGAAAAGCTGCTGTGTGATGAAATCATCCTAAATGCTGATCAGTGAGAGCAGGGCTGTGGGCATACAACAGCAATGTGCACATCTCTTCTGAATCATTCGTTAATTACCCTCAAATGGAACTCATGGGTTTCAAGATTTCAAGTGGATTTTCTGCAGATCTGCCAGACTGTTCTTCAGAGCACTGCAGTAGCTGGAGAAAGGTGCAGGCTGTTGTACTGGGAGCAGGATGTGGTGGTGCGGGCTGTTGTTCTTGCTGTTCTTGTTGTTCGTATCGGGTTGTCCAGGTGTGCTGAGGGTGCTCAAGAAATAATTGAGTCCATTGTATCTGAAAGAACTAGTCGTGATGAAAAGCCACATGTGGTCACCACCAGAACATGGGCAAATACACATTCAATAAAGCCTTTGGCTCCTTTGCCTGTTCAGCAAGGTGATGAACACAGGCTCAGTCTTAGACGTCTGTACAAGATTGAACTTGGGGAAGGAGTAAGAACGTGCAGTTGCACTCCAGACCTCAGGGCATTGGCTTTTTGGTTGAGAAGGCTTGGATTAAGCTTGGATTAAGGAAGAGTGAGGGCAGCGGGACTGAGAGACAGGAAACGGGTTGCAGAGCTGTTCTCTGCAAACAGTCGCGTCCTTCGGGCCTGTGAATATTGCAGCGTTTGTTGTGCTGGTCAGTGCGCCTCGCAGTCGTGTCGTGCACAGTCACTCAGGAGCTGGGTTACCGCTCTGCGCGGATTTCTCGGTGGAGAGAAGGAGCTGCTCAGACTCAGCTGCCCCAGCCCTGCGTTGGTTCCTGCCCAGCAGGAGCAGCGCGCAGCCTGCCGGGATCCGCCTGCTCCCGCGGGAGGCTGCACTGCGCTGCCGCCACGCGTGCACTGCGCTGCTGCCACGCGTGCACTGCGCTGCCGCCACGCGTGCACTGCGCTGCTGCCACGCGTGCGCTGCGGCCAGGCGCTGCCTGTCCCCGTCCTCAGGTCCCCACGCAGGCGTAACATTTGGGCATCTCGGTGGATTTGTAATCCTGCAGTTACCGGTGGGTCCAATAGGATCCGTAACCGGGGTGGATTAACTGCAGCCTGGTAGGGGTCTTGTTAGGTCTTTCAGGCTGGTGCCTGACTGAAAGCAGGACTCTGCACCATACGCAGCAATTAAGAAGTGATGTGCCTTTGGGCCATATTGTGGGCATAACGCCAAACTCTGAGTTCCCAGAACTGGGATTTTTCAGATTCAAAGTGAGTTTGGTGATGCTTTTTGCTCTCAGAACTGCCTGGTTTCAGACAGAAGGAAAAACAGTGGATGTTAGTCCTGTGAGTGAGATGTCCTCTGGCCCACTGTATTGGGAGAGCCAGATGCAGAGGTTGCTGAACACTTTCTATCTGTGCAGAAATCTTGTTTGCAGCCGGGATAGTGCAGAGCTAAGCCATAGCATAAACAGTGAGCCATGAATATTCCTTTTCTCTGGGGGCTCTGCCGCTCTTTCACGTCTTTGCTCTGTGAATCCAGCTTCCTGAATTTTTGTGCCTGAATGAGTATAAACAAGATAAATCAGTGTGATGAATTTTGCAGTTGAGTTGCCTGGCTTACCCAAACGATGAGCGAAAAGAGCACCTTACGACTCATGCCATAAGATGCCAGAGAGGCACATGCTATGGAGCTGTCTGCTCAGTGCGCTCGCAGGGAGGTGCAAAGGGCTGCCTAAACACCCCAATTTTGGGCTCAGACTGTTTCCTCTCCAGGAACTAAACCGTGGTTGTGCTGGCACAAGGCAGCCTTCTTTCGGAGTAAAACGGCAGGCTGATTCATCTCCAAACTCATGCCTTTGGAGGCAACAGTGCGCAGTTCAAGAAACGCAACCTGCAGAACATCTGTTTGATTTTTGTTTCTGGATTTCCTTTGTGAATCTCACAGCCCAAATAGTGCTGAACTGACGGATGACCATGAAACTTTTTCTTAGATCAAGGGTATGGTGGAGGGAGATTTCTTATGGCCATTAGCTGCTGAGCTTTGCAAACCCAGCCCACTGGATTTCTTGCGAGTTTTCATTTGTCCCCTGGTTCTGGGTGCCGGTTTTTAGACTGATTTGGGGAGAAGTACTTGTAAATAGGCTTCCTCCCCTCCTGCTGCAATAAAGGAGATGGAGAGGCAACTAGGGAGAGAACAAGGGCAGGCAAGTTTGTGCATAGCAAATCTTTGTCTCCCTCCCACCAGATAACGTTGCGTAGCTCCCCCTCTGACAGAAAGCTGGAGAGCAGGTGTTGGTGTGGACCTTTCACCTGCACGTTCCTCTGCTGCTCGGGGCTGGTGATTCCAGCACTTCGGAAGCTGAGGGATTAGCCGTTGGAGAGGTGAGGCACTAGCAGCTCCTATGGACCTCCAGAGCAGTGATGATCACCGTACAGAAACCACCAGTGCCACGGGAAGGCACAAGGCCCAGCCTTGCTGTGCCTGCCCTGGGCAGCGGAGCGTCTAGTTCAGCGCTGGAGAGCGTTGTGAGCTGGTAATTTATGCCTCCGTCACTGCTGTTCTCTCTTAACGCGAGCCAGCAGTCTGACGGCAGCGCTGTTTTTTACCCCAGCTCTCTCCTTGCATGAATCTGAGTACCTCCCGTTACCCATGGCTGGGCAGCAGTAGCGGAATTGCGAAGGATCTAAATTATTCAGCTTCTGTTGCTGACTCAGCTTAAAACCTGCATTCACGTTTCCGAAGAGAACAGCTTGTTGACCAGCACCAGGAGCCTGGCGGCTCCTCGGGGCCGCAGCGAGCGGCAGGATCCCGGGGATGGTTTCCTGTGCGAGCAGGACGGGGCCGCGCGGGGCAGCCCCGCCGGGGCACGGTGAGCGCTGGGGGAGAGCAGCTGTCCTGCCTGGTTTCAGCCCTGAGCCCTTTCTGGCACCGCTCCTCCAACTGCCGAATGCAGGAAAGGCTGCATGTCATTCCATGAGCAAAAGCACACACGGTTTCCTTAAAATACTGAAGCCCACTGTTAAAGTTATTTACTCTTCTTCAAGTCACTGTGTTTAAGGTTCTCTGCTGCACACACTACACTCTCCATTCCCTTAAATGAAACGAGAAGAACAGCTGAGGACAGACTAGCAGCAGGCAGCGAAGCGTCTGGTGCTGGGTGATCGCGTCTCTAGTTGCACAGGAGGTAACAACGCAGAGGAAGGAGCCTTGCGTTCCTTCACAGCTACATCATAGTGCAGCTGAAGAGTTTCTCCAAAGGTCAGAGGCAGAACTTTGTATCTTGAAACCCGAAGGAGCAGTTTCCTTTAGAGAACTCCTCTTCCTTGGAGATTTCTGGCAGAGAGCTCTCTGCCCCAGCGGCGCTTTCTGCAGCGGCTGCTGGAATTCAGTGTTTTCATTTTGGTTGCAGACCTGGAGTGCAGTGGCACTAACGCATCAGGGCTGCTGAATCTCATCCCAGGGCTGGGGGAGAAATTACTTTTCCTGTGGGTATGATAGATATTATAGCATCCAGGGAGCAGCACTGAAGACGATACTGAAACCTTGGCTCCCGAAAATCCCCTGGAGCCCATGGGGGTGCACAGTGGCCCCACTGGGAGCTGACAGCTATTATTCGGTGTAACTCTTGGCTGCTTTTTCTCAACGTGAGTTTGCTCTTCCTTAGCGAGTATCCCTGTTGTGTGCACTGTAAATCACTTCCCTTCGCAGAGCTCCAGTGCCAGATGAGCATCGCTCTGCAGTGTCCCCCTGAGCACGAGAGGGTGGGGTGGGAGCGGTCTCCAGGAGCTCTGTTCCTTTGGACAACTGGTGTGACTCCCTTGCGTGTCTTTCAGAGAGGGCATGCACCAGCCACTGTGGACCCCTTGCCTTCTTGCTGCAAGCAAGGATCTCCTGAAGGGATGCTGGAGCAGGAGTCTGCTGTGCAGGTAGAAGGGGGGAAGGGGCGCGTTCATTCTATTGCAGTTGGCTGCAGGCCCTACAGAGGGACGGGAGCTGCTCTCACTAGACATCATTTGCCACTTCAGTTCCATCTCGGTATCCTTCATTTGGGACTGGGCCCAGCTAAGCTCTGCAGAGACCAGTGAACAACCCGGAGTGTTCTGCTAACTGCCTCCAGCCCAGCCTGCTTAGGGCAGCACAAACCAAGAGACAGCACGGTTCTGACTGCGCAGCTGTTTCATTGTGCTTTGTATTTCTGAAGTTTCGTCTTCCCTGCACTGTTTGGAGAGTGGGGTTCACGCATGTGAGCCCCTCCCTGTTTGCAGCTCGCAGATATGCTGATGAAGTGCGCCTCAGGCACTGACTAACCGCGCCGTGTCCAGCCTGGCAGCGCTCCCTGACGTGGGACAGCCGGTAATCTGCAGCCCGCAGGCGGGAGCCTCCCCGGCACGCCGGCGGGCAGGTGTGCGTGGCGATAGGGCGCGGTGCTGCCGCTGATAACCCGGCCCGGGCTGGCTGTGGCGCTTGCTGTGGCTGCGGCATTCGGCGTTGTGGGTGATCTGAGCTGCAGCCCGTGGCCGCGCCGGGCGAGCTGCCGTCCCCCCGCAGCAATGCCATGCCTGCGGTACGCGAGGGTGAGTACTGAGGCATGGTGGGGGCTCGCTGGGCAGCACTCGGGGGAGAGGAATTGGGTCAGGTCTCGGGCTGTTGGTTTACATGTGGGAGTTTAGATATGTCCTGGCCAGTCACATGGACTTTGGTCAAGAGAAAATGGCCCTAGTCACCAACAGATTGCAGCTTAACGGACCACAGAATGGCAGGAAGGGTTTGCTGCCCTTCTTGGGTTGCTGGGAACTGGCCTAAGGTCGTGTTGGGAGCCGGTGGCAGAGCCTGGCATTGAATCCAGAATGGCCAGGTCCTGCTGGTGCTGTACTTGCCTGATCCTTCTCAACGCTGCTTTGTTGGCAGAAGGGATGTACCCCCAGGTGTTGTGGTTTTTTGAGCTATTTTAGTGCTAAATGTTGATGTCTCTGTTACCGTCTTTCTTATTTTACCCACCCGAAGCTCTAGGACAGGTGCAGAGGATGACGTTTCTTTCCAGGCACAGTGCAGCACCAGCTCTGCGGAGGAGCAGGTGGCTGTGCCGCTATGGCTTTGCTTGCATGTCCTCACCAGGGAGCAGCTGGCAGAGATGTATTGCCAGGCCTGTGCTTCAGGTGCTTTCCTGCCAGTGCCTCTTCCCTGCATGGCTCCTGGAGGCTGCGCCCTGCGCTGGCCGGGCCGGCCTGGCTGAGTGCAGCTCGCGGCCGATCTGCTGCAGCCGCGGCGCAGGGACGGCACCGCAGTGCCTCGCGGCGTGCAGGTCCCAGCAGAAAGCCCCTTCTCCGTGCTTTTGCTCATGCGGGCAGACAAAGCAGGTGTGCACTAGCTCTGCTGAAGCAAAGGTAGAGAATGAGTCAGAGCAGACTGCAGAAATCAGGAGCAGTTTATAAGCATCACCAGCAAAGAGAAGCAGGTTTCTCCACCAGGCACCGGGCAGACCCTGACGGCACCGTCTGAGCTCCAGCACATCTCCTGGTGCAAGGGCACTGCCCAGAGCCCAGGGCAAGCTGGAGGATGCTCTACGAGGTGCACTTAGTCCCTGGCTTGCCTCAGGCAGGCTCAGAGCATGTATCTGCTTTCCCCCTTGCACTAGAAACCTCTCAACTCCCCTTCATCCACTGCGCACACATGCCTGAGCCTTGTCACGGTCCGAGCATTAGAAAGTAGGACGTAAGAAGCAGTTACAGTGCTGCTGCATCTGAGCAGCTGTAAGCCCTGTTATGTTGTTAGGAGAGGTGTAGTACCTGAGTGAAAAGCTCTCGTGTGTTGTCTTCAGTCACAGTCTATATATTTTCTGGTGAGGTAAAAATAGCTTTTCTTTTTCAGGATCTGTTGAGAGCAGAGGCTCCTGCTAACATGAGAGGAGAGTGACAGCTTTCCCCTGGGTGTGCGTGGCCTCGGCTGGCAGGAGCGGCAGCTCTGTTAGTTCTTGCTTTGGCTCTGTGTAAAATGAACAATGTCCTGGTCTCCCCACCCAGACCTCTGGTCCAGCCCCTGTTCCTCTCTCTACTCATTGCTGCTGGACCCAGCACTGTACTTCATTGGGGAAGTGATGGTTTGCAAATGACAGAACAAGATCTTGATGCTACTACTTAGAAAATCCATTAGTTGCAGCTGGGAACTGACAGAGACAAGCTTTCACAGGGCTGCAGGCTGTAGCACCAGGGGATCCTTATCGAAGGATCAGTCTGCTGTGCAGGGGCAGCTCCCGAGTCCTTGCTCAATGTAGATTAAGCTGTTTCTGATATCCACCCTCCTCACAGTCCTGAACCCGTTCCAGCTTCAGCAGCAAAGGGGGCCTGTGAGGGGGAAGGACGGAGCCAAATGGCAGCGTAGATGCTGTGTGTATCTGGATATGCTCAGCGGGGACCAAGCTAACTTTGGCCCTGAGCTGCGCCCCCAGCAACAGCCCAGAACCACCTCCTTTTGAGTGCATAGAAAAGGGCTTTCCAAAAGCTAGTGACTCGTGATTATGTGAGGATGGAGGATTGCACATGATTGAGGGGTCAGTCTGGTGCCTACACCCAAAAGCTTCCCCCTCTTCAGTACTTTCAAAGCGCTAATTGACAAGTCACGTCCTTTCCCCCAAACCTGCCAGGGGCCCTCCTTTTGCTTTGGGATTTCTCCTTTGCCAGTTGTGCTGGGTTCTCTTACAGCTCCAACAGCCCCTTGCCGCAGGAACAGGAGCAGATCCTTCATTTTCTGCACGCTCCGATTCACCTGCTGCAAGACAGTCGGGCTCCCCCCGCATCCTGGTCTGGAGGTCTCCGCTGGGCATATAAACCATCGGTCTCTGTGGTATATGCCCTGGGGAGGCCTAGGGCTATTGTGAAATCTCCACTTGGCTGGAGCATGGACAAAGGGGTTCCTCACATTGGTGCATGAAATGAGAACAAACTAGCTTGGCAGATGCCTTCTGGAAATGTCCTTCTGTGCCTCGACTCTCACCAGTCCTGTTGAGATCTGTGGACCTGTGCTCAATCACATGGGCAGAGGCGAGGATGGTTAGAGAACAGGTCTTGGGCATATGGATTTTTCCTTTCATCTGATGAATTTTCCCAATGCTTTTGCTTTTCTCTTTCGTCTGGGTTTGCCGTATGTGCCTGGCAGCCTGTTCTCCTTGCTCTGCTGCCTGCGGCTTTGCTACTGCGGCTCTCTGGACACGCTGGGCTCTGCTGGGCGCTGAGCAGAAACCTGCCAGTAGGTTTTGCTTCCACTGCAGGGACCACTGACAGTGTCACATTTATGTGAATACAGATAGGAGAGAAAGTTCCTGTAAAGGTGGACAGTGTAATTTCTGTTTCTGGGCATTCTGAGTTGACTCTCCGATTCAACTTTCCTGACGTTCACTGATCATCTTGGGAAGACCCTCTGCGCCCTCTTTGATGGCTCTTCATCCAAGCAGCTGTTTCAGTGCGTTGTCCCGGACGGACACACAGCCAGCGTCTGTCTCCTCCGCGTCAGCCATGTCCTCAGCAGCAGAGCAGACCCAGCCTGCTGGCCGCGGATCTGGCTGCCGTTGGCCACAGAGCGCTTTGCTCCCCGAGGCGTGGGAAGTAATGCGGAATTTGAAAGTCTGCATTGAAATTCCTTTTGCCTGGTTTAAGAGCAGCACTGTTCTTCAGTGAGACCAGACGTCCTGAAGATACGCGGCAGAGAGCAGCAAAGGGGAAAGGTAGGGGCTGAATGATGTGGCTGAGGATCGGGGTCCAGTCATTCCCCGTAGCGCTGTGTGTCGCAATTGCAGGGCAGCTCTGGCTGCGCGATACATCTGGGTAGAGTGAAGAAAATAGAGCCCATTTAAAAAAAGCCCTCACAGTGAGTGCAAGCTCCCCCACGTTTCCCTCTCTGTAATTGGTCCTCGCAGACCTTGCGATGGAGCGGGGAATCAGCTGGTTTTGAGCACCACTCTGTTTCTGCAGGCAGGGGGCTCCCAGCAGGGTGTGCTGCGCTCGCCGGCCCCGGCCTGGGGCTCTGCCGGAGCCCACCCAGGAACTGCTGGTGTCGGGAGCTTGTTGGAAAGGGCACCCACCCCCTTTCCTTTGGAACTGTTGGCGCTGTCCCTAGCCGGACACGTCCCCAGGCAGTCCCGCAGACCCGTGTGCACATCCTTGCAGCAAACGGGTCCCACCCCCGGGGCTCCTCAGCAAGCAGCACCTCAGCCCTTCCCCACACGGGGTGCTGTGTGACAGCGGAGCAGCTGCAGCCCCTGCCCAGGCTGCCTCACCCCCAGCAGAAGGCCTGCAGATAGAAGAGACAACCAGGCAGATGGGGTAAAGAGGGCAGCGCGGCAGGACGCGTGTGTGCCTTTTGCCAGTGGGGAACAGACTTGCTTTGTGCCTGTCTTGGCGTCCCAGAAAACACCATGAGATCAGCACAAGTCCTTGGACTCGTTCGCACTTGGGAATCATCTGCTTGTGGCATTTAGCAGCTTGTACAGAGCGGAGTCGTGGCAAACGTGGCCACCTTTTGGGAAGGAGCCGGCGCTGAGGCGCTCCATTCCGTTATCAGCGCCGTGCAGAAGGAGCGGGTGGGAGCTCCTCCCTGGGTGGAGCGAGAGCGAGATGCCGCCAGGAAAGATTAGAGCAGGACTCCCACCACAGCCTGAAGACAAAGCAGGATTACTGAGCCCCTGACTGCAGCCCTTGAAATACGGCCTGAGCCTTTGGTTTGGCAGGATTTCCCCCTTCTTATTGCCTTGCCCACAGCTACAAAGTGATGGGCTTGGTCAGGTCCAGGCTTCCCACGTTGGTGCGACGGGTGCAGGATGCTCCAGCAGCAGCGATGCTTTTGGGGCCAGGCTCTGAGCGCAGGGGACACCTCTGAACGGACACACAGGGAGTTTCCAGTCAGGGTCAGCAGAAGGAAAGGGAAAAATTCGGATTGTGAACAGACAACAGGAGCTTTTTCCTGAAAGAAAATGAAGAAAAGGAGAATAGAAGCACAGTCTGTTGTGCTTCGCTATGTTTTTTACTTTAGAAGGAGCATTTTGCAAAGTACAGATCTGAGGCTTGTCCCTCAGGGCATTGCTGGCAGCAATTGAATGTCCAGAAGTCTGTGGAGCGCAAGGCCTGTGTGTAGGATTTAGCAGCCGTGTAAGAGTGCAAGAGATACACAATGCCAAGTGAGGCACTTCGTTTTCTTCACTGGAATAGCTCCTTCAGCCTCTGGAGGCAGTTACTGTGTGTCCTGGGGCACACAGGGAGCAGGTGACTGCATGTGTGTGCAAGTACTGGGAGGTGCAAGTGGCTGCCCATGCTACGCATGGTGCTTATTAGCGGATGGTAGCGGTGCAGTGTGTGTGTGTGTGTTCAGGTATGTTGGTGTTGTGCTGACTGGGATGTGCGTGTGTATCTTTTTGATACACACATCTACCTGTGTCCATAGGGTCTCTGCATTTCTTACTGTCATTGCTCCCTTTCGCTGAAATTGAGGAGATGGCGGTGACCTAATCCATATTTCAGTTCCCTGGCTAATTAAGTGTTTTCTTGATCTCTGTGACACCCCAAAGCAAAGCAAGCTGTTGTGAACGAATGCCCTGAGTGGCAGATAGGCAGTCCCAACACGCACACTGGCATCAGAAGAGCCATTTCCCCTGCTTTTACCATTTGAGCTGAGCTTCCCTTCTTCTCTGGCTGCACGTGTTGTCTGAGCGCTGGTGTCCAGTGTCTCCAGAGGTGCACGCTGAGCGTGGGGAGCACCGAGGAGCAGGCCCTCCGCAGCACCCCGGCTCCAGCGCGTTCTCCAAGGCCCGGCCCCCAGCATGCGGAAGTGGAGAGGGAACCGCGAGCCCTGGGTGGCAGGTGTTACCTGTGAAACGCGGGGCTCCGGGCACCCCTGTGGGGCTGCTCCTCCTCTGCTGTGCCCGAGCCGGTACCTGCAGCTCTGACCTGCTCCCTGCCCTTGGCAGCGCTCATCTGCTTTCCGGAGGCAGCTTGTATTAAATATCCTGTCTGACACAATAATGGAGAGAAAATGAACAAATTCCATTAGCGCCTGGCGATCCCTGCAGCGTCTGCTTTGAAGCGAGGAGGGAGCCTGTATTTTTAGATAGAATGCAATGTAACTTACTGGCTCTCTCAAAGCTGGGGAGTAGGTAACCAAGGAGGGAGAGCGGGGACACCGGGCTCAGGTTTCAGCTGAAGTGCCGGACTATGGCAGCACGAAAGGGCAGGTCCGGTCCAGACGTGGCTGTGAGTATACAACGCGCTTGTCCTTCGCGCCCATGGAGCCCTCCGCTGTGCTTTTCTGCTTGCTTTCTGCCCACAGTCTCTGCGCAGGGCATGCTGGGGCTTCAGGAGCCCCTTTGCTGCTAGAGCTTGTAGAGTTTTACCATTTTAATCTTCGTGGTTCCATGTGTGTCCCAGGGGTGGACGAGCCCGGCTGAGCTGTGCTTTGACTTTCCAAGGGGTTTTCTGTCGAAGGTCTATCCTGTGGCCGGCATGCCAGCAGCATCGCCAAGGTTCTGCCTCGTCATTGATCCTGACCTGAGATGCAGAGGCTTCTAGCAGGGTCTGGAGTTGGAAAAGCTCTTTACATTCAACCTGTTGCTTGAAGCTGCCAGTGTTTTCTCGCTGGACCCCAGGCAGCACGCAGGGCTCAGAGCGCCAACATGCACTTGCAAGCGCAGTGCTGGTGCTGCTTCCTGCCCCTGAAGGTTTATCGTCCCGTGTGAGCGGAGCACGGAGCTGCCGCGTCGTGTCTCCCCTGCGCTCGCAGCCCTCCACAAAGCTCTGCGGTGAAGCTGGGGGCTCTGCCCAGGTGGACAGGGCTCCCCTCTGAGGTGGCAGCGAGCGGAGCCAGCTGGCACGCGCCGTCAGCACGTGCTCCCCCGGCACGTGGTGGCCGTGCAGCGGGACCGGGCACGGCGGGGCCGCCCTCCGCCACCTGTCCCTGTGCCCCAGAGGGCACCGTGGCACCCGGTGCTGCCGCGGGAGCCCGAGCTCGGCTCTGCAGAGTGTGCCTGGCACAGTGGGTCAGGACACACTGTTTGCGGGCCCTCCTTCTGCGGGGATAGCAAGGCAGCTGAGTCGTGCTGCTCCAAAGTCCAGACTCAAACGGCTGAGGCTGCAAAGAGAAGGGAAGAGAGAAGCCCTGAAACGTGTAGTGCATCGTGCTGCCTGGTCCTGCCTCCGGTGCTGCCCTCTGCGGCTGTGCTGTCCAGACACTCCCCAGGCCCGGCTGCTGCTCCGCAGACCAGCGCCATGGGATGGCCTGGCATGGCAGGATGGAGGCACTCATGGCACAGGAGAACCCGTGGTCAGTCCCAGCATGAGGGGTACAAAAGAGGTTCTGATTTTGTGTTAGTGCTGAAGACAGTGTGTCCTGTGCCCTTGCCGTGGACATCTCATGGCTCTCTGCTGCAGAGAGCCCTTTGGGCTGGGCCTACCAGGCAGGCACCAGCTCACAGTTACCAGTCCAAGGTCCCAGCCTCACAGAGCCATGTCACTGCATTTCCACTCTGTTTTCCAGCTTCTGGTGAGTCATTCCATGGTCTTCATTTGCTGCCTTACACTGCTAAATAGCGTTGCTTGAAGTATTGCTGTGCCTCGCCTGGGCTGGCTGGGTTTTGGTGGTGCAGGGAGACACAGCCTTGTGCTGGTGGAAAAGAGAGTCGCGACTGCCCTGGCTGCGGGCGCCCAGCTGGGCCGGTCCCTGGTGCCTCGGCCGTCGCTGCGGTGTCTCAGCCAGGACACAGGTGTCTCCCTGGCCAAGGGAGGCGGCCCCGGCTGCAGGAGTCCCCGCAGTTCCCTCCCTGCCCGCCTGCAGTGCTGGGACGAGCTGCAGACCTGGTGTGGCTCTCTTGCCCCGGGATCGGGATACGCTCCACCCCACGTGCAGGTCCCAGCCTTGCTGCTTCTTGCCTGATTTGGGGCACCTCAGTCTGTCCAGCAGGTCCCACCTTGACCTGACTGGTGTCCGTAGTCCTGGTCTCTGCGGCCGCGTGAAGGGCTGGCCCCGTGCTGGTGATGGCGAGAATGGGAGGACTCCGCCTCTTATAATTTTTCTTTTTTTCTTCAAGGCCGATGCTGCAACGAGCTTCTTGAGAGCTGCAAGATCTGGGAATCTGGACAAAGCCTTGGACCACCTCAGGAATGGGGTAGATATTAACACCTGTAATCAGGTAGGTGACACCCATGGGGCTTCTGGTACCGTTTCTAGTTCACGTGAGAACGTTTGCAAAAGGCCCCTCTTGGTGGCGTGGGCGGTGCTGGGCAGGCGGAGCGCCCGAGCGCAGAGCAGAGGCAGGTCTGCGCGGGGCAGGGGCTGCGGGCGCCGCGGAGCTGTTTGCACGTGCCTGACGGAACATCTTGTGTCTGCGCAGCCACCGAATGCAAGTGGCTCAGCCTGGATCGGGATGGATGCTGTAGGGAGAGGCTCAGCGGGCTCGAGCTGGGCAGAGGACAGACAGACCGTGCTGTCGGCTCCTTTCCAGAGCAGCAGTGATGATGGGGAGCCTGACTCAGCAGGTAGCACAAATGTATATTCACCTGGTTCAGTATCAAGTCCCAAAACCCAGCACAGTTCAGACCTACTGATTTGTGCACTGCCGTGTCCGGCGCAGTTGCTGCAGGTGGGTTCCCCAGGAAACGTCACTGTCTCCTTTTCTTTTCTGACTGATGGGGACCGTGCAGGGCTGCTGCCCAGAGAGGCGGTCAGGCATCAGCTGTCTCCACTGACTGTCTGCAAGTCCTGTTTCCAGCCAGATTGCTAGTGCTGGTGAGGGATTTGACACCTTGACCAGGAGCCTGTAGCTACGGCAGCATGAGGCACTTTTTTCAGTGACGTCTGTGCACTAGTTCCTGCCATCTCCCTGAAGTTAGATGGCACTTTGGGGTTTCCTTCTGAGGAATATCAGACCTGTGGGAAAGGTCCAACCTCACATGTCCTGTATAGAATAAAGAGGGATATATGTGGTCAGACCTATCCCACAGGCCCTGTATTCTTACTCAAGTGCAGAGACCTTGACATGCCATCTGATCTTCCTCCCGCTGGTGTCAGCAACTTCATTGTTGCCATCTGCATCGGCGTCTTCACCATCCACCTCTCTCGCGTTTTGAATTCCTGCACGCTCCCATCTCATCCAGGAGGAGCTGGAGGCCTGAGGACGAGCGCGTCTCGCTGCCGGGGCCCGGGCAGCGGGGAGCAGCGCTGCGCGGGCACGCGGTGCCTGGGGCGCCTGCGCGGGTCAGCGCAGGGCGCTGCGCGCTCCGGCCGTGGTGCGGGCTGCCTGCGAAGTGCGGCCCTCTGCGGTTTTCTGTGGGGCTGTGGCTGTCACGCTGACAGCCAGCGGCTGGGATTTCTGGGAAGCGCCTGCGGCACTTAGCAAGGGGAGTACAGCACCTTTCAAATTAAGTACATCCTGTGATGGTTTTGGGTCAGATGAGCTGTCAAGCCAAAGCAAATGTGCAAAACAGCCTGTATTGTTCCTGGAGCAGAAATATCGATGGGCCGCTGGGAAACTATCTTCTGCAAACATTGTGCTTATTGCTGTAAGGCCAGAGAATAATGATTCTTCACAGGCTTTCAGCATGCAAAAGGTTATTTATGAATCCCTTCCGCAAAAGGGCATATGTGCTGAGGAGAGCAACCGAGCACCTGTGGTCTTGCAGTCCAGGCATGTGTTGCACGAGTGTGATGGAGAAAAAGTGTGTGTGTGTGTCTGTGGCGACACAGCCAGCTCGTGGGCTCACGCAGGCGAGGGTGTCGGTGACACCCCCGTGGGGTTGTGTATGTGTGGCTTAGCCAGAGCGGCTGGGGGGGCAGCGTTTCCTCCTGGCGACCGTCCTGTGTGTGTTACGGTGTTCCCGCTCCGTTTTCCTGTGGAAGCAGGTCTTTTGTGCCTGAGGCTCTAGGCGACTTTGGAGTTGGTGTGCTGATGGAGCTTGTGGATTTTTAGGATTTTGCTCTTTCTGCTGTAATCAGAGATGAGCAAAAGAGTCTGTGATTCCTCAGCTATGATCCTGGATAGCAGGTGCTTTGAGTGAGAGAGGGTGAAAAGCCTTTTTCCAGTATGATAATGGTTTGGAGGCTGTTCTAAGCATAACTGCAGTGTTGAGGACTGGAACAGGAGCCTCCCAGGGCATTTCCTGGTCCCCTACCTATATGCAGGCTGGGAGGAAGCAGCGACCTTCTGCAGTAGCTGGAGCACATGGCTGGGGGTGGAGCGGCCGGGCGGGACCGTGCTCCCGCGAGCTGGCGGCGCCGTGCCGCCTGGCGGCGTTGCGCAGTGAGCACCCGCGGAGCCCCCGCCGGAGACGGGTGAGGGAAGTTTCCTGTACGGGGAAAAAGTGATATCTGGAACTGCCTGCGTTTAACCTCCTTGCCAGCAAATATCCCAGCCCTTTCGTGCACGTTTAGGAAGAGGGTGTCAGAAATAACGGAGCACAAGCTGTCCTGGCAGCCTCTGCGTTGGGTGCTGACTGGCCTGACGCCTCGTGACAGTGCAGGGATGTGACGAGGGCACTGTCCAGCCCTTGGCTCCTGGTGCTCAGGTTCCGTGTGTAGGAAGAGGGGAGCTAAGCCCGGCTTCCCTGAGAAGTCTCTGCAGTCGGGAGCTCCTGGAGCCGGCAGAGCTCAGCAGCAGCACAGCCAATGCTTCCTCTGCACCCGTTGCTGCAGTTAAACTCCGAGGGAGCAAAGCCGACCTCTGGGCCCGGCCTGCGGGATGGGGCTGTTGTTGGGCAGGCTGCAACAGCGGGAGGGAGCTGCTGGGCTGGGAGCTCAGAGCAGGGGGTCCTCCAGAGAGCCCCAGCTGGTGACTAATGCCCTTCTCCCGCCTTTGCTCCCTCCAGAATGGGCTGAACGCCTTGCACCTGGCCTCCAAGGAGGGCCACGTGAAAATGGTGGTGGAGCTGCTGCACAAGGAGATCGTTTTGGAGACAACGACCAAGGTGGGGACAAGGGAGTCTGGTCACAACAAACACTTTTGCTGTCTTTATTCGCATCTCCTTCTGGCCCTGGCTGCTGGCTCCAGTCAGCCCTCGCAGCCCCAGGGCAGCGCCTGCGCGCTGCAGCACGGCGAGGGCCTTGGCACCATTGTCGCGGGTCTGCAGAGCTCTGGTGCTCCATAAATAACAAATTCTTGCCTTGCATCATCATGGCGGGGTGTGGTTCTTCCTTGCTGACAAGTGAGACAACTACACGAGCAAGCAGGGCTGCAAATGAGCAGCCTCCAGCACCATCTGAGGGGCTGTGAGAGCAGGAGGGGGCCTGGCTTGCCACCTCCCCAGTGCTGTGACAGGACTTGGGACGTGACGCAGAGTCTGGCATCCTGCCACACCACCCAACGGCACAAGGCAGAAGAGCCTGTGTATGCATTTCCCAGCCTGCTTATCATCCCTTAGCTTTGCCTTGGCTATCAGGGCGCACACTGCAGTTTTGCCTGCAGATTGCCAGCTCAGCTCCCCCATGCTCCCTCCCCTCCTCATCGCTCAGTGCTGGAGATGCACAGAACCTGACAGTGCACACAGCTTGTGCTGCCAGGAGCTTCGTGGGAGAGATTAAATCACCGTCTTCCTCGGCCAGCAGACGGGAAGGGTAGCTGCTGGTCTACAGCCGGGATGGGGCGTGGAGCAAGGGCTGCATGGCCCCACAGGCCTCCCCGGCTGCTGCTCTGTTTGCACGTGTGTTAGCACATGTCAGGCCCATCTTCGGCATCCTGGGCTGCTCCAGCCCCTGAGCCGCTGCCCTGTGGTGTCTTTCAGAAGGGAAACACAGCTCTGCACATCGCTGCCCTGGCTGGACAGCAGGACGTGGTCCGGGAACTGGTGAACTATGGGGCCAACGTCAACGCGCAGTCACAGGTACAGTGACCTGGGCTGGAGTGGGGAAGCGTGACAGTGGTGCCTTTGTGGTGGGAATTGTGCCCGGCACGGCCACTTCATCAGCCCTTTACAGTTTCTCTCTTGTCGTGCTCGGGGGCGAGGGCTGCTCTGCCGGCCTCCCGAAAAAAAGACGAGTGTGTTTGCATTTAAAAATGAAACCCACCTTAATAATCTACAAGAGTGTGAGACGAGCCAATTTTCCAACTTTTCTTGTTCTTTTCAATACAAAGTTAAATATCTACATGTAAATACATACTCCAGTTTTATTTAGGGTTTGTAAGTTTCTTAACATGCAAATGGATTCTGCCATGTATATATATAACTGCTGTAGTTTTTATTCAGTTTAGTAATCCTACTCTGAAGTAAAAGCTTTTCTTTCTTTTTATTAAGAAGGACCTAGATTCTCCAGCTGATTCTTTCTGGATGTGAGGAGCCTTGGGCTCCAGCTCTCCCTGATTACTCCACCATTGCCCTTTTCCTTTCTCCCACCCACACTGTGTCTGCTTTTGCCCCAGTTCAGTGAGCTGGGGGTGTGTTGATGTGCAAGGCCCTGTGTTTGCAGAAAGGCTTCACACCCCTCTACATGGCAGCGCAGGAAAACCATCTGGAAGTTGTCAAGTTCTTGCTGGAAAACGGAGCCAACCAGAATGTAGCCACAGAGGTGAGGTCCTTGGGGAGGACGCCGGGGCCCTGCTGGTCGGGGCTGCTGCGGGGCGTGCTGGGTGCTGCCGGGGCTCCTCCGCGCTCCCCCTCTCACCTGCCTCCCCCTGGCAGGATGGCTTCACGCCACTAGCTGTGGCTCTGCAGCAAGGGCATGAGAACGTGGTCGCTCATCTTATCAACTACGGGACAAAGGGTAAGGTCCGCCTGCCTGCCCTGCACATCGCAGCCCGCAACGATGACACTCGCACAGCTGCTGTGCTGCTGCAGAATGACCCGAATGCCGACGTCCTCTCCAAGGTGTGTGGCTTTCCTGTCCTGTCTCTGGGAGCTTTCCCACGTCCCCAGGGAAAACAGCAGCTTGGTATGCTGTGTTTGTCCATCTTCTCAGCAGGGAGCATGTGTCTGGCTGGGCTGATCCCTCCTTCTTTCCCCTAGACTGGATTTACCCCCTTGCACATTGCAGCCCACTACGAGAATCTCAGCGTGGCCCAGTTACTGCTGAACCGTGGAGCCAGCGTCAACTTCACACCCCAGGTGAGCGCAGCGTGAGAAGGCGCCGGGACCGGCGCTGCCCCGCGCTGGAGGAGCAGACGTCTCGCTCCCAGCACTGCGAAATAAGCTGTTCCCTGACGCTGCTCCTGGGATTTAGCTCTCCCCTGCCCTCTCTCTTTTGTTCACCCGCTGCCTCCTTGCAGCCCCATGGGGGAAAGCGAAGGGGTTGCTCCCTCTAACAGACAGTTGTTCCTTCTGTCAGAATGGGATCACTCCCCTGCACATAGCGTCCCGCCGGGGCAACATCATCATGGTACGGCTGCTGCTGGACCGTGGCGCCCAGATAGAGACAAGGACCAAGGTGAGAATTCTGCATCACCAGCAAGTACATGGGCCGCCTCCCTCCTTGGCCATCTTGCGTCCTGGGGGCGCTGCCCAGCGCGTACCCTGTGAACATCTTGCTGGGTGTGTGGGGAAGGTCCCTCGTGCACTGAGGGAATGGACCAGGTTTTTTGCTGGTGCACGTGGCGGTGAGAGGAGGCTGCATGGCTACAGTCGGCGTGTTCTGGGGGCTGAGGGCAGACTCAGTTTTGCCTTATTTTGCAGACAAAACCAAAGTCCCTGCCCTTCCCTATGCTGAGCCCTCGAACCCTTCTCTCTCCCCAGGACGAGCTGACCCCTCTGCACTGTGCAGCTCGCAATGGACACGTGCGAATTGCTGAGATCCTGCTGGACCATGGGGCTGCCATTCAAGCCAAAACCAAGGTACACATGGGGCTCTGTGAGGCTGTGCTTGGCGCCAGGTCCCAGGGCAGCACGGGGCTGCCACAAGCTCTGCACAGTTGCTGGATGCCACTCGGTGCTGGGGCTGGGATTTTGGCCTGCCAAGGAACAAGGAGCTTCCTGACCCCCTCCTCGGCTCTAGCCGGAGCCCTTTGCCTGGGGCTGCATGTTTCAAAGGGAGGAGGGGGTGGCCTGGGGACAGCCTGTCCATGGCCCTGCCCTCTGCTCAGCGTTGCTCACCTGTAAGTCTTGGTCAGGGATTTCGGGGCTTCTCCTTGGTAGCACCGTGGGGAATGTGCCATCCTTTCTGCCCCAGGGCTGGGGCCGGGGCTGGGGCCGGGCGGGATGCCCGGTCCCCTCCCAGCCCTGCCCTGAGTCCCTGCTCCACGGTTGCAGAACGGCTTGTCGCCGATCCACATGGCAGCGCAGGGCGACCACCTGGACTGTGTGCGCCTGCTCCTGCAGTACAGCGCTGAGATCGACGACATCACCCTGGACCACCTGACACCGCTGCACGTGGCCGCGCACTGCGGCCACCACCGCGTGGCCAAGCTGCTGGTGGAGAAGGGAGCCAAGCCCAACGCCCGAGCCCTGGTAAGTGAGGAGGGGCAGCAGGGCTGGGACAGGGGACAGGGAGGGCGTCCTCGCAAATGACTGTCCACCTGTCCATCTGCAGAATGGCTTCACACCCCTCCATATTGCCTGCAAGAAGAACCACATCCGGGTGATGGAGCTGCTGCTGAAGACGGGGGCCTCCATCGACGCCGTCACAGAGGTGGGTGGGTGGGCAGCACTGCAGGGGATGGTGGCCCCGTTGGCTTTGCTGGTCCCCAGGCACCTTCTTCATTATGGCTGAGATCCTTTGCAGCTCAGGACCTGTTCAGCCTGGCAGCATCTCCCCACAGCCTGCTCCTCTCTGCGTTCCCCTCAGCTTATCTGACAGGGTGCTGGGGACAGGCTAGGGACACAGAGTTTGCCTCTGTGCTGGCACGTGGCCCAGGGAAGGGGCGGAGGGGGCAGGAAGAAAAGTTTGCAAGGCCACCAGCCCCATCTTGGCTCCTGGCCCTTTTCTCTCCACAGTCTGGCCTGACCCCGCTGCACGTGGCCGCCTTCATGGGGCACCTGCCCATCGTCAAGACCTTGCTGCAACGTGGAGCCTCTCCCAACGTGTCCAATGTGGTGAGTCCCACCTTGCCTGGGCCTGTGGGAACTCAGCATGTTGGGGTCCAGCAGGAGGTGGGGACTGCCCGGGTCCTGCTTGCTCTGCTCCCCTGAGCCATCTCTGGTGCCCCCTGCTTTGTGCTGCCAGGAGGAAGCCACAGGGGCCAGAGAAGGTGGTATGCACTGTTCTCCTGTGCTCAGAGAAGGCGTATCCCCTCATACAGCCTCACCATTTTATCTTGTCCTTGGTGCAGAAAGTGGAGACACCCCTACACATGGCAGCCAGAGCCGGGCACACGGATGTGGCGAAGTACCTGCTGCAGAACAAAGCCAAAGCTAACGCCAAGGCCAAGGTAGGTGCAGAGAACCTGTGCGATAGTGAAGCTCTGTGCACAGCTGGTGCTGGTTTCTTCACTCTCGCCTGCCCAGAGCCCAGCCTGCCACGGGCCGTGCAACAGCTTTGGCTGGGTGAACAAGGGACTGGTCCAGGTCTACCAAAATAGCTGCTCTGCCCCCTTGCAGGATGACCAGACTCCTCTGCACTGTGCTGCCCGCATCGGCCACACCGGCATGGTCAAACTCCTGCTGGAGAACAACGCCAACCCCAACCTGGCCACAACGGCAGGGCACACGCCCCTGCACATCACTGCCAGAGAGGGGCACGTGGACACGGCACTGGCCCTGCTCGAGAAGGGGGCCTCACAGACCTGCATGACCAAGGTAGGCTGCTGCGGCCACTGCCACTGAAGGTGTGACCTGGCTGGGCAGGCTGGCAGCTTAGTGTCCCTGTCACAGGAGGGGCAGCCTCCTCCTGTGCCACAGGAGTCCTTCCTGCACCTGCGCCAGTGCTCTGCTCATCCCTGTGCACCCTGTGATGAGCTGCCTTTCTCCTCAGAAAGGATTTACCCCTCTCCACGTTGCAGCCAAGTACGGGAAGGTGGATGTGGCAGAGCTGCTGCTGGCACATGATGCTCACCCCAACGCGTCAGGGAAGGTGAGTGTTGCTCCTGTGGCAGTGGGAGGAGTGGTGTGGTACGGGGAGAGGCTCTGCCTTACCTGTCTGTGCCCTCTCCCCGTCCCCAGAACGGCCTGACCCCGCTGCACGTGGCTGTGCACCACAACAACCTGGAGATCGTCAAGCTGCTGCTACCCAAGGGGAGCTCCCCACACAGCTCGGCCTGGGTAAGGCTGGACTGGGTGTCCTGTGTCCCATGTGTGTCAGCCTGGGGCTGGCATTGCCCCTCAAGCTGACACTCGGGGAGCGTGCCTGGGACTCTCTGTGCCCGTTGCTCACACCCGCCTGTCCCTTGCACCAGCAGGAGGGACATGCAGAGTGCCGGGTGGTTGCTCTGCTCCAGCAGACGGGCTGTGTCAGGAACAGTCCCTGACAGCAGCAAGTTGTGGCTGTTGCTCGGGGATGTGTTTCCATGGCGAGCCCAGCCAAGCAGAGTTGCAGTCTGGCAGTTTGGGAAAGCACACACAAATGTTTGCATGCAGCCGGGAAGCAGTGAGTCAGAAAACCCACGAGTTCGTGAGAGTTGCCGTGCTCCGCCTGAGCATGGGGAGCATCTCCTTAAAGAGCAGACCAGCAGCCTCCATTTCCACGTTGTTTGTAGGAGCTGCATCCTCAGAACAGCCAAGTGGCTGCTGGTTCTGGCCCTCCCCGCTCCCCCTGCGCCCGCTGCCGGCAGACTTGCCGGGCTGGCGTCAGGAGCAGCCGGTGCAGCGCCAGTCCCCTGTTGTTGTGCGTCACCGACAGCCTGCGCGTCACCCCAGGCAGAGGGTGTCTGCCAGCTGCTTTGCTCCTGCGGCGTGGCAGCAAAGGCGGTGCTCAAGGCTCTGCAGTCTCTGCCTGAATACTAATCCTGCATCTTGCGAGTTTTGCTCCACGCCTCAGACAGACACGTTCTCGGAGGTGTCTGTCTGCCCTGACCTCTCACAGCTCCAGGTGGCTGAACGCTGCTGTAGAAATTAATGTGAGGAAAGCTCCAGGACGGCCAGCACCAGTCAGGCCTGAAGCAGGTGGTCTTTGAAACCCCTGCGCTGCCGTGGCTGGAACAGTGGGACTGGGCCTCAGAGTCAGGACTCGTTGCTGTCAGGCAGATGGTTGGGGTGGGAGCGTGTGTCCCTGAGCTCTGGAGGCAAGTGGGAAGCGCAGACCTGGCCTGGAGGGGCAAGGTGGCACCTTCTGCCCCTGCTGGTCTCCTCGCCAGGGTCTGAGCGCTGCCACGAGCCTCTTTCCCTGCAGAATGGGTACACCCCCCTGCACATCGCTGCCAAGCAGAACCAGATGGAGGTGGCCAGCAGCTTGCTGCAGTATGGGGCTTCTGCAAACGCGGAGTCTGTGCAGGGGGTCACCCCCCTACACCTGGCTTCCCAGGAGGGCCACGCAGACATGGTGGCACTGCTTTTCTCCAAACAAGCCAACGGCAACCTTGGCAACAAGGTAAGTTGTCCCTGCACGTCCTGTCAGGCTGGACGTGCTGGCAGTCCAGGCCCCAGTGCCTCCCCGCGTTTGCTGACCAGCGCACAGTGTTGGTCAGTTTGCCGTGGTGGAGACCTGACGTGGCGTCTCTGCTGGTAGGGCTACAGCGATGGCATTGCCGCTGTGCTGAGACCTCCTCTGTTTGCAGAGCGGCCTGACCCCTCTCCATCTCGTGGCCCAAGAGGGACATGTGCCAGTAGCTGATGTTCTCGTGAAACATGGAGTCACGGTGGATGCCACGACCAGGGTAAAGTAATGCATTCACCATGGCTGTGGTGAAATACATGAGGGAATCACCTCCAGGCCTGACACAGGAGGAGCATTGCTTTTCTCTGTGCAAGAGTCTCTCCTCACCATCTTGTCTGTGTCTTGGAGACTCTTCCTCTTCTTCCCACACGTCCCTGTAGGGATGGTCCCTGCGTACTCCCGCAGCTCACCCCTGCGCCCCGGCACAGTGTGGTGTGGTCTGCACAGCCCTCTGCCCTGATCCTGGGCTCTCAGGCAGCACCTGCACACGTGCCCCTTCCTTCCCCCAGGAGGGTTTGCCCACGGGATGCGCGTACCCAGGCCAGAAGGGGACGAGGAACCGCTGAAGGCAGGCTGAGACCTGGTCTTTTCTTTCAGATGGGCTACACCCCGCTGCATGTGGCCAGCCACTATGGGAACATCAAGCTGGTGAAGTTTTTGCTGCAGCACCAGGCTGATGTCAACGCCAAGACTAAGGTACAGCCATGCCCTGTGCTTCAAGGACTGGGCAACAGCATGCGTGTGGATGTGGATGGCTTAGCCTCCCTCCCTGCTTGCACTTCTCCCTCCTGCATTGCCCCAAGTGCTCCCGTCTCCGCGGCTGGAAGCTGCTGTAGTCCAGTTACAGCCCCGGGCAAGCGCTGGCTTCTACAGAACCCTTTGCTAACCCTGGAGGGGAGGCAGCCACCTTCGTGCTCCAGACATGAAGCACAGTGTGAAGCCCATGGGCTTTTCTGGGGCAGCAGACTCCCAGAACCGATGGCAGCACCCTCTGTCCTCCCCTGCAGCTGGGATACACCCCTCTGCACCAGGCAGCCCAGCAGGGCCACACGGACGTGGTGACACTGCTGCTGAAGCACGGTGCCTCTCCCAACGAGATCAGCACGGTGAGTACGGCGCTCGCCCACACCTCCTTGCCCCACAGCAAGCTCAGGTGCCCGACCGGGCTTCCCCGCGGCTGCTGCTGACCTGGTCCTTCCTCTGGCACAGAACGGCACCACTCCCCTGGCCATTGCGAGGCGGCTTGGCTACATTTCCGTCACAGATGTGCTCAAGATCGTCACAGAGGAAACCGACATCCCGGTGAGGCCCTGGGGACTGGGACCAGGACTCTGGAGGAGGGCTGGGGCTGAGGCAAGTGGGTGCAGGCAGCAGCTGTGGCCCTGCCTGCGGCAGAGGCTGTGCCGGTACAGCTGGACAGCGCGGATGGTGCGGTGGGGCCGGCGCTGGCTGCCCACCCTGGGCCGGAGGGGGGCGTCGGGTGGCTGCACAGCAGAGGGCTGGCCTCCCCTGACTCCACTCTGCTCCCGCAGTTAGTCGGTGACAAGCACCGCATGAGCTTCCCAGAGACTGTAGACGAGATTCTGGATGTGTCGGAGGATGAAGGTGAGGGGCCGGAGCTGGACACGCCATCCTGGAGATGTGGGGACGGGCACGGGCGTTCCTGCCAGGCGGGGTGGAGAGCTGCACGGCCTCACCGTGGTCTTGCAGAGAGGGCGGGAGGAACACACCAGACTCCCGCGGTGGCACCTCCTGGCTCAGGTGCTTCCCTGTGCCATGCAGGAGGGATATGTCTGGACCTCCCCATGGTCCCATGCCTAAGGGACAGTGTGCAGAGAGCCCTTGGGCATGCAGAAGCCCCCACCATGCCCTGCTCCTGCTGGTGGTGTCAGCTCCCAGCCAGATGCAGCTGGTCCGCTCCTGCTACCTCCCACCAAGACCTCACATTTGCCTCTTCTTACTTTGCAGGCACTGCTCATGTCACAGTAATGGGTATGAAATGTGTCCCCCTGCCCCAGCTCAATGGCCCATTCCACCCCATGGCCACTAACCATCCGCACGCCACGTCCATCCGCTGAGCCTTGCTGTGGGGCTCGTGCTGCCCAGCACAGGCGCTGCCATCCCACCCGGCCCATCCGTGTCCGTGCTGCTTGCTGTGGTGTGACTGCATGAATGGGGGGAGCCCTGGCTCCCCGTCAGCCCCAGGCCCTGTCCCTGGCCGGCAGAGGGGCCTGGTTCTGTGACAAACTCCGCTGCTGTCCTGGCCAGGCAGGGATGAGCCTGAGTGCTCGAAGGTCCCCATGCCGTATGGTCCCCTCCCCATCACTGGGGCTCTCCTGCTTTGGGAGGTGCTGGACCCACTCCCATGGGGCAATGACGAGTGCCAAACCCCAGTGAGCTCCCTAGCAGGTGTTAGCTGGGCCGGCAGGCAGCACCGGCTGTGCTTTGCCTCCACGGGGGCGTGCAGATACACTTGCAGTGTTAAGGCATCTGTCCCACGTCCCCAGCCCTGCCTACACTTCTGTCTCCAGCATCAGGGTGTCCCCAGCAGGCTCTGCTCTGTGCTCAGTGCTGTGGGAAACAGCTCAATCAGGAGCTGAGGCTCCTGACAGCCACCGCAGTTCCTGTCCCGCTGACCCACAGGTTGAGTCCTGTCTCGGCCACAGACCCCACCTGGCAGAGGGCAAAGCCGCACCGCGGCGGGCTGGGACCCAGGGGACAAGTGTATGCGGCCAACAGTGGGAGAAGAGATGGGCTTTGGCTTTAGCTCAGAGGAGCGAGGGCCGGTGTCTGTGGTCCCTTGTCCTCCTGTCTCTCTGCATACTGAGCCAGCTCTCTGTTTCAGAGGAGGAGTTGGTCGCACCAAAGCCAAAGACACCCGAGCCCAGGGACCAGGAGGGCAGGAGGGAGATGCTGGAGTTTGTGACCACGACGACACTGGAGCAAACGTAAGAGGCACTGGATGGTGGGAAGAGAGCGGGTATGGGGCACAGGGCCAGCCTGGTGCTGGGCTGGGGTGCCACTGGAACAGGGACAGCTCTGGGCAAGGAATCGATCAATGAGCCCCCACCAGCCAGCACAGCAAGCCAAGCTGTTTGGTGTCATTCCTGCACAAGGACATGGGTCCGCTTCTGAGTTTGCCTTCGTCCAGCAGCCCTGGGATAACCGTGGGACAGCAGGGGACTGAGGGGCCCAGGTCTGCCACTTCAGTGGCTGTCACTGCCCTCTCCTACCAGGGTGGAGTCTCCAGCCGTCCTACAGGTGCCCTACATTCCACCTGAGACTGTGGTCACGGGAGCAGAGGAGACTGAGCAGGTAGGACCTGTGGAGACAGAAGCTGAGCAAGTCAGCCTGCTGCATGCACCCTCGGTGTCCCCACAGGAGGTGAGCATGGGACACAGCCTGCCATGGCCCCCGGCACCCCCTGCCCATGGAAGGCCCCCATCACCACAGAGCCAACATGTGGGGTGGGTAGTGGGGATGGACATGGTAGTATGGGACTGCCCAGGAGCGAGACTGTGGAGGAGTGGGCAGGCTCAGCAACTCAAATAGGACCTTGTGCCCATGGGGGCTCTTCCCTGCCTTGCACAGCCCTCCAAGGAGTTCGACGAGGACTCCCTGATCCCCAGCAGCCCTGCCACCGAGACCTCGGATAACATCAGCCCGGTGGCCAGCCCCGTGCACACAGGGTGAGTGCTCAGCCTGTGCGGCACACGCGTGTTCTGTGAGGAGTCAGCTGCGAGGTACCCACCTGCCCATGCCTGTGTCTGCTCCAGGTTCCTGGTGAGCTTCATGGTGGACGCCCGTGGCGGCTCCATGCGGGGCAGCCGGCACCACGGGCTGCGTGTGGTCATCCCACCCCGTGCCTGCGCAGCACCCACCCGCATCACCTGCCGCCTGGTGAAGCCCCAGAAGCTGCCTGCACCCCCACCACTGGCTGAGGAGGAGGGTCTGGCCAGCCGGATCATCGCCTTGGGTCCTGCCGGAGCCCAGTTCCTCAGGTGAGTGCAGCTGGGAATGAAGCCGATAGTGCTGCCCAGTCAGGACCATCCCTCGGGACTGGGATTGGGTCTGGGTTCCTCTGGAGTCCCTACCAGCTGGGGCAACACCGCTGCCCCTCTCTGCTTCTGGGCGTCTGGTGCAGGAGATGTCCCTCCTGCAGCCGGGCACAGCGCATCCCTGCGGTGGGTCATTGCAGCATAACGGGGCGTTTGACTGTGCTGGGGCAGGAAAAGCCCTGGCCAGCGTGGTCCTGCCAGGCACAGAGCCCCATTTCCCAGAGAGAGGAGTGCGAGCAGTCCTGCCTTCCTCTGGCAGCTGTGCGGGGTTGCAAGCCTCCTTCCTCTCCCGCTTGCAGCCCTGTCATTGTGGAGATCCCACACTTCGCCTCCTACGGGCGAGGGGACCGCGAGCTGGTGGTGTTGCGCAGCGAGAATGGCTCTGTCTGGAAGGAGCACCGCAACCGCTATGAGGAGAGCTACATGGACCAGCTGCTCAATGGCGTGGACGAGGGTGAGCGTGCCGGGCAGGCAGAGGCTCGGCACCCTGCGGTTCCCCACAGGCAGGGCTGCAGCCATCCTGGCTGGTGGGACGGGGCTGAGCGTGAGGTGATGGGTGACAGCTGTAGACTTGATGTGCAAGCCCTGATGGCTGTGCTGCCCTTGCAGAGCTGGAGAGCCTGGAGGATCTGGAGAAGAAGAGGGTCTGCCGCATCATCACCACCGACTTCCCTCTCTACTTTGTGGTCATGTCCCGGATCTGCCAGGACTGTGACATGATCGGCCCCGAGGGAGGGTGTTTGAAGAGCACACTGGTCCCCATGGTGCAGGCCACCTTCCCAGACACGGCTGTTACGAAGAGAGTGAGGCTGGCCCTGCAGGTGAGCCCTGGAGAGCCTGGCCTGGGGCCCAGCCGGGCTCCTGCAGGGCAGGGGAAACCAGACCTGCTGCCCACCCTTGTGCTGCCCACAGGCGCAGCCCGTGCCTGATGAGCTGGTGACCAAGCTGCTGGGGAACCAGGCGACATTCAGCCCCATTGTCACGGTGGAGCCGCGCCGGAGGAAGTTCCACCGCCCCATTGGCCTCCGCATCCCGCTGCCACCATCCTGGAAGGACAATCCCCGGGACAGCGGCGAGGGTGACACCACCAGCCTGCGCCTGCTGTGCAGTGTGATCGGTGAGGCTGCCAACCCCTGCTGCGCAGGCGTGTGTGCTCTCTGGTGGGGTTGGGTTGCCTCAGTGGGATGCAGCTCCTTGGAGCTAAGGAAAAGGTCATGGCCAAGCAGAGCCCGGGCTTAGGAAGGGCAGCATGTTCACCCTTGCTTTCTGCCGCAGGAGGGACAGCCCAAGCCCAGTGGGAAGACATAACAGGCACCACAAAGCTGGTCTATGAAAACGAGTGTGCTAACTTCACCACCAATGTGTCCGCCAGGTGAGTCCTCGGCGAGCGTGCGCTGGTCTGGGGAACGTGCTGCTCGCGTACCCCTGCTCGTGGGGCGTCCTCTGCGGTGCAGTTTGCTGCCCAGCGGGGGCAGCTCTCGCGGCGCCGCACGCACGCTGAGCCGCCCTCCCGCAGGTTCTGGCTGGCCGACTGCCCGCGCACCGCCGAGGCCGTGCACTTCGCCACAGCGCTGTACAAGGAGCTGACAGCCGTGCCCTACATGGCGAAATTTGTGGTGTTTGCCAAGATGAACGATGCACGGGAAGGCCGGCTGCGCTGCTACTGCATGACTGATGACAAAGTTGACAAGACTTTAGAGCAGCACGAAAATTTCACGGAGGTGGCCCGCAGCAGGGACATCGAGGTTTGTCCCCAGCAGCATGTGGGGGGCAGCAGGGAGACGGCTGCCCAAGCAAGGAGAGGCTGGTGCTGGTGGAGGGGCCTGGCTCTGGCCTGGGTAGGAGAGCTGGTGTTCTCGGGGAAGCAGCTCTGCACAGGGTCTCAGCCTGTTTCCTGTCCCTTGCCAGGTGGTGGAGGGGATGCCTTTGCACGTTGAGCTCTCAGGGAACCTGGTGCCTGTCAAGAAGGCCACTCAGCCCCGGACCTTCCTTTTCCAGTCCTTCCGGGAGAATCGTCTGGCCATCCCCATCAAGGTAATGGCAGGGCGCGGGCTGGGCTGTGCCTGGGGTCCCTGTGCCCCCCTCTGCCCGTGCACCTCACCGGGCTCTCCGCGCTCAGGTTCGGGACAGCAGCCGGGAAGCCAGCGGCTCCCTGTCTTTCTTGCGCAAGGCCATGAAGTACGAGGACCTCCAGCACGTGCTGTGCCACCTGAACATCAGCATACCACCCTGCACCAAGGTCAGGGCCGGGTCTCTGGGGGGGGGGGGGCCGTCCCTGCCCCTGGACACAGGAGGCAGCTCTCGCCCTCAGTGTTTGTTCCCCAGCTGCTCCCCATGCTCGCGCCATGCAGCTCTGGGGCTGTGGAGAAGCAGCGTTGCCAGGGTGGAGCTGCTGCCCCCTTTTCAAGCTGGTGACCCCTTAGTTTGTCCCCACTCTCGCAGGGCAGCGGCAGTGAGGAACGGAGGAGGACGCTGACACCGTTGTCTCTGCGGGAGCGATACAGCATCCTAAGCGAGACCAGTTTCGGTACGCAGCCTGCTGGGTCCGTTCAAGCCCCCTCACCCCCTGCGCTTGGAGTGCCCAAGCATGGTGGAAGTGCTGGACTGACCCTGTCCCACTCACGCTCGTGGCAGCTTTCCTTTCCTTGAGGGTTTTCAGGCTGCAAGACCCCTGAGCCAGCAGCCCCGCCCCGTGCTGGTGCAGGCCCCTGTGCAGCCAGAGCTGTGACTCCCTCTTCTCCTCCAGGCTCTCTGAGCAGCACGGACAAGGCAGACCAGAAGATGGTTGACATAGCAGAACAGCTGGGCCTCAGTTGGGCTGGTAAGTCCACACCTGATGGCTCTGAGGATGCACAGCCCTCCTTGGAAAGCTGAAACACGCTGCAGGGTGCAGTGTATGTGCTTTACCCTGTCCAGCAACCTGGGTCCTGGTCCAATGCTTAAATGTGATGTCTCCCTCAGAGCTGGCACGTGAGCTGCAGTTTGGGGTAGATGACATCAACAGGATACGTGTGGAGAACCCCAACTCCCTGCTGGAGCAGAGCATGGCCTTGCTCAACCTCTGGGTCAGCCGCGAGGGCAAGAGCCTCAAGAGTGAGTATCTGCGGTGCCCTGTTACAGGCACGGAGGTGGCAGGGCTGGCTGTGCAGAGCAGCACGTGCAGGCTCCGGGTCCCTGCCTGGCTTCACACCGCCGGTTCGCACACACCTGGAGTGGCTGTGGCATGGCTGCGTTCCCAGAGCCGCCCGTTTGCTGACACTGGCTTCCCCCCGCAGTCGAGAGCCTGTACACAGCGCTGAGGAACATCGACCGCAGTGAGATTGTGAACACCCTGGAGGGCTCCGGCCGGCAGAGCCGCAGCCTGAAGGGCAGCTGGCGCCACACAGACAGAGACTATTCCCTGTCACCGTCCCAGATGAATGGTGAGTCCTGGCTGCTCACAGGGGCTGCAGGAGGGCCCTGGGGCAGGGTCTGTGCAGACAGGTCGGGTCTGACATCTTGCCTGACCAGGGTGTGCTGGTGGCAGCTGGGAGCTCAGTGTGCACAAGGCATTGCCAACAGTCGGGGCCCCTTCGCTGGGGCTTGTGCTGCAGGAAGCTTGGCGCTGCCACACCACCTGCGCAGCAGCTCTCCCGTGGGGGCGGGCACATGTTCCTCATCCTGATGTACCGGCGAGAACTGGCTGTGCCAGCTGTGCAAGGGTGCAGGGACACAGCGTCAGCTGCAGTGTGTGCCCTTGGGGAGCCAGCGCAGCGGGTAGGGACAGGACTGTGTGCTGCTGCAGCACTGAGCTGCTGCCCGTGCAGCTCTGGCTCATCGCTCTCCTCCTCTTTGTCTCTCCCCTTGTTCTGCTCTCTCAAACATGCCACCTAGCGCCATCAGGTGCAGGCACTCCTGCGGGTCACTTCTTGTCACCTCTCTTCTCTGAGCTCATCCTGGCCTCTCCTTCTCTCATCTTCCTCCACTGCCTGTCTCCACTGTCTCCACCTCAGCTGAGCCCTCCGGGAGCCGCGTCCTGCTCCAGCGACTGCATGTCACCAGGGACTGTCCCCCTCATGGCTGGCGTGCTTGCAGGCAGCCACCCCAGCCCCTCTCCCGTGGCGCTGCCCTGCGCTCCTTCCCTCGCTGTCGCTGCATGGCTGTTCCCCAGCAAGGTGTCTGCTCAGGGGCGCGGTGCCCTTCCCGTGCTGGTGTCCCAGCTGTCCCGGTGCCTCAGCTGTGGCTTGCAGTCCCTGGCTGCCTGGGGAGCAGGACAGGCTCTCCGCTGCTCTCTCTGGGTGGAAAAAGGGCTAGTGGCTCAGAGCTGAGGAAGGCTGAGCAAAGGCACTGGCGGGTGGGAGTGCCGGCTTGGCTGTTGTCCATATCGGTGTACCTGGGCTGTGCACGTGGCCCTGGGTGATGAGGACGTGACAACTGCTTGTAGCCCCAGAGACACCAATAGGGTTGTAGGGCCCTGACTGCGTCCCGCGGGGCCTCAGAGTTGTATGACATGTACCAAGGCTTCCCTCCCTGCCCGTGGTGCCACCTCCAGCCTGCTCCTCTGTGCCGTGCAGAGGGGTTGACTTTGGGAGTCAGAGCCTGCCAGACTTGGCCACCTGACCGATGCTGGACGGGGGCTGTGGACAGGGGCCTGGGGGCTGATGGAGCAGAGTAGCAAAGAGGGCACCGTGTCCTGCAGTGCAGATGGGGCATCGTGTGGAGTCCTGACCTGCTCTCCACGGGGAGCAGACAGCCCCAGGTCTGCCCAAACCAGCCCCAGCACTCCCAAGAAGGCACAGCAGCACTTGCAGGGCCCTTGCAAAGGCAGCAGCTGCCACGAGCACAGCTCTGCTCAGCCCAGCCTCCGGGGTCTGTGGCACCACCAGTGCTGTCCTTGGGATATGCACCCTCCCGGAGGCTGTTTCCCTTCTTGCCCTGCTGTGCTTGTGTGTGTGAGACGGCTGCTGGAGATGTCGCCTCTGTCTGCCCATATAGGTTACGCTTCGCTGCAGGACGAGCTGCTGTCCCCTGCCTCCCTGCATTACACGCTGCCATCCCCGCTGCGTGCCGACCAGTACTGGAATGAGGTGGCCATCATGGATGCTATCCCCATGGCTGCCACTGAGCAGGACGCCCTGATGGAGATGTCCGACATGCAGGTGTGGTCCTCGGGACTCACCCCCTCGCTGGTGACAGCTGAGGACTCCTCTCTGGAGTGCAGCAAGGCCGAGGACTCGGATGCCACAAGCGAAGGCCGCTTTCCGGGGCAACTTCTAGCAGATGCGCATGGCCCGGACCACATGGGCTCTATGGACCTGGTTGAGGATGACACAGTGGACTCAGATGCCATGAATGGCCTGATTGACCTTCTAGAGCAGGAGGAGGGGCAGAGGCCAGAGGGGAAGATGCCAGCCGGTGATCGCCACCCAGGGACCGGGGAGCAGGACCCAGAGAGTGAAGTCTCTTTTGTTTCAGTTCAGCAGAAGGTGCAAGCCAGGATCACAGCATCACCCACCATTAGCCACGTCGTGGAGAGGAGCGCAGACAGGTACTGCGACCTGGGGTGCCGTGGTGGCTGCAGGAGGGGAGCGGAACTGCTTTGACAGCTATTGCCCTGTGCTGGGCCAGCTGCAATGCTCTCCCAGCTTTGCTTGCTTCTCGGCTGGTCTCCAGACCCGGAGCCCGGTAGTTCCCGGCAGGCAGAGCAGCGACTCGGGCTGAGTGCCTTGCACCCTCTGGAGAGGCTCTTGGGGGCTCCTGGCAGAGCACCCGGCAGGGACCCCAGCAGACAGCCAGGCCCTGGGTTGTGCTTCCCAGAGCCATTTCAGCTTGGGCTGTGTTCTGCTTCCCTGTGGCACTGGTCCCCTGAGGTCCCTGAAGTCGTCCTGCCATAGACGCTGGGTCTGTGGGGTGGGCAGGGAGCATGGCTGGGAGGAAGCCTGTGCCCTTTGCGCATCTGCATTTTGTGCTGCTTGTGCCGGGCGCCCGGCAGTGCTGCGAGCTGGGAGCCCCATGCGTGGTGGAGCAGGCTGTGCCCGTGCGGCTGCACAGCAAGGCTGGTGCTCGGGGACAGCGCTGCAGGCCAAGCTGACTGCCTCTCTCTCTCTGTCTCTTTCTCCCTGTCCCTGTCCCTCTCTGGTGCCCAGGCTGAGGGACTGGAATGCAGAAGGCTCCTTTATCTCCTGCCTACAGGACCTGACAGCGGGCTCCTGGCAGGAGGGGGTCACCCGAAGGCTGCTCCCAACGCACACCATGGCCACCGGGGCACAGGGCCAGGAGCAAGAGCAGGTCCTGGTGCCGGCCATGGAGCTGATGCGAGTCAGCTCCGCTGAGGACAGCGAGTGGCAGCCCCAGCGTCCCGCGGGCGGCTGGCGGGAGGAGGCAGACAGCCGCTGCTTTGGCCAGGTGAGGGTGAGACAGGGAGACCCGGCCCCGCAGGCGGCGCAGAGCCGGTGGACAGCCCTTCCCTGCCCTGCCGCAGCCGGGCAGAGCGGGGCTGGCAGAGACACAGGCCTCCGGGGTGCTCCCTCCCCCTGGGGGTGCCCCTCAGCCCAGAATAGCTGCTGTGCCTGATACCTGAGCTCTCGCTCTCCATTTATCACCCAGCCCGCAGCCAGCCTCCCTGCCTGTTTCCTTATCGAGTATCTGCCCTAGTCGCTGGCCCAGCAGCCTGCTGGAGCCAGAAATAGAGCTGGTCTGGGGGCCAGGCCGGGCGGTGGGCGTCCCGCCAGAGCCGCGCGGAGCCGGCACGCACGAGGGGAGGGCAAATGCCGTCCTCGGCCAGGCGTGCGCAGCCATCCCAGCCGCACAGCCGCGCTGGGATGTGGTCACTTGGCTCTGCCGTGTGTCTCCTGAGTCACGTGCGATTCCGGTGGTGCCCCAAGCTCCCGGCTCCTTCCTGGGGCTTCATTTGTCCTGCGATAGGGCGCTGCACCACCACGGCTAGGAAGACGGGTTGTTGGCAAGCTGACGCCAAAGGGGGACAGGGCTGTCCTGTTTACTGCCCAGCTGGGGATGGGTGGTGCTGTCACAGCCCTGGCCTCATGACTGGCAGACACTGCGAGCCCAGAGGACGCCCCACCTGCCCGCTGCCTTCTCGCCGCCCACACAGCGGCAGCTAGGGTTACAGCCGTCCTGCCGGGGGTTACAGCCGTCCTGCCGGGGGTTACAGCCGTCCTGCCGCGGGGTTCCAGCCGTCCTGCCGCGGGGTTCCAGCCGTCCTGCCGCGGGGTTCCAGCCGTCCTCCTGCGGAGCCAGGCGCCGACCTGCAGAGCTGCTCCGGCCGCGGCGGCTCTGCCTGCGCAGCCAGGCGGCATGGCTGGGCGCTAAGCGGTGGGCGCAGACCCGCAGGACACGCGTGCGGCTGCAGGATGTGGGGTTTCCTGGCCCAGCTGCTGGTCGCCCTGGTGCTGCTGGCCTTCTTCCTGGTCAGCTGCCAGAACGTCATGCTCATCGTCAGGGGCTCTGTGCGCTTCCTGCTCAAACACGCCCACCGTGAGCTGGACAAGGAGCTCGGGGAGAGCCCGGGGCTGGTGGACGATGAGGAGGTTCTCTCCACCAGAGTCGTCCGCCGGCGCGTCCTCGTGAAGGTAACGAGCAGGGAGCTGAGAGAGCAGCCCTGGGGCAGATGCAGAGGAGAGCAGTAAAGGGACAGGGCAGGGCAGGAGACGGAGGCCATGGGGTGCATGTCACGGGTACTGTTCTGGCTGCAAAGGAGCTCCCCTCACCCCCCTGAAATCCCTCCTGTTGTTGCAGGGGAATGAAGTTCTTCACCTCCCTGGAGAGCAGGTGACTGAGGAGCAGTTCACAGATGATCACGGCAATATCATCACCAGGAAGGTGAGTGATCGAGGGCGTGATGTGGGCAAGGGCAATGCTGCCGCCTTCTCCTGTCCCCTCTGCCTGGCCGCCTTGCTCGTCCCTGCAGCCAGGGCCCCGTGCGGGGCACTCGTGTCCCTCCATCTTCGGTTACGGTCACGGCGCTTCTCCGGCCAGCCCCTGCGCGGGGAGGGGGCTGCGTGCCGCGAGCGGGGCAGGGCCGCGCTGGGCAGGGAGGAGGCTGGTGCCTGGGGCCGGCTGTGATGTCTGGCTGTGCGGGTCCCAACAGGTCATCCGGAAGGTGGTGCGTCAGCTGGGCCCCGGTGACACGGGTGACAGGCAGGAGCAGGAGGAGCTGATTCTGGAGGGCTCCCTGCAGGAGCCCCAAGACCTGGAGGCTGAGGATGATCACTTCATTAAATACTCCATCCTACACCGGGACGGTCTGGGGGCCAAGGTACAGTGTGGTTATAGCTCTGGCCCTGCCCAGGGCCAGCTCTGCCTCTGCAGGACTCACAGGCTCTGGGGCTCTGCCACCCTCTATCCTTTCTTCTGCCCTGCTTTCCTCTCCTGTTTCCCATCTAAAGCTTCCAGGGGCACCTCTTGCCCACTGCACCACTTCTTGCTTGTTGTCTTCTGCCAACTGACTGCCTTTCCCTCTCCTGTCGTCTTCTGTGTGTCTGTCTGTTCACGTGGGTGATGTTCTGCCTCCTGCCCCTGCGGCTTCCTCAGGAGGAGGTGCGAGCGCGTGTTCCGAAACTGGATGTCTCCGGGGGCAGGATGGGGGCTCAGATAGTGAAACGAGCCAGCCTGAAAAGGGGGAAGCAGTGACCCCTCAAATGGCCTCTTTTGAGGTAACCCACCTTTGCTCTCCCTCCTGTCCCAGCTCCCCATGCTGCTGCCTGCACTGAGCTGCTGGTCGTGCACACCTAGGGAAAGGGTAACCGGGCTGTGCAGAGAGGGGTCGCTGTGCTGCAGCAAAATGCTGAGGGGGGGCAGCAGCGTGTCCCGGCTGCTCATCTGCTCCTGGGTGCCACGGGCACAGGGTGCCCTGCTCTGCAGCGATGCTCCAGCCGGCTCTGCTGGCGCTGGGCTACAACAGAGGGATGATCTTCGTGCCAAACTGCCCCAGGGAGCGGGTAGTATTTGTATGGGGTCTGACGCAGAGCTGTCCTCTTCATCCAGGAGCACTCGCTGTGCAGCCTCGTGGCAGACGAGACCAGCCCCGGTGCCCTGGGGTGCAGTGGGGCACCAGCAGAGCTGTGAGCTGGATGAGGGTGGTGACAGTTCTGCTGGGCCATCGCTCACTGCTACGGGACTCCTGCTGCACGGTGCAGCAGCTGCCACCGTCAGCCACGCATGGCAGCACGAGAGGGCGGCAGTGAGGGCTGCTGCAGCTCCCGTGGCCAGGAAGGGGGGTGCAGGCCATGGCAGGGTGCTGCAGGTGGACATCGGAGCAGCAGGAACATGATGCCTGTAGGAGCTGAGGGCAGGGGACCTGTCTTTCGCCTAGGACATTTCTTCCATTGATCCCGTGTGGACGCTGGATCATCCCCTGAGTCTTGTGCATCCCCTGCTCCCCTTGCCTGCCCTTCTGGGTGGGACTAGACCAGGCTCAAGGCAGGTGCTTCGCACAGCACACACGGATGCAGCTGCATTGTCTGCACGCTTGCTGCTGGGCTGGCAGTGCAGCACTTGGGGACGGTGCTGCACGTGTGCTCCCCAGCTGGCAGGGGGGTGGTCGGTCCTCTGGCCGCTACTGTATGTGCATGGCTGTGTCTGTCTGTCCTCCCTCTACACCCTCTCTCCACTGTGTTAAGTGGGCTCTCTGTGGGTGCATGACAGTCAAGAGGTTTGTGCTGGTGGACACATGTTCGTGCAGACTGTCCCGACACCGAGGGCCTGCCTCTTGCAGGGGCAGTGTTCCTGCTGCAGTACTCGGGCTGTTTTCTGTAGCGTGCGAAAAGTGGCCCCTGGTGTGCATTAGGAACGTATGTGGTCCTACCCACTGCTGAGTGAGCTGCACTTGGCCGCCCTTGTTGAGGCTGGGGGCTCAGGGATGGCCCCCTCTATCCCAGACCCTACAGCATCCCTCCCAGCTCCTTCCCAGTGCCATATCGCCCTTGGTGCAGCTCAGCTCCTGTTTGTTGCTGCTTTCTGCAGCTGGGACAGCACCACCAATACCAGCTATGCCATTGCTGCTGGTTTCAGGCAGGGCACTAAGTGGTGCTTTGTCGCTCTCTCTTTGACACCTTCCAAAACTTGTCTTGTGGTAGCTGGGCAGGATGGGTGCACGTGGGAAAAGCACAGGATGCAGAAGGGTCCGGGACTGCCACGCACCTGGCTGCCCCCACCCTTTCTCCTGTCTGTGCCACCGTGAATGTCTGGTAACCCCGTCTCTCTCTGTTTCCCCAGGATCTCACCTCAACACCAAACCACTGAACTCCAACACGTTCTGACACACCTGAGAAGAGGAGAGGAAGCAGAGAGTGGAGGGGAGCAGGGCTGGCTGTACATGTTTCTATAGGCTAATGGCATGACTTCTGTATGAGACATACTTACCGTCCTATCCGCATGACTGACTGACTGCAAGACGCATGAGCTACAGTACTTTAAACTGCCGGCGGGGCCTCCGTCCCTGCCCCGCTGCTGCCGGGAGTCCAGAGACAGCAGCACGCACCGGGGCGTCCTCTCGACCCCTCTGGGAGGCAAGAGCTGGATGGGCAGAAAACGAGGGAAGGAGACTCCACCCTTGCGCGTGTGTGTAAGTGCATCCCCCGCCCGCGCTCCAGCTGCAGGAGGAAAGCTGGGGCAGCGCGGCGCTGCTCACCATGGGAGGATAGGGGCTTGGCCCCCATCGCCCGTGCTGCCTCTGCTAGACTTGCTTCTCGTCCCTCTGTGAGTGCTGGATTCTGGGGAGGGCAGCAGTTTGGGGAGTGTGGGGTGAGGCTGCAGGGAGCGCCGCTGCGGGCAGAGGGGCTGGAGCAGGGCTGCCCTTCCTCTCCCCGCCAGGGCAGGGCTCTGGGCCGAGCACTGAGCTCGTTGCTTGTGTTGAAAGTGTAAACTGTACAGCAATCAGCCTTGTGTATATGAACCAATAAATACTATGCAAACCCCTAGGGACACTCTAGCAGTATGTACAAAGCACTAACAGCTCCGCTCCCAAATACCTCTTCAGGATGCAGGATGGGCAAAACCTTTGGAGTATGTGAGCAGCTCTGGTGACTGGAGCTGAGAGGCTGTAGGAGTAAAAGGGCAGCAGACAGTCTTTGCTCTATGCCCCTCTGGCTGAGCCAGGGCCCTTCCTGGCCTGAAGAGAGGGGCCCAAAGGCGCAGTCGCATGGGCCTGTCCATAGTGCAAGCCCCAGCTGGCTCTGGCTCTGGCTGGGGGGGAGCTGTAGGCCTGCGCTGATGTGCTCGGTGGGTAGTGAGACAGAGCAGGGGATGCTTGTGCCACACAGGGTTGTGCCCAACTCTACTCAGCACAATATCTGCTCAGGAGATGAGCCAGGAGCTGGCAAGAACCAGCAACCCATGCAAGGGCTTTGCAGGGGCACAGTGACCCTGTGGATGCTGACCCTCCCAGGACCAACCAGACATGGGGGGCTGCCCCCCCGTGGCTGCGGCTCGAGCAGGGGGAGCACCCGCTGCAGCAGCCTGGGCCGCGCGGTCGCCCTGCAGCCAGGGCAGCCCTGGGCCAGCTGCTCCAGCAGCGGCGCAGCAATGGGCAGAGCTGCCCTGGCAACTCTGAGCTGTGTTGTAGCTTGAATCTTCTACAACACTTGACCCCAGGAGGGCCAGATGCAGGTAGCAGCAGCAGAGCAGTAGGTCCCATGTCCCCAGCTCTGTACTTTACCTGACATGGGGACTTGGTCCTTGTAGCACAGCGGTGTGGGGACCCCTGCTCTTCCCTGTGGGGTGATCCTGGGCGTGTTTTGCAGCGCTGAGTTCGCACTCGGTAGCTGTGTGCAGAACAGTCCAGCTCCAGCTCCAGGCTGGGGGCCCGGGCAGGGCAGCCTGTCTGGCAGAGGGCGCACGTCTGCCAGGGGCAGCCCTGGCTCCCCTGCGGTCCGGAAGGAGCCCAACTGCAGCGAAGCAAACGACCCAGCTTAGCCTTGGAGAGCAAGCAGCCCCTCCCACCCGACCCTGAAGTTGAGCCATACGGGCACAGACCCTCCATCCACCACCCCTGCTGTGTATGACCACCTCCCTAGACCCACTGCAGCAGCTGACTCCGTAGCATCACCGTAGAGTTGTGTGTGGGTCCTGTGCTTTGGCCTTGTATACGCCATAGGGAATGTGCTGTGCTGCAAACCGTGCCAGGCACTGCAGTGACATTGCTTCGCGCTCAGATTGCTCGTGAGGCTGGTAGGGGGAAGCTGCACCCGACATTGAGCCTAGAGAATGCTGCAGTCTGCACACTAGAAGCTTTTTAGAAGTTTTAAAAATTACTTTTATTTCCTTTTTTTAATTGTTACGGAAACAAGCCTTTTGGATCTCCCTGTCTTAGCCCCTGATGTATAGATCATTTCCCTGTACACCAGCTATCAGACTATGAATTAATAAAGAAACCAACACAGACCGTGTCTTATCTCTGCTTTTCCAGGGCGCGGCGCGGTCCGGGTGAGGTTCACCCGGCTCGTACCCTGTCGCCAGGCGGGCGGGGGCAGCCGGGAGCGCGGCAGCAGTTTGTGCTCCGCCGTTCACCGGGGAGGCCGAGGGCTGCAGAACCGTGCACCCACCGCAGGCGGGTCTCGGGGCTGATCCTGCTGCATCTCCTCCCCCGACGGGCCGGGGAGCGGCCGGTGCCGCGTGCCGCTGCGGGGCCGGCAGCGTGGGGAGCCCGAGCCGCACCGGGACAGCGGCGCGGCCGCGATGCACCCGCGGGCCGTGCCGGGAGCCCCGCCCGCCGCAGCCAGAGCGCCCCGGGCCCCGCCCCGGGCCCCGCCCCGGGCCCCGCCCCGGGCCCCGCCCCGGGCCCCGCCCCGGGCCCCGCCCCGGGCCCCGCCCCGGGCCCCGCCCCGGGCCCCGCCCCGGGCCCCGCCCCGGGCCCCGCCCCGGGCCCCGCCCCGGGCCCCGCCCCGGGCCCCGCCCCGGGCCCCGCCCCGGGCCCCGCCCCGGGCCCCGCCCCGGGCCCCGCCCCGGGCCCCGCCCCGGGCCCCGCCCCGGGCCCCGCCCCTCCGCGCGCAGCCGCGTCCCTCCGCCGCCGGCGTTCAAAGCGCAATTTGTCTGTTCCGGGCCAATCCCGGGCTGGCCCCCCCGGTGCAGCCAATGGCGGCCGAGGCCGCGGACACACGGCCAATGGGAGCCGCCACCTGCCGCCGTCCGGCCAATGGGAGCCCCGTATTCTAATGCGCCTCGTCTTTATCAGAGAAATGTTGGCGCTGCCGAAGCCAAGTTCGGTGTTCGGGGCTGGAGCCACCGTCGGGGTCACCGGAGCCACCCAGCCCTGCCCAGGCAGTTCCCCCGGCCAGCCCGGCAGGGTCCCAGCATCCCACAGCACCCGCCGGCCAGGGCGGACGCTGGAGCCCAGTAGCCCCCTGGCTGGTGGGGAATGGCCCGGACGTCGCGCCCCTGGGCAGCCGGGCTCTGAGGGCCACCCCGTTGTGCCGCCATGGACGCCAACCTGCCGGGCACCTTCCTGCTCAACGGCCCCGCACTGGGGCCCTTCCCTGAGGCCAAGGCGCCCGTCTGCCAGTACTCGGTGCAGAGCTCCTTCTACAAGCTGGGCCCTCCCGGGCTCAGCGCCCAGCTGGCTGCCGGCACGCCCCACGGCATCTCCGACATCCTCAGCCGGCCCGCGGCGACGCCGAGCAGCAGCCTCCTCCCCGGCTACCCCCACACGGGCGGATTTAATGGACTGAGCTCCCCAGGTGTCTATTACGGGCCCCAGGTGGGGGCCCTCCCCAAGGCCGGCGGCGAGTACCTGCCGCGGGGCCGGAGCTGCTGGGCAGAGGCGGCCCCAGAGTGGCGGGGCGGCCGGCAGTGCGGCGGCCGTAAGTACAGCGGGCCAGGGCGGGCGGCGGGCGGGCACTGCGGGTGGCGGGCGCCCTGCAGAACCCCGGCCCGTCGGCAGCAGGACAGGGGTGCGGGGCAGCTGCCCAAGCTGCATCTTCTCCGTCACCCTGCATGAGGCATGGCCAGTCACGGTGCGGGCTGCCCCAGGGCAGGAGTGACCCAGGCGCAGGAGCTGCCGCAGCTCAACCTGCCGCAGAGGCTTGAGCTCAGGAGCAGGGACAGATCCGACGGCAAGGACGAGCTCTTTGCTCAACCCCAGGCGAGCCACAACTGGCAAGGACGTCCCATCGCTCTGGCAGCGTCACTGGGGTCCGTGTCCAGCCCAGCTCGGGGCTGAGACAGGCAGGACAGCGGGACGTGGGCTGGCAGCACTGCCTGCCTGCGGGAGGTGGGGGATTGCAGAGCACACTGCTGCTGTGCCGGGGGCGGTGGGATGGGCGCACCCGCTGTCCTTTGGGGCGTCCAGGGGGTGCTCTCAGAGCAGATGGGTCAGGCAGCTTTTCTGTCCACTCCTGGCACAGCTACGAGGTGACCAGCTCTGCCTGCCTTCCCGTCACCATCCTGCAAGGTGCGGGGCTTGGGGGCAGGTGTTCCTGGTGCTCTGTGGCTCTGGGGTCACACAGTCCTGCTAACGACCCTTCCCCTCTCAGCACAACAAATTAGGGCTGACCCTGAGCAAGCGGTGCGCAGCCTGGATCCGGCTCTGCGGGGCACACGCAGAGGGCAGCTTGGTCCTCCTGGGATGGCACTGAAGCCAGAATAGGGTTTTAATTTGGAGGGGAAGCAGTGTGGAGGGACTTGGTGGGTGCCGAAGGCTGGCAGGTGTGCTGGCGCCACGTTCAGGAAGGAGCGAGCTGCCCAGAGCCCCGTGCTGCGGCGTCCGGGGTTCACCTGCCTCCTCCTGCTCTCCCGCAGCCCCTGCTCACCTCGCTGACAGCATCCACAAGAAGAAGCACACGCGCCCAACCTTCACAGGGCACCAGATCTTCGCTCTGGAGAAAACCTTTGAGCAGACCAAGTACCTGGCGGGTCCGGAGAGAGCGCGGCTGGCCTATTCCCTCGGCATGACCGAGTCCCAGGTGAAGGTGAGTGTGGGTCCCTGTGCGGCACAGGTCACGTGGCGCGGTGGCTGCTAACCGGGCTGGTCCTGTGGCGCGGCAGGTCTGGTTCCAGAACCGACGGACCAAATGGAGGAAGAAGAGCGCCCTGGAGCCCTCCTCATCCTCGCAGCGGGCGGGGGGCTCTGGTGGAGAGCGGGCAGCCTCGGAGGCTGAGGACGACGAGTACAACAAACCACTGGACCCCGACTCAGATGACGAGAAGATCCGGCTGCTGCTGAGGAAGCACCGCGCGGCCTTCTCGGTGCTGGGTTTGGGCACGCACAGCGGCTGAGCGCCGGCACAGCCTCCCCGCTGGGTGTTGGGCACCCGGCCTGGCCACCTGCTCCCTGCCCGAGGTGACCTCCCAGCAGCTGCCTGGCCGTGGGGATGGGGGGGCTGCCGCCCCTGTCCTGGCGGCTGCTGCTCGGGCTGCGCTGGCAGGGCTGGCAGCAGCACACGTGGGCAGCGTCGGGCGCAGCCGCGCTGTCGGTGTTGCTGAAATACAGGTCCCAGCCCCGGACAGCTCCCAGCACTTGCTCCGTGGCTGTGCGGTCCACGGTGCCAGGGGCTGGGGTCGCATGTGTGGGGCAGGGTCTGTGCCGGGCAGGGGACGGGGCTGTGGCTGTGGTGCCGTATGTGGAGCAGCAGGAGCCCACAGGAGCAGGGTGGCCCTGGGCGCGTTTCCCAGGGTTTTCCCCGGTTCGGGCGTGCACCGGCTGCGAGAGGTGCTGGTTCAAAAGTCACTTGTTGGGGCCTCTTGTTGGAACCTATTAGCAGCAAATAAATATCATTTATCTTAACGGTGTGAGTGAGAGCCCATTCAGCTGTCGAGGCTGCAGGATTGATGTGGTGTCGATAGTCCTGGTGTGTTTGCTGCCAGCCTGGTGGCCGCCCCCTGCGCTGACCCTGTGCAGCGGGAGCCGTGCACGCGTGTGCCGCAGTTTGCGCGGCCCCGGCTCCCCGCGGCTCGGCCCGCGCGCCCCAGCGGTGGGTGTCGCACCGGGCTGTCTGAGCCGCGCGGGACGCCGGGGGCGGCTGCTGGGACGCCGGGGGCGGCTGCTGGTGCCCCGGGCCCAGCCAGCTCGGCAGTTGCTCAGCTGAGCACCGAGTGCCAGCCGCGTGTGAGCAAACAGAGCGGCCGTGTCCCGGGAGGAAATCGATAGGAGATAAGTTGCTGCTGGCCCATCGTGTGCTGTTCCGCAGCGTGGCACGGGCACGAAGGGGGTGTGGGGCCTGCACCCCAAGCTGCCCTCCCCTGAGGCTGCAGGTAGTGCCTGAGCATGGGGCGGGGGCCACGTCCACCCCCGGGACGGCCCAAGCCCCTGAAGTTGCGGGGGATACAGACTGTCCCTGTGTCACCCATCAGCCAGGGCCCCAAGGGCCCCATTTGGCTTTGAATGCCCTCCAGTCTGTCACTTTCTGACACGTGCAGGGAGGACTTTGCGAGGAGCCCCGTCCGCTTGGCAGCACTTTCCCGCGGCTTAGGGAAGGCTGATGCCGCGCAGGTCCCTGTCCAGGACCCAGTGAGCGTGGGGCTTGTGATGCTCCCCCTTAGCCACGCGGCTCCTCCGCGGCTGCGGTGGCACAGGTGCCAGCGGGTGGCAGAGCCCATGGACCCTTTGCAAGGACGCGGGAGGCCGGGTCCCCGGGCGCTGCGGTGCTGGGGGCGGCGCGGGGCTGTGGCGCGCGGCGGGAGCTGGTTCTGCGCGGCGGGAGAAGCGCAGGGCTGCTGCGGAGATATTTTTTTGACATTTTCTAAGCTGCCCAACGTGGCTGACAATTTTTAATGTACTAACTGCCTGGTCCAGTGAGCTGATTAATTGGTGCTGCGGAGATCAATACAAAACAGAAAATTAAAACAATTTTAAAGTGATTAAGTAGTTTAACACCTGTCTGATGCCACGTCAGGGCTGGGAGACAAATAAAGCAGGTGGCAAAGGGCCTGCTGTAGCCAGCGAGAGTGACAAATCGCAGCCGCAGCCCGGCTGCCCCGCGCATCCCTGCAGCCCCGCAGCCGGCGGCTCCCGCGCGGCGCCCGGGACGCAGTCCCGCGGCTCCCGCAGGATGGCACGGCCGTCGCTCCTGCGGCAAAGCCCTGCCGGGGCCGGGTCCCGCAGGGCACAACGAGCCCGGCCGGGGCGAGCGCCGGCTCTGCCCCAGGCCCCCACGCGGCCCGGGACGGGCGGGCAGAGCCGGGCGCGGAGCGAGCGCAGCCTGGCAGGCAGATGGATGGCAGCTCCGCTTCAATTCCACATCCCTTTTCTCCCAGACAAACCCCGTCGGATTTTCATAAATCAAAGCGCCACACTGTTTAATAAAAATTTATTGACTTACAAGTGATTATTTATCAAAAGGCCATTAATAGCGGCTCCAGGAATGATGTGCTACTGGGTGGTGCGGGGAGACTAATAGCAAATCAATGCCGGCAGCTGGGCAGAATGCATATGAGGGCCCCGGTCCCCGGCAGGCTGCGCGGCCGCTGCCGGCGAAGCCCCCAGCCCCTGCCCCGCGGGCCGCCCGCCGCTCCCCCCTGGTTATTTATCGCTTACAAATGAAATGATCGATACTTTTAATCTAGAGCTAAATTTATTAACTTTCCCATCGGAGAGAGACATATTGACTGGGAGCGCGGGGAAGGGGACCCAAGGAGAGATGGATGTGTCCCTCCGAACCCGTCCAGCCCATGGCTGCCGGGGGTCCCATGGAACCGGGGAGTCCTGTGGCGCCCGGGGTCCCGTGCTCAGCGGTGACCGCGGTGACGGCGTCCGGGCGGCAGGCGCTGGGCCGGTGCCGCGGGATCCCTTGTTGTCCGCGCTGTCCCCGCCGGTGCCGCGCGGCCGGAGCGGCGCCCAGCGCCTCCCGCACGCCTGCAGACGATGCTCAGTGCTGCGGAGCTGTCACCGTGCCGGGCGCGCGGCCGCGCTGGCGTGTTCTGGCGGTGCCGTCGGTTTGCTCTGGGTTGGTTGTGCGGGTTTTGTTGTTGTTTGCTTGGTTTTGGTTTTTATTTGTGTGGGTGTTTTTCCTGATCTGTTGGTTTTGTAGGTTTTTGTGTTGTGGGTTTTCTGTTGGTTGGGTGGGGGGGGGGGGTTGTGGGTTGTTTTTTTTTTTTTGAGGGTTTGTTTTTTGGTTGGTTCTTTCTACTTTATTTCTGTGGGTTTGTGTGTTTTCTCTGTTGCTCTGGGGTTATAGGGCCCTCTGTTTTTTTTTCTTTTTTTGTTTGTTTGGGGTTTTTTTTTGTAGGTTTTTTTGGTGGGTTTTCTGTGGGTTGTGGGTTTTTCTTGGTCTTGTTTGTTTTCCTTCAGCTGCTTTTGTTGGTTTTAAGTGCAAAGCAAAAGTCACCGGGCCCTGCTGCTTTGCCTTTATTTTTCTCTTTTTTAGTGTGGTTGGGTACGTGATTTGTTTGGGGTTTTTTTGGGTGGGGCTTTTTGTTGTTGTTGTTTTGGGGTTGGGTTGGGTTTTTTTTGGTGTGTTGTGTTTTTTGGCTTGGTTTTTTTTTCAGCTAGTTTGGTTGTTATTTGTATTTTTTTGTTTGTGGTTTTTTTTTTTTTTTTAGCTTTGCTGATTTTTCTTTATTTTCTTTTTTTAATATTTTTGTGTGTGTTTTGGGGTTTTCTTGGTGTGTGTTTGTTGGTTCGGGTGTTTTGGCGTCACGGAGCAGCAGCCCCGTCCCTGCGCCGCCGCGGGGTCGGCGTTGGGCGCTGGACCCGACGAGCCCAGCGGGACAAGTGACCAAGTGCTGCTGAGCGGCCCCTTAACGCCGCGACAAACCCCGACGGGGGTCCCGTTGGAACCAGCCGCTCTGTGTCTGTAGCGCCGGAGGTGTGAACTCGTCAGCCTGCGGAGCCGTCACCACCCCCTGCTCGGCCTCAGCCGCTCTTGTTAAGCGCAGAGACAGAGACACCACAGCCTTTGCTGCCTTTTTTTGTTGGTTTTTTTCCCCAAATCAGCAGCTGCAGCTGAAGTCGGGGTAACAGTTACCCGGGGTAACAGTGACAAGCGTGGGACAGTAAAGGCGTCTCTGTCACAAGCGAGAGCAGCCTGGTCTCTCTCGGTGGGGCGGGACGTTGCCCTGTGGTAACTGCTGCGGGGTTTTGGTACCGCGTCTGTGTGTCTGTGCGTTTGAAAGGGTCGTATTTTGAGCACAAGAAGCAAAGGCAAATCAGCTCAGCATAGAACTGTTTCCCATAGCTGTACGTTAAGGGCTCCTGTGCTATCAGGCGTGGCTTTACATCCCGTGCGGCAGCCCGCGCGCACACTCGCGGGTACCGTACCGGGACCGGTTTGGTTTATTTGTGGATAATCTGATGGGCCCGGGGTAGGTGGAAAATAGCGCACAGTGGAAAATGGGCGTCCTCAACTGTAAGGACACGTTGTCCATCCCCTAGGGACACGGTTTAGCGCTAGATTTAGGTTATGGTTGGACTCAGATGATCTTAAGCGTCTCTTCCAGCCAAAATCATTCCATGGTTCTGTGACCAAGCCGACCCAAAAGTTGGGATTTGAAGCCGCTAACAATACAAAGCAGGGAGGCTGCACAGAAGTAAATAATGTACATGAGGGTAAGTGCATTGTAGCTCTTGAGAAAAGACAGGGAGTTTCTGGACTCTTTTTCTCTCTGTTGCTCTTTTCTGTCTCTTTCTTGGTATAGTGGTGTTTCATGCAAATAAAAACAAGTAAAGTAACTTGAATCTATGGTGGTAGCTAGTGCAGGGAAATTCAAATGTAAGGACACTTACACAGAATAGCTGTGTTGTCCTGGGAGGCAGCAGATGCTCTCCCCCAAAAAACAACAGTCGGGGTACAAAGGAGGCATTTAAAATATCGCCTTCTATAGCACTCTAGAAAACACGAGCGGGCTTCTGCATGGGACGGATGCTCAAACGCACAGAGGCTGCTGCTCGCAGCTCCCCAGGGCTCTGCGCTGTCACGGGGCTCGTGAAGACGCCCGTGGCTGCCAGGGCAGCTCGTTCAGCACAGCTCACCCGTCCCTGTGCCGCGGGAGACTGGTGACACACACACCAACACACCAGTCCTCCCCGGGCCTGTAAACACCATATGGAAGCACAGGACACCATAAGTGTTTCATTTAATATTGCCCCTGCAAGGGGCTTCACTGTAACAGTAACAAGAAGGCATCTTCGCCGAGAGCTGCCCAGAGACTCCAGGCAGAATTGGCGCCTCTGGAACGAATGGCCAGAGGCCGAAGGAGCCGGCCCGGGCGGCCATGGAGTCCCCAAAGTCCACACATTCGGAGCTGCCTCAGGGCAGCTGGCGCCGGAGGCAGAGGGCTCAGGAGCGGCTCCGGTCCTCGTGGTTGCCTACAATCATTTTGCTGTAGAGTTTCTGTTGCTCCTCCTTGAATGCATCTTTCACCTTCTCCCTCTTCAGTCCTCCATCCCTGGAGAGAGAGTCAAATCGTCAGAGGAGCTGCAGGTGTGCACTGTCCGAAACTACACCTGGGGCTGCTCAGAGCTCCCGCGACGGCCGGGCGGTCGCCGTCGCACCTCACCGTGCCAGGGCGCCCTGCAGGACAGCTCCGGCACCGCGCCCCGCCGGGAGCTGCGCCCGCGGCCCCTGCGCGCAGCACGGCGGCCCCGTCAGAAGGGCGAGCGGCTCCAACGCCCCCACAGCAGAGCCCGGGGAGCCCCCCGCCCCGCGGTCTGGAGATCCCAGTGCCCGCAAAAGGCAGCTCCCAAGCTCGACCCACTCCGCTGAGCAGCATCGAGCCAGAACCAGGGCACCCCAGGGCGAGCTGCAGCCACAGAACAAAGCGCTGGTGCCTGGCACACCCAGCAGAAGCAAAGACTGGTCCCTGCTACAGAAGAGCAGTTTTGGAGGTCACAGGCAAGATATGTCTTGATTTCTCCATAAGCCTCCTCTGCTCAGTGCAAGACAAACTGAACTCCACAGCCCACAAGCACACAGAGAAACGCGCGCCTGGGCTCACCAGAGCAGATCCACGAGGCCTCCCTGCCTGGCGATGGCTGACTTCACCCGATTGGCAAAGTGCACGGCGTCCTCTTCGGGCTGCGGGAAGACAACAGTGCTCAGGAGGAGCAAAGGGCCCGGCGGTCGGACGGGTTCACCCCACGCACCTGCCGGGTCATCGGGGGCAAGTACCAGACGCTGCAGACAATGGCCCAGCTGGTCATCATCCTGAGCAGGTAGGTCACCATGCCGTACTTGCTGCTGTTCCAAAAGGCATCTCCAAACTGCGGGTCGTACTAGAGGCAGAAGAGCTCATGAAGGCCAGGCGGTGGCTGCACCGCCCGAGGCTCCCAGTCCCACCCCGGCCCAGTGACAGGCCAGCGCTGCCGGAGCACCGCGCGTCACCCCGGGCTCTCACAGCGCCACGCGTGCCCTGGGAACGTTCGCCTTCTCATACCTTGATGGCTACGGGATAAACCGTGGCTCCAATTTCAAAGCTCCCCTTCTTGAACATCATCACAGAGGTGTTGTTGATGCAGGTTCCTGTAAGAGACCAGCACAATGTCCTCAGCTTCCCTTTGCGAGCTGGTTCACCGGCCTCAGCCGCACACTGAATGGCGGGCGCAGTGCCCAGCAGCTGCCCCAGTGCTCGCTCCGCACCCTGTTCTGTGTGTGCAGGATGCGGCACCAGGACACCGTGCATGCGGCTGCCGCATGCTGGGGTCAGTCAGCTCTACAGATGCAACATCCCCTTTGCCTCAGTGAAGGGTCCCAAAGCCCTTGGCCGCACAAAAAGGGAAGGAACAGAGATGCAGTGCAGTCCCAATGTGCCCCCTCACTGGGCGCTTGCCCGGCCTGCTCCCGGCTCACCTTCTGGAAAGATGAGGATCGGCAGTTTGCTCTTGTCCTGGACGTGCTCCGTGAGCCTGAACAGACGAGTGACCCCGTTAGCACGGGGCACGGCCCGCGGTCCCCACCCTGCAGCGCCGGGGCTGCCTGGCGGCCAGCGGCCGCGGCTCAGCCTCCAGCACCCGCCGAGCAGCAACGTGCTCGCCCGGCCCCCTCCCAGCCGCCAGACCCGCAGCGACCAACCGTCACACCTTTTGGCGACGAGGTGACGATCTTTGACCTCAGAGCGCTCAAACCAGACGTGGGGGCACGCCTTCACCATGGCTCTCTGAATCACACCCATGAGCCCCCCGTGGATCTGACCCACCTGCACGGGGCAGGAGAACACACGTTACGAGACGCAGCTCCACAGCCAGGCCGAGGGTCATCTCCCCAGCCCTGCCCTGGCAAGGCTGGGAGGAAAAGCCCCAAGCTCTGGCTGGAAGGACAGATTAGCCTCAAGTCCTTTCCACTTCGCAGGAGGTCCAGCGAGGGAAGCGCTTTGCTCAGAGCCCAGGCCATGCACCGCAGGACACCTGTGCACGGGGCTGAGCGCCCTGCAATGTCATGCGGGGACAAGCAGTTCTGCACGCTCGAAAGCCTCTTGCTGCCTCCTCCCTGTCCCGCACACGATGCTGCTGGTCCCACCACCCGCGCAGCCCAGCCGGGCCGGCAGAGCGGGGCTGCAGACCTTACCATCGCATAGTAGCCATCGCTGGCCAAGATGATCACGTCAATGGGAGATGTGTGATTGGCCACGCAGATGCCTCCGTTCCGGGGCCGGTTTTCCCTAAACGCAAAACAAAGGCAGAGGTGAGGGCAGAGGAACGGAGCACAAGGCCTGCGAGCGGCGCAGCACGCAGCGGTCAGCGGGAAGCAACGCCCGCGGCACACGGGCCGTGCTCACCGGTCGTGGTAGGTGATGATGGCGGTGAGGGCACGCACGCAGATCCGGTAACACATCAGGTGGACGTGCCTGCTCAGGAACTCCTTACACCTGCAGCACAGCACAGAGACCATCACCCCCAGCTCTAACCCCTGAATCCAGCGAGACGTCACATCCCTCCCACAGACGCGTCTTGTCCCAGGTCGTGATGTCAGCTTATGACCGCTGATTCTTCACTGATGAGAACCAAACTTTGGTCTCTTTCTTCTGTTCCCATCCTTCTCAGAGCCCAGGGCTGAGCACTCTGCCACAGCCTCAGTGCTCACACCCAGGCTCTTTGTTTAAATTACAGGGTGTCTGCTGGTGAGGGGTACAGGCACCAGGACCACCTGCCTTGTCTGCAGCTGGCAGAACAGACAGCCCTTGCAGGAAAACTTCAGGATTACCAGGTCTCAAACTGCACAGGGGGCTCCCCATCCCCTCTTCCCTCAAAGACAAACTCACCTGCCATTTGGCAAATATCCCACCACTGTGGTACCGGTCACCAACAAGCTGATGCCAGTGAACGCCAGGGCTATCCTGCAGAGAGAGGGAAGCTACGCGCTAGCAAACCCGCAGGCGCCGCTTCCGAGCAGCCCGTCCCTCCTGACTGTGGCGGCCACGGTCCGCGGGCTCGCGGCGCCCCGGCAGCCCCGCTCCCGGCTCCGCGGCAGCGCTCACCGCAGCGGCAGGAGGAAGCAGTAGCGGATGAGCACGCCCAGGCCCCACAGCACCGTCAGGCGCAGGCTGATGTATTGGAAGTTGTAGTTGGTCCTGCTGAGCAGGTTCCAGGACTCCAGCTCTTCAGCTGAGAACCTCTTGGTCACTTCATCATCCATGATGGTCTCAATGCCTTTGCGGCAGAAATAGAAGATATCGGAGAGCTCAAACTCAGGAGTGTCGAGGGCTTTGCCGCTGCCACTCCGGCGGATCTCCTTGATCTCCTCCTCCAGGGACGTCGGCTCCTTTGCAATGATACCTGCGACAAGCCACACGCAGCTCTGAGCAAAGTGCGACCTACCCGCTCCAGGACAGCTGAGAGCCAGGGCCCTGTCCCGCACCTCAGCTGCTCAGAGACACATCCACCCCATTTCCATAAAGAACTTTGAACTTCACTTGTACCCACACAGGGCAGGATCTTACCATTGATGTAGGGCTTGTATAACGGGTGGTTCTTCTCCTTGGCACCACGCTCTATCCTCAGCGTTGCCCACTGCAAGAGACGCACGTGACAAGTGAGAATCGCACGGCCTGGAGCTGCACTTCGTATCACCCGTTTTACAGCCAATTCCAGGGGAGACCCCGGCCAAGGGGGACGATGGGGCTAACGCGGGACACTCGTGTCCAGGGCTGGAACAGCGAACGAGCGACGCGGAGACTCCCCTCCCCCACCACTAAGCTTTGGTTAAAAAAAAGTAGACTTCAAAGTCTTTTCAGAAAAACAGTTTCAAAATACAACACCAAAACAAAACAGGCGTTGAGATTGAACGTTCCTGAATTGAAGAGAGAAAAAAAAATTAAAACAAGGTGAAAAGTTCTATTTTAGATAAACTGAAGTTCTTATTAACTTCTTCACTGGATTTGAGGACTCAGAGTTTATCGGGCTGAGCGCTGCGAGCTCCGGGGCCGCCTCCCCGAGCCAGGCGGCACAGAGACGCTCCTGGGGCAGACCAGCCCTGCCCAAAGCAGCAGCTGCGCCACCAATCCTTCAGCAGCTCCAGCTCCCTATTTAAGAGGCTAAGACCTCCCTATCGAGAACACAGCAGCCCTTTCCTTTCGCCTGGGCAGGCAGGGCAGGGCGGCGTAGGCTTTATCTACCAGGAGTTTGGCAAAAATTCCGGTCTCGCCGGGGACTTGCTTCAAGGAGAGGTGCTGGCTGTGAGACAGCCCATGAAGTCACGCTGCCAAAGGCAAGCGAGGGAAAAGCATGACCGCAAGCTGGAAAATTCCACTTGGCCTCCCTGTGCCCAGGCCAGCGGGGGCTGCTGGGTGCCCAGGGGCTGCGGGTGCGGACGCGGCTCGGGCGCAGGGGACGAGCAGGTGCCGCCCCGGGACAGAGGGGCTGAGGCTCTGGGTTCTGGCCAGACTGCTCGGGGCTGGCGGCACCAAGTCCTGCCCAACCTCCCGCTTCTGCCTCCTCCAAACGTGTGCTGGGGAGGAGCAGCTCGTCCTCCCCCTCACACCCTATGCCCCTTTGGGCTTCTTTCCACATGAACTGTAACAGCCTCTGCCTTGCCCGGGACGTTGACCCAGCCGGGCACACGGCTCCTCTCAGCGCATCTGCAGATCCCGCTGTACCGTGACACGCAGGCCACGCTACTGCTGTACCTGGAGATTTACTGGGTCAATTACAGGGGAAAAACAGCCCACAAACAGAAGTCCAGCAAACTGCATTTGGCTGGGATGACCCATCTGCGTCATGTGGCACCAGCACGTCACCAGCAAACCAACCTCCACCCCAGTCACCTGCAATGCTCTGAGGGACAAAAGCCTCTTCTGAGCACAACCGTGCTTGAAAAGACCCCCTGTAGCCACACAGAAAATTCTGAAAACATTACTTACCTGAAAAATCTTCAGTAATGTTTTCATGTAAACCTTGCGGATGCCAAAGGAGACTCCAAAAATTGCTGGCACAATGATGAAAACCAGAAGCAGAGTGAAGAGGACAGTTATAGAAATCCCCAAGAGATTAACAACCAGGCTGTCAAAGGGGAGCAGGAGGAACATGGTGAAGGGCCCAGGCACGGCCGCTGCCCTGCAGCCAGACAGAAAGGCTGCCCACAGCGATTAACCGGTCCGTCTGTTATTCAGCAACAGTCTCGCACACGCACCGAGTCCGCAGCCTGCTCACAGACCCCATTCCAAAGTTCACATCCTTTTTGGGCTCTGCGAGAGGGAACGCAATGGGAACAGGGAGAGCAGTTGGGAAAACCGCCAAACAGTCTGCCAGGAGCCCGGGGCGCCGGGACAGCGCGGGCTGAAGGGCTCAGAGGCGGAACACGTGCGGAGGCTCCTCCATGGGGGTGCGATGGGCACGGCAGGGAAACGACGCCGCGAACAGACACCCGCCCAAGGTGCCACCGAGCAAGTCCTGCTGTGGGGCAGCGTGCGAAGAAGCTGGCAGCAGAATCCCCTCCCGGCTGCTGAGAGCATGCAGAGCCTCTTCACAGGGATACGGCGGAGTCCCTCCCTGAGCCGGCATTGGAGGAGATCGAGGGAGCTGGCACTTGCAGGAGCCTGCCGTACGCGGAGATGTTACTGTTCTCTCCGTGAGAGCGCAGGTGCCAGCGCAGATCCTTGCATGACGCCTGGGACCAGCTTAATTTGGGAGAGCCCTGGAATCCACTGACGTTGAAGGGTCGTTACAAACACGAATGAAGTCTGTATCCCTGGAAAGCTCTTCAAACAGCAAGCTGGCTTCTTGGCAGATGAGGAACTCACATGCCGCCAGTGCTAGTGGAGGAAAGAGAAACCAAAGTCAGGCAGGTCATGCAGCTTGGAGAGACGTCAGCCCAGCGAGGACGGCGGGGGCCAGGGACAGCGGGCCCTGAGACCTGAAGGCAGCGCTTGGGCTGAGGTCACATCCCTCGGGGCAGCTCCTGAGATGCAGCAGACTTGGGCTGGCGCTGCAGCTGCTGCCTGGCACTGCCACGGGCTTGGGAATCACTCCTTGCTGCCACTCGTCCTTTTCATACCATCCACACCTCCGATGGAGCAGGCTGGTCCAGAACCACGCCTAGAGCACAGGACACTGCAATCAGTCCCGAGTACAGGAAAGGAGCCAATGGAGTGACAGCAAACCCTTCCTCGTGACAAAGATCTTGTTGCCTGTCTCATTTCAGAGGCATCCCAGCGCACTGAGCCAGCCGGGCACCTGGATTCCTGGGCAGGAATCACTTCCTCTGCCCCTGCACAGGCTGGCAGCTCCGCAAACAGCCCAGGGCAGGAAGTCAGCCCAAGGGGACAATCATCGCTGGTGATTAGCCCCAGTGGAACGTGTTGGGTGACAGGGACCAGCCAAAGGTCAAACACCCATCACTACAGCCCGTCTGGGGAAGGACATCCTGCACCACACGGGTACACACGAGGCCAAGTCAGGCCTGTAATAAGAGATGAGTCTGCTCAAGGGAGACGTCCCTCTGGACGGTGGGATTTAACAGGAACCCGACGGGCACACGGGAGCAGAGCCTGGGAAGATCCTCTCGCTCCCTGCGCAGTGTATTCCAGCCCTGGCTGAGCGCTGCTGCTCCCAGCCGTTGGATGCGGAGAGGCTCCCAGGCACTGCTGCACCAGCAGCACTAAGGACACTGCTGGTGCTTCAAAAGAACCCGCTGGGCCGCATAGACCGCGTCCTGGGACCGGCAGCTCCACGTGTCACTGCCCGTTACGCCGGAGCTGTCACCCGTCAGCACCGGGACTCGTGCCGGCAAACCGGCCGGACCGGCCCCGCGCGGGGCGCGGCGACCGCGCTTCTTCACCGTGTCACCCGGCAGCGCAGCCCACGCACCGGCCACGCGAGACGGGCCCGGCGAGCGCAGCGGCCCTGCCCGCTGGTCACCGACCGCGGGGCTCACACGGGCACGGAGCCGCCACCCCCGGGCAAGGAGACCCGTGCGGCCCCGGGCAGGGGCGCAACCCGCGGGGGCACCGCGATCGCCGCCGCAGCGGCTGCGGGGCCGGCGCCCAGCGGGGGAGCAGCGAGCGCGGGGGCGGCGGCAGCGCCGGCTCAGCGTTGTTCACCGGGACACGGCCCACGAGCGCAGCGAATCAGCGCCCGGCCCGCGGCTCGGCCCGCCGAGCTTCGCCCGCGGCGTGTGCGCGCCCGGCCACGGCGGCGCGGCGGGGGAGCGGGCGGAGCAGCCGCCGTGCCGGGGAGGGGCGGCTGGTTCCGCTCCCGCGGGCCGCGCCGTGGTACCGAGCGGAGCGGAGGAGCGGGCTGTGGCACCGAGCGGTGCGGAGGAGCGGGCTGTGGCACCGAGCGGAGCGGAGGAGCGGGCTGTGGCACCGAGCGGTGCGGAGGAGCGGGCTGTGGCACCGAGCGGAGCGGAGGAGCGGGCTGTGGCACCGAGCGGTGCGGAGGAGCGGGCTGTGGCACCGAGCGGAGCGGAGGTCCGCGCTGTGGCACCGAGCGCTGCGCTGGCCGGACCGGACCGGGCGCGGGGCGGCGCTGCGGCGCGGCCGGCACCACGGCGGGGAGGCCGCTCTCCCCCAGGCGGCCGCCGGTTAGCGGTGCGCGGCCGGGCCCTGCCCAGGAGCCCCGGTCCCCGGCGCGGGCAGCCGCCGGCCCCAGCCCGCGCCGGGAGGAGCGGCCGCCGGTGCCAACCGGGCCGTCACGGACTCACCTGCCGCCGCTGCCGCCGGACCCGGCTCCGCCCCACCCACGTGCCGTGCGCGTCTCCGCCCGCGCTGCGTGCGCTGACGTCAGCGCGCAGCCCGCGGGGCCGCGCGCGCAGGAACGCCCCGCCCCCCCGCGCAGGCGCAGGCGGAGCCCGAGGCGCGGTCGCCACGTCACTTTATTCGCTCCCGTTACACGCACCGCGCCCGGGGCGGCCCCGCCCGGACCCCGGAGAGCGCCCCCCGGGCCCCGCCCCCCGGGCCCTGTCCCCCGGGCCCCCCGGCGGCCGCCGCGCCGCTGTCACACGGGGAGCGCAGCCCCTGCCCAGCAGCTCCGCACGAGGCACTCGGGCAGCACCGGGACCCCGTTGCTCACATGCCGGTTCCAGCCGAAGCGCCTGACGCACAGCCCGGGGCTGCGGCTGTTCCTCTGTCCCCTCGTGTCAGTGCCACCCTGAGAGCCCGCGGGCAGAGTCACACCGAGGGGCAGCTTCCAGCCAGCGGTGAAGGAGCTTCCGTGGAGAGTGGCGGCTGCTTGTACAGCAGCAAGTTGGGCACAGGGAGAAGCCCACAAACGGTGAGCAGCACCTTCTGCAGCTCCCCTCTCCACAGCCCCTGTACCACAGGGGGGACATGGAAGGGACCTACAACCTCTCCACACGCTGCTGTCCTACCAGTAGGGAGCCTGGGTCTCTGAGCGGCGCCAGGTCTGCAGGTGAGAGAGGACCAGGGCAGCAGCTCGAGAGGTGCCGAGGTGCTCCCAGGCACTGCTGGCACTCTTCACGGCACGGGAGGGAGGGCGGCTCACGCCCACAGCACAGATCCTGTAGTTCCTCCCGTGGTTGTTGTCCCAGTGGGTCTTCTGTCTGCACTGGAAGGAGATGCAGAACTCTGTGGCCCTGCAAGAGATAGATGGCTTGGGCAGGGCAAGCTCAAAAGAGAAAGTGTCTGTGTCAGCTGAGCCATACGTGCTGTGCATATACTGGCATGAGATATCTCGGAAGCTCTTCCAGCCATCAAAGGTGATGCGGACCATCACTTTCTTCTCATACTCAATGTTTCTGACCTTCACTGTCCCGGACAGGGCACGGTCCTGGATCAGGCAGTTCTCCAAGCAGACAAGGTTGCTGTGTAGGCGGCTGCGGAAAGTCACGTAGTCCACAGAGGGCTGTGGAAAGTCCAGCACATACCTGCACACCTCTCGGCATGAGCTCCGCAGCCTGGGTCGGAAGCAGGCAAGGTCAGACAGGGCGTGCTGCAAGTCGCACAGGTCCTCCTCGATCCTTGAGAAGAAGCGGACAGCTGTCAGCGAGAGCCCCTTCATGTCCGCGAACACAACCCTCTTCTTCTTCTGGCCCTTGGAGCTCTTGGTGCTGTCCCGCCGCTCAGGCTCAGGTTCTGTGCTCAGCTTTTGGTTGAGACAGGATCTGAGGGGTTTGCGCCCCCGGCTGACCCGCAGCTCGTCGTAGGAGTTCAGCAGCTTGCAGATGGGGGGTGAGTGGCTCAGGCAGACCCGCACGGCCAGGTCCACGGGCATGGCTGGTGGGGCGATGGCCCTGGCACCGCGCACCTGGAAAAGCCTGGAGGCGAAGAGGGGTCAGGCGGCGCGTCTCCGGCTGCCGGGCCCCCAGCCGCGGCCCACGGCCTCGTCCCTCCGCCCGCGTCCCTCCGCCCGCCCCGCGCTCACTCCCCGCAGCTCATCCCGTCCCGACCCGCTCCCCTCCCGCTGCTCAATGGAGCCGTGGGAGCGCCGGCGGCCGGGACACCCCGCGCAGCAGCCAATCAGCGCCCGAGACACGCCCCGAGCGGCCAATAGGAGCGCGGCGCTGCCCCGCCCCGGCCGCTCCTGCCGCCCGCTGCTGCGGGGCCGAGCAACGGGGCCGCACCGGAGAACGGGGCGCAGACACCGGGCCAGCCCGCGTACCGGAGACCGTCCTCCGCCCGGTAACGCTCCCGGCCGCAGCGCTCAGCTTCGGAGGGGCTAACGGGAGGAGCGGCACAGAAAAAGCTCCTAATGCCAAAAAACCACCAGTGTTTTTTAGAGGATAAACGTTTACTGAACTATCCCCACCTGGGGGAAGCTCCAGGGAGAAGAGGAGCGTATTCCTCTCACAGTCTCAGCTGTTTTTATGTTAATACACCCCTTTTCAGGCACCTGTTCAAAGACAGCTATTTCCAGAGTGTCTAAGCACAAGAAAATCCGAGAGTCATCCTCTATCAAAACTAACATAGAAGTTTCCCACCCTGGTTCCTTGCCCTGAAAAAGAAATTCACTCGCATCTGAGCAGGCAAGAGACGCTGTGGTGTCCCTGACACGGATATTCAAAATCACCTTCACTGTTCAGCTCACATGTGACTCCTTGACAGAAAAGCCTGTCACCCAAATCAGATCACCCCTGCCCTGCACTCCCCGCTAATCTCCCCAGAGCTGTCTGGCCATTTATGTTTAAGAAGCCCTGATTGTTCCTGCTGACAGCACAGATTTTCATCAGCTCATGACACAACCTCCCTATCAGTACTGACACCCGGCTTTCCATCGCCACCGCGCCTCCACGTCTGCAGCACAACGCGACACCTCTTGCAGCACCGCCAGAGGTGAGCTTGAGCCCAGCCCTCGGCAGGCAAAACCCGCACCCGAGCCCCAGCCTCGGCCAGCAAAAACATCGGAAAGAGCAGCAAAAGGGTCAAAGCGGCACCATCCCCCAGAAGGGGCCTCGGAGACACCCCTGCGAGGTGTAACTGCGGCTGCGCTGCCCAAGTCACAAACCCCAGGTCACGACAACTGCCTTTTCTAGGAACTAAGGGCTCATGGTCTCACAGTGCATTTGAACCTTCGAATACCTGGAACTTTTTCCTACAGAATTTCCAGTTTCCCCACCATCTACGAAAATTTGTGTAGGTGGTTATTGCTACTAAGGAATAATCAACCTCACCAAATCATGTTATTTATTTGGAATCATTTTCCTGCAGATGCCCTGGAAAAAAGAAATAGAACCACTTTCATATTACTTTTCCTAGACAGGACTTTCAGAGGAACAACTCCCTTGACATGAGCTCTAAGGCCGGTATTTCTCAGTTCGGGGAAAGCTGCTGTCGCCCAGAGGCACTGCAGCCTACAGCCAGGGCAGTCCCCTCACCACCAGTGCCCTCCCTGCGACCTCTTCTGCCATCCACCTGCTTTGCACTTAGAGCTAATCGCTCAGTAAACCTGAGCTCCATCCACCTTGGAGGGAGCAGACAACAGGAGATGTATCTGAGCCAACGGAAGCTGGAAAGGTGCTCCCTCTGTGCACATTCTTGTTCAGAGGCACAGATTAAGGCGGATGGACTGCTGGGTCTTCTCTGTCTAAAAACGCAAGCCAAAAGCATCACCTCCTCAACAAAGTTGCGGGCATTTCTTCCCCGAAACAGACAGAGGCGCAGTGCTAGCAGTGAGGCAGCATCTAGTCTCAGAAGTGTCCTGGTATTTAGTCACAGGACACAAAGCAGACAGGTATGCCAAAACTGCATCTCACTATCAGCCCGGCTGGCTTCAGCCCGCCTGCCGTCTTCACAAATCCCCCACAGCCCGCGACGGCGCTGCCGCGTGCAGCCGCCGGACCGCAGAGAGGAGCTGCGCTGCGGGCTCCCGAAAGAGCGGGACCCAGCTCAGGTTCCGCCGCCAGGACAGGCAGCCCCTCCGCTCACATCGCTGCGGCCACGTGCGCGGCAGCGGCGAGGCAAGTCCCAGCCGTCCGGATAGCTCAGACAAAGTTAATAGGGCCAAGGAGAAAGTCTGCCAGACCTGGCCGCTCTCCAGGCAGCTCCAGAGCACGCCTCTGCAGCCGCAGATTAACGATGCCTTTGGCTGGGAGCTGCAGTCACCTCTGCGAGCCGCCTGGGCTGCAGATACGTGCTGGGCATAATGCACAGTCCTTCCCAGGGGGCTGCGTGCTGCTATGTGCTACTGATTCCTAGGGATTAAACCCAGTCTCCTCTTAAAGTCTATACTTACAGCAATCTTATTTACCTAAATGGATTCATTAGGAACACTATAAACCACACATGCAAAGCCACTCACCCTACAAGATGCAAGAGACCATTCTGGGAAAGCTCTGCCAGCCTCATGCTCCAACATCTGAGCTGTAGTTTCCACCCTTAACGTGATTCCAACCCTTCCTGTTCCTTGTGCAAGAACCAAGACGTGCTCTACCAGCAAATATCTTTGTGTGGTGGCTTTTCACCAATGGATCATGTGGCAAATGCGGTGCAGAGGTGTCCCTTCAGCTCACCGCAGAGCAACTGGCCACTTGCACAACAGCCAGGGCTGCACAGACCCTATGGGGAGATCAAAACTGATGCGGGAAGTGGAGTTTACACAGCTGGTTGCCACACCATTTGGTCAGTCGCCTTCCACCTGATAGCCTAATTTAAAGAACAGTGCTGAACTGGAACAGGAACGAACACACAGCTGCGGGTTTAAAAATAGAGCACCCTGCTATTTACAAAGGCTGTGTTTGCCTTCGAGGGCAGACGCGTCCTGTCCACGTCTGCTGCCACACCAGCCTGGGATCTGGCAAGGCAGCAGCTACGCTCATCCTTCCCTTGGGACGTGAAGGAGACTGTGGCAAGGCTGCTGCAAGCCTTGCTGGAGGGAGCACTGTGACACACGCTCCTGTCACCCAGGAGCACCAGAGAAAGGAGCCAGCTGTATGCCAGGCATGTCACGAGCAAGTATGAGTCTGGCGAGCTGCAAGGGCAACGAGTCCCCCTGCACCACTGAGGGAATGGTGTCCAGCTGGGTTATCTGCACACTGCCATGGGTACTGCTGCCCTGCCCAGACACAGCACAGCCACCGGGACACGTCAGGGCAGCCCCATGGCCCCACCCCAGCGCTCCCTGCCCTGTGTCACCACCCCGCACTCACCACTCGCCCCTCAGATGAGCTGCACGGCGCCTGAGGCCACCAGCGGGGCGATGGTCCGGTAGCGGATGAGGTGCTGTGAGCCCTGCTCCAGGTCGATGGTGTACTCCCTGCAGGGACAGGCAGGACAGTGAGCGTCCCCGTGCCGCTGTGACCCGCTCCGCGTCTGCGGAACCACCTCGCTGATGTGCGCCGCACCGGGAAGCGCCCACCTACCTCTGCTCATCCGTCTCTGGCTCAACCAGGATGTTCTCCTGCCGCTCCAACACCCTCAGGAACACAAACGAGTCCAGGTTGGGCTTGGGAACTGCAGACAATGATTCAGAGCACAAGCTCAGCACTCACTCGTGTTCCTCTGCGGGACACCGAGCTGACAGAGGCACACGAGACATCGAACCTGTGACCAGTAAAGGGAACGCGAGGCACTTCTGATCAGATATGTGCTCTGCCTCAACACAGGACAAGACTCGATGTTAGGGGCCAGCGACACAGTAACGTCACGATGCTGTCACCACATCATCTTTGCTCCTGCCAGCTGCAGGACTGGCCTTTTGCATTTTGCGTTCCCCAGAGCTCTCCTACACCGCTACTGCTATAGCTGTCAGATTACCCTGGACGTACTCACCTGATTTTAGAAGAGACACTTTCTGCAGGTTGGGCGGCATGTGTTTCAGGGCCATGTTTTTTAGATAAGTCTCTGTGTTTGCCATGTACCTGAAACAAATCATGGGAGCATTTACTGGTTTAGTCAAATACAAATTTGCAGGGAGAGTACTGAGTCAAAACAGCAGCCAGTGACACCTCCTGGTCCCACGGGCACGGCCACAGACAAGCCCAGGGGCTGCCCTCGCAACCAGCTCCGTTACCACAGGTATTTTATTGCCACAAGGAAACCTCCTGGTAACACCCACGGTTCTTACTGCAAACTGCTAAGTCTCACGATGTGTTGTTCAGCATAACACAGGGGCGGGTTCTATAATGCAGAAAAAGGGAGGGAGAAACATGCAGAACATACTCACTCTTTAGCAAAGGCGAACTCCTCTGGTGACAGAACGGAAGGCTCCCCTTCGGCTCGTGACTTCTCCTTCTCCAGAACATGGGGAAAAAACTTCTCTATCTGAAATTGGAACAAAACCCCAAAGACTGAAACAGACCTCGCCCAGCTCAGCGTCTCCAGCCCCCGCTGCCCAGTGGCTCCCCTGCAGGCACACACACTTGAGGCTGTGCTTCAGAGAACACAGAGCGCGCTTTAAGCAGGTGCCTTGCTGAGGCAGGAGGCCGTGCATGGGTACAAAACACTCCCGAAGTTCCCCTTTTTAATCCCCCAGGCACCACTTCAAGCGTTTACCTTCACAAGCCTACACCTCAAGTAGCTGCTGAGCACGTAACGGATCCTTTCAATCTCCATGCGGTGAACACTGACCTTCAAGTCTCCGCTCTTTGCCCGTTTCAGGTTTGCCTCCTGAAAGGAAAAGCAAAGAGAAATGAAGTGGCTGGGACGTCAAACGACAAGAAACAGAGAGGAAGACAAGTCTCGTGCACAGGGCCCACAAAACGGGACTGCAGCTGCGACACGGCGCAGCGTCCTTGCATCGCTCAGTCCCTCCCCAAGACGAGCTCAGAGAAGGGGCTCGGAACAACCGCTGCCCAGGGACAGAGGGGCTGGCAGCCCTGGCGGCCGCAGGGACCGCACAGCCCAGGCACGCAGGGCCCGCCCGCGCCGCCTCGCCCCCCGGACCTACCATGTGGTCCAGCTGCTCCACGACACACTCCACGACCTCGGGTTTGCTCTCCAGCAGCTCTGGCGCAAACTTCTCGTTCAGCCAGGCCTGCGGGAAGGCACGCTGTAAGCGGCGAGAGGGCCTGCCAGGCACAGCGGCCTCCAGAGCGGCCAGAGCCCCGGCCCAGCCCCGCCGAGCCCCGGCCCCGTCCCGGCCGCCCTCACGCCCCCCAGGGCGCACCTTCCAGACAGCGCCCCCGGCTCTCCCCGGGCCCCGGCCCTCAGCCGTCCTGCCCAGCCCGCGCTACCTGCTCCAGGCTGCGGATGAGCTGCGCCGGGGTGAGCACCAGCTCCTCGCTGTCCGCGTCCGAGTCCCCCGCCGCGCCCGGGCCCGGCCCGCCCGCCGCCGCCATCCCGCCAACCGCCCCGGCCCCGCCCCGCCGCGCGGGCGCACGCGCGACCCGGCCCCGCCCCGCCGCGCCGGCGCACGCGCGACCCGGCCCCGCCCCGCCGCGCCGGCGCACGCGCGACCCGGCCCCGCCCCGCCGCGCCGGCGCACGCGCGACCCGGCCCCGCCCCGCCGGCGCACGCGCGACCCGGCCCCGCCCCCAAGAAAATGGCGGCCGCTGATTGGGGGAGAAACGCGCACCGGGCGCGCTCCCGGCGGGCGGGGCGGTGCCGAGCGAGCGCGGCGCCGACCGTCCGCAGCACCGCCCTGCTGCTGCTGCCGCCGCTGCTGCCGCCGCTGCTGCCGCCGCTGCTGCCGCCGCTGCTGCCGCCGCTGCTGCCGCCGCTGCTGCCGGGGGAAACGAACCACCGCACGCCGAGCGGCACCGCCAAGCATGACACGGACACGGTTTAAGAAAAGATTTACTAATCCATTAGTACTTCTGCCAGTATTGCAACAGCTGTGAAAGGCAAACACCGTTACAGGTTAGAAAAAACAAGTTTGTACAATTAAAACATTAAACAAACCTCTCAAAAAAAAAAAAAAGAAAAAAATCAGTGGCTGAGTAACAAGGCTGGAATTTGAGACCCAGACTGAGCACCCGCAGCACCGCCCGCGCCGAACCGCCCCAGCCCCGCACCAAACCGCCTCAGCCCCGCCGGTCTCTTACGCCACTCCGCACCGCGCAGGGCGCGCAGGAGCTGACCCGGGACCGCGGCTCCGAGCGGAACGGGGGCCGGCTGGGCCCGCAGAACCGCGGCGCTGCGGGCACCGCGGGGGAACGTCGCCGCTCGGGACGGCAGCCACGCGGGTCTACAGCGCGCCGGCACAAAACTGAGGAACCATCTTACACACCTCACAGCTTGCCAAATCAATGTTTTCCTATAAATTATATATAATAAATCCATAAAGAAACAGTTTTACACTTCACATATTAACCAGAGTAGGGCAGGAATTGTTATGTGTATGGGCTCAGCATCCATTTTATAGAACTGGCTGGTCTGCGAAGGGACAGACCCCCCTCTTCTGGTGAGCGCTGACAAATGCAACAACAGCACAGACGCACGAGTAGAAAATACACCAGGATTAAACTCCGGCTGTTCCTCCGCCTTCCAGGAACAACCAAAACGCTAAAACAAAGAACACTTTGCCTTCTAGTTTTCCACAAGAATCAGCACAGGAAACATAAAACGCTCGTTGCTGTGAGTCCCTTCTCGCCAGGCAGAGGCTCTGCGCATCCTCTCGCTCCAGCACTGCTCGGGAGGGAAAGCCTCGCTTCTGGAAAATTCCCAGCTCCAACTTGCAGCTTTACAAAGCCCGACTAGTGTACAGGAGGGCTTAAGAACTAAGGAGGAACATCACTGCACTTAGGTGACTAAAACTAGACTTCTGTTGGGCTCGGCACCCCGTTTCTTTCAGAAGAGCACGTGGTTTTACCACTTCTGCTTTTTCTTGGAAAAAACAAAACAACAACCAAACTAAGTGACCTAATTGCTTAAACGCCTGCCACAAAATGGATGCTGACCCGCCGCGTCACCCGCGTGGAGCGGCTTGGGGAGGTTAGTCCGTGTGGTAGATGGCACTGTGGATCTGGCAGCAGAGAAAGGAATGATGCTCTAAAGTAGGAGGTAGGGGAACCTTGATACAGCAAGTCCACTGTTGTCTGCTAGAAAACAAATTTCATAGTATTAGAAACTGTTACTAAACAAGACCAACAAAACCCTACCAAACCTTTACAGAGCTGCGCTGTCACCCTGGGCGGGGAGGCAGGACAGGGAGGGTCCCCACGTGCTGCGGTGAGAGCAGCAACCAGCAGCCAACACTTCACAGGAAACAAAGACCTTTGCTACTTTTTTTCTTCCCGCACAACAATCATAAATATTTCCAGTCTCCTTCCTGCACACGTTGCCAAGAACCAGACTTGGGTTGGTGCAGAGCACCCAAGACGAGGGAGCCGCTTCAAATCTGAGCTTTTCAAAAGAAAGCTTAATGGAAGTTAAGTATGTATCCCGGAAAGCCAGGGATGGTGATTTTGCAGTTCTACACTGCACACAATTAGCACAGTCCTTTATTTTAGCCCCTCTCTTTCGAGTACTTGGAGCACCCTTCTCAAGTGGGGACTCTACCATGCAGTGTCATGAAAACAAAGCGCCTTTCAGCAACTTTTTCCAGTTAAAGCTCCCAAAGCTGGAGGTTGCTGGCCACTCTTAACTGAAAGCTTCATGAAATGAGAACTGGAACAGCTCAAAAACCGCAATAAAAAGGTTTTGTATGCTAGAATACACTCGGGGACAGAGTCATGCAAGGATTTTTTTCCACTACCAAGTACTTCAGAAAACCCAGTCCGCACAAGATTTATGTGAGCAGCCTTTGATTACATTCTGTTGTGGGATAAATGTTCTCAGTATGACAGAATCTACCCCTCCGAGCACAGAGAACATGTTGAAATTGAGAATGTAGTATAAGGTTAACACGTACCTGAGACTCCGCGCTTTTATCTCCCACTGGTCATACCTCTGTCTTCATAAATGGTAATTTCAATCTGCACAAAAAAGCTGTTACGGAAACATACTATAAAAAGATTACGAAAGCAAACTAAAATAAGGCAGAAAAACATTCAGATATTAGAACCTTTGACACTTCTGCTTCACACCCACGGTTTCAAAGCCCGTTTCAGAGCTACAAAGCACACATACGAGGTGCCCCGTCAGGCGAGGTCAGCGGCACATGCAGCCCAGGGCTGCTCTGGCAGCAAGAGCACAGGATGCTGCGTGTGGAGGGTTTGTGAGCTTTGCCTCCTTGCGTTACCTGACAGATTGTCTCCTGCCACCTAAGAAACCACAGAAGGATACAACTCTTAGTCCTCGTTCAATGGGGTCTGTCAGAAGGAGGCCCTGAGGAGCATAGATCTTCTCGTTCTGTTCCTGGATGAACTTGGCTATTTTCTTTAGAACCTGGTAACAGAACAGCGCAGAAGTCACAGCTCCTCCATCAGGTCTCCCCATGCTGGAGTCAGAGCCCCAGTGACACCACAGGCACGGCAACGTCAGAGAACCCAGCACACAGAGACAGAACTTGTGTGATTCCTCTGAGGTACGAGCAATCATTGCGTTACTCAAACTGACTAATGCAGACAAGCCTGTCTGCTGTTCATGCGAAATCACTCTTCAGCTAAGATCCAGAGTCTATATGGAATTCGTATGACAATGGTGCCTGTCACAGCAGCCCCACCAAGAAACATATTTGACTGAAGTTTAGGAGATAAACTGCCTTCCCAGTAACACTGTGATCAAAAGACACACACCTTTTCGTAATGCGTCTCCATGCACAAGAAGATGGTGTAGGCGGTCAGGCAGGCGAGACACCCTTCCAGGTAAGATTGGCCCCCAAGTTTCTCAGCTTCTGCATAGAGGTTGTTCAGCGTTCGGACAGTCTCTTCAAACTGCTGCCTGTCGATCTGCAGGAGAAACGAGCTGTAGCTGTCATGCCCGGCGCATTTCGGAACTCACCGCTATCTTCAGGCATCTGCCTGCATTTACTGCTCATCTGCACCTCTGCAGCCGCCAGTGCGGAGCCAAAGTCTGAAGGACACTTTGAGTTACACACCTGTAGTTCTTTGTTAAATATCTGCCAAGTGATTAGATCAAATCTGAATTCCAACACAGTCCGCAAACAAAACAATTAAGAATAACATAACTAAACCACTGTGCAATTCAAATAGAAAACACCCCCACCCCCACCTTAATTCTCAATCAAAGAGATCTGCTAGATTAAAAAGAGCAGCTGGGGAGTGGACCGATTGAGGTAACTCCTCATTTCAATGCCGCCTTGCTGCTGCTGCAGTGCTGGTCAAACAAGCTCTCAGAAAACAACACAGAACAAAACAAAGAGACGGGGAAGAGAAAAAAGTGCAGAGAGGGAAAAAAAAAAAAAGGCGTCAACAAAGAGCGTTTGTTTTGGCGCCAGCTGAAGGCGCCCGGCAGAGACAGAGCCGGGCGGCATGGGGGCGGCGCTGGGGGTCCCGGGGGGCGCTGGGGGGTCCCGGGGGGCGCCCCGCGGGAGCGCCCCCTGCACTGAGCCCACCGAGCCCAGCGAGCGCACCGAGCCCACCGAGCCCTGCGAGCCCGCCGAGCCCAGCGCCCGGGCAGCCGGCGGGGCCGCGGCGGGAGGAGCCGCAGAACGGGCCCGCGGCCGCGCGGGGCTGCCCGGCCACCCGTGACGCGCCGGCCCGTCCCGCCGCGGCCCGCCCGCCTCACCCTGTTCTCCAGCTCGGCCGGGAACTTGCTCTGGAACTGGCAGCGCGTGCCGCCGCTGTAGTCGCGCTGGATGAACACCTTGCCCGACACGGGCGCCTGCTGCGGCCGCATCGCCGCCCGCCCGCGCCGCGCCGCTTACGGCTGTCGCAAAAGCGTCGGGACGACCGCAGGCTGCGGAAACGCCGGAAGTGCCGCTCGGCGCACGCGCCACCGCCCCACCCACCCGCGGAGAGGAATCTGCGCATGTGCGCGCGCCGCTCGCCTCCCATTGGCCGCGCGGCCTCCGCCCCCCGGGTCCGCGGGTTCGCGTCCCGAGCGCGGCACAGCCGCGGGTTCGCGGGTCTGCGGGTTCGCGTCCCGAGCGCGGCACAGCCGCGGGTTCGCGTCCCGAGCACGGGAGAGCCGCGGGTTCGCGTCCCGAGCGCGGCACAGCCGCGGGTTCACGGGTCTGCGGGTTCGCGTCCCGAGCGCGGCACAGCCGCGGCCTCGCACCTCCCGCCCCGGTGTTGATTTGGCAATATTATCTTGGGAACCGGAGCCTGCAGGAAGGGGCAGATCTGCAGCAGCGCTGTCCCGAATAGCTTTTGCTGATAAACACACGATAATTTCCAGGCCCATTAACCTTTGACCTTTGAATCCTGCTCCTGCAAGGCATAAGCGAGGTCAAAGATCATTTAGTTTAAGAAAAACCTGAAAACTATTCTTACCAAATCCAGACAAGTAGCGCGGGAAATTATTGACGATCACACCCGAATTTGTACCTTCCCTGTTCTCCCGGCTGCAGGTCCGTCACCACGGGACGCGGAAACCGGAGCGTGCACCCCACCCCAGAATTCCTGTACACGGGGAAAGTTCACATGCTGCACCAAAACGGCCTCTGGATCTAACGACATCATTTAAAAGCAGTTCAAATGAGCAAAAGCGTAAGGCGCAGGCGACCCTCGTGGGCAGGTGGAATACTTCAGTGTATCGAGTGCTGTGGCCTCCACAAAACCTCTGAAAAATAACAGCACCCTTTCAGCCAACTCAGACACCTGGGGAAGCAGAGAATGATGTAACTGACTGAAGATTTCCAAGATCGCTATGGCAAGCTGTCCCCGGGAGATTTGAAAAGCAAAGCAGACACATCCCCTCGGGAGCATCATCTCCTGTAAACTCCCACAGGTGCTGATGCTGCTTCTAAACATTGTGCTGGATGAGCTGGGTGCCTGAGCACTTGCACATTGGGTGCATAATAGCTGTACAACTAGTGAGGTCTGGACCAGCCCTCCCGAGGCCATGGGACATTTCGGGGGGTCCTGGGGCTCCCAGACCCCTCACCAGGACCCTCCAAGCGAGACACATTGAGCCCAGGCCCAGCGTGCGGATCCGGCTGCAGCGGGCGCTGCTTTTCGGGGCAGAGTTCCCACCAAAAGGGACTTGGGCACAGTAATTGGAAAATGCTGATGCCTAATGCTGACCCTCCAGGGGATCCCTCTTCAAAGCTGTGGCTGCTCTGAGAAGCCGCGGTTCCGCAGGGGATTCGCCCTTCTGAAGATCACACAGAGTGTCTTTTAAGTGGAAATGACTGGTTTTTGGCAATTAGGTGGAGCAGAAACAATTAAGCAGGGCCACAGCCATTGTTATCTTGCACCTGGCTGCCAGCATCCAGTCTGGCAGGGACCGCTTCATTGTGCTCTTCTGCTGGCTTTTCGTTTTGTCTCCTAAAAAGCCGATAACGTTCGCTCCTCCCGTCACAAGGAATACACAGATCTGCCCCCAGAGCAGCTGCTCTGCACCCCAGTCGGTCTGTGGGCAAACAAATCCCCAGAGGGGCTGCGAGGCTGAACAGAGAATACACAGGGGGTGGCAGACGCGGCCTGTGGGTGTCGGGGTGTGCGCACAAAGGCAGCAGCACAAGGGCTTCTCAAAGACACCTTTTCCCGTTTGCGTTTACCCTTTGTCTCTTTGTGGTGAAGTGGAACCCGCGCGGCCGGGCCCGCGGGTGGGCAGCGCCGCCCCCAGGGGGACCGGGCGGCTGGCGACGCTGGGCCAGCCCGGGAGTTCCTCGTTTCCACCGCCCCACGTTTCCGCACGCGCGGGTTCCCTCTGCACGCTGCCCGAGCTGCTTCGTTCACGCGGCAGCAGAGCCCGGTGCAGCGCTGTCCCCCCTCTGCCAGAGGACTCTTGATGGCCAGGATGAGTCCAGCGCCAGCGGAGCAGCAAGAAACGTTAACCCTTAATCCTCGGGGGTGGGGGCCCCCGAGCAGCATGCGGACCCTGCTGGGGTGGGCAGGGAGGGGTCCGCGCCCCCGGGGCTGTGCGGCTGCGGGTGCTGGGACGGGCTGCGTGGTCCCAGCTCAGGGACACGTTCTCCGCATCGGCTGCCCCACCAGCGCCAGCGCCGGCTGCCTGCAGAGGCGCCGGGCTCAGCTGGCGATGGCCGCCCTGCTGTGGGCAGGGAAGAACTCGGGCTGTTCTCCCTGGCCAAGCGGTTCTGGGGGTCTCTCTCCAGCGCTGACGTCTGCCCGCTCGCCCGCCTCCGCGCGGCCCCAGTGGAGGAGCCAGGCCGTCCCCTGCCCCAGATGTGCGGAGGAGCCGGGCACCCCAGTCTCTTCTTGCCCAGGCGCTCCTTGTGCCGAAGAGCTTGCAGATGTGATAACGAGCCCCCTAATTTGCTTAGGGAAGAGATAAATTGGGGAAAAAAAATAAAGGCACCAGGCTAAGTGGTGGCTGCCCCGGGAACCCGGACACGGCTGCGGATCCCGCCTCACCCTCCTGCCCCCCACCCCTCTCGCAGAACAGCCTGAACTAATTAACCCTCTAGCACTCCATAATGAAGGCTAATAAACACCTAATGAGTTTGCTTGAACAAACAACCTCAGCACAGGCCGCGGGACACCCCCAGACCCTGTGACGGTCACACAGCTGGGGATTTGCGGTTGTGTCACCTTCGTGTGGTTACACCGTCCTGGGAAGCTCACACTCCTGAGGAAAACGGCCACGGACGAAGCTGGGGGCTGGGAGCCCCCTGCCCACCCGTCTGCCCTGAGAGGGTCCCGGGCGCGGGGTGGTCCCGGCCCCGCCGTGCCCAGGCCGCAGGGGGGTCTGCCGGGTGGGCAGCCTGCGCGGGAATGCGAACCCGTGCCGGCCCGTGTTTGCAGAGCCGAAACCAGCGCGGGAGCAGGATCGCGTTTGTTATCTGTACGTCAAACCAGCCGCGGTCTGCAGGCGGGGGATCCTGACCTCGAGAGCACCGACCGTCACCGCGGCCGTGCCCCGCGCGGCACCGTGGGCTTCCCCCGCCGTGACCCCCGTGTCCGACCGCGGGGCGAAGCCCACGGGCACCGAGGTGGCGGCTCCGCTGCCCTCCCGCCGAGATGTCGGGGGTCACCGAGTCCCCACGGTTAATGAGCAGAGCTCTCAATGCAGGAGCTCGAGGCTGGCGAGGGAGACAGGGGGTTTGAGACAAAGAGGCTTTCAGGCCACCTAATGCCGTATAGATCCGAGAGGACAAATCGAATTTGCAGGCATAGCTTAGATTGGGAGATATGCTTGCAAAGGCAATTTGTTTCATTTTATAGCCTTGAAAGATTCTAAGTTGGGGCTCCCTATATGGTTTGAATTAGGTTTGGATAGCGGAATTCTGGAAAGCTGAATCTGGAGAGGTTTTCACTCAGGGCGTTTGTAATCAAGTAGGGGCCATCTAGCGTTTCTGCAATGCTTTCAGACAAAGCGTCCCATGCCTGCCCAGAACGAAGCCGCCGTGTGGTTACGAACACGGGGAGCACCGCAGGACGGCGGTGTCTGTCGCTGGGACGCGCTCGGTGCCCGCGAGCCCGGCGCGGCGGAGACAGCGCCCGCGGGCCCGGCCCCGGCCCTGCCCCAGCGCGGTGCCGCGGGCGCCCCGGGACGCGCGGCCCTGGGCTGGTCATTAACGCGGAAAGGAGAGCGGGAATCTCGGGAAATGCTTGGAACGATTAGGTGATCTTAACTCTAAGGAGCTAAACGAATGCAAAGCAATTCCCCCCAGCCCCTCGTGCTGCTGCAGAATGTAATCTCATTTCTAAACACACAATTACAGAAAATAAAAAAGAAAAGAAAAGAATAATTAATTTCTGCTTCCTCATGCAAATCCGCTGACCAATCATTTAGGGATCAGGGGCAATTCAGCTTCTTGTGCAAATTCCAGACTGAAGGCCTGAAAAAAGCAAGTGAATGGATTTACTTTTCTAAGAACCAGAATTAACAAAGGTTCCATTTTCCATGGTTATGTGCCTGGCCAGACAGCCCTTGCTGACAAGCTCTCAAAAAACATGTGTTGGCCTGTTGAAAAGGCCCCAGTGTTGACTGACAGACAATTGAAGTGACAAATTGTTTCATTGTCCTTGGCAGGGAGAGCGCGGTATTAGATAATTATGGCGAGGAGGGAAGCGACGGGTCACAGGTCAGAAGACGCGTCTGACCCGGGTCCTGAAAGCCCTGAAAGGCCCCGCGGGAGCGGCCGCCGGGTCCTCCTGCTGCCGCGGGGAGGAAGCGCTGACGAGGGCGGAGCGGGAGGCGGGTGCCGGGGTTCGGCGGCGGTTCGGTGCCACGTCCTGGCTCTGGTGCCCGGCGCGGTGCCCGGTGCCCAGGCAGGGCAGGCGCTGCTGCCTCGGTGCGTGCGGCGGTGCCGCACAGCGCTGGGCACGCGCTGGGTGGGCACGGATGACAAGGTCCCGCAGGAAAAGCAGAGCGCGAGCCGCTGTATTGGGCTGCAGAGCGCGGCCCCGGCTCCGCGGTCACACCGGAGTTTCGCACTCTGTGGTGCAGCATCTCCCCCGGCTGCAGCTGAAACGCTGTCAGCACTGCCTGGTGCGGGGTTCGCAGGGCGCCCGTGCCCCGCGCTCCGCCACCCGTGCCCCGCGCTCCGCCGCATGTGCCCCCGCGCTCCCCCGCACGTGCCCCCGCGCTCCCCCGCACGTGCCCCCGCGCTCCGCCGCACACCCCCGCGCTCCACTGCCCGTGCCCCGCGCTCTGCCACTCGTGCCCCGCGCTCCGCCGCCCCTGCCCCGCGCTCCGCCGCCCGTGCCCCGCGCTCCACTGCCCGTGCCCCGCGCTCCACCGCCCGTGCCCCGCGCCCCGTGGCCGCACCAGGCCCGTCTGCCGCGGCAGCCGCGAGCCCCTGCCCGCCCCGGTCTGCCGGCAGCACAGCACGTGCCCGGAGCCCTGCGCCAGGCGGGGCGCCCGAGCAGCCCCTGCTCCCCGGGGCTGCCTTTCTGCTGGCTGAAACACAGCACAACTAATAACCATTGAAGCCTCTCTCCCACCATAGAAATAAAATATGGCATGGAATCACAGCACAGCTACTCCATTGAGAGCGCCGCTCAACTGAGTAATACCAATAATTCAAAACAGATGAGCCAAAGGCTGCAACACTATAGACTTAGTATCCCGATCTGCCCTGACCCCTGGAACTCGCTGAAAGTTACCCTGAGACTCGCCAGAGCTCTTTGTAACTTCTGTGAGGGTTATTTATTGCAAAGTCATAAATATTTGTTATGGATTTTCTCCATCAATCTACAAAATGAATTAGGTTAGAAAAAATTTATGTACTTGAGTTTTAGGCATGTGTTTCTCAGGCAGGAGAGAACAAGCAAGATGTGCTCCCTGTGCAGAGGACGGGCTGCCGCGCGGCGCTGGGCTCTGCTGCCCGCGCTCCTTCCTTCTGCGGGCGGACTGAAACGCGCAGCACGGCTAGAAGGGGAGAAGACGTTCTTCTTTAAATCCCTCTTAACATTTTCCATAAAACTGTTTATGGGGGAAGGAAAAGTCCGTTTCCCTCTCCTCCCTCCCGGATGCCCTGCCAGCTCTATAAAAACCTGAAATTCGGGAGCCCCAGGAAATCCACCTCGAGCCGGCGCGTCCCGGCCCCCTCCGCAGCAGCAGCTGGTGCAGGGTGAAGTGAGCAATGTTTTCCTCTCTTCAGGACTCGCGGGCTGTTTCTTCTTTGCATTAGTTTTACAGGAACCCCAGAAAATCCCAGAAGACCCCACAGGATCCCACAAATCACACCAACACTTTTAAGCTGTTTGCACTTGGGCTAATGAGCTGCCATTGTAACAGGTTATGCTAACAATTAAATCTGGCTGCATATTTTTGTTGTTGTTCTAAAATTGTTTTGTGGAATCATAGAATGGTTTGGGTTGGAAAGGACCTTAAAGATGATCTAGTCCCATGTCCAAAAGCTCTTGAAAAGGTTTGCATGAATGAGCGATCCAGCTTTGTTCCCGCTCCCGTGGGCCGCCCTTTACCCTTTGGCCTTTGCCCAGCTCCCTGGCCAGGGGAGCCGGCTTGGCCACAGATCGCGGCACATCTGGCCAGATGCTCTCACAGCAGCGCAATGAGCTGCGGTGGGGGTCGCGGCTCCTCCCGCTCCCCGGGCACCGGCACTTCGGTAAAACACCAAACACGGCATATTCCTCCTGCTGCAAGGAAGCCTTTGGCGCAGGTCCTGCGCGCGGGCTGCGCGCCATGCCGCGGCGCCGGGGACGTGGATCCTGCTCCCCGTCCTGCTCCATCCCCTGTTCCTCCCACTGTGCGGGGGCCAATGCGGCAGAGACAGGGACCTGCCAGCCCTGGCTGTCACCCGTCGGTGCCGCGGTGGTGCGTGGCTGCTGAGTGTGTGTGCGGATGCTGGTGTGCGCAGCTGCTCGATGTGCGTGCACGGGTGCTGGTGTGCGCAGCTGCGCGATGTGCGTGCACGGGTGCTGGTGCGCGCAGCTTCTCGATGTGCATGCATGGATGCTGGTGCGCGCAGCTGCGCGATGTGCGTGCACGGGTGCTGGTGCGCGCAGCTGCTGTGTGTGCATGCACGGGTGCTGGTGCGCGCAGCTGCTGTGTGTGCATGCACGGGTGCTGGTGTGTGCAGCTGCTGTGTGTGCGTGCACGGGTGCTGGTGCGCGCGCGGCTGTTTGCTCGGGCACGCGCGCTCGCGCCTGTCAGACCCCAGGGAAAATGTGCCTGGAGCAGACAGTTCGGAGCTGGGTAACGTAGCAGTGGAAAAAGTTGACAGAGGGAGCATGATACCAGGAGCTATTTGTTCAATCAATGATTTACCAGATGTGTACACTGTACTAAAGGCTTGTAAACATACTTTAATGGCCAGCTGTAAATCCAGGCGGTAGCAGTGCCAGCTTCGTCTCCCTCAGACGTGTTTTAGGAGCAGCAGTGCGAGGGCTCTGAATCACTTTGTTATAGGCTCTGTCAGCCCTGCAATTGTGCGTGTAAATCAAAGCACCGGTGTCCTTAGGTCAAAATTATTTGAATGTCAGGAAAGGTTTTATGACCAGCAGCTTTTCATTTTCTGGGTTCCCTGCGGTTTCTTGTCTTCCACAAACGGCATCCCCAGAACGCTGGGTTTCCGTCCCAGTGCCCCAAGTGCGTGGCTGTGTTTTCACTGACCATGCTGGAAGTCTCCTTTGTTAATCACTGAAGCAAAGCATCATTAGTGAGAAGTGCAGAGTGTACACAAAGAGGAACTTGCCAAATTACTAATAAGCAGAAACTCCATCCATCTTAATGAGACAGGGTTAAGAAAATAGCAACCTAGCATATACACAATGGAGCCTTTCCACGCTGTTTATTTATTCGTGTTAGAAAGCAGTTCAGAACTCCATCTCCGGGGCTGCTCAGAGGTTGTCACATGCTTTCCAAACCACAGGCTGCTTACACTCTTGCAAATCGTTAAGCATGAGAAAGATAAATAAGTGGATGGATGGCTCAAAAAATGATTAAAGGGAAGATAAACGTCTGTCCCCCAAACACACGGAGCGACAGCACGAGATGCTGCCCGCAGGCTCCCTTTGCCGCTTAGCGAGTCGCGCTTCCACCGAGCCGCGCGACGAGAAGTTTGTCGCAGTGGGCAGGTCCCGGCTCCCTCCCTGGGGTCCCCGTGCGGGTCACAGCGGCCGCGCCAGGGCCGAGGCCCCGCGCGGGTGTGAGTTACGGCTCCCCGGGGACCCGCAGCGTTTCCCGGGTTGCTCTGGCAACGCGGAGGGGTTTGCACCCACACCGAGGTGCCTGCACACCTGTGCTCCCCAGCCACATTTTTCTTTTGTTGGGTAAGAAATGACTTGCAGCGCATTTCACGCAAGCGGCTCAGCTGCTGGATATTTTATTGAACGCCAGCACCCGCTGTATGTTATTCAGGCAAACTTTATATATGCTACAGACCCTCTCAGCAGCCTGCACCTGGTTCAGGGCAAAGCTGAGCCTCATGGAGAAGAATGTGCTGTAATGCAGCAAGTTATTACAGGATAAATATTTATAAGCCCCTGTAAATATTTGCCATCGGTTCCCTCCTGGGACGAGGGGCAGACGGTCAGAGTTTCAGCGGTGCTGAAGGCATTAGCTGTTGTAGTTCTTTATATGTTACCCAGCTAGTAAACCCTTTGTTGATTGTGTTTAGTTATGGCATTTAATGGCGCTAATTTCACACTAACAGGAGACATCGGCTGGAGCTGCTCGTGCCTTGATCCCGGCCGCGCTGTGACCGGCTCCTGGTGCGGCATCGCCCGCTGGGTGCTGGGGCGGGTGGTCGCGGCTGCGGAGCCTCCCGGAGCAGAGCCCTGCGCCGTGCGGAGCCTCCCGGAGCAGAGCCCCGCGCCGTGCGGAGCCTCCCGGAGCAGAGCCCCGCGCCGTGCGGAGCCTCCCGGAGCAGAGCCCCGCGCCATGTGGAGCCTCCCGGAGCAGAGCCCCGCGCCATGTGGAGCCTCCCGGAGCAGAGCCCCGCGCCGTGCGGAGCCTCCCGGAGCAGAGCCCCGCGCCATGGGGCTGGGTGCGCTCCCAGCTCATCGCTGTTGTGGGAGCCTGGGAGCTACCCCCGGGGAAAGCCAGGAACAAACCCGGCAAAGCTGACACCCTCCGGCAGGCCCCTCCGGCTGCCGGCCCTCGGCTGCCTGAGGGGCGTCTAATGTACAGCACATATTCCCGGGGGGTTCCAGGAGCTGTCCCGCTGCATGAGGTGGCGGGGGAGCTGTGGCACGAGGGGGATCCCGATGCAGGGGGGCACGGACACCGAGGGCAGCACAAGCCCTGGCACCGGGGGTTTTGTGTCACCCCGCTTGGCGCAGGGACAGCGGGTGCCTGTGGCCGCTGGTGTCACCGTCCCCATCACCGCAGCCTCTGTCGGGGCTGAGACGGGGCAAGCGCAGCGGTGGGAAACCAGGGAAGAAATGCCAGGGCAGGCAAGGCCGTGACTCCTCCATGCCCTCGAATGCAGCAGTAAAACAAAGGGCCCTGGGCAACAGCGCTTGCTGGATTGTTGCACAGGACTATTTGGGCTCCACTTTGCTGCTCATGCACGAAAGCCAGTCATTTGGCAAAAATCAGCTCAGTTAGCAGGCATTGTTCCTAAAGAGCCCGGGGCTGAATGGGCTCAGGGCTAATATATTCTATTATCCCACGCCTGCCTGTTTTCCCGGGCTGGCGTGGAGGGAATCGCGCATTCCAGTGCCGCGCAGAGCGTGCCCGGCAGCCCGGCGCGGCCGCGGGCAGCGCTGGGCAGCGCTGCGGCTCCACGAGCAGGGTGGGTGACAGTGGCGCGGGGCTCGTCACCCTCCGGCCGTCCCTCGGGTGCCCGTCACGGGGGGACGTGGGAGCAGCCACAGCGAGCGGGGGAGGCTGCGGTGGGCACAGGGCGCGTGGTTCGAAGGCTGCGGGGACCAACAATGGAGCCAGAAATAAGCAGTGTTAATTGGGCTGGGCTTTTCAAAGCCTAGGAGAGGGCTGGGGACAGCCGAAACTGTGCATGTGGCAAAGCTTCTCATTATTCAATAAGAACATGTTAGCCCCTGTGGGAGAGGCAGCAATAAATGGCTATAAAGCAAAGTTAAATGATGACATTAGAGACTATGCAGAGATTTAAGAAGCAGCGGGCTACATAATTATGAATGGAAATGGCTGCACAGGCCTCACTCAGAAAAGTTAATACCCAATTTGGAAGGGGTTTGCTGGAAGAGCAGCCCTTCTTGGGCAGCTGCTGTTTAAGAGACCTTACACTGTGTATTAAGCAATTTAGTGGTCTAGACCAGAGCTGTTGCTTTTTTCTTTTTTTTCCTTTTCCTTTTTTTTAAGGAAAAAAAAAAAGAAAAAGTGGTTTGCTGGGCAATTGTATTTCAGTTTGCAATTCACTCTTGGATTCTCCGACAGGCGCTACTGCCGTGACCGTGGCATCAGCCGCAGCGGGGAGCAGGGAGCCAGCACGGGCCGTCCCTGGGCGCAGCGCGGGAGCTGCCCAGGCTCTGCGCGGGCAGGTGGTGGCGGTGCCGCCGTGCGGCTGTCCTGCGGGGACCGCCAGCGCCGAGCTGTGCGGGCAGCGCCGAGCTGTGCGGGCAGCGCCTCCCGCGCAGCGGCTCCGCGCGCCGCCTCGGGCTGCAGCCAGCCCAAGAATCGGTGCAGGGTGCTCCAGGTACACGGCATCGCACGTGTCTGGAGTCGCCAGGACAGGACACTTTCCGTGCTCCGTGGGGTGTTTGCTGAGCTGGGGACAACCAGAATCCTGACTGTGGTTTTATCACAGCGTTGCTGCTGCTGCCTTTTGGAGAGCTCCCTAACTTTAAAACAAGAGTGCCCCGCGCCCCCATCTTGCCCACCTGCCCGTGGGGTTTCTATCGCGCTGCTCGGCCTGGAACAGGAGGATTACAGCACTGCCAAGGAAACATGCCCATGGGCACCCTGAAAATGGAGACGCTCTGACACCTTCTTACCACCTTGCAATCTAAAATGGAGAGTTACTTGCACAATTTGGTTCTGAGTGCTCCAGATGAGCAGGGGTCACGTTCCAGACCAGAGACTTGTACCTGAGGATGTAAGACGTGGGTGCAAACAAAGATTCTTGAGAGAAATTCAGCCAAACAGGCAGTGCCCTGTTCTGTGCACTCCGTTATAGCACACTAGTAGGACATTCACAAAAATAGACATTTCAACATTTCTAAACTGATTCTGGTAAAAGCAAATTCTAGGCTGTCAGGATTTCCCGAGGGATGAAAAGTCCATTTGCAGCTATTTCTTGGCGCAAACAGTGCTCGGTGCTTTGCTATGGTTTCCCGAGCCCAGCAGCAGGACCGGGCCTGCGCCACCCAATTGCCTCTTTCATTCAGGCACTGGCACCGTATGGTGAAGATTTCTCTTGTTTACTGCTGAATTCTCCACTTCATTAGTGGTGCTAACTGGCTTCTCTCTTCTGTCGGCCCTCAGGTGAAAGTGGCTCTTTCACGCTTCCAGGCTGCAGAGCCTCTTCCATTTACCTCTCAATGAGGTGTAGTTCCTGTATTAAATAGCACAAGCTGTTCAAGCAAAGGCAGCAGCAGTAATGAGAGCTTTGTACAAGTGCTGAGCTCAGGAAAGCTCCCTTGGACACAGGCGCGTGGGCACACGTGGGGCAGAGCTGCTCGATGGGCAGATCTTGTGCGCACGGGGACTGAGGCAGCTCCTTCTGCTCCGCACGCACCAGGGGACACTGCCGGATGGCACACCTGCGCTGGCACCCGAGCTCACGGCCATCATCCTCCAGCCCTGGGCCCGCAGCGGGCAGCGCTGCTGCTCTGCTTTACGCGCTGCTTTACATCCTGCTGCTCTGCTTTACGCGCGCCCTTTTCCTGCGAAGGGTGGTGAGCAGCTGGTGCTGCTGCGGGGGGAACAGTGGACATTGCTGTTGCGCAGCTTCTGCTCCCCCGGCAGGACCGCAGCCAGGTTTCCCAGGCGCGATACCGCTTTAAGAAACAGAACAGCTCTTTCTCTCTCCCTTTTTTTTTTTTTTTGCAAATACCATAGTTTTTGCTGGAATTTGTCCACAGGGAAATGAGGTCTGCGTGGTCCAGTCCAGGTTCTCAGAAACATCTGCAGCCTTGGAAAAGCCGCTCAGGAGCGCCTGGGCCTCCCCGAGCTGCCCTGGCTCTGGCGCTGGTGGTGCCAGGCGGCAGTGGGCTCCCTGGCACGGCCCCGCCGCCCACGGGGGAAGCAGTCGTGCGGGGCTCTGGGGTGCGCCCAAGCCCGGGGCTCTCCTGGTGCCTCCGAAGCCCCGCAGTTCGCCCACGGCGCTGCTCCTGCACCCCGTCGGGTCGGGTGCTGCAGGTGGCTGTGCGGGGCCGTCGGGGCCGCGCCGGGCGCTGTGCCGCAGCCTGCGGGGCCGCACCGGGACGCGGGTGCCCGCAGCGGGACGCTCCCGGGGCGCGCAGCTCCCGGCTGGGCTCGGGGACGCGGCGCCGTCGGGGCCCGGCGGGGCGGGGCGGGGCGGGGCGCGCCGGGTCGTGATTGGCTCCCGGGGCCGCTGATTGACACCGGCGGGCGAGCGCGCGGCGGGCGGCGCCGCGCTGATTGGCTGCCGGGGGCTCACAAACCCGCGGCGCGGCGCGGCGGGGCCAGAGCGCGGTCGGAGCGGCGGCGGGAGCGGCGGCGGCGGCGGGAGCGGGCTCGGCGTCCCACGGGGCGGGCTGCCAGCGGGTCGGGCCCCGGGCCGGACTGGGGGGCCCCGGGCAGGGCGCAGCGTAGGGGGCCGTCGGTGGGGCCGCCGGCAGCGTGTGCCCGGCGGGGCCGCCGTCGGCGGGCGCGGCGATGGGCAGCATGCGGGGGCCCCGCGGGGCCGCGCTGCGGGCGCTGGTGTCGCTGGCCGCCGGGCTGCTGGCGTGCGGCGGGGCCAGCGAGTACGACTACGTCAGCTACCAGTCCGACCTGGGCCCCTACCCGGGCGGGCGCTTCTATGCCAAGCCCCACCAGTGCGTGGCCATCCCTGCCGACCTGCGGCTCTGCCACAGCGTGGGCTACGACAAGATGGTGCTGCCCAACCTGCTGGACCACGAGACCATGGCCGAGGTGAAGCACCAGGCCAGCAGCTGGGTGCCGCTGCTCAACAAGAACTGCCACATGGGCACCCAGGTTTTCCTCTGCTCCCTCTTTGCCCCCGTGTGCCTGGACCGGCCGGTCTACCCGTGCCGCTGGCTCTGCGAGGCTGTGCGCGACTCCTGCGAGCCCGTCATGCAGTTCTTTGGCTTCTTCTGGCCTGAGATGCTCAAGTGTGACCAGTTTCCCCAGGACGATGTCTGCATTGCCATGACAGCTCCCAACGCCACTGAGGTCTCCAGGCCCAAAGGTAAGGTGTGACCAGCGCTGCAGCCCGGCTCCTGGTGCTTTTGGCTGAGCTGATGGGGCAGATGTCGGGGGGGCTGATGTGTGGGGCTGACAGGGGTCCTGGGGCAGGAGGAGGCTCAGCTGAACTCTACTACCCAGCCGCAGTTCTCTCGCAGCCTCTGAGCACTCTGCAAGCGCTGCCGTCCCGCGGCAGGCAGGATGCCCTGCCAGCGCCGTCCCGGAGCTGAGCCGGGGGCACCGCGCTGGGGCACGTGCTGCTCCGGTCCCTGCGGGCCAGGCTTTGACCCTCCATCCCACAGGTGCTCCACCACCTGGCAGCCGCTTCTCTGCTGAGCCCGACTCCCGTGGGGCCATTTTTGGCAGCAATAGGACACATGGCAAAAAGTGCTGCTTGGTGGGAGTAAATAGTGACAGTAATCCTGGCGGGGAAGCTCCCTTCCCTGAATCCTGGGGTGCGGTGCTGGGCAGCCGGCGGCTGCAAGTGCAGTGGAAATCCACCCCTCCGTCCCCGCCGCCTCGGGTGGGACCGTGTGCTGGTGAGGGGGCCAGATGCTTAACAACTGGGAAAAGCAGATGTGATTCTTGTTTCTCATTATGTTCGACAGGTCTGTTTGGTGCCAGAATGGCTTGTTTGTGTGAGTTGCAGTGAGTCTGGCTTGTTGATGAAAACTTTTAAAATACATATCCTGGTGTCACACCATGATTCTGCATCAGAGCACTTGGCGCGGCTGGCAGGAGGGATGTTTGCAGGGCGGGGAGGCAGAGGGCTGTAAAAGAGTGCGGCGCTTTACTGCGTCCGGAGCTCCGCAGGGAGGGACGGGCACTCCCCGTCCCGTGAGGGGATGGTGCGGGCGCTCGGGGCTGGGGAGCCGTGCTGAGCGATTGCTGCGGCACCTGGAGGGAAGGTCGCCCTTTGCAGCGGCCGCTTTGGTGCGGGCGCCTTTTCAGACAAAGGCTTTACAACGTCCTCGGCTGTGAGCCTTGCTCAGCCTGCCCGGCACTCTGCAGCCTCATCCCACCCGTCTTGGCAGGACTCGTACTTCGGGAGCCCTTCCGGACCGGTGTGCATCCCACAGCCACGCGGTACTTGCCAGGGCTTGCACCTACTGATGCGATTGCTGGGGGAAGCTCTTTGTTTTCCAGGAAGGTTCAAAAATCATCTGTCCTGGGTGAACCTAGACCCTTGGTCAAGAGCGCAGTCGTGTCCTGCATTGCGAGTGCAAAGGTCGCTTTTATCCCCGGGCGCTTGCAGCCAAGCATGCTGCCGGGGCTGGTCTGAGCTGCTCGCTCTAGAGCTGCTCTTTGCCAGGTCTGAACCGGAGTTTGAGCTGTTTGCAGGTCAATCATTTTAGAGACATTAGTGACCCAAGACTTATGAACAGTCTTCTAGGTGAGCACTGTCTGCTAAGTTTTCCTTTGTGTGGTTTAACAACTAACTTTCTGATCACCTTTCAGACCTGTCTTGACAGCAGCATTGGGGTGGGACGTTACCGCCTTCTTTTGAGCTGCTCAGGTGCCCATCAGCACAGTATTTGGGCATCAGTTTTTCACAGGCATTGCTAAGGTCACGTTATTACAATGAATTACATCAGCTCAGGTTTGAATCCTTTGTGGATCTGTTGCTGGCCCTGTTTGGCATGCAGAGACCTCATTCTGCACAAGTTTTAGGGTGTATTAACTTGTTCTTGGAGTGCACTGTACATCAGAGCTGGGTGAATATTGCAAGGAAGTATTGCAGGCACTCGGATAAACCACTCTCTGCTAAGTGGCTCCACAATATGTCTCAAGCACTTTTGAATGAGTGATTTGTTTGTGAGGATGTTTACAGAAAGTAAGTCTTTAAAAACTCTGCAAATGTGAACTCTCTTCAGCATTCAGTGGAAAAGTATAAGCAGCTCTCTTCACACCCCCTGGCTGCTCGGGAGTGTTTTGGGAGAAGCCCTTGCACGTGCTGCAGCCGAGCACCAGCAGCGCCAGCGGCGTCCAGCCCTTCTCCGCGAGGGCATGAGCAGCCTCGCTGGAAAACGCGTCGAGGCGAGAAGGCCGAGACCCAACAACGCGCTGGGCGGGACCTGCTGCCCTCGGCTGTGCCGGCTCTCGCCCAGCGCTGGTTTGCGGCAGAGGGGACCCGGCGAGGCGCCTGGTGTCCGCTGGTGCTGCCGCCGCGTGCTGGTGACGCTGTGTCCGGCTGGGTGCGTGTGGCGCCGCGGCTCAGCCCTGGTCCCGTGCCCGGCGGGTCCTTCCCCCGCCCGGGGCGCTGCCACCGGAGACCCTCGTGTGTGTTTTCCGTGAGCACCAGCTCCCGGAGCCCCTTCGGTCCCGGGCACCGGGGTGTGTTTCCTGTTGATACAAAGAGGGTCAGGACCCGGCACTGTCCCCCCTTTTCTCTGGGCACTAATAAGAATGAGCCCTTTCAGTGTTTTTCCCCGTTAACACCTCAAAATTGGAATTTGTTTCTGCCTCTCAAAGAGCTGACCTGCTGAATTCCTTTCTCCTTAAGCACGAGGCGGTAAAGCCTGCAGGCCCACAGGATGCATCAGGGGAGTTGCAGATTAATATAGCATTACACATTCCTTCTCCTGCCCCTGGAGTAAGCCGCCTCCAAAGCCAGGCGTTAGGGAACGGCCAGCAGGGAAGGGGCGAGCGGGAGCGGGCAGCGGCCGCGCGTGGAGCTGCGCTGTGCGCTGTGTGCTGTGCGCTGCCGCGGCTTTCCTGGGGCACAGGTCTGCGCGGGGATGGTTGGGCCCTCGGCCATCGCGTTCCTGACCCGCTGTGCAGGGCCGGGCGCTGTCCCCGGGCAGCTGTGCAGGCACGCTGTGCTGGGACAGCCGCAGAGGCAGGGCCGGGGTGCTCCTGCCCTGGAGGGTGCTGCTGCGCCGCGCCGGGCCCTGGGGCGCTCCTGGCGCTTGGCTCCTTGCTGGTACCGCAGCCGTCGGGCCGCTGGGGCTGCCGGCCTCCCGCCAGCCTCCCTTCTCGCTCCTCACGAGCTCATTAAGTGTACGGCTTGGATGGAAATATTTTGACTGCTGATTTTAAAAATAGCGTTGGGAGTGTCATGGTGTCCCTGAAGGCTGGCTTCTGCCTGCGCCTCTCCAAGTTAAGATGGTAAAAGTGGCAATTGCCCGTTAGGGTTTTGGAAGAGGCGGTTACCCAGGGGACGGCGGCTCTCACGGGTACAAAGGTGCCGGGACGGGGACGGTGAAGCTGGCGGCTGGTGCTGCGGAGGTGGCCTCGGGACTTGCATGTCAGGGCGGTTGGAAGATCGGTTGCTCTGCATGTGCAGTTAATAAAGACGTGGTGCATGATCCCAGGAATTAGCATTTGGCACAGAACAGATCTGGGGAGGTGAGAGGGAAAGAACAAGCCACAGAAAACAAATGTCTCGCCTGGATCCCTGTGGGGCATCTGTGCCTGAGGAGACTGGACTCCGCGGCCGGCGTGGGTCGCGTGGCGCCGCCCTCGCGAGCCGTTCTGGCTCTTACCCCCTTGCTGGGAGACCTCTCTGTTCCGTCCAGCAACGCGGCGGGTTTTGCCAGCCTTGCTGTGGGCTGGGAGAGGCGAGCGCCGCGTCCTCGTGCAGGGACCGGCAGATGTTGTGCTGCAGCGCCGTCCCTGAGAGTAACTCCCTTGTGTGGGAAAGAGCCCTCCGTGCTGCTGGACCGGGAACAGAAGCAGCATCTCCCAGCTCAATAAATTCATCTGCCAGTAGCACAAATCTGCGTCTGTGCTGCTGTGTGGTCTCTGCTCTGGCTGGAGACAGGAACCTGGAAGCAGATTTGTGTTCTCTGGATGAAGAGAGCTTTCCCCCGGGACGGCTCCTGGCGAAACGTCCCGGCCCGGCGTTCCCCTGGCGGAGGATGCCGGCGGCTGGGCTGCCCGGCAGGGCCGGCGCTGCTCTCCTGGGGCTGTGAGCTCGTCCCGCGGGGTTGGCTGGGCCAAAACCAGAAAAGATGTCCTTGCTCAGATGGTTCTGGAGGGCCTGGGGCACGTGAGAGCCGCGTGGGTCCGTCCCCAGGGAGCGCTGCGCTGGGGCAGGGCAGGAGGCGGGGGGCTCGCCACGGGCCGCAGGCGCTCCCCGGCATCGCCGGAGCCAGCGCTGAGCCGTGCCGGCGCTCAGCCCTGCCTGCCTGCGGGACAGGCCCTCGGAGGGGCCGGCCCCGGGCACCGTCCTGCTGCCCACCCCGGCACGCGCGGGAGGGAAGGTCAGCGGGCTGTGGGCCGTACCCTGCGGGGAGTCGCTGCCCAGCCGAGCGCCTGGCCCCGAAAACCCCTCTGCCTGCCAGCGCCGGCCTCCCGCTGCTGGCAGCCACCCGTGCCGGCCCGCTGGGGGGCTGCCCGTGTCCCCTGAGCTCCTGACCCCGGCAGCCGCCGTCCCGCGGCGCTGGGGCCCTGCGGCAGCTGCCGGAGCGCGTGTCCCCCTCGAGGGCAGCCCTCGGGCGGCCTGGCGCTGCGTCACCTCTTGAGCTGGCTCCTCACCGCCTCTTCTCTTCTCTTGCCAGGAACGACTGTGTGTCCCCCGTGTGACAACGAGATGAAGTCGGAGGCCATCGTGGAGCACCTGTGTGCCAGCGAGTTTGGTAAGGCGGGGAGCTGGAGGCACGAGGAGCTTCCCAGGGGACACGGGGCAGTGCGGCTCCCGCGGGGGTGGCCGCTGCCGCTGTGTTTCCCTGCCGGCTCCGAGCCGCGCGGCGTGGCCGGAGTCTCCGCGTCGCCGGCGGGCAGCTGCGGTCCTTCCCCGAGGCGAGATGCCTCTAGATGTCAGTGTCGGCTGCGGGACGACAGGACTGGACGTGTCAGCGTGTCCGGCTCCCGCAGCCGAGCGCGCCCGGGGCGGGGGCCCTGGAGCAGAGCCTGCGCTCCCGCTTCGCCCCGGCGCTGAGCGACCGTCCCGCCCGGCGCGGGGCCGCCAGCTGCGAGCAGAGAGCCAGGTGCTGTCGGGCTGGGCTCTGGGGACGGAGCAGAAGTGGCAGAGCATGGTCTTTGGTGAACTCGGCGGGTTTGTAACTTAACCCTGGCATTCCCACGCTCTTGTGTGCCTGCATGAGTGATGCGTGGGATGGACCTTTATTCGGCTTGCAGTCACGAAGGAGCAAAGCTTCCCCCTTACCCCAGATTCCTTGTACCACTGGGTTTCTTTTTAGCAAAGTTGTGCTTCTCTTATAAAATCCAGGTGTAAAAATGCAAAGCCAGTCCTTGTCTGGCTAGGGCAAGCAGTGAGCCTAAAAAATGCAGAGCTACTTGAAAGCTGTGTCCTAAATATATTGTGGCTGAGTGAGTCAGACAGTCATAGGTAAACAGAACTTCATTTAAAAAAAAGTATCGCAGGGAAAAATATTAGCTTTCTCAGATCAAACCCAGAATTAACTTGTTTTGACATCCTTGCTGGTGTATGTAACTTTCCCAGAAGGTTATTAAAGGCATATTGAACAAGGTGTGCATTCCTCGGGGATTAGCACTTGAATGTGCCCTGTGCCGGAGAGCGCTATGCAAACCCAAACCTGCTCTGCGTGCCGGCGTGCTGCCCTTCCTGCGGGAGATTGATTCCCACCTCTCCTGCAGATCTGGTTGCCCAGAGTCCTGAGCTCGGCGCAGCCGTCTCTGGCAGGGAAAAGCACCACCAGGAACGCGCGCAGCGGTTTCCCAGGAGCGCGCGCCTTGCGCGGGGGCAGCGGCGGGTCTGGGCAGGGGCTGCGTTCCCGTGCGCGGTGACGCAGGCGTCGCCCGGCCCCGGGCTCCGGGCTGGGGACCGCTGTCCTGCGGGAGGCTGGCCGGGTGGCTCTGCTGCTCGTGGGTCGCTGCGGTACCCGTCACCTCGCAGGTGGGCGAGGAGCGAGCCGAGGTGCTGTCCCGCTGGGGTGCAGGCGCTGGGAAGGGAAATAGAGTCTGACCGCAGGCTTGTCATCAGCCTCTGCTGCTGCGTGTCCTCCCCGCGCTCCGGGACAGTTACACAATGGGGAACGGAGGCCAAACCAGAAGCATTCACAGCCTTGGTGGGGCGGCTTGAGACACTGACTTGCCCACAAAGTAAGTTGGTTATTGGGAAATTTTGTGGTGACAGCGTCCAGAGGATGGAAATGTTCCTTGGCAGGCGGCTCACGCGCAGGGCTGTGGCGAGTGGCCAGATCCGGTGTTACCGCGCACCACGAGCGGCAGAGATTGCTGCAGTCGTGATATGGGGCATCGCAGCTGCATTGGGGCACCCGGACCACCGTGTTTCTCCAGCTTCTTCTAAAGTGGTTTGTTTTCTCTGCCAAAGCAGCGGCTGATGGTTTTTCTGAGCGTTGGAAGGAATTTGGGATCATTCTTTGCTCTGTGGACCAGCACAACTCCAACATGTAACTTTATTTTTTAAACATGTCAGAGCTCTTGCTGCTGCTGCAGTTGCTCCCTTTTCACCTCCTTCCCTCTCCTGCTTTCTCTTTCTGTCTCAGAAGAGGTTTTTCATTTGAAAACAATCACCTCCCCGCCGTGGGGAGGCCCAGAGGCAGCTGAGCAGGACGCAGCTGGTGTCTGCTGCGTGTGAAACCGTCGCTCTGCCTGCGTGATGGAAAGCTGGTTGTGTCTTGGATTTACTCGTGTTGCCCTGTCCCTCCCCGTCCCCAGGCGCGGCCGCGGGGGAGGCTCACAGGGGTGGCTTTTCCATGGGGTATGTTTCGTGCAGCTGCATTTGGTGTTTTGTTCCTTCTGTCACTGTCTTTCCTCCCCATCCGGGAGGGTGGTGGGCGCAGGTAGCGCTGCCTCCAGCTGTGCCCAGATGCGGCACAGACGCGGTGCCGGTGCTGCCTGTGCTCCCGCGGATGTCCCTCCACGCAGAGGAGCCCACGGGGGGCAGCGGCTTCAGGAAGTTTTCTCAAAGCGCAGCACGTGGCCCTTGGATCTTTGTTCAGTCTTGCGGGGGTCACTGTCGTGGGGTGATTTCTCATTGAGAGCTGTTTATCTGGCACTAAAATAAATCCCCAGCCCTTCAGACTGAGGTTTCTCATCCGTGTTCACGAGGGTAAACACTGGCAGCTGACAGGTTACAGATCCTCATCAAAGCCAGACACCTACCATAAATGTTTAAACTAGCGTGCGTGCACGGCGCAGCTGCCGGCGGGTGCAGCGCCGGCCCCGCAGCGCCGGTGCCGCGGGTTCGCCCGCACCGCGTTGCGGGCAGGGCCTGAGGGCACTTTGCGCACGCGGCTGTGCCAGGGCCGGAGGCGGCTGTGCCACAGCGATGCGCGTCTCTGCTGATCGCCGTGCAGGTCTCGGTGCAGCTCTGGTGTGCTGGGGCAGTGCTGCATGCCAAGTGTGGGTTTGCTCTCTGCCCCGCAGCCCCCTCCCCGCTCCCTGGGCTGCAGCCAGGGCTTGTTTCTTGTTCTCGGCTTGTTTCTTACTCTTTGGCTTGTCTCTTGCTCCTCACGCAGGCTGCGCTGGCCCCAGAGTTCATTCCTCTCTCTGTCTCTCTTGGTGACTTTATTTATTGTTTCTGCCCTTTCTCTGGGTCCGGGGGGATCCCGCTGGATGGGCTCTCGCTGCACTGGAGGCTGCAGTACAATCAATGCACACTGTTTATTTTTTCCCGTGACTGACAGTTCCTTGCCTGCAGCCTTCTCCTGTTACAGCCCTAATGTGTCTTCTGGCAGGTTTCCTCCTCCTGAGTGATTTCTTTAGAAAGGAGCAATGAGGCTGAAGGAACAGCAGAGCTTTCCCCTCTCTCACGTTCCCTTCCCTGCCCCGGCGGTGCTGGAGTGGGGCCCCTGCTCCCAGTTTGCCCAGCACACTGGCTTTCCTCTTCCACTGGGACTGGGGCTGGAAAGCTGGACCTGTAAGGACCTCCATAAGAATTGTTTCAAGTGATGAAACGTGAGTTGAGCTTTGTCAGGCTGGACCCCAACCAGCTCTGTGGGGCCTTTGCTGCTCTTGGAGCTGCTGCTGCCAAGACTAATTTCACTGGGAGTGAGCAAACACTTTCATATACCCTGTTTCATATTAGTAGAAATAAAGAGAGACATTTTTCTATCTCCAGTGCTCCCTGCTGTCTCTGCGTTAGAGATAGCAGAGTTGTGCTACCATCTGATACGAGCCATTTGTAGTCGGGGCCAAATTGCTGCCTTGGTCTAAGGGGGAGCGCCGCGCCGGGCTGGGGTGCGGTGCGGGAGCGCGGGTGCTGCGGGACGCTCCTGGTGCCCGCGGCACGGCTGGCAGCCGCTTTGCGGGCGTCTCGTCAAGGACGGTGCAGCTGCGTCCGATTCTGGCGCTGGCAGCTCCCCGCGGCCGTGGGCAGCGCTGGCGAGGGGTCGGTGCCTGTGCCGGCTCCCGTGGCTGCGGCAAAGGGCCAGCGAGCGGCTCGCGCCTGGGCGGACGTCGGCTCCTGGGTGCTGGGGCCGAGCGAGGGCAAGTGTGGGTTTGGTGCCTGGGGAGCATTTCTGCTGCAAACACAACATGGCTGAGAGCTGCTGAGTCCCAAATGAAATCCCGAAATCTGCCTTTGTTGTGTTTTGTTTTTCCCTCCTAGCCTGAGTAACGCTTTCACTTCTCCCTTTTCTGGGAAGAGCCTTTGAAGTGGTGGCTGGACGCGGCTGGCGCGGGAGGGCCCTGCCGCCACTTGCCGCGAGCGGGCGGAGCAGCGGCGCTCACCGAGGTAAAACCTAAAACCTCTCCCTGTGCCGTGCAGGAGTCCCCTCTGCCCTGCGCACCGCCAGGGCTGCACCGCCAGGACACAGCCCGGGGCAGCGGAGGGCAGAGCCAGCCTCGGGCCATCCCTGTCCCCACCCCGGTGTGCAGGGTGTCCCAGAGCGGTGTGCGGGTCCCCGGGGATGCCGCTCACCTCCCACCCTGGCGGCACCGTGCTGTGCCGGATCCAGTGCTGTGCCGGATCCAGTGCTGCGTCTTGGCGGTGCTGGCGATGTCGCAAGCAGAGTGAGACAATGCCTGGCTGGAAGGGGTTTCCTGGTTTGCTGTGTGGTCCTGGCTGCAGCTGGGGAGCAGCTGCTGGGGCAGCAGAGGACGCGGCTCCTCTGCCATCACCTCCCTTGTGCTGTGGCCGGGTGTTGGATCCTGGTCCCGCGGGTGCTGCCGTTCCCAGGAAGGTTTGTGGTCTCCCTGCAGCCCCCAAGGCTCCATCTGTCTGCGGATGCGAGGGCTCTTCTGTGCGAGCGCGTTTGGCAGCATCTTTGAGAACATGGTGGATGCTGCAATTGACAGGAGCTTGGGCAAAAGTGGGAGGTTTTGTGTGTTAGGTGAGGAGATGTGATTGCAGTTTAGTGAAGGAGTTTGGTGAAGAGGTTGTGCTGGATCACGTGTGTATCGTGGGGGAGGCCGGGCTTGTGGCCGGTACGCTCCTGCGGCCGCGCAGCGTCGCTGCTGGGAGGAGCGGAGTCCTGCACAACCCGCTCGTGCCCCTGTGAGCCACCCCGCTGCTCCTCCGTGGCGTTACCTGGTGTCGTGTCTGCACTGCTTTGCACGAGTGGGGTTTGCATGAGTTCTTAGTGCGTGTCTGGGTTTACGGTTCACGGGGGGAGCCGCTGATGCACGGCCCGCGACCCGCTGTGTCTGCCGTACCTGGAGCAGAACGGCAGCTCCACCAGCTGCCAGGTGGTTTTCTTCCTCTAGCAACAAGGAGCTAAACTTACAGCGATCACAGTAAAGCAATTTGCAAACAAGACGTTTTGAAGAGGTCTCTTATTACTGGTGTTATACCATTCGTCCTGCGCTGGCAACCACGGTGCTTAGCGCGAGAGTTCACAGCCGGAATGGATAACGAAGTTGAGGTTCATAGTGAGGGTTGCTGCCGCTGCCCAGTCAGCGTCACCGAGCTCCATTTCCCAGATTTGTTGCAAATTGATCTGGTTCAGTGTCTTTAGCTCCTTAAAGCTTGTGTCTCCTTAGCTCCTTAAACATCCTGAGTTTGGGAAAACAGATGGAATGAAAATTTCACTCAGGTTTCCAGTGCTGGATTGCTGTCGTGCACAGTAATGGCGCAGCACAGCAGGGCTGTTGGCAAGCGCAGCGGGCGCTTTTGGCACAGAGGCGGGTGAATGCCGTTGCCCTGTGTGGCTGGGGGCGCGAGGGCAGCGCAGGGACCCGCGGGGTGGCTGGCGTGCTGTCCTGCTGCCGTTGGCGGCTGGACGGGCCAGCGGAGCTGCCGCGCAGCGTGTGCGCCGCTGTGAGCCCCGGCGGAGCCGCACTTCCCGAGCGGTGCTGCGGGGCCCGTCCCGCGGCCAGCGCCGGGGGCTCCGTGCCATGGCCAGCGCCGGGGGCTCCGTGCCGTCTGCTGCGCGGGCCCCAGAGTCAAACGAGAGGGGCAGCAGACAATTAATCACCAATCCGAGCACTATTTATCTGCAGCTCTGAAGTAAACTCCCAAATGATGGAAATATGTTAGTAATTTTTGGCCATATGTGCTTTTCCCCAAAAATGATGCAGAGCCAAATGGCACAGAAGCGATACTTTAATGTACAACACATTTTCATCATTTTTCCCATGTATGCTAAATTCCTCTTCATGGTCGTGGCAAAGGAACATTAATTTTATTTGGGTTGCGATTAATTCTGGAAAATGCTGAACCCGAAGAGGAACATATTTTCCATGGAAGTTGTGTGGGATTAACCGCCCTTCCCCGGGGAAGGTGCCGGCGTGCGGCTGCTCCGTGTGGCTCTGCCACGGGATTCGCTGCAGTGACACGGGGACAGACGTCCAGAGCCTGGAAACCTGTTCCACCGGCACCTGGGGCCGGAGTGACTGCAAACAAATGCTTGAGAAGCCAAGCTGACCTTCTAAACGGCCCGTTCAAGAGCCTCCTGTGTGTGTAGAGCAGGGAAATCACCTTGTTTACTCAGCTAACATTTTGCTAGCGAAGAGCGTGTCCCCAGCTGAGCAAATAACAAGTAAAATAAGAAGCACCCGTCTGCTGTGGGAAGAGAAGCAGAGACGTCGGTGTTGCACTGTGGTGCTCTCCTGGCCACAGTGGTGGCTCCGCTTTGGGCACGGGGGTTTTTATGTCACGGTCGCTGGGCAAAGTCGTGGCTGGGGTGATGTTGTCAAGGGGCGTGAGGGGACGTGGGAGCGGAGCTGGGGGACGTGGGAGCCGGGGGATGTGGGAATAGAGCCGGGGGATGTGGGAATAGAGCCGGGGGACGTGGGAATAGAGCCGGGGGACGCGGGAGCGGGGACGCGGGAGCAGAGCGCGTCGCTGTCGTCTGGACTGCTGCCGAGCTGCCCCAGCCCGGCTTGGCGAAGGCTTTGTGCCAGCCCGGGCTGCTCAGGAGCCGTCCTGTTTCCCCTTGTTTTTCAGCTCTTAAGATGACCATAAAGGAAGTGAAGAAGGAGAACGGGGACAAGATGATCATCCCGAGGAAGAGGAAGGCGCTGAAGCTGGGCCCCATCCGGAAGAAGAACCTGAAGAAGCTGGTGCTGTTCCTGAAGAACGGGGCCGACTGTCCCTGCCATCAGCTGGACAACCTGGGCCACCACTTCCTCATCATGGGCCGCCAGGTGAAGACCCAGTACCTGCTGACGGCCATCTACAAGTGGGACAAGAGGAACAAGGAGTTCAAGAAGTTCATGAAGAAGATGAAGTCTCCCGACTGCCCGACGTTTCCGTCCGTCTTCAAGTGATGCGGTGGGCGGCGGGGGAGCCGCCGCCTGGACCTGGCGCGGCCGGGCACGGCGGCGGGGCCGCGCTCCTCCGGGGGCGCCGGGCCGAGCCCCCCCTCCCGCCCCCCGGAGCTCCCCCGCCCCGCCCCCGCCGCCGCCATTCCCCCGTCCGCCCGGGCGAGCCAGCGCGGCCCACACGCGCCCGGCGGGCGCCGAGCTCACACCCGTTCACACCCGGTGTCCAAGGACCGGTCGCTGCGCGGACGTGTACGTTCGTTTGACAGCAGAGGTCAGGTAAAGAGGGCAGCGGAGGGGTGTGAAGATACGTCAAGAGATCACGCGATTGCAGAAAACCCTTGTGACCACGTTACTCCCGTCTTCATGGCTGCAGGATCGTCCTGAGTTAATTCCTGCTTGAACCAGAGCCAGCCCGTTAGAAAAGCCTCCCATCCTCACGGTAAATGTAATGAACGAGTAGTGGAGAACGCGTTGCAACCTCTGATAAAACTTCCCAATAGGTAATTGCCCTCAGTGTAAAAAAATCCCATTGTAGTCTGAACTGCTTAGTTTAAGCCTTAGCCCCGGGGTCCTTGTGACGCCGCGATGGGCTGGACGGGGAGTGTCCCCGAGCGCACCGTGCCGTGTCCCCGAGCGCACTGTGCCGTGCCCCCTGTGTCCCTGAGCACACCGTGCCGTGTCCCCGAGCGCACCGTGCCGTGTCCCCGAGCGCACCGTGCCGTGTCCCTGAGCACACCGTGCCGTGTCTCCGGCCCTGCCCCGTGCCCGCTGCTCGTGTCCCGACCTCACCAGCAACGTTTCACAGTTTCCTCGGGCTGCTGGGAAAACAGAACGTTGGAGGAGGCTGAGAACTGGTCCCTGTGGGGCACCCCGGGAAAGGCGTCGTCTCCACCTCCCCCTTTGCAGTCGCTGCAGACCTGTCGGTTTCTGGGTTTTCGTCTGTTCGATGTGTGACAACTTGGCTTTGCAGCGTTCTGGGTTTTTTTCTTTAATCAAAATGTCATGTTAGTGTGAGGTCAAATAGTTTATGAAAGACAAAGAATATTGCATCCAAACGATTACATTTATCGACCAAGCTGAAATTCATTATTCCGCTAATTGGACAAGTTCTCTTTTCCATAGACCCACATTGCTCCACATTAATTATACTATCCTGCTTCCATTCTGTGTTCTCATCAATCATGATTACTCTGAGAGAATGAATATCTTGCGATCTGAGATAATCCCATTGTGTTGCAGTTAAGTGAAATAACAAATCCTCATTTTTGAGGTTTAAACCAACCCCACTTAAGGCTGGTAAATTAATTATTCTTTAGCATGGGAGTGCTGTTAATTCCCCGCGTGGGGACAGAGCCGCAGACTCGATGGTAGAAGAATTCCGCGAAGAAGCCGAGCGCACCGACGGATGACGTCTCACGGCTAACAGAGAGCGGGATTTAGGATGTGAACTCTGTAGGAAGTCCCACTAGGTTGTCTTAGGCCACCATTTGTAGTAGTGATGTTTCTTTGATGCAAAATTAATCGTTGTAGGTCATGTGCTTTATCAGTGAGTTAAATAAATAAATAAACCGAGGGCTTTCATGTCATGGACTGATGGGGTGAAACGGGCACAGGCTGACGAGCCCGGCCCCGCCACGAACAGGTCGTGGCCCAGAGTCTCCGCCAGTGACTTCAGACACCTCTGACCCCGTGTTGGTCCCTGAAAAGCCAGTGGGAGCTGCCGAGCAGACGGGCACACGGTGTCTCAGCCATGGCCGTGTGCCTGAGAGCGGGTTCACGCGGATGGGCACGCGGTGTCTCAGCCATGGCCGTGTGCCTGAGAGCGGGTTCACGCGGATGGGCACGCGGTGTCTCAGCCATGGCCGTGTGCCTGAGAGCGGGTTCACGCGGATGGGCACGCGGTGTCTCAGCCATGGCCGTGTGCCTGAGAGCGGGTTCACGCGGATGGGCACGCGGTGTCTCAGCCATGGCCGTGTGCCTGAGAGCGGGTTCACCCGGATGGGCCCGCGGTGTCTCAGCCATGGCCGTGTTCCTGAGAGCGGGTTCACGCGGATGGGCACGCGGTGTCTCAGCCATGGCCGTGTGCCTGAGAGCGGGTTCACGCGGATGGGCACGCGGTGTCTCAGCCATGGCCGTGTGCCTGAGAGCGGGTTCACCTGGATGGGCACGCGGTGTCTCAGCCATGGCCGTGTTCCTGAGAGCGGGTTCACGCGGATGGGCACGCGGTGTCTCAGCCATGGCCGTGTTCCTGAGAGCGGGTTCACGCGGATGGGCACGCGGTGTCTCAGCCATCACCATGTGCCTGAGAGCGGATTCACCCGGACGGGCACGCGGTGTCTCAGCACCCCCAGTCCACACGGACAGGCATTGCAAACGGGGGGCTGCTGGTGCTTGGCAGAGCTCTGCTCTGGTTTAGGGGCTTTGCTCCGCTCATTTACCTCAGAGACACGAGGAGAACAGCTGAAGCTCTTTGCAAACTGTTTCTTGAGGGGCAAACAGCCGAAGCACAGGGGTGACGGAGCCTGGTGAGGACACGCGGGCTCCCCCCGGTGCGGGACCCACGAGAGCGGAGCACCGCTTGCTTTTCTCACAGTGTATTTTGGTGAAGAAACCTGTACTTGATTGTTTTACTTTGTTTTAAACTTGTGGTTGATATAAACACATTACAGCTTCTGTTTTCTCTCTTCTATGATTGGAACAAGAAACCCTTCAATAAAATGTCTTTTTTTCTTTAGAAGTCGTTTTCATGGTTGCCCTTTCCCTATCGATCACGTTACTGTTCCGCGTGGTGCTGACGCCCCGCGCACGGGCAGACGGCGTCTCACCAGCATCTCACCAGCGTCGTGCGCAAGGGGCCACGTAAAAGTTCAAATCTTGGATCCGCAACGTCAGAGATAGAAAATCTACTGCCAGATCACCACTGCTACACTATGGTGTTTTATCTGCCTCGTTTATCCTCACTAAATACCTCTGCTGTGCGCCAGCGAGCTGCGGCTCGTTTTCGCTCACACCGGTGCAGCGAAGGGGAAGCAGTGAAGCCCTGGTGGCACTTTATCTGCAGGAATCGCCCTCCTGCTGCCCCCCCGAAACTGCTGTGGCTGTGGTTATAAATGATACAACGTGCTGTGGTTATAAATGGTATAACGTGCTGTGTCTGTGCCTGCTCACAAGGGCTCGCAAGCTTCCTAGAAAACTGCCCACTTCAGCTCGCAGGTTATTGTGATCAAGGTAATTTTTTTACCCAGCCATCAGGTGAGGAACAGGGTGGTGTGAACGCATTGCACCTGCACGTGGGAGGTTTTATAGCTGGGGAGAAGCAGCACAGCTCCTCTCTGGGGCACTTTCAGCTGAGACAGCGGCTGCAGCAGCATTGGCACCGTGGGAAGCAATAAGGTCAGCTCCTCGGGTTGCTATTTGGGGTCTTGTCTGGGCTGCTCCAGATGTTGGGGTGAAGGCTGGCGCTTTGCCTTGTGCTTTCCTGCCGCTGGGTCCCCTGTAGGTACCGACCAGACACGAGCAGCAGGTGGGCTGGGGAGATGCAGGAAGCCAGTCAATGTGTTTGCTGGGGGTTTACAAGCTCAGTCCCTTTACTGGCCTCCAGTAACATCTGCCTGGAAAATGGAACTGGCAGTTCCTGAAGCGCCTTCGTTCTGGCCTGGGGCAGCACGCAGCTGCCTCGCCGTGCTCCTGACGGGGCCGACAGCCCCGGGGCCGCAGCTCTGCGGGTCGGCCTCGCAGCCAGGGAGGAGGCTCATGCTCTAATATGGAGATAAACCCCTGCAAAGCAAGGGGAGGCTTTCTGTGTGTGGCCACGCCAAGCGCAGACCAGGAGAGGCGTACAGAGTGTGAACAGGGGGCTTGTGATGTCCCGAGATGATTAACAGAGCAGGAAGCAGGAGAGAAATGGTTCTTTTCCTTTCAGACACTTCTGTGGAAAAAAGATCCATCAGGGATAGTGGGTGCGAAGGTCCCACCTCTGGCTGAGCAAACCCCGAGCCGCGGTCGCGCCCCGGTTGCTCGGCGCGGCGGGGCCGGGGGAGCCGCGGCGGGGCCAGGGGAGCGGGGCGGGTGGGTCCTGCTGACCCTGCGGGGCTGGGGTGGCCGGGCAGCCGCGCGCCCGCCGTGCTGCGCAGCCCGAGGCGCCCGGCGGGGTCTGGAGCTGTTCTGCTCTTCCTTTGCTCCGCTCGGCGTGGGGCGCGTGGTGCTGCTGGGAACCTCTGCTTTGCGGTTCACCGCCTCAGTCTGACGTTCTCCAAACTCTTGAGTTATTAATGTGGCGGAGAGGTTAATTTACCAGGAGGTGTAGTGTTGTGTATAAATAAATCATCGGCCCAGAAGGACGGTGGAGAGTGTCTCTGCTGTTACTTGGGAAGAAATGAAGAGATGAGGACAGTTGTTTTGGCGGGCTAGCGAGCCCACGCGAGGTCTGCGTGCTCAGAACTGCACTGAACCCCGTGAATAATGAGCTGAAATCCCTTCAGGCAAAGGCAAATGTGGCGCCTTTAAATCCTGAAGTGGGGTGATCGCACCCGGATGGTGTCCCCAGCTGTTGTACAGCGCGGGTTTAAGGGCGCTGGTGGGGAGCGATGGGTCTGTGGGGCGAGCTGGGGTGCTGTGTTAAACGGTCATAATAGAATGTTAATATCAGGCTAAATGGTTATAAAAGTCCCTCCCCTTGAATTAATGCTTGCCTGGCACAATTATGTGATAGTACAATTATTAAACGCTGTGCTGCCTAGCTCAGTCAGTGTAGCCCCTAACAGCCCGCTGCAGAGTGTTTACAATTTCTTCACCATTTCATACTCTTTCCTCTCACTCACCCCGAATGTTTATTTAATAATCCTGGAAGACCTTTTTAAGCTTCCTGGGTTTAATGTTTGCTAAACACCCTGTCACTTCCACTTCCACTGATAACTCGCGGGCTCTGCAGGGCAGGATGGAGCCGCGCCGCGGTGCCGCTGGTGTGGACCCCCGAGAGCCGCGCTGCCCCGGCGCGGGCCCTGCGCTGGGTCATCGCGCCTTCGCGGATTTCCCTGGGTCCCCGAGCTGTTAGTTTCAGCACATTCGTTTTCCTTCGCAAAAGCTTTTGGCTGCTTTGGGATTAGGGCTGTTCGGGCTCGTTTCCCCAGGCTGCCCCGTTTTGCCGTAACGCTCAGACACCTGGTCTGCGGGAACTTAATCTCCCTCCTTCTCCAGCGGGTCCCGCTCTGTGAAAATCTGTTCTCTGCTTTAGTGCAAATTGTTGATGGGAGATAGCAGCGGGTCTTTCTGCTTCTATTTAACGTGTCAGCAGAGAAAGACATCTGCTTGCAATTACGGGCACGGCCTCGCTGAAGGATTGACGTGGTAGATTTTGTAAGATAATAGGAAATCTTTATCAGTTCCTAATTCCTTGTGTCATACAAAGGAATATGCTTCATTTGAAACGTTCATCTTCTTTTGTTTTACAAAACTGGAGGATAAACCACGAGATTGCTATGAAGGGAGCACGGCCGTGCGGAGGGGGTGTCCTGCAGGAGGGGAGCGGGGGGCTCCGAGGCCGCTCCCTCGCTGCCCGGCCAGAAAAGCCCCTTGGGAAACGACTTTCCTGTGCGGGGGACTGAGCGGCGCTGGGACAGGTCTGTGGTGGCAGCGCAGGGTACCCATGCAGACCCCGCTCCTTCCGCCGCCCTGAGGCGCAGGGGGAGCCCTGACGGGGGAGGGACGGGGCTGCCCCGGCCCCTCTGTCTCCCTCGAAAGCCGCTCCTGGCAGCGCGGTCGGTGCAGCTATTCTTGGCCTTCCCCAGCCCTCGTCAGCCCTCCGGGAGCCTGCTGTAATCTCCTCTGTGATTAAGGGTCTCGGAGCATGTTCAACATCATTAAAGAAACAAGACAATAATAATAACAATGATCTGTGCTCAGGAATGCTCCCGAGCGGAGTCGGAATTGCATCCAGTGCCTTTTGGTTAAGAAAGCTCTTCGTGCTCCAGCCTCGGCAGATTAACGGGGCTGCGCACCCCCAGCTCCGAGAGCGTCTGCGCTCTCCTGGCAGCACCAGCTCCTGCTCCCCACCAAACGCTCTTCTGCTCGTGGGTCGTCTCCGGGGAGGGCTCGGGGTGCGTCCGGCTGCAGCAACGGGGGCCTTTGCTGTGTACGGAGGAGCCGCTGCTGGGGAGGCGCTGGGGCCCATCCTGCAGCCCGTCTCCCGGCTGGTGCGGAGCTGCTCTCCCTGTTCATGGCAGATACAAAACGTGGGGCTGAGCGCCTCTCCTGGGACAGCTCTTGTGCCTGAAGGGTGGCACTCGCTGGGGGCAACGTTGGACTCTTCCGCTGGCGGTGTGAGCAGCGCACACGTGTGTGAGCAGCGCACGCGAGTGTGTGAGCAGCACACATGTGTGTGTGAGCGTGAGCGGCGCACATGTGTGTGTGAGTGCACACGCTGCCGCTCGCCCAGCAGAACCAGGGAGCAGCGTGAGACTCAGGCAGACGGGGGACAAAGCAAAGGCTTGAGGAGAGTGGAAAGTCCTGGGCTGGTTTCTGAGATGCCGTGGATTCCTGGGTGCTGATGGAGCAGCCAGATCTCCACCGGGGCAGGGGGAGAACGCCGGGTCCTGGGTGGGGGCAGCAGCTGCTCCGCCCCCGGCCCCGGGGCGCTCAGCGAGACCGGCCGTGTGTGCCGGGCTGCCGGGCTCAGGGTGGGCTTGATCCTCACGGAGGAGGAACGGTCTGTTTCATTTTAAACTCCCAGATGTTGGTTATGTTACTAACATTTCATTTTACTGAAGAAAATGCAGAACATCTCCTTCTCTTTAAGTTCTCAGACGCGAGACATGGGGCAGCTCATTTTTGTGCAGCCCCCAGCCCGAAAGCAGCCGGGCCCTGGGCTGGCGGGCGCGCGGCATCCTGCTCTGGACGTGGGAGCGGGGCCAGGGTGTCCGTCTGTCCGGCGGGGATGAGCGCGAGGTTGGGAGGCAATGTACCCATGGGCTAGTGGGCTCGCTAGCGGGCTCCTGCTGGTCCGCAGCATTAGATTATGCAGGATTGAGCCCGATTTCTTCCCCGCTCAGATTTTTTAGTAGCTGACAGTTGTTACCAGCGCGAGGTACTAACTTTTTATTTTGAATGCATGAGTTCAGGCTCGTTAATGACTTCCAAATGCCCTCGTCTGAAGGCTATATTGTTTCAGCATTCAGCCACTAATTTTTTGAAATCTCTGAAATAAGACTCTGCTTTTGAACATGTGCTGGAGAGTTGTTCCTTTCCGCTGTATTTTAAAAATATACATGTGGTTTAATTCAACAAGAGGGCTGGAGGGGACATTTTTCCACCAGTTTTTCCCCTCTCCTTTTCTTCAGGGCCGTATCTGCCCAGCCCTGTGCCAGCAGCAGCCCCCGCGTGATCCCCGCGCATCTGAGGGGCAAAACGCGTGTTTCGGGGCCCCGCTGTGGCGGGGCTGCGCACCCTTGCTGCGGGTCAGGGACAAGGGGCGCCGGCTCCGAGCGCGGGGGCACCCGGCAGAGACAAAGCAGGATGGAGCGCGGGGGCTCGGTGGGGAGGAGGTGCTGCTGGCTTCGGGAAGGCAGGAGGAGGAACGGGGCCCTTTCGTGAGTGCGCGTGGCTCTGGCAGACACTGCAAATCCACTGACGTACCAAAGCAATGGGATACTATGATTCAAAAATGTGAAATGCAGGGGGGAATCCTGCCAGGCCCAAAACCCACAAGGAACTTTGTTCTGTCTGGGCTCGGGGATTCCAAGGAAACATTTTTCTTTGACTAAATTCCCCTTCATGTGCTCCAGCTTTGGTAAGAGTCTGAGAGGGTCCGGGTGCCGCACAGGGTGCGGCAGACGCAGGAGCTGGTGTAAACCCGCCCCCGGTCGGATCTCTGGCTCCAACGGGGAGGAGACATTTTCCAAATTGTTACGACTTTATTTCTAGAGGAAAAAAAAAAGCGTGGGGAGAACTGGAAAAGCTGTTGGAGCAGAATCGGGTGAAATAGAGCGGAGGCGGCCGTGGGCAGGGGGTGGGGACGCAGCGCCCGGGTCCCTTGCTGCCCGGTGGCAGCCGAGCCGTGTCCCGGCGCGGCTGGCGCGTCCTCGTGCGCGGCACAGCTGGGCACCGCGGTGCGGGGGCTGAGCCGGTCTCCTGCGCCTCCCAAGCACAGCAAGCTCTCGCGTCTGCCGGGGAGCTGCTGCTGGTGGATCCCTCTTCTGCTCCGGGAAGCTCTTGAGTGCGTCTGAGGCTGCATGTCCTGGGGTTTCATTGATACTATAAATAGATGTTGTAGGAGAACATGAAAGAATTTGTGCCGACCGAGGGTTGTTCCTGTTAGAGGCGATGAATGAGGAGGGGCTGGCTCCTGCCGGGCCGTCCCTGCGTCACGCTGTCCTCCGGTGGCCTGGGCTCCCTGCTGCTGCGGGCTCTGCTCCTCGCCCCTGCGTTCGACCTCTTCAAATGGCGCAGGTCACAGGCAATGTGGTAATAAGCCAGTGAGGAGACTTTCCAGCAGCAGCACTGACAACTCTTGACTGAGCTCCCAAGGGAATATGTTATTTGTGCAGTCAGTCATAAATTCCCCAGCACGCAGATGAGAGCAGAAGCATTAGGGTTCTGGGCTGTCTTGTGTATAATAACTGCACCACATTGATTTGTGATTCACAAGTCATAATTATTTCTGTTCAGCATCACTGCCCTGTTCACCAAAAAATATTCTAACACTTTTTTAAAACAAGATACGAAGGGAGAATGTGGAGAGCACGCACACGTTCCAGCCGGCTTCCTACCGTGCCCCGGAGCAACAGACCTGGTTGGTTCATTTCATCTGCTCATTGGTAATTTCACACAAAATGTTCTGTAATAATTAGCTGGTGACTGGCAGTTCTCCTGCTGTTGGCTCTAAGCAACTTGCGTTCAATGTTTGTTTTTCCTTCACGATTTGATCTTGCCCAACGTTGGGCGCTGGAGTCGAGGGTCAGTGGCACAAGTTGCCCGCAGGCTCAGGGCTGGCGGGGGAGCTGCCGCCGCCCTTCCTGCGTGGCCCCTGGCTGCCCCTTAGCTCTTCGAGCCGGGTATTTAGTGCTGGGTGCCCAGGTACAGGCACAAGGGAATGTCTCACTCTTCCTGAACTGCACGAGTTTTCAGTCGCACAGGGCAAAATCTGCTGAAGGGGATGAAGTGCTCCTGTGATTCTGTGCCTCCCCTCCCGCCTGCAGCAGCCTGGGACGCTGGGAGCTGGGGAGGTGTGAAACGCGCGGCTGGGTTCCTGGGTGCTGATGTGAGCTCTGGGAGCAGCTGGGCGTGCAGCTCAGCCTGGCTTAGTGCAGCACAGCGACCTCCGGACCCGTCACACGCTGCTGTGAGAGAGCCCGACATGCTGTTTGCACAGGTTGTTAACCAGCCTGGGAGCCGGAACCTGGGTAGGGTGTAACCACCCTATTGGAAATACATGGTGTCTTTCCAAAATGCTCAGTTTATTTCCCTGCAAATTGCCTTCTGGGCTACAGCATCTCGGTTCCTCTGTACAGGCAAGTTTCACGTAGACTCCTAGGAGCTCTGTGCCCTTCTTAGCAGAGTCAGGAAGGCTTCCCTTCGGGTACCCTGCACCAAGTGTTTCCTCATGAGCAGCCGTTTCCCGGTCCCTTGGCAACATGCTCAGGTTTGTATTGGCTGTGAGTCAGGAGGGATTCAGCCCTAACCCAAAACACGGCCCAGCCTTTCCGGGTTTTTCCCTTTCCCAGCAGAGTCTGGCTTTGCTGAGCTCGTGGATGCAAATGTCGCTGTTTATCTCAACGGGAGGTTAGGCGGGACGGAACCGGCTTAACGTATTTCGGGGTCGCTGGGGTGTTGAGCAAACGCCGCTCCCCGGCAGCACCGGCGGAGCGTCCCCGGTGCCCCGGTGCGGGAGCCCCTTGGAGCGGCCGCGGAGGAGCCTCTGCCGGCCCGGGGCGGCCGGTGCCGCCGCAGGAGCGCGGGCGCCATCTGGCGGCGGCGGGGGGAGCGCCCGGGGGCGCCCTGAGCCCCAGCGCCCGCGGCCCCGCCGGCGGGAGGCAGCCCGCACCGAACCGCACCGCACCGAACCGCACCGCACCGCGGATGCTGCGCGACGCCGGCGGGACACGGCGCGCGTGGGCGGCGCCAGTCAGCAGCTGAACTTCTACATGTCTCGGCGGCAACGATCAGGATTTCAACCGTGCAATTTCAAGTCAAGTGAGGGGTTAATGTGAAAACCTCCTCCACATCCATTCCTGCGGAATGACCTCTGCAGGGCCCTCCCAGAGATGCAGCTATCTTGTCTCGGTGCTCCAGGAGACAGTACTTATCCTGAGCCTGACAGTTTGCTGCTGTCTCCAGACACTTCCTCCGCAGCTGGTTTTTGTTATTGTCACTATGTGGTACCTCACCTGCTCCTGCAAACTTGGCACCGTGAGCTATCGAGAGATTGCAGGAGTATCACATGGTGTTCCCACCAGGTTAGACAGGAGTTACTGCACTGGGTGTCAGCATGGGAGGCTCTTTCTAATACTGTTCCTCTGTGCATTTCTCTGGCTTATGCCAGGTCTAGGTTTGGCCCTGAGAATGGGAAACATCTGCAGGAAATGCTCTTTTCCCCCCCGCAGCACTAGAAGTGCACAGGGTTGTGCATTTCATTTCTGTGGATTTTAGAGCTGGCCCGTGCAGCTCAGCGGTGAAGCCGGCCCGCAGCAGGCCGGCCCATGGCGCGCAACTCCTGCCCTCTGCTGCGCGTTGCCGCGTGGCTTTTGGAGCCGGGGCTTAACACAAGCTCCAGCCCGAAGCTGCCCGTGACCCGTTCTGCGTGCCTGGCGGCCACTTGCTTCCCAGGTCTCCCATGGGAGGGGCGCAGTCCAGAGCTGCTCCTTCTTCCCCACCTGGATGCTGGAGCCAAGCGCTGCCAGCCAGGGCGCTGCAATCCCTGCAGCGAGTGCTGCAGGTGCACTGTGGAGAGGCACCGTTGTCCACTAGCACCCTTCAAAACGTGTGTTTGCACCAACCTGTCAGCTAATAACAGCCTTGGAATAGAGCAAGAGCGTCCCAAGGGAGGGGAGGGACCCATTCAGTGAAGTTCACATTGGTTCTGCTCCCTGGAAGAGGCGAAGCCCCAAGCCACAAGCTGTGCCCTCAGAGCCTCTTGGTGACAGAGTCCAGACCGTGTTTGTTTGGGAGCAGAAAACACACTGACAGGTTAAAACAAATATTACAAGAAGGAAACTACTTGTCACAGGCTCTCAGACGGCTGAAGGTTTCTTCCCATTGGTGAGAGCATCTTTCTTTCCTGGAGTCTTAGACTGGATCAAGCACCTATTTCTTGGAGACCTTTCCTGTGCATCGCAGGATCAGCGTCTACCTGCGAGCAAAGGGCCATCGGTGTGTCTGCCGTCAAACATTTTTAGCTGCAGAGAGCAGCAAGTGAAGCGGCTTTCCCACCCCAGGGCCAGGGCTGTAGCCGGAGAGGGCTCTGCTGGGTGCGAGCTGAGGGAAAACAGATGGTTTCGAGAGCAAGCCCTCACATGAATGTGAAGCCAAACTGCTGATGGATGGGGCAGCGTTTGGCTCGGGCACGGAGCCAAACGTAATGTTGTCCTTCTCAAAGTGAAGGGTTTCTGCAGGCCAAGGAACAGGCCAACTGTGTCATGTCTGTTTAGAAAGGCTGAGTAAGGTGCTCCACGGTGCAGGCAGGCGCTGTGAGCAGCAGGCGCGCTCAGCCCTGGGCTGCTGCGAGCAGCTGCACTGCTGCACCAAGGCCCGGCTTATGCTGCGACCTTCAGGAACAGGGACGCTGGCTCTGTTTTGATGAGCGCCAGACTTTGCACTTGGGATATACCATGCGGTGAGGAATCCTGCGTGCATTGCTGCAGAAAGGCCACTGTGAAGGCACAGAGACAGGAGGGCAATTCCAAGGAGAGAAGAGTAGTGGTTTAATTAAAGGCAGAGCCTGGCTGTTCTCCCGCTGCCCACATGCCAAAGCAATTAGCGGGCACACGGCTGTTTTCAGCACATCCCTGGCTGTGGCAGAGCACGCGGGAGATGTGCGCTGGTGATGGGGAGGGAGATGTGCGCTGGTGATGGGGAGGGAGGTGCCTGGAGGCTGGGATGGCTCGTTTGCGGGAGTGAAGGGAGTTGCAGCAGGTTGTCATGGGTCTGGTGTTATGGCCGTGGCAGCTTTGGGCCCAAACGGAGCTGCAGGGGCGCAGAGGACAGCACTGCCACGTTCTGCCCCAGTCCCTGGGAAATGTGACCTTCGCAGGCCCTGGGCTGGTGGTGGAATTTGAAAAGGGGCAGAAATGCCAGCGCACCGTGGCGCGTGGCCATCCGTGCGGTGGCAGGCGCTCGGACGGGCGGTGAGGCTGCGGAGCAGGACTTGTGCTTGCTCAGCGCTGCACTTTGCCCCGGGCTCAGAAAAATCTGTAAGAGGAAATTGGATTCAAAATTGTTCTGCCTGGCTGCCGGGAGAAGGCGCCGGAGCCAAGGGCCGAGGGGGGTCACTCATCACCAGCTCATTAAGGGCAGAAACCCAAGCCCCGGGGAGCGCCGTGCCCCGCAACAGCCCTGCGCACCAGGTCACCTGCGCAGGCTGCTCTGCAGCTGTGGGCGTGCAGGGCGCTGTGCCCCAAAGCCAGGTCCGAATCAGGACTTTTTATTATTTTTAGTGTTACTTGCAAAGTATCCCCGATTTTTGTCCTGCAGGACCAAATCTGAGGTGGTGTTTACTTATGGAGATGGAAACACTTTGTTTCTGCAAGGTCTCTTGGTAGAGTGGTGTTGTATTTTCATTTGCACTGTCCCCTTTGCACATCAACGTCCTCTCCCTTGTGGGGTGAATTCGGAAAAGCGACATTTGCATTTGAATATCCAAATAACACACGGGCAAGCAGCTGATGTCTCAGTCAGTCTTGGAGGCTCACTGCTACAAGTACTTAACTTCACCCTTGCCCAGATGTGTCTGCGTTTTATGTGTTGTGCATAAAACGGCAGAAATTGCACGGGGTGGAATGTGTTGGAATTGGCGCTTTGGAAAGCGCACACTCTGCTGGAATGTGCCTCCATCCAGCCTGCGCACAAGGGCAATTAACTCTATTTGTGTGCATGAGACTGAATCTAAAACTGGCTTCAGAAAGCAGCTCACTCACATTAAAGGGCTTTATAATCATTACGCTAAAGTATTTCTTTTGAAAACATTTTCAGTTTCTTAAACAGTTAGGATATTTATAAAATATGGCATCAATTACTACATATTTCTTTATTCACACTGATTACACAACCTATAATTATACTTAAGCCTCTTATTTGTATATCATGGCAGCATTAAGAAAAGCTCTGTGATTTGTGTGCATGCTGCTCTCTCCGAAGAGCAGAGGGATGCCGTCTCTCCTCCCTTAGAGAACGAACGTAGCCGTGCTGCCCAGACACCGGCTGCCGGGTGCGCGCTCCGGGCAGGGCGCGCGGGCTGAGGCGGCCGCTCATCGGGGCAGGTGACGCTCGGCTCCGTGCTGGCCGGGCTCCCGGAGCCGCGTGTACAGCCAGCTTCTCACACCTATTTACTCACGGCAAAGTACTTCCCCGGATCCCTTTTGCTTGCTGTAAAACAGCCTCAGCATTGCAATAACTGCGCTCTCTCGTGGCCCGTCACTAATAACGGCAGCGTGGGCTCCTGGCCGTGCCGCGGGCGTCCCCGGGACTCTGTGCCCTCGGCAGCATCACCGGGACGCGGGGGCAGCCGAGGTCCGGCCGTGGACGGGTGGTGGAAGCGTCCTGGCGCTGGAGTTACTGCTGGCGGTGGTTTGCACCCTCTTGTTATAAGTGGCTGAAAATAAAGGCCCTGCTGGAATGAGGCAAGATGAGCATGTGCCCTCTGGACAGCTGCCCTGGCCTGGCTGGGAACCGCTTGGTTCTTGCTGTGGCTCTTGGTGACTCCTGTTGGGGTTTCACTCAATGCTGAATTTTTACTGCTTGTACATAATTGCCTCCTTGAAAACCACTTATTATAGATGAGGTCTCCAGCTTGTTTCTAAAACTATGGGAGCAAGTTGGTGTTTAATCAAATGTCCAACCAAGTTCTGGCCAGGATTAGTGAACAGTGTGGCAAGACGCAGCAGACCCTGCGCTTGGCGAGTTCGGGGTCTGGGGTGGAGCAGACGGAGGCCTCTGCTCGGCGGGACGCGCTGCGATGTGCTGCACTCTGCCGCTGCTCTGGTTGAGCTGCTGCCGTGGGGTATGCGCACATCAGTGCCTTTTAAGGGACTTTGCCTTTAAGCAAGGGCTGCGGAAAGGAGGCAAGGGAATGTCTGCTTGCCCCACTCCAGGTCTCACCATGGTTTTCCTATGCATATGCGTGGCACTGTAGGGGTTAAGAGAGTAGAGCACTGAAATTTCAGTGCATAGAGAAACTCCCTTGCAGTGGATGAGGCGTGTACGTGGCTTTCCTTGTTAATCTTGACAGATGTGCAACAATAGACAATGAGTCAAAGTGGGAAGTCAGGAAAGGGCTCAGGAAAAGCTGCTGAGAATTACTGGTGTGGCTGGGGAAGCAAGGCCCTGCTACAACACAGCATTGTTCTCCTGGACATAAATCTCAGCTGAAATATGAACACCAGGCTTCCAAAGACTTCCCAAAGCTGGAATGTGCATCATCAATAACCAAACCCGCCGTGCCCTGTGCAGAATCCTGTTTATCCCCCTTGTGCTGAGGTGCGGAATCCCACCCTGCGAGGCTGGGATGTGGAATCCCACCCTGCGAGGCTGGGATGTCAAACCGACTCCCAGCTGGTGCCAAGACGGGGTCAAGCAGCAGGAAGGGGGAGGCAGGGGCCTTTCTTGGTGGAGCCATGGCCAGCACTCCCTGCGGCAGCCGAGCAGGAATTCCCGTCCGGCCCAGCACGGCTCCTGCGGCCCGGAACACGACTGGGATGAGCACACAGCAGAGAACGAACGCGGGCGTTCCCGGTGCCCTTCCCTCCGCGGGGAGCAGCCGTGCCCGCTCTCCCACGCGCCCGGTGACGGTCTCCAGCGGACCAGCCCTGCGCCGGAGCCGCGCGCGGTGACCGTTCCCAGGTGGCGGTCTGGAATTCGTTCTGTGCTGGCAAGTTGTGAGCTATTGTTTCTCTCCTTGACAGAACGGCTGTGCGAGTCCCAGCACAGCATGGGCCGCGGATTTGCTTGTTCTGTTTATGGCTGTAAAGTTTTGCATTGTTTCTGCTGACCTCTATGCTCAAAATACTTTTCAGCTCTTGTGAAACTGGTGCTTGCCGCCTTAGAAAAACTGCAAGACTGAGAAGGCTGTACAACGGGGAACCGAAATCCAGTTCCATTTCTCCACCGTGTTTTTCTTCAGTGGTCCTTCTGTTCCACTCAGCGATGGAACAGCAAGTCTGACAACAGCAATAGAGCAGGAGCAGACAGATTGGCCCAACCGAGAAATTGGCTCACTTCCAAAATCCCTGTAGTGTATTTCCCAAACCACATCTGATCCCTGAAGTTCCTAATTCTCCATGGTTTGTGGTCATCCTGTCTTATCTGGGGCTTCTCTTAAGTGCCCTTGTACTGCTCCTCTGGCTCCTGCAGCGCATGTCTGGTGCAGGCTGAGATCCTTCTGGAAAGGAGAAGGGCACCCTGGTGCAGGCAGGGACCCCGGTGCCCTCCCGCCCGGGCAGAGCGCTCGGCTCCAGCTGGGAGCCCGAGGTCCTGCTCTTTGAGCATCTCACAATACCTGAACTGTTTCCTCAAAGCAAAAGGGACTTAATGGCATACTCGTATCACTTTTGTGCAAATATCAGATTACAGTATAGAAACCAAATTGTCTGCGATTACATGACTGAATTAAAGGGAAGGCAGACAGCAGCACATGAAATATGAACAAGGTTCATTGTTTGCCTGCGGATATTAAAATCTCTTCGGTTCAGTCTCAGAAAAGCACCGTTGTGCCTTCCAGAGTGGTACAAAATCTGATCTGCTCCTGCTTTCAGGTGTGTGATGGAGTCCAGAACTAATCAACTGCAGATCACCTTTGCGCATAAGCGGAGCTCCTCCTGCAGTGCCTGTGCTGAGACAGACCAGGTGGGAGCTCTGCTGGTGCTGCACGCGGGGGCTGAGCGGGGCCTGCAGCTCCGAGCTGCTTCTGCCGGGCCGGCAGGGTGCTGAGCAGGCGCTGGGCTGTGGGCGAGCTGCTGGGGCACGGGCAGCACGCAGCTGATAAACGGCACTAAAGCAGAATGGCAGAAGGTCCAAAATGCAGTTTTCCCTGTTGAAGGCAGGGAGGAGGATGAATTCTTTAACAGCAGGAAAGCGCGTAAGCGGTCAAATGTGGTTTGCGCTTAATTACACTGCAGCTTTTGACTCGCACCCCTTGTGCTGCGGGACTTGGGCGCTCACGCCGCTGCCCAGCAGCCCGGCCCTCGCGGACCCCGCACGGATCTCGCAGCCCCGCTCAGGGACTCAGCAGAGACGCCGGGCACCTGCTTTGGAACTCGCGTGGGTCGCCCTCTGGTTTCGGCGGAGCGGAGATCGTCCCCGTCCCGTGTTTCTCGGGGCTCTGGTGCCTCCTGCCGACGGCGCTGCCGGGCCCGGCTTTGTCCCCGGCCCGGCTTTGTCCCCGGCCCGGCTTTGTCCCCAGGCCCGCGCGCGCCGCGGGGTGGCGCGTTTGTCGCGGGAACGGGCGCGGGGCCGCTCGTGTCCCGCCGTGTCCCCGGTCCCCGCGGCTCCCGGTGCAGCGGCGGCGAGGCTCGGTCTGCAGCTGCAGGCCTTCGCAATTTGTTTAATTATTATCTTTAATTGTAGCTTTTGAGAGAATCTTAGCGGGATTCATTTGCCCTAAACGCTGCATTTGTGGAGAGAACGTGTCCAAACGCTAGGAGCGGCTCTTTGCGTGTCCTCTGCCCAGACAATAATGTGTAAAATGATCTATGCTGAGAGCGTCGTGACGCTGGTGAGAACTCGCTCCTGCATTTTGCACACCTCCTGCTTTGCGTTATCAGGTGCAGCAGTCAAAAGCTTCCATTCCGGTCCAATTAGGATGGTGCCTCTTTATGGCACAAGCAATCTGGACACACAAGCTGCTGCTTTATTCATTTCACTAATTGCTTGCGGCTGTTACAGCGTTTCATACTAAAAAAAAAAAAAAGGTAGAAGCCAATCCCCAGAACAAATTGATAAGAGTCTCTGTGCTGGGAGGAATGGAGATGAGAAGACTTTTGATTCGTAATTTGTGGTCTAATAAACTAATTGGGAATGAACAAAAAATAATGGAAGCTTTGCTGGCTGTATTTAATATCTAACAGTAAATTCAAGTTGGTTAATTTTCGCTACGTGGCCGTAAGCGCTGGTTGTGTGGGGAGGACGGGGCTCCCACGCCTGTGTCCCGTGGGCGAAGGGACGAGGAGCGGGGGTCGGCCCCGCAGCGCGGGACGCCCGGCAGGGGTCCGGGTCCCGGGCACAGGGGAGCGCTGCGGCCCCCGGCCCCGCAGAGCTCCGCGTGTCGCTGGGCTGGCGTGCCTGAGCAGCCCTGCTCCTCCAGCACCCGCGAGCTCAGTGAGAAGCCACCCAAAGCAGAGAGGATTTCTTTCAGTAGCTTGGGGTAGGTATAGTTTCCAGATGTGTTTTATTTAATGTTTTCTCCTTGCTGCACTTGTGAGTTTACACTCCCTGGGATTATGGAATGACATAGGGGTGTGTTTTGCGCAGAGCAATCCAGCCATGCACGGGGTGAGCGGGCTCGGAGATCTGCACAGTAGCATTCCCCTGTCACCAGCTGATGGTGGTATAATTAGAGAAGTCATTAATCCTTGCTCAGAAACTATTTATAGCAAGACAGAGAAACAGCCCCCTGCATATCGGGCTAGGGTGGATATGGAAATGACTCCTCGTGCCGTATGTATTGTGGGGCCCAGAGCAGAGAAAACAATTTGCTTCTGGGAGGGAAGTTCCCCTCCTGGCCACATGCAGACTGATGCAAACTGCTCCCACCAGGCTGCCACCTCTGGATGTGAACACGGGATCCCTTGGGACATCTCCTGGAGAGACCCCAAACCTTCCGCAGCAGCAAAAAGGGGGAGCACCGAAGGACTGACGGTGTTGAACAGCGTGCGGGAGCCTGCAGGACCGGTGCGGGAAGAGGAGAGGAGGGTCCGGGCAGTGGGGGTGGGTGCTGGGCGCCGGGGTTGTGGTGCTGGGGTCAGGTGAGGTGGCGGTGCTCTGAGAAACGCTCCTGTTGTCGAGTTAAACACTTCACTGGACTTTGCCTAGCGAGGCACAAATTGCATGTCTGTGTGCTGGCAGCCAGGGTGACCACAGGGGAAATGTGTTTCTGGCCGGGCTCGCTGCATCTTCCAGGCTTTGCTGTGAGGATTTCTCAGAAGAAAGCATAACGTTATTTTAGCCTCTGAGATCAGTGCGCTGAGCCTCACGGTCACCGTGGGCAGGATGAGGCCCCTTGCAGGGCGCTGGGGGGCAGCCAGCTCCGCTCTGCCCGCTCCAGGGTTCAGCTGCCGGGGTGGCACAGGACCTGCAGAAAACCCGGCGAGCGCTGCTTTGTGATTGCTGGAGGTCCCCTGTGCCGGCTCGGGCTGACAGAAGCAGCGCTGTGCCCGTGGTTTGCCTGGATGATAAAAGGTGACCTCGGAAATTGCATTTCCAAACATCTTCCTCTATGTGTGAAGGATGGCATCGTTCCCAGTGTTTCAGGCTGAGACTGCTTGGGGCTCTTTGTTTAAGCTCCCTGGGTGCTGCAATTCTTATGCAAAGAGCTAAAGATGCTCTGCCAGAGTCTGAGATCCTGGAAGGCAGCAACAGTTCAGCCTTTTGTTATCCCCAGGATTAAAAACTGCAGTTGAGGATGAGCGAAGGAAATCAAAGTAACCCATCTAGGGCCATCCCGCAGGCATGTCGAACAGCGTGTGGAGCCGGGGTCAGCCACCGGTTCAGGCTGTTTCAAACAGCACGAGCTGGCAGAGGGGCCCAAATCCTCAGTGAAGGGGCACGTAGTACTTCAAACATCCCGAGCAAACTTTGTGTTGCAAAAAACCTGCTGCTGCCTGCTCTGATTTCACTGCTGAATGCCGGAGAAGGAGAAGCCCGAAGGGCGCCGTGCCTCACAGGGGGATCCGAGCGGTTCCCGTCTGCAGGCGCTGCCCGGCGCAGGGTTTGCTGCAGGCGCTGCCCGGCGCTGGGTTTGCTGCAGGCGCTGCCTGGCGCTGGGTTTGCTGCAGCCGCTGGGTGGGCTCCTCGCTGCGCCCCAGGAGCCGCGTGGCTCCCCAAGCACCCTGACGTTCATGCCAGTTAACTGCTGACCAGATAACTGTTTCGTATTTAATTGGTGGTTGAAAAATATTTTGCTAAACTGCCCTGTGGGATGATAGTTACTGTACTGATGTGCTTGATGTGGACAGTGCTTAGCTCAGCCTTCGGGAGGAAGCGGGCTGGCGGAAGAGGCAAATTAATCAATGTGACTGCCCACCAGGGTCAAATTAGAGAGAAATGGATTTTTTTCTCTTTGGAAGGAGAAAAATGTAGTGTTCCCATAAAAACACGGGGAATCTGAAATATTTCATAGCTGTAATGTGTGTGAGGAAGGGTGAGGAGGCTGGATGGGAAATCCAATTATTCACGGCTGCAGGGCTACGACATCTCCCTGCAGGCGAAGGGGAAGGTCTGCGCCTCCCTCTCGAGGCGGAGAGGAGCCGGTGCCCTTTGAGGTCGGAGCTCCTCGCAGCGCTGTCTGTCGCAGGCACCCCCTGGCAGCGAGGACGTGGTGGTGGTTATGGGAGCCAAGAGCCCCCCAGACCGTGCCCACCGCAGGAACGGGCTGACCTGGCCGGACCAGGCGGCCCAAATGGGCAAATGCTGTGTGAGCAGCCGAGGGACGGCAGCCTGCGCAGGATCGGGCCCGCAGCTGCTGAGCGCTGTCCCCGAGCAGGTGGCACAAGAACCTCTGGGAACCGGCGTGAGGTGTCAGTCGGACCGTTTCCTTCCCAGCTCAGTGAGTTCTCTCCGTCTCCCAGAGGCGCCGTATGAGGCAGCACAGCCCGTCCAGAGCCTTTCAGGGAGGAAACGGCTCTGGTTTGTGCTCTGCTTTGCTCCATGGCTGCAGTAACCTTTCCTTTAGAGAATAAGATGTTGAAGAGTTGTTGAAAATGATCAAACCCTTCAGCTTCACTACTGTGATTAATCAATCACAGCTGCTGCTTTACACCTCCTTGTTTTGATGTGTTTCAGGTTGTTCCAAAGTAAGCGCAGCTCAGGACCAGTAAACACATTCCTGAGCCCTTGCAGAGCGCTGGGATGAAGCAAAAGCTACATTTCCCACTCCTGTGCTTTGTTCAAAGCCAAGACTGCCCAGCTCTGTTGGGAAGAGCAATGGGGCAGCCTTTTTCTTTGGTACAAAGGAGGGCAGCAACAAATCACTCCTCATGATTATTTTCTGCAAAAGAGAGTTCTGATAGGAGGTGTTTTGTCGGGGGAGCCTGTCCAGTTCCCTCTGCCATCTGCTCTCCTCTGGCCGTGGCTTTGAGAAAAAGCTGTTCTGCCCTCCATCCCTGCGTGGGTGTTGCCTCCTACTGTCCCTTGGTGCTGCGTGTGGTGGGTGCTCGCTCCATAAATCCAGGGTATTAAAATAAATGCGTCATCTGCAAAAGTAAAAAATGCGTTCCCCCTGGAGCCTGCGAGCGCTTCCACAGCCTCCGCCCTGCAAACCAGATCTGCACATCCTTGTGCTTTCACGGTGGAGAAAAGCCCGCTCGGGCGCGCGGGTTCGCGCTGCGTGCCCCGGGCCTGGCTCGGGCCGCGGCGCCGCGCCCGGGGAAGCGGCTGCTGCCGCTGCTGCCGCTGCTGCGGCCGCTGGGCGCGGAGGGCGGCAGCGGGGCGGCGCGGCCCTGCGGAGCGCGGCGGAGCCAATGATGCTGCCAGGGGAGGAGCCGGAGCGCCAGCCCAGCGCCTCCCAGCATCGCCCGGCGCCTCCCGGCACACTCTGCCGGGGCTGCCGGAGGAGCCGGGCGGGGAGCGGAGCCCCGCGCTCGCCGCTGCGGTGGGCGCCGTCCCGCAGCATCGCTGGAGCCGCCGCCGGCACGAAGGTACCGACCGGCCCCGCCGGCGCCGCGCTGGGTGCTCGGAGCTGTTGATTCGAGTTGGCGGAAAGTTTACGGGGAAATCCGGGTTGTTCGGTCCCGGTGCGGGGCGGGCGGTGGGAGGGGGGCTGTTCCGCTCGCCCATCCGCTGCCGGATGCAGGTCCGGCGGTGCCAGCACCGCTGCGGGGGGACCCCGCGGGGCGCTCCGGCGCGGGGGGCTGTGCCTGCGCCGGTGTGACCCCCCCGGGCCGCGGTGACCAGCGTGCGCTGTGCCCCTGCGCCCGCCCCGCTGGGACGGGTCCCGGCAGAGCCTTTGCTGAGCGCGGCCCCCCCGGGGCCGGGGCCGCGGGCGGGCGGGGCGGCCGGTCCGAGCCCCCCCCGGGCAGCCCCGGCGCCGGGCGGGCGGGGGGATCGCGGGGCGCTTCTCCTGGAGGGGCGCTGCGCCTGCGCCCCCGCAGCCCAGCGTGGGAAAGGAGCTCCCCGGGCCGCGGGTGCGAGCACGGGTGTCTGCGGATGCGGAAAACAAGGGGATTCTCTCTGCTGTTTGGGAAGTTTGGAGAACTTCCCAAGTCAGCAGCGCTTGGAGAGCTAAAGCACGTTTCCAGGGAGGCGGCCAAGCACAGGGGTTGGGGCTGGGGCCCCTGGGGGCTGCCCTGACCCCACTCACTGCAGCACCCGCGGGAAGGTGGCTGCCGGCCTGTGCAGCTGGCAAAGGGGTCGGCCTGTGTGTCTCCGTGGGGCTGGCGACCCCCACGTGTTGCACTGGAGTCGTCCATAGGCCTGAGAGCCTAAGGAAAAGCTGTCCCTGCTGCAGCACGAGCAAGGTGACGGCTTTTTTGGGCTGCGTGAGAGATCTCTAGTGACTGACCCTTGAAACACCTCAATTGCCAGTGATCTGTATCCATTGATTAGTGATACCAGATCTGGGCAGTGCCCCGTCAGTTCCTGATGTAAAACACGCTCCGACCGCTGCCCTTTGCGCAGCACATGCTCCTGTTGCCCTCCTCTGCTGCTGAAGTGACCTTAGCCTGCAGTATTGGGTGAAGAACAAGGTTTGCAAAGCCTTGAAGAGACAGTTAAAAATCACCAGTTTGCATTTTCTGCATGAGATTGTGCTGTTGGTTCTCGTGTGAGCACGTGCAACGTCCATCTGCACAGCACAAGGCACTGACTGTGGAGGGTGAGAGGGAAGCCCAGGGGAGCAGGGGCTGCTGTGCAGGGGGCGGCACGGAGAGGGGACACCGAGCACAAGCACTTTGGCTTTGGAACTCTCATCGTTCCACAGGAAGGGAACGGTGACCTGGAGCGTCTCCTGCCACTTCTCCTTGCCCTGTGCTGCAGGCTGGGGAATGGCCGGGTCTTGATAAATTATTTTGTAAGAGGTATTTTGATAAAGGTTGCTAGACAGTGACTCATCTACTGTAGGAAGGGACAGGAGGGAGGGGCAGCACAGGAGCTTTCTAGAGTAAAAACGTGTCTTTCACCCTGATTTTATCAGAAACAGGAGGGCAGGAACCTGTTATTACTCCCAGAGCAGCGTAGACCTGTTGGTTACAAACCTCCTAATCCCAGGGCCCCTGTACCTGCTCTGGCACCTCCTGCATCGCTTCCCTGGGGAGGATCCTGCCCTTTGGCCACATCCTGGGGGGGAGACTGTTCCAAAATTTGGATCAATTTCCACCCCTCCAATTGATTTTATCTGATCATTCTTAATCACTTCTGGGTCACTCCAAATAACTGACCCTTGTCTGTGTGGAGCAGTGTGCGTGGCGTTTCTGTGCGTACCCGTCTGACTTGGGTGTGCATGTCTCAGAGGTCACTTCCCCTGGCTCTGAGTCGCGGTGTCTTAACTCTCCTCTGCACGCAGCCTTCCTCCCTCGGGCTCTTCTGCCTCGCGCTGCCCTGTCTGTGCTGGGCGCCCCAGAGCAGGTGGAGCGCTGCTGCGCTTCCACCTCCCGCCGCAGTTGTTCACAGCAGAGCTGACCAGCCCTTCTTGGAGAGGTGTTGTCCGTGTATGGAGATGTTCCGAGGTCTGCCTGTATCTGGGTTATTTGCTGTGTTCAGTTTGCAAAGGAATTGGTTCAGCCCGTTGATCCTTGCTGACTTAGCACCTTAGTCCCAGCGAGCAGCCCGGATTTCTCTCTCTGGGGATTTATGGCACTGCACCGCCTACTCCCCGTGCCCAGAGGTTTACCCGGGAATCAGACCCTTTTGCATTGCAAGTGTTCACAGTCGGGAGCGCTCAGGGTCTGGGGGGGCCGGCAAGGCTCCCGGGACTGGTCCTGGCTGATCTTGCACCGGGTGGCACCAGCACTGCCAGGTCTGGGTGTCTCACGTTATCTGGGTTAGGTTCCCGAGGAAAGAGGTGTGACTTGAGATGCAGAACTGGTTTGAGAGATCAGAACTGGGCCAATTTCTAGGCCAAAATGGGGCCGCTGCTGTTCCCAAGGGTGGATTTGGGTACAGAACTAGTTGAAGGTCAAGGCTCCCACCTCCCTCCATTGCATAGGTGCCTTCGTCTCCTGGCGGCTGCTGGGCAGGTGGCAGGACGTGTGGAAGCCTTATTATTCCTTACAAAGTGTGAAAACCAGCCCTTGCTGAAGAGCAGGGGCTTGTGCAGTGCAGACGGGGCTGCCCCAGGGCAGCCGCAGCTTCAGGAACCGAGGGGAGGGCTTTTTGCCGCACTGTGCCGCCTTCCCTGCAGAGCCTTTACTGTGCTTGCATCCACTGAAGGAAGGTTTAGCAGAACCAGGCTTTGCTGTATTGGTTGTGCAGCTCTGACCTTCAGGCAGCTTGTGGATGAGACTGGAGAGGCTCTGGCTTACTGGGGCGGTGCAGCTTTGCCCCTTGGTTTCAGTTCTGTGGTTTCTCGGGCGCTTTGGCGCCATGCTCGATATCCACTGCCCTCCGGGAACGACATCCCGGTCTCTCCTTTCAGACTTGCTGGGTGTTGGAGAGGTGAACCTGGGCACTGCGCAGGTCAGGGGCGCCCGTGGCACCGGGGGCTGCCAGAGCTCCTCCTGCAGACACCGGTGGCCGGAGGGCGTCCTGCTCCCTGCTGCAACACGCTACAGCAGCGTGCTCCAGCGGGTGCTGATCTGCAGGCGCGTACAGGGTGAGTTTCAAAAGTCACAGACCTGCAGAAGTCAAGAGGAATTAAATGCACATCTTTCCGGACTGTGGCTTTTGTGGGAGCCGTGTGCAGAGCAGCGGTGCTCGCAGGTCGCTCGTGCTCCGCCGCCTGCTTGCGCTGCTCAGCCCGGCGCAGGAGCGGTTGGGTCTTTGCGTTTCTGGTCACCTCGCGCGGACACGGGCCGCGGGTTCCGCGCTGCGCGCCTCGCGCCCCGTTCTGCTGGCAGCTGCGTTTCCGCTCACCCACAGGTGTGGACGCGTGTACCGGCCACCTCCTCCTGCTCCGCGGGGCCGGGGGCGGCGTTTGCGGGGGCTGGGGGAGCCATGCCTTTTCATTTATTAATTAGAAAGAAATAAAGTTGCAGAGAGATCAGATTTTGAGAAAGACCCAGAGTTCCCAAATGCTCCCAGAGGATAGATCCCTAATTACTCTCTAATTGCATTAGAGTTTAATTTGTTGTTGTTTTTACTGTAATGTTCCCATTTTTCTCGACAGTTTGCTTTGTTCCATTAACTAGAGATGGCTGGAGATGAGTATTTTCAATATTAAAACTTGCCTGCTGTGTGATGCCTGACAGCTTTCCGGCCTTTAACGCGCTGGCAGGGGCCGCGGTGGCGCGGCCCGCGCTGCTGTCCCCCCGCGCGGCCTCCGGGCGTGCAGCGCCGCGCTCGCCGCGCCAGCGCTTCGCCCGTATGGCGACGTTCGGCACGGGGGTGTTCGCGAGGCTTTGCAGGTCTGGGAGCACTGAGTCAAGGTCTGTTTGCTGCAGGTGAGCGGGGCCGGCCCCCCAGGCGGTGCCATTGCGGGTGGTCCCTGGCCGCGCTGCCCCTGCCCAGCAGGGGATGGGGATGCGGCAGGAGCGCGGTGCCGCGTGCGAGGGGCTCGCTCTGGAGGGGCATCGCTGTCAGAGGGGCGCAGTGGGCGCGGGGCTGCGCACGGCGGGCTGTGAGGGGAGCCCCACGTCCCACCCCGGGGCGCGCGTCGGCCCCAGCCCCGCCGCCCCTCGCCGTCTCTGCGATGAGAAGGCAGCTGGAGCAGAGTGGCGGTTGCCGTCCCGCTCCTGGGGCGCCGCGGCAGCCGAGCTCACCCCAGCACTGCTCACGGGCAGCAGCGCTTCAAAGGGCTCGTTTAATCCGTTTCTCTGGAGCGCGGAGGGGGAGCAGATCTGGAAATGCAACCGGGAAGCTTCAAAAAGGGCTTTCAAGAGCTTCATTTGGAAAGCCATGGGGGAGAAGAATATTGCTCCTCTTAATGCCAAAGCAGAAATAGATGTAATTTGTCTCGTTAAAGGGGAAATGGGGTAGAAGATGTAGTTTAGCTTGGACTTACTTCTTGCTGATACATGTTTGTTGGGGAAACAAATCCTTAAGGTGTGGGAATACGTATAAACCCTTTCAGTGTTATCAGCCTCTGTGCTGAGGCCCTGGAGGTGTCACCTGCTCGCCGCTTTGATCTACTTGCTTATATATGGCATCCATATTGCTTGTGTATGCGTCCCACAGGGCACCTGCCCTGACTGCCCAGGCTGCGGTGCAGCTGCACACACGGCTCTCAAAAAGCAGTACCAGTGCGAGGAGACGCAGGGAACTGCACTGTGAGCTTAAATCTGCTCCTAAATTTGATCCAGCTGCTTAAAAACAGTGGGTGGACTTGGTGGCAAAGTGAGACATTGGTATTTAAAGCTGTCTCGAAGGATGCAGCCATAGCCGTGACACCCAGCACTAGCTGCGGGTATGAGCCACACAGGGTTCAAAATGACACAGAGAAAACGGGAAAAGCTCCGAGCGCTGGATCCGCAGCACCCAGAGTGGCTTGTCAGAAACCCCAGGAGCAGGATGGAATTGAACACCCGCTGCTTCGGAAGCGTAAATTAATCAGTTAAACCCCCTGTTGTATGAGATGCTGTGCAAGCTCCTCTATTATCTGAAATATAATAAGCACATATGAGCTGATGGTATTAGCGAGAGAGGCAGAAACCCGAGTGTCCTCTGTGCGCGGTGAAGGTGCTGGGGCCGGCGCGGCTCCGGTCGGGTCTGGCAGCGCCGAAGCCACGGGTCGGGTCTGGCAGCGCCGGAGGCACCGCCCGGCACGGCCTGGGCAGCCGGGCTCCTGTGCGGTGACACTGGGCGCACGGGGCGCTGGCGAGCGGCACCGGTGTTCCCGGACCCCGAGCGCCTCGTCTGCTCTCAGGCCGTGACCGTGCCGCACGGGACGCCGGAGCCTCGCGCGTCCACGCTGGCTCCTCGCTGAGCTCACCGAGCCGCGGCCTCGGTGACGGCATGTGGCGGAGACACGGAGCTTGGCTTGGCTTAGAATGAAAACTAATTAGTCCCTTTTGTGTTTTCCACCTACAGCGTCACTGGTGAAAGTGTCAAGATGATAACTGTGGATCCAACTGCTTATTTGAAAATATTGAGCCATTATACAAGTTTATGGCAATATTATTCCTACCACCAGAGATGCTTCTCGGTACTACTAATTGTAGCAATAATTAATCCATCTAATTTTCAAGCCTACGACTGTGGTTTGCAGGAGCCTGGCAGGGACGGGAACCACGCAGAGTGGGGACCTGTCGTTTTCTCCCTGTAAGGGTCAGACTCTTGCTGTGGTTCCCGGGCCGTGTGACCGGGCGCCTCCGCTGAGGGGAGCGGGGGGCACCCCTGCCGCCAGGGCAGGGCTGGGGGGAGCGGGGGGCACCCCTGCCGCCAGGGGAGGGCTGGGGGGAGCGGGGGGCACCCCTGCCGCCAGGGGAGGGCTGGGGGGAGCGGGGGGCACCCCTGCCACCAGGGCAGGGCTGGGGGGAGCGGGGGGCACCCCTGCCGCCAGGGCAGGGCTGGGGGGAGCGGGGGGCACCCCTGCCGCCAGGGGAGGGCTCCGGCCAGCGCTCCTCGGCCGCCCCGGAGCCCCGGCGCCCGTTGGCCCTCCTTGGTGGCACTGGAGCTGTGCCGAGCGGGGGCGGGGAGCTCAGCCGCCGCGGACACCCAGCGCCATGTCTGCTTCGCTGCCCTCGTTAACCTGTGCCGGGCAGGGAGCCGGCAGCGCCGGCAGCAGGCGAGCGGTGACGTTAGACTGAGTTGGGGTTCGCGTGGCTGAGGCTGAAGCTGGTTCTGGTATAGGTGCTTTAGCTTGACTGGCTGGACCCGAGTGCAGGCTGCGATCAGAGAACCCAATACTAAAATAATCCCCCTCAGTGACGGACAGATTTGTTCTCTGAAGGCTCCTTCTAAGCTCGTTGCCACCTTACATGGCTTTGCCTCTTGGGTTTCTGAGCTGAGGCTGATGGGGAATGACAGGCTCTGATTATGCAAAGAACCAGAGGCTACGAGCTGCAGGCACAGGACTCGGCTTGACTCGCTTCCCACGGCTTTGTACGTTATTAGGGAGCCACAGGAAAAAGTAGGTCCTGCTTATCCAAAAATAAATGTGGTGTCCTGATTGTAATTGCGGAGAGGCTGCACGTGAGCCGGTCCCGGCTTCTGCCCCGCGCCGGCTCCTGCCGCGGCGCAGCCCCGGCACTGGCCGCGGGAGAGACCGGCCAGGGCGGCAGCGACCCCCGTCTCTCGGGGTGCCGGCAGCCCGGCGGCGCGGACCGCGCTCCGGGGAGCCTATTTATGCCTCTTTTGCTGAGAAACCGCCGTTTCCATAGCAACCGTGAGCATCACATGGTAACCCTGGCTCTGCAGCATGCCAGCCCGCAAGGCGCCTCGCTGCGCCCCGCGCTGCCGGCCCCGCGACGCCCCGGTGCCGCGGGGGACACGGGAGGGCACGGGGGTGTGGGTCCCCAGAGAGGCTGGCACAGCGCGGTGCTCATGGCTGGGGACACCGCGGGAGCTGCCAGAGCTCCCCTCTGCCGTCGGGGTGCGCGCAGCCCGCGGCTCGGAGCACACCCTGCGCTGGACTGTGTGGGGTCTGTTTTAACCCCTTCTTTTGGGAGTGTTTCTGGGCTGTCCCGGCTGCGAAGGGGCTGAGTTGTGCTGCCCGACTGAGCCAAAGCCCTGTCCTTGAGGAGTGCGGGATGCAGAGGTAATGCCCTGAGGCACGAAGTGCGATTGCTCTTCTTTCAGTTCCTACAAACTTTATTAAAGCAGTCACAATATATCAATCTCCCTTTCAAAATGCATTTTTATTCAAGTCAGCACATGTTTGCAATTAAATCCTGCCACATGATGTAGTGTGAATAATTAGAACAATTCGTGTGCCCAAGCAGCAGTGTGTGTGCGGGGAAGGGATGGTGCCGCTCTCAGAGCTGCAGCGTAGCTCCCGTTGGACGTGGCAGCGCCGTTCCTGCGTCACCCCCGGGCAGCGTGTGGCCGGGAGGGCTTGCTCTCCGCTGCCCTCACAGGTCTCTCCTTTGCTCTCTGAATCCACGTCCCTGCGCCTTCCTCGGCGCGTCCTTTGTTCCGCCTCAGACAGGCTGCAGGTCAGAAGGCACCGGCTGGGTTTTCCCGCATCGCCCTGTGCCGTGCCGTGCCGTGGGGCGCAGAGCATCGCGCGCCCCCGAGCCTCGGCTTTGCTGCTTTTCTGCCTGGAACACATCACCCGCACCTCGTGGCTTCCAAATGGACAGGGGCCGCTGCTTTTCCTGACGTGTTCACGGTTGTGCTTTCTTGCCTGGTTCTGCTCTTTGTAAGTGGCACCCGGTGAGGCGGTGGGACACGTGGCAGCTCCCCTGCCCTGTCACTGCGTGTCCTGCTCCCAGTCGCGGCAGAGGCCGCGCAGGGCCCAGCAGAGGAGCGGTCTGGCTGCTTGCGCTGGGGGAGCCGTGCGAACGGGGCGCTGGGGCCAGGCGCTGGGGCTCGTCTGTGCTGAGGCTGCGTCTCCGTGTTGCTCTCTGCAGCCTCTCCTCTGTGTTTTGACACATGCAGCAGACACGTGCAGGGTTTCTCCTGCTCCCCAGCTCATGCCACACACAATCTTGTTCTGATTTTCAAGGCTCCAATAAAGCGTGTCAAAATGCATCAAAGGCTGAATGCAGAAGTGAAGCAAATTGACTCTGGAGAGGATTTCAGGAATGGAGGGAGCAGGGAGATGGCAGATAAACCCCAAACAAACAGGAATTGCAGGGGAGGTGAAGTCTGACAGTGCCGGCAGATGTTCAGCACAGCTGGAGGGTCATGGAGCATCTTTGGTTTGGCAGGAGAACAGGAAAAATTGAAAATAGCACGCACGCCTTCTGAGGATGTGGCTTGTACTGAGCACCTTGTGTGCAGGGACCCCGGCAGCACCACCTCTGGGACGCAGGATCGTCCGGGCCCCGTCCCTCGTGCCGGTGGTGCTGGGAAATAAGGCGCTTCAAGCGGCAGCGTTCTGCGTGTCTCCAGACGCCTTGTCAGAGCAGCGACGGGGCTGCTGAAGGCACATTAATTATTAGCAAAGACTTCTTTCTTTTTATTGCAAGACAAATTAAACAGGAGAAGAAAACAGGAAATGTTATGTGAGATGTTAATCCATGGGAGACTGACAGTAGCAAAAGCCACAACTAATTCGTGACATGAAAATCAGGACATCTAATTTTTGGCTTGTTGTTTGCATTTGGCATTCGTGCACATGCTCAGTCGCCACTTCTCTAGTGCTCCAATACGGAGGTTTCGGGAGCTGTTAATTCTGGGGAAGGTGATTAAGGCACTTCAGAGTAAATTGGATAAGGGAGCACGTTTTTTTTTCCTTTCCTCTTGACGGGAGGGAAGCACGTTGCTGAACTGCAGTGCTTTGTGCTGTAGCAGCCCCCGCCGCTCCGCTCCTGGTGAGGCGGGACGAGCGTGGGGATCAGCCTTGGGCCCATCAGTTCCAGGAGCTGTTGGGCACGTGTGAGAGTCAGCGTGGAATTAAGTGATTAGGAATACATAAATATTAATTGCTTATGAACTCCCTTTATGACACTTACAGGCGGAAGAAGTTAATAAATCACTGCTAGGACTGACCCACAAAATAGTAATGCAGAGTGTATCTGAGACAAAAGAGGGGGGAAAATGAGCTTTTCTGGAGCAGGAGAAAGCGCTGTTTTTAGGTCAGGTACCCGCACAACAAAGCTGTTCTGTTTGTTCCGGGGCTTCGTGTCTGGAGTCAGCCCGGTGCGGTGAGGGGCGGTGACGCGCGGTGCCATCGGTGCCGGCTCAGGGCGGTGGCCGTGCCGGGGCCAGCGCTGGCCGGGAGCCGCCGTCGGCCCGTGGCCACGAGCCGCGGGGCGAGGAGCTGCTGCTCATCAGAGCTCCGTTCCGTGGTCTCGAGGGGTGCGACCGCGGTTCCCGCGGGGACGTCGCGCTGGGGATGCTCCTCCGGCCCCCGCTCTGTGCTCCTGATGCTCATTTGGGGTCTGCCCTCCCGCAGACATGGATTAGGCAGCGTGGGGAGCTGCACGGGAGTCCCGCTGCGCAGCACTCGCGTTGTCAGCATCGTAACCGTGTGCACCTGTTGCAATGCATTACAGCCTTATGTGGTAACAACGGCAAGTAAAACCTAATGGGCAATATTGAGGCTAAAAATCCTATAGCTGTGCAAAGTTACTGCCTGGAGAAGACACTAAATGCTGTTCCTGGAAAAGGCTGTTTAGCCCCTGCTGCTGTAGAGGGGGGACAGCAACCCCATTCGTATGCACACACGTCAGAGGGAGGACAGACTTGGGATCTGTTATCAGAGCATGAAGGGCTAAGCTAACACTGAGCAGCTCTTGATTTACTCTGATTTTTGCAGTGAGAGTTTGTACTGCGAGCACGGCAAACTGCATGCAAATGAAGGAGATGTTACCTGCCTCTGTCTTGGTTGCTGAGTTGAGGTTTAATGAGATTCTTTAGTTTGCCATGTTTCAGCCTGTTTTATTTAAGCAAGATTTCTTTCCTCCACTTTATTTTGCCTTTGATGCAATTTTGCAACACTTCTTGTACTCCTAAAATCGTCTTTTGGTGCCTTTGAAAGTTTCTCAATGCAGCATTTCTCTAGACAGAGGAAAGGGAGATTAAACCTAGGCAGACAGCGAGCGAAAACAAGCGAACGTCTTTGCGGAATCAGAGAGCGAGGGCACCGGCAACGGGGCTCCGGGCGCCGTGTCTTTTGTCTCGCGGACTGCAAAGAATAAACCTCCTCCTGGAGCTGGGGCAAGTGGGTCTCTCCAGATCGGGAGATCGTGGATTAATGGGCGTGGTCCTGGCGCTAGTCAGAAGGCACTGGCGTCCGTTGTCCCAGCACAGCCCAGTAACTCACCCGAGCAATTTCCTTGCACGTCTAAATTGAGACACACAGCAGAGCGCCCTTCCAGCTTAGAAACACCTTCCTCCAGGTTGTAGTGATGTTTGCGGTTTATAGAAAGCTGTTTATCAGCTTTTGTGTTGCACAAAAATGGTTAAGCGTGTTTCAAGCCATAAGTGATGTACGTCCACAGGGGCCTCATCTAACACATCCCGTCCTGCCCGCCTCCTGTGACTGATTCTGCCTCCTGTCTCTTGTCTCTGCTGTGAACAGATGAAATCCTCCGACGTCGACCAGGAGCTGTTCACCGAGAGCTACTGCAGGGTGTGCAGCGCCCAGCTCATCTCCGAGTCCCAGCGCGTGGCCCATTACGAGGTAGGATGCGCTCGGTACCCGGCTCCCGCGGTCCGTGGCTCGAGCGCCGCGGGGCTCAGCTGCCGCGCTCCCAGCCGGCAGCGGCACCCGCATGAGGTTCCGCCCCGAAAGCTCCGTACGCAACAGACAGTTTGCTGGTGGCCTCTTACTCTGTAAATGGTGTCGCTGCAGCATCGGCTGCTGCGCGGCTGGTTTTGAGCTCTGCCCGCGTTCGCGGGGTCCGGCCGCAGCCCGACCGCGGCTGAAGCTGCTGCTCAAAGGGGCGCAGTTGGCAGGGATGTCAGTGAAGAGTTCAGCAAAGCGAACTCAAGGTTTTATACTAAATGTGCTGCACTGTGCTTTGCTGAGTTGGAATCACTGTGCAGAGAACAGATTAGTATTTGTGAATGTATTTAAGCACTTAGGAGGCAGGCAAGCCATAAACAATTAGGATATATTAGAGACACGTTAGAACAGCAATTAACAGCACTGCATATCTTCAAAACAAAATTAAATAAGTTCCTATTAAACAAGGGAGGAAATTACTGAGGGATATGTTGCTGTGAAAAATCCTCTGAGCAGGTGAAACGCGGTGCCCGTCCCGCTCTGGGCAGCTGCTCCGGTGCCGCCCGGGGAGGACCGGGGACACGGGCCGGTCCCCGCGGGGGCGCGGGAGGAGGATGAGGACGGACGAAGGACTCGCGGGTTCTAGTGGCTTTGCTGCATTCACGGCTGCTTTTGGTCACAGCACGGCGCTCGGTGCCTGCAGTGTTCCAGCGAAATCAGAGCCTGTGTTGGCAGACATGGAAGATGAGGTTTCCCCGAACTTTTGGTCTGGTTCGAGTGTTTAGTGCTGTATATATGGGGAGACATTTGTCTGAGTGGCCAGTGCAGACATACAAGCAGCTGAATCAATGTCCAGTGTCCGAGGATGCTGTGCCGCATTAATGAGCAATGCGAGCAATGGTGCCCATTAACTCGTAAGGCGCTGTCCGTGCCCGCTCCGGTGAGGTTCCTGAGCCGTGTCCTGGGGTGCTGCTCCACGCCCGGCCGTGCAGCAGGGCCCTGGCGGCCGCTGCGGGGCGGCCTGAGGTTGCAGTTTTAGGAACATCTTCCAGGTCTTGGTGAACGGGGCTGCAGGTGCCAGGCTGGCTACAGGAGGCAGAAGCATTGCCGCAGAAACCGGAGCGGCGACTGGGGAGCAATGGGGTGCTCAGCCAATCGCTTTTCTTCTGCGCCTGTAACCGTAGGTATGAGCTGAATCATTAATTCATAGCAGATGTTTTTGAAAGGTGGAAAACAACACGCTTTTCTGTTGTATATTGCTAGCGCGAGGTGTTGTGCTCGTTTGTCATCCCCCGTGAAATCCCAGCAGACGCTGTCGACATTTGGCACAGTAACGGCGCTGCCGGCTGCGCCAGCGGAGCAGAGGGACGGACAGCGAGCGGCGTCTGTCCAGCGCGGCCCAGGGCTGCTCTGCGGGCCCCGCAGACAGAAGGTGCCGTGTCCCCACGGCTGTGCTGTGTCCTCATGGCTGTGCCGTGACCCCGTGGCTGTGCCATATCCCTACAGCTGTGCCGTGTCCCCGTGGCTGTGCCATGTCCCCGTGGCTGTGCCGTGTCCTCACAGCTGTGCCATATCCCTACGGCTGTGCCGTGTCCCCGCAGCTGTGCCATGTCCCTACGGCTGTGCCGTGTCCCCGTGGCTGTGCCGTGTCCCCGCAGCTGTGCCATGTCCCCGTGGCTGTGCCGTGTCCCCGCAGCCACCTCTGCTCTGGACAGGAGCCTCAGTGCCTTGGAGCGTCTGTTCTGCTCACCGCTCTGGAGCATCACACACGTTGTCGCTGTGTCCCCATCCCAGGAAAGCTGCAGACACGGTGAGGGGCTGAAAATCGGCCCTGGGGTGTCAGGGGAAGGCGGTGCTGGGGGACGGCGGCCTCACCGCGGGCTCTCGCTGCTCCGGCGGGGCCGGACCGGGGTGTTTTCGGCCGCGGGGCTGCCGGCAGCGCGGTGCAGCGTGGAGCTGGGCCGGAGGTTCCCCGGCCGTGTGCTCTGACTGCAGATGTGCAGGGAAACCGCTCTGCAGCGCTCCCGGATTCTCCTGACACGAGCTGGACAGACACCCGAGCAAGTGATTTGTAGTGAGTCACTCGTCAGGTGAACTTGGCCTCTTTTTCTAGTCAGACATCGGACAAGCACTATGTGGTTTTTTCCCGTGTACATTAATCATGGAAAATTATTGGAGAATAATTTCTGCGAATAATTCTTGCTCTGATGCTGTTGCATAAGGAGCCGGGTCTGAGCGTTTGCCTGCGAACACAGAGGCTGTTTTTTCACAGACACCTGCCCAGAAGGTGTTTGTCTTCCCGGCCAGGAGACCAGGTCACGTCTGTGCTCAGAATATTCACTTTTGTAACACCAGGATTCGCAACGTGACTTGGGGCACGAACCCGAGCTCCGTCCTGTCCCAAAGCAGCGGCTCTCGCTGCACCGGCCGGCAGCGGATCTGCTGCTGCCTCGCTAGCGCAGCCGGTCGATCCGCAGCCCTTGCGCCAGGCGCCGGAGTCCCGGCCCCTTTGTGCCTGCAGAGCGAGACGTTTCTCTGTCAGAAAACAGGGGGTAGGGGCGTATGAAAGGGGATGTTTTTATCTTGCCAAACAGGAATAGTCACTTCCAATCGCTGTCTCGTCTCCTTCTCCGAATCATCAACCAATAACTCTTATTTTCTTTTGTGCTATTTTGCCAGGAATAAAGAATAACTTGACGTCAGTCGCGCAATATTAAGCGGTGTTATTTCCAAGGGCAAGTGTAGTGGAAAAATGACAAAAGAATCAGAGTATTTGCAGCACGTTTTTGCTCCCGGCTTGACATGCAGCAAAGTACTGCCCTTATTTCATGTGTTCTGTGCGGCCGTGTCCCGGCGTGGTCCGACGGCTGTGCTGCGCCTGGCTGTCCTTCCCGTCCCGTGGGAGCGCGGGGGCGCCTGCCCGGCCCCCCGAGCCCGTTACTTCTAATGAAGCTGCAGGGCTGCAGTTCTTTGCAAATGAGAAAAAGCCTTAACGAGCTCTCTGCGCTGTGGTGCTGAGTGTCACAGGAGGTTGCGTTAAAGACACCGGTTCACTCTGCGCAGCGGCGAGAGGGAGATGGGACGGATCTTACTGGTTGTTGTCAATGCCCCAAAGATTGTGCATTTGAATATTTTAATTCTTAGAGCAAATTAATATCTTAATCTGTCCCCTGAAGTGTCAGAAAACTCCCCTCCTGTTTCTGTACTGGAATGCAGCACCCGAGCACGGGTGCCTGGTGAAGCCCCGCCAGGCGGTAGCTGGCCGTGCTGCCAGGCGTCCCGCGTGCCTCGGCTCTCCCCGACCCTGCGGAGAACAAGGACAAAGGGGATGCCCGGTGAGATAGAGCACCGCAGAGGGCGGAGGGACGCGTTTCGCTCCAGGCGATTGCGGCCAGATGTGCAGTGCTGGCTGGTGGAGGGAGCCCAGATGTGCGCGATGCTCTGGCCTCGGCCGCCTGCTCCCGGTGCCGTGGGGGGTGAAGGTGGGAGGGCGGATGAAGGTGGCGAGGGACACGTCTTCCTCCTGGGCCTCTTTGCGCCAGCCCCAGAGACTGCGAGCATCTTGCAGCCATCGACCTTTTGGCTCTGCTTTGACGGCACAGGCACATGTGCCTTTCAAACCCAACTTTGAAATGCAAAGATTGAATTCTTTTGTTTTTAAATGACGTCCGTGGGTGGGAGAACAGAAGGCAGCCACCCGGAGCCTGCCCCCCACGCAGAGCCTGCTTTGAGGACGCGGGAGGGCCGCCAAAGGCCGCGGTTCGGAGCACGGGGCGCTTGCACCAGCTCCTGTGACTTCTGTCAGCAAAGCTTTGCTGTTCAGATGCCGTTCGCCCCTCGAAGGCGTCGCACAGGGCAGCCGAGCGCCCGCCCTGCCGGCAGCGGCTCTGGCGGGCGGGGGCGCCCTGCGGGCTGTGCCCCGCCCGGGGAGAGAGCGGGACGGGGGCAGGGGCCGGGGGGCAGGGGCCGGGGGGCAGGGGGGCAGGGAGGCAGCCGGCGCCGGAGGGTGCTGAGCGGGAGCAGCGCTGTGCTGCAGTGCGACGGAGCTCTGTGCCGCAGAGGGTTTCCCCTTCCCTGTGCTCCTGCGTCCCCCCTTCCCGGGCGCCGGGGGCCTCTCCGCCGCTGGGTGCTCTCTAAATCACCCACCACGTAACGCTTCCTTCCCCTCTGAGACGGGCTGCACGATTTTAAACAGCTAAGCTTTCTTAGTTAGCTCCGAGTCCTCATCCCTGTGCAAAGTGTTTACAGCCATTAGGAAGATGTTAACATTTATTTTCAAGTTTCTCCTTGAAAATCCTGCAGCAAAATTACCAAATATGCAAAGTTGCTCTCAGATTCCACCCTGAGCTGCATATTCATCACCACATTTGCTTCCTAAGCTGCTATAGCACTTTTCTCTGTTGTAGTCTTTATTGCTTCAGGTGTTCACATGGTGCTTTGCTTTTGCATTTGAAATTCCGAGGTACACGGGGTCTGTTGGAAAAGAAGGCCGGGCAGGTGTGGTTGGTTCACCTTGCAGATGAAGGAACTTAAGGTGCTTAAGCTTAATCAAGCACTGTGCCCTTTGGCTCCTCCGGAGCTGAGCGCCCTTTGTCTCCTCCGGAGCGGAGCGCCCTCGGAGTCGCTCACCCTGTCTGCGGAGCGAGGCGAGCGAGCGCTATCGACATCCTCATCAATACTCCTTGTCTGCGCGGGGCTGGAATGGTGCTTGGGTTAATCTGCTGCCAGTCGGGCTGCCCTTCTCTGGGAAACCGCATAGCGTGATGGCTTGTCTGAAGGAATAGTGAACATTGTTTACTATTGGCACATTAGCGCCTTAAGGATCGAGATGTGTGTGCTCAGAAAGGCAATCCTGTGTCTGAAATATTAATGCAGTGCAAGAGCACATACTCTATTTAACAGAATAAATGCTGCACTGGAACACGAGGAGCTGGAACGTTCCGTGTGGTGCCAGCTCCGCGCATGAGAGGCTGCAGGTGCTCCAGGGCGCAGGAGCGGAGGGGCTGTGCTGAAGCAGAGACGGCGCGGGGTCCGCGGGCCGCCGGCGGTGGGTGCGTTGCCGCGGGGAGCGCGGCGCCGCTGGCAGCGCGGCTGCTGCTCCCGGCCGGCTCCCGGCGTGCTTCGCTGACACTGACACGTAAACACCTGGGGGATGGAGGAGGAGAGCATGTCCTGCCTGGTGTCCCTGTGTCCTTCCCACATCTGATCACCTGCTCTGCCGCGGTGCACACGTGCTGTCTGGTTTTTGATACCCACTCAAATGTTGCTGTTATTCTGTAGATTGTGCTGATGTTTGGTAGGAGAACTTTGGCTTGAGGAGAAAAAACTAACAGGCTAAAGAAAACTTTTCTGTGGTTCAGCTCCAAAGACGATGGAGGTGCTGTTCTGCTCTTTGTGTGCACACGTAGACCTTGCCTTGGTACCTGGTCCGTGTCGTGCTTACAGCAGCCATTAAGATATTTTGAGGCAAGCGTGGCCACCCGTTGTAGGTGGAAGAGCTGGGTGGGTGTTGGTGCGGTGGTGGGTGTTGGTGCGGTGGTGGGTGCCGTGCTGCCTGTGCTCGGCGCGGTGTGCGGGGTCACTCGCGCAGCACCAGCTGCTGGGTCACACCGTGCTTCGGGAGACAGCGCAGGTTCAGCAGTGCTTTACAAGGCTCCGTGTTACTGCTCTGTTGTCAGCGTTAATGGCTAAGCATTATTTTTAATGCACTCTCAGTGTCTAAATCTATCGCTAAATAGCAGCAAGAGCAGATAAAGCCCTATCGTCGAGCTCCATTCCAGGGCACTTCTGTGCAGAGTCCCCTTTCTGGCCAAAAATAGCTGAGAGTTCAAAGGTATTTTCAGCATAGTAGTAAAATGCACGAGGAATGAGACCCTGGGGTAGCAGTAATGGAGAGGCACGAGGGACATCACGTTAAGCCTGCGTGGAACACAAGGGATGAAACGATGCTCTGTTGCCCCAGAGCGGCCCGTCCCAGCCGAGCGTCCCCAGGGGTCCCTGCAGCTCCGGGCGGCTCCTGGGGGGCACCTCATTGTTCCAGGTGTTCGCTCGGACTTTCCTTTGATGTTTCAAACTCGCAGCCCGTGTGGATGTGGGTTCCTGGTGTTTCAAAGCACAGTCTCTAGCTGTGACTGGCCCTGCCACACGCTGTGGCGGCCGCGCGGCTCTTGGCGCTCACCGGCACTGGTGCGCTGGGAGGGGGTTTGTTTCAGACCTGGACGGGTGGAACGGGGGCAGCGGCTGCCGGTGCGTGCTGCTCTGCGCCCGTGTGCGGGGACGGTCTGGTGCGTTAACCGCTCTGTGTCCAGCCGAGCCGGGACGGTGGTTCTGTGCCGGCAGCGAGGTCCATCTGCCTCCAGCTCCGGTGCCCGACGGCTAGAGCCGAGAGCCCTGAGCTGCAGCTGCTCGGCGTCCGCCGGCTGCGGGCAAACCGACCCGTGTCCGCTCTGCCTTGGCAGCTCACGCTGGGAAGGAGGATCCGGCGGGTGAGATTTTTCTCTTAGGAAGGTGACTGAAGCAACGGCAATGTTGATTGTAATGAAAGTTGTCAGGCTTGGGCAGGATGCTTTGACCTCGTGCGACCGCAGCCGGTCGCTGCTGTTGGCTTGACTCGAAGCTTCTGAAATCCTGTTTTTTGCATTTTTAAAATTGCAGCGATGGGGATTTGAGCGAAGTTGCTGGGGGCTCCTGGCCACGTGCACCCGCCTGCGCCGGTGTCCCTGGTGAGGGCCCCACGCTTGCAGTGGCTTGGCGAGCAGGGGGCACGGTAACGGGTTTAGAGAAAATCAGATGAGCTAGTGGCTGCTTGGCTGGATAGATCATTAGTAATCACCCTTATGTTTATCAAATCAACGTCCACACCTGCAATACATCTACCTGCTGCTCTGAAGAAGCCGCTTCATGGGGTGAAAATTCAGCTGGGTGCAGTTGGGAAGTACAGACACGTATCTGTGCGCCCGGAAAGTCACAGGCACGAGGAGACGCTTCTTAAAAAATTAAGTCACGGAGGAGAAAGAGGAAGTGGATAGAAATGACCATAAATTATAAATGAAGCTTTGCAAAACTTACAAAGGGAGAAAAAGGACATTGGCACCCAGCAGCGTCTGGAATAACAGATGGGAGTTTGTCTCCGCAGCGCCAGCGGGATCTCGGCAGCGGCGGGTGCCGGTCGGGTGGGCAGAGGAGGCAGAAGGGGAAGGCGCTTGCTGAAAATACCCTGTCCTCTGTGTTTTGAAAAAGCAGAGGGTGTTGTTATATCACAGAATGAAGAATAAATTGGTTCCATTCCAGCAGAAACGTGGAAGTTTGTTAGGCGGCCATTACGAAATCGGGAACGTTGGGTTTTTTGAGTCAGCGGGTCCAGTAATTTGCAGTCAAGTGCTTGGCGAGGGCTGTGCCCCTGCTCAGCACCGTCGCCGCTGACCCCTCGCGGGACCGGCCGGGGCGGCGGAGCCCCCGGCTCAGCGCGGTCCCCAGCACAGCGCCCGGAAAGGGGCTGCGGGACGGGGCCGCGGGGCGATGTCGCTGCTGTTCTGCAGGGGTCTGGAGGACGGGCTCTGGCCGAGGTAACTTCATCCCTTGTGGCGAGATCACAAGTGGGGCCAATACAGACGATAAAGCTGGTGTCCTCGCGTGACTGCATGCTTCATGGCAATTTAATTAAGGAACTGCCAGCGTACAAAAAAATCAACACGGTACTCACCAAAGGATTAATAATCCAACCAACAGGCTTCTGAAAAGCGATTTATTACAAACTAAGAGAAGCCTCAGCCATTGGGGCTGCCATTACAGCTCTGGTCTCCATCTCCCAGCGGGGTCTCTGCCCGGTGCGCTGAGTTTGGCTGGAGAAGAGAAGGGGGCACAGAGAGGGGTCTGGCTGGAGAAGGGGGCACAGAGGGGGTCTGGCTGGAGAAGGGGCACAGAGAAGGGTCTGGCTGGAGAAGGGGGCACAGAGAGGGGTCTGGCTGGAGAAGGGGCACAGAGAGGGGTCTGGCTGGAGAAGGGGCACAGAGGGGGTCTGGCTGGAGAAGGGGGCACAGAGGGGGTCTGGCTGGAGAAGGGGGCACAGAGAGGGGTCTGGCTGGAGAAGGGGGCAAAGAGGGGGGTCTGGCTGGAGAAGGGGGCACAGAGGGGGGTCTGGCTGGAGAAGGGGCACAGAGATGGATGCCGTGCCTGCGCAGCCGGGTGACGGGGCCGCTGCCTCGGAACCAGCCGCGGGTCCTGCCGGCTGCTGCGGCTCCCGCGGCCACGGCGCCGTCTCTGCTCTTGCCGCGCCGCAGCTCGCCCTGGGCAGAACTGCGCTGCAAAACTTGATTTATGCAAAATCAAATTGCATTTCATAGCACAATTTAGCTCTGCATTGCCCTTTTATGTTTCAGGGTTGAATTGCCAGGACTCTGCTGCCTCTGCCACAATCCTCTGTGTTCAAGTAGATTTGATATAGCTAGAAATGATCCATTTGTTTACTTTTATTGATGAGCTTGCTTACAACAAATAGCACATGAGCTTGCAGCGCAGAGGTCCGCAGCCGCTGTGGGAACAGGCTCTTTCCCAGGGGCAGGGCTGCTCCCGTGGTACCCGCATCGCCGCCGCCCCCAGGCGCCCCCGCGGCTCCTGCGGACACCGGGGATCTCCGGTGGGAACGGTGGAGCCGGCCGGAGCTCGGGGCCCCGCGGTGGCCGCGCCGCGCTGGCTGTGCCGCCCCGGCACTTGCCCTCGTGTGACTCTGAGCTGCAGATTCCAGTTGCTTTGTGGAGGGGAAGAGAGAACCCGCGGGGCTGTTAGCGAGCAGCGTGCTAAGAATAATCACTTTGCTCTTGCCTTGCTGTACGGATGATAAATACACATGTAAATGTAGAAAATACCAGAGATAAAATCGGTGACAAATGGGCTGCGCTACCTCAGCTCCCTGAGAGGGAATGAGATGCTCACTACACGCTTGCAAAGGCCAGGGATGATTTTAAGCTCCACTTTTATAACCATGGTGTAATAAGGCTGCATGAGGAACCATGTAGGTTTAAATTCTGCCAAGCGTAAGTTATGTCATTACCTTAGCTTTCATAAATCCAAACAAATGCGTAAATAAAGGTGAGCGGTGTTTTACAGGAGGCTGAAGCTTCACTGCCTTTTAATGCTGACATGTGGCGATCATTTATGTCACAGCTGAGCGCCACAGAAAAGAACACTAGCGATGGTTACTGTTAAAATCTTGCCTTTCATCTCACAGAAAAGGCAACAAAGAACCACACGGAGTTTTCAGCCTCTGGGTTCGGCGGGCGGGGGCAGCGCGGGCGGGGGCGGCGCGGGCGGCACAGGAAGGCGGGAGGGCGGCCGGGCCGGCGGCTGCTCCCGGGGCGTCGATGGTCGGGGAAGGATCAGCTGGAAATGTGCAGCCCCGTCGTCTGCACCGTGCGTGTGAGTCCCTCTGCCCGCAGCGCGCGGGTTGGCGGGGGCTCCCCGGCGCCCCGCGGTGACGCCCGAGCGCCGCGCGCCCGCCCTCGGCGTTCCGCCGCGAGTCCTGTCGTTCCTGCACCGCGCCGGCGCCGTCCGGCTGCTCGTCACCGGCAGCTGCAGCGTCGGGGTTTCGGCGCCCAGCCCTGGCTCACGTTCCCAGCGCACGCAGGAGGGCGGCTTGGGGAAAGGCATTTGACATATTTGTCTTGAGTGATTTGCTCTATTAAAAAAATCATTGCATACTCACGTTTACGCATGCAAATACAGCTCTCTGCAAACTTAGCTCCAGGTTCACACCACAGGAAGAAGAATGTTCCAGAACATGGTAATTATAATTTAATATTTTCAAATTGCAAATCCGTGATCTGAAATTATAATACGGTGCCGTTGTTCTGTGAGGCAATCAGAAATGGAGATTCAGAGAAAACATTTGCATAATAATGGGTGCCCAGCAGGCCTGGGCTCTGGGTGCAGGTACTGAGCGGCTGGGAGGCGGCAGCGCCCGCAGGTCGCTGCTGTGGCCATTTGTGTCTGTGCTCCTGCTGCAGAGGCTCTTAGATCTTCTTCATGTTTTGCCGGTCACCAGATCACCTGGCTGGCGCGTGCAGTGGGCTTCTTTCCTAGAAATGACGTTTTACACCCCTTACAATCTATTCTTCCATAAGCGTGGGAGCTGTGGATTTGTATTTGCGCATGTGCATCCGGTCTTGGCGATGCCGTCTGTCTCTGCAGCGCAGTAACCCGCATCTTTCCACCTCTCCCGCTGTGGAAATGGCCCGAGAGCAAACGCTGCTCTCCTGCCGCCTTCGCTCCGCTGTGTGCTCGGGGGCCGCGGGACGGGCGCAGGGCGGCGGGGTGACCGTTTCTCCTGCTGATGCAGCTGTCACCATCATCCCCGGCTCGTGTCGGCTCGGCAGGGAGCTCTGTGAGGCCGCGGTGAACTGCAAACGTGCCTCACCTGGGTCTTTCCCCTTTTCTCCTTCCATGTTGGGTATATATATCAGGGGATGTGAAGTCTTATTGCGGATTGGTGTTGTATGCGCAGCAATAGAGCCTCTTGCTGTTGTAACTTCATTTCTTGCGTGTCCTTGTGCTCTGTTCTGTTTTCGCAGAGTCGGAAGCACGCCAGCAAGGTCCGTCTGTATTACATGCTGCACCCCGCGGACGGAGGCTGCCCGGCCAAAAAGCTCCGCTCGGAAAACGTGGGTATAGTTTAATCCCTGTTTGCTCAGCTGCTTCGTGAGTCATTGACTCTGCGCTGCAACATTTTTCCTGTTACAGCCACAGATGATCAGGTACCCAGAGGTAACATTTAGTTGAGCTGAAATGCTAAGTAACTGGAAATAATTTTCAATGAACTACACAAGAAATACGATGTGCATCAGCAACAGTAATTGCATTTTTAGTTATTCAAATGTTATTGCACTGGAAAAAAATATGCTGGTAGCAAATATCGGCATTCACTCTGTTCCAGGGCTGCGGGTGCAGGCGCTGCGGGCGAGGGCTCGTTCTCCTGCGGGCGGTGGGAAGGGCCGGTGGACCCCAGAGGCTCCTCGCGGACCTTTGTGGTCCGGCTGCAGTTTTAACACATGGCAGTTGTTGCCCTCAGTTGCGTTCCAGTGAACAAGCAGACCTGAGGAGGCTGGACCAGCTCGCAGCGTTTGTCAGGCCGTAAAACGAGACTAAATTTGTAAGGGGCTGATTCACAGTGAATTATTCATCAGCTCTTTCCCGTGTTGTGGGGCTGGTGTGAGAGCTCTTGATGAGGTTCCCAGCATCCAAACCATTTCACATCTATGGGTGTGTGACTGTGACTTAATGCTATCGATATTTAGTGAGATATCTTCTAATTAAAAGGAGAAGCACGCAAGTTTTGCCAAAGGAATCTGAAAGCTCCATCACACAGTAATTAAAACTTTAGTGGAACTTTTATGTTGCACACAGGGTAATTGCAGATGCAATCCACCCCTTAACAACTGAATCTCACAGTATTTTTACCGAGTTATTAATTACAGACTGTGAAAGGCACAGTGGCCATGCTCACATAGACTTGGAGCACGGCCCTCTAATGAGCTTTGTGACGTCTAACAAGAGACCACGCGTCTGCACGTGGTGTCCGCAAGGCGCACGGACGTGGTGGCCGAGAACCAGACAGACCCCAAAGAGTCACAGCCGAACTGCTCATCGGTGAGAAGGACGTGGCTCTGGTTGCGGCTGCTCCGCGGTGCCGGGGCCGCCCGGGGGTGACCTGACGGGTCCTCGCATTCTAAAACCGCGCCTGTGTCAAGCACAGCCCGTAGTTAACGTGCGGCTGCCTTTCCTCAGAGGACACGGAGGCCCCAGGGTGCTCCCAGACTCACCGAGCGCCGCGGATTTAGATACCGGCACCCGCTCTTCGCTTGTGCCACGAGAGAACAGGCTCTAAAATGGCAGCGCTCTCGTTTCAGACAGAGCGTTACAGAAAACAGCTCGTTAGCTGCAGCACCTTCACGCGCAGGAAATTAACTCAAATTTAGAAGGTACTTTGCAGTGCCTCGAGTGCTGTGTTTTATATGGCTATATTTCAAGGGTGTGTGTAATCTTTTCTGCTCGGTAAAACCTCGGGAATGAAGGCAGCAGATTGGTATCTGTGGGCTAAACCCTCACTTTTCTGAGGATTGCTCAAGGAACATCCAGCACAGGACTGCGGCCGCCTGGTCCTGTGTGCGGATTACGCCTTTTAGCGGCTTATTAACAGGCATATGAATGACGGAAGTTAATTCTGTTGGATGTACGAGGCTCGCTTTGAAGTTTGTGACGTTCCTCAAGAAGCTCTGGAAGCGCGGCAGCGAGGTGCAGCTGCAGCGGGCACGCGAGCGGCGCCGGCGCTGACGGGCGCGCGCGTCGCTCCGGCCCGCAGGCGCTGGTCGTGCTGCGGTTCCCAGGGGCCGTTCACCCCGCCAGGGCCGCGTCTCCGCGGGGCAGCGGGACGAGGGCAGCGGGAGAGGCTGCAAAGGCAGAAATATTCCTTGTGCATCAGCTGCCTCCACGCGGCGTGGGCTTAGAGAGCTTCTGTGTGCGTTTGACGGGAGCCGAATTGAGATGTTAGTGCCCGTTCACCGCTGCTGCTTTAGAGCGAGCTGGGCGCCGGAGCGAGGGAAGTGGCCAGGGCAGAGGGAGGAGAGCAAGGGGGGTGCAGAGCATCCCTGGGGTTGCAGGAGAGCAAATGGGGGTGCAGGAGAGCAAATGGGGGCGCAGAAGATCAAATGGGGGCGCAGAGCATCCCTGGGGATGCGGGAGGGCACACGGAGCATCCTGAGCAAGAGGCAATGTTATTTTACCAGCTGGCTGCACAATCCTGTCAACGCGGCGTCACTCAGCGGGTGACAAAAGACACCCAGGTCGGGTTCCCGCAGCCCATCTGGTTACAGGTAAAACAGCCGCTGACAAATGAGAAGGCGTAATTACCCTTCAGGGCTGGATCCGCCTCGGGCGCCCGGGCAGCTCCGTGCAGGGAGGTTGAGTGCAGTTCTGCGGACTTGGGTAAATGGTTCATAACACTCGAGCTCAAGCATATCCTTAATTTTTTCTAATGTATATTGTTTTTAACGGCAGCCTGTGTGGGAAAGTAGGTTGGAAAGGAGAAAATGTCAGTGAGGAGCAGGCAGGCGGAGGGAGAGACCCTGGTGTGTAACACCGGCTGTATCGGCTTTGCCAGCGCGCTCCGTTGGAGGCTCTTGGTGTGTTACCACCGCCGAGGATCAATGCAGTCTGGGAATCTTTTACTCTGCTCTTAACTTTCAAGTGATTTCCCTTTGAAGACATAAAATATCTTGAGAGAAACCTATTTAAAAGAAGTGCAAATTATACTCAGAACAGTACTTATCACCTCTTGAGATTTCTCCCTAAGGTTTAAGTTGATTTATAGTTAACAACAACAAAGAAGTGATGAAAATCAGTCTTTTTTGTAATTGTGCCTATTTTAGAGGAGAAAATGACCTTAAATAGCGGGTTGGACGTCGACTGCGTGGCTGGTTTGCTCTCGCAGGTGTCGCAGAGCCCCTCACTCGCCCTCTGTTCGCAGTGTGGGTGTGACATGGCAGCCGGGAGCTGGTCTGGGCTGCACCTGGCCGTCCCGCCTCTGTGCCGCGGCGTCCTTGGCGCCCGCCAGCCCCGGTGCCGGGATCCCTGCAGCTCCCGCAGCAGACTCGTTGTCCAGTTTGACTGTGTCACGGCACTGGAATACCTGCTTAAAAAGAAAAGGGCGAAGCAAAGCGTGGCGCGTGCAGGTGTCGGGTCCCGCGGCGCGGGGCCGCGCTGGCCGTGCCGTCGCGGGGGGGCGGGCTGCTCGCGGCCGCGCGCGGTCCTGCCTTTGCGGGGCCTTGCTCTGCACACAGGGGTGTTTTCAGAAGAGATCGTTTACACACTGTGCTCAGTGGCCAACACAACGTACTGAGATCTTTGGGAAGGCAAGGCCGTGCATGTATGGCCCTAAATGTGATTACCATTTCCTTTGTGGGGTGGATTGAATAATTCATTGCGATTAATGGTGCAAATGTGCTTTTTCCTCTGCTTGTTTGCTGGCTGTACACTGCTGCGGTGTCTGGGGAAGCCGTTTGTCCGCAAGCGCTTGCTGGCAGCAGCAGTCGCGTTTTGCTGACAGACGTTCAGCCCAGGGGCTGCTGGTGAGCTCTTCCAGGGCTGGAGACGATATTCTCATTAAATTGGGATTTACTTGTAAAAATGAAGATGCGGTGATTAGTGAGGACAGCCGCAGGGGAGCAGCGCTGGGGGCGAGGGACGGAAGCCCCTTGGCAACCGCGGCCGTGGCGTGACAACCTGCGTCCCGTCTCCCTGCTCCGTGGCTGCGCTTGGTGGGCTCATATGCCTCTTTGTCTGTGTTCTTGTCTCCACGCAGGGCGGTGACGGTGACTCGGTGGACAAGAACAAATGCTGCACGCTTTGTAACATGTCCTTTACCTCAGCAGTGGTGGCCGAATCGCATTACCAAGGGAAAATCCACGCCAAAAGGTTGAAACTGTTGCTAGGTGAACAGCCAGCGCTGAAGGCCACAGGTGGGTCTGGGGGCAGCGCTGGGCTGGGGGCCGGGCGGGATGGCCGGGCGGTGACCGGCACCAGCAGCTCCTGGGTTGCCGTGCTGCCGGGACGACCTGTGCCCGCTGCCAGGACAACCTGTGCCCGGTGCCGGGACGACCTGTGCCCGCTGCCGTTCCTCTGCTCCGCTTGCGCGGGGGGGCGGTGGATGGGGGCAGTGGATCAGGTTGGTGGATCGGGGTGGTGGATGGGGGCGGTGGATGGGGACGGTGGATCAGGCTGGTGGATCAGGGGTGGTGGATTGGTGCGGTGGATCGTGGATGGGCCGGGGCTGCCCGTGTGCAGGAGCCGCGGCGCTGGCTCCGCGCTGTGCAGGGTCGGGCTCAGTGACGATGATCCCTCCCCTGGGCACGAGCAGCCAAACCGTGCTCTAATCATCAAAAGTCATTAGACAGCTCAGCCAGTACGGTTAATAAACTTTCTGTGTTACTGTACAGAACAGCATATCATTTGCTTTTACCTCAGAGGGAAATCTGGTCTTTAAACTCTGTTGGATCGATTGTCTTTTGATTTTTGCCCAGGTGGGCATTCGTTCTGTGATTCCGATAATGCGAGCCTATTAACTTTCACATCTAAAAAGTCCAATGTTGGAATCAGATATTTTAACCATCTTATTGTCTGCTTAACTGAAAAGCCCCTTCAAACCGCTAATATAGTGTGCAACAAAACCTCCTCTGCGCTCGAGCGAAGCATTCCCCCTGCCTGCGGGGCCGTGCTCCCGATGGCAGACGCGTCTCAGTGTCACTACCAGCCATACTTCGCTCAGATGAGAACAGAAGTTTAGCTGTGCGGTTTACATCCTGCCGACCAGGATGTGCATGAGCCCCGGATGTGATTAAATAAGGGGGGGCTGCTCCGTGTGTTTTTCTCACTTTGGATGGTGGGACCGGCGGCGCAGGCTCTGGGTGAGCGGCACCGCGTGCTCCGGGTGCCAGGGGCTCCGCAGCCGCGTGACCACGGGCACAGAGGAGCTCAGGGACTCACCAGCTCGTCCAGACTCGTGATCTGGAAGGCGGAGCTGAGCCGCAGGATTCATTCATGAGCACGTCCTTGCTCTCAGGGGTTCTCAGAAATGCCCTTGGGACACAGCGTGTTTTGAGCGTCCTGCAGTCACCCAGCATTTTCCACCGGGAGCTTTTAGTCCCTCCGAGCTCCAAGTGCTCTGGTGCTCAGGGTGCTGGAGCCGAGCGTGCCGGGTGCTCTGGGGCGTCCCGTGCCGGGTGTCCCGCGTGCCTGTGACGCAGCGTGGGGCCGGTTCAGGCGCGAGGTGTGCTGCGGGTGCGCTGGTTCGGGGGTGGGTGCAGAGCCTGTCCCGCCGCGGGCTGCTGCGGGAACGGGTTTCCCCGTTCCCCGTTCCCGTGGCTCCGTCACTTTCCTGTTCTCATGCTCAGTTCCCGGTTCCTGGAGGGGCAGTGATGAAAAGTTGGGTGCCATTTCAATGTGGCTGTGAATAAAAAGCTTTGCATGCAAGAAATAAGTCAAATGTGAGTTCATTGCCGAGTACTAAAGTGTTTCTAACTTTATATTTTGCTTCTTGCGGCAAAGTAAGACTTTCTCACCTCCCTCCCACAGCAAAAGCGAACGTAAGGCAGACTGTATGAGCTATTTAGCATTTTGAAAGACTTGAAATAGTCCAACTAGCAGCTTTTATGTTTGTGTTTTAGATGGAGAAACATTTTTAACATTTGACATTTTGTGAGTGTTTATTATTAATTTTCGTGTCGCTGCTCGGGGAACGACGGTGTTTTCTGCTCTGTAGTAGTTACGTGGTGCATATCGGAATGATAAACCCACCATTGTGGAGAGGTCGGCTTCACCTGTTTCTCCTCGGGAGAGTCTGTGAGACTCGCGGTGTTCCCGTTACCTGCCGGGCTGGTTCCGCGCACCTTAGGACGGGCGGCAGCTGTGAGCGCAACCCGTGGATCAACCCGGGGGCACCTGTGACGGGCGTGGGGGCGCGGTGGGACCGCGAGCAGGGCGCGGGTCCCTGGTGGGTGGCTCCGGCACGGCGCTGCGGAGCGCCAGCCACGCCGTGGGCGGGGTGCGCGGCCCGGGGCGGCGCTGCGGCTGATGCCGAGCGGCAGAGGATGCGCGGTGGCGTTTCCTCAGCGAGCAGGAGATGTCAGTGCTGCGGACACCACCAGCTCTGCTGGCTGCAGCCCCGGCGGCACAAAACGTCGAGACAAGGAGAAAGCTGACCAGAGATCTGACAGATAGAACCTGTAGCCTGGGGCCTGGAGAGCAGCAAGGCAAATCTATCACAGAGCTCCTGGGCTGCCGTAAGACCGCTTATTTATACTGGTCCAGATGCTCAGTCCCAGTGCCCCGTCTGTGCCCTGGAGCTGCTCAGCATCTCTGCATGGGGCAGCTCTGGACACCAACACTTTCCCGCGGGGAAAAATCACCCCTTGGCACAAAACTCTGTGAGCGATAGGCAAGCTACGCTTGCTCTTCATGAGTCAAGCAGTGCAAAGTCTGCATGAGCTCGGTTTGGCTAGGCGATGTTGCTGTTCTCTGGTTTCCTTCTCTGTTGCCGTGTGCTGGCCCTGGCTGTGCTTGCTGCTGTAACTGCGCGGTTCACGTCACGAGCGCCTTGGAGGGGCTGGGGGCGCGTTCCTCGTGCTGGGACTGCAGCTGTCAGGCGCACGGCCGTGTCCCCGAGCCCGCCGCCCGCCCGCGGAGCCGCAGCGGGACGCGTGCGAGCCCTGCACGCCGTGCGCCGCACCGGCCAGGGGAAAGCCTTCCTGCACCGCGCTGGGTTAGTGCCCACGGGCTGCGGAGGGCGGGCAGAGATCGGCCGTGGGATCCTGTGGCGGGGAAATGGATCCAAACGAGCGGGCGGTGGCGAGACGGCAGAACGAGGAGAAGAAATATCTTCTGCGGGAGCCAATTGTGCAATCGCTTTATTAACCGATCCCCCAAAGAGCCGTTTGCTCGCGCTGGCGGCCGCGGGGCGGCAGCTGTGCGGGTGTTCCTGCAGAGGTGGCCTGGGGGGTGACGGTGCCTCCCCAGCCCTCCCGGCCACGGCACTCGGATACCTTGGCAGGTGTCATCAAAAACAATAGCAGCTTATAAACCTTGTAAATGGATAAGGTTGTTGGTAACGTTATAGGTAAGATACAATTTCCTTGAGGAAAGTTAATAGACATCCATCCTGAGCAGGTCAGCGGAAGATTTGCAGCAATATTAACTTTCCTGAGCCCCAGAGACAATCACAGAGGCTTCAGTTTTAATTACATGTCTAAATATATCCCCATATTGCTCGGCGCTGCGTTCCCGGAGTCAGACTCGGGGGGTCCGTCGCCTGCCGGCCGGTGCTCACCGCAGCGCCGCGGGACAGCGAGAGCCCCGCGCCCAGAGCTGCTCCGCACCCTGGGTGTCCTGGTCTGGTGTCGTGGCGAGAGTGGGTTGTTAATTGTTTAGACGTTTCATCTGGAGAAGAAAGAGAAAGCCACATAAAAGTGGATTTTTCAATGAGATGCGGGAATGAAGTGCTAGTAATTTTATGGTTTTGTACCCAAATATTATCTGAGCTTTATTTTACTTTACACCATTTTCCCATAGGTTTGTGATTTATATTGTACAAAGTAGGAGAACTCTGGCGGACAAGGTGCAGCTCCATTGTGTAAATACCGCTTACCCATTTTCTTTGAAATCACCTGGGGACGACGTGTGTCCCCCAGGTGGGCTCGTGGTGAGTCTGAGGGGCTCTGGGTTGGGCTGAGGCCGCGGGCGCCTCACCCGGCCGCTCTCGGTGTGGAGATACGTGAGCGAGGGCACTGCCTGCTGATTTTGTTCATATGTGACAATTTACATCTACTCCAGCTTTCCCTGCCCTTTCTGAGACTAAGTAAATTGAAAAATAAGAGTCCTGAGATAACGAGAAACCTGTCTCTATGTTGAGAAGCGGATGGCTTTGCATGTTTTGTTTATTCTCCACTGGCGATTTTTCCTGGAAGCAGCAATTTCGGCAGGAAAGTGGAGCAGGTTTAGTCGCTAAGCCCTGTAACTGCAGCGCCAGCATCCTCCTCCCAGCCGCTGAGATGCAGGTAGCGGGGGAACAGTCCTGTGCTGTCCTTTCAGGCGGCTTTATTTCAATGAGAAATGGCGTATTTCCAAGCAGCAGCATCCAGAATACCCAGTGGGCCGCTGCTCGTTGTCCCCCGTCCCCAGACAGCAGCTCCGGCCTGCGGACGCTGACGTGGGAACGTTTCCCTCCGCAGAATCCAGCCTGGGCTCCCTGAAGCCGCACGCGGACGGTCCCACGGCGGTGCCGGCGCCGCACCCGCGGCGAGACTCGGACCGGTACTGCCAGCTCTGCGCCGCCTGGTTCAACAACCCGCTCATGGCGCAGCAGCACTACGACGGCAAGAAGCACAAGAAGAACGCGGCCAGGGCCGACCTGCTGGAGCAGCTGGGGAAGACGCTGGACCTGGGCGAGCTGCGAGGTGAGAGCCGGGGCCGCGCTGACGCCGCTCGTGCTGCTGCCGTCACCGCTCCTCTGTGCAGGGGAGACCGTGGTGCTCTTACTGCTTCGTGAGCTTCCCGCTACCGTTTAAAAAAGAGTTGTTTCCTCGGTATTTCTTTTGCCTCTTCCTAAAGTAGCGCCCTCCATTAGCACACGCTTTGGTTTCCAGTAAATGCAGACCAGCCCCGGCGCTGAGAGAGGAGAACGCGGCTGGAGGCAGCTGCCTCCCAGCTCCGTGCTGCCCCCCAGCTCCGGGCTGCCCCCCAGCTCCGGGCTGCCCCCCAGCTCCGGGCTGCCCAGCGGTGATCGGCTCTCCCTCCTGGTTTAATTAGTGCCTGTAAAACACTGCCATGGCCCCGGGTCAGCCGCAGGAAAGAGCGCCGAGCATTTGCCGTGGGCATGTTGAACACGAGTTTTCCGTGTTCCTGCTGCAGGGGGAGCAGCCATGTGTCTGTCCGTCCCAGCTCCGCTCTGCACCACAGGGCCACCCAGATGTGGGAACGCACCCCTCTGCGACCCCCTGGTGCGGAGCTGCAGCCGCGGCCCCCGAGCATCCCCAGTGCCCGCGGAGGCAGCCGAGGGCTGGCTCCGCCACGCTGTGCCCGCTGACGGAGACGTGCTCGCTTGTACAAGCCGAGATGCGGCTGAGGTCTGAACAAAGCGCCTGTTTAATATCGAGGTGTAATTACAGGAGGAGAGGAAGGAGCCTCCTGTTGGAATTTCTCTCTGGGGTCCTGGTCGCAATCCGGTACGCGCACAATGCGTTTGACTGCAGCAGGCTGAGGAAAAAGTGCAGGTTTGATTTTCAGAGCCATGCGGGAGGAGAAGTCTGGTTTGCCAGCAACACAGTGCATTAACATTTTAAAATACCTTTTTTCCCCCTGCTAAATGAAATAATTTTCCTTTAAATGCTAATGACTATGCAGTATATTGTGCGTTTCTTGATTTCAGATAAACCTTGTAACGGTTATCCAGGTCCTTCGTGTGCTACCCAGTGTGACTCACAGTGCCATGAATGATTCATGTGGCTGAGTCACTGCCCGCTGCTGAAAACCTGCGGGAGAGAAAACCTGGGACAAAAACATGGAAGGGCTGGGCACTTTGAACTGTGCCCAGCTCCGAGTGGCTGAGCAGCTCGTTAGCTGTAAATAAATCCATTGTGAAGTGGTTTTATTCATTTAGCTTCCGCTTAGGAGAGTTGAAACTGGAGGGCTTTCCAGCAGCCGGCTGGTCGTGCGCGTGGCCGGGGGCTGCAGGGGCGCCGAGCCCAGTGTGGCCGCGCACGCCGGTCCCGCTGCGGGGTTTGCAGGTTAACTCGGCGTTGAGCTGCGGGGCTGGAGCGGGTCCCTGCGGGTGCACGAGGCAGCAGCCGGCACAGCGAGGTCCTTGTGTCCGGGAAGTGGCCTCGGCTCGGCAGTCGGGTCGACTCCCACCTGGGGGGTGCGATGCCGTGGTGGCTCGGGGTGCCCGGTCCCGGTTGTCAGTGACATCTCGTCTGGCCCCGTTCGCACGCAGGCGGCCGGTGACGGGCGGCGCGCGGTGGGGCCGCAGCCCCGTGCTGGCTTTGCTGCCGGGGTGTTCGGCAGAATGCAGACTCATTCCTTTCCCCGCTGCCCCCGGGGCTTCTCCCATCACAACCTAAATATTAATTCTATTTTGACTGCTATGAGAGACGAACGTTGGATGCGTTGTGTGAGCCTGGAACAGCAGCGTGGGCTGAAGTGAAACATGCCAGCAGCCTTTGATGTTTTGATAATGGTTATAATAAAATATTTATTGATAAATACGAACGTGTATTTGGAGAAATAAGAATAGAGATGTATTTTTGGACAAGTGATATTTATAGGAAACAAAAGCATTGATTCTTCTTGCCAAATGCTCATCCTGCGGTTTTGAAGTCTTATTTTCTTCTCAGAAATGAGAAAGAGGAGGGAAAACAAAAAAGGAAGAGAGCTCAGCACAGGCGGCCCGGCCTCGTTCATGGGGGGCTTAATTAACGAGGGACTCTGCTTATCGCTGGTGCTGAGGCGAAGCCCCACAGCCAGGTGCTGTCTCTTTGAAGGCTGGTCTGGGCTTCGTTAGGCGGATTCAGTGTGTCCTTTCCTTTCCTTTCCCGTGCGTGCACCTTTGAATGAACAAAATGCGCAGAAGACTTGATGATGTTCAGACAGACCCCCCTTCATCTCGTCGGTGTCTGTGACCTGCGCTCAGCGCCGCTGTGCGTGACAGCAAGCAGCTTGCCGGGGCACCTTGGGCTCTCTTTGATGGCTGACGGCGAGAGGTGCGTTTTGCGCAGCGACAGGGACAGCCCCGGGGCCAGCCTGGTGTCCCTGGGGCCGATGAGACGGATCCTGCCGCCCGAGTTTTCTTTCTGGGGCGCTTGGTCCCTGGTGACCACGAGAAGCGTCAGGCCCTGGAGCAGGTGCCTCTCGAGGGGTTGTACTGGCAATACCTAAAATAAAACGCCGCCGCCTCTGCAGTGAGCAGGATGGGGACGGTGCACAGGATGCTGTCAGCCGAAGCCTTTGTGTTTGCAGGTAAACTGTCACAGTTGCAGGTGCTATCTGAAAAATCAGGCCAAGAGCTGAGTTTTGTTTTCCTTCTCAGCTCATAATTTCTTTGTATGCCCTATAAATACTTTTTGTTCTGTGCTGTCACTTTTGGTTAGTAAAAAGCGATTAAACAAGTACTCCCCTGGAATGCGTTTTAATACATTTTATGCAGAATGACATTAATGACTTGAGTTGTTAATATTTTATTTAATGGCTATAGGAGCACATCCAGTTTCCCATGAGTGCACGGCGTGGTGCAGGGCAGGGAGTGCTGGTGTGTGAGGCAGAAAGGCAGATGTGGATTCGGATGTTCCCAGCATGGGTGGCTCTGCGGGGACCCCGTCCTGCTGGCCCCACCGCGCTTCGGCTGGGCGCGTTTCACCCAACCACAGCCACCCGAGCTGGCGGTGCTGGTGACCCCGCTGGGACCAGACACTGTCAATGTTGCTGTTCTGGAGGTGACTGCCCGTGGTTTCCTCTGCAGTTTATCCGAGTGCCGTTTCCTCTCCCCGTGTCTCGTTTTGGTGGAGTTCCTGTCGCACTCGAGGTGTCCCCGTGCGGGTCTGTCTCGGGGTGCCGGATTTCAGCTGTAACTCTAATTGCTGGTGGCGTTTCCACCTACACAAGTGATTAAGATTCAATAAGGCTGCTGTTAATGTATGCTGTTAAATTAGCTGCTGAGCATTAGAACCTTATTACCTTAATTTAAAGCGTTAGTAGTTTCTGACGGCCCGTCTGGTCCCCGCGTGGCCCGAGGGCCGGCCCGCAGCGCGGTGCCATCAGCGCGGTGCCATCACTGCCCGCGGTGCCATCGCAGCCCGTGGTGCCATCGCAGCCCGCGGCGCCATCGCAGCCCGCGGTGCCATTGCAGCCCGCATCACCCGCGCTGCCGCTCCCGTCCCCCCGAACCCGTGTGGTTTCTGATGTCTATGAGCTTTATAAGGGGAACAGGAGCTTTATGTTGGGCCAGATTCTTCGGTGAGAGATGCATGAGGTGTTAGGGAAAGCGGGACTGTTAGTGCTGCTGGGTCTGAGGCCCGAGAAAAGAAAGGTGGGTTTTTGGGAGCCTGTGGGTGCAGCTGGGGAGTGGTGTGTGTGTATGGCCTGTGCACGTAATGCTGGCAGGCACAAACTGATCTCATTTGAGAATGCCATCTATTACTTGTTCTAAAAGAATTGTTTAAACTATTTCTGCAAAAAAAATAACACTGTGGAAAGTGAGAAGAGACTATTGCATGGTGCATTAAAACCGTTCCTGAAGAGCACAGCAGCCCACGGTAAGAACCCCACAACGCTGCTGTTTCTAATCAGAGCCCTTCAGTTAAGCGTGAGTGAGGTGGTGTGTCGGGATCTTCACGGAGGTGAATCAGTGCGGAGCAGAAACCTGATGTGGGGGCTCTCCGACCCGCGACTCCGCGTTTGCCAGGAGGACAGGACGGGAGCTCTTCCGCATCAGCAGTCACTGCGGGGCCGGTGTACGTGTGACGCCAGCGACGCTCATGCAGGCTGTGAGGCCAGGGGAATTATTAGCATGTTAAAATACAAAAGAGAGGAGGAGAGGCCCCCCACCGCTCTGCAGAGCCCCCAAAGCCCCCATCACTGCACCCGCAGAGCCCCCAAAGCCACTCACAGAGCCTCCAAAGCCCCCACCACCGCACTGCAGAGCCCCCAAAGCCCCCGTCACCGCAGAGCCCCCAAAGCCCCCGCTCCGCAGAGCCCCCAAAGTCCCTGCTCCGCAGAGCCCCTGCCCTGCTCTGTGCGTGCACAGTGAGCGCCGCATCTGCAGGGGATGTCTCAGAGATGTGAAACTTGATCTCAGCTAAATGGGCAAAGCACAGGCTGATTTCGTGGGGTTTAATTCTCCAGCTCGGTTGTTTTCCAGCGAATGTGCCAAGAGACAGTTTCTGGGACTTTCCTTATAAATTGCTTTGCAGCTTCTGTTTGAGATGTGCGTGAATCTGCTTAATTGCCTGTGTTTCACTTCCCTGCAATCTGTGCCCGGCGGCGGAGCAGCGAGTTGGGAGGGAGATGCTGTTTAAAACAGGCACTTCTGCGCACAGACCCACGGGTGCGGAGCTTTGGGGGTGGGTCTCGCAGCCCCTCTGAGGGCGCAGCTCTTGTCCGTCTGTCACCGGGAGCGGGCCGGGCCGCTGGCCCCGTGTCTGTCGCTCCGGGGTGCTGGTGCGTTCGCTCTGGCGCTGCCGACACCGTTGTCTGTGTTGTGCTGGCGGGAGACGAGCCTTGCACGCGCGTGTGAGCTCTGGGGTCCTGTCCCGTCTGCTCCCACGTGAACTTGCGCAGACGACTGCACCTGGATCGTGTTCTCTGCAACCGAGGTAGCAATAGCACGAAAGGAAGCATATTTGCCTGGAAGATCACTGGTAGCTGTGGCAATCAAACAGCCAGTGAAACGGGAAGCGGCAGAGGCGGTTAAGAGACCTGTCAGAAGGTGAAAAACAAACTCCCCAAACCCCACAACACAAAACCAACAACAAAGGTTCCTAATGACACTCGTGGTGTGAACCCACGGAGATGTTCTGTGTCGTTCGGCAGCACCCAGCTGGCCAGCAGCAGGAGCAACAGCTTTATAAATAGCTGGTTCTCTTGTCCCTGCCGAGGCTGCGGTCAGCAAGGCGCGGGCCGCGGTCAGCAAGGTGCGGGCCGCGGTCAGCAAGACGCGGGCTGCGGTCAGCAAGGCGCCGGCTGCGGTCAGCAAGACGCGGGCTGCGGTCAGCAAGACGCGGGCTGCGGTCAGCAAGGCAAGGGCTGCGGTCAGCAAGGCGCGGGCTGCGGTCAGCAATGCGCGGGCTGCGGTCAGCAAGGCAAGGGCTGCGGTCAGCAAGGCAAGGGCTGCGGTCAGCAAGGCGAGGGCTGCGGTCAGCAAGGCGAGGGCTGCGGTCAGCAAGGCAAGGGCTGCGGTCAGCAAGGCGCGGGCCGCTGTGCGGCGGGGCTGCGCGGCTGCGGCCGCGAGCGCCCCGGCCGGGGTGGGCAGCTCCCGCCTCCAGGGGGTCTGCGAGCAGCAACCGCGGCTGTTCGCTCCGCACGCGGCGCACAGCGGATCCCCCGGGGGAAAAGGAGTTCCTGGGTGATCCGGCTCCTGAATACATTTACGAGGAATTGCTCTGGACTGTGCTCGCTACCAGCAACCGCAGCAATAAGTGGGGCCCCGAGTGTTGCTGAGCCTGAGTGCGCTGGTGCTGTGGGGAGTCTGGGCAGAGCGGTGCGGGCACAGACCTGCGGGATGCGGCTCCAGGAGGGATTTGGCGTTGGACCTGCTTGGTCTCTGCGCTTAATGTTCCTTTAGGCTTCTCTAATGCTTGGATACCCTGGCCTGGGAAAGTGAATAGAAGGGTTACTGTAAAGAGAAATGTCTGGGAAACTGGAAGCCAATCTGAGATCTGAGTAGCTTCTAATTGGAAGTTTTTTTGGGGAAAGTGGTTTGTTCTGTTTTGTTTTCTCCTCACACCCCTCCTTTCTTCAGCCATTTTCACTCCTTTGTACTCTCCAGCTCGTTTTGAATCTGAACAGCATAGCGCAGGCACGGAGGTGCTTTCCCCGCTCCGAGCACCATTAATGACTCCGGGTTCCCTTGCAGGGCTGAAGCGCAGCTACACGTGCAGCGTCTGCAGCGTCACCCTCAACTCCATAGAGCAGTACCACGCGCACCTGAAGGGCTCCAAGCATCAGACCAAGTGCGTATCCTCCTGCTTTTCCCTGTGGCCGCTGCCTGTCCGTGTCTGCCTGCATGAATATATGTAACAGTGCTTCACACTGCGATACCCCGGCCGTCTCTGCGGAGCTCCGGGTGTTCTGCAGGCACAGACACCGGAGGCTCCTCCGTGCGGAGGGAGGCAGGGCTGCGCCGGGCGGGCTTCCCCGGTCCCACCGGCGCACAGAGCAGTTTGCTCTTAGTTCCCTGCCAGTCGTGCCGTGCCCGCTGACATCCACTGACATCCACTGACATCCGCTGACATCCGCTGACATCCCGCTGACATCCCGCTGACGTCCCGCTGTCGGCTCACTGCGCTTTCCCGCTGCATTTCGCTGCTGGAGCTTTGTCCTGGGTTCCTGGGTTTTTGCTGCAGACTCTGGGTTTATGTTGTGATTTAGAGCAGTTATGTATTGCCCAACTTTGGGAGCTGGAGGGAGTCTGCTCTGCCAATTGGTACAAATTATTAAAACGAAGTGATAAAATACATGGTACAGAAAGCAGATTAATGAACTAATCTCTCTTAATACACTTACATGTGAGCTTTGGGAACTGTTTCAGGCTGAAGCACTCAGGACTGCCCAGATTAGGAGAGGGATACAAAAGGTTCGTTAGTTACTGGAACACTTCAGGTGGCTTTGTGGGCAGGCGGAAAGGTGGGGCAGGATGATCAGAACCAGCAAAACTAATATCTAGTTTTGCTTAAGCTACCGCAGGATAAACTCAGGCCTTCCCAGCTGGTGTCCGACCCTCACCGATCCCCGGGACCGTTCGCGTTGGCGCTGCCCGGAGTGTTCGGGAGCGTCTGAACATCCTGCAGCCGCCTCGTGCTGGGCCCGGGCGTGCGGGTGCGCTCGGGGCCGGAGCAGGCGGGCGCCGTTCGTCCTCCCCCTCCCCGTGTGCATTATTGGTGCTGGGGTTGCTGCTGGGGTTGTCGCAGAAGATAAAGGGGTTCAGTCCAAACTGGAGCAGCCTGACGGGCAGGAAGCGGAGCCGTGCAGGAGAGATGTGCTGCCTGTTGTCGGTGCCGGGAGCGCGCCTCGCGCCCCTGTTCCGCACCCGCACCGCTGCCTGCGTGTGCGCTCACCTGCAACGAGCAGCATCACCTCCGCTCTTGGACAGTCCTGCAGAAAGATAATGCCTTTTGATTTATTGCTTTCCCAAATGGTTTCTGCCAACTTACTCGGCCAAAATTTGCAAAGACTGAGGATCTTTCTGCTTAATCTCCTGTCCTGCGGCTGGAGAGCCGGCCTAACGAGGAGCGTGTTCGCTGCAGGGCTCGGGATTGACGGAATATCTGGGTAGGAGTTGAGATGATAATTTAAGGACCTTCCTCTTTTGCAAATTAATGTTCTTATCAGTCTTTCTAAATTTAGTCTCTTATCATGTATTCATAATGACTTAAATCTGTTCCCGAGAGATTTTCATGGGCATTCAGTACAAGAGGAAACAAAGTAATGAATTCAAAAGAAAGTGTGTTACAAATGTAATAATGGAATGACAATTAGAGACGTTTGTCTGACCAATTTCTGTGGGAAATCGCTCTGATTATTCCATTTCCTCGCTCTGTTGTCCGTTCCCGCACGGGTGGCTGTGGGGCGCGCATCCTGCAGCGCCGGCGGGAGCGCGGGGCGCAGCGGAGCCGCAGCACCACAGGAGCTCTGCGCACCCTGTGGTTCGTGTGCAGCCGGATGGTGCTCTCCTTGTTTAAAACTGGTTTTGCAACTTCATTGTCCTCGGTGTGGGACGGAGGGAATGGGCTGCCTGTACCTTTTACCCGAGCTGGTTCTCCCCGTGGTCTATGGTGCTGGTTCCAGCGCAAAGGGACGTGCAGCCCAAGCCTCACAGGTTCTGACAGGGCTGCAACTGGGGGTTTGTAGCTTTCTATTACCAGTTACCACTTCTATACAAAGGAAGTGAATTTTGGAATCCAGAGCGGGTACTGGTGCCGGGTCTCCAGCGCCGCTGTGTCCCAGAGCCCGGCTGGCTGGCGGCAGCGCTTCAGGGACCAGGCGACCACCTTGGCGAGTGTTTTGGCCACGGGGTTTGCTGCTCTCATTGCCGTTGGTCAGTGTCAAGACTGTCCTGGTCCCTAGACCTTAGTTTGGAGCAAGCAGATTGCAGTTGCCACGGCAACAAAGCATTTCATGTAGCTATTATACTTCATGGAAGGAAAAGGATTGTGCTGTGGGTCAGGTTGGCGGGGAGGTGACGGCAGAGTGGAAGCTGGTGGCACCAAAAAATAGCAGGCGGATGAGTCTTCGCAAAAGCTGCTTTAGTGTGAGGAATGAGTCAAGTTGTGGATGTTTATTATAGTTCTTGAGAGCTCTCCAGAGAGCAGCACACAACCACGCTGCTGCCAGAGCCGCTTTAAATAGCCCTCCCTGCAGCCGCCCTGCAACTGCTGCTCAGCGCGACGCGGGGCTGGGGCTGCAACGTGGGACAGGGAGCTGCATCGCGGTGCTGGGGTTGCATCGCGGGGCTGGGGCTGCATCGCGGGGCTGGGGCTCCATCGCGGGACTGGGGCTGCATCGCGGGGCTGGGGCTGCATCGCGGGGCTGGGGCTCCATCGCAGGGCTGGGGCTCCATCGCGGGGCTGGGGCTCCATCGTGGGACTGGGGCTGCATCGCGGGACTGGGGCTGCATCGCGGGGCTGGGGCTGCATCGCGGGGCTGAGGCTCCATCGCGGTACTGGGAGCTCCACCATGTCACTGGGAGCTCCATCGCCGCTCCATGCAGGTGCTGGTGCTGCCGGAAGGCTGAAGGTGTGTTGGCTGGTGTTTTGATGTTGAGTAAAAGGGCAGGAGGAGGTAGCTAATATTGAGCTGGTCCTTATATTTCTGGCCAATGAATGTGCAAAGCAAGACAGTGTCTGCTGGCTCCCGTTCTTTCTCCAGAGAGCAGTCACCTTAAGCTGTATATTTGAAAATAAAGGAAAAGTGCGTTCTTTTTCAATCCCATCGTGAAGTCAGGAATTGTGGCTAGAGTCAGATACAGGAGAATATTTCTCCTAAGGCATCATGAATCCAGCACCCGGTGCGTTCATGGCCGCGGCCGGGCCATGTTCCTCGTCGCTCTGGTGGGGACTTGCACTCGCTGCTTTGCGGCGCCTCGGGAAGGCGCAGCTCCGGCTCGGGCACTGGTTCGCGGCGCTGGCGCCTGCGTGCATGGAGCAGGCTTGGAACTCCGGAACATCTGCAATGGGGAGGAGCGCTGGCGTTTAATTAGGGATTTATGAACTGTGCAGAGATGATTGAGTCATTGTTTGACTTGCTTTCCAGAAACAGGAGTGTGGTGTGGTGGTGTTGGTTGTTTGTTTAGTGCCCCTGTCCCTCCTCCTCCTCCAGGAGCAGCCGGGCAGCAGGCGCGCAGCGAGCTGACGGCGGAGCTGGTTCCCGCGCCGGGGCCCACGGTCGGCACCGGCAGCTCCCGAGGGCACCGGCAGCTCCCGAGGGCACCGGCAGCTCCCGAGGGCACCGACGGCCGGGGAGCTGCAGGAAGGAGGGCAGGTTGGCTCCGATACGGGGGGAATCCCACGCCAGCCTTGCTCCTCACTGCGCTCCCCAGGCTGAAGGGAGCAGAGCTTCCCTCTCCTCTGGTTGTGGAAACCAGAAGGGTGCAGAATCGCTGCTCACTCTGATTTGCAGCAAACAGACAATTAACGTCCCGGGTAGCGTGAAAGAAGGCGGAGGAGATCCAGGCTCTGGGGCAGAGAAGCGCTCCTGTGGGACATCAAAGGGGTTTGCACAGACCTCTCCTGTGGGACATCAAAGGGGTTTGCACAGACCTCTCCTATGGGACGGTAAAGGGGTTTGCACAGACCTCTCCTGTGGGAGGTCAAAGGGGTTTGCACAGACCTCTCCTGTGGGACGGTAAAGGGGTTTGCACAGACCTCTCCTGTGGGAGGTCAAAGGGGTTTGCACAGACCTCTCCTGTGGGAGGTCAAAGGGGTTTGCACAGACCTCTCCCCGCCGTGACGAGCAGCGCGGGCCGGGGGCTGGGGACGCGCCCGTCGCCGTGTCTAGGACGATGCTCCGCAGGGTCCGGGGCCGAGGGGGCGAAGGGGCCAGAAGTGCTGTTTGCAGAGCACCAGAGCCCAGACCCGTGGCTGGTGTAAGTGCTGTCCCTGGCCGGTTGTGAACACATCCAACACTATGATAACGTGCCGGATGGCGAGAGCTGTGGCCGTCCTGGCTGTTCCGCTGCAGCCATCGGGAGCTGAGACCGGCCCTGGTAATTAGGACTCTGACTATGTGGGGATAATGACTCCTGCTTCCATAAGAAGAATTTTGTCTTCTTGCCTGTATTTTGTCTCTTTGATCAGCCAGACCTCTCTGCCCCATCTAGAGCTCACAAATGTATTCCGGGGTTTCATAACCACTCATTTACACATTCATAGATGCTAATACACGTCTGGCTTTCCCGTTCAAAGTCATGCGCTCTGGTTACTGTCAGGATTTTTGCCGAGAGGGGACCCGTGCCGCAGCTGTCACTGGGGTAAAACCAGTTCTGTAGGGGTCTAACGGTACCAAAGGGCGCAGCACCGAGTCCAAAGGGCGCCCGTGGGCCGGGAGGGTGGTAACTCTGGAGCTGTTCTGCGCGGCCCCTCGCCCGGTCGGGGGCAGCGGCTGCTGAGTGTCCTGCTGAGGACGTGGCTGCGGGTTCGGCGCCTGCCGGGTGTTTTTGGTGTGTTCTGGGTTTTGCTGGTTGAGAACGCAGATGTCTAATTGGAATAGGGTATTACTGACATAAGCTGCTTGGCTATTCAGCCATCCGCGCTAATCAAAATATTGTGAATACTGTGCCTGGAGAAGTGTCGCCCTTCCCCGTGGTTGCATTTCCCTGTTCTGCTCAGGCTATTTTAGAAAGCGTGAGCAGGCGTTTACAGCCCGTGCTGGCAGCAGCGGGTCCCTGCCGCGGGTACCGCGGTGGTGAACGTGGGGACAGGTCCCGCGGCTCCATCGCCGCTCGGTGCCGCCGTCCCGGCTCCGGGCGCTCTGCAGTTCACGATGTGCCGAAACCAGGAGATGGGCAGAGGGAGCTCCAGCAGCTCCCGGCCCGACCTCATTCCTGTCGCATTTGATGCAGAATGTTGCCTCTGTTTCCCCAGATGCTTCCAGCCCCCGGCGCCCGGAGCCCGAGCATCCCCCCAGGATGAATGCGCTGTTTCATAGAAGGTGCCCAATAAAGTTCAGGAAATCACATGAAATACTTGAGTTGTACCATATGCTACACAGCAAAGCCAAGGGGTTTTGTTCTTGCCTTGGTGACTGCAGGTTTGCTGGTAGCAGTGAGTTTCCATGTGCTCTCTGTAACAGTGGCTGATGCCTTTAGAGTGATAATAACGCCAGAAGATGAAGAGTTTATGAAGGGTAGATGGAATTGAAAGGCATTTTAATTTGTCATTATTTCAGTTCCAGGAAGCAGCTGAATAATTACACTGTCTGTGAAGAGGGAGTGTGTAATGCTTTGTCTCATTATAGGATTGAATTGTCTCCCTTCCCTTTTATTCTGAGCAAAAATAAAGGTATCCCCGATACCTTCTGTTTTGATCATAATTTGAGAGCCCGGGGTGGCTGGTGCCGCTTTGTTCTGTGGTGTCAGGTGTGTGGATCAATTGTTTGGCTGTAAAGCACAAACGTCGACTGATGTCCCAGGTGCAAACCTGAGCTCCTCAGCTCTTGCTGGAATAGAAACTCCTCACTGCCCAAAAATGCGTTGAGTTGAAAACAAGGCAAGTTTTGTGGGGTTTGCTGAGCAATTCAACAAACTTAAATGGAAGACCTAAAGAAAGTGCACTTGCTTCAAATTGCTGCATCAGTTTTCTTTCATAAAATACAAAACTCTCCTTAAAACTTCAGATGTGTTTTGGGTAGAAGGAGCTAGCTTATATGTTTGTAGAGCTGCAGGCCCCTCGGTGCTCACACACCTTCCTTGGGCCACTGGAGAACGTGTGCGGGTCGGCCCCGCAGCGCGCGCGCAGGGCCGGGGGCAGCCCGGGGCGCATCTGGGGGTGCGGGGGGAACGGCCCGGGGAGCAGAGGGACCGGCTGTGAGTGGGGGGTCCCAGGGTGCAGAGGGACCAGCTGTGAGCGGGGGGTCCCCGGGGTGCAGAGAGCGGGGCATCTCCGGGGTGCAGAGGGACCGGCTGTGAGGGGGGGGTCCCAGGGGTGCAGAGACCAGGGGGTCCCCAGGGTGCAGAGGGCGGGAGGACCCGGGGTGCAGAGGGCGAGGGGTCCTGGGGCGTGGGGGAGTCACCTCTGCTCCATTTCTGCCCTGCAGCCTGAAGAACCAGTAGAGCGGGGCACCGGTGCGCGGAGCCCCCAGGACGCTGCTGGCTGCGGAGGGACCGGCTCCAGGAGCGGACGCTTTCTCGGGCAGCACCCTGCGTGGATTCGATAATTAACGTGTAATTAACCTCCGCTTGGACAAATACATGGATTTTTTTTTTTTTAATTTTGTGGTGAGTTAAACTATTTCAATGGATTTTTTTACCCTTTCAAGATAATATTTATTCAGCACAGAGTCTAGAGTACGATAACTATCCTGTAAATACAGCACCTAATGGTCACTCATCTTCAGAGACGGTGGAAACAGAATATTTTACTTTTTCATATTTATTCTTAGATCTCTCCCAAGAGTATAAAATTATTCTGTCACGTTTTCCATGGTAGTGATGTAATCACTCTTCAACCAGAAATAAACACACTTCTTCACCTTCTCCAGCACGGCTTCTGTCAGCACAGCGAGGGCAGCAAGAAATGAATCACGGGGATTGCATAACGGATGGATTTTTTTCCTTTCCTCTTTGTCTTCAGAGAAACAAACGGTTCACTGGGCAAAGGTAACTCAATGAAAGTGTAAAACCCTTTGCCTACCAGTAGGATTCCTACAGGCTGGGTGGAAGCTCTTGGGTTTATCATCTTTGCTGCTGCAAACTCAATGCCGGATGTGCGCCTGGAGCAGGCAGCCGTCGTCCAGCGGTGCGGCCGTTGTCTCTGGAGCAGCCATTGTCCCCGAGCAGCCGTCATATCATCCCCGAGCAGCCATCGTCCCAGAGCAGCCATCGTCCCTGATCAGCCATCGTCCCGGAGCAGCCATCGTCCATCCACAATCAGCCATCGTCCTGGAGCAGCAATCGTCCCCAATCAGCCATCGTCCCCAATCAGCCATCGTCCCCAATCAGCCATCGTCCTGATCAGCCATTGTCCCCGAGCAGCCATCGTCCTGGAGCAGGCAGCACCCCGGAGAGCTGGGGGAAGGGCGACGGGACCGAACTGCCGGCAGTGGCTGCAGTTGCCGGGTTGGTGACGTTTGCAGCTGCAGGGACCGGCGCTGGGGACAGCGGCGAGGCGGCGTGCGCAGGCTAGTTTGAGGACACCAAGGCTGAACCCCCGCGTGTCCCCAGCGCCGCCCTTGCCGCAGCCCGAGAGTCGTGGCAGCACGAGCCCTCGCCAGCGTCGGGCTCCACACCGCAGTACCAGCGCTGCCGCGCCAGTGAGTGTTGCATTGGGGCAGAATCCCCCGGGGACAGAGATTCCGGTGCTCTGGGGTGGCAGCCCTGCCGATGGCACCGCTGGCACGGGTCGGGCCCAGAGGCTTTAAAAGCAGCAGGAGGCGCCGTGTGCTGCAGCCGTGTCCGCGCGGTGGGAGCCGGGACGCTCAGCGGGACAGGCAGCGCTCGGAGAGGGACGTGTTGGGGACCCTGGTGCTGGGCAGCCCTGGCCGCCCCCTCGCTGGGGTCCCGCTGGTGGCTCCACAGGGGCCCTGTGGCCGGGACCGTAGCTGGAGGGTCCTTGCTCACGGGGAGGAAAACACTAAAGGATCCAGAGGGAGAAAAAATGGCCTGAAAAGCACTTTTACTGGTCCAGGAGGAGCAGCGGTTGTGCAGAGCCCGGCGGGTCCCGGTCTGCAGGGTGCTCGGCTGTAGGGAAGGTGTCTGTTTGTCCCTGGCTCTGAGGAGGCCAGGGACACAAGTAACTCTGCCCACTGCAAAGAGGGAGCTCACAAAGATTGTAGGTTTTCTACTGCAGTCAGCACAAGAGACCAGGTTTCTTACCTAACCCACCGCAATGCAAATTGCTGCAATAAACAGGATCCGGTTTCACGCGGGGACTGTGAGCGATGCAAACCAAACCTCGCGGGCCGTTACACACACTGGGTGAGTGCACTTTGCATGCTGAGAACCTGCCTTGTGAATGCTGCTACAGATGAAGCACCACTTTTTAAAGAGCAGTCTCGCTGTTTTTGTATGTGTGGTACCACAAGTCTTCTGAGACTGTGGCCATTGCCCTGCTCCCGCATCTCTGCAATAACAGGCTTTGCCGTCTCCTTTCCGAGCGCTGCCTGGAGGCTCCGGTGTCTTTGGAAGTGAGAGCGATGTGTCTGCATCCACCAGTTCATTTCCCGGGAGCCCCAGCAAGGTGCAAATCCGCTTCTGCAGCATCTGGAGGGGGAGCAGTGACCTGCTGCTCCTGGCTCTGCGTCGGGAGCTTCTCACTGAACCCACAGCTCACCAGGCCTGCAGGTCTGTGCGATCGAACCCTACATAGGGGATTAGTCTGTGTCCTCCGTCTGCTTCTCTTCACCTTAATAAACCAAAGCAAAGTGTATCGCTCTGCGTTTTGGTGTTGAGTGGTTCAGATGAGCGTGTCACCTGGAAAACCACGGGTGTGATGCAGATGTGATATTTCCCTCCACCTTGCTCCGTAATATTGCTGGGGAGGAGAGTGGGAACCCACAGAGCTCATTGCAAACCTCGTCCCTCTCACCTCTTCACTGACTTGTGCTGATTCCATGTTATGCGTTTAGAGATGTTTTGCACACAAGCGGGGTAACCGGTGCCTCTCCTCCATGCGCTGCCGCCCGCAGAGCCTGCGCCGTTCGCATCCCGACCGCGCTGCGGCCGCGCCGGCGCTCCTGCGCCTCCAGCCTCGCCGTGCGAAGGCTCAGGCGGAGGGAGCTGCCTGCGCACGGAGCCACCGCGCACGGGGCTCCGGTCTGTCCGCGGCAGCAGCAGCTCCTGTCCTCGCTGACGGGATCTGAACCGCGTGGGAACACGGACCTTTGCTCACGCGCACCCCGAGGCGGCAGGAGCTCGCGGGAGCTGTGCCTGCGGGAGCTGTGCCCCCCGGAGCCGGCGGGAGCTGTGCCCCCCGGAGCTGTGCCCGCGGGAGCTGTGCCCCCCAGGAGCTGTGCCCCGGGCTGCGCTTGTGCCTCCGTCTGGTGGAGGGAAGGGTCAGATGTGCTGCGGAATCTGATTGTTTACTCTCTGGGGACAGTAAAAGACACTGAAGATGCTCTGTAAGGTTAATTTGTGCTCTTGCATCAATGCCTTTCATGTGTGGAGGAGAATGGGTTGTTCACAGCTGGGTAGGCATCTCCTTAGTTTCATAGCTGTGGGGCTGTTTCATTTATTGTGTTTTGGGTAATGACAAGACACCAGTGTTTCTGAAGCTAAACGGGCTCTTTACAGGGAGAATGATTTACGGAAATAGGGCACATGGCTCGTGCGTGCGCGGCTCTTTCGGAGCCTCCTTCCCCCCGTTCCTCCCGCAGCCTGTGCGTCTCCCCCGCTGCACCCGGGGTGCAGGAAAAATACCTGACTTGTGTGCTCAAGGAATCACTACGAGCTAATTGCAGCGAATTAATGGCAGCACAAACACGAGTGCTTTCCCTGGGCAGGCGTGTCGGCAGCTCCGGCGCTGCTGCACCGAGCGGGCTGGCTCGGCCCGTACGTGGCTGTTCGTCCTGCCCTGGCTGTTTGTCCTGCCCTGCTGGGACGGTCCCACGTCCCGCAGCCCCGACGAGCAGGTGACACATGGGGTGGGCAGGAGCTGCCCCGTCGCATCCCCTGCTCCATCCCTTCTGAAACGCAGGCAACTAAATCAGTGCACATTCGCATTTGTTGCCAATGCTGTCCCGGTCCAGTCAGTCAAGCTTTGGGCCCCAAATCCTTCTGATCTCTTGCTTTTCCTAAGTTCATTAGGCCTCCAAAGCAAGACATAAAAAGACAAATGTCCTAGAGGGCAGCTGCCGCTCCGTGCAGAAGCGCCTGCAGGTCGCGCGCTCTGCGCCGGGCTGAGCGCAGGTAGAGCAGGTGCAGGTATATCAGAGATCCTTGAGAACGGAGGCATTGCCTCCCACAGTTACTTTAAACTGAAGCATGAAAACACTTGCATATATTTTCTTCATTTTAAAAAGCCCCCAAACATGCAGAACATCTATTTGTTACAGAACCTAATTTTGTCTGTTCTGGCCAAATGTTTTCCCAGCTTAAAATTCTGTACAGGGCATTCCATAAAGAAGCAAATCTCGGCGGCTGTCAGCCCGGCCGTGCCTTGCCACGCACGCCCCCGCGGAGCAGCGCTGGCGCCGCTGGCACCGGGGGCGGCGGGACGCGTGATCATTGACACTCGACACGTTTCGCGGAGCTCTGTGACGCGTGCTGGCAGCGTTCCTCGGGTCTGTGCGATGCCTTGGGGGATGTTTGGGAGGTGAGACCCCCACTTTTCTGTAGTGTTTCATGCTCAGACATAATAGAGCACAAATAATACATGTGTTTTAACTGGCTGCTTGTGCTCAGCAATAGAGCCCTATGGAGAGTGTGTGAAGTGACCTGCCCTGAGACACGCTGCTTAACACGAAGAAATTCACCACGGGAGAAGAACGCTCCTAGTACGTAAGTGGTACTTTCTTGTTTTCAAGTCCATATTGCATCAACTTAATTAGCAAGTCCTGACCTTTAAAACCACCTTTCCTAATCCTCAGATGATGTATGTGAAGGTCCGGCTCCTCCTGGCCGTGCTGGCAGCGTTCGGCACGTGCCCGCGTTCCTCTGGGCTCCTCTCTGGCCGTGCTGGCAGCCTGTGGCACGTGCCCGGGTCCCTTTGGGCTCCTCTCCCGCACGAGGGGTCCCGGGGACCCCCCGGATCCGCCGCAGCTCTGTGGGACCCGGCTCGGTGGCCGATCGCCCACGGCGCTGGCCGAGCCTCGTAGCCCGCGGCCGGGGCTCTGACAGCCTTTGGCTAATAGGTTTTTAATCAGTGTGTGCATTTCAATTTGCATATTAATAGCGACGAGATGTTATTATACGCTGCTGTTGGTGAGATGGTTGTCAAGCTGATCTTGCCAGTTTGAGGGAAGAAAGAAACTGCATCTATTGTACGAGGGACGAAATTGAGGAAAACACATGTTTTAGGATCTGCCATTCTCTGCCTCTTTATCTCTGCCTTTATTTTTCTCTTAATAGCTCATATGGACGTGTTCATTAATTTATTTTTCTTTAGAGCAAGGGTCATTTAGCAGGAGAGCAGGGCAGAATTCTGTGTTTGCCGTGGCAGCTCCAAGCGAGTGTAAATATCACATTTTGCTGGGCTTTTTCTGACTTGTGAAACAGCCGAGGGCTCCCCGGTGCCGCGCGAGGTGACAGCAGCGGGCGCGCGACTGGGACCGGAATAGGCACCGCTCATGTGAACGCTGCAGAAATATTGAGTGACAATATTTTGAAAGAGGAGCCTCTCAGCGCTGCGGGCGGGGAGGCAGCGCGCAATTAGGGGTTTTCAATCACGGCGGCTCCAGCAGAAAAGAAAGGCGCTGCTGATGTGCAGTCGGTCTGCAGCCTCGGCAGCCGCCCACTCAGCCTCCGCGCCACAAAAGGAGCCGTGCGGCGCAGGAAAACCCCTGAGCATCGCTGCAGAGAAACGGCTGCAGGAATGAGACCACGCGAAGGCGTGGGCTGGATGTTTCACTCCAGAGCCTCAATCCATTTATATAATCATAGTTGTTATCATAGTGAATGTAAATAACTGAATGAGTTCAAATTTAGTATTTGACAACACTGGTTCTTGGTGAGTACACGCTGAATTCTTGTGGAAAGCCTTTATTTCATCAGACAGCCTAGCAATATTTTAAACAATCCTTTAGGCATTTAGTTAGGCCCATATTTTGTGATTTTTCTCACTCCTGGAAATGAGGTTTTAGTCTCCAAAGCACAAAACCTCCTACAAGTTAATGTGTTAAGAAATTGCTTGAATCAAGAAATGTGGCGGTTTGGCAGCCTGCCTCTTACCGCACCGCTGTAGCCTGTAATAATTGCAATAACGTTATGGTGAAAATACAAAAGCAGCTGTTTTGCACCTTGCCAGCTCGAGGTAACAATACCCAGGCTGACCTCGGCTTCTTTTTCCTGGACCTGGCAGCTCTCGGCGCTCGCTGTGTCTGGGACCGGCGGCGGAGCCGCGGCTCGCCCGGCCCGGGGCTGTGCTGCCCGGGGAGCCCGGCGGCTGCGCCCCCATGCTCTGCACCCTGTGCCCTGCACCCCCTGCCCTGCGCCCCCTGCCCTGTGCCCTGTGCCCTGCGCCCTGTGCCCTGCGCCCCTGTGCCCTGCGCCCTGTGCCCTGCGCCCCGTGCAGGTGGGGCTGCTGGAAGATGCTGCTCGAGAGGCGAGATCAGCACCCCAGGGCTGGAAGGGGATTGTCAGAGGCCTGGAGGCGGCTGGTGCTCAGAAATAGAGCAAGGCTTGCCATCCAGAAACAGAGATGGTGAAAAGCTGGTTCAGAAAATCATCTTCTGTAAAGTCCCGCTCACACGCACTTTTTAGTGAGACTAGAGCTGGTCTTCAGAGACGAATGACCTCGATTCGCTCACAGCTCTGTGCTATCGATTCAATAGCTCCTTTTAATGAGGAAATTATTATCTTTGTTAGGGAATGCAGAGTCTAGCAGGTGCACGGCATTAAATAATGGAAGAGCCACTTTGCTGGTGCCAGGAACGCGAGGACGCGGTGCCGGTGAGCGGTGCCCTTGGGCGGACTGTGCCGGGGCGATTCCCTCGTGCGCCCGCGCGGGGCAGCGGCACCTCCCGACAGCTCTGGCCCGCGTCCAGCTCGGATCACGCATCTCAAATCACCGGGAGTGCTGTCTCGATGGCTTCCCTTTGTATGAGTCACTTCCTAACGCAGAGTTTTAGTTCATTAAGTGTGGTGATGCATTAAAATGGATCTCAGTAAAAGGCAACGTTAATTTAAAAAGAAACAAAAGGTTTCCCTCTCACCCCAAGTTCTGAGGTTCGTTTTGCCGAGACTGGGGCAGAGGGGAGGGCCGGCGTCCTGGAGCTTGGTGCGGCTGAGGCCGGGCCGGTCTGTGATGCGGTACTGCGCCGGGTCAATGGGAGAAGGGGCAGAGGGAGGACGAGTGCGCTGCCTCGGCTGCCCAGAGGAATCCGGGGTCACCGCGAGCTAAAAGCGCACAGAATAGGGCTAAACGGCGAGAGGAGACGCTCTCTGCTGGGGACGTCACGCGGGGGCAGTGGAGCACGGCTGATAAGAGGGACAGTACAAATCAGCCCAGTCTGACAGCCCAGCGTGCACGGACGTGACCTGGAAGGCTCCTTAAGCCGAGCTATTAAATCATTTTGCACGAGAGAAGCAGACGAGCCCGGTCTCACCAGCCTGAACCAGCACTTCGGCAAAACCCGTCTGCCTTTGAGCGCTGTCCGGAGCATTCACACCTATGGTCACTGACCAGTAAGTGCCTACAGGCTCTGACATCCAGAACACAAAGATACCGGCTTTCTGCTCCGTGTTTCCTCCTCCAGACCCCGGCCCCGGCCCTTCCCCAGCGCACTCCCCTCGGCTTCCGCCCGCATCACCGGTTCTATGTATCGGTGTTGCGGTAGTGGTGGTCTAAGGATATGGGCTAATTAAAGCTTATAGTGACGTGTACTGCGTTTTACTGGAGCAGCCAATACAGTCGGCAAATGGCCAGCTTTAGGGTACACATTCCTCGCTGCCTCTGCAATAGGAACAACAAGCTTCAGGCTACCTCCACACTGGAAAAAATTCAGCTTCAGTTCAAAGTGATTATGGCAACAAATTGAACGATTTGGAGGAAAAAGGTAGCACCTGTAAAATTAGGTATTATAAACCTCATGTATAATTTCAAATGTGGGAGCTTTAAGTACTGTGACAACCGTCACCCAGTTTCCCGGGATTTGGGCTATATTTGTTGTTTTGCAGTGGCAGAGGACGGGGACCGTCGCTGCGCAGGTGTGACGCGCGCGGGGTTGTGCTGGCGTTCGTGCAGTCGCTGCGCTGCCGGCAGCGCTGAGCGTTTTGTGCTGAGGGTGCCCACCCCGCTGATTTCTGTTCTGAGAACAGGATGTTTGTGTCTGCACCATTTCTAAAGTGAGGGCAGTCATGGACATGTATTTAAAAAGGAATGTTAAAAATAAGTCATTTGAGATCTGTGCTGTATATTTGGGTGTGTTTCTTAGGATTTATTTCGGCTGTGCCTGCCGGCCGCTGCTGCGCTCAGGTGCTGCGGGCGGTGGGACGCGGCTGGTTGCAGACCCCGTGCCCCGGCCTTTCCCACCTCTGTGCGTAAAACGGGAACCGCCGGTGTCACCCCGGGTCAGTCCCAGCCCTGCCGGGGACGGACACAGCCCTGCCGTGCGGTTCGCGTCTGGCAGGAACCGTCCATCCCCGTGTGGGCACGTTGTCGCACCCGAGGGGATCTGTTGTGACACTGCACAGAGTCCCCCGCCCCGGGCTGCTCTGGGAGCAGCGATGGGAGGCGTGGGCTGTGGTGACAAGGGGTGACCGGCCCAGCTGGGGCCGGTGTCTCCCTGGCTGTCCCAGGCGCTCCCACCCACCGGCTCTGTGTCTGCTCTCGGGGTGAAGCCCCTTCCCTGGGCCCCTCCGCGCTTGGTACCAGCAGCGCTGCCGGGAGCTCAGTGAGTCACTGTCCGGCACCGGCAGAGCCACAGCAACTCCCGGGAGGACAGACGGGAAGGCAGAGCTGGGAATGGTGGCGGGGCTCAGGGAATCCCCCGTGGCCCTGCGGACACCCAGGGCACCAGACGAGAAAGCAGAGCTGGGAATGGTGGCGGGGCTCAGGGAGCCCCCCGTGGCCCCACTGGCACCCAGGGCACCGCGGCGGACGCACCGAGACAGCGCCGGTCTGTTCCCGGCAGCCTCCGCGCACCCGTGGTGAGCAAGGAGGTAACATTTTAAATTCCAGCCAGCGGCTCTGACCCATTTCTCTTTGCACAGCAACACCTGCTGCCGGCCCCACGAGGGCCATCGGGAAATGAGCCTCTGAGAAATTTAGCAGCTTTTTCTCTTGGAAGTGGGTCTGCAGAGCAGCTCCGGAGCTGCTGTGTCTCCGCTCCCCTGCTGGCAGGCTCCAATGTACGTGTTTTAAACAGTCAGCTTCTGTGTGATTTTTAATATGAAGCGCAAGGATTCTATTTAATTAAAGGCACGGTTAAGGAATATGCACAACGTGCAGCCGGCGCGGGTCCCGGCGCTGGTGTCCCGCCTGTCTCGGACACGCTGCCGCCCATCGCTGCTGTTCCGATGCTGCGTGCTCACCCGCAGCGCCCGCGGCTGGGGCTGCACCCGCACACGCAGCGTCCCGCGCGCTCCCAGCTCCCCGCAGCGCTGGCGCAGGGTGTGATGGAGCTCAGCGCCCGCAGGCACCGCTTGTTTTCAGACTTTGACACTCAGCAGCTGGCACGGAGAAGGACCTGAGACTTATTAAGTCATTTGGCCTTTTGGGAAAGATTTATGGTGTGACAGTGCAGATGACGCACCGTGTCGGTCTGTGTCACTGGCGAGCCCTGTGCCCCCGCGTGGCATTTCCGTGGGACGGATGTGCAATTATTTCTGATGCTGTATCAAACAGTCTGGGCCATTAAATGTCTCCGGGCTCTTCTCCCCTAAATTTTGCCTCATTTTTCCTGGCCAGGTAATTCCTCCTGCGGTTCCCATTGCATGCTGAGTGTTTTTTCACCGGCCGCGTCTCGTCCTCTCGGAGCGGCGGTGGCCGCACGTCAGGACCGGCGACAAGCGCGGCTGGCGGGGCGGGCGGCTCTGCCGTGACGGGCACCGTGGAAAGTCCGTGTATTGTTGCCAGGGCTTTCACACACACACCATGACGCTGGAGGTCACGGTCCCCGAACTCGGCGCAGCACAGCAGCACGGCCAGGAGCAACAGGGATGGCTTGTTGCCCGGTCCGCTGCAGAACTGTTTAACTCGTTGCTATCCTGCACTCTGGCAGATTGGCTGCTCTTGCTTCTCCTCTGCAATGTCCTTGGCTACTGCAAAGCCATTTGTTAATAAAGCAGAAATAGCGCTTTTGTACCTCCTACATATTAGCCTGAGTGGCTTCTGTAAAGAAAACATTAGCCTTAGAATGAATCCAGAGTGCAAACTGTGCTGGTTTCTGCAGAGTGTGCTGGTGTTTATCCGTGCTGCAAAGAAAACCAGCAGACTTTGTAGTTATTCGGTATTTTCCTCCTCATCAGCTCACCACGTTAACGATCCCGGCTGTTCACAGAGGGTCTGAGCTGCAGAGCAGCGTGTGCCGCCCCGGCAGCTGCGCTGCATTCCATGCCGCGGCGCAGCCAGGTTGCTGCTCGTTAGCGGCTCCAGGGAGGGTTTGCTGCACCCCTGGGCTCAGCTGGCCCTAACGAGCCAGGCTCATTAGCCCCGGCGCTGAGCCTGCCCATAAAGTGAGAGCCAAGGGCCCTGGGGGAGGGTGACAGAGACCAGGTAGTTGTTGGTGTGCTGGGGCGGGAGGGCTGAGATAAGCTGCAATGCTGCTTTACGTGCGCGCTCTTGCCGCTGTCGCGCAGGCGGATGGGGCGGCAGAGCCCGGCGGTGCCGTGGCCCGGGTCCAGCTCACAGCGCCGCGTTTCTGGGACGGGTGCACCCTGTCTTTCACCGCGGCTGTCGAGCCGCCAGCGGTGGCCTTGGCACCGCACTCAACGAGCTGGCGTTGGGCCTCGGGGGTTTATTAATAAGCCCGCGGTACATAACTTTGTGAGCCCTGCGGCCGTTCTGTGCGCGGCACGAGTCAAGCTGTAAATAGCTGCTGGAGCAGTGACTCCCGCGCTTGAGTATCAGGTTCCAGGTGCTGCAGCCAAGTGCTTTTAGGGCTGGAAGCGCCGCGTGACCTGGACCCCGGTGGTGGCTGCGGCTCCACGTGCTCCTGGCTGGAAGGTGCTGGTGGAGCTGGCGCCGGGACCGTCGGTGCGGCAGCGGGACCCGCTGGGACTGCAGCCGGAGCCCCCGGGCGGACACAGACACGGCGGCCGCACTTCAGCAGACGAGGCCTGGTGAGTAACTGAAGCTTTTTTATTCTGTTGCTGTTTTTCTTGCTATTTGCATGTCCACAAGCAGCTTGTGCCTGAGCTGGCGTGCCGAGAGATGCTGACTTTAAGTAATGCTCACTATTCAGTTTATTCAGGGACTTGCTTCACCAAAGTTGCAGTCGCTGTTGGTTGGGATCGTCAGCAGAGGCACAGGGTATGTTGCGTCCTCCAGAACAAGGTGGTTGTTCCATGGGCGGGTGTAAGGTGGCCCTGCCGTGTGGCCCCGGGGTCCCGCACGGGGCAGGGGGAGCGCTGGCCACGTGGACCAGCCGCGGGGTGGCCAGCTCTGGTGGCCCCAGCGTCCTCGAGCAGAAGTAAAACCACGTGTGACCGGGGGAGGGGGGAAGGCTGTTTGTTTGCAGAGGACATGGTGACAGCGGTGGCCCCGGCTGTGCGGTGTGGGTGGGACGTGGGGTGATGTCAAGGAGGAGCCGGGCGTCCCTGGCGCCCGCGGTCGGTGCGGTGCTGCGGTGCTGGTGCCTGGGCAGCCCTTACCGCGCGGCCGGTGCCGGGGGCGGGTGCGGCGGCAGAACGGATCCTGTCGTTCCTGGGAGAGGCTTTTCCCGCGCTGCGCGGGCTGGGCCTGTGCCAGCGCGTCCGTTCACGTGGCGGCCGCGGAGCCGCGGGACTCGGGCAGCGCCGTTGCGGAGCGAACCGGCCGGGCTCGCGCTTCCCAGGCTCCGAGCCGCCTCAGCAGCTTCTGCTCTAGAACTGCGAGAATACAAGGTGCGTGAGTCCGTCAGGTTGAGGGTGCTGCCCTGCTCGTGGGGTGACAGGCGGGTGACGTGAGGAGCCGGGGGCTCCGGTGCCGCGTCCCTCTGCCACGCGTCTGCTTGTGGCATTTGTGGGGAAAACAAGCATCGTAAGTGGCAAAGCCGCACATGTTTCAGATATTGTCCTTGCAGCTCGTGTTCTGTGTCTCGTCATGGCCTCCCCTCTGCAGTTAAAGTGCTTTGCTGAGATGCCTTCAATGTTTGCTCACTTATCTCATTTGTGTTCCTTCTGGAATGGATCTGTTTGCCAACACACCGCGCTTGTTGCTCCGCAGGCGCAGGGACTCTTGCTTTTGGTGTGTTTCCTGTTCCGTGATGTTTGTTTTTCCAGCAGTGGATTTCTAGCAATATTTCCGTATGGGCAGTGCCTCCAATGCCACGTGAACTTAGAATATGTATTTAGTTAGATGCAGAACCAGAGGTGCTGGGGGTCCCCCGTGGGAAGCGCCCCGTGGCGCATCACTCGGGGGCGCGTTCTCAGGGCGGGGAAGTCCCAAGTTAATCCTCTGAGGGTGTTTAATGAGAGCGACCTTGCACACAGAGCAAGGAACTGGAGAGATTAGGAGGTCATTTGTATGTAATTATTCTCAGCTTATGTGCGGTGTCTTATTTTACTCCGCAAGGTCTGTGCTTGGCATGACATGTATTATTCATATGGCAAGAATGGGTGTCTTCCCTCCTGGTTTTCCTGTTAAAATGTCTTCTATTCATGGCTCTGCAGAAAGCGGGATATGATTGATCTGAAGTACCACGGGAATGTTACAGATTGTGAGGCTGTGGCGGTTGATACTCGGGGCCACGAGCCTCCAGGGTTTGGGTCGTGATCGTGTCTTCAATCCACGCGCGAAGTGAGCGCCGCGGTCCCGGGTCAGGGTGCGTGACGTGGGGACGCAGCTCCCGGCTGTCCCGGTGGGGCCCCCCGTGCCGCGGTGGGGCCCCCGTGCCGCGTCCGCCAGTGCCAGCCCAGCGCTTTCACCATTGCGTTTCAGACTGCAGGTGACCCGGTGCGACCCGAGAGCTCTGCCGTAACCTGCCGTTTTCCTCTGCCCCTGGTTGTGGGCTGAGCTCGTTTTGAAAGGTCTGAATAGCTCACGTTTGGCCCCTGGCTATAGCGTAGGGTGATACTCCTTCCTCCCTTATTGTATCTTTGGCAATAATTATTCTTCCTCTCCAAACACAGCATTTTCCTCTTTATGAGAATTTGTTCTCCTTCTCATTTCCATTCTGAACATGCTGGCTTCTGGTTTATTTTTAATTGAAAGGCTGGAGGGCAAATGCAATTAAACTGTGGTGCGTGAACTGTAACTTGTAATATGTTTGGAAAAGAAATCACCTTGCCACTCAGAAGTGACTGGTTTTCTGGCCCGGACTCCGTCGTAAGCCCAAGTTTCAGTTCTCGTGATCAGAACGAATGAGACCAAATCCCAGCGGACGGGGGGCAGCAGACCGGACGTGTTTGTGTGTCTGTCAGAGCTCTTTGGCTCAGTCCCTTCAGCCACAGTTTGTTTTTGCAGCGGGGAGACCCGTCGCCTCTCGCAGGGCTCACGGGCCGCCCTGGGTGTCCGCACCGTCCACACAAACGCTCATTTGGATCAATGTCTTTGGGGCCGCCTGGCTGCGCGGGGGGAGGATGGAGCGACCTGCCACCGTTGCCAATAGATGGGATCAATAACACGAAACGCGTCATCCTTCTTCATTTTGTCCTCGTGTGGGAGTCGATACCTGCCCGCAGCGGGAGGCAGAGCTCGTTTGTCCTTGCCCCGCTCCTCCGGGCTTGCACCACATGTTCCGTTTCTCTGGTGTAAACCATGTGCTGTGCCGGCGCTGCCGCTCGCGGCCGGGGGCAGCGGCACCGGGGCTGGAGCCCTGGCACTCGCCCGCAGACGTGCCGCGGGGGCCCGGCGGGGGGCGGCGGGGGCCCGTGGGGGGCGGTGGCTCAGCTGGTGGTGGCGGTGGCTCCATGGGTGGTTGGTCACTGCGGGAGGTCCGGCCACCTCCCCAAAATCCTGTTTCCTTGGAAAAGTGTGAAAGGGGAACACACATTTATTCCTCAGTAACTGTTATTTAAAAGCTCAAAGTGCTGGGAAAAGCGTGTCCACTGAAGTCATTGCCTCCGATCTCCTGGGGGCTGCCAGTCTGCTGTTCCCCATCAGGGGGACGTGTATGTGTTCACAGCAGCTACTGTGCTGTCCTCCTGAACACACAAAGGGTTGTCACAAGTACACGCTCCAGCATCGCGCTCTGCAGCACCGCGGTGTTACCTACAGAGCATGTGGCTCTGTCAGCAGGATTTGCGTGTTTTAAGTAGGAAAGTATTACAAAGAAATCTGAAACAAAAACACCAGTCAGAGGCAAAGGAATCTTTGGAGCGCTATCCTATGATAGCAGGACTAGCAGGATTTCCCAGCGAGGAGGAGCATGAGGATCTGTTGTAACTCAGGTTCTCCAAAGTGCAGTTTGGAATTCCTGCTACTTCAGTATTTATGTGCAATTGATGGATTTTAATGCTGCAAAATTACTCCAAGTCCACCAGCACCTGTGTGTTGTTTCCTGTGAAATACCGCTTTACTTTTCTGGATGGCACCTACTTATTCAAGTTTGTATTCAATAAATGCCTGGCGTGCATGTGAAGGGAAACAAAACATTAATAACACTCTGTTTTGTCCTTACAGAAATGAATTATGCGAATACTTATTGTTAGCGAACTACAGGGAAGTGATGGGTGAGCCAGAGAGATGAGAATTATGCAGGCAGACCCGTGTTCACTTGCATGTATTAGAGGCATCCAGCACCATTGTCACAGGGCTGGAGCAGAATGCAAACTGCTCTAAATTCAGTTCTAAACATCCCGTGCACTCCACCTCTGACTGGGGCTGTTCGCCCTGCTGTTCCTGCCCTCGTGGGGGCCGAAGGGATGCAGAGCTTCTCTGGGTCTCCAGTGCCCCCATTGCGGGTCCCTCTGTGCCCCATCCCAAGCGCCCGGGCGCTGCTCTCTGGGCGCCCCAGCACGCAGGTTCCGTCGGTTCTGCGCTAAGCGCAGCAGAGCGGGAGCAGCTCCTGCGATGGACCGTCCGTCCCGCTGCAGGTGGCTCCTGGCAAAACGCTCCTTTGTCACTTGGTGTCTGCGAACCGACGCGCCCCGGTCAGCGCTGCGTGTGTCCCAGAGCAGAGATAAAGCTTTGGTCTACAAGCTGCATCTCGAGAGAACTGTTGTAGTCAATTCAGTTATGCTTTCTTGTCCAGATGAAATGCAAATGCCCCTCCTAGTGCTGCAGGTCTTGATTACACACTTCTCTGCAAGCTCTTCTGCCTGAATTGTGTTTTGCTGCCCCAAATCTGGAATTTACCACTTGCTTCTTCAGACCTCTCGCCGCTGTGTTTACATGAGTAATATCACCCTTCCAGAGCTAAGTGGTACCTGCCAGGGCCGACAGATTTGACTGTCACTGCCAAGGGTTTCAGCAGCCTCGGCTCATTACAGATGCAGCTCTGCAGGTAGAGATAAAGTAGGAAAAGAACCTGTTGAGACCGCGGTGATTTTCAGCGCAGCGCTGGGTTAAGCTCTGCTGCCATCCCTGCCGGGGAAGCGTTGGAAGCTGCTTGTTGATGAGCACATGAGGAAGGCTGTTTGCCACTAGAATGTGTTGCATCCCAGATTATTGCACAGCTTTTGAATGTGTCACTTTCTGAAGGTATTGAAGCCTTTCACTCTGCTGTGGACATGGGGACTCTATACCCCTTGCAGTTCACCTGCCAGCATTGTGTTTAAAAACAAGCCCCCGAACCCCTCAGCTGAGAACAACCCAATAAACCAAAACAAAAACCAAACCCACCTCATTGAAAAAGGTGGTAATTAAGTACACAATAAAAATTGGAGACAATAAAATCCAGACTGCACAGACCAGGTGATGCCTTATCACAGGGCTGCAGGCTGGAGCAGGAGAGGGGCTGGAATGAATATGTGGAAGATGGAAGAGTCACGAAGCGCAGGGAGGGCAGGAGCTGTGCTCGGTCCGGGCTCCTGCCGGAGTGCAGGAACCAAATAGGCAGGAGCTGCGTGAGCTCAGCTCCCCCAGCGCGGCCGAGCTCTCCCGTCGCTCGGCTGCTCCCGGGGCCGGCGGGCGCGTGTCCCCTGGGCCGCGGTGCCCTGCCCGGATCCCACGTCCCCGTGCTGGTCGATGCTGCGCCCAGGGTCCCGTGTCCTCTACTGATCTCTGCAGGTACCAGCGGGGTTCCTATGGCAGGAGTTGTGTTGTCCCGTGCCCTGAGCGAGCAGCTGAGAGCTAAAGTCATTTATTCCTGAATAAAAGCTGTTTCTGGTGGAGCTAAATGTCTGGGGAGGGAATTACTGCTGACCTAGTGCGTGGTGCTCATTTTCCAGCCAGTTCAGTCTCGTTAATGCGTTTCTTCCCTCATTAGTAGCCTTTCCTGTCGTGACGCTGGGCGGATGCGCTACCAGCAACCAGCGAACCCCCGATGGGCCGGGCGCTGGAGCGGGTGTTTCCCGCCGGGTGCGGCGTTGCTGGAGCCGGGTCCGGGGGGTCTCCGGAGCTCCGCCGCGGCGCCGGGAAAAGGGGCTCGGGGGGAAGGATGTGCTGGACCAACTCGCGCTGCGGGTCTGGAGTCAGACGGAATCAAACAGCTTTTAAAAATTCATGGTTGTGTCAATGCGCTGTCAGGTGTAATTAAAGGCAGAGAGACGCAGCGGTTTCATATAAACGCTTTGCAGGAGCCTGTCGGTCTCCCAGGGGAATGAACACCCCAGGCAGCTGGATAAACCCGTAACGCCTTCAGCGTCCCCTCTCCCGGAGCAGCGCCCGCGGGTCGCCCTGCGCCCGGGGTCTCCAGAGCAGACATGTTGGCTGGTTTCCCGTTGTTGGTCTTTTCCTTCTCTTTCCTTTGACAGCTGAATTCCAGCCTTCTCACAACAGTTGTTCAATATCACTGTGAACCTGATTTATTCCTTTGTGAAGTTAAAGTAAATATGACTGAGAAAAATACAGGCTGTACTTGATGTAAGACTAATGACATGTCCCCCAATTACCTTCGGTAGTGATACAGCTATAATCAAATCTAGAGAGAAGCTGTGCTGCTCACGGCAGCTGACAAGGCGCAGTGAGTTAGAATTGACGCCTGTTGCGTTAATGAGCGGTGGGATGAGCTCGCCGGGCTGGGCGCCGGTTCCTGCTCCGCCAGGCTGGGGCTGGACGAGCAATCCACGTCCCTTCCAGTCCCTGGGATCCTGGGATCCTGTGACCTCAGCAGGACCCAGACTGACGGAGCAGGAACCGGGCGTTTCAGTGTCGCCGCTACCTTGGGTGGTGCTGTTGGGCTTTCACAGTCAATCCAACAGCAGCGTTCAAAATAATTGCTCTACAGCAAAACTGTGCCTTATCACAGAGAGCAGTGCTTTGACAATGGAGTCATTTCAGAGCACGTCTTTAGGAATGGAAAAAACCAATCAATCCAAATCTCATGCTTTCTAAGCCACGTGCATTGAGCAGTGAAAGGGGCCCAAGGATCGGCATTTTTGCCGCGCTCCACCGACACCGGCCGTTCCCCAGCAGGGCAGCCGCGTGCGATGGATCCCGCCAGCTCGTGCGCTTGCGGGAGAGGGGGAGCCAAACCTTTCATCCAGAGCGCGAAACAGAAAACAAACGCCCTTTGGATGATTAGGAGAACTAATGGGGAAAAAAACAACAAACCAAACCAACAAAGCAAACAGCAAACTCCTTTTGTCACCCTGATGTGCGTGTTGCACCCCGGCACCGCAGGCTCTGCCGCTCCCTGGCGCCTGCTTGGCAGAGTCAGACGTTCCTGTGTAATCTAAACGAAAAGCCGTTCTGGTGTGAGCTGTCTGGTACTAAACCACGCAAAGGCACTGCAGCCAATAAAAGTGAATTAATAACTGGAGACAACAAACCCACTTTATTGACTGGCGTGGAGCAATCCTTGCTGAGAGCAGGAAAATGCGGCGGTTTTGAGGAGTTTTGAGGAGACAGGGCAGGTCCAGGGGAGCGGGCCGCAGCGCTTGGTGGGGTATTTGTGACCGTGCTCTTTGTCCCTGATCCCGCGTGGTTTGTCCCGCAGAGCGGCGTCCCGCGGGGGGGGACGAGGAGGCGGTGTCAGCGGGAGGAGCGCCGGGTGCCGGTGCCGCTGCGCCGCGTGCCGCACGCCTGCCCCGCGGCTGCTCCGCTCCTGCAGCACAACTGAGGAGGCTTAATTATTTCAATAGAGGTTAATTACATTAGTCGCTATAGCAAATCTCCAGTTCACGTCATCCTTTCCACTTCATTTAATTCATTACCCCCTGTGAATTTCAGTAGATTTCTGCATCGAATTGCTCATTTGTATCACATATGTCCCTTCCAACAGCGATCTCCCACATCTACCGCTTCTCTTCTTTCGTTTCTGTTCCCCGGGGTGTCCGTGGCCAGCGGGGACGCAGCGGGTCAAGCAGCCCAGGGCTGCAGGATCTGCAAACATAGACTGAACTGCATGTGCTGAGAGTGCAGGGGTCTGCAAACATGGACTGAACTGCGTGTGCTGAGAGTGCAGGGGTCTGCAAACATGGACTGAACTGCGTGTGCTGAGAGTGCAGGGTCTGCAAACATGGACTGAACTGCGTGTGCTGAGAGTGCAGGGTCTGCAAACATGGACTGAACTGCGTGTGCTGAGAGTGCAGGGTCTGCAAACATGGACTGAACTGCGTGTGCTGAGAGTGCAGGGTCTGCAAACATGGACTGAACTGCGTGTGCTGAGAGTGCAGGGTCTGCAAACATGGACTGAACTGCGTGTGCTGAGAGTGCAGGGGTCTGCAAACATGGACTGAACTGCGTGTGCTGAGAGTGCAGGGTCTGCAAACATGGACTGAACTGCGTGCGCTTCTGAGACTGGAGATCATTCCAGATTTCGAGCGGAGCCCGGCTGGGCGCTGGGGGCACATGAAGTGCTGCTGCCCCCACAAAGTCAGATACCCGTTTAGTTGGGAATCTGTAGCACACGGAGCACTTTAATAACCAGATTCATCTGGGGGCTGCATGACTAGAAATGGTGCTGCCTGCTCCCTGTTGAACGCCAGTTAGTGGCGAACGCTGTTATTAACATTTAGCAGGAGCTCCAGGTCACCTTGATATAATCGAGCTAACACACATTTTAATGGCTGTTTAATTAGATTTACCATAGGGAAGATGCCGTGTAAGAAGGCTGCATTTCTGCTCCCAGTGCTTGAGATGGTGACTGGGTTAAATAAAATGTGGATGGAAGACTGCAAGTGTCAGACAAAGGTGACGCTTTTTGGTCCCTTCTGGCCGTTTCTCTTAGGTGGCCCCGTGTTCTGGCACCGCGCCCCGAGGCTCGTGTTAAATCGCTTTTCGGGACCCCCTGCGCTGTAAACGGGATCCAGGCGGGGGGAGGGGACCCGTCTGCTTCCCGGTGGCGTTTTCCAAACCTCGTGGCAAACTGATCCGGGCTCCAGAGAACAAAGGGCCCCCGTGCGCTGCCGGCAGCCCCGGCGCCCTGCGCGATCGGCGACGGCACAACACGAGTCCCAGCGAGCGCCGCGGCGTCCTCCTCCACGCTGCCCACCAATACACACCTTGTCTGGTTCTCAATTTATTGCATTTGCATAGGGCAGCATGACAGAGTCACTGGGGCTTTGCTGGAGAACAAGTGATGCGATTTCTCGTCAACTGCTTCATTTCCTGGCAATTTTATACGTTTTACCAAAGTAGAATTATTATAGTGACAATTTTACTGAAGCAAAATAGACAGAAGAATGCCGTCCCACAAAATGCAACCCGGCCCGTTCTCAGCAGCGCTGGGGCTCTGGGCCGGGGGGAGCGGGACGGCCGCCGCGCCCCCTCCCGCGGCAGCGAGCAAACCCGTCCTGCGTCCCTTTGCCTTATTTCAGGCTTCTCTAGGCCAGCGACCTCCTGGCCCTTCTTCCTGCAAATCATTTGCTGTTCCAGATGCTGTGGTATTAACTTGTACCGCTCTCTCCTTATCTCACCCCAAGGAGAGGGGTCGCCTCCTTCCCACCGCCCCGGGAATAAATCCTCGTTATGGATTTGTACCTGGGGAGGAAGGAACTGATTTCCACTCCCTGCCAGTTCCGAGCAGATACTTGGAGGTAATTGTTCAGTCCAGGGACGTTTCGCTTGTCTAATAACCATAAAGAGTGCTTTTATTAGCGCTGCCTTTGAGGTTGGGACTATTTAGAAGATATTTATGGGGAAGATATTATTGCAGAAAACTAGAACATGGCCATTGGATTTATGTTTCTGTTCTGAGGTGGAGCAAAGGGGAAGGACCTCGCGCCATCAAACGTCTGAGTGCCGGGCTGGGGCTCAGCCCTGGCCCAGGGGAGCCCTGCGCTGCTCGGGGGGCAGCCGCCCCTCGCAGGTGACAGTCCTGACAGACCCCCCCCTCCCCCACAGGTGACAGTCCTGACAGACCCCCCCCTCCCCCCCCCCCAGGTGACAGTCCTGACAGACCCTCCTACCTCACAGGTGACAGTCCTGACAAACCCCCCCCTCCCCCCCCCCCCCCCCCCCCCCCCAGGTGACAGTCCTGGCAGACCCTCCCACCTCACAGGTGACAGTCCTGACAAACCCCCCCCTCCCCCCCCCCCCCCCCCCCCCCAGGTGACAGTCCTGGCAGACCCTCCCACCTCACAGGTGACAGTCCTGACAGACCCCCCCCTCCCCCCCCCCCTCACAGGTAACAGTCCTGACAAACCCCCCCCTCCCCCCCTGCCCCTCACAGGTGACAGTCCTGACAAACCCCCCCCTCCCCCCCCCACCCCCCAAGGTGACAGTCCTGACAGACTCTCCCACCTCACAGGTGACAGTCCTGACAAACCCCCCCCTTCCCCCCCCGCCCCTCGCAGGTGACAGTCCTGACATACCACCCCCTCCCCCCCCCCCCCCCCCCCCCAGGTGACAGTCCTGACAGACCCTCCCACCTCGCAGGTGACAGTCCTGACAAACCCCCCCCCTCCCCCCCCCCCCCCCCCCCCAGGTGACAGTCCTGACAGACCCCCCCACCTCGCAGGTGACAGTCCCGCCACCTCGCAGGTGACAGTCCCGCCCCCCGCAGGTGACAGTCCCGCCCCCCGCAGGTGACGGCCCCGCCCCCCGCAGGTGACAGTCCCGCCCCTCGCAGGTGACAGCCCCGCAGGGCTGGCAGCCCGTTGAGGCCCCTAAAAGCCCTTTCGGTGTCCGCAGCCCCGGGGCTCGGGAGCCGCGGCGGAGCAGCGTTCGGCGCCTGCACGGCGATCGGCTGCTGTGCCTCGCGCGGGTTGATCCCGGGAGCTCGCGCCTCGAGCAGCCAGCCCTGGGGAACGTTCCCGCTGCCCGATGACGCTCCTCGTTGCACCGCAGCGCACCTTGCTGGAGCGCCGCCCGCCACCCGCACCGCACGCCCTGGTACCGCTGCCGCCCCCACTCCCACGCAGAGGGACGTGTCTGCCTGCTGGCTTTGAATAACTTCTGTTAACCTCTCTGAGTCTTTGTGTCTGTGTTGCTTCCCTTGCTCTCTCCAATAATTACATACAAGGCCATGGAAAGAGATCAAATTCTGCCGTCTCCTTTGAATCCTGGCAACTGCCTCTTACGGTACCCTTGGGTCTCTTTAGAGGAGACAAATTAAAATGCTGCAGCCCAGATGATTGCAGGTAAAGCTGTGTGCCGGCGGACCTGGCAGTTTGCAAATAGCCCTCTGGATGGCTAGGGGAACGTTTCCAGGAGATGGATTTCATCTCAGACCTGGGGAAATTCTGCGGCTCCACAGATAATCTGTCAGCGCCTGTCGGAGAGGAGTGATAAATTCTTCATGTCCTTGTCGAGCATCGGTCGTGAGCGCAGGAGGAGCAGCAGCGCAGTGTTTTCCCTGCACAAGAAAAGCGAGGCTGGGGGCAGAGAGCGGCTCGCGGCCTTTCCTCCCCGTCACGATCCCTGAGAGTCAAACGGCTCCCAGCGGCTCCAGCGCCCTCGCGCAGTCACAGCTGCGGCGCTGTGCAGAAATTACTGCCTGCTCCCTGCTCAGCCTTTGCTCGCCAGTTGTTGTGATGATGGGTGATAATTCTCTAGAATAGCAGCATGTGTCCACTGGGGTGATATTTGTGTGTCCTCACTGGCACGTGCAGCTTGTCTCGATTAGTGTCACTGTCGTCATACGTGACGTGTTTTCGGGTACCCATGAGGCTCGTGCGCCGTCCCGGGGCGTTGCTCCCCGCGGGGACCGTCCTCATCCTCGGCAGGCTGCACCCAGGAGATGGGCTCTGTGAGGTGACGTTTGTGGGCGGCAGGCGGTGACAGCAGGTGACAGCACCGTTCTGCAGGTGCGGCAGAGCGGCGGCTCCTGTGCCACTGCCCCAGCGGGTGCGGGACGCGCGTCCAGCCTTTGGACATTGTTATTTAACGACATCTCGGTGCACAGCGGAGGGTTGGGGTAAACGGTGTCAGAGGACGTATGTTCTTGCGTTGTCACCACTCTGGGTCCTGTTGCCATTGGCAGCCTGTAGGATGTTTTTATAGATGCTGAAACACATTATAAATTACGAAAGCAAAACAGAAACCAAACCAAACCAGCATATTGTGCTGAGATCATCTCTCCTGATACCAGGAAAGCTTCTCAGAATGAACCACCTCATTCATACTTATCCTCGTTGTTCTGTTTTGGTTTTAATTGTGATTATTTGTAGAAATTACCTCGTTTCTGCTTTTCTGTCCCAGTGTGTGTTGGCACTGGCGCTGTCCCTGCAGGGTCGAAGCAGCGTCGCAGCCTCAGGTGCTCAGTAACTGTGGCAAACCGGCTAAGAACAGAGGAAACACTTTGTGATCCTTAAACTTCACTCAGCACTTCACACTTTCAATTATTTTTGCTGCTTCTAATGCAGCCGGTGTAAGATTTCCCAAAAGACGCGTGGGCCACCCGGGGAAGGTCAGGCGTGGCATTCCGGACTTCTCATATGGAACGCAATTGGGGGAAATAATAGAATAAAATAAAGCGTGAGAGAGACTTGCGGTTGTGCTCCGTAGGTTTGGAGGAGAGCAGAGACAGAAGGTGGTGTGCGGGTCGGTTTGGTGCGGAGCGTCAAGGGCTGCTGGTGGAGACGGGCGGCGCGGGAGCGGCAGCCGGGGTCTCCAGGGAGGGACGAGGCCACCCAGGCCACACGGGCCCTGGTGACCGGCCAGCGGTCCCTGCACCGCGCTGCACGGCGCCGGGAGCAGCTCCGCGGTGCCGGCGCCTCCTATCGGGGCACGGCTGAGGCACGTCATCCGGTGAAGAAATGGGAGAGTACGATTAAACACAGTGTCTCTGAACTGGAACTGCTTTGCCATGCGCTGGACGTGCCTGGACCTGGCCGTGGTTGAGCAGAGCTATTCCGCTCAGCTCTGGATTAACTCATCAGCAGAGAGCCCAGAATCTGATTTAATTTGAAAGACTACAAAATTATATTTCTCTGCTGATTTTCCAGGTGGCAGGATTAGATGTGGAGCTTTTAGTGTTCCACTACTTCCTTTTAACTTAATTTGACAGAAATGGCTTTCGGTACAAGGCAGCATTTGATGGGTACCGCGTCGGGGATAATGAAAACGTCAGACAAATGGCGAGGCATAATTGGGGCGCTTGTTTTCCGCTATCTGGAGACGCGCTGGGTTGGATAAACCACGAAGAATAAGCACGAGCCAGGGAAGGCTGCAGCTCCCGTGGGATGGTCGATGCTCCACCGGGGCAGCAGCTCCTTTGGGGAAACGGGGGACACCAGGAGCGGCAGCAGCATCTGGCAGGTTTGGCGTGTGCCGGCCGCGGTGCTGGGTTTTCCATGGTGGGCACCGTGGCCGCGGGGGCCGGAGGGGCGATGGAGCTGCCCTTCCTCCCAGCTTTGCTTGTTAAGGAGCTCCTTTTTTTGGCAGTTTGAGCTGGAATTAAAACATTGCTGGGAGGGGGCCCCGGGGACAGGCGAACAGCTTGTTCCCAGCCGGCTCAGCACTTTCCTCTTTGCAATTCCACCCACCAGAGCTCAAAAAAGCCTCCCCCGAAGGCGGCCGGTGCCGCGCTGGCAGCCCCCGGTGGCCCCGGTGCCCTGATGTGGGAAGGCAGCGGGTCCCGGTGTGTTAATGAAATGCAAGGTCTGTACAGATATTTGCAGTGAAGGTGCTCGGGGGATGGAAACACTCCCAGCCCTGTTTTCTCACCTCCAGACACCTCTTTAACTCGCTCGTGCCACAGGCTCCTTGGGCACCTCAGACCTTGCCCACAAATCTGTTTATCAGGTAACAGCAAATACAAATGTGTGAAAATCCCTGGCTGCCAGAGCTCCACCTGCGGGCAGAATAAACGGCAATATTTGTGGCACCTGCTCCGTTTTAGGAAGCCGTTGCTCCTCTGCCTCCCAGGCCCTTCCCAAAGGCTCAGCTCTCCTGGGCTGGAGGCTCCCAGGGCTTCTTCCCTTCTCTGGGGAAGAAAGGGGATTTTCAGCCTGACTTCCAGACTCCGGGAGCTTGGGGCAAACGTCTGTCCTGGGGGGACAGTGCAGCAGCACACGGTTACAGGCCAAGTTCCTCGAGTGCTCGTTATCCTGTCCCCGCGCTGTGCACCCTCTGCGTGCTGCAGTGGTGACAGTCCTCCTTGCTTTGGGGCGGACGGACAGACCCAGGTTAATGGGCCCCTGTGCACAACTCGCATCGCTGGTTTGCCTGGGAAACGGTCTGTAAACTGCAAACAGTGTGGTTACGAGAGGCAGGTTTCTAATGGCTCCCAAAACTGGTATTTTCTCCCTGTAGATGCAACTAGGTCCCAGTGTCCCTGATTAGCTTCTTGTGATGAATTCCATCTGCCTGCCTGGGATCAACAGAGACCTCAAAAGCCGAGCACCAGGCATGCAGCCCGCTGTTTTCATGCTGAGCTTTGTTCATTGTAGGAAATCACTTATGAAACAGGAAGCTCTTCCCTGTTCCACTCAATTTCTTGGGCTCATTTGCCATGAAATGTCACCTTCTCAGATGAAAGAATGGGATTTATCACAATTAAGGGAGGTTTTGACATGTCCCTTTAAGTGAATCAAAGGTGGCCTCAGGCAGCAGGCTGCAGTTTTGGCACCGCCAGGCCAGCGGCGGGGCAGCAGCCGTAGGTTTTAGTGGCTCGGTTGTGCCACATACCGGATCTCTAAGCGGTTTCCAGCCCGGCTGGGCGGCCCCGCAGCCACAGGAGGCGGCGCGGGCGGGCAAACGCTGTTCCCCGCTCGCCGGGGTTCGCCGGGACCGCCGAGTGCTGCGGGGAGAGGGGGGAGCCCCGGGAAGGGTCACAGCGCCTCCGGGTCGCCGGCGATCGCGGCGCCGCGCCCGGCGAGCCGGGTCTGTCCCTGGCGGCGCCGCCCGGGGGCGCCGCTGGCACGGGGCGCCCGGGCTCCGAGTGCTGTAGCTGAGCCGTGATGGAGATGATGGAGGGAGCGGAGCACCGCCCTGCGAGGAACGGCTGAGCGAGCGGGGGCTCTTTGCTTTGGAGGAGACTGAGGGGCGACCTTATTAATGGTTATAAATATATAAAGGGTGAGTGCCATGAGGATGGAGCCAGGCTCTTCTCGGTGGCAAACGATAGGACAAGGGGTTGTGGGATCAAGATGGAACACAAGAGGTTCCACTTAAATTTGAGAAGAAACTTGTTCCCAGTGAGGGTGTCAGAGCCTGGCCCAGGCTGCCCAGGGGGCTGTGGAGTCTCCTTCTGTGCAGACATTCCAACCCGCCTGGACACCTTCCTGTGTAACCTCATCTGGGTGTTCCTGCTCCATGGGGGGATTGCACTGGGTGAGCTTTCCAGGGCCCTTCCAATCCCAAACACACTGTGACACTGTGACACTGTGACAATGTGAGAGTGTGGGATTTCTGGGCAGGTGCGGTTGTGCGTGGCAGCTCTCGGCTGATGTTTAACCCGAGTTCGCGCTCAGGCGAATGGGACTTTGCCTGGGTAAGGGTACATCTGGCGTTGATACCTGTGGACTCTTATCTGAAGCTGCATGGGAAGAGATCACGCTGTGAATGTAATTGCGGTAGGATGAGACTCTGAGTGATCGGTTTAAAGGCCTGTGTTTGAACCGCACAAACATGTCAATTACACAATGGATTGCAGAGAATAGCATTGCAACAGAGATTAACGTGATTAGAGAAGTGCGAGGAGCACCACTTGACCTCAAATAGTACACAAAAGGATGAAATTTGTAATTTTATATTAAGCAAAGCCTACCGTGCATAGCTGAGAGCAGAAGGGAAGTTAAGCCCAGCCTGTAAGCCAGCCTTCAGGTACGCGGTGTGATTCAGCACCCGGAAGCTGTTAAAATATAATAGGATACTGTTTCAGGTTGAAGTACTTGACTTAACTTTAATGTCTTATTAAAAAATAGTTTACATTATTTAAAATGAAAGGTCTCAAAAGTAACAGCCAAGCTAAATTTTGGTCTGTGGCAGCTGGCCCTGGGCTTCCGTGCCAGCGTCACCGGGCTTGTGTGAGGCAGGTCCGTGCTCTGCCCTGGGGCACTAATTACAGTCGAACAGCGATAATTGCCCCTCAGGAGGGGCAGAGGGGCTTCCCCGCCCCACACAGCCGGGGTGCGTGGAAGGTTCCCCAGGCCGGTGCTGGGAGCTGCCGGGAATTAATGGGGCTCTTCATTTAGCTCAATTACTGGGCATCCACCTGAGAAGCTGTAAAGAATGGAACAGTAAATCTTACAATCAAATACTAAATTATACTTAATTTATTTACTTACGGCAAACGGTAAGCCCTGCGATCAAGCGTGTCGAGGTTTCTAACAGGAGCGCTCCCGACAGCACTCGGGGGGTTGCTGAGGCTCAGTCTGGGGGTGCCAATGGGGATTAACCGCTGTGAACCCGGGGTGTCCCAGGCACAGAGCTCGAAACAGCGGAGCCCCCGGCACAGCCCCCGCGGTGCAGCCCCCGCGGTGCAGACCCCGCGGTGCAGCCCCGGCGGCACAGCTCCTGGTGCAGCCCCTGTGGTGGAGCTCCTGGTGCAGCCCCCGTGGTGCAGCCCCTGGTGCAGCCCCCGTGGTGCAGCCCCCGCGGTGCAGACCCCGCGGTGCAGACCCCGCGGTGCAGCTCCTGGTGCAGCCCCTGGTGCAGCTTGTGCAGAAGCTGCTTCAAGGCAACACAAGTCTTCTTTTTCTATCTCACCTGCAGACAATGTATTTCAGACGGCAGATCACATTTTATTCACTTTCCTAAAAAAAAAACCCACAAAACCAAAAAGCAACAACCACCCTATTATATTTTTTGGCCAGTTAGCCAGGGCAAACCTGGTCCTTGACTTTGACAAATGTCTCTCCGCAATCATAATGCATTTTTGCATACTTTTTATTGCAGCTAAAACACTCAGCATTTGGGAAGAGGCTTATTGTTTGAGTCAGGATGAGAACCAGCATATGTTTGGCAGCGCTTTCTGCGTAATAGTTGAGGTTTTTATTTCTGTACAAAATCCTTCAAGCCTCCTGGACTTTTCCGCGGGCTTTGCTCGGCTTTGAGTCGTGGGTTTGCCCTCGAGCTCCCTGGCAGCCCCGTGCATCCTGCACGGCGGCTCGGGGGCGATGCTGGGGCGAGGTGGCGGGTGTAAATCAGTTCTGGCTGCGGCGCAGGGCCGGCGGCTCAGCAGCACGTGCGTGAAGTGACGGGTTGTGTCTCGTGCTTTACAGCTCAGAGACGGGGAGAAAAAACGGCATCTGGATCAGAACTTTTCTGCCATTCAGGATGCCAGGTGAATTCTAACTAGAAACCCAGTTGGAGAACATGTCCAATCAAGGAAGCGTAATTTGGCGATTTTGTCTTTGGGAACCGGCTGCTTCAGCGTGAGTCACCGGCCCCCAGCGCTGGCCCCGCTCGGTCATCCCGAGGCAGCGGCTTTTCCGCGGGGGAGGATGCGGTGTGAGTCCCAACCGCTGCTCGGTGACTGGATGATGCTCCCCGTGTGTGGGCGGCTGGGGAGCCGGAGCCCGGGAGGTGACGCTGGCTCAGCTCTGACTCACTGCCCGGTCCCCGCGTGCCAAGGAGCCAGGAGCCAGAAACCCTCTGGCACCGCCAGAAACCCTCTGGCACCACCACAAACCCTCTGGCATGGGGGAGCGCGTGTGCCACCCTGTACCAGCGCTGCAGCTTCGCAGCCGTGTGTGCTCCTGGAGCTCCCTCCGTGCAGAGCAGCCGTGCAGACGGACACCTCGGAATGACTGATCCCCAGAGCTGGCACTGGGTTCTGGTGCTTTGGACGTGCTGAGGGCTGGGCGGCTGCAGCAGAGCATCCTCGCCCCACACCTGCACCAGCCCGCTGTGCAGCTCAAAGGAGGAAAGGGTGTTCTTCAGGGCTGTGTATTAAGATTCTGGTAATAGCCTAACTTTCATTTTTTAACAAAGATGTACGGCAACTCTGCCATCTCCTATTAGCTACCGTATTTCAGAGGCTTTTCTTCTCATAAATAGCCTTGTCCATCACTTTGCAGTGACACCGTAGCAGCATTCTGCTGCCATAGGAGGCATTCATGCTTCGAAACCCAGATCAGCTCTTTTCTGTGAAGCCCATGCTAACTCAGAGCTTTCTGGCAGCTCAGGGCAGGCTGGGGGCGGCTTTGCCGTGCCTGGGCCAGCAGAGCCTCGTGCTCAGGAGCCCGCTCCGCGGTCCCTCTCTGCCCAGGGCAGCCTGCGCCTCCGGGCCAGGCACGTGTGCATTCAGCTCAGTGTCAGTTTTTAACCTGCCCGTTGCTCAATGGCGCGGAAGGGAAACTTGCCCGGGGGTGTTGGCCAGAGTGCCCTGTCCCCCCGCACACAGATGCTGCCGGGCGGGGGCCGGCCGAGCTTCCCTTGGACTCTGCTCGTGTCGTGTGGGTTCGATTTCGCCAGAAATTAGAAGGTCACAGCACAGGGTGTTCAGACCGGGGAACATCCCCATCTCCTGCACGCAGGGACAGGCTGAGCCGCGCTGCTGGCGTGCTCAGCCCCATCCTCCAGCATCGGGAGGGTTGCAGGAGCGGTGTGCAGGAGCGGTGTGCAGGAGCGGTGTGCTGGAGCGGTGTGCTGGAGCGGTGTGCTGGAGCGGTGTGCTGGAGCGGTGGGGATGGCTGTTTGGTGGGGGCGGATCGTGGGACCTATGTGCTGTCACCCACCCCGCGTTGCTCTGGGCTCCTCCATCCCAGCGCCCCGCGAGCTGCGCCCCGCCGGCCTGGTCTGGCAAACCAGAGTCTGTGCAGAAAAAGGTTCCTTCTGGTTTCTGTGCCAGCTTTCTGTGCCTTGTCCCCCGCTGCCCGCGCTGGGGACCCCCTCGGCACGGCTGGCCAAGGGGGTGCACAGCCGCCCCTCCACCGCGCTCCTGCCCATGGCACAGCATTGGAACCGCCAGATAAAATTAGCCGTTCGGACGCATGTTCCTCAGGATGCCGGGACACAGGGACACCCAGTACAGCCAGCCTGACTCACGGAGAAGAATTAATGGAAACGCCCGGCTCCTGGAGGGAGGAAATACCTTGAACAGCCTTTTCCTCCGTTTGTTGGGTGGGGACGCTGACAATGGGCCCCACGTCTGGCCGGGCGGCCGGTGAATGCGGCACACGCGCCGACAGACACCGCGTCTGCGGCACCGGGCGCTCAGGAAGGGCCCGGCACAATGCGGAGCCCGCCCCACCGCGGCATCGCCCAGCGCAGCGCCGGGATGGACGGGGGCTCCGAGCAGCCCCGGCCGCGGCGGGGGCGGCACCGGGGTGCGGGGTCTGCAGGGCTGGGGCGCTTGCACCTCACGCTCTCCTTGGCCAAAGTTTCGTAGCCGTGAATCGCAACTCACCGACCCGCCACAACAGCACGCAGGCTGCGACCAGGGGAAAACGCTCTTTTCCACGGTAAAAATCCAATAAACACTTAACTTTTCTGTAAGTGGCCTTTATATATCAGGGATGCCACTCGGGCCAATAATTTGGATGTAGTGAGACAAGAGGGACTGTGAAGTCCCTAAGTCGCAGGGCCTCATCAGTCACGTTATGCGAACGTGTGTGAGCAGGGGTGTCTGGGCAGGGCGGCTCGGGCAGGTGCTGCCTCCAGTCTGCTGTGTTCACACCTTCCTGCAGGTTCGCTTTTACAGGGGAGAAAGTGGCAGGCGATGCGTTGGCGTTCGTGGCACGTGGCTACATGTGAATATGGGCACAGGGACGTCTGTGAGCGCGGGAAACGGGCGGTTGGTGGGGACGTGACCTGAGTGGGTGACACAGCTGCAGCCCAGCTGGGACGCTGCCTTGGGACAGGTCCGGTGCCGGAGAACCGGGTTTCTCTGAGCAAGGCGGGTTCTGCAGAGCTCCGGAGCTCCGTTCCGAGGCCCCTCCGGGGCAGGTGTGACCGCGGCTCCCGCCGCCCTCCCCGCACAGGGACTTGGGGACCCCGGGGGCGCTCGGGCAGCTCCGATCGCGCCCCACGCTTTGTGTTCCCAAGCGTGGGCATCTCAGGGAGTGCTTGGATACGCTTCGTCACTCCATAAATAATTACGGTTATCTATGCTGTTAAGTCATTGAAAGGATTTTTGTAGTCTCCCTGACTTACAGGCGGTTTGGACTGTTTACTGTAGGCAAAGAAACGGGCTGGTCTATCATTCCTCTGAATCGTTTTATCTTTGTTGCTCTAAGCAGGGTCATGGGAATGTTTTTTATAACCCAGCAGGTTATTAGAGGACATAGTTATTAATAACTAGTCTTGGCTATTTTTAACTATTCTCAACATACCCCAGCACAATGCTACGGCAGAATATGCAAAAAACCTGAGTGCAATGCCAAAGCGTTTGTAACTCACTCCTGTTTCCTGGGTGACGCGGAGCGGAGTCTGAGCCCTTGGTCTGCTCCGCAAAGAGCCCGAGGAGCTGCCCCACCGCTGAATCTGAGCCGACTCTCTGCTACGCTGCTGCGGAAGTGCGGCTCTCCTGTATTGCGCAGGGGTGTTCTGCTCTTAAAGCAGAATCTGTGTGAAATGAGCCGACAGTGTAACCCGCTCCTCCTGAACCCAGAACTTCAGACAAGAGAGTTTATGTTTACTTCATAATTTATTAAGTTTCAGATTGCCATATGCAATAAATTATAGTCAATATAATAATAATGCTGTCATAAAATATTACCATGAAGTACTTGTCTAATAGCTATTGTAATTTATACAAATAAGAACTGTAGTTATGATATTTAGATTTCTAGTGTTAATGTGAACAAAATACTAAGGAAGTTCACAGTAAATTCAGGGAAATATGTCATTATTATTGCTTTTGTGCAAACAGTTGATACTGCACGCGTACAGCTTGAGAAAGAACAGGCACAGTTGCACAGTGTGTCTCTGGAGCAAACGCGTTCCCTGAAGGCTGAACTGGCTGCACCAGAAGGTGCACTGCCGCGCGTTCTAATGAATGCCCAGCGAGCCGTGATCAGCAGCTGCTCGGTTTCCAGCACGTCCGTCCCGGCCGGCAGCAGCCACCGAGGTGACACCAGGGAACAGCGAGTCTGTCCAAAGGTCTCGGGTCGCACCTGGGTGTGCAGCGTCCTCGCTCTGCCGGGCTCTGCCCGCCACGCTGCGCCGGGGCCGCTGCCGCCGTCACCGCCGGTGCTGCTGCGTGCGCTGGTGCTTCCGTGGGCACCGCTGCTGCTGGTGGTGCCACTGCTGCTGTTGGCACCGCGGCTGCCGTTGGTGCCACTGCTGCTGTTGGCACCGCTGCTGCCGTTGGTGCCACTGCTGCTGTTGGCACCGCTGCTGCGTTGGCACTGATGCTGCTGTGTCGGCACCGCTGCCGTGGTGGCTCCGATGCTTGTCGGCACCGCTGCTGCTGTCACCGCGGCGGCACGCTGCGTGCTCGGCGGGGCTGAGCCCCGTGCGGTCGGTCAGGTCCCCGTCCCGGCCGCAGCCTGCGGGGCCGTGCAACGTGCCGCCTGTGGCGAGGGGTCACTAACAGTCCCGTCCCGAAATGTTTTCCTCCATTTCAGCTGCCTTTGCCAGCTCAGTGAATTTTAATGGAGTACTTCCGAAACGTCAGGAACTGGAGCAGTTTGTCTTTTCGCCTCTGCTTTAGAGCCATTAGCGCTCTGGTTTTCTCCTCCACGTCCTGGTCGGTGGCGAGGATGATCTTGGCTCTTTCCTCCGCCTTCTTGTCCCCAGAGTTTTTGAAGAGTTTCTGCAGGGACTCTTGGTTGATGCTTTCGAAGATGTTGGCCGCGGCTTTCTTGCGCAGGGCCGTGTCGAAGCGGTAGCCGTGCACCGAGGGGCTGACGCGCAGGGACGTGGACATGGCTGGAGTTCTGCAGCTTCTCTTTGCTTTCATCTACGCGCGGAGCTGCCCGGAGTGCCCGGAGGGGTCGGTGCTGCGCTGGCTCCAGCGCCCGTATTTAAAGGCAGTCTGGAGAAGCAGCCGGAGGGCTCAAGTTACAGTGGTGAGATCATGCTGATGTCAGCACTGAGCGGTCACAGGCGAGTTTAACAGTGAAGTTGCCAACTTTCCTCCGCTGTGCAGCGAGACGAGCAGTTTTCTGTTTCTGCGATGGGACGGTTTGTCGTTGACTCGCTGCAGAGTGAGCTTTGTGCAGCGTCCAGCGGTGCGTGGGACTTGGAGCTGGAACATCTCAAGCTCTGCTTCTGGCCTTTGTTGCATGCGGGAAAGCTCTACATTCAGAATATATAATATAATGAGCAGTTAAAACTGCAGGTGAGAGCTATCGCAAGAGGCGCTGGCTGCGGGGCTGCGGACGCAGACCGGCCGTGTGTCTGTCTCGCTCGGACAGCCGTACAGCGCCGCAGCAAGACCTGCTCAGGCCTGGCCATGCGGTGCTTTCTGCTGCTTCCCGGGTGATGCAGGTCCTGTTCAGCACTCCCAAAGCTGTGTTTTCTAAGTGTCCATAGTGTCCCCGATGTGACACCACAGAGCTGCCCAGCCTCACGTGGTGATGTGTGCAGCGGGTTAAATCGCCGCAGCAGCGGTTTGTTGCCCTGCTCCTTTTTCCGGGGGCAGCTCCTCTGCTCCAGAAAGGCTTGTGCTCTCCACCCTCGGCCAACACCAAGCCCTGGGCTGGGAGGACTCGCTCTTAGTCACACTGTTTGGTTCTGGGCAGCCCTGCGGGAGCTGGACGGGGTGATCCCCACGGGTCCACGTTCGGTGGGTCCGTGGGTGCCTCTCGTGGGCTGAGGACGAGGGGTGAGCTCTGACCACGGACAGTCCTGCTGGGCTTTGAAATCTGGTATTACTGAGTGCAGCTAAACCTGGCCCAGGAGGGCAGTGGGTACAGGAGCCGCCCGAGGCCAGGGAGCCAGAGATAAGTGTGTTTTGGTTAATGGCTGAAAAGCAGCCAGATGGTGCAGAGGCGCTGTTTGGAAGATTAGCAGCGTGTTTACTGCCTGTGCCGTTACTCATCCCCACAGACGTGTCCAGAAACAGCCCCTGTCCCCGGGCCAGCCCGGCGGATGTGGCTCCAGGGGTTTCCCGCATCCACCGGGGAGCTGTGGACGGGACCTCTGAGCGCAGGGACACCCCCAGCGTCCTGCCACCCACATCCCTCTGAGATGGGGTGCTCCCGCGCCCTTACCGGCACCAGCTCTCCCTGCACATGCCTGCGATTGTTTTTCCACCGTTTCTGCATTGTTGTCATTGTGCGGGTGACTTTTTACAAGTTTGTCTGAATTTCTGTCGTATGCGGTAGCTGTTACGTGCTTTAGTGTATAAACAACTGCTTCACAAAAGCTTGTGATGCTCCTTCTGCCAGGAAGACTTAAAAGCCTCTCACTTTGCTGTAGTCTTGCCGAGTTTGTGAGAGTTACACATCAGCTGCTGTTTGCTCAACATTTGCAGGGCTGGTAAAAATCCACCCTGAGAACAGGATCTCTTGGTGTGTCTGGCTCCCGGGTCTCCGCCCGCGAACCAGCCTCGTGTTTTATAGACGCCCGTGAACGTGAAATACGAGGGGGAGCAATAGGAACACGGCCTGTAAAAAGTGCCCGACCGAAACGCTAAGTGTTCTTTGCTTCGCTGGACAGGTGACGCCGTTCCAGAGCACTTGGGGTAAAACAGCGCCAGGAGATCGGCCGCGGTCTTGTGGCTGTAGAAAATGAGCCCGTCCTTTGCCAGGCACGGTTTCCCCCGGTTGAAAACGAGCATGTTCACATATGGCTGCGTTTCCCCGCTCTCAGTGCACATGGAATCATCCGCAGGTATTTGCAGAGAATAAATTAGCGATATTTGTGGAAGATACGAGCTCAGAAAAGTGTCTGCCATGGAAACCGGGAATGGAGCTGCTGCTTTAGGAGAAAGGCAGCGGGAGCTGCCGGGATGGAGCGTTGTCTTGTGAGCTCATCTTGTGCCGAGCGGTAACAAACGCCCGTGCTCCTCCGGGCTGCTCTGCCCCTTGTATAAATGTAGCTGCCTTGAACTCTGGCGCGATGGAGCGCGCCTCGTCCGTCTCTTTCCAGCGACTTTTGTTCATATCAGTCTTTCAATGCTGCTTTCCCAGTAATGCCTAGGAGGAATGATTCATGTGTTGGGTTGGAGTGCAACTTCAGACAAGGTGCGATTTCTATCATAGTGCTCCTGCTACTATGGTATAATTGCTTCGCGAAACGCAAACGCTCCATTTCACACATAAACGGGAGGATTAATTCCTATCCCCACCCTCTCTGCAGAGCAGCTCAGCCGCATCCCTGATTGCTCCTGACGAGATGATGGGTGTGGAGCGGGGACGGGCGGGTTTGTGCCGAGGTTTGGGGCAGCTTGTCCAGCAGCACCGCGTCCTGGCCCGCGGCCGTGGAGCCTCTGGGGCGGAGGTTTCTGATTTACTGCGGGGCGAGCCCAGCCCGCGGCTCCACGGCCAGAGCCGGCGGCTGCCGGAGGGAAGGGCTGGAGCGCGGTGACCCTCGGCCGGGTCTGCGGGCCTGAATACACCCGCAGGCGGCTCAGCGCAGGGCTGGGACCTGCCGCAGGATCCGGCTGCGGCACAGGGCACCTGGAAACCCCCAGAGCACGGGGGAGGGCAGGACAGGAGCAGCCAGTGCCCTTCATGCAACCCCCTGCAGAGAACTTGGTGTGCGTTTATGTAACTGTCCAAAATCACTCCAAAGAAGGGAATCTGGGCTGCCTTTGTGCTTTGCCAGGGCATGTTTTGCATAGCTTTCCTTTCAGCAGCCTGCCTCAGCCTGCTCGGCTCGAAACACCGCGCTGCTATTGAGGGGTGCAGCGTCGGTGCTGCAGAGACCTCCCAGCCATGGGCAGGTACTCAGAAACTGAGGCTTTGGAAGGATCCTGGAAGGCTTTGGGACAGGAGAGGAGAGTTAAATTATTGCCTTTTACGTGCATATATGTGCTTTGTCTTCAGCACATACACAAATCTAAGCATCTGCGATGCCCGGGAGCCTCAGGCCAGCTCTGCTCTCCCCGTCCTCTCCCTCGCCACGTGTACTCGGTCCTGGCTCGCTTGCAGCCTCCGCTTCTGCCGGGCGGCTGGACAATCCGACCCCTCCAGAACGCGGCTGCTGTGTTTGCTGGGAACCGCGTCGGAGCCGAAGCCGCGGCTGCGGGACGGCCGGGGGGTCAGAGGGGCTCCGGTTCACCGTGTTCCTCGCAGAGCCCACCTTCCTGGGGACGTGCAGCCACCCGTGTGCTGCGAGTGGCGGCGCCTGCGCCGCTCTGCCCGCCCGCGCTGCGTCCCGTGCTGGCTGCTGTGCCGCGCTGCACCTGGGCTTTCCTGCGTGTTTGCTGTCGGGTGGGTTTTCTGTGGTTATTGTTTCTTGAGTAAAGCATCGGGGAGCGTTTGTCCCATTTCTTATGGCAGGATGCCCTGCCCTTCTCTCACAAAACCTGAGAACTCAGCGTGGCCGTGTGTGCTGCCCGTGACCTGTCCCGTGTCCCCAGTTCAGACGTGCGGTGCACTGGGGTGGATTTCAGCAGCAGTTCTGCTGCAGCTCAGCTGAGGGGAGGTAAAGACGTTTCTCAGACAGTCCTGCTCACACAACAAAGGAGAAAAAAGCTGCAGGGTTTCAGACAGCAAAGGCATGATTAATGTGGTTACATCCATATGAAAGTTTTAATGGGGGAAAAAACTGTGCTGTGTCTGTTCAATACTTTTCTTTATCCTGCCTATGAAAACGAAATGAGATGCTGGTTTCTGGGCTGCTGAGGCGGGTGTTGTCGTGTCGGGCGCAGCCTGCAGGGCGCTAGTTCTGCCGTGCAGCCTCTCGCAGCCCAGGCCAGCAGGAGCGTTTCTGTGGCCATGGGCCGCAGCTCTCGGCTGTGCCAGCGCAGCTCTCGGCTGTGCCAGCGCTGCCCCCGGCTGTGCCAGCGCAGCTCTCGGCTGTGCCAGCACTGCCCTCAGCCCGCCAGCCCAGCACCGCACCCAGACCATATAAGAGTAAAGCCTGTGGAGTTACTGATAATGAATGTCTCCTCGTTTCTCGTAAATTCTCTGCTAAATGTACGATCACTGAGTTAATAATGCAGTGGAGGACATAATGAATAGCCAGTTACAGTAAGTAAATCATGCCTGTTAAGAAACAGAGCAGAAACAGAAACTTCTGGCCCTTTTAAAAGCCAGAACCGTTTTAAAGCGGCCCCGTGTCCAGCAGAGCTGCGGACACTGGGACACGTGTGCTGTCGCGGGGCCGGGGGACGGGACAGGCTGGGTGTTGGGAAGTCACGGGCAGTTCCTCCTCTTGCTCGAGGCTCCCCAAAGGCGCCGTGCAAAGGGACCCCCAACGCGCGGTGCTCGCCGTGGGGCGGACGCGCTGCTGATGGCGCGGGCGGCAGATCGGCAGCCAGAGCATCTTCCTCCTGGGTCAGCAAGACCGCTCATGGCAATGAGAGCTTAGACGGTCAAGCACGAACAACCTTTTTCTTTCTTTGCTGAGTTTCCTGTTTGATCTTCCTGAGGGTCCCCGAGCAGCCTGGCCAGCGCAGGGCCAAGGCAGAGCTGGCTCCAGCTGTCAGACGGCTCATTGTCTGCGGCTGGGACGGGCTCACGGGAAATCCTGCCGCGGGGCTGGGCCGCGGGGCTGCCTGGGGTCACTGGCGCAGCCCAGCCCACGGGTGACAGTACCAGACACACGTCCTGGTGCTAAGTGTCCCCCTGCTCATGGCTCTAATCTCTGCCCAGCCGCTTCCTCTCTGCAAAGGGCTGGCAGACAGGATGCTGCCTTTGTCCTGCTGCGGGGCCCTGGGTGTCCCCATCACTCCTGGAGCCACGGTGGCTGCAGCCCAGGGCTGTGCACAGGGGCAGTGCCGGATCTGGGTAGATGTGCAAAATGTCCTGGCACAGCATCCTGCGGGAAGCCAGCTCTTAGAGTGACGGGGATGCAGGCAGGACGATGGGGATGCAGGCAGGACGGTGGGGATGCAGGCAGGGCGGTGGGGATGCAGGCAGGGTGGTGGGGATGCAGGCAGGGCGGTGGGGATGCAGGCAGAGCGGTGGGGATGCAGGCAGAGCGGTGGGGATGCAGGCAGGGCGGTGGGGATGCAGGCAGGGCGGTGGGGATGCATGCAGGGCGGTGGGGATGCAGGCAGGGCGGTGGGGATGCAGGCAGGGCGGTGGGGATGCAGGCAGGGCGGTGGGGATGCATGCAGGCTGCTGCGGAGCAACGGGGCTGTTTCCCAGCTCCAGGCCGTGGGCGGTGACCGAGCCCTCACCATTTTAACCTTCTGAGGCAGTTTTCAGCTCTGATTTGCACATCGCAGTGCTGGCCTGTGATCCACCCAGGAGTGGATTAAAGGGCATTTCCCGTGGTGAGGAAGGAAGCACACGCTGTGAGCAGAGGGACCTGAGCTGGGTGCTGGCTCACAGGGACAGGCTTTGCCAGCAGAAAACCTGCAGATTTAGGTTTAGTCCCTTAATCTTGTGGCAAAGCAAAGCAGGCGCGTGGCACAGGTCGCTCCCGGCCCGGCCGCAGTTCGGGGAAGAGCAGCGTGTACCTGGCAGCAGTGTGTACCTGGCAGCAGCGTGCACCTGGCAGCAGCATGCGGCCGGGGCCTGGGGACATGTATTTGAGTGGCGCTGAGAGAAGAAAGCTGGTAATCAGAGCTGCTGGAAACACCCAGCCCGCGCCTTCGGAGGCTTACCAGGGCACCAGCCAGTATGTGAATGGTGTGGGAGACGCGCTGGGAACTGCGGTGTTATCAGCCTTGTAGTTGATTCCTCCAGTAACAAAAGAGTTCCTTGGAGAAAACAGATGGTGTTTGGCTCCCGTCGCCCTCTCCCCTGGCCTGGCAGCTCTCGCTCGGTACCTGCTGCAAAACCAATTTCTGCCATGGCGCTGCTGTCACCGGGCGGCTCTGCAGCCGAACGCTCCGCAGGGCCGTCCTGCTGGACCACAGGGGCTGCTGTTGCTTACCGGCTTTTGGGGGGCGGGTTTTCATGCTGAGGCATCGCGGGGGTTTGCAGGAGTGTTGCACAGGTGTCATGCAGATTTGTGTGGGTGTTGCACAGGTGTTGCAGGGATTTGCTTGGTTGTTGCACAGGTGTTGCGGAGATTTGCAGGGGTGTTGCACAGGTGTTGCAGGGATTTGCAGGGGTGTTGCACAGGTTTGAGACCCGCGCAGCTGCTGGAGCCGCGTTGGGGCTGTTCGCAGGAGCGTTCGGGCTGCGGCAGGTTCTGAACCGCTGCGGTGGCTGTTCTCCCCAGCCGTTGCAGGCGGCGGTGCGCGTCAGCTGCCGCTCTGCCGAGCGCCCGCAGGGCTGTAAAGCCCATCCCGGGGACAGAGGTGACACTGGCACAGCAGTTTCAGCACCGGTCTGTGCCGGGCAGAGCCGGGGAAGGGAGAGTCCCGGCCCCTGAGTCACGGCGCGCGCAGCAGGACACGGACCCGCTCCGTCCAGCTCGGGGGTCCCCGCCTCCCCAGCAGCAGCCCCTGGCAGACTTGTTTAGCTCTTGCAGTGATGCCTTCTAGATGTTTCCCGACAACCGCACTGCCTAATTGTTATAATCGCAGTGACTGATGCCTTGTTTACAAGGGAGCCTTGTCTTTGTTCTCGAGATCTGCCCTTGAATCCTTGTCAAGTGTCAGTGCTAGTTTATGGGTGTTTTGGTCTGTCTGCGCCAGGTTATTTATGCAAGCAGTTCAAACGAAGAAGAACGGTTCTAGGACTGCGAGCTGATTGCAGCTCTGTGTAGGAGGGGAGGACGGCGCTGTGTGCAGGTTGGGCAGGGCCGGAGCAGCACGCGGGGAGGCGGAGGGAGAGCCCCCATGCTGCTCCAGCCCCGGCCCCTCTCCCTCTTTTATCTCTTACATAAGAAACCCTGAAAAAGAAATGGGTCAGTACACATTTTCAATCTTGCTGTCGTCCTGGCGCTGGAGCTGTGTGTGATGTGATACTCCACGGCCTTGGCCACATCACCCAATGGCTGCAGCGTGTAATTAATGTGCGGAAACGCCAGCGTGGGGCCATATGCATTTTCCTTAATACACGAAGGGGCCATTTAGGTGGAGAACGCTGGGTAAAGCAGCTCTCGCGCGGGTTGTCTGATGCTGATCTGAGAGCATCCAAGCGCCTGGGTCGCTCCGACCTGCTCGCTTTTGCCGCGAAAGCGCCGAGGAGGAAAAGCTGAGCAGCACTCGTGTTTTGGGGAGCAGCGCTGCTGAGGGCTGGGGGGGCAGGGAGAGGGGGCAGAGGAGCTCAAGGTTTGGGTGTTACGATGTGTGTGGGTCACTGCTGTGCGTGGCTGGCGCCCGCTGGCCCGCGGGCAGCCGCGCTTCAGACCGCGCAGGAGGGGCTGCAGAGCCAGCGGTGCTGACGTGGGGCACAAATTAAAACCAAACACATTATTTATCAGTAAACAGCGTCGAGCATGACGTGGAGTCAACGAGGCTGGTGAGCACGTCTGCAGAGCCCTCTCCGTGCCGAAAGCTGAGTCAGTTCTGCCGCGATGAGGGTTGTGGAAGGAGCGTTTCCCAACGCTGTTTTGGGAAACCTCATGGAGAAAGTAAACACGATCCAGCAGATGTCTGACCCCAGACCCTGCCCGTCCGCAGGAATCCTCCCCACGGCGGCGGCCGGGGGACACAGGACGCGGTGCAGCGGAGGGGACGGCGCTTGTCCCCCCGCAGGGACAAACCTGGGGCGGCCAGACGTCCTCAGTGCTGCGTTTGGCCAGCACGGGGGTGAACAGCGAGTCTCTCGTTGAGCACGTGAGTTGGGAAGAGAGAGGATTAGTGGCGCTGCTGCCGGCCCCGCCGTGCCGGCCGTGTCCCGACTCGCCCGTCTGCTCGCGGGCGTCGCACTGCGCCGAGCGCGGCGCCCCGCGGGGACGGGGCTTCCTGGGGCCTCCCGCTGCCCCCAGCGCCACGGGCGGCTCTCCTTGAGGAAGCGGCTTTGATCAGTAGGAATTAAACCAGGAAAATATTTTCCATTTGCGTCATGACAAAACCAGCTCAAGCTGGGCGTGATTGACTGCTGAAAAACATCGGAGCAACCCCCGTGCCGTTTCGGAAGGCTTCCTACTGTTCTTGCGTACAGTAAACACCGAATATATTTAGCAGCAGAGCCCAGCATGAGACCACCTCTTTCTGCAATAATAGCAGTGCCTTGTCTGCTTTGGTTTTCTCTTTTCCTAAGGAATCGGTGAGGCAGAGCTCTTGGGGAGCCGGGTTCCGAGGGGTGGCCTCACGCCTTTGTTTGCCCGTGTTTACCCGCTGTAGCAACCGCGCTGAGTAACTCTGCAAACAGGCGCAGGGGCGGCCGCGGCGCTTCCTCCACGTGGCAGCGGTGACATGCCAGCAGTGACATGACCGCGGTGACATGACCACGGTGACATGCCACCGCGCAATTGACCCCGGCTGCCAGCCCCGACAGCCGCTCCCCGCCTTGGAGAAACCGGCCCTGGCCGCCGTTGCCCTCGACAGACCCGTCGTGTGCCCAGGGAATGGCAAACGGGCGCAGCGTTCCGCGCACGAGGCTGCGGAAATGGGGTCTGTCCGACAGCATCCTCCCTCAAGCACTGAAACGCAGAGCGGGTGCAGCGGGGGAAGAGACGAGCTGGAGGACGGGATGTTGTTTATTGCAAATCTTCGTGTCAGACGCTCCAGCTAGCCCAGCTGTCCCACATACCCTCTCTTGATTTTATACGTGCAAGTAATAGCCATGATGTAATTATTGGAAAACCCCGTATTTCATAATAATGCACTTTCTTCATGGTATTTATTATTCAGTTTGCTCTACGTATGATGCAAACTGCAGCAGGAAAAGGATGCTGGCAAGCGGCCTGTGGCTGCCTCGGGTGCTGCGGCGCCGTGTCCCCAGCACGATGGGACAGCCCCGTGTTCAGCACCTCTGCGGCGATGGCTTCGCAGTCTGTTCCTGACTCCGCTTCCATATTAGGTGTAATTCAGCAGCTTCTCTCTCTTCCTTCTGTGCCGTAATTAGCACTTTTTGGCTTGAGTCATGTCCTCTAATCACATCGGGGCAGCGGTGGCGCCCGCCCCAGTGAGGAACTCCCTGGGCAGGGAGCGGGCGCTGCTGTCGAGGGCCGATGTGCCGTCAGGTCCGGGCGAGCGGCAGCGCAGGGACGAGGCGACGGCGAGTATTCCTGTGCCCTCCTGGGCACTTAAGGAATGTTGGTCATGAAATATTTTATAGCTTACGAGGAGCTCGTCTGGGAGCCAGGACCCGGGTAACGGGGAATTTTAATTATTTGTATATTGATGGACATAATAAGTGTGCAGCAAACCACAAAGGGAAACCCATGGCTAGAGGGGAGAGCGAGATTGATCTATGCACAGTATGTTAAATAACCTAAATTGTTTGGAGCGTCTTCTGGCTCTGGTTCCAGGAGAAGAGCCAAGCGTGATAAATAAGATCGGGGTTGGGAAGTGTCTAGAATGCAAATGTTTGTATTGCTGTTCGATTTCAAATATTCACAGGGACAAAATCGGCACGAGTGGTGGCAAAGCTTGGCTGTGCGTGCCCGGGGAGGGGGCCCGGGACGTGCCGCGAGCGCCGGCGGCATCGCTGCAGCCCTTGTGCGGATTTGCCGCGGTGAAGGTGGCCCGGGTGAGACCCGGGTGAGGAGCCACCAGAGTACAAAGAGACTGAGGAGGACGGAAAGTCTGAGCAAGCGGCGTGGGTGGGATGATGGGCAGGCGCAGTGATCCTTCTCCATCACACGGGTCCAGCCGTCAGGCATCACTGCAATTAACGTTAATAAATATTAAGCAATCTCTGCTTAATAAAAGGGGTGAGAAGGAGTCAAGAGGGGGACTGGGAGTGCCGCGCCGGGGCTGCCGGGCGGCTCCCGAGCCGTGGCTTCGCAATGGAAACGTTTGCATCACGCTGCAGGGGCAGGGCTGCTGTTTGCGGTGATAAGGTGGTTTTGTGTGTGGGTGTTGCTGATTTGGGTCTGTCCTGTTGTTCTGGCTGTGGCCGAGGGCTGGTTTTGCATGGGCTCCCTGGCGGGTGTCTGTCCTGGCTGGCCCCGCAGGTACCGCCAGGTTCAGGACATGGCGCAAAACCCCCGTTCTGGTTTGTGAGCCGCCGGGACAGACGGTTCCGTCGCAGCCCAAGCGCAGAGCAGCAGGCCTGGGGGCAGCGGCTCCGAAAGCCGGGGGGGGGGCTGCTCTTTGCCTCTTTTCCCCTTGCTGAAAAATACATTCACTTTATTGAGGAGCTGCACGTGCCAGAAGGAGCCCTCTGGGGCCGCGGCCCCCGGGCAGGCAGCGCAGCGGCAATGCCAAGCGCCCTGTTACTCTCCAGCGTATTGTGGCATTTTTTACGCGTAGGTGTAAATTATTTAAATGCGATGTGCTTCTAGTCGTAATACACCTGAGACCTTGGATTTCTGTGTGTTGTGATCAGCGTTAGCCGGCAGCGATTGGGAAGCAGAGAGGAATGGAGGGCGCGGGCAGGGCTGCGCTTGCTGTGCCGGTCTGGGTGCCGGGTCCTCCCCGGAGCCCGTTTGAGAGGAGCTGGATCTGATTAACACACGTGCTGGCGCTGGGTGCGACTCCCACACAGCGTTTGGTAAAGCAAACCCAGCGTGGTGAGCCCTTGCAGTGTATTAATAGTTTGCCAACTTGGGAATGTTGTGGCCTGTTTCTGTGCAGTTTTATGCACCGTCCTCCTCCCCAAGCCGTGTATTGAAATGAGCGTGCCCACAGGTGCAGGGCGCTCCGTGGCCCCCAGAGCCCCCCGGCATCTCCTTTGCCATTCTGGGGTGGCCCAAACCCACGCTCCTTGCCCCGGTCCGTGTTGCTGTGGCTCGGGTGCGCAGCAGGAAGGGGATCCCTGCGCCGGCGTCGCTGCGGCACAGGCGGGTCGGTCTCTGCACAGCCGCGTGTTCCCGCAGCACCAGCTCCCTGCCGGTCCTGCCTGCGCTTTTCATTCAGCTGGAGTGATTATTTTTTTCCTCCCCTTTAAGTTTGCTGTTTTCCTGAAATGGTCTGATATGTAATAGAGCAAGACAATCATCAGAATGAAATATTTCCTACATAAAATATGCAGCAGCTATTCAAAAATGAAGATGGAGTGGAATGAGGGCTGCCAGGCAGAGATTTAAAGGTGCTGACATGTTCCCAGAGGTTGTTTACTGAAGATATCTTCTCCTAAGCCCCCGTTTTAAGACTGCCTTTCAAAAAAGGGCACAAAATAAAATTTAGTGAGGAGCTTTAATAATTCAAGCTGCTGCGAGCTGAGCTTTTTGTTGCCCCTGTGGGAACAAAGCCGTATTTCAAAGGACCTTGACTCCCTCCCGATAGTGCAGAAGTGGCACTGCCAGAGCTATTTTTGCGCCGAGACACTGATTGGGTGTGAAACCCGTCTCTGCCGGCCGTGCCAGCGAAACCCGGGCAGGCGAAACAGAGACATATGGCCTGATTCCCTGAAGATGCTGATTCTGAGGAACCTGGGGGCTCTCTCGCTGCAGAAGGGTTGGCTGCGGCTCTTGCTCCATCTGCTGCCGCTCCGGTTGCAGGCGGCTGCGCGCGAGGCCAGGGCTGCGCGCGGCGCTGGGCGCTGTTGTGCTGCGGGTACCTGGCGACGACCACGCACTTGTCTGACGAGCTTTTCCCTTGCTGACCCCTCGAGGAAGCCGTACGTACCCACGTCCCCTGCCACAGCACGCTATTGCTTATTGAGACTTAAGAAACTGAAGCCTGAGTGTGCCCAAATATTGCAGCTTTGTCCCTGTGATACCCTGAGCCCTTAATAAATCAGGAGCTGCAATGGAGTTGGCAATAGGGGATAGAACGTTAAGCACCAGCAGGTCTCCAGGTGAACAGCCGCCTCCTCCTCACCCTGCACTCTGCTCGCTGTCCCACCCCGGCGGGGCCGCGGGGCCCTCCCCGTGTGGAATTGTGCCCCACGGCAGCTGCAACAGCCCTGTCAGATCTCTGCCCATTATTCAAACCAGGAACAGGCATTTCAGCAGACAAAACCGTCTGTCTTGTATATAATTAATTGTGAAATGCTGGGCAATCAAGAGTTCGACTTTTAGGCTGGACTGCTTGTCATTACCAGCCCAAGTGTCAGGATCAGGCTTAACGGTTGATAAGAGTCTCCGGCTTGATGCTGACTTGTTGTTTTGGGGCTCACAGAGCCCTGACAGCCCCGGGGACATAAGAAATGTGGCACGTCTGGGTGTTGGAAGAACTGGGGTGGTTGGTGGGGGGCAGAGGAGCTGCATCGACTGCCAAGGGCTGTGGGTCACAGGGGGAAGATCCATCTTGCGACTCACTGCACCCCAGCACGCGCTGGGCCCAAATCCCAGCCAGTGTTTTGTTTTACCTGCCTCCCTGTTCCTCTGCCGCCAGGGAGCCGGCTGCGCAGAGCCAAAAGCAGCTTTCTGCCGCCACCTCGCGATGGAGAAGTGTGGGCATGTCGCGATGGGCCGGGGGACACGGCGCTGTGACGGACACAGGACCCAGGTTTGGGAACTGCTGCTTTATTAGTCTGGTAACCACTGGGTGTTATGGGAGCGAAACTGGTGGGGTGCAGCAAGCAGGGCTTGCACCAACACGGCTCTTCGTGGTGCCACGGAAGGGTGCTGCACCCATAAGGATGCTGCACCCATCCCTGTAACACAGAGGGATGCTGCCCCCATCCCTGTACCACGGGAGGATGCTGCACCCATAAGGATGCTGCACCCATCCCTGTACCAGGGGAGGATGCTGAGCTCGCTGCCTGCCCTGTGGGGTTATCCGCAGCAGCGCTCTCCTCCCTCAACAACACAGAGCACGTTCCCCACATCACAGGTGTGTGGGTGGGACAGGGGCTGCTGAGAGGAGGTTTGTGGTGAAGGTCGCTGCAGTTGGATTTTGGCTCATGCCCTTTGATCTCCTGCACCTGCTCTGGGCATCACTTTGCAAACCCTCATGGCAAGTCAGGCCGGTATCATCCCGTCGCTGGTGCTGTCCCTGACGCTCTTCAGGAAGCTGAAGATGTGGGACCCACCGGTCCCTTTGGCCTCCAACGCAGACGGGGGTTTCCCCGTGGAGGGGCCACCCCTGTCACCCCGCTCTGCCTTGGCTTTGGCCGCCGCGACAGCGATGTACTTGGTGACGATGGTGATGTGGTAGGACCTGAAGTCCGCCAGCGCAGACACGCAGCGGTTGAAAGCGGCGCGGAGCCGCGCGTCCCCGCAGGACAGGACGTGCTGCCGCAGCGAGGGCGCCCGGCGGACCCGCTCCACGAAGGCGCGGTGCGGCGGGGGCATGTAGTCCCGCATCCCGCGCAGGAACACGCCTGCAAGACACCCGCCCGGGCAGACACAAGATGCAGCGTCTGCAACTTGGTCCGTGATAGAAACCACCCAGGAGTTTGACCCTCTGCGGCTGTCCTGGTTTTGGTTAAAACAAGATCAGTTCTCTTAGTGAATTTCGCCTCCAGTTCACTCTGTGAGGGTGAAGCCCCACAGCATCTCTCCCCGGAGCCGCCTCTGTGCTGTCACCGTGCTCCAGTTAATTGAGAGAGAAAACCCATATTAGGTCAATGCTCTGTCAGGGCTCATCTTAACCCTAAAAGGCAGGTTTTAGCCCTTTTGGTTTCAGGTTGTTTGGGTTGGTTTGGAGGTTTGTTTGGGGTTTTTTTTTGCTAATAGAGTGGCTTTGCTAATTTCTGATAAATATTTTCTGCTGTGGGCCAGACTCATGTGAAGCCATGTGGATGGATGAGCCAAATCACCCTGCTCCCTCACCTCTGTACCTATATATAACCTCAGTAAAAAGCTGACATGCAAAAAGCAAAGTCTGTCCCTCTGGGAATTTCCAGCGGGGAGGAGGTGCCGGTCGGAGCCGCCTTTGCAGGCTTCCTCCCTAAAACCGGGCAGCGCGTCGGCCCGGCCGGCCCTGCGAGGGGTGGGGGCTGAGACGGGCGCTGCGGGGGTCGCTCTGGCCCGGCACACCCCCACCGCTCAGCCAAAAGGGAGGCGCGCGACTCACCGCTGTCCGCGCCGTGCCGGATGCCCAGCAGCTCGTCGAAGGCGTGCAGGACGGTGCTCTGCGCCGCGCTGCCCCCCGAGAACGCCAGGGGCTCCTCGCACACCCCCTGGTACACCAGCCCGGCTGGCATGGCCGGGTTGTCCTTCCAGCTGCGGGAACACGGGGGGAACGGTAACAGGGGGAGGGACCCTGGGCTGGCAAGACTGAGCAGAACCTTCCCGACCCAGTCCATGGGTCCCCGAGTCCATGGGTCCCCGAGTCCATGGGTCCCCGCCATGGCAGAGTCACCCAAACGCTCCTCTGAGCCCCCTGCAGTTTGGCTTTGTCTCTGCTCTTGTTACTCCTGAGATGGGGTCTTTAACGGCAGCACAGGACAGCCTGCCTTGTTTATTCCAGCAGAGAACAAGCCTGTAAGGTGATTCCCTCCCTCTCCTAAACCGCGTGTCCTCGGGGAGCCCTCCTCCCGCACCCCGTTAACTCAGAGCCCGTCAGCCGCCTTGTGCGCCTGTTGTGCAAAAATGGACAAATACTCGCTCACAAATGGCAGGAGGAGTTATAAATTCAGAGAGGTAATGTGCCTGGCACAAAAATATCTCTTGACCTTCTGAAGAATGCACCATTTCATGAAGCTTTCGGTGCTGCTGGGGCTGTTTTACTGGAGGAGCAGATTTTGCACAAAATGGAGAGAAAATAGATTCATTATCAAATACCATAGTATTTTTAGCTCTCCCAGGGCTGTATTTATAGTAACCTTTACTAGTGGGAAGTTCTTATAAGCAGAAGGGAATTTAAAAGGCATGTTTTTCCAGGCTGATGACCATCAAGACAAGGTCAGCTGGGATAAAAAATGAGAGAAACTTAATCAGGATGCATGGAGCCTTTTGACTTAGGAATGCTGAGATACGCTGAAGGGAACCAGAAATAGCAGCCCCTGAGAAGCCCGGAGCGGCTGGGGTGGCAAACCCGGCCGTGGGGCGCCCTGGCCCTGCCCGCCCTACCGGCTCCGGAGGGGACAGCGCCGCGCTTACCCAGAGAGAAAGATCCGGATCACAGAGTAAAACACGGCAGGATCCACATAATCTAGGAGGAAATCAGATCACAGCTGTTACTGCAGGCAAAAAGCTGTGATTTCCCTCTGCACCAGCGTTTCCCACATGGCAGCGCTGCCCCCGCCACAGCTAACCGACCCGAAGCTGTGCGCAGAGCAGGGCCGGCGCAGCGCATGGCGCTGGCGTCCCCTCCCCGCGGTGAGGTCCCCCTGGCACCCGCACCGGTACTCCGGGCTCGTTTGGGTGCTCGAGCCCCTCAGAGCATCCTGGGAGGTTCCCCTGCCGCTCCATCTCAGGGGCCACGCGTGAGCGTGTCTGTGCGAACACCCACGTGCGCCGCAGCGTGAGGACGCGCTGCCCCGGCGCCGGGGGCCGCTGTTACCGTGCATCCGTGCCAAGGCCGTGCTCATGTCCCCGATGGCCTCGGCCAGCTCCCGCAGGGCTCTGTGCAGGGTCTCCTCGTCCAGCTGCAGGATGGCATGGATGGCCTGGATGATCGCCTGCGAGAGGAAGGGGAGAGAGGACGAATGTCTGTGTGCACGGCTCTGGATCCCACCTGCGCCAGCTCTGCTCCTTCCCAGCCCGGCCCGGGTGCGTTCCGGGCGAGCACAGAGCTGCAGGACAGGGGAGGGCATCGCGTCCCCGCTCACCCAGCCAGACCCCACCTTGATCCCGGGCACGGCCGCCTTCTCCACCAGGAGGGTGACAAGGATGAAGCCGCGCAGACTCTCTCCCCCGGGCAGCGAGAAGATGGGGTCCAGGTTCCTACAAGAGCAGCTGCACGTGAGGTCGGGGGGTGATTGCTCAGGGTCTCCCCATGCACCTCAGGACCCTCTGAGCCCTGGGAGCCAAACCCTCGGGGCTGCAGAGCCTCTTCCCTGCGGCCCGGGCAGAGCCAAACCAGCACAGAGCAAACGGGGAGAGGGGCTGCTCGGCACGGGGGATCTAGACCTCCCCAGCACCCGCTGGCCCCGGCGTTCCGGCTCCGCGCAGAGCAGCGCGGCTCAGCCGCAGCCACGGCGCGCTGCTGCCGTTGCAGTGGCATTTGTGTGCCAGAGACTGAGCTGCTGCTGTTGTGCTCGTCTGTCACGAGATAGGTGCAGCCCGAGCAGAGCCCCGCAGTGCTGGAGAGCCAGGCCAAGGCAAACAAAACTAACACTGTTAGAAATAAATAAGCATCTTAAATACTTACTCAATTTCCAGAGGCCTGAAGGCATTTCGGTTGTTGCCAGCATATGCAAAAGAAAAGGAGAGAGAAAGCGAGATGTTATAAATTGTTTCAGCACCAGACCGTGCTCTGCAGGACACAAACGAGCTGCCGGCCCGTGCGCAGCTCCGTCCTGCGGGACGGCCCCGGAGACACCCCGGTCCCACCGGGCACCTGTGGCTGCGCCCTTGAGACAGACCCCAGCAACGGGGTTTCGGTGGGTTGGGTGACTGTCCCCATTGTGCAGGATGGGAACCTGGTCAGGCTCATCGCTGCTGCCCCGAACGTGGGAAGAACGGCGCTCAGCCCACCTGCGTTTGCCCGTTTACCCGTTGGGGTTCTTCCTCCTCCAGTTGGCCAACACCAAGTCTGCGTGGGTGAGGATGGGGGGCAGCCCGAGGGCCTGCGAGACCTCCCAGAAGGGGACAGCGACGTTTTGGGGCAGGACCTGCAGGGCACAAGGCACAGGAGAAGCCAGGGACAGTGCTGGGCTGGTGCGCTGTCGGGAGGGGTCACGCTCCTGCTGCAGCCCCGGGGAAGGGGCTTTGCCGTGCGGGGTGAGCCCCACAGACCACAAGGAGCTGGTGAAGTCGCTCTGCATTGCTCTCACCTTCACGGCGCCCTCCTCGCCCTCCTGCCAGAGGTAGCCCATGGTGATGAAGCTGAGCACCAGATGTGCCAAGTGCAGCTCGCGGTGCCCTCGGAGGTGCCGGGTGCTCAGCTGCGGCATCTGCAGGGACACGCTCAGGAGCCGGGGACACAGCAGGCGGCACCAGCATCCCCCACCAGCGGGCCGAGACCCTCCCCACGCTTCTCCTGCCTTTGCCATCCCCCTGCAGGATTTGCTGCTGATTTGCCAGGGGTGATAAGACGGGTACCTGGTGAACTTGAGAGCGGAGCTGGTGGCTGGTGACGAGCTGCGGCAGGTCTCGGGCGATCTCCATCCAGGGGCCGTAGGGTGCGGGCAGCTCTGCCTGGGGAGAGAGGAGGGGTGTGAATGCAGATGGCAGCGCGCAGGGACAGCAGGAGGGACAGAGGGCTCGGAGATAAGCCCAGCCCTGGGTAAACTCTTGGGAGTCGAGGCCGGCTGAGCGCAACACCCAAAGTGCTGCTCCAGCCCCCAGTGTGAGTCGCTGCTGGGTCTGGGCAGCGCGGGGGCCACGGGGGCACCGGGGGTACCGCTCCCCTCCATCTCATTTGCAGACATTCTCCCGGGCTGGGGCAGGGAGGGGAGCGGGCGCTGCTCGCAGCATCCAGCGTCCAGCCAGCCTCGCGCAGCGTGGCTAATGGTTTGTGTCCTGTTCCCCCTCTTGGAACACCAGCCTGCGTGACTGCAAATTAATGGGTGATAAAAAGCATCTGCTCGTCCGCACGAGCTCCCCCTGCAAGGTGAGCCCCGTCACAGATGGCGCCGCTTCCAGGATGGCAGATCTGCAGCCTGGCTGCTCTCCTCCCGCTCCCCAGAACCCTGTGAAGCCGAGGCCAAGGTGTGAATTGCAGAGCTCCTTCTCCTCTCCCCTGTGCTGCTTGCTGCAGCCAGCTTAATGACTTTTAAAGCAGGAGGTTTGTCCTATTAAACTATCTAACTCAAAATAGCACATGCCTTCCTTGTTGCTTTTTATAAACTCTCATAGAGTAGCACTGAATTGAAGCCCCACCAGGAAGGCACTGCCCAGCCCCTCTGCTTTCTGCCCCGTCTCCCGTGGCACACGGGCGCAGCGGCTCTTACCAGAGGATCGGGAAGGAGGAAGCCGAGCTCCTCGGAGAGCTGGAAGCTGCTCAGTGCCAGGGGCCGCGGGGTCTCCTCCGAGCCGTCACCGGCCTCCATCGCCGGGCGCTGCCGCACGGCCGGACGCACTGGGGCTGCCGGGACGTGCTGAGCCAGCGCCGTGCGCCCCTTGCCCCGGGGGAGCCGCAGTCTGGCTGCCCAATGGCCACAGTGGCCGAGCAAACACGGGTAAAGGTTGCCGATAAGGCACTGTTGTGGAGCAAACGTTGATCCCTGTCCCTGTGGGCATCTGCCTCTGGGGACGGCTCGGGGAAGCTCCTGTGATCCGCTCTTCCCCGAATCCCCTCGGAGCAGCAGGGAGGCTCCGGGCTCCCACGGGCGGCTGCACCAAAGGTCCAAGGTGCCGTGCGTTGGCTCAGAGCCGCTGTCTCTGCAGCCGGCTTTCCCCAGGGCCCCGGCAATGCCAAACTCAGGTCCTGGGTGCTGCCCTTGGTCTGCAGGAACCAAGCAAGAACCAGGGACTGTCTGTGTCCATATCTTGCTGGAGGCTGAAGAGCCTGGGGAGTGCCACATGGAGCCCACACTGTGGTACAGAGCCCAAACTGCGGTACGGAGCCCACACCGCGGTACAGAGCCCGCACCACGGTACAGAGCCCGCACCGCGGTACAGAGCCCGCACCGCGGTACAGAGCCCGCACCGCGGTACAGAGCCCGCACCGCGGCATGGACCTGCAGCCCCCACGGGCACCAGGTATGGCTCTGGCAGGGCAGATGTGTGCCAGAGGCTCTAGGAGCTGCCACAGCTCCTGCCAGGCTGTGTGTGACACCCCAGAAGGTGCCAGGGGGCCTTTGTCCCCACCGGAGTGATACATGAGGCACAAACAGCATGAGAGCCGGGGCTCCTGCGCTCCCTGGGGCTCACGGTGCTACCCAGGGATTACACAACTCCTCAGAGATCCCAGACACCTTTTATTGAACACCACCACCACAAGAGACACACTACATGTGGTTCCAGTGACCACCGCACAGGGTGCCGGACGCTTTGCCCTGAGCCGGGGCTGGGGCGTCCCCTCCGCCGTCCCGCAGTGTCCCCTTGCACAGCTCTCCATGGACTGTGACCCCGCGGCCGGACCCTGCCGGATGACACGGTGTCGCAGACCACACCAGCTGCACAACCAACAGCTCCGCTGCTCCGCGCCCCGCCAGGCCGTCCACCCGGCTTTGCTCCGCACTCACACCTCCTCCCAGCCAGCAGCTCTCGAGCTTCCCAGCTCAGAGCTCACACCAACTCGCTGCCGTCCGCTGACACCTTCCCGGCCAAGTGCCACCTCCGACGCCTGCTCTGACCCGCCACATCTGCAGGTGCTCGGGAGCCCACATGTCACAGAAACCCCCCGCCCACCCGTGGCTCCAACACCCGCGGTGCCTGCGGTGCCCCACGCCAGCTGGATGCTCCCACTGGGCCACTTCCCTGCCAACATCACGGCAGGTTTGTGCATTCCCTGTTCCCACTGCCAGCTCCACCGCCATCCCCACACAAGCCAAGCGCAAAGCAAAACACCAGCCACGTGGGCAACGACTTACACTTCAACATCCTTCCCTGCTGCTCCGCTACACACGCGACACCTTCCTGTCCGCGCTCACGTTGCCCTTGCGTTTCGACTTAGCGCGGGACCTAGAGGAGCGCAGCTCCTGTCACTCACAGAGCTGCAAGGAGCAAGATCCTCCTCCCGGCATTGCCGACCCCATGGCGGCACCGCCTCATCCCCGCTCGTCCGTCCCCGCCCCGGGCACGCTGCGCGGTGACAGCCCAGCTCTCCTGCTGCCACCGCCGTGCCACCCACCCACTGTCACCCCAACAGCCGCTGGTGCAGAGAACAAACTCACTTGTCTAGATCCAGCTTCTCCCTTCTCCTTCGCTCCAGCAGGACGAGCAAGAAGGCGAGAGGCAGGAAGAGGCAGAAGATCAGGGGCAACCACAGCTTCAGCAAGTCCTTGAACCTGGTGTGGCCTCCATGGAGGCACAGGGAACAAAACCACCTCTGAGCCCACCCTGGGACAGACCACAGGACCCAGACACTTGCCTTCATGGCCCTGCCATGGTGAGCCACCGCCAGAATGGGAATCTGTTGCCGCAGAACTGTCTGCGGATGGGCTGTCACCGCTCGCATCCAACGTACCTTTCTCCTGGCACATGGGAGGCTTCCAGCCGGGATGGCAATGGCACTTCCCTTGGTTATCACAGACCTGCGTGACAGACGGGGACGGGCAGGATTCACAGCAGAGGGCCGTGCCCACAGCTCCTCACGCCGGCACAGGCACAGGGCGCCGGCGCCAGGCAGAGCCCCGCGTGCCGCTCGCCCCGCGCTCAGCGCCGGCTTTGGCCTCGCCACCCCCGGGACGGCTCCTGAGAGCCAAACCAAGCACAGACAACCCGCAGCGCCCTGGCTTACGCCATGATCGTGGCAGTTGTTCTGTGTGTCACACGTGTTGTTGAGGACAGCGGCGGGCACGCACTGCTGGTTCTGGCAGATCTGCAGCACAAGAACACGGGCAGCCCCGGCTCAGCGGGTTACACACCCGGCTCCGGCTCCGGCACCTTCTGCCGGCCCTCCCTTCTCTCCGGGGGCTGCCACGCGCCCCGGATCGGCACCTTGCGGGTGCTGCAGATGGTGCCGTCCTTCACCAGCATGGGGTCCCTCTCCGTGAGAGGCTTCATGTAGTCCAGCGTCACACACAGCTTGTTCTGCACCCGCACGTAAATCACCGTGGCCTTCTCCTTGGTGAAGGGCTTGGAGCCCGGGTATTCACACACGAGCTTCCCGCAGCGGAGATCCCTGCGAAGGCACCGCGAGCAAAGGACGCGACAACAGCCACCCCGTCCTGCCAGCTCAGCCCCGCTGCTCGGAGAGCTCCAGATTCCCAGCACACAGACACAGCACCTACACCTGCACGGGCCCCTTCCGCACCCCCCTCAAATCACACGCTCCCCAACTCTGCACGGGTACGCCTCGCGCACCCCGGCACCGTCCTGCGGCACTCACTTCCACTCGCAACGCTGGTAACCGCTCTCGCTGGAGCCGCAGTGTCCCATTCTGTCCCTTTGGCTATTAATTTCTTCGTAGCAGTCAAAGGGCCCATCCTTGGCACCTGCAAACACACGGCAACGCTCGTGGCCTGTCCACGAGCCTCTCTCCACCCCGGGGCTGGGCAGCACCACTTCGAGCACCCGCTGCACCCCGACTCGGTGACACCCGGGGACACCCGCGCGCTCGCAGGCACCCGGAGCCGTGTCTGTGCAGGAGCTGCCAGGGTTTCCCACCTCAGCGCTTCCCTTCCAGGTCTCTGCATTTCCCACAGCACAGCCAGCCCCTTCTCCCGCAGCGCAGCGCCCTCACCGCGGCCAAAGACATCCTGGCACTGCTTGTCGGCCGTCTGGCAGACCCCGCGGTAGCAGAACGCGGTGTTCCTGTGGCAGGGGTGCCCGTCCATCACCCACAGGTCGGGTGTGCACTCCCCAGAGGTGCCGTTGCAATACTCCTCCAGGTCGCACTCGTCCTCGGTGCTGCTTCTGCACAACGTGCCTTTTCTCATAAACTAGAGGAAAGAAAAGAGATTACATTAGAAAAGAATTTCAACAGAATAGAGTTTCAACAGAATTAGGAGAAAAGAGAAGACGGAGAAGGAGAGGGGAGAATATTTTACAGCTGGGACATAAACCGCTGCCCAGCTGGGAAGGCCAAACCCGGGGATGCGCCTACAAGCCTCACATGTGGCTGTAAAGGCGGCATCTCTGCCACTGCTGTGGTTTGGGAGCTGGCACAATACCCGAGCCCTAAAATTCCCTTCCTGGGACACAAGCCCCTGCCTGGCCCCAGCCCTTCGCAGCGCTGCCTTCGCCTCCCGGCACTCGCCGGCCCTCCCCATGGGCGCGGCGGGCAGCCCCGCCAGCGGGACGCTCCGTCACCCCTTCCCCGTCACATTCCCGTCCACATCAGGTGTGCCTGTGAGCGGTGCCGGCGCGGGGCCGTCCCGCCGCACGACTCACCTGGCAGTGCCGGCAGCACGGTCCCGCCACACACTGCATCCCTCTGCGCATCTTGCAGCCAGTGGTGCAGCACGGGTCACGCTGGCATTCCTGGAGGTGACCGGTGGGGACAGTCGGGAGAGGTTCTGCCTCTCCGAGGGACAACAGGCAGCTCGGCTCTCCCCGCTGCCCCAGGGCTCCGCACCGACCTCTGCCGTGCCGCAGTCACAAGCCTCTCCCGGCTCCACCACCTTGTTGCCACACACGGGACCTTCATACGTCGCGTCCAGAGCTGGTCTGTTCAGCAGGCACTGCCCCTCCCCGGCGGCGAGGAAGCGCTGGAACTCTCTTATGCTGCAGTTGCTGAAAGCTTTCACCCCATTTGCGAGTCTGCAAGGCGAAGGACAGGGCTGCTGTCACCACGGGCTGTGTTTTGGGCTGTGTGGCTCCTCCTGCCCACCGAAGGTGTTGGTAACGTGGGGCGGCTGCTCCCCACGGCCCCCAGGAGCTGCCCCTCCGCCCCTGGACACGTCCCCTGCCCTGCGGTGTCACACAGATGGGCACCGCGCACACCCCGCGGGACCAGGTCTCTGGTGCCATCGCATCGGCCCCCGCCCGCGCACCGAGGGTCAGGGAGCCTTACTCTGATCTGTTCTGCATCACGCAGGCGGCCACGGCGCAGCGGCATGCCCGGGGCCTCTCGTACGCCATGCCCAGGCTGCGCCCCAGCAGCCGCGCCACGATGACCGCGAAGGTCTCCAGCGTCGCAGCGCTGTGGTACTGCAGGGGACAAGGAGCCGCCTCAGCCCGTGTCACCGCCGTGCCCCCGCACCTTCCTGCGGGCTCTGCTGGGCGCGGGGGCTCTGCACCCACAGCCCGGCACCCGGCTGCTCTGGGCACCTCCGCAGCCTCGCCGGGGGCTCCGCTCCCACCCGGAGGAGCCTCCGCTGCCGGGGGCACTGGGGAGCACCTCACCTATGGGCACGGGAGGTTACGGGGACGGACAGACAGACAGCTCAGTGTACCGTACCAAGGCAACCCCTCCAGCCTGGTTTTTGACGCACGCTTTCCTCGCAGAAGATGCCCCTACGTATTGGGACTGATTCCTGTAACTGGGAACAGACCAGACTCGGTCCAACACATGGTACTAAGGGCACCTTCATCTCCCTTTTGTTTCCACACTGACACACCCATCCTGATCTTACAGAAATAGGAATGTTATGTCCTGCAGCTGCAACACACGATGCACATTTTTCCACTGCAAAAATTCCTGCAGCATCTCCTCAGCACTTCCAGTGGTTGGGATTTTGTTGTCTTCTGTCCAAAACTCCAGAGAAGACAGCACTATCGTCACATTGAAGTGAGAAAACATCTGCAGGAGGCGAAGGGCACAGCTGGTGCACAGGGCGCTGCAGCCTCCCGCTGCTTTGGCTGCGGGCTCTCATCTGCACCATTGCCGCGCTCTTCCCGCGCATGTTCAGGATGTGACCCAAGCCACTTACACTGTTCAGGTAGCTGAAAAGCTGCACCATCTTGGCTGTCACAGCATCCTTGTCTGCTCCCATATAGTCATACTGAAAGGCAGCAAACACAAGAGCACGTCGGGGCACTGAGCAAGGCAAACTCCCCAAGCGCGCTGGCTGCGCTCCCTGCCACAACGCGCCCTTGTCTGTGCCCAAGGGACTTAGTTCCATTGTGTGGAGGCTCTCAAGCCTCATGCAAATCGCCCTCGACGTTCTCGTGCAGATACAGACTTGCTGCACACAGTTTTTTCCACAGGTAACAATTCACCACGGAGAGGATGCAAAGACTTACCAGAAGCTTGTCCAAAACTGCGTGCATTTCCACATACCGTGAGGAGCTGCTGACAGCTTGCTTATTCTTTGGGAAAAACAAATAAAAAAACAAACTAAACAAAGAAAAACAGACAAAACCAAACCACAACAAAACGAAACCATCACACATTGGTGCGGAGCTGCTGCGGTTCTTAGCAGCTCTGCAAAGGAGACCTTGAGGTCGGTTACTGCCCTTCAGGGCCACGTGAAGCTGCAGGACGAACAGCCCCTGGCTCGCATCATCACAACACGACATCCTCGTCCTTCGGCTGCACATCTCCCGTGTCCGCGGCCACCGCCCCAGCGCAGGGACGCGCACTCACCTCTGTTGTGTTCTCCGACTTCAGCAACACCTTCCCGGTCCAGACAAGAGAGCTGTTGTGCAGGAACAGCTGAGTCACTAGGTCTTCTTTCACCATGGGGTATACAAGGTGCTGGTAGTCCGCCGAAGCCTCCAGAGGCTTGATCCCGTAGCTGACACTCATGAGCTGCAGGAGCCCGCTGGAAAGCAAAGGTGCAGAGCAGCAGGAATGGCTCCTGTGCCACCTCAGGACAACACGGACAGCGCGCGGTGCCCACGAACGCCGGTTCCCCACGCAGAGGCAGCCGCTTTACCTCAGGCCGGCACAGGCGCTAAGTGCCACGAGCGAAATGGAGGAGCCCTCGATGCTGCCTTCGTAGAAGCAGTCGCGCTGGAAGGATCATGTCAAGGGCTCGGTGCCTTCTCCCCACAGACCCGGGGAGCGCTGCAGCGTGCAGGCACCAGACCTTGCAACCACCTGCACTGCGGCGCCTGTCCCCACAGAGGATGGGCACACAATGTGTGCAGGGACGGGCACAGCCCCGTGAGCTCCTCTGGGAGCTGTGGCCAAGGGTTTGGTGCCTCGAGAACGTTCCAGCTGGCACCGTGTTGGGGAGAACAGGGCTGTATTGGGCACTGCTTGCAGAGGGGACTCTGCTCCACACGGTTCTCCTGGAGCCCGTCCACAGCTCCTGTGGAGACGCTGGGCGCAGCACACAGGAACTGTTACCTTGACATGAGCCAGTTCAGACTTCGCGAGTCCCCCTCGGCCAACAGTGTAGATCCGGAAATCCTCTGGCAAAAACACTCTGCGTGCAAAACAGATGACACCCTTGCTGTGGGCACTGTGGCCACACATGGTGGCCACTGCACAAGGCAGTGGCCCTGCCCGATCGCCAGCCGTGACCCTGTGCAGCGCTGAGGGCTGCAGAGGGGCCGGGGGCTGCACTGCCGGTCTGCTGCACCCCGCTCACTGCTGCGCCCCGCTCACTGCTGCACCCCACTCACTGCTGCTGCACCCCACTCACTGCTGCACCCCACTCACTGCTGCTGCACCGCACTCACTGCTGCACCCCACTCACTGCTGCACCCCACTCACTGCTGCTGCACCGCGCTCACTGCTGCACCCCACTCACTGCTGCACACCACTCACTGCTGCCGCAGCTGCACGGTGCGGGGCTGCTTCTCGATGTGGATGATGTAGGTCCGGGTGCGCAGAGGAACCCTGGGAGCCGGCTCTGCCCTCACCTGCAGCCCCAGCAGCCCCAGGAACCCCAGCAGCCCCAGCGCCGTCCTCATTTCCCCGCCAACGGCCCCACCTGCCGGTAACGGCCCCGCACACACACCCGGACACGCGGCTGCACCCAACGCCTTTATTGGTGCCCGCGGCGCGGCCCCGGAACCGGCCCCGCGCCCTTCTCCGGCCCCGCGTCCCTGTGCAGCCCCGTGTCCCGCTCCCGTCCCGCGTCCCTCTGCAGCCCCGTGTCCCTGTGCAGCCCCGTGTCTCGCTCCCGTCCCGTGTCCCTGTGCAGCCCCGTGTCCCTCTGCAGTCCCGTGTCTCGCTCCCGTCCCACGTCCCTCTGCAGCCCCTTGTCTCGCTCCCGTCCCACGTCCCTCTGCAGCCCCGTGTCCCTGTGCAGCCCCGTGTCTCGCTCCCGTCCCACGTCCCTCTGCAGCCCCGCGTCCCGCTCCCGTCCCGCGTCCCTGTGCAGCCCCGTGTCCCTATGCAGCCCCGTGTCCCTGTGCAGTCCCGTGTCCCTCTGCAGCCCCACGTCCCGCTCCCGTCCCGTGTCCCTCTGCAGCCCCGTGTCCCTGTGCAGCCCCGCGTCCCGCTCTCGTCCCATGTCCCGCTCCGGTCCTGTGTCCTTCTGCAGCCCCGTGTCCCTTTCTGGCCCCGCGTCTCGCTCCCGTCCCGTGTCCCGCTCCAGCCCCGGCTCCGCATCTGGCTCCAGCTTGTCCGTGTCCAGCTCCGTGTCCGTGTCCAGCTCCGTCTCCGTGTCCGCCTCTGTGTTGGACTCCATGTCCCGGCCGCCGCCGTCCTCCTCGGGCGCGGGGCTGCGCGGAGCCCCGGAGCGGCGCCTCAGCCCGGCCCTGCCCGCCCCGGTGTCCCCGCAGTGTCCCCGTGTCCCCTCCCGGCCCGGCCCCGCCGCCCGCGCTCGCTGCTGCACATCGCACGGGGGGAGCTGCGTCGCCGTCTTTCCTGGAACCCGCAGCTCCCCCGTGTCCCGCTTTTCCCCTCTACAGTTCGTTTTCCCCAGGAATTAGCAAACCGAAAGCCTCCTTCTTCCAGGTCTTGCACACAGGCAGCACTGGTGCCAGGAAACCCACCCTTGGGTTTGCTTCTCTTATGTTTGTATATTTTGGACATCTGTTTGCTTGTTTCTTCCCTTGAAGACCAACAAACATGTCCCAGTTTACCAACAAACAGTTGCTGTTTCCCAACACCACTTCCTGGCTCTGCCCAGCTTGTAAATCCCACTCACCAGCTTTTCCAGTAACTCCGTGCTCCCACTAGCGCCTGCCCATCTCCCCCCCGGATGGAGGATCTGCATTAGGTAACTAATACCAGCTTACCCATCTGTTTGCTGTCCCCTCCTCGCGTTTTTCCACTGCCTCCACTTGCAAATCGCGATGCCGCTACAGGACAGAGTGAGGAAGAGGATGGCGAAGCCCAGCAGCAGCCCGTTCCTCAGCATGGCCAGGCGGGATCTTTTGGTGCCATCACCTGGGGAGAGCAGCGCGGGTGGAGCTCCGGGCCGGGCTGGGCGATGCCACGGGCCGTCTGCTCAGCCGCCAGCCTGACCAGCTGCGGGAACTGCCGGCTGGCGACGCCACGGGGCACCCGGAGCCCGGCTGCGGCACCCACTGGCACGCGACCCCCTGTAGGTGCTACCGCGAATAGGGGATCCCTGAGTCTTGCAGTAAGGCGGCTTCCAGCCCGGGTCACAGTGGCAGTTCTTCTTGTTATTGCAGACCTGCAGACACCAGGGTGGGCAGAAAACACCCCTCATTGCAAAATCCTCACTCCACTATTGCCCGCACCCCTGCACCCCCGTGCCACGGTCACAGCCAGCCCATCAGCACGTGTGACAGGTCACAGCCTGCATCCGTGACACCCGTGTGACAGGTCACCGCCAGCACCCGTGCCACCCGTGTGACAGGTCACCGCCAGCATCCGTGCCACCCGTGTGACAGCCCCGCTCTGCCTGTCCCCGTGTCCCCGCTCTGCTGTTCACCACACTGCCTCCCACACAGCAACACTGACTCTTTCCAACGCTATTTCAATTATGTGCAGTTAAATCCTCTCTAGACACTCTTTTTCCAGTTTTCTGCTCATCTAGACAAGCACACGCTCCACGCTCCTTTATCTCACTTATTTTTCACTTGGAATAGCAAGTAACTTGGGTAATCTCACGTAATTGCTCCCATGGTGACGCGTCACCGCGCGATGATTCCAGCGAACAAGCATTGCCCCACATCACAGGCCCAGCGGTGCACGGCCGAGCCCCCGTGGGATCTCGCCAGAGCCGCTCTGTCCTCAGCAGTTTCCACCAGACCCCCAGCACCACCTCTGCTGCGCCGCGGGCACTTACTCCATGCCCGTTGCACTTTTCCCGCGCGTTGCAGTCGTACTTCAGGACCGAATGTGGGTGGCACGTGCCATTGATACAAACCTGAAAGACCAAAGGGACAAAAATCCTGCTGGGTGCTTTTTCATCACCCTTTACCATGCTTGCCATAACTCTACAAAGGATTCATAGCCTCAAAGAATGATTAGAAGTCGAAAGAGCTGGTAATAATTGCTAAAAACATAAGTACAGACCACCTTAACTCACACTGCAAAACGGCAACGACTTCTAGGGCTGTTACAGTTGTGATAATTAGATGCCATTTCCAGATGCTCGTGCACCATTTCTCACCTCTGCTGGACCACATTTCGTGCCGTCTTTCACCAGGAGAGGATCCGGCAGTGTGGGGTCACGCATAAAATCGAAAGATACGCACAGATGTTCTTGCACATGAGCGTAAATTATGGCACCTCTGACTCTTTTGAAGGGAATCCGATTCGGATACGTACATACTAGCTTTCCACACGCCAGGTTCCTACAAGATTTGTTAGCACAACAAATTAGAGCGGTACGCACAGCACCTGAGGGATCGCGGTGCTGGAGATGCTGAGGTGCACAGCGCGGGGAGGGCAATGCACACAAAAGGAAAACGGGACATTTCAGCTGGGTGTGCGCTCAGGTTTCTCTGCAGCACCGCTCAGTGAACGCCTGGAGCGAACACGGCAGCTCCATTGCACCCAGCAAAAGGAATACATACCCAAGGCAGCCTTCTCAAAGTTATTACTTGCAGCCACAGTAAAAGGAAGCACAAATTAAATACATATTCCCAATTCAACACTTTGCATTCCCATGAAACCTACAGCCAGGAACAGGGCTTGTAACCGCTCTTCGGGTCGTTGCCACAGTGCCCGAACCTGTCCTGCTGACTGTTGACCTCTTCATAACAGGCCAAAGGAGCATTTTTTGCACCTGCAGGTTTAGGAGAGAGGGCGAGCGCGCACGGCGCAGATCCCGCCGTCTGCCCCCCGCCAGCCCTGCGGCTCCGGGTTTGCGCTGGGGCCACCAACACCACCAGTTACCTGTCCCGTAGAGCCGCTGGCACTGCAGGTCGGGCGAGCGGCAGCGTCCCTTGTAGCAGTAGCCGGTGCCGCGCTCGCAGTCGTGCCCGTCCTGCACGTACAGGTCGGGCGGACAGGACGCGGAGGAGCCGTCGCAGAGCTCGGGCAGGTCGCACTGCGCGTCGGCGGGCGGGCGGCACGGCACGTTCTGGCGCTTGAGCTGGGGGCACAACGGGCTCTGCTCGGCACCCCTGCGCGGACACCCCTCCCCAGGGACGTTCCTCCTCACGGGGACCCCGGAGCTGAGCGGGAAAACCCTTCCCCGGGAACCGCTGCCATTGCCCGGCGGGAAGCTTGTCCATTCTTCGTGTTATTTCCCCAAAAATAAGTAATGATCTTGCGATAATCATAAAAATGTGCCTTACCTGACATTTATCACAACACAACCCAGAGGAGACAAAGTGCAGCACAAATATCATTAAGATTTTTTGGAGATGCCCGTCTGAGCAAAACCAGAGAGCTGGCTGGTGGTGCTGGGACAGGAACTGCTGCTGCTCCAAGGGTGACAAACGGCCTCAACCTCTGACAGTGCTGAACACACCTACCTGGCACTTTTCACAGCATAATCCCACGGAGCACTTCACTCCCGGTTTGAACGTGCACTGAGGAGTACAGCAGTTGTCTAACAGACAGCTCTGCAAACACACTGGCGATCACTGTTTGCTGCAGGATGACTGAGCCCCGTCCTCGCATCAAACAGCGCTCGGAGGGGCCGAGAGACGAGCAGAACGCTGCACGTGTGCTGTACGCAGCCCGGGACAGGCGGCACCCACCTCGGCCGTGCCGCAGTCGCACTGCTCGCCCGACTCCACCACGCCGTTGCCGCAGACGGTGGCTCCGCGGTAGGAGAGCTGGGGCAGAACCTGCCTGATGAACGGGCAGTCCCTGTTGTGCCTCAGGAACTGCGCAAAGTCCGCCACGCTGCAGCTGCTGAAGGCTTTTGCCCCACTGGAACGTCTAAAACAAAGCGATGATCCGTGCGCATGGGCAGCCGTCTGCTCGCGTTCAGTCTCCCACCCAGCTGCCGGGGTCCCGTCTCCCCACCTGCCCCATCCACCGCGCCCCGACCCACTCACAGCGCCTGGGGGCTCATGACGCAGACGGGCGCGGGGCAGCGACACGCCGGGGACCTGTCGTAGCCGAGGCCCAGGCTGCGCCCCAGCATCTGCGCCAGCAGGATGGAGAAGGACTCCAGCGTCACGGCGCCCTGGAGCTGCAGGAGAGAGTGGGGCTGTCCGGCCGCTGTCCCCGTCGTGACCCCAGCGGGGGTGGGACACAGGCGTCACCGTCCCTGTCACCGTACCACGGCCACCAAGCCAGACGCCTCCCTCCAACACGCCTGTCCTGGCACCATCGCACCCACGAACGCCGCTTGCTGCCGGTACCTGGAACGCAGGGACGCCCGTCGCTGCCAGCCCGGCCAGCTCGGGACATCACGCTTGTTTGCAACACTGCACCACAATGCCACTTGATTTTCACAAGAGGGACCACGCTCACACAATGTCTGTCGTTCAAAGGTGGGTGAGTCTGAGCAGGCTGTTAGTCTGCTCTTAAATAATGCTGACGATTCGTTCTTACAGGAGCAGGTACGGCATTTCGTGCGGCTTCACAACGTCGCTGGTCCTCTTCCACTTCAGCAGCCACGCCAGCGCTTCTTGTCCAGCCACCATGGCCTTGAACGTGCTGTTGTCCATCCAGACCCCCATGGAGGACAGCGTCACCGTCAGATTGAGATACCTGAACATCTGAACGTTTAAGGAGAGAAGTGGCTGTTCCCATGTGCTTCATTTCAAGCGCTGTTTATAACTGTTTGTTCTTATTAGCACATAACAAACACCTACATCAGGAAAGACTTACGCTGTTGAGCAAGCTGGAGACCTGAGCTATCTTCTGCGTCACGACATAGTCGTCCTCACCCAGGTGCTCGTACTGAAAGACGACATGAGGTTGTCTCTCATGTCTTCGGGATGCTGAGGCACACGGGGCAGCTGCCGCCCACCGACACGCGCCCCGCGGCACAGACCAGCGGCACCACGCGGACACCGCGGTGGAGCTTCGGCACAGCAAGGGCAGAGAAAACCAACACAGAACAGAACTGAGTGGCGCAGACTTACCAATGCCCTTTCCAAAATGATGTGGAGCACCAGCTCTCTCTGGAACTTGGGCACTGGCTGGAAAAAAACCTTCACCATTAATAATCAATTTCTCCATTTCAGTCACGAAGCGTAAGGAGTGCTGACTTGTCTGGGACAACTCTGGGACACCCACACGAACTCCGCGGTGAAGCAGCCCCCACGTTGCTGCCAAGCGTCTGCAAGCTGGAGGGAGAAATACCCTCGGCTTTCACAGACCCGTCAATAACTCCCGGAGCCCTTGCGATGCCTCTTGTAGGCACTAGATGGGCAACCCCCGCGACACCCCATCGCGACACTGGCACTCCTAGGAGCTTTCTGTGTGACCGGACCCTGCCTCGTGTGACAGGGACATCAGCACCACCGCGAGAACCAACGCCAACTCACTTCATCATCTCCGTAAGATTCGTCCACCTCCTCCGTGGCCAGCCCCACCGGGTCCCTGTTGGGGTGGCTGCTGGCAAAGGTGGCATTTGCCACATTCTCGTCCCTCACCTGATACACGAAGTGCTCGAACACGGGAGAATGACCCAGGGGCTCGATGCCGTAGGTGACGTTCTCAAACTGCAGCAAGCCCCTGCCCGCGGGACGGCACCGGCCGTTTGCCACCGGGCAAGTGCGGCAGCGCCCGGCGGCACCAACGGCAGCGCGGGGGGGGCGGTTCGGTACCTGAGCCCCGAGCAGACGCTGAGGGTCACGGTGGAGCTGGGGAAGCCCTCGATGTACCCCTGGTAGTAGCAGCCGCCCTGCACCGCGACAGAGGACAAGGAGCCCCTTCCGCGCCGGGAAGGTGACTCCAGTAGGTGACAGCACAACAAGGACTTTGTGGACAATCTCTTTGACCCAAGTAATTACAAACAAAGCCCAGTGCAAGGATGTGGCATCCTCACGACAGGGAACTGCCCGGGGCTGAGCTGCACCGCCACGGCGGTGACTCCTCTGGTCCCTCCGCAGGACGCGGAGCCATGGTCAGGATTACAAGCTTTGAACTGAGCAAGCTCAGCTACTCCAAAAACCTTCACAAATGTGAATCTGACCACGCATTTGCAAGGAAAACTTTTTGTTTCACCCCAGCACTCCCTGCCCTGATCAGGATGCAAAACTGTGGAGAGAGGGCAAGCACCGATCCCCCGGAATAACCACCAACATCCCCAAAACACCCAGCACAGGTGCCCCAGAACAGTAGCACCAGGCAGGCCGGCATTACCTTGATATTGGGCGAGCTGGAGCGCAAGGATCCCTTCTCGTCATATGAGTAAACCTTGAAATCATCGGATAAAAAGAATCTGGAACAGGAAAACAATAAAATCCACTGGAAATGCTCTGTAATCCGTTTAGAGTTTCTTGAGCTTATTCCAGGTCGTGCAGCCTGCACCATTGCACTGGCAGATACAGAACCCCACGGCACTTGTGCGCATCGCCTGCGGACTTAGGCAGGGATCACCCGCAGGCAGGGATCTCTTTGCAGACAGGGATCGCCCGCAGGCAGGGATCACCCGCAGGCAGGGATCACTCGCAGGCAGGGATTACCCGCAGCCCCATCCCAGCACTCACCGCTGCCGCAGGCAGATGGTGTACGGCTTCCCTTCTATGCTGAGGACGTAGGACACCGTGTCCTTCCGAGTGTGAAAGGCAGAGAAAGGGAGAATCAGGAGCGCTGACCTCGCAGAACCGCGCTCTGGGGCAGCTGCAAATCCGGTCGCACCGCTGCGGCGCGGCACAGCCCCGCGTGCACAGCCGCTCGCGCACCAACGCCAGGTAACTTGGCTATTAAGTACCGTCTGTCCAGCTGTACTGGAGAGCACCCTCTGCGGAACCGTGGTGTGCAGCAGCATCTGCGAATCTAGAGAAAGAATTTGTTCTTACTTTTAATCACAGATTATCACCCCCCTGGCTGTGCCCATCAGCCACACCAGAACTACACACACGTGTGCCCGACACCTCTACAGCCACACGGACAGACGCCCTCTGGGCCCGCAGAGGGTTAGCAGCTCTACTTTCCCCCTGCTATCACTCACCCACACTTTGTTTTAAAGTGCACGCTTGCATAAAAAACCCCAAATCACTTCCTGCTGCCGGATCAGAGTCCAGGAGCACGAGCACTGTGTGATGGGAACGTGAGAACAAGCTCCAGCTGGACAAACCCACCTCGCATCAGGACCAGAAATGGGCTGGAGGAGCCAGTCACCCTCACACACCCACAGCCCCGCGGTAAACGTCCACAACACCTGCACGGTCCCTGCGGGCACCAGTGTCCCCGCGGTACAGACCCCGACATCACGCAGCTCCGCACGCTCGGCAGACGGACAAACCCACCCACCGCAACGCTCCCGCACAGACAAAGGTGTCAGCGGCGGCTGCGGCCCCGGGAACGGGGCTGAACGGTTCTCAAAAGCACAAACAGCCAGCGATCACCCTCCCGGTTTCTCCCGTGGGAGCTGGGCTGGGCTGGGCGGACAGTCCGGCCCCGCGTGTCCCCGCCCAGCAGGACGGACGATCCGCCGTCCCAGGACAGCCGGGTCCGACAGCAGGAACCCCGGGGCCGCTCCCCCCGGGCCGCTCCCGCCGGGCTGTCACCAGCCACCGCACCGGGCTCGCGCCCTGGGTGAGCTGCTGCCACTGGCCGTGACGTCAGCTTCCAGCACATGACGTCAGTTTCCAGGACGTGACATCACTCCCCAGCAGGTGTCCCTTCGCACGGGAGGGCTGGGGGCTCTGTCCCCCGGGGCTGCAGCGCAGGCGGGATGGGGGGCAGGCGGGATGGGGGGCAGGCGGGATGGGGGGCAGGCGGCGGGGCAGCGGGGGCAGCGGGGGCCGGGGCAGCCGGTGTGACTCACGCAGCAGCCCCAGCAGCGCCGCCAGCAGCGCCAGGCGCGGCCCCATCGGCGCGGCCGGTAACGGCCCCGCACACACACCGGACACGCGGCTGCGTCCAACGCCTTTATTAGCGCCCGCGGCGCGGCCCCGGGACCGGCCCCGCGCCCTCCTCCGGCCCCGCGCCCCGCTCCGGCCCCGCCTCCCGCTCCGGCCCCGCCTCCCGCTCCGGCTCCCGGCCCGGCTCCGGCTCCGGCTCCGGCTCCGAGCAGGTGCTGTCCTCCTCGGCGGTGGAGCTGCAGGGACACGGAGCGGTGCCTCAGCCCCGGGGCTCACCGTATATCCCCCCAGAACCACCCCATCCCTGGGGATCACACCTCGTACCCGCCGAGATCACCCTCAGCCCTGCTGAATCTCTTCATTTCCCCCCAGCATCACCTCAGCCCCGGGGATCACCGCGTCCCCATCCCGTGTCCCCATCCCGTGCCCTCCAGGAGCCTGCGGCAGGGGGTCCCCACTCACCCCTCACTGCTGGGGGGCTGCTGGCCGGAGCGCCAGCCCAGCCGCTGCAGGACGATGCAGACGGCCCCGACGAGGAGGAGCAGGAGGGTGCAGGAGCCCAGCAGCATCCAGGTCAGCGACATCTCCCCCAGCGCTTCCTGCTCGTTGACACCTGGCGGGGGACGGGGCTGCCACCCCCTGCCTGTGCCAGGGACCCCAGCCCGGCACCTGCCCCCGCACCGCGGTACTGACCCTTGTCCAACCCGGGGATGCTGCTGTCGATGCTGCCCCCGTGGCGCGCTCCCCACTGCCGGCAGTCGGGGGGCTTCCAGCCGGGCTGGCAGTGGCAGTGCTTCTTGTTGTTGCACACCTGGAAAGCCCAGGGCGGGTGCCAAAATTTGGCAATGAATTCATGCAGTGATTCTGCTGTCCAGACCAGCATCGGTCTCGCTGCCACCGGTCAGGCTGGGACAAGGCTACGCGCACTGACAGGCATTCGGGCAATTCAGGGAGCGTATCGGACAAGACACACACCACGAAGTGTGGGCTCTCATAGCCTTGAGGCGTCGAACACGCATGGAACACCCTCCTTTTTTCCCCCTCCATAAACCAAACAAACCACCAAATTCTCCGCTTAGGTGACTAAAGCCCCACTACATTTTGATAGGGGCTTTAGGACCATGCACTAGCTGACAGGGTCAGGATTTTGTGCAGTCTGAGCCCCGAACGGGTCTGTGAGCAGGACCCACAGCAGCCGTCCCCACGGAGCCACCCGCCCCAGTGACGCGCGGTGACTTACGCCGTGGCCGTGACACTTGGTTTTGCTGTCACAGTCGTACCCCAGGACCGCGTGCGGGTGACAAGTGTTGTTGATACACACCTAGAAAAACCAGAGCAGTTCCAGCTCAGTGGTTTCACCGTCTCAGCCCACCAGACCTATGTCCCAAAAGGAGTCAAAGTGTGCTATTACACCTCTGCAAGAACAACAGCAGTGCTTTGGAAAAGCTACGGCTACCTCGGGGTTGTCTAATGCGGACACCGTGCAAACCTTTAATGTCATGTTTGTGTGTTTCAACAGTGTTTGGGAATATCAAGTACACTCACACTGCAAAGAAGCAAGAACTTCCTGAAACCTTGTTAACAATTACAATTGGTACCTGTCATTTTAGATGATTATAAAATGTTTTCTTACCTTTTCATAACCACACTTTGTACCTGGTGGAATCACAAGAGGATCCAGCCTTGTTGGTGCATAGAAATAATCCAAAGAGACACATAAATCCTTGTTCACTTTGGCATAGCTGACTGCAGCCGCCTGCGATGTAAACGGGGAGCTGTACGGGTACGTGCAGATCAACTTTCCACACCTGAGATTCCTGGAAGAGCCATTTGCAGAGCATGTGTATCACACACACACATACACATACACATATATATATGCTGCCTGATAAACACTAGAAACATTGAAAAGCACAGCGCAAATCTGGAGCATCGCATGACAAGAAAAGCGAGCAAGGCTGGGAAGTCCAAGAGAGGAGCCGTGATGTGAGACAACGCACTACGAACAAGAACGAGCCCGTAGCCGTGCACTGCTCCGCGGATCCCAGCACCGAGCGCGGCCCCGGTGCCTCCCCGTCCGTGACGCCCCCATTACACACCCGTTCTAGGGGAGCCCGCTCCCCTGGGCGTACCTCCAAAGGCACCGCTTGAAGCCTGTTCTGGGCTGGTACCCGCAGTGTCCAAACCTGTCCCGCTGGCTGTTGAACTCCTCGTAACAAGCCACGGGAGCGCTCCTCGAAGCTGCGAGATTAGCAGTGATATTTATTATCACTTAAAGGAACACAAAGGGACATACCATGGTATCTAATAACTGCTTAATTTTTCATCCTGCTCACAGCTGAACACGGATGCTGTTCGCTAATTAGAGAAAACACCTGTCCCTGAACTGGCAAACCCGCATCAGTCCCGACCTCCCGAGAACAGGACTAGCGACGAGCCGGTGAGCGCCCCGGTAACTTCACTCACAGCTCAGGATTCGTCCTTTTTTTGTTGCTGTTTCCATTGTTATTGGTGAATAATTGAGGGAGCTACGTGCTACTGAAGTGCATATTAACCAGGTTGAAACCAGAGCTGGAAACGCTTCCTAGAGCCGTGTCCTCCCTGGGTGCCCCCGCCGCCCCCACCCTCCTGTGGGTCCCGCCCCCCAGGCAGCGCAGCCCCCGCTCCCGTCCTGTCCCCGGCTGCGGGGACACGGGCACACGTGTGGCAGGAGCGTGTCCCCAGCGCCCACGGCACACACGGGCAAGTGCCACCGCTGAGCCCCCGGCCTCCACGGGACTGCACATGGTTCGGGCTCAGGGGGAAGCACCAGAAACAAGTTGCCAACCAACCACAAACCCCCATTGCCACCGAAACCAGGATAAAAAGTCACAGCGAGACCGACCCGAGGTCAGGACCTTAAAGAGTAAAGACACAAACTGAGCATCACTCCTGCTGTGGCTGCCGCCCCCCGGGCAGCACCAGCGGCACCAGCGGCACCGGCGGCACCAGTTACCTGTCCCGTAGAGCCGCTGGCACTGCAGGTCGGGCGAGCGGCAGCGTCCCTTGTAGCAGTAGCCGGTGCCGCGCTCGCAGTCGTGCCCGTCCTGCACGTACAGGTCGGGCGGGCAGGACGCGGAGGAGCCGTCGCAGAGCTCGGGCAGGTCGCACTGCGCGTCAGCGGGCGGGCGGCACGGCGCGTTCTGGCGCTTGAGCTGGGGGCACAACGGGCTCTGCTCGGCACCCCTGCGCGGACACCCCTCCCCAGGGACGTTCCTCCTCACGGGGACCCCGGAGCTGAGCGGGAAAACCCTTCCCCGGGAACCGCTGCCATTGCCCGGCGGGAAGCTTGTCCATTCTTCGTGTTATTTCCCCCAAAATAAGTAATGATCTTGCGATAATCATAAAAATGTGCCTTACCTGACATTTATCACAACACAACCCAGAGGAACACTGCGCTCCTGGCTGGAACCGACATCTTCTAGTACAGCAATTATCCTTCAAGCATGCCTGAGGAACATTGCAAGACCACATTATTCTACTTACTTGTTCCCCTTGAGCTTTTTACTGTCAGAGGTCGTCCCCTTCCCCTCAACCCCAACAGGGGCACTGTCTCACAGAATAACGTGGGCAAAGCTGCCGTGAGGTGGATGCCAACACAGAAACCACCTACAACCAGACACAATCCTTGGGCTGGTCGCTACTTCACCTGCGCCCGTAGCCCGAGGGCTCACGCCTCTGAACATACAGATGACACAGACGTACAGACGGCACAGACGGCACAGACGGAACAGACACGGTGCTGAGCGCAGTGCCCGCGCACGCACCCGGTTGCGGCCGCAGTCGCACTGCTCGCCGCGCTCCACCACGCCGTTGCCGCAGACGGGCGCGCGCCGGTAGGCCAGCCCGGTCAGGCGGGGCCGGCTGAACAGGCAGGCGCCCCCGCTGTGCTTCAGGAAGATCTCAAAGTCGCTGACACTGCAGGAGCTGAAGGCTTTTGCCCCACTGAAAAAGCTGAAACAAAGCCGTTCCCCGTACTTGTCTGTGTTACATCTGCCCCGTTCACCCTCAAAATCTCTGCGCAACGCAGGGATTTGTTCAGGTGCTGGCCCGTGTGCAACGGTCCCCGGGTGTTCCCAAACTCACAGCGCCGCGGGGGTCATGATGCAGACGGGCGCGGGGCAGCGGCACCTCGCGGAGTGGTCGTAGGCCATGCCCAGGCTGCGCCCCAGCATCTGCGCCAGCAGGATGGAGAAGGACTCCAGCGTCACGGCGCCCTGGAGCTGCAGGAGAGAGCGGGGCGGTCTGGCCACTGTCCCCGTGGTGACCCCAGCACGGTGGGACACAGGTGTCACCGTCACCGTACCACAGCCACGGCGCCCGCCGCCTCCCGCTGGCACGCGCCTCCCGGGGTCGCTGAGCCCTCGAGCGCTGCCCAGTCCCGGTACCTGGAACACGCGTGCGCTCAGCGGCTGCCCAGCTGGGTCACCGCAGGTCCTGCGGGTAACGGGGGTCGCGGGTCTGCGCAGCCCGAGCCCCCGGTCCCGCCCCCCCCCGCAGCCCCCGGAGCCGCTGCTGGGCCAGGGCAGAGACTGCGGCCGCAGCGGAGCCACCGGCTGCCGGGACGGGCGGCACGATCGGGCACCGTCCATCACCACCGAGAGGCGGCTGGGAGGTGTGTCCGCACAAAATACTTCCAGAATAGTAAGGAATTGGGTAATATGTAAGAAATAGTTTTCTTTTTAATAAAACATGCCTTATGGGAAGCTTTATACTTCAACCTACATTGGTTTGACTGATTTCTACTACGTAACCTTTAACGAGTAAGAAAACGTTGATCTTACACTAAGAGATAAGCGATGTCATACGACGGCACAGTGAGATGTGACTGTTTCCACCGTAAAAATCGCCACAGAAGTTCTCGCGCTTCCCCTTCCGTCGGTATTTTGTTCTCCGTCCACAGCTCCAGGGAGGACAGCACGACGGTGACGTTGAGGGGACTGAACATCTGAAAGCGCAACAGGGGGAGCGCCGCTCGCACACCCCCGCGCGGGGTTACAGCTCCGTGCACAACAGACCGCGCCAGAAAAGCGACCGTCAGCCGCTGAGCTACACCCGCACCACACACAGCCGGCACCGCGACGGCGCAGTCCAGGACGCCTTAAAACGTGGGGCTGCGGCTGCCCCGGGGCGAACAAACAACACAACTTACATTGTTGACTAAATTGAAGACCTGGATTATCTTCTGCGTTGCAGCACTGGCGTCTGAACCCATATGGTTATACTGAAAAACAACCCAGGAGGACACAAACGTGGACAAGGCATTTACCAGGATGGAACAGCACGTCGCTGAAACGCTGAGATGATTGCCAGCACCCAGCCCGGTAACGTGGGCTGAAAATTCTCCTTTCTTTCTTAAAATCCATAGTACATGTAACTTTTCCAAAGGGAAAACAAACGCATTGAAAAGCCAGGAAATGGCACCATTTCTGTGCCCACAGAAGTCGGGCAAAACGAGGAGGAAACGAGTGGCACGAACTTACCAAAGCCTTGTCCAAAACCACGTACACCTTGAAGAACTTGGGAGCTCGTGCTTCAGCTGAGAGCGGCTGCAAGAGAAAACGGTGTCCAGTGCCGTTCGGTTCCGTGTTCTGCAGGCACCTCATTCCCGAGGTTGCTGCGCTGCTCCAGCGGCCGTGCAGAAGCCACGCTGGGGCGCTGCCCTCAGACCAGCACCAGGTACGAACTGGTACGAATCAGCACAAGGTAGGAACTAGTACAAACCAGCACAAGGTAGGAACTGGTACAACAGAGCAATTCTGACTTTTTCAGCAGCTGCTCTAATGCCTCCCGTTGGGAATTAAATGAGTAACGATCCCGGCGACACAATGTCATAAGCACCAGCACTGCCAAACAGCCCCATCTCTGTCCGGACAGACACCAGCCAAGGCTTCTGCGGGATCGGGCCCCTCCTCGTGTGACAGGGACACCGGCAGGATCGTGACAACCGGCACCGCTCACCTCGACGTACGGCAGCGCCTGGACCATCTCCTCGGCGTTCAGCTCGCCCGGGTCCCTCTCGGGGTGGCTGCTGGCGAAGACGGCACCCACCGTGTTCGCGTCCCTCATTCGGTACACGAAGTGCTCGAACGTGGGGGAGTAGCCCAGGGGCTCGATGCCGTAGGTGACGTTCTCAAACTGCAGCAAGCCCCTGCCCGCGGGACGGCACTGGCCGTTTGCCACCGGGCAAGTGCGGCAGCGCCCGGCGGCACCAACGGCAGCGCGGGGGGGGCGGTTCGGTACCTGAGCCCCGAGCAGATGCTGAGGGTCACGGTGGAGCTGGGGAAGCCCTCGATGTACCCCTGGTAGTAGCAGCCGCCCTGCACCGCGACAGAGGACAAGGAGCCCCTTCCGCGGCCCCCACCCGACACCCCAACACGTGTGCTGGGCGGCAGAGACACACTGCAACGCTGACAAAAACCCAGAGCAACCCAAGGTTACCTTGATGCGGGGTGAACCAGAGTGCAAAGGCCCCTTCTCATTAGACAGGTAAATCCTGAAATCATCAGACAAAAAGACCCTACAAAAGAAAGGCGTTAGATGAAGCACTTAGAGCGGCTCCTCCTACCCGGCTTCTTCAGGTCCTGCCGCCTGCGCCGCGGCACTGCAGACCCAGAACCGGTGGCACCAGGGATCGCGGGCACAGCGACCCCGACCCCTCCTCCACGTGCACGCCAGAGCTCAGCCCAGCGCCCGGGACAGGGCGCCGTGAAGCCGACTGACTCACTGCTGCCGCAGGCGGACGGTGTACGGCCTCCCGTCTATGTCGAGGACGTAGGACAACGCGTCCTTGTGCGCGCAGGAAGGGGGAGAAAGGGAGACTCAGAACCTCGACTTCAGGAGAACGTGCTCCGGGGGCAAGTGGAAACGCGGAGCGCGAGCACGGGGGCTCGGTGCTTCCCAGGGGCAGGCGCAGCCTCGGCAGTGCCAGCACCCGTGGCCTCCGTCACAGCCCCAGCGCACCTGTGCCCCCCAGCGCACCTGTGCCCCCCCGTGCCCCTGTGCCCCCAGCGGCCCCCGTACCGTGGTGTTTCCGGGCAGCAGCCGCGGGACCACGCGCTGGGGCAGCACCGGGGAGCCTGCAGAGAGACCCGGCGTGCTGAACCCGGGGAGCGGGGCCCGGGGCCCCCGGGACCCCCACACTCACACAGCAGCAGCGCCAGCAGCAGCAGCGCCCGGCGCGGCCCCATCGCACGTTTAACAGCCCCGTCACCCATTTAACGGCCCCGTCGCCCCGTTTAACGGCCCCACCGCACGTTTAACGGCCCCACCCGCGCGGGAAAGCAGAGGCGGGACCAGAGCACTGTACAAAACCTCAGCTTTATTGCTCGTTCTCACACGGGGTGGGGAACAGCCCTTTGCCGGAGCCCGGAGCGGCGCGGGGAGCAGAGCGGGGTGCCACCGTGTCCCCCTGCAGCGGGCACAGGGACAGGCGCACACTTACAAAGGGAAGTCAGTAGTCATCTCATTGTTCAACACATGTAAAATCCCGGCTATTTCCGCCCCCGGGATCGCAGCCCCACGCCGCCGCCCTCCAGCGTGGCCCCCGCGCAGTACAAAACCCCATCGAGTACAAGGCACCGTTTTCAGCATAGTTTGGGTTCAATACAATGAGGTGCATCCCTCCCGCTGGCTGCCCCGCGGGAGCTGCCGCCTGCAGCTGCCGAGCAACGGACAGACGGACGGACAGACAGACAGCCAGCCCAAACCGAGGAGAAGTAGGAAGTAATTATCTTGGGACAAACAGAAGACCCCTACAAGTATGTCTGGTAATATTCTAGGTGATGTTTTACATATTTTAATAGTGTTATAAATCTTTGTTTATGGGAAACCACAGGAGTTCAAGTATTTTATTACTGCAAATGCAAACACTATGTATATATATATATTTATATATGTATTTACAGAGGAAAATAATTCTTTTGGCGATACTATGGGGTTTTAGAGACTGAGTTTGCACTCGGGGGCTGGCACAAAGTGAAGAGCCAAGCACTCTTTCCGGTGCTTGTTCCATGTTAGCACGTCTGCGCACGGGGAGGGGGCAGCAGCGACCGGGCTCCTGCGCGAGGAGCTCCGGGGGGCCGGGGGGGGCTGCGTTCTCCGTGTTCTGCAGGGACTGCTGCTCAGGCTTCGGACTCACATTAAAACCTAAGAGCACCCTGGGTTTTAAAACTAAAGTATGGCCGTGCCATTTCGTACCTTGATTTTCATTGCCTGTTCATGGTATTAGTGGAAATTAGTAAAGGATTCTCGTTTAGCAACTCACGATTACTAATCTAAAACCATTAGTGCTCATACAGCACAGCTTACTGTCAGTCAGCATGAAAGTAGGAATTTAAGTGCATTATTACACATCAATAAACATATATACATGCATAAACATGTTTACAGTATATTTATCTTCCTCTGAAAAAGTACGCTGAGACCTTGTTTCACCTGTGCTGTCAATGTGGGAATGGATGACGCTTCCCAGTCCACGCAAAAGAGGTTTCAATTAAGCAGCCAGAACTGCTTGTTCTGAAATGAGCACAGGCGACTTCAGTTCTTCACTGCGCATTTGGAAACCAGACAATTTCGTTATCGGGGCTCATCGCGGAAAGGGGGAACCCAAAGCGACTCCCAAGCGCGTCCCGCTGGGCATCGCGCGCTTGCAAACGGCGCCGCGAGCGAGGGGCTGTGCGCCCGCGCCCCGCGGCGCTGGCAGAGGTATTGCGTTTGAAGGGTCACGTTCCTCGTTTCCGTATCTCGTCTGCCTCACCCCGGGAGGCCGGTGTCCGGGACGACCAGAGGGAAAACCACAGCGCCGGCCCCGTCTCGGTGAACGTGTCGGCTCACAGGAGCCCCGAGCCAGCAGCTATTTGGGAGGCAGCGGTGCCGGCCGGGACGGGAGGTAATGGGGTCCCTGAGGGGCGCTCCTCTGCTGCGGGGGCGGCGGCCTGCGGGGACAGAACCCGCTCAGTGCCGGACCGCGGCGGGACCGGCAATGAGAAATGAGAACCTTCTGCTCAACGCTAATGAGAAATGACCCTGGGCTCCCCCATGACATTCACAAATCAGCAAAATGACACATTTTCGAGTCATTTATTTTTTAAACTGCGTATTTTGAGAAGCATTTTATTCACCTGTGCGCAGGGCTAATCTGGCCCCAGAAAAGTGTTCTGAAACACGTTAATCTCAATGAGGCTGCGACAGGCGCAAAATGAATGCTGCGGGTAATAGCGCTTTAGTCCCCCAGCGTGAAATGAAGGAGAAATTTCTTCCAATAAAGGTCAGTCCCGCGTGCATACGGTACGTGATGAAACACCCCCGTGCTTACAGAAACGAAGGCAATGACAATCTACGTATATCAGCACAAGCGCCAATAGTTATTTGCAATAACTCAACCCACCTTGTCGGCAGCTTCTGCGGCTGCGGTGCCTGGTATTGCGGGGTCCTGTAGTAGGGCGGGTGGTAAACCTGCTGAGGATGCTGGTTAACCGGGTACGACGGAGCAGGAAAGGTGTTCGGTTCCATATTCTACGAAGAAAACAAAGCGAGAATGTTCACAAATATTCACATAGGGAATGGAAACATTTGTTTCCTCAGTTAAGTGACGTTTAAGGCCATATACAAATAAACCTGGGAAAGTCAGAGTTGCTCTTTCCTTCTGAGAAACTCAGTGGAAAGAAGCAGCAATCTGAAAAGTACTGCATTTTGGAAAAAGCAGAAAGGCCAATCATAACAAGCGCTTCATTTGTCCTGCAAAGCGCTCTGGCTGCTCGGTGCATCCGGAGAGAATCGGGCGCAACGGCGGGGCCGAGGGGCTGGCGGGGGGGCCGAGGGGCTGGCGGGGGGGCCGAGGGGAGCAGAGCAGGTGACCTGCTCGCCAGCCCAGCAACAGCCCTGGAAAAGCTGAAGCAGTGGGAAACGGAGGAGTTCTCCACACACACCTCGGGAAACAATCCTCCTCAGCCCAGAGAAAACCCGATGTGCAGACAAGAAGAAATAAAGTACCTTAGAAGCTTTTATTAGGGCAAAAATCACATAAACTGCCTCCCTTATGAAACAGGGAGCGAGCGAAGCGGCGGGAAGCACTGTTCGTACCGTGGGAGCGGCGCGGGCGGGGAACGGCGCGCCGTGCGGGACGCCCCGCGGCGGGAGGGCTCTCTGCTCCTCTGCTCGGGGGGGCGGCGGCTGGCGGGACCTGGAACGCAGGGACAGGGACGCCGTGAGCACATCAGCACAGGGACGCGCGGCCCACGCGGGTGAGCGACCGCAGCGAACGCCGCACGGCAGGATGACGGCATGGCCACGCGCCTCAAACCACACAACCCCTTTTCTGTTCGGGACTACGGCAGCTTAGTTTTATCACCTTACACCAAAAGGGGACCCAAAAATAAAAACCCACCGCCACGTGTAAACAAACGTCTGTGGACTATTTGAAAGGGCAGAGGAGGAGGTGAAAAGGAGACCGTACTTACGAATGGCAGCGTGACATTAAGCTCCTGTAGCATCGCTTCAGCCTGTCCCTCTTGGCAAACGCCAGAGCAGCAGCTGCGAGCAGCGGCAGCACCAGGAAAAAGAACACGAGCAGCCCATTCCTCAGCGAGGTGTCTTTGTCCGATGGGGACGAAACGATGGAAGAAAAAGCGTTATCACCACTTGACTCATGTAGCAGTGAATATTTGGTAGGACTGGTTCTACAACTATTTTCCATTTTCCATAGAAGAAAAACTAAAGAATCCAGTCAATCTGCAAGACACATGCCCACATATATTATTTTCTGATTGTCCTTTCACAAGGACTGTCTGGTCAAAGATGAAAGAACTGCACATGCCGTGAAACCCTGGCCTATAACAGCATATTGATTTACTAAATCAATACCTAATTTTTCTTCCACTACATTACTGCGAACATCTTATGAGCTCAACTGAAAAAGGAAAACAGAGCTGCTGCCCTCTGATCCTTAATCTCCCTCTTCTCCTGCCATTGTTTGCTGCAGGCGAAGAACCCGGGTTCTTAACCTCCTCTGCCTTTCTACATGCAGCAAACTTCTCCTCTGCGGGCTGCTCAAAACCAGCCTTTCCTTTCCTCGTGTGACGATCAATACAGCGGCGACTCGTCACCGTGCGCTGCCCGGGCAGGCGCCACCCTGCCTGCGCCGCGGTGCCAGCGGCAGCTCAGCGCTGCGTGTCCCCGTGGAGACGCACGGACACCCACACCCACCGACCTGAGCCCGCTTTTTGTCATTTGTTTGGCTCCAAGAACAGAAGGGGCTCCAGTTCCCAGCCCGGACCCGGAGGAGCCCAAGGGGGCACAAGTCACCTGCAGGCATTTAAACCAGCCCAGTTTCCAAAGCCTCCACTGGAACTGTTGAGAGAGGAGAGTGGCCAAGGGCCCCCCCGCGGCACCGCAGCCCCCCGGCAGTACTTGCCATGGTACGGAGAGCCGCCGTCCAGGCTTCCCCCGTAGCCCTTTTTGTCACAGAAGGGGGGGGCCCAGCCCGCATCACAGTGACAGTTCCTGTTGTTGTTGCACACCTGTGTTTGAACACAAACGTCACCATAAGCTCTACCAAAATATTCAGTTTCTATACATTTAAAAGGCATGTGCAGGAGCCACGACCATCCACCCAGCCCCTTCTGTCCCACCGGGCCTGGAGCACGTCAACCGGCGACTCAGCGCGGCACAGCCCGGCCAGGCGGCCGCAGTCGCGCAGCGCTACTCAGGATGAGCTCCCAGCGACCGGCCGTCCCGGCGGCGCAGCGACCGCGGCTGTTCCATTTCATTTTGTGAGATGCAGAGTTTCAAATTACATTAGTAATACTGGAAAAATTGGGAATTCTTCTTGCCTGGCAAAAAAATATCATCCTAAGAGCTTCAGTCAAATATGTGTTGATATTTGCTGTGGGCTGTCTTGCCCAGAGACATTTTATAGTGTTTTACAGTTAAACTAAAAATTACTGTCCGCCATTTTAAAACTTGCTCAACTTACATAACTTTGGCCCAATTTTTTGCTACTCCTAAAGCCACTTTTCCCATTAACAGCAGCTTTTCATGGCAAAACCCATCCCCAAGATCCCCATAGAACTTTCTTAATCACTGCACCTAGCACCATGATTATACCACAGTAGCTACAGTCTCAAACAGAGAAGGGGAACTTCCTAGGTGCAAAAAATGCTTTAGACACTACGGATTAAGCACAATTTCCACGTGTCTGGGTCAAACCGGGACCCTGGACTGAGAAGGCGTGTCTGTGCGCTGCACGTGACTGTCCCTGAGCCGCTGTCCGCAGGAGAAGCCGCTCACCCCGTGGCCGTGGCACTGCCGCTGCACGTCGCAGTCGTAGTTGAGGACCGAGGCGCTCACGCACTGGAAGTGCCGGCAGACCTGGGGGCAGAGACGCGCCGTGAGCCCCGGGCACGGCGCCCGCGCTCCCGCAGCGCTGCGGGCTGTCAGGCCAGCCGGATTTCAACCCAGAGTTGTCTTAAAGGCGCCTGTGTGTGCCCAGCTCCTCCTGCCCCCCGACAGAGCGAGGATCCTGGCTCTTCGTTTCCTTGGCCTCGTCTATAAACGAGAGGCTCACTACATTTCTTCCGCACATGCACTACGCAGTGTGGGGAACAAACAGGCTCGCTCGGTTCCGCATTAACTACCGGCACCAAAAAAATCAACGGCCATAAATACTCATGAAACAACGCAGCCGAAAATTATCCACATAAACCCCAAATTATTACTCTAAGAAATCACTTTTTACTCACTCATTACCTTTCCAGCACCACATTTGGTGCCTTCGTTCACCATTCCCGGGTCCGGGACATCCGAGCCCAGCTGGAAATCCACCCCCCAGCACGTGGTGCCTCCGACGGGAGTCAGGATAATAGCGGGCTTAATGCCAAAAACGGGCATGGCCTTCACGTTTTCACACTGCAGCTTCCCACACATGGCGTTCCTACAACATCAACACGCGAATGCTGTAGTGACACTTCAATTCATTCTGAGAACACTATCACACATGTGAAATTATCTTTTCTTTCTACAGGAAGACACAGCTCGGAAACAAGAACAAGGGAACTGGCCAAACACGATGTAGCTGGGTCTCGTTTCAGTGCTGCAAGAGCACGGACTGATCGCTTCCTTACGCTAACAAAAACACGGAGTTGCTACTCATTGTTCCGCATGTGTGCAGCACCCAAATAAGGATTCTCAACGACACATTCAGGAACTTTTGGATGCTGTGGCCTCAACTCACCAGCTGGAGCATTTCTTGTAGTCGTGCCCGTGGAAGCCGCAGTTGCCAAATCTGTCACCCTTGGAATTCACTTCAGCAAAGCAAACGTTGGGGGCCGCTTTGGCTTCTGCAAACACCCCCCGACAGAGGAACCGAGTTAAACAGGGAAGGACCGTCTCACACCACCACATCTCCTTCACCAGACATTCACCCTGCCACCCCCAGTGCTCTCCATGCGGCCTACATAGCTGAAGAACGCGGTCAAACCAGTAAAGAGCTGACACTGTCAGCACCACATAGTTCTGTGTTCGAAAAAAGAGAGAACGACAGTCACACACTGAGTCTGTGATACCATTTGATATTTCTGCACGGTTTTTTCCAGCCCTGTATATCAGCTTCACTGTAACAGGAATGATCAGTGCAAGACAATCACTCCTTGGATCAGCAGCGCAGCACTAAATGTAACAAAGGAAGAACGAGTGAAGGCTAAGCCATATAAAAACCTATTTCAAATCATTTGCCAAAGCCGGCTGGTCTTTGGGACAGGAAAACAAGTAAACATATTTTAAGTAAACTTAATGTATTCTTTTAGCTCTGTCTCCTAGAAAAACGTTAACGCTGTGCTCTCCCTTACTTGGGCCAAAGATGTCCTGGCACTGCGCGTCGTAGTACTGGCAGACGCCGTTGTAGCAGTACGCCTCCTCGTGGTGGCACGGGTGCCCGTTCTGCACCGTGAAGTCCGGCTGGCAGAACTGGGACGTGCCGTTGCAGTACTCGGGGAGGTCACACTCGTTGTTACTCGCACGACACTCGGTTCCCCGAGAAAGGAGCTAAACAGAGAGGGGAGGGAGAAATCGCATCAGGAAACTGCACGGGAAAATACAGACCTTACAGCAGACACGAACACTGCACCTGACGCACAATGCACCAGAAAGGGACCGATCTGAAGCCCTTGTGGGGGCTACACGCGTGCACAACTCCCTCCCACAGAAGCCCTGGCCGGGCCGGCGCTCTCCCTTTCCCAGCCACCGAGGAACACTTCCAAATATGACATCCGAGTCTCCTACCTTGCAGTTTTTACAGCAGTCCCCATAGGCACACTGAGCGCCGTACCGGAGTCTGCAGGTACCCGGCTCACAGCAAGGGTCGCTTTCGCATTCCTGAAAGCAGACGTGCTGTGAGTGTGCAGCAACAGCACCGCCACCGTGCACTGTCCTCCCCCAGCACCCGTTAACACCCGCCACAGACCTTTGGCGAACCACAGTCACACTCCTCCCCGGCATCCACCAGCTTGTTCCCGCAGTACGGGACGCTGTAGGTTTCGTCGGGCTTGGGAACGTTGAGCAGGCAGTTGCCTCCTTTGTTGAGAGTCAGCTTCTCAAAGTCCTCCGCGCTGCAGCTGCTGAAGTTCCTCGACCCCCTGCCACAGAGAACACAGCGCACGTCCGCACTCAGCCAGCCCACGAGCATCCCCTCGGTTTGCACAAGTGCAACACGTGCTTTCTCCAGCAGCTGCAAGCGTGACACGGCTCTCTGCAGGAGCACTTGGAAGGTGACAGCAACCTGCAAAGTCTGACCCTCGGAGCGGCTCTTCCTTTGTCACCACTTACGATGCTCCAGAGCTCATGATGCAGCTGCTCGCTCCGCAGTGACACACACGCTCATCGTCGTGGTTCATCCCCAGGTTGTGTCCCAGCTCGTGAGCCATAATCGACGCAAACATCTGTATGCTGATTCTTCCAAACTGCACAGGAGCAAACCAGAGGAGAATCAGCAGACAGCGTACGCTGAGAAAGTCAGTGTTTGCTTATGTGCCAAAGACACTCCTGTCACTCCATCTCTACATTGACAGATTCTCAGACCAGCTGTGCCCGCTTTCCAACCACGTGCATGTTATTTGATGAGTAATCAGAGCCCTTAAACATATTTGGGACAGTACCTGACGAGCTCTGCCTTCCAGCACAGCTGCAATACGAACACAAGAACTAGAGCTCTCCACACCAGCCCAAATCTCCTTAAACAGGCAAACTCCAATTCCAGCACTTCTGTCACTAGTCCAAGAAAACAAGATTGCTGGGATTGCCAATTATCTGAGATCAGCAACTCATTAACGCTCTGCAGTCTCACACAGAGAGGCTGGTCAGCCGCAGCGACCGCGCCGGCCCAGCGGAGCCCAGAGAACACCCAGAGCTCAGAACATCGGGGACAAATCCCGGCCCTTCCTGAGCGCTGCACGGCGGGCAGGGGCAGCTGGGCAGAGGACGCAGCAGACCACGGGGAAGTTGTGGTCCAGAGATCATGGAAGGGCCAGAAATGGTTGGGGACAACAGAAAAGCCACTTCAGCTTAGTTATGACAGATTGTGCACGACCGGGAAGATTTCTGGAGTGCAAAACCCTTATCTGGATCACATTCACAGTATCACTGACGGTATCTCACCACGTTGATGCCTCCCGCGTGGCTCTTGGAGCACACCGTTCCGACATAGGCCATTCCCGCCGTGCCGCCGAACCCCTTCTTCCTACAGCGGGGAGACAAGGGCAAAGCGATCACCACAACGGCACCAGCAGCACCAGCGGCACAGCCTGCGCGGCAGCGCCCAGCGCGCCGCTCTGCTCGCAGGGCACACAACACGCGCTTCCCAGCTCCCCAGCACCAACACGGGCGCGCTGCTCGTGCTCCCTCCCCTGCGCCGGGCTGCGGGAGGCGCGCAGGGACTCGCGTCCTGGAAGGGCAGACACGGCAGCGCAGGGAGATGGACAGAACAACGGCACGTGTCAAAGCACACACCACGCGCGACACACACACTGCAGAAATAACTTCTTCTCCATTAAAGCGCAAGGATCACAAGAAACCTTCTTTAAAAAGCTTAAGTTGACTTGGAGTATTTACACGAGTACATAAACCACAGCGGATCGCCCTGGATTCTCTGCTGAGACGCAGCGGCTGCTTGTGGCACCGCGGCAGACGGGAACAGGACAAGCGCCTCAGGAGCGGAGGGGAAGGAAGCGCCACTCACAGAACGAACTGGGCGCTGTCGTGTCGCCGGCGCTGCACAAGGTTCTTCTCTCGCCACTGCACAAAGTTTGCCAGCACGTCACCAGCACCTCCGTCTGTGCTAATTATGTTCTCATACTTCCAGATCTCCAGACCGACCAGCACAATGCGGATGTTCAACATGATGTACATCTGGGGGGAAAAAAAGATAAGTATTTCTGGAGACCTTCGGGTAAGAAGTGGTTTGGCATTACACGTCTAATTGCAAGAATCTACTTTTTCTGCTTGGGTTTGCCATTTCTTAAAAAGTTAGTACACAATCCGCATCACTGTGATTTCGCCTTAGATCAGCTACAGGATCAACGCCCAAATGCCGCACTATAAGAAAACCCAAAGCAGAAACGCTCCCACTTACACTGTCGAGGAAGTTTGCCAGCTGCACCATGTGCTCTCTTACTTCTGTTTCGCTCTTCCCAAAATCCTCAAACTGCAAGACAAAGAAACTTAGTCAAGAAGAGAAAAGACAAAGAGTTAGGAAAATAAGAACAAAACGTTTGAAGACTCCTGACATGAAAAACAGTTTTGCCTGGCTCCAAATCTTCTGCCAAGAAGACGCTAATCCAGACAGCGGCACCTTCATCGCTGCTGCTCAACAGACCTGCCGCGTGTTCTCCCCACGTCACCCGGCTCTTGCTGACAAACCCCCGTGTCTGACGGGTTCCCCTCTGCCCGAGCAGCACAGAGCGCGGTGCTGCGCCCTGCGGCTCCGCAGCCCCGGCTGCAGCGCCCGCGCTGCCCCGGCCCCTTCGGAGGAGTGACACACAGCCCCCACCTTTTCTTTATCCACAACTATGAACAGCTCCACGTATCTCGTCTGATGCAGGACTGCTCTCTTGCTCTGTGGAAAGAAGTGTTAGACAACTTTAATTTTACCAATTCAAGTGTAAGGGAAAAAAAATAATCGTCATATTTCACTTGCTAGAGCCAGTGGTTTGAGGCACACCCAAAGCACACGGTGCCAAGAGGAAAACAAGCCAAACCCAGGCTGTAATCCAACACAACGACAATTTCACCATGTTTTACACTAAAATTTAGCTGCACAATGCTTTCCTGTGTTTCAAAAGCAAGGAATCTTTCCACTTTCCACACAGGTTTCTTTGGGGAGCCACCGAACGCTTTTGTAGAGGAGCAGAAAGGTACTAACAGGGAAACGCCAACACGACGCTTTTCATAGTCGCTGTGGGGCTGTTCCTGCACAGCCGTCTCTGAACGACACCCCCCTCCACACCCAGCCGCTGCTCCCATTGTCAGGAGAGCAGGATCAACACCATGGCACTGCTGGCTTCTGGTGCAGTGCTGCGCTAACGAACGTCCCCGGCGAGGGCCGCGTTCCGCCATGAACAGCCCAAAAAGCTCTGCCCGTGAACACCCGACCAGCACAGCGGCAGCATCGCGGAACCACAGCCGCCTTGTCCAGGACCCCAGCCCCGCAGCAGCGCCAAGGCCCCCGAACCAGAGCCCGCCAGGTATGCGCTAAGCCCCAGGAAAGCTGATAAGCCGCTTCTGCACTCTCAGCCGAGCGCTCACAAAAGCCAGCACAGGCCTGCAGAGCACAGGGCAGCACTCACGCGCAGCAGCTGCGTCGCGTGGGGACGGGGGCTCTCGGCGCGCTCCCTTTCGCCATCCGCGGCCGCCACCCCACACGTCGTGGGCTCCTTCTTCACGTCATCCAACCGATACAGAATGTGTTCAGAGCCAGAAGAGGGATCCATGGGCTCAATCCCGTAGGTGATGTTCCCTATTGTCACCAAACCCCTGAAATACAGTAGAGCGTGAAAAATTCTTGCGCTGAGCACAGAGGACACTTACTCAGATTTTCACAGTAGAACAAAGGAACAGTTATTCTTTGCTAACTAAGGCGTATCTCAGTCCTTGCAAAGCAGCGTGCTTCATCTCAAGCCTGAAAGCAGCCTTTCACTGGACAGGGCCTCATAAATACACTAAATTAAACATTTTTGTAAGAGGCTGCAATGCCCCAGTAATTAAATCGCAAGCCTCGAGCAGCAATGTTTTAGTTCAAGTACACTATTGCCACTCTGGTGTTCGACATGGCACCGCAAAAAAACAGTGTCCCAAAACCTACAGATATTACCCCAAAGCAGAAAAAAATTCCCATCAAATTTGAAGCATACAAGATTAAGGGACAATTCTGTAAAATTTGCAGATACAAGATTAAGGACAATGCTGTAAAATTTACAGCCTAGTGTTTGACTTCTCATTTCTGCACTTTGTAGTAACCATCTACGCAAATCAGAAAATAAGCCAAAATTTGTGTCAACGGACAATGTAACTGTGCTCTGATTGTTCAGCGTTATTCAGCTTATTTAACGGCATCGCGAGTATCTGCCCGGGATGTGAATCGGGGGCAGCACAGGTCACAGCGGGCTGCGCGGAGGCACGGAGCGCCGCCGACCCCGCGGGCTGCGCTGGGGCTGAAAGCGGGGCAAGGACCGCGGGTGAGGTTCAGGGAGACCCGCGCGGCGCTACCTGAGCCCCGAGCAGGTGCTGACGGCGACCACCGAGTCCAGGGAGCCCTCCACGTAGCCCTGGTAGTGGCAGTGATCCTGCGCGGGGAGACACGGGCCGTCACACGCACCGCCCGCCTGCGTGCCCCCAGCCGCCCCGCAGCGTCGAGCCGTGCCCGCCACCCGCTACAACTGCGGAACACCGTGGGCTTCACGTCAAATCTTCTACACGCCTTCTCTCCGCAGTCTGTAGCTCCTAACGCACTTCAGCTCCACAACGTAACAGAATTCCCTTTGCCAACATGCCCCTGAGAATTCCCTCACCTGCCCTCACAGCCCAAGGACTCGGACACAAGGAGCTGCTCGGTCACCTTCAGCAAGGGTGTAAGATGGAAATCCTACCTGCACATCTGGACGTTCAGACTGCAACTTTCCCTCCTTGTTATAGGTATAAACTGTGAAATCTTTGGGCAGCAGTTCTCTGTAAGGAAAGGGGAGAGGGAATACGAGGAGCATTTCATGAAATGAATATTGCAACTAAACAAAGGAACATTCAAAAGGAAAACCCTCAAAAATTAACAAAGAAATTGTGCGTTTCCACAGCAAAACCCAAGATATTAGGCTGGCAGACCTACTGATGAAATCACATCAATCACCTCACTCTGGATAACTAAAACAAGCATCAAAACCAATTAAATTGTGCTAAAAGCTTGCTTTTATGCAGGAAAACATAATCATAGCAGTGCTGCACAGATCTGCTGCACGTGGTTCCCCTGCCCGGTTCCGGACGGCAGCGCACTGGGACCGTCTCCCACGACCACCGCTGCTGACCCCGACTGCAAACCCACTCAGCTCCCACGGTTCCGAGGGAATCCCTGGGGGCTTGTGCATTTAGATAATTACATCCCTTGCCTATGATTAGGGCAGTTCTAAGAAGCAATAGCCTGATAAACGGTAACTTGCTGTTGCTGCAAGTAGCCCTTTAAAAATGAAGCTTAAGCAGACATCTATATTGTCTGTAAGTTATGGTTATTAAGGCCTTGGGATACAAGGTCAGTTTCCTCATTTATTAGCATTCTTGTGCTACTGAGACAGGAAAGAAATCCCTAAAACAACACACAAAACCCAGAGGAAAGGGAAAATATTGACTCGAAATAGAGTTCGGTTTGTTTATTTTGAGCTGTCACCCGCTGCCCAAGCGGCACCTCCGCCATGGGGACGGCCCCGCGCTGCCGCTCGTCGGCCCCGCGCGTGCGACTCCGCACCCTGTGGGTGTGACCGCACTGCTCGGAGCGCCTCCAGAACCGGAGCGCACAGAACCTGCTGTCTGGACGCAACACGTGGGATTTAATAATCTAAAGAACTCATCACTTACTCGTTCTTTTCTAGATGTATTGTGTGTTCTTTTCCCTCTATCTCAACTGCATACGACACCTTGTCCTGGAGATAAAAAAAGTTGCATTTTACTCATGTTAATGAACACAATGCTCTTTGAAACCAACAACATTTTGGCAGAAAACAGCCTCTGAGAGCCCGATTACCGCTATGACTAGAGCATCCCCAGCACTGCTGTCACCCTCCGCAACCCGGGACTGCTCTGCACTGTCACCCCTCACAGACAGGGCTGCAGCTGCTGGAGATGCAGCTGATACCAATGACACGTGAACCGGTTCCCAGAGGATGCAGAACGCGGAGCTGCCCGTCCCGTCGCGCGGGTTCCAGGGGCGCCGGGGGCTCCGGCAGCTCCTGCAGCGAGGCGCTGCCACAGCTGCCGGGGCTGCGCGGGCTGCCCGCGCCCAGCGGACACGTCCACGCGCCAGGACTGACGGACACCGAGCTATGAAACCCCCTCCCACCCTGCAGGCTGCTCCAGGCGTGCGGGCCAGCCCGAAACCCCCGTCCAGAACCCGGCAGCCCCGCCTGGGTAAGCGGGGACCAGGCACATGAAGGAAGCGAATTCAAAATAGCTTTGTGGTTTCCTATTCCTTGTTTCCAAGAGTTCCACAGAAAAACTCCTGGTTACAGCTGGAGAGAACAGCACCGTTTGTTACTGAGCATTCCCAGTGAGCCGGGAATGTCCGGGTTCCACAGACCCGCGTCAGCCAAGTGCTGCACGCAGCAACCAGGGGCCTTAAACACTAAGCGGATAAGCTGAGTCGCATGAGCACCACATTAAATATCGCAGCAGGAGCTCCAGTCACCGACTGCAATAAACTGCAAGGCATTTTTGTTAACATTAAATTCTGCCAGTGTTTGTAAGATTTGTGACTAAACTAAATTCCGTAAAAGCAGCTGGTCTAATCCAAACACTTCGAAGTGCGCAGCCCTCGGTTACGTGGCTACAGCAAATCGATGCAGGTTGGCAGATGCTGCTGGACGCTGGCTGGTCCCAGCCCTGCTCACAGGGCTACAGAGCTGGCCCGGGCTGCCCAGGGCCCCCCGGCCAGATTTTGAGCAGCTCCCAGGATAATGATTCTACCACCTCTCCGAAACTCTTCCTAGTGCTTAACAACCCTCCTTATGCAACTTTTACACCCAGATCAAAAATCCCTTGCAGCAACCCGTACGCTCTGCAGCAGGGAGGTGTTTAGTGCAGCACAGCTGAAGGCAATGCTAGATGTAACGCGTTTTGTAAAGACGGATGCTTCTTTGCCCCAGACGAGTCCGGCAGCGTTTTGTGGCATTTCAGGTCACTTTTGGGTGGACCGCACTAGGACACAGACACCAAACGGAAAGCATTTTTAGGAGTGCCCAGTACCTGCGCCGAGGAGACACTGGAAGCCTCTCGCCGTTCTCTGCCCAACCTCTGCGGGACCACGACTTCATAGGAAGACAAGAGAGAAACCTGCTGGAAACCTAGAAAGCAGAGCAGAAACAACTCCAATCACCGTCTGACAAGTATCTGTCTCGCACGGCACCACCTTCCACCAGTAGCAACCGGAGCGTTTCCCAAAGCGGGTCAGCGCAGACAGAATTCGTCCAAGGGCGCGGGGAAGCGCCACAACCAGGCGTCCTGTGCTTTATATCACTCTATACATTGTTTGCATATGCAGCCTCAGCCAGATGCCCTGACTGAACAACCACCAAACCAAAGTCTACAGTCCAAGTTTCCTTTACCAGGCATCGGTTTGTGCAAGGAATTGTTCTATGTCGAGCGTGTAAACAACAACAGGCACGGATGTGAACGCTTCTCCCGCGGCAGGAGCCCGGCCCCGCGGCCGCGGCGGGACCAGAGCCGCGGCTTCAGCGGCTCACGGCGATGCCAGCGGTGAACTCACCGGAGCAGCCCGGCCCGCAGACGGGAAGGGAACAGCCACCCCCGTGTCACCTGTCTCCAGAAACAACCCCGCACGTCAGGGATGCGCATCCCTTTGGGGCACATGGACGCAACGCAGCACACCTGTTTGTAAAACAGCACTTTGGCCACACAAGCAGAGGAACAACATAGTGCACATAGCACAGCGGGAGCTGCATTAATTACAGTTGGAAAAAAGGTACCAAAAATCAGAGATAAAGTTCCTGAAAACAGTCCTTATGTTCACAGCAGCTATAACGCAGTGTGACAGCTCCCCGGGCTGAGAAGAGGGGAGGGAAGGCGGACCCACCAGAGTCCCCGCTCCCCAAATACCTCTGCCCACGCGCCGTTCCCCAGCACACGTTCCACTCACACCCAGTCCCGAGCTCTCACGAGTCGCTGCTCTGCACTTGTCACCTCCCGTTGCCACCCACGAGTGCCCTCGTTATTGGGGACGTGACCCTGCGGCACCCGGGCAGTTTCGGAGCATCTCTAAGGACACGCGCCACAGAGGCGGCCACGCTGGCTCACCCGCAGCGCTCCCCAAGCCGCGTCCCTCCCCAAAAGCTGCTTGGAAGCAGAAAACAAAGGCGTGAGCCACACGAGGCCAGTGAAGCTGGGAGGGGTTTCGGGAAGAGCCCTCTGGCCACGGACAGGCCCCGCTCTGTGTCACCGTCGCTGCAGGAGCCGCTGCAGGTACAGCGACTTCTCCCCCTCATTGTGGGCACAATTCAGCAGAGGAGGAGGGTGTGTTTGTCCTGACTAACACAGTGCTTCCCATTACAAGATAAAATATAAGGGTAGGAAGGAACCACCTTGCTTTCTACTGGAACTAAAGAGAGAAAAGTTAAAAGTTCAAACCGAATGCAAATAACTTTCAGTTCTCTTTCCTCTTCTGGCAGAAAATACCCTTTCTCCCCCACGTTCAGTACAGACCGAACTGACAACAAGGCTGGTGATGCGGAGAAGAGACACGCGTTTGTTCAGCCAGGACAGGGCAGCGTGCAGTCCGGACACCCATAGCACAACGTAAAGCTGGTTTAACTCATCACAATCACAGAAAGGTAGAAGTGACAGCAAAAAAACAAACGCAGATCCCCAGCTGTTTTCCACGTAAGATGTTTCAAGACATTGATATTCTGTTTTCCTAAGATACGCTATTTTTTGTAGCTTTTTCTCCACTCCTTTTGAGAAACTTCACTGTAATACAGTAAGTGCGGTTCTCAAGCACAAATCTTTCAGTAGCTTGCAGAACTCCCGGTGCTCAGGTTCCTCCTGCTCTGGCCGGGCCGTGCTGCACATCGGCACTGACAACACGCTGACTGTCATTCATTCCCGGGTGTAACGCTGGATGAGATTGTCTTTCCAAGGAGAAAAAACCCAATTTCATCCCCTATATGTATCTTGTCCTCATTAAAGGCTGCCTTTAATTGCCCGCAACTGGGAAGACGTGAGTCACAGTCCCCTCCCAGCCCAGCGCCACGGCAGGAATTGGCGCTGGCCCCGCGGCGTGCCGCAGCGTGAAATCACGGGAAGGCGCCGCGGCCGCGCCGGCTCCGCCGCCCCACCGAACCCCTTCCCGAGCCGCGCAGGGAGGCCGAACACGCACCCTTCAATGAAACAAACAGAAATGGGGAAGTTTAGACTGTAACACCACAGAACACACCGATTTCACCAAAACAAGCTCATCGCGCGGGCAGCCGAGCGGCTCAGACGCAGACAGAGCGGGGTGCGCAGGGAACCACCGCTCCCCCGCGCGAGGGCACCCAGTGCAGCCACTCCCTTGTTCTTCAATCCACCCGAACCTCCAGGGTGGGAAGGGGGCCAGGACCAAACCAGCAGCACACAGAATTAGGCACTGCTAACGCGTGCCTGGATTTGTCCTGTGCCACATCCACCCCAGGGACTACTGGCCACTCTACTACAAATGCAGAGCCCTGACGAAAACCATATTAAACCCAGAGCGCCGGTTAGCAGCGACGAGTTGTAGTCTTCTGTGAGCTGTGTGCACCGCTGAGTCAAAAGCTGCACACTGCTAAAGCATTAGATACACAAACTCATTAAATTACCATTGTTATAATCAATTCCAATTAACAGATGAGGCCGGCTGCACCACCCACGCGACACGTGGGCAGCAGCCCAGCTGTTCTCCTGCTCCTCCTCGGGGCTTTTCTTCCAGCTCCTCCCTCCCTGACCCCAGTGTTCGCGCCAGGCACGGCTCCGGTGTCAGGGCCTTTTGGGAAGCAGAAGATGACCAGCCAGCATGGCAAGAGAGCCAAGTTCATCTACTGACTGCCTGCTCACCTGGAATATTTGTTTGCCATTAAAGCCGGCAAGAGCAGTTAACTTAATTGCTCGTAGTACCTTACTGGAGTGCTGGATGTTAATGGGGACATTGAGCTCTTCTACAGCAACATTTCCCAGAGTTTTCTGCGGGTGGCACCGAACGCTCTGCTTCGGGCGGCGCGGCCTCTGCACCCGCCACCACAGCGACCACAGCGAGCACGTTCATGCACAGGACCCGGTGCAGTTCAGCAAACAAACTCTTTAATTTCAGCTTGAGAAATGAGAATGATCAAGACATGCAAAAATTACAAAGTTTCCCACTTCCTTTTTCTGGAAACAAAGCACTGCAAGGGGCAATGCTGGCTACACTGAAATTGTGTCTTTTTATTCTTCACATGGAAGAACTGACCACAGCCCCTCTTTTCCCTGCTGAGTGACGGTCCCCGATCCACTGCAGCCCGGGTGCGGCTGTCCTGCGAGCTGAACCAAGGAAACACCGCAACCAAACTCTGCATCTGCCCAGGAACTCAAACCAAAGCCTTCAGGCACTTCAAGGATTCCTTCAAGAAATGGTAAAGCGTGGCTACAACATCCTGATGTGGATACAACAGCAAGTACTGAGGAAGAGACCAAGCAGCAAAACCCATGGTCCCTGCCCATGGCAGTGCCACACGGCTTCTTCATGAATTTATACAGCCAGACGCTGAGGCCTCCTATGGACACAAACACGAGGGGAAAATCGACACTGTACACATCCCTTAAGGCTACACATTGCTATATGATTGTGTTCATTCAGGAATTTTCAATTAGCAGCTTCCGGTGACAGCCACGTCTGCCTCACATCCCTGTTTACCGGGAGCGCCCACAGCACTTACGTTCCAACCCGAACGCCGGAGATGCCTGGGACAAACTGAGACGGGTGACTCGTTTCTCCCCGCTCCTTGCACTCAGACCCGAGACACGCAGGTCTGTTGTCTTATCTGATATCTGTTCTCTTCCATGGCAGAGCTGGCACTGTCAGCTGCCACACAACTGGGGACTCTTGACCGGCGTTTCCTCCCACCCGCAGGTGGAACTAAAATACTGCTCCCCAAAACACCAACCAGCCCACTGGACGCACGAGCATCCGATAACCCCTAGATGCGCCGATAACCCCTAGATGCGCTGATAACCCCTAGATGCGCCGATAACCCCTAGATGCGCCGATAACCCCTGGATGTGCCGTTTGAGCCTTCTGTCCTGGCGGGGCAGCGCCCACATGCTGTGCCACGAGCCGCCTTTCGCAGCTCACACGGGCCCCGACACAGCACCCCACGCAGAGACACCCAACAGAGCGCAGCGCCCCAGCACCAACGGCGACGGGGGAGATTCCTCAGTCAGGGAGCCCTGGCTCTAAACCCATGTGTTAATGATAAACACAGAGGAGGAAAACGACAACAGAGGAGACATGTCTGCCCTTTGTGTATATATAACATCGGAATCAGCACCATAAAAGCCCATAAACTGTTTCAATTCATAAAGAGCTCGTAAAGGGAGCAGCAGAGCATCAGCTCGTTAAAAGCCCATTAAGGGAGCAGTCCCCATTCAGCCGTGGCTGCAGGACGCAGCCCTGTCCTCCCTGGGGACAGCAGGTGCCCCAGGGCGGCATGTCCGGCCTCAGGCCACCCAGACAGAGAGGGGGGACACGGGTCCCTGCTCTGTCCCTTGAAACGCGTGTTCTGTCACCTCCACGCAGAACTGCACATCTCGGGCAGGGGAAATGACACAGCTGCACTCAGGATCCGCTCACAGCAACATTTCTGGGAGGCCGGTGAAGACTCTGCCCGCCCTCGGCAGTGCCACGGGCTGTCCTCACACGGACCGTCACCTGCTGCGCCCGAGCACGGGCGGTGCTGAGCACGGGGGTGCTGAGCACGGACGGTGCGGGGAGAGGCCGCGGTTCCCCGGACACCTACAGACCCGAGCGGGAGTGCGGGAGCCGCCAGCCCACCGGCCGAGGTCGCTGAGCGCCGGTCCGGTCAGGACAACGCCGCGCTGCCCCGGCGCGTCGCGGCCACACGCAGCGCCCCGGGCGCGTCCCGGCAGCGCCACCTGCTCCGCCACACGCCGTGACCCGTGACCGGCCAGGGCGATCCCCCGGCCCGGAGCACCGGGGGCGGAGCGGGACCCCGGCCCCGGCACGAGGAACGGCGGATCTCCCACCGCACCTGCACCCCGGGCCGAGGGGAAGGGAAGGGAAGGGAAGGGAAGGGAAGGGAAGGGAAGGGAAGGGAAGGGAAGGGAAGGGAAGGGAAGGGAAGGGAAAGCGGCGGCCGGAGCCCCTCGGCTGGCCCCGGAGCCAGGCCAGGCCCGGGGGTGACGAGGCGGGGACCCGACCCCGCGGAGGGGCCCGATCCCCGCGGAGGGGCCCGATCCCGGCACGGGCCCGATCCCCGCGGTCCAGCCCCGCTCCGGTCACTCACCCGCGCGGCCCGGCTGCCCGGGCACGGCCAGCAGCAGCAGGCACAGGCAGCTCCGCGCCGCCCAGGCCCAGGCCCCAGCCATGGCGCTGCCCGTCCGCACCGCCCCTCCCGCCCGGCGCTGGGTCCGGCCGGGGCCCCGCGGCCTTATGGAGCCGGGCCGGGGCCTGCGCCGCGCCGCCCCCGCGGGCCCGGGGCGGGGCCGCTCCGCCCGCCGCTCCGCCCGCCGCTCCGCGCACAGGGGCGGCCCCGGCGCTCGGCGGAGCGGCCCCGCCGGGACCCCGCGGGAGCCCCGCCCGGCAGCGTCCGGCCCAACGGCTGCAGCGCTTCACATCCCGGACCAAAACAAGTGATTCGCCGAGCGAGCCCCCGGGAGCAGCCGAAGGGGCCGGCGCCAGCGCGGCCGCAGGCACGCGGGCTCTCCTGCCCTTTCCCTCCGAAACCCGCAACAGGCACCGAAGCACACGCAACGCAGCCCCGCACCCGCGCTGCCAGCCCGCGGCGCGGAGCTGGAGCACCGCACACAGCGCCAACGCGCCCCACGGGCACGGGGACGGGTGACACGGCCACGTTGCTACGGGATGGAAGCTCATGTTAGCAATAACAACGTACGAGTGACGGGACAAATACAATCCAGTTCTACCAACAGCTGCTCACACATGGAAGACTTTGTAAGGTCTGTACTGCTGTTGCCACAGTGAACAATTAAAGAGAAAAGAATCTTTTGGCCCTTCGCATTCCAAAACCCTGCACCCGTTTTTGCAGCTGTAGGATGACCTGGACTCAGGTTTCCCCCCCCGCAGCCTCCAGTGACCAGAAAAGCAAAGACTCCACTCTATGAAGCCAATTTCATGTATCCCAGCAGACCAAAGCAAAGCCGTGTAGGAAGCCAGCATGCAAACCAAGAACTGGAGCTCTGCAACGGCACCAGTCCCAAACGATGACTCAAAGCACGCACTGGGATTCGGCTGTCAGTTGTCTGCAGCACAGACTTTATGATAGAACAAGGCAAAGTGAGAAACCCCATTGCAGACAAAAGCCTTAGAGATCACTTGACATTAAAATTAGGGCAGAGCACACGGGACGAGTTCCCCAAATGACATCTGTTCGTCAGTGATTGTCACAATTCTTTGCAACAAGCTGTGGAATCAGCAAGAAAGTAAATTTCCCAGAACCCCTCGTGCTGGCCGTTCCGCCCCCTGTCCCAGTGAACGCTTTGCCGGACTGAAGGGCACACAAACGGGCTAAACAGGTCGCTGGTTTTAAATAGCAGTCGGATGTGTCACGTTCTCCCGCCAGCCTCGGTCCTGCTGGCTCCCACATCCTCTCCACAACCACGTGCGTGGTGTTTGTTTATAAACACTGTAAATAAGACAGATGAAGGATTTTGGATGCAGCCAGGACTCCACTGACATCACCAGCGACAGCGCAGCTGGCTCAGGAAGATCCTCGTTAACGCCGCGCCGGCAGCGCTGGCTCAGTGGCACCTACGAGTGCCGGTCACGGCTCCTTCCCAAACACATTCTTATCAAATTACATGTTTTGCCTGGCTTCCAGCTGGAGCTAATGAACGCCACGTACCTGCCTCAAACCGTGCTCGGCATTTCCAATCTAATGACCTCAAAGCGCTGCGGGGGAGGATTAACGAGCTAGAAGAAAATGAGGCAGAAGAAAACTGATGGGAACAGGCAGCGGCTTGTCCAGATGTGGAGGGTCAGCAGCAGGATCCCAGTCTCTAACCCTCTACTTTTGTACAGCTGAGTGTGCTGTTCTCTGATTAATCACCGAGTCTCATCCAGAAAGCACTGAGGTCAGTCTCCACAGCGCCTGGAGCGCAGCACAGCAGTAACGAGCCCGGGCAACGCGGGATCCCACTGCCCTTAATTTTGTACAGGGAGAAGGGCAGCTGGGATATAAAAACTGTGTCCAGCAGGACGAGCTCCGCTCCGTGCAGAGACAGCTCTTGCAATCCCTCCCGCTTTCCGGTTAACGGGAAGCTCGCTCAAGGCTCAAGTCTTGTTTATTTTCAGAGAACTTCCAGAGCCGCTGTGGGGGAGCTCGGGGAGCAGTTTCACCTCGGGCCCCGGCAGCCCGGACCCCCACGGCTCCGCCAGCGCCTGCGGGCACCGCGGCGGTTAACGCGGTGGGGTCGGGCGCACAGACGCGGGGCAACCTGCGAGCTGAGCCTCGGTCAGCACAGCGGGGCGCAGGGGCAGCGGGCTGCGCGCCCGGCCGGGGCAGCGGGGCGCACAGCCCGGCAGCAGCCGCGGAACAGGCCGCAGCTCCTTCGGCACCCGGTACCGGGCCGCTCCCTCGCGCACGGCGGGCGCACGGCTCCGGCGCGCCCTGGCAACTCACGGCGAGCGGGGCAGCGCGTCCCCGGGCCCGGCGAGCGGGGACCCGCCGGAGCGCCCACAGCGCGGCCGCTGCCCGCCCGCCGCGGCGGAAACCGCGACCGGGGACCCGCCCTCTTCTTTCGCCCATAGGCCTCCCTGGCAGCCAATCAGCGCCTCGGCTGGCGCGCACTTCCGCCGCGCCTCGTCGCAGCCCCGCCCACCGCTTCACAGCCCCGCCTACCGCTTCACAGCCCCGCCCACCGCTTTACAGCCCCGCCCACGGCTTCACAGCCCCGCCCCCGGGCAGCTCCTTCCGCCTTCTCTCTGATTGGCTCCGGGCGGCTATTCCCCGCCTCCCGGGGCGAGACGGCGCGCTCCCATTGGCTGCCGGCGGCGCGGCGGGGTCGCGGCGTTTCCTAGCAGCGGGCGCGCCATGGCGCCGCGGCGCGGCTGGCCGCTGGGCTACGCGCTGCTGTGCGCGCAGCTGGCGCTGCTGCTGGGGAACCTGCTGCTGCTGCACGGCGCCCGCAACGGCTCCGAGCCCGACGGGCCCGGCCCGGCGCCGCCCGCCGCCCCCTGGGCCTACACCGACCCGCGGGCGCCGCTCGTCCTCTGCACGTACCTGTGAGCGCCGGGCCGGGCCGGGGCGGGGGCAGCGGCCGCCTCCCCCCGCTCACCGCCGCGTCCTTCCCGCAGCCCCGACGACTTCGTGGAGTGCGAGGAGCCGGTGGATCACGGCGGGAACGCCACGGCGCAGCAGGAGCTGGGCCACGGCTGCGTGAAGGTGAGGGGCGGGCGGGCCGGGCCTGCGGCGGCCCCCGGAGCCGCCGCCCGCGCTGAGCCGCCGTCCCGCCCGCAGTTCGGCGGCCAGGCCTACGGCGAGGTGGAGCACACGCGGGTGCAGTGCCGGGCGCTGGACGGCATCGAGTGCGCCGAGCCGCGGAGCTTCCTGCGGGGCAGCCGGCCCTGCGTCAAGTAGGCCCCGCTCCCGGCCCCGCTCCCGGCCCCGCTCCGGCCCCGCTCCCGGCCCCGCTCCCGGCCCCGCTCCGGCCCCGCTCCCTGCCCCGCTCCCGGCCCCGCTCCGGCCCCGCTCCCGGCCCCGCTCCCGGCCCCGCTCCCGGCCCCGCTCCGACCCCGCTCCCTGCCCCGCTCCCGGCCCCGCTCCGGGCCCGCTCCGGCCCTGCTCCGACCCCGCTCCCGGCCCTGCTCCGACCCCGCTCCCGGCCCCGCTCCGACCCCGCTCCCGGCCCCGCTCCCGGCCCCGCTCCGGCCCCGCTCCCGGCCCCGCTCCCGGCCCCGCTCCGGCCCCGCTCCCGGCCCCGCTCCCGGCCCCGCTCCGGCCCCGCTCCCGGCCCCGCTCCCGGCCCCGCTCCCGACCCCGCTCCCGGCCCCGCTCCCGGCCCCGCTCCCGGCCCCGCTCCGACCCCGCTCCCGGCCCCGCTCCCGGCCCCGCTCCGACCCCGCTCCCGGCCCCGCTCCCGGCCCCGCTCCGGGCCCGCTCCCGGCCCTGCTCCGACCCCGCTCCCGGCCCTGCTCCGACCCCGCTCCCGGCCCTGCTCCGACCCCGCTCCCGGCCCCGCTCCCGGCCCTGCTCCGACCCCGCTCCCGGCCCCGCTCCCGGCCCCGCGCCGCCCGGCCCTGGGGAGCGCGGCCCTGGGGAGCGCGGCCGGCGGGGGGCGCTGCGGGGCGGCGGCGGCTCCCCCGCACGGCCCCGCCTGACGCGGCCGCTTCCCTTGCAGGTACACGGGACACTATTTTATCACCACGCTGCTCTACTCCTTCTTCCTGGGCTGCTTCGGCGTGGATCGGTTCTGCCTGGGCCACACGGGCACGGCCGTGGGGAAGCTGCTGACCCTGGGAGGGCTGGGGATCTGGTGGTTTGTGGATCTCATCCTGCTCATCACCGGCGGGCTGATGCCCAGCGACGGCAGCAACTGGTGCACCGTGTACTGAGGGCGCGGTGACCGCGCAGCGGGGGCGTCTGTGGGGCCGGACGGGCTGCGGTCCCGCGGCGTTGGACGGACTCTGCCTCGCGCAAACACGGATTTACACAGCTTAACGCGCAGAGCAATTGTTCCTGTTGATGCCTCTGTACAAATCTTGGACACAAAATTGTTCAGTGTATATTTTGCTTGTTTAAAATAACCTGGATTCCTCTCCATGGGGTAACAGGTTAAGAAACCAGACCTTGCGAACACAGGTGCTCAAACGAATCTTAATAAAGTCTGGAAGGAGCCGATTGCAGTTATTTCAGTATGAGCAGACGCAGGCTGCCAGCACGGGGTTTGGCACTAGGCTTTGCAAACCTTTAAGTGTTTATAGAGACTGGGGAGGGGTCGGAGGTGCTGAGGGTCAATTCCCACCCGTCTGGTCGCCCCCCTGGCCCCAGCCCACGGCACAGGGCGCGGGTGGCACCGAAACGGGGAGCGTCAAGCGACCACGCACCCAAAAGAGGAACCCCCACCAGATGCAGCCCGAACACTTCCCGGGCTGAATAAAAACGGGAAAAGGAAGCTGCAGTAAGTCACAGCCAGAACAAGACACAACGTCCAGATATGCAAAAGTTGGGTCACATTTGATGTAAAATACAGCAAACTGACACTATCTGCTTGCACGCAGTTCTGCAAACCAACGACCCTCCGGCTGTTTGCATTTGGCACATTTCTGCCTGTGTTACTTCTGCCTCCACTGGACCTGCAGCGGGGTTCAATGTGGCCAGGAATTCTGCCTGTTCCAGTTCTGGTTTGTGGTTTATTGCAACACCTCCTCCTCTCCTGGGAACAGGGTTCGTAGCTCGTGTAGGTCCCGTGTGACGTGACTTTGGCAGCTGGCCGGGTCTCCGGGCGGTGCGAGGCTTCCTCGCCAAACCGCCGCGTTCTTCAGGCCAGCGGGACAGCGGCGCTGAAGCCCGTGGGGCCACGGAGCTCCGCGCCGAGCCAGAGAGAAGAAAACAATGATAATGTGCCCCATGTGCACAAGCCCCATCTGCCCGTGTCCCCGGTGCAGCAGCTGCCATTCCCCCGTGCACAGGGCTGTCACGGGCTGGGTGAAGGGACACGCGGGTATCAGCCCCATGGGTGTCCTGCTGCCCCGGTCAGAGCGGCACAGGCCGCCCCCCCACCCCCCCAAATTGTTAACCAAAGCACAGCGCAACCCACAGCCTGGAAAAGCAACCGCGATTTCCTTCTTTATTTAAAACCCTGGGAAAGCGGAGGTTCCATGTCCCACAGCCGCAGGCGGGGGTGGCAGGGGTGGCGGGGGTAACCGGCACCCCAGCACTAAGAGCACTTGGGCTCCACAGCCCGCGCTCGCAGGAACGGCTGGAACCGCTGGGTGCTCCATAGGAAAGAGCAAACCCTCACACCCCACTGCTGCGCAGGATCCCTCAGCTTCGCCCACAGCCCCGGCACCGCAGCCCCGGCACCGCAGCCCCGGCACACGCCGTGGTGTCCAAGGGAGCAGCTGCAGGGGCGCACGGGGAGGAGGGGGGCGCACTTGGCTTTAAAAGTCACTGCAGAGCTCCACGGGGTCCGGCTGCAGCCCCCGTCCCCCGCAGCAGCACCGCGTCCCGTGGCTCCGGCTCCCGCGGGACACGCGGCTCAGCCCCCGCGCTGCCCCGACGCGCGAGGGTGGGGACGAGAAACGGGAATGTTGCAACCGCGCGGGAGGCGCCGGGACTTTTCTCCTCCTGGATAATTAACCCTAATTGTGCAACGAGCTTCTGCTTTACCATCCCAGGCCCGAGGAACTTGGCAATGATGGAGCTCCACGGGTCTGAAGCCCCGCACAAAGCGAGCATCGTCCTCTGCAGCTGATGCTTCCCAGAAAGGAGGTCCGAGCACCATCACCAAATGCTGCGACTGTGATTGACAGGCTTACCAAACCATTAAATCATTCCTGAAACATCATGTTATGAGCCAAGCAGCAAGCCAGCCTAAAAAAAGGGATTCAAAACACTAGTGCAAATAAAGCAAAAAGGAGAAGAAAAAAGAACAGCATGATCTAGATTTCTACAATTAAATAACAAATATTAACACTTGCCCTGTACCGTTTGTATCAACTCCCACCCATTTTCATAGTTTCAGTGTTCTCCAGCATCTCCACACAACCCCCTTCGGACACGGCACAAAACTGACACGGCCCCGAGGGTCCTCCCGCCCCTGGGAGCCTCCGTCACCCCGGCTGCCCGCCCGGGATCGCCGCGGGAACAGCGACAGGCCCACTGGTGCCAGGATCGGCAAGAACCAACGAGCCCGCCAGTGCCGGGATCGGCAGTGGCCATGGGTGTGAAAAGAAAGTAATTAAAAGCCATCAGATTTGTTAATACATCACTAGTCAGGCAGTGTAAGGAGCTGGTTTCCCAGGGAAAAAGTCACCACAAGGGGAAGCTGCGGCGTGTCCCCGTGCGGCGGCGCACGCCGCTGCCCCCCGCGCTGCCCCCCGCGCTGCCCGGGCAGGGCTGAGCAGCAGGAGAAGGCAGAAAAGTGGTTTTCCAAGGACAAGAAAGGCCGCGCTCCCCTTCACCCCTCTGAGACCTCCTGCTTTTTGGGGGAAATGATGCGGCAATGGCAGCGCAGGCGCCCACAGGCCACCCTGTGCGAGGCACCTCCCGAAACACGGAGCCCCCGCGGCAGAGCCGGGTCGGGACCCGCTCCCGGGAGAGCCGGCGCCGGGACGCGGGTCCAGCCCGTCCTGTACCGCAGGGCAGACGGAGCAGCGCTGCAGGGAGGGGGCTCCTCACCCCGCCCGGACAACCGTATGAGTCTGGTCTGAGGCGCCGGGCGGGCACGAGGGCACCGGCCATCCCGAAACAGCCCCGCGCCCCGCGGGGGGCCCGCAGCGCACAGGAGCCGGGGAGCTGCTCAGCACCCGCTCAGACGTCGGAGGTCCGGATGCTTTCATCGTCCAGGTCGAAGGCGAACGGCTTCTCCTTGGGATGCTGGGGCTCCGACTTGTGCCGCAGGCGCTTTCCCGGCGCGGCGCCGGCGTCGTGCTCCGGGAAGGCCGACAGGAACACCGAGTCCCTCAGCGGCGCCGGCAGCTCCTCCGGCACCGGCGGCTTCGGCACCGGCGTCCAGGGCTGCCAGGAGGAGGTGGAGGGGGCTCTGCTCAGCGCTCGCCTCTCCTCCGGCTGCCTCGGCGGGGACGGGGCTGCGGACCCCCCGGCCCTGGCCAGGGAGCTGGATTTCATGAAGGACATCTCCTGCAAGGACAGACGCACAGTGAGCGCTGGGCTGTGGCGCAGCCTGGAAACAGGCTGACCGAGCGCTCACAGTCCACTAATAAATGTCTTGTACGTTGGCGCGCTCTTCATTTGGCACTGAACGCGAAGCAGAAGGGACGTGACCTACCCTGGGGCGGGTTCTCAGGGCCTGGACGGCGCCCGTGACCGCGCGAATCCAGCTGTGCATGTCCTCGGGGCTGTCCGCCTGCGAACACAGCGGCGTCAGACCGGCCCCGCTGCCCGTTCTGGGGGCGCTGCGGGGGCCAGGAGCACCGTGCACAGCGCCCCCACTGCTGCCCCCCCTCCCCGGATCGCCCTGTGCTGTTCTCTCCGCTTTCTGCTGCTCATGCAAAGAGCCGCTGTTATAAATAAGCCCAGGAGAAGTGAAAGCGCCCGTGGTTGCGCCGCGCTGCCCGTGCCCCATGCCCCGTGCCCCGTGCCCCATGCCCCATGCCCAGCAGCCGCTTGCAGGAGCTGCCAGAGCCGAACTCGCTGTCCAGCAAACTGAACCAGTCCCAGCTGCCTCACCTGGATGTAGAAGGTTCTGGAGCTCGTTATAATTTCAAAGAGGTTGTCCCGCATCAGGAGGTCACTAGGAACAGCAAGAAATAGACAGTTGCTACCCACAAACCAACATGGATGGAAAAATTCCATATTTACCCTCATCTCTAAGTGCTCCCCCAGCAGCCGGAGCTTCTCATGAGCTGCTCCAGCCCTGCACAACCCGGCTGAGAAACAGGGATGCCAGCGTTACCCCGACTTGACCAGGCACTCGTGGGTCTTGCAGACGTCCTTCAGGAGAATGGAACGCAGGGGCTCTTTGTCCTGCGGGGCCGAGAGGAGTCGGCGATGGGCTGGGCTGGTCCCCGGGGCTGCCGCGGAGCCCGCGCCGTGCACGGGATGACAGCAGCCCCGGGCAGGGGCCGGAGGGGCGGCAGGGGCTGCTCACCTGCTCGCACTTGTAGTAACTGATGGAAAACTCATCCAGAACAAAGAACCGGCGCTTCCAGCTCTTTCTCTGGAAAAGAGAGGAGGGAGATGCTCGGTGCTGGGCTCTGCTGCTCTCGCCACGGCCCCGCATCCAGAGCATCCCCGGGGCATCCCCGGAGCATCCCTGACCCCTGGGGCATACCCAGAGCATCCCCGGAGCATCCCTGGAGCATCCCTGACTCCTGGAGCATCCCCGGAGCATCCCCGACCCCCAGGGCATCCCCAGAGCATCCCCGGGGCATCCCTGGAGCATCCCCGGAGCATCCCCGGAGCATCCCCGGCCCCGGGGCAGCAGCAGCCCAGGGCCACCCACCGGCTGGGCCCCCGGGGCGCAGGGCCCCCGCACTCACCACGTTCCCCTGCTTCACGCAGTAGCCGCTCTTGAGCACGGGGGGCCCGGCGGGCGGCTTGGCGGCCGACGTGGGGATGTAGCTCTGCGAGCGCCGCAGCAGCGGGTGGGCGGCCACGTCGCTGCCCTCCCCGCCGTCCCCCCCATTCTGCAAGGGGAGCAGAGGGTTACGGGGGCCGGCAGAGCCGGGAGGGGAATTCCCCGCCAGCAGCGAGCCCCGGGCGCAGCGCCGCGCCGAGGGCCACCTGCAGCGCCTGGGCACCGGCAGGGCCATGAACCAGAGTCCAGAACCGACTTAGCTCATTGCACGCAGCTTTTCAGACTGCTGCCTTCGCACTACACGCCCTTTTGGTGCCCACGTGTTAAAAACAACGTTAAGAAATTGGAAAGGCTACAGAAAAGCAATTTGAGGGCTGAAGAAAAATCCCTCGCAGCAGGGGAGCTCAGGAACCTCATCTCCTGGTTCATCAGACACCGAGAGGTGACGCGGCTGCCCGCACACCTTCCTGGGGGTAACAGAGGCACAAGGGGCTCTTCCATCTGGCAGAACAGAGCCCACCCGCCGGGAGCTGGAGCCAGACAGCCCCGAGTGGAAAGCAGGGATGCTTCCGCACCGGAGCAGGCAACATACCACCGGAGTAAACCGCTCAGGAGAGCCACGAAGCCTCTGCTGCATGTCTTCACACCCAAATTCTCCCAAAAGAAACTGTGATGTTTGGGGTTCAGGTAGAAAATCCAGGGTTCCCCTGGCCCCAAGACCAGCGCCCGCTGCACGGGGGGCGCCCAGCACCCACCCGAGGGCTGGACCCCCGCAGCACCCGCCCTTTCCCCGGCAGCGCGGAGGGTGGCGGAGGTGGAACATCTGCACTTATCTCCTTCCTCATCCCTCCATCCCCCTCCTCCGGCCCGGCTGAGGTTTGAGCATCACCATGGCAGCCCCGGCGCGGTTAACCAGCGCCCTGCCCGCGCTGCCGCCTCCCTGCTCAGCCCCGGGAGGAGCTGCTCGCAGACCGGGGGACAGCCAGCCCACGCGGGTGCCGCTGCCACGGGGGGTCCAGCCAGCCCACGCGGGTGCCGCTGCCACGGGGGGTCCAGCCAGCCCATGCGGGTGCCGCTGCCACGGGGGGGTCCAGCCAGCCCACGCGGGTGCCGCTGCCACAGGGGTCCAGCCAGCCCACGCGGGTGCCGCTGCCACGGGGGTCCAGCCCAGCTCACCTGGTTGATGGAGATGGGCGTGTGCACCACCACCCCCCCGATGATCTCGGTTTTATAGGCCACCTGGGGCTTCCTCTCCTGGGCCTGGGGCAGCACGGGCGGCTTCGCGATCTCGGTGGCCGGGGGGACGCTGCCGCCCTTCGGCACCTACGAGAGGAAGGCGGGATGAGGAGCGTGACCCGGCCGGGCAGCCCTACGCCCGAACTGGGCACCAGCACCTCTGTCCTCCTGAACGCAGCCACGTCCCTTTAAAAAGCACCAAAGGAACAAGCCACCCCGGCTGCGGAGGGCGTGGGCCCCGCGCGGGTGTGCGGGCGATGCTGCGATGGGAGATGAGCTGCTGAGTAATTAAGCATCACCTCCCATGCATCTGCGACTCGCCTCTGCAGCCCAACGTGTTTGTGGGACACTTGCTCCTTTAATTGTCCCCGCTCTACTTACAGCGAGGCTTAATGAGCGTTTGCCTAACGAGCTGAGCTGCAGCCATCCCCACAGCGCCCCAGCCCAGCCTCCTGCTGCAGGACCGCGCGGGTCCCTTGTCACGGTGACCGCAGCACCGCGCAGCGCTGCCCGCGGCCTCACGCCGGGTGAGGAAACACAGGAACCGATGTGCCAAGAGCAGAGGAGAAGCCTCGGTGAGAAGCGGAAGCCCAACCTGGATCTCTGCGCCGGGAGCAACACCCAAACCGCTGCCCCATCCTTCCTGCCCGCGCGGGGAGCGGCGGCGCCGTGCAGCGCCGGGACGGTGCTCAGCGTGGTGCTCCCACGGCACGATGCTCAGGCCACGGTGAAGCCCCGATGAGAGCCCGAACGTCTCCCCGTGCCCGTCTGCGCCTCCACCCACCCAGCGCGGAGCATCCCCAGGAACCCCCGGCACGGAAACAGAACACGCAGCAGCTCCCGCCAGAGCCGCGGCAGAGCTCTGCACCCCGGCATGCGGCGGTCACCCGAGGTAACGGCCCACGGGACACCGAGACGGGCGGTAACGGGCTCTGGGCAAAATCCGTACTCAGTTTTGGAGGCGTTTTTTGTGGCCAATACCACCTGAACCCATAGAGAAGGTATAAGCCAGAGCCCGCGCAGCCAGCCTGCAGCTACAACAGGAAAATACAAGCCAGGTCTGGTCGTGTGGATGAGTTTCCCGCGGGAACAACACAACACTCCAGTGGCTTTGAACAAAAAAATAATCGAGGAACAAAGGTTGTTTGATGGGACCCAATCCCAGACCGTTTGCCATGATTCTTCCTTGTACTCAGTTTATGAACCAGGAACAACATGCATCAGCACATGAGCCGGTATAATGCTGTGCAGCCCAGCCCAGCTCCAAGCCCAGCATGCAGCTGGCGCTGCATGAGATGCACGCAGCACCTTCCCGCGTCCCGCGTCCCGCATCCTGCATCCCGCGTCCCCGCCGGCAGCCGAGCGGCGCGGGCTCCAACAGCTACCGGGTCAGCGACCATCAACCGATGGCTCTATGGACACGACAGCGAACGAGAGGACGTGGCAGACAAACCCCTCCAGACCCAGGCACTACCTGCCCGTGACGCCGTCCAGCGCCGGGCACCGGCTGAGCCTCCCCGCAGACCCGGCGTTCCGGAGGAACAAAAACTGAGTGAATAAATACTGAAGCACAGACGGATGCAGCGAAGAGTCGGTTACAGGTACCCCAGCCCGCAGGAGGGAAACGTCCCCAAGACCAGGTGCAAATGTGTCCCCAGAGCAGCTGGGCAGGGAGGGCGACACCGCACGAGCAAACAGCAGCAAACAAACCCGGAGCAGGAGAATCCCCGGGGATGGACGGGGGAACCTCTGCCTGAAGCCAGCGCCCTGCAGGGGTCACCGCGCAGCCCTGGCCCGGCAAAGGGACGCGGGGGAGCCGCGGTAGGACATTCACCGGGGAGCCCGTCACCGCAGGACACCCCAGCACCGGTGACGAGCAGAATGAACCCACCGTGATCTTACTGGCCCGGTTCAGCGCCTCCACCCAGTCCTGCAGGTCCTTCTGGTCGCTGGCTTGTAGGAAATAGCGCTGGGATAAGGCATTGATAACTGTCAAAGACGGGAACAAAGGGAAGAGTTAGGGAACCCCGTGCTTGGCATTATTAACGCTAATTAACCAATAAACCAACAGGACAGCACCCCTCGACTCCCAGTCGCAGCCCCCGTAGCGGGGTGTCCCCCAGCACAGCCCCGCCGGGGGCGCCCATCACTCACCAAAGCAGAATGGAGTTTTCGGCTTCTGTTTCGGGGTGGCGACGCTGACCTGCAGCAGAGCCAGTTCAAGGAAGCATTAAACACTGCAGCGCACGCAGCCCTTCCCCGTGCACCTCCTGCTCAGCGCCCAACCGCGCGTCACCGCGGGAGCCCGGGGACGACTCCGCCACCGCGGCACGGCCCTGGGCGCCGGCACATCTCGCCCCCGCCGCGCCCCAGCGCCGCAGAGCCAAGCGCCCAGAGCTGTCAAAGGCGTGGAACCGGAGTTTCTGCCGGACTAACACAGTCGCTCTTGTCAGCAATTAAGAAAATTGAGGCAGAATAGCAGTGGTTTCTCCCTAAAGAGCAGGAACCATTTATATAAGAATAGTACTCCCTGGGGCTCCAAGCGCAGCATTGGTGGAGCATTTATTCTAACAGGCTTCCCCCTTCAGAGCCCGTCTATAACGCTTTAAATATGTTTTCTCAAGCAAACCTCCATTTTTTTGGCATATTTACAGTTGGTAGTTAAAGCCCCTGGCATAACCTAATCCTGCAGTTTGTGACCAAGTGCTGTCCTGCAGCAACTTTCATTTAGACTAAAACATATATAATTTATAAGTCCGTCTCTTTCCGAAATGGAGAAGGCTCATCCTCCCAGCATTGCTTCATCTGCACTTAATTTATAAGTCATGACTCAGCAGGAACAGAGAGATCTGTCCGATTCCTCATCTGGCTCCGGGACGGAGCTGAGCCCGGCGCGGCTGTCCCGGCAGCAGCACCGGGACGTGGGGACAACGGGGAACACTCATTTCCCTCCACCCTTCCCTGCCTTACCTTGGAGATATAGGTCAGCTGCAGAGATCCGACAGCCCCCGCACCGATGGCCAGGTTCTGCAAAACATCCAATGAGTGCCGGGGAGGGGGCGGCAGAGCGAGCGGGGCTGCCGGTCCGTGCACTGGGCTCAGCAGCAAAGGCAGCAGCCGCTTCCGCCCCGTGCACCTGGTTCATCTCGCACCCCGCGCGCAGCTGGGACCGGCCACGCTGAGCTGCACCCGCGGCCGTCCCCACGGCCCCGCTCCCCACGGCCCCGCTCCCCACGGCCCCCGCTCCCCACGGCCCCCGCTCCCCACGGCCCCCGCTCCCCACGGCCCCAGGACGGGCCACAGTTCCACCTGCGCAGCCCCAGCCTGGAGCCGCCGCAGACCCCAGCCTGGAGCCACGGGCGCTTCCCCTTCCCCTTTTAACAGGACAAAGCAGAATCTGCTGCCGGATGCTCCTCAGGTGCCCCCCAGCCTGAGCAGCGCTCAAGCACCCTGGGGTTTCCAACAGGGTCTTCCTAGAGCTCAGCTTCGGCTCTTGCTCTTGTGAGCTCGAGCGCAAGCTCTGGGGCAGCTCCTGTAGACGTGAGGTACAGCAGATCCCGGCTCCAGCTCCCCCAGCCGCCCCGCTCCTGCCGTAAGTGCTTTTGCTGTGTGACACCACCTCTATGATAAGTATTTCTAGGACAGCCCCTTCTCTGACTTGTTGGCACCGTCTCTACGCTAAGACACCAGGGAGATGCAGCACTGCACACGGGCACAGCCCTTCTGTGCGCTCCTGGGGTGTGAGCTGCGCTGGGGCAGCCCTGGAAGCCACAGCAATCACGGGGAGGCGGTCGTGGCCACGGGACACCCCGAGAGACGAGCGATGCAGCAGAGAGCGTCCTCCGTGGGCACCGCGAGGAGGCGCCGGCCGGGCAGCCCGCGCAGCTCACCTGCGGGTTGTCCATGTACCACAGGAGGCAGTTGGCCGCCGTGTCCAGGATGAAATACCGCCGCAGAAACCTCCCGCACGTCTCATTTTCTTCGATGTCCAGGAACCCGCAGATACGGTTCTGTCGGTCCAAGTACGGCATGCCGGGCTCCTTCTCGCATCACCCTGCGGAGGAGGGACGGGGTGGGTGCTCTGCCCCCGGAGCTGCTCCTGCTCAGCAGCGCGGGGCAGCCCCGTGCCACGGCTCAGCGCCCCAACAGGACAGAACAGCCACAAAGGATTGGACCTGAGACACCGGGTCCCTGAGAACCGTGACCACAAATAATCCCGAAGCGGGCTGCGTGCTCCGAGAGCCCGAGCGCACTCCCAGGAAATGGGAAACAATCTGCAACTCCAGCAGAAACTCTGTGCAGCCAGGATGCCAAGTCAGCAGGGAAAACAATGACCCATCGCCGCAGGCCAGGCCGTGGCACCGGCTCTGCCGGGCACGGGCCCTCCCGGCGCTGCCCCAGCCGGGATGCGGGTACCAGGGATGCGGGCAGCGGGTACCCGGGACGCGGGTACCAGGGATGCGGGCAGCGGGTACCGGGGATGTGGGCAGCGGGTACCCGGGACGCGGGTACCGGGGATGTGGGCAGCGGGTACGCGGAATGCGGGCTGAGCCCGCCGCAGCCTGGCCGGCAGCACAGGGGACTCGCACAGGTGCCAGAAGTGGAGGCTGCACGCATGAGAGACCTCATGCAGAAAAGGAGGAAATACTATTTTTGAGCCGAAGAGCTGCCGTGGAGCGTGGCCCTGAGCGGCGAGGTTGTGCAAGAGCTGTGCTGCAGCTGCAAAGGTGGAGGTGGCAGAAAACAAGTCAACCTGTTGTCAGGATCTCAGAGTTCATCATCAGTGTCTCCGAGATGAGTATCAGGGCTTTTCTAAGAGGGAAACTGAACTTCTTCAGCAGAAGAGATTGTTTTAAGACAACACGTTTGCCCTGACGCAAGGTTACGTGGGCACTTCACATTTGAACGCTTTTTTGTGGGGTTATTTTTGCGGGTGGGAGGAAGCACACAGAGAGCAGATCCCCAAGTGCCTTCAAACCCTAACAAGGCGTTCAGAGCAGGCCTCATAAATCATCTCTTCCTCCCGCTGCTAATAGAAGTCCAGATATTTCTGGTCACGAGAGGGATGCGGCAGAGCCGAGGTGAGCGGCCGGCAGCGCAGGGACCGGCGCCCGGCCCCTCGGGGCTGCACACGGGACCCACGGTCATCTGCAGCTCCTTATGTCCCCTCGCCATCCCTAATTAATGTGGGCTCAGCTGAAAGCCCCATCACCCAAACAATTGACTACCCAGCTTCTTCCGAACCACAATATCCCACCACAAAGGACAACCCTTTTCTGGCTCAGATGGCAAGAGCAAGTAGACTACAGAAGAAGGCTCACAGAAAAAAAGAGTACCCGCTCGCCTGGGTCCCGAGATACAGCCAACAGCTTCCCAGGAGGGCGCAGCAGGTTCAGGGCACCTTCCGAACGGCACCCCAGCCCCTCCGCGGTCACCGCTGGCTCAACGGCCTCATGTGCCATCGCACAGCCAGACTTTCCAGGAAGCAGCCCCAGGCCCGGCGCTGTGCCGCACCGCCACGCTGCCCACGTCCCGCTGCCCACGTCCCGCTCCATCCCACTGCCCACGTCCTGCTCCGTCCCGCTGCCCACGTCCCGCTGCCCACGTCCCGCTGCCCACGTCCCGCTGCACAGCTGTAGCCCCAGGAGCACGACCCACAGAAACCCGCGGGAGAAAGAGCCAAGGCAACGGCAGACCCGCCATCCAGAGCATCACAGCACCACTGGCCAGAGGCACCTCTGCAGCTCCGTGGCCCATCGCACCTGCAGGCAGCGGCATCCTCCTCCTCCTCCTCCTCCTCTCTCTGTCTGAGCTGCCCCAGTGCCGGCTGGGCTGCAGAGCCACCACCCCGGTTTCAGGAGGGCTCTGAGCTGCGGCACCCGCAGCCCCGGCCGCGCAGGGCGATGGCTGCAAGCGCAGCGGTTGCAGCTCCACTTCCTTCTACCTGGCCTTGCAGAGGAGTTTCCAGAGCTGGCCCTGCCAACGTCTGTCGGCGGCTGACACGCGAGACAGACGGGGTAGGCAGCGCCACTAACTCCTGCTCACTCCAGACATTTGCCTTAATGAAATAATTAACCTGTTGAAAGGCAGGCTGGGAGCAGCGACGATACATTTCTTCATCTCACCATGGAAAAACAGCCAGAGGAACACGCTCTGAATAGCTGCAGATCCCACATCTTCCCCGCACGTTTGCCACCAACCCCACAGACCCGAAGCAGAGCTCAATGCGTGCAGCACCCCCGCGTCTCCCACAGGCTCCCCATCCCAAACCCGCAGCCCTCGCCACCCCAGCCCCTCCCCACACTGCAAGCACCGTGCACAAGAGATCACCCACGGCCAGCCCCGGCGGGGGCGCCGCTGCCCCCCGAGGACACACGGACACTTCCAGCTGCTGCCACAGCAGCTGCTGCTGCATCCCCGGCCCCACGGAGCAACCCACGCCGGGGCCGGACCCCCGGCCGCCCCCAGCCCAGCCCGGGGGGCACCGACCCCGCGGCCGGGGCAGACCCTTCTCGGGAGTCCTGCCGGGCAGCCCCGCGGCCGGGGCCGGGACACCGCGGGGTCCCCGCGAAGCGCCCGGCGGCTCCGCGCCCACTCGCGGCTCCGCGGACACGCGCGGCCCCGGCCCCGCACTCACCCCGCGCCGTCCCAGGGCTGCGCCCCCGCGCATGGCCGGCGCAGCGGGGCGGGAGGGCCGGCGCAGGGGGTGTGCCCCTGGCTCCGCCGCTGCTTCTTTCCGGGTTAATTACGTCTCCCATTAGCAAACCCGGCCCCGGATGTGAGTGCGGGGCGCCGGCTGCGGGGCGGGCCGGGGGGTGGTGGGTGTCGGCGCGTCCCCCCCGCGTTCCCCCCGCGCACCTGCCGCGGCACCGGCTCGGGCTTCGCCCCCGCTCCGAGAGCCCCGGCTCCGGCCCTTCCCGGCAAAGCCCCTGAGCCCCGCAGAAAACCGCTCAGTGAACCGCGTCCTCCGAACGGCTCCTGCCCAGACACCGGGACGTTTCGGCAAAGAGTTTCCCGGGTCCGTGGGGACAACTTGAGACCACCGGCCCCGGCCCAGCCCCTGCCTGGCGCCAGAGTCCCAGCCTCAGCGGTGCCTGTGCTGCGGACTCGCAAAACAGCAGGTGGATGCTCATGCACGAGGAGTTTCGGAGGGCGTGCGTGCTCCGGTGGTCCTGAGCCGCCGTCAGCCCTTGCGCTGGTGCAAACCGTGCGGGGCACTGTTAGTGCTTTACAAAACTTTACCCCACTGCCATGGGTTTGTTGTGGTGTGTAACATCAAACACAGCAGCATCTGGGCAAACAGGGGCGAGCAGATGAGAGCAGCGTGCGCCTGGGACTGTGAGCTGCCCCAGCTTCTGCGTCGGACTCAGGCCACCACCACCAGTTTGTTCAGGTTCCGGTTCTGTCAGCCCAGATATTCCTTTTTGCATTTTAAGGCAGGACTCTAGTTTTGAGAATCCAGTGCTATGCATTTGGAGATGAGTTTTTTTCCCAGAGCAATTGCACGCAGTAAAGCACCTGCTGTATGTACAGAGTGGTATTAAGCAAACATATTGCCTCAACCCCCAGCATTTCCTATGGCCTGGGTCATTTTTAGAACAAAGATTTCTCCCCCCCTCGTGTTGCAGAAGATTGCCCAAACGCTGCTACCAAAACCACGTGTGTTCGTTCCTGTGTGACTGTGCTGTGGGGCCGCGTCACCGCCCCGGGAGCAGACGAAACCGCAGTCTGTCACGGAGCGAGCGGCTCCTGCAGCCCGCGGCGGACGCGCCGCACGAGCAGGGACACCGGCTGTCACCGGGCGTTCCACGTGTGCTGCTGGGTGGCGCTGAGTGGACACCAGTGCCCGGTTTAGGTCGCGGCTCCCGCAGGAGCATCACACGGCAAAGCTGCTGCTCAGGGTCGGGGTGGGCTCGGGGAGCAGGAAACACTCGCTCCCCCCCGGGACAGCATGGGCTGCACCCTCGGGAAGTCCCCGCTTTCTCTCTGGAGCTGCATCTGCCCCAAAGCACTTTCTCCCAGTGCGGGTGAAACCGATGCTGGCGCTGCCGGCCCCACCGACGGCGCGCGGGGAGCTGTGCTCCCATGGACGCCAAGCGCTGCCCTCCCAGCGTTTTGCACAAGAGGTTATTTTTTTACAGAGATACCCTGTTGGACCCTGGCAGGGCTCTTCCCCATCTACCCTCATTCAAAGCACCGCATTAAGCGCCATTAAATAAATGCACCGTGCAGTCATGGCCGCTCTCCGCGCCGGCGGCAGTGACCGTAGCCACGTGTCGGAGGAGCTGCTGCCCTCCCGCTCTCAGCCCTCCGTGGATTCCCCGCGGGGGCCGCGCAGCCCTCCGCCCCGCCAGGCGCTGCGGCCCAGAACGTATCATCCAGTAATTACATCAGGAGAAAAGCAGCGAGGTCCTCCCTCCACATCGGCTGCTGCCAGCGCTCCTCGAGAGCCCTCGCTCTGAAACTGCAGCCGGCGCACCCCGGCGGCTCTGGCCTGGAAGCCCCTTTTGCTGTGCAGAGCAGGATTTTGGCATTGCCCCTCGTACCTTTTAAAGGAAGGATCATCCCCTAATGAAGCCGGTGGGTTACCCCTTGTGCTGCCCGCCTCCCACGCTCACAGACGGCCACAGACCCTCAAGCCCATCCTCACCCAGCAGCAAACTGATGGAACCAGAGTCTGAAAGCGCCAAGCGCTCGCTCTGGGGCTTTTGAAGCTGCTATAAGGGAACCAAAACCTGAAGCATGAAAAGCCACCAGTTATGGAAATGAAGGCCACAGCATCTGGGTTATACTTAGACTGACAAGAAAAAAGAAGCAAACAAACAAAGAGAAAACAAAGAGGTTAGAGAAGCAGCTTTGCTGCCTGGCAGTGGGGCCGGCGGCTCCGTGGGGTGAGGACAGGGCCGTGGCCCCGTGGCCAGCAGGCTCTGGCCGTCTCGCTGGTGATGCCACCAGCCCGCGGCAGCTTTGCCCACGTAAACACGCTTGTGCCCGTGCTGAGTGGGCTCAGCGCCACCCAGGCAGGGAGCGCAGACAGAGCGACAGGCGGGTGCGCACTGGCCCTGCCCTGCCTGCCCTGTGTGTCCTGCTCCTCGTCCCTGCCAGCCCTGTGTGTCCTGCTCCTTGTCCCTGCCAGCCTGTGTGTCCTGCTCCTCGTCCCTGTCAGCCTGTCTGTCCTGCTCCTCGTCCCTGCCAGCCTGTGTGTCCTGCTCCTCGTCCCTGCCAGCCTGTGTGTCCTGCTCCTCGTCCCTGCCTGCCCTGTGTGTCCTGCTCTTTGTCCCTGTCAGCCTCTGTGTCCTGCTCCTTGTCCCTGTCAGCCTGTCTGTCCTGCTCCTTGTCCCCGCCAGCCCTGTGTGTCCTGCTTCTCATCCCTGCAAGCCCTGCCCCGTGTGTCCTGCTCCTGGTCCCCGCCAGCCCTGTGTGTCCTGCTCCTGGTCCCCGCCAGCCCTATGTGTCCTGCTCCTGGTCCCCGCCAGCCCTGTGTGTCCTGCTCCTGGTCCCCTCCTGCCTTGCGGAGACTCAACTGTTCCAGAGTATTTTTATACCAGGGCAGCTCTCGCAGCCCTCGTGACTCGCGCCGGGGTCTGAAGCAGCTCTGTTTTCTGTGGGCACGGTCACACGGCAGCTGGTCACACTGCCGCTCTTCCTTTATTCGCAGAGCCTTTCAGTTCTCCTCCTAGATTTCTCAGTCTATTTTGCTGCTGCAGCGTGCCCGGGTGCGTCAGCCCCCGAGCCCCCCGAGACACCCGTCAGCAGATGCAGGGGCAGGAGGGCACATCTCTACCCCAGGGCCTTTGGAGGTGCCACCAGTGTCCCCCACAGGAAAACATCCTTCGTGTACCCAGCGGAAGGAGCAGGACCCACAGCAGACACAGAATGATCTGCTTTTGGGACGTCTGCTCTCTGGTGGTAGCAGCCAAGCGTCCCTCATTGGGTGGCATCAGCCCCATGAGATCCAGGTCTCGAGGACTTGTCACCCTGCAGCGCTCAGAGCGGTCCCTGTTTCAGTATGATCCTGCAGCAGAGAGTTCCACGGCTGAATCTAAGTGTGCCGGATTATTTCTTCTCTTCTGTTCCAGCTCTGTTCAGTTTCAGTACCTGTTCCCTTTCTTCTTGCATTATGACTATGGGAAACTCCTGACATTGCTTTGCTGGAGGAGCCGCAGGGGCTTGCCCTGCATTATGTGTCTTGCAGTCGGATTCCCACTCCTCTCCTCCTCCATCGTTCCCTTTCCTTTCCTGCTCACTCCTTAGGCTGCAAACCCTGAGTCGGGTCCCTGTGCCTGCCCCGGGGGGCTCTGGCTGCAGGACTCCCTGCAGAGGCCAGGGGGTCCCATGGATGGTTTCCTCCCACCGAGCAGTGCGGAGAGCTGCACCGAGCAGGCTTGGCCACTGTTTCACACCAAGTACATTTATAGTCCATCCAGGCCCGTGTCTTTGCAGCCACAGGAGGAGAGAAACCCCTCAAACGGGCCCAGAGCAGCCCAAAAGCACCGCAGTGGGGGGTGTGCTGGCAGAGGGCTGTGCTGGGGCGGGGAGCACTGGGCAGCTGCGTCGCCTCGGCTGGGGCTGCTCTGCAGAGGTGACGGTTTTCCCGTGAACAAGAAGCACCGGCCGGGAACACGGTTTTCAACTGCAGCGTTTATTTGCCTGGTGGCGACTTCGCTTTGAGCGTCCCTAGGCTACGGCAGCAAGCAGCTACGTGGGGCTGCCCCCCGGCCCCCGCTGAGCTCAGAGCCAGCGCAGCAGCAGCCCCCCCGCCAGCGCGGCCGCCAGCAGGCCGGGGGGGCGCAGCGCCAGGGCCCCCCCGCCGCTCCGGGCGCCCCGCGCCGGCCCGTTGCAGTCGTCGCTGAAGCAGCATTGCAGGGTGGCCCCCCCGGAGCCCCTGCGCCGGGCTTGGTCGCAGAAGGACTTGTAGGAGCAGGACTTAATGATGCTGTCTGCAAGGAAAGGCACACGAGGACTGAAAACAAGCGGCTCATCCCTGCTGCTCAGGGACGCGGGGAATCCAGCTCCTGGGCCCCCCCGGTCCCCTCCAGCCCCCCAGTGTCCCCAGCACCCCCAGCCGAGGGACTCACTGGGCGCGGTGATGGTGGAGCAGGCGTCGGCGTACTGGGGGCAGCTGTGGGAGCCCTGCTTGTTGCAGTCGTTCTCGTTGGACGCGACACATTTGTGGCATCTCAGCGCTTTACCTGCGAGGAGGAGGAGGAGGAGGAGGAGGAAGAGGAGGAGGAGAAGGAGGAAGAGGAGTGGGAGCAGCGGCGAGACCCCGTCCCGCAGCTCCGCGAGGCGTTTGCAGCCCATGGGTCGCCACAGCTCCTGGGACCCCTGGCGGGGGGACAGGGACCACAGACAGTGGCCAGAGCCCAGCTGAGCAAACAGAAGTGTTATCATCATTTTATGACAGTAAGAGACTGTAAATAACAGCACCGTTTTAAATATCTGCAGGCAAAGCACCTCCCCAAGAAAACCCAAACCTGGAGATCCCACTCCCGCCTGAAACTGTGAATACCGGACTTGGATGGTGACGGTTAAATGACCACTGATGCTGGTGAACCTGCTCGGCTGGCTGAGCAGAGCCCTCTCCCGGCCAGCTCCCGCTGCAGGGGATCTTGCAAGAGGCCGGGGCTCCGTCTTCAGCTCATGGAAAAGGAGAGAGCCAATATCTTTGGGGAAACTGGGACATCATGGGGCCAAATGCCAGTAAACACCAGTCATTAGCCTGCGCTGATCCCAGCATCCACAGCGGGATCGCTGTCTTCTGCTTCTCCTTTGCAGCACGGTACAACCTTTAATTTACCATCAGCTGAAAACAGCCCACAGTTCATCTCCTCCTGCTGCAAAGCTCCTGAAACCGTCCCAACATCGCCACACGTTGTGGCACCGCTCTGAGCGGCACGACCCCCTCTGGCGCTCCGCAATTCTGCCTTCGAGGAGCCCGCGTTTAGGTGGGAAGCACCACTCTAGCGGTGGGGAGCTGCGTCCCTTCGGCTCTGTCAGAGGAGGGACCGGGACGCCCTGCGGTCCCGCTGGGGACCTGTGCTGAGTGCGAGCGGCAGAGGGGACGGCGAGGGGCTGGGTGCTGCTCTGGGTGTTGCTCTGGGTGCTCCGGGGAGGAGAAAGCCGCCACCCCCCTGAAATGCGGTACTGCAGGGATGGGAGCAGGATCTGGCAGGGGCACTGTGGGCACACACAGCCTGTGCACAGGGGACAGGGATGGGGAGAGGGATGGGGACAACCAGCGAGCACAAGAGCAACTACAGCGATTAAACGCCGCCCAGCAGTGCCTGGAGCTACGGGACACTTACTGTCTCCGGCCAGGGATGTGACGATGGCCAGGGCCAGGAGGGTCTTCAGGGCGGACATTGCCAGCAGTGTGCAGCACGCGGTGCGTAACCTCTCTTTTGTCTTAAGGTCTTACAGGTAATCTGCTTGGGCGATTGGTCGCTGGGCTGGGGATAACGCTGCACCCCGGCTAATGCCATCTTAGCTAGGGAGGACGGGACACGGGTGCCCAAGGGCAGGGGCCGGTGTGGGGCCGGGGAGCGGACAGAGCCAGTGCCGGACGGACCTGCCCGTGCACAGGGTGGGCTCTGCTCCGCGTCCCAGCGCTGCCTGCCTGGGGAACCTCTCCATCTCCGGCAGGGAACCTGGCCGTGGCTTCCAAAGACCTCGAGCAAGTGGGTCTGCTCCAGCCAGAGAACAACACCTTTCTTGTTTGCAGCAGCCAGGTTGGGGAAAAGCCCTCCAAAGGCTGCAGCCTTCCAAAGAGAAGAGCAAGAGAGCGACTGCAGCCCCGCCTGGGGCTGGAGCTGCGGCCCCATCCCGCAGAGGATTTGCCCAGGAGCGCTGTCAGGGTCAGGCGCGGGATTAAGCCGAGTCCCAGTGGCCAGCGTGCCCAGCTGAGCTCAGCCGCTGCGCCGCGGTCCAGCAGCACCCGCCAGCTGCAGCACCGGGTCTCACAGTTAACGAACGCAGACCAGGAACAGTCGATAGCCACGCTTGTCTGAAACCAACCGCATCACCACGCACACGTGTAAAACCGCAGTGGAACGGGGCCCCTCCTGCAAGACAAACTTCTCCAATATCTCCTCACCGACCGTACAAACACCATGAGCACTTTGAAGAGTGGTAAACACAACTTTTATTCAGGCAATGAAACATGGAAAAAATATATTAGTAATCATTATAATAATCTCATTTGTGTGAGTATAACTCTTACAAATATTTACCTGACATATAAAAGGGAAATTATTGTACATATAAAACTGATGGTGAGGGCAGTTACGTACATGGTACAAAGCGATGGGGTAGTAGTCACTGCAGAGAGCTCCTGCTCGGGGCGGGGGGCGCGGGGAGCGATTTGCAGTCAGGGTGGTCACTCGTTGGCACTTCGTTGTGGACACAGACCTGCTGGCAGACGCACACTCGCACACAGCAACACCGGCAGCTCACGGCAGCCCCCGCGCTGCCCGAAAGGGACGTTTAGATTGTGCTGCAGGAAAATGACACCAAACACAAGCAGGCTGTGACCGCGACACACACGCACCCACAGCTTCCCTGCGCTGGTGACACAGCTGGGCTGGCAGCGGGGCCACACCGGGTACCGGTGTCTTTACTGGACGTGTGGGGGCTGCTGTGCACCCCGCGCTGCCATCGGCATCCCCGGCGTTGGACCTGCAGCCTCACTGCGCCAGAGCTCCAGGGCTGCTGTGGTGTGAGATGCACCAGTCCTGCCCGCTCACAGTTACACACACACCTTCTATTATATATAACTATAACCATTATATATATATTTATATATATGGAACTATAACCATATTATAGTTAGTGAATCATTCCTTAGGAATCTTCTTTGCCCCAATGGGAAGTGCATGTGGACAGGCACAGGGACACGACAGAGAGAGAAGCGACGGTGCGAGATGCTGGGGAGCAGGGAAGGAGGACGCTGTCAGGGACGGAGTACGCCGTCAGGGAGCAGGGACGCTGTCAGGGAGCAGGGACGCTGTCAGGGAGCAGGGACGGGAGGATGCTGTCAGAGCTGGGAAGATGCTGCTGGAGCAGGTTATTGCCGCAGAGCTGCTGTCCGCAGCCAGCCTGGCCGTGCCAGGGCGGGAGGACGGGGGCATCGCCCACACTGAACACAGGCTGGGTTTTGCGTGAGTGCCGAGGGGTGAAATCAGAAGCGTATTTTACTGCTGTCTGGATCTGCCTGTGCCTGTCAAGGCTGGGCTCTGTTTGCTTCTCTTACTGCTGAGTGCTGTAAGCGGCCTCCCTGGCCCCCCGGGCCGGGGGCTCCTCCTGGGTGCAGACCGAAGTCACCCCGGTGAAGTGGCCGTATCCATGCTGCTGGGGGAACGAGACACGTGCCCGATGGGAAGAAGTGAGGAGAGAGCCCGAGTGCTCATAAATGCTAGTAGATGCTCATAAATGCTAATAAATTGCACAAATGCAGAGACGTTGGCTTCCTTCCTCCAAGGCTGGCACGGCCAGGGACAAGGATGCTCTGTGCCATGTGTCACCCATGTACCAGGGACCAGGACCAGCCCCTTGAATGCCACCACCTCCCCCAAACCCATCAACCTACTGAGAGGCTACTGGTGGCCACAAACCACCTGTGGTGGGGCCCTGGGGTCCCTGAGCCCCCTCATTGCCTCCCCATCCCATGCCAGGTCCTCTTCCCCAGCCCAAGAGCTGGTGACCCCAACCCTGGTGTCACCCATATCCCGGGGCAGGACCTGCGCAACTGGGCACGAGGACAGTAAGTGACAAAGCAGATCAGAACGCGACTAGAGCCCCCGCTGAGGGGGCCAGAGCCTGGAGTGTCACCTCGCAGCTGAGAGGCGGCGTCTGTGCAGAGGGGCGGCGCGGCAGCCGCTTGCTGCTGACCCCACGGGGGACACGCACACCTGATGGCGGGGACCCCAGAGCCCTTGGGACGCAGGGACAGCGTGGGGACCGGGGCGCCGCGTGTGCTTCTCTGCAGGGGGGTTCCTGGGCAATAAGGCAAGGTGCTCGACGGTACGAGGAAAGCGGCCAAGTGCAGGGTGCTGGGCGAGGGGCAGGGATGCTCAGTCTGTCTTCCCCAGCTTGGCTATCAGCTCGTCGCAGATCTTGGTCAGCTCCTCGATCTCCTGGTTCTGGAAGGAAAGCAGAGCGCGATGACCCCCGGGGCACAGGTGGGAGATAACGGCGCACGTGCCGCCGGGCGCAGGCGGGACGGCAGCCCCGGCGCGTTACCTTCTGCTGGAGGGCTCTCTCCAGGGACTCCACCTTCATCTGCTCCTTGCGCAGCCCCGCGTGCAGCGCCGCGCTCTCCGCCTTGGCCTTGGCGCGCACCTGGGCGATCTCCTCGTTGGCTCTGCGGGGTTGGAGAGAACGGGGCGGGGGTCACGGCGCTGGGTGCAGACAGGAGCACCGCGGCACAACGGCAGAGCCCGTGGCACTGGCTCCTGCTTGCCCGGGGAACAGGAGAAGCGGTTTTCCCCGATGGAAAACCTGCGTGAGCCCCAGCAGCTGCGCAACCCCGTCCTGCACCACAAACATGAGCCCTCAAAAATGTGGAAACTTGTTCCATGACTAAACAGACCATGAACCTCAGTTCCCCCATTAAAAACAGAAAACCTAAGAGAATCCACTCAGGGCTTTGGGCTGGCTTAACTCACAGCCATTTTAAGTCATTTGAGCCTGAGGTTGTAAAAGGCGGCTTTGCACATCAATAGGCTCCTGCCTTGCAGCCTCGGGAGAGCCAGATGGAGCCGCTGCCCTACAAGGTCCGTAAGCACCCAGAACGCCCCCAGCACGCCCCACGATCTCACGCATGACCTTACTTGTCTAACTTCTCTTCTGCATGGACTTTCAGGGCCTGATACCGCTGCTCCTCTTGCTTGACCCGGGTTAAATAATCTTGAGCACACTTCTTCAGTGCTTCCTCGTTCTGCGGAAAAAGAAAAGTACATCCATCTGCATTGGGACGGAGCCCAGAGACATTGCTCTGATGGGATGATATATCCTCTTCCGAGTGTAGAAAGAAATAGGCTTTAAATAGCACCAGCCACAGAATAGAGCCACAAAGTGGGGCCAATGCTGCACGGGAGCCCTGTGTCCAGGGCCCAGGCTGCAGGGACACAGCAAACCAAGGTACGGACCTTCTTGAAGCCTTCCAGGACACCCTTCAGGTTCTCGTATCTCCTGAAGAGATCCGACAGGGACCTCTCCACCGAGTTCAGGTCTGCCAGAGCCTGGTCCTTCTCCATCGTGAGCTGCTGCAGGTTCTTCTGAGACGTCATGTTTGTCCTCTGCTCATCCTCTATGAAGAACACACAGCGGGGGCTCGGTGACGGAGCCAGCACGGCTGCGACAGCCCTGCCCCACGCGCCAGCCAGGCCACGGCACCTCACCTATCATCTGGGCAATGGTCTTCTCGTACTCAGCCACGATTTTCCTAGGAGGAAAGGAGGTGGAAAGGCAGGTGAGAGGCAGCAGCTTTTTGCAGACACGCACCTCCAGCTCTGCCGACAGCAAACTGCCCCGGGGCCGCCCCATCCCCAGAGTCCCAGCCGCGGGTGCTGCAGCTCCCACCGTTGCCCAGACCGCCCTGCAGCTGCTGCCACCCGGCCAGCGTGGCTAACGGGGCTTTGTTCCTGCGACAAAGGCACCGGCAGGCTCAGCGACAGCACGAACAAACAGCCGAATGTGCGAGGAGAAGCCCCGTACCTCATCTCCAGGACCTCCTGGTGGCTTTCCTCGTACTTCTTCTTCCACTCGTTTGCCTCGATCTCCTTGGTGATGATCTAGGTTGCAGCAGACACAGGACCCTTGGGACACGCTCTGGGGGTTTCCCGCGCTGCCCCCACCGGGACAGGGTCCCCAGCGTTACCTCCTCCCTGATGAGCGTCAGCACAGCCGTCTTCTCGGACTCGCTGAGGCAGATGCCGTCCAGGGGACTCTCGCTCGCGGTGGTGGCCGAGGGCTTGTCCGCAGAGCACAGCCCGGGGCTGCCCTGCGGGAACCACCGGCCGGGATGCCGCGGGGATTTGCTTTTCCCTCTGCTTGGGGTGCCCCCCCAGTTCAGCAGCCTCTGCACCTCCCTGCCCGCGCACACGGGCAGCGCAGAGCCCTGCGTCCCAGACACCCAGCACAGCACACGTGGGTCTTTGGGGCCCTTTCTGCCGGGAGCTGGGGTGTGGGAGACGCGTGGGTGCCCTGGGGCTCAGCATCCCATGGGGACCCGTTTCAGAAGGAGAAGAGCTCAGCCTCATGATCCAGGCACCCAGTCCTGCCTGGATGCTGCTCCATCCCTTCCCGGGGGTCCTGCAGCCCGAGAGGCCTCCAGAAAAGCATCCCCCAAACCACGGCTGCCACCGCCCGCTCCTCCCTCCATCACCAGCCAAGTGACAGCCCTGCGCACTCATCTCCTTGGGAACCGGCTGCCGGGCCATAAATAGAGAAGTGCCTGGGAGGAGGCAGCCTGCTTGTGTTTTGGAAACAAGAGCACTGAAGCTCCCTGCCCGTCCCTGTGCTCTGACTGCTGCCCAGGACAGGCAACCCGAGCCCTCCGCAGGCTCTGCTGCCGGGGCAGGAGCCCCCGGGGGCGCGTTTGGGTCCGGCTGGGGGCACCGGGGAGGTCCAGCCCCGTGTGGCTTTGGCAGCAGCTGCCCACAGCATCTCCCCAAAATGGGGGCACACCTGAGTCCCCGGCCAGTCCCCCCAGGGTTTGGGGTGACCCTGGCCCGGCCGCGGGAGCAGCGTCTGCCAGGCTCTCCCCAGCACCAAACAAAGGGTTCACTTTGACTAATGTCCTTGTGGGGCTTAGCACAGTTAAATCTGTCTCAGAGAAGCTAATTGTGCTGATGTTGCTAATCTCATTGTCATCTGCTTGCCACCTCCAGCAGCTTTGGCCAGGGGCAACTAAGCTGGCACAGGGTTCCCCCCACAGCGGAGGGGTCTTGGGGCCACCCCGATGGCTCCTGGGGACAGATTGAGGTGTCCCCATGCAGATGTGCCATGGCCAGGGTGCTGGGATTGCTAGGGGCTGCAGAGCCAGGGCTGTTTTCATTAATTCCCCCATCTCTGCTGTCAGCTGCCCTCCTGAAGGCTGCGTTTGAGGGTCCCTTGCAGAAGGCACAGGCACCAGCCGGCCATCAGAGCCAGCCCTGGACTCCCCAACTTGAGACACAGCCTGTCCCGCAGCTCGTCCTGCCCCGGATCCCCTCTGTCCTTCCACTGCCCTTCAGCGGCGCTGGCTCCGCTGCCCTCCCCGGCGCAGCCCCGGCTCCCCAGCCCCGGCTCCGCAGCCCCGGCTCCGCAGCCCCGCTGTCCCGGCAGCGCTGGCTCCCGCCCCCGGAGCAGCCGGACCGTGCCAGGCTCCCCAGCCTGCCCAGAAACCACCGCTGGGTTTATCGAGTCCCTGCGTGGGCTCCCCAGGAGCTTTAACTCCCGAAGGAACTCGTTTCAGCCCCGTGCCAGCACCGGCACAGCCGCCTGAGCCTCCCGCGGGGGGCCAAAGGAAGCGAGGGGCACTCACGGGGAAGATGCCAGGCCCATCCTTTGCCGTCTGCTTGGAGATGTCCTTCTCAAAGCCTAAAGGGAAACACATCCTTTTAGCTACTTTGAAACAGGGCCCTGGTGGCAGGTGCAGATTTGCTGAGCTTCCCCTCCCAAAAGGCATCTTTGCCTCCAGCCCCTGACCTTGTAGGAAGGACACATCCTGCATCTCTGGCCCTTGCAGGGAGGATGCATCCCACATCCTGCATCCCTGCCCCAGCTCCTGCTCTTGCAGGGAGGATGCATCCCACATCCTGCATCCCTGCCCCAGCTCCTGCTCTTGCAGGGAGGACACGTCCTGCATCCCTGCCAGCCTCCCCTCCTGCTCCCCGGGACTGGAACCCAGCACTCCCCCCTGGTGGCAGCCCAGCCCCGTGTCCCCGCAGCTGCCACCAGAGCAGCCATGCCCATGAAGATGCACAGCCCCCGTTGCAGGGCTCATTCTGCACGTCACTGGCTGCTGTGGACGGGCTGCATCCGCGGGATGAAGCCCAGCTGCTCGGGCCCCTCCAAATATCAGGAGCCGCAGCCCACACCAACGGGGCACAAAACCCTCCGAGGAGCTGCCACACGGCTCCTGCTACCCTAACAGCAGCAGAGAGAAGACAAAAGCCGTCTCCTCCCATCCGCACCGCGCGAGGCACCCTGCCATCTCCCAGCGCGCGGGAGAGGCTTTGTGAGCCTCGCTCCACAGCGGGCAAGGCTGGCCGCTCATGCGTTAACTGGGCAGAGAACAACAGCATGGCCAGAGCCAGCCCGGAGGCCACGCCAGGCTCGTGGCTGCACGTTTCCCAGTGTTTCCCGGTTTACCCCCGCACTCTGCTCCGCGCTGCTCGCTGTGCACCCCGCCAGGACCCCCCAGAGAGCAGCGCTCCACAGAGCCCGCCGGCCCCTCCGCTGCCTGTCGGATTGTTCCTCCCTGGGAGACAAAGGCTGTTTGCTTTCCCGGGACCCGCAGCCCTGCGCAGCGTTCAGGAGTGATTAATGGGCACCTGCGCGCGGAGCGCTGCAAACCTGCCGCGCGGGGCTCCCTCCTGAGTGCCCCTACAACCTGGCTATTGATTAAATGTCGCGTTGCCTGGCTTTTAATTATGTTTTAATGGATTGGTCAGAGAGGCTAATTACATAGGAGGTTGACAGCAAAACGCTACCAGGAGCGTTAGTGGAGGCCTCTTGTAGCGACACAGAGATCTCCATCAGCCACGGGGACAGTGCTCCATACCGGGAGAGTCTAACGACAGCCTGTACTGTGATTTTTCCATGATGGAAACAGCACAGATAAGCAATCAGAGGTTTCACCATACCTTGCGGCAGCTTTAGCCCTGTCAGTGTGAATAAACGCGGGGAAGCTGCGCTGTCTTGCCAGCAGCACGGCACGGCCACAGGCTGCAGAGGCTGCAGAGGCTGCAGAGGCTGCAGAGGCTGCAGAGGCTGCAGAGGCTGCACACGTCACACCATGCAGCGGGGACATCTTACCTGTCTCTGTGCCGTGCTTTGCTGCCGGCACGGGGACGTTGGAGCACTCGAAGTACTCCAGGTCATCCTCGGGCTCGCCCTTCTTCTCCAGCCCGGGGGGTTTCTGCGCAGCGGTGGTGGAGGCCAGCTTCTCCTCGTCGGTGGCACGGCCATCCCGATTCGCGATAGCTGGGATTTCTGAGATCAGCGCTCCCTCATCCTGCAGGATCAAGGCATGTGGTTAAGCAGGACTGAGCTAATCCCTGGGGATCAGGCAACCAGGCTGCCCGGACAGCCTGCGGAGCACGGGAGGCTCAGCACCCCCAACAAGCTGCTTCCCACCCGCTCCCTGGCAGGTTTGGCAGAAAAACCCGGGACAAGTACCAGGCATAGCTCCCCCCACTCCCTGCCCACAGGGAAGATGTTCTCCCTATGGCCAGGAGCTGCTGCTTCCAGGGAACGTCCCTTTGGCCCGGTGTCACCGCAGCACCCGTCAGCCCGTCCCCTCCACGCCACCATCCGCGCATCCCGCATCAGCTCCCGGGATGGGATCCCACGTACCTGAGCGCAGGTGTCCAGGACCAGGGGCTGCACCTCGTACTGCTGCACCTTGCAGCCGCTCCTGCGGGCGAGAGAAGCAGCCGGTGGGACGGGCTGCGGGGGCTGCGCGGCAGGAGCAGCGGGGCACGTGCGCGACAGCCCAAGCAAGGGGAGCAGCCCCAGCGCCAGCATCGCCCCCACCGCGCCAGCAACCCCACTCACCAGCGAATACCGAGGCAGAGCGTGTTCTGGAATGAACAAGCAAACAAAACACACGAGTACAAAGCGATCGGGTTTGTCTTTGAGGCGTTTATTCCTGCTGAGGGTAAGGATCAGAGAAAGGAGCCCGGGGTGCTGACAGCGAGAGATGCGAAAGCCAAGGAGTCGGCAGAGAAAGATTTCCCTTGCTGCGCCCTCGCCCTGCGCGTCCAGCGCGGCGGCAGCCTGAGGTCTGAGCGCCCCTGATTTTCTGTGGGATGGAACCGATTCCAGGCATGTCTCCCTGTCCCTGCAGCTGGAGCTTTGTCTGTGACATCTCCACAGCATCCATGTGTCTGCCACGTGAGCCGGACCCGTCAGAGAGCTCTGCTTTGCTCTCCGGGGCGATGGGAGATGGGAGAAGGTTCGTGCAGACGGGAGAAGGCTCAGCTCGGGTTGATGTGAAGTGGTCCCATGGCTGGGTGCTCTCCAGCAAGGCAGCTCCCCTGGGACTTTGTCCCACGTTCCTCCGAACGTCGTGTCCCAGAGTTGGGCAACACAACAGGCACAGCACGTCCCGACACGGCATCAGCGTCTTCAACCAGCTCCAGGCAGCTGTGGAGCAGTCCCAGCAGCGCTGGGTCCCTGTCACCGAAGCCAGCGGGGACCGAGGAGTCACCGACGAGATGACGAGCACCATGGCACGCGAAGGAGAGCACAAGCTCTCCTCCCACTTCTCACCACCCTCTCACTCCACTTTTAGCAGTCTCCCCACTCTCTCACTCCACATTTAGCAATCTCCCCCAGCTGGGGGGTCCCAACCCCCCAGAAGATGGATATTCACTGAGCTGGGGTGTAACGGCCACTGCAGATACATGGGGAGGGGTCTCCACCTCCAGACTCGCTGCCACCCATTGCAGGGACACGGCAGGAGCTCGAGCAGCTGGCAATGAGCTGTACCACGGTCTAAGGAATCGCCTCCACCCGCTTCGCTCCAGCCTCCCCATCCCATCGCGTGTGTGCCAGCAGAGCAGGGACCTGGACTGCACAGGAACCTGCTCTCCCCGCTAGCGATGCACTGGTTTGGGGTGCTGGTACATCAGCGGCTCGGGGTGCTGGGAGCCGGCACGCTGCGGGAGCAAGCGCGGGTGGCACCTGGGGCAAAGCTGCCCCGGCTCCAGCCCCAGCGGCGCGGGACACACGTCAGACAGCGTGAGCTGAAGGGCAAGAAGGAGCCCGCATGCCATGGACACACGTGAGGCCAGCACACACCCAGAGAGGACAAAGACCAGCAAGGAAAAGAAGAAATAAATACAGAAGAGAGTACTTACAACAGAAAACAGAGAAATTTCACTTGCTCAGTAGTCCTGATGCACCAAAGCATGGACAGGGAGAGAGACAGACAGATGGAGAGAAGAAGAGCATGTGAAAAGACCTGGATATTAACTCATCTGGAGAAGCACAGTGAGCTGCCAGCGCTGTCTTTTGGGGAGGAACACACAGATAAAGGATGCTCGGACTCTGCACTTGCTGCGCGCAGCGGCAGGATGAGATCAGACCGCAATCCCCACAGGCGAGTGCCCGGCGCGGCCCGCGCTGCTCCGCGGTGACGGGGGCTCCGCTGCGCCCACCCGGCTGTGCCCGCCCGCGGTCCGCACGGAACGCCGAGCCCTGCAAACACCTCTATCCACACTCTGCGGAGCATTTCTAAGAGAAAACCATCCAACACGCCCTTGTTTCGCCTGCTGGGTTTTATCTGCCCCCTCTGTACAAACCCGCTGGAGAACCCATCAGCAGAGCGGCGCTTGCTCCAGCTTTGCTGCCAAATCGAGCACAAACTCTGCGCTCCCAAGATCTCCCCTTTTCAGCAGGTTTCCTGCTTAACTCTGCAGCAGGCTCCAATTACCTGTGCTAAGTGCAAACACAGATTACAGTAGAAAGACCCTAAACTGGGTGGGTAGGTACCCCCTTGTGCAGCATCCCCTCACATCCTCTGCCGCCCAGAGAGCCGGCGTGGGAGGGCAGGCAGAGCCAAGCCCAGCTCAGCAGAGCCTGTCTTAAATGTCAGGCTGAAACTTCAGCACTACCCAGACACAGCTTGGAAGACACTCATGATACAACAGGTGGAACACCAAGAAAACAGCACCGTTTAGCCATCAAACCTGTTCCCAGAGGAGGGCGACGCTGTCTGCACTCCCAGGAGGCACGATGAACCGTCACCGTTTACACAGGGGGGTTAAACACCCCAGTTCAGGAACTAAATGTGCACTTAAATAGCCCAGCAAGGGACAAGCAGCTCCCTACTGCCCATGCAGATGTGATAAAAGCAAAAACCATCTGCCTGTTTAACCTCTGTTCTCTCCCGTTACAAAGAAGGAAACTCAGCGGCAGCTTCCAGCGTGTTCCACAGCACCCGGTCACCCGGCCCCGCCACAGCGCGGCTCTGACTCCCCCGTCCCGGGAGCTGGAGCCCCAAGGGGGTTTCCAAAGAGGTGACCCCGATAAGCAGGTCCCTCCCTGCTCTGTCTGGGACCTGGGGCACCGGCACCGCTCCGGACACCCGTCCCTCTCCTCCCATCTGCTCCTGAGTGACCAGGGACAGATTGAATTGGGATGGCAGCAGAACCCGAGGCGCACGTCGGCATTGCTCAGAAGACACAAGGCAGGACCACCGCCATCATCACCATCACCACCATCATCACCATCACCACCATCATCACCATCACCACCATCATCACCATCACCACCTCCTGCCCGCGGGGGAACGCAGGGGCTGCCGCACCAGCACTCACGTTATCAGGCGCGACCTTGGTTTATTCGGGGAGTCTCTGCCTCTCACGAGCTCATCCTGCACCTCCAGCGTCTGCGACTCCAGGATCTCATTGAGGCTGTTATCCGCGGCAGGGCAGGAGTCAGTGGTGCTGGCGAGGGTCTTGGTGGGCTTAAAGGGATCCACGGAGTCAAAGTTATCCGGGTTGAACTGGTAAGAGCCCCTGGGGAGAGCCGGCGAGTCCTGCAGCGCTGAGCTGCCACCAAAGGGGTTGGGACCCGGGTTGTCCCAGCACGCGGGACCCAGCCGGGGGGAGCCCTGGGGAGGCAGCGGCTCCGTGGGACCCCCCTCCGCATCCTCGGCGGGTTTCCTGGGGGAGTCTCGGTGCCTCTTCGGTGTCAGCTTGCTGGCCGGGATCCTGCTGCCCTTCCTGGGTGCAGCTCTCCTGCCCTCCACGCTCTCTCCCTCCTCCGCGCCATCGGCCTCGTGTTTCTGGAGCTGCTCTTTGAGGTCTGGGTGCCCCCCCAGCTCAGCGGGATGGGGGAGGCGTTGCGGGGCTGCTGGCGGGGAGCTCTGCAGCCGGCAGCCCCCCGCCACAAAGGGCTTCACGCTCTCGTCGTACAGCTCGGGGCCGAACCCGTAGGACGCCGGCGGCACCGGGGTCTCCTCCGTGGTTTCTTCTGTTTCCCCCCCCGGCAAAGCTGGGCTCCCCTTCCCGAGCCGGCCCCGGCTGGGCGAGCACTCCTGGGCCAGGGCATCGGCCGCGGGCTCCCCCAGCGCCGTGCCGGGGTCCGTCGTGTCCCCTCCGGACATGTCACACTCCGGGGCGGCTCTGCCCGCATGGGGCAGCGGTGCCGGCTCTGCCGCGGGCACGGGGGCACAGCCAGCGTCAGCCCCGCGTGCCGGCGCTGCCGGGGCCTGGGTGGCGGCTGGTGGCCGTGTCAGGGACGGGTCTTTGGGGTCAGGTTCCCCTTTAGCATCCGAGTTGGCTTTAGGGGCTCCAGTCTCCGGTTGAGCCGCATCTTGGGGGTGCGTCCCGGGCGAGCTGTCCCGGCGAGCTGCCCCTACCAGCCGGTCAGCATGGCCACTTGGCTCTGAAAAGATAAAAAGAGCCGGTTAAGCCCCCGGCTGCTGTCACCCCTTCCAGAGGGCTCCTCCGCCCTCCCCACCTCTGCATTTGCATCAGGCTCACCACGCTGCGGCCAGAGTTTCCTAACCACAAATTCTGATCCATGACTTAATCACTATTACTGCAATCCCTTCCCCTAAACCTTTTTACTGTTTAATCTTTTCTGTGCTGTCAGGGGATGGGGAAGCTCCTTATCAACCACGGCATCCCGAAAGCTGCACCCCCGAGCACCTAGACCTGGGTGCAGACATGCCGAGGCACAGGAGAACAGCCGGTGCCACCTCCGCTCGGCTCATCCGCGCCTCTGCTCCCGCATCTCGACCAGGGACGATGGCACAGCCGCCCGGGTGAGGCCGAACAGGCCCTTGCTTTGCAGGGAGGGGGTTTGGGTGGGGGACCCCAACAACAAGCTCCCGCAGCCCCGAGCGCATCGCCCTGGAACAGCTGTTCCCATCGCGGGACATTTCCAACCAGCTCACGTTCACTGGTGATGGAGTCACGGGCTGGCGGGAGGAGTGAACCAGGCAAATCGCTGGTCCCTGGGCTAATCCCGGACATGGAGCCAACGGCCCTGACTCAGCCGATGGCTGGTGGTTTGCATAATTGATCTCCGGGATGCTAAAAGTCATGGAAGTGAATCATGAGGGAATGTGCACTCCCTGAGACTGCAAAAAAGAGCTTCTTCTGACTGCAGAAAAGCTCCTTCCAAACCGACGTTGCCTTGCTGCCCCAGAAAATGCATCAGTAAACACAAATCCAGTGGAACGTACTTGGAGTGCAGCCAGAAAACACTGAGGCAGCGCATGCCAGGCCTTCCCATCACCAGGAGCCAGGAAAAGCTCCCTAACAGACCCCAAAGAAAACTTCATTGCACTTGCTTTGTTGCTCAGATGTTTTAAACCTCACCGAGACAGCCCTGAGTAGAACAACAGACTTCAAAGTCAGGGCAAAAGGCACCTTTTAAATGCATTTGACATTCCCACTGGAAGGCTCTGCAGCCGCCGTTCTCACAGACAGGAGCCCATCCTGGTTTCCAACCCAAGCACCGAGTAATTACTTCTGGAATACCAAGCAGTCAGCAGGCAAACCGCCCCCCGGCTGCCTGCGGGCGGGGGGAGGGAAGGAGCACCCACGGCTGCCCTTTCCTCACTGAAGTTACAGGAGCCGCTCTCCCAGACCTTCCAGTCTTGTGATCCACCCGCTTTCCACACCCAGCCAGCAGCCCGGCCGATGCCTTCAGCAGCATCCCCAGAGGTGACCCAGCTGTCCCGCGTCACCCGCGCACCGTGTCCTGCCGGTGGGGACACCTTAGTGCCAGCGGCTCACTGACGCCAGCTCCATCCCCGACACGGATGCAGTAAAAGGGGCCCGGACCCCTGTGAACAGCAGCTGCTGGGGCTGTGCAGGGAGCACAAACCTGCTGCTGGTCCTGCCAGCGCGTGGCGAGGGGACATTAAAGTGGAAATGGAGACTTGACACTCTAAAGAAAAACATACAGAGAGCACAGTCTGGCACCACAGCTACAGGCACTTTGTGTGTGTGCGTTATAATCGTTACGCTCGTCTTCCTTTGGCTGAAATTAAACACAAACAGCGACTAACTAACCAGCTTTCCTGCGCGCCAGCCCGCGCTCCCTGGAGCAAACGAGCGAAACCTGGCAGCGGCCACGCTGCGATGCAAAGGCCCCGCGCCCTTCTCATCCACCTCCAGCAAGGGGAGCAGCACCCACCCTCCGCACGGCCTCGAGTGCCAAACGCCGCCAGAACGCCGGCAGCACCGCAGCCCTGGACGCGGCTCCACGCCGTCCCAGCCTGACCCACGCTCCCCCGGCTCCCGCGCAGCCCCAGCACAGGATATCTGGCCCCTGCATTCAGCTCAGGCTCACGCAGCTAACGACTTTTTTCCTCTTTTGGCTTTCCGCTTTGGTTAACAGACCGTTGATCTATTTTTAAATCTATTCTGTTAAGAATTAGCATACCGGCAAACGATGCTGCCTGTAGTGCACCGGAAAGCACGTGCCCCGCATCAGGGCAACAGAAGGAAAAGCCAACGAGCCTGCTCCCATCGCTGACGGCTCCATATTTGTCACTTCTGCTCGTTTCCTTGCACACAATATCCCTTTCTGGCAGATGACTGAAGATATCTTCAGCAACAATAGGACAGAATTACAGCCTCCACTGTTCGAGGCAGCAAGAGGAAAACTGTCTGCATGACCCTGAAGGGGCATTAAGTCCAACTGCAGCCCCCTCCCCGGGGCAACAGGACCGGCTGAAGTTTTGTCCCCGAGAACAGGGTTTAATGCATCCAGGCCACCAGTCCCCGCAGTCACAGCTGCTGTCTGACGAGTTTCCCAACCCTGTTTATTCCCAAGTAAGGGTGAGACCGCAGCTGTGAGACAGAGCAGCGGCTGCTCCTGCCCGTGCCCCGAGCCTGGGAGCGGCTGCACCTGCACCTGCCCGTGTACCTGCCCACGGGCTGGGGCTCCCGCCGCGCCCCCCGCTGCGCACGGCATCGCAGCAGCTCCTCCAAGGGCTGCAGGGCTCCCACCGCCCGCAGCAGCTCGGCTGCATTGGTCCCAAGGAGCAGCCATGACGCTGGAGCTCCCGATCGCAGCGTTTGCAGCCGCTGCCGTTCCCAAGCTGCAGCCACACAGAACAGCGCACGCTGCTGTGAAGCAGCATTGCAAAGATGAGGGCTTAACGTGTAGATTACTTAAGGGATGGTTATTCAACACTCCAGAATGCCTTCTGCACACTGCAAACTCACAACCGCACGCGGGCAGTCCCTTCTCTCCACCATTTCAGGGCACCGGGTGATGCACGCGAAGCCCCGGGCAGGGACGGAGCTGGTGCTGGCACGCAGCGGGTCTGGCGCTGCCGCCTCCAACATCCCGCTCACCACCAGCCAGCGTGGAAAAACAGCTTTTGCCAGAGAGCATCCCCTGGGCGCCACAACACTGCGACCTTTGTGCGCGGGCGCCGCGAGCGGCTGGCTCCCTCACCGCCGGCTCCCTCGCTGCCGGGCCGGGCCGGCCCCGGGAACAGCGCGTCCCGGCAAGCAGGGACACAGGCAGAAATGATCCACACACCTGCTGGGAAAGCCTTTATCTCCTCTCTGCCCCTCTCCAGGCATTATCCCCAAAGCAAAGATGTCTCTATCATCCCTTCTTAAAACAGAAGGTTTATTCCAAGAGCTGAGATTATTGGACAAATGAACCAAGCGCTCTCTCCATCGAGGCCAACAAGCCTGTGTTTTTTACAGGGGTGGATGGGCAACCAGAACCACCTCAACAGCAAAACAACACTGCAGGAGACTGAGAGCCCCAGCACCCTGTTACTGCCAAGGTCATGCAGTACTTGGGCTCCTGATGGGGAGGACAAGGCTCTGGTTCGAGCTGGCACACTCCAAAACCCAGCTGAGCAGCCAGCTCCCAGCTGACGGCTACGAGCATTCACGAAAACACACAGTATTGCAGCCAACAACACCCAACGCGCACAGTTCTGCCTCCACCGGCCTCTCGCTCTCTTCTGGTTCAGGGACAGCAGGAGGGTGCAACCGGTGGTTGCAGAACTGCACAGAAATTTTGCACTGCGTAGGCATGAGCCAAAGGGGGCAAATGGACCCTTCTGAGCCTACGCTGCAGCCCTCCAAAGTGATTCAATAAATCAATGTTTTGCTCAAGGGAGAGAGTAGCCCTCTGCAGAGTGCATGGCCCTGAGTACTGGCATTTGAACCATCCAGGCCATTAACCACAAAAAATGTGGCAGACATTATTCAAAACAAGCACTTCTCCTTCACCCCACCCTGCTTTCTGCATCCGGAGCAGAGAGCCGAAAAGCAGAAGGTGCCCGCTGGCTCTTTACCTGGGGTCCCGGCCTCGGGCTCCGGTGGTCCCGGCGGTGGCTCGCAGAACTGCTTGAGTGGCGAGTGAGTCGGCGTTTCTGCTTCAGGGGTCTCAAAATTCCCTTCAGAGTCCGAGCTGCCGAGGGGGGGGGAAAAGAATGAGGAATTACCACTTTCAAGGCTAGCTGTGAAATCCTCCACACTGCCTACACATCCAGCCAGACCGGCTCCCGGGCCGGCCGGCCGCGGGTTCCTGCAGCCGCCGCTCCCTCCTGTCCAGCGGGACTCGCTAGCAAATGGAAAAGGGAGAACAGGTGAAGCAACATCGTGAGCATCCCCCCACGCCCCCAGCCCTCCTCTCGGCCGAGCCTCCGGGGTCGCTTCTCCCCGGTCTCTGCCAGGCTGGCTGAGCATCCACCAGCGGCGCCTTCCCCGCCGCTCCGGAGCGCTGCCGCGGGCGAGGGCGGGCACGGCGTCCCGGTGCCGCTGCCGTGAGCCCGCCGGCATCTTCCGGGGGGGCACAGACCGCTCTGACCCCCGTCCCCCCCCCCGCTCCCCAGGCGCGGTGCAGCTGCGGCCCCCGGGCAGCCAAGCTGAGGACAGGCAGCGAGCGGGCAGCGAGCGACAAGCACGGGCACCCGCGGAGGTGGCACGGGGGGGTCGGGGCAGGGGCCGCGGTCACTTGCCTGGAGCCGAGGGCCGGCGAGTCCTCCTCCGCCCCTCCGTCCTCCCCCTCGGGGCCGCCACCGCCCCGCACCGCCGACCATGTCCAGCGGGCCCACTGCACCGGCGAGAGGATCTGCCAGGCGCTGAACGCCATCGGCCCAAGGGGCGCAGCTCCGCTCCGCGCCGCTCCCCACTCCGCGCCGCTCCCCGCCGGGCTCACTGCGGCCGCGCCGCCCCCATCGCCACTCCGCCGCCAGCGCCAAGGGCCTCCCCCGGACCGCGCTACTCGCCGGCAGGGAGAGAGAGCGCCCGCCCCCGCCGCCCCCCGGCGCCGCCCGGCCGGGAGGGAGGGACGGCCTGCGGGAGCCCCCCCGGCCCCGCCGCCCGCCCGCTCCCCGCGCTGCCCGGGGGGGATGCGGAGTGGGATGCGGGGGTGGATGCGGAGCGGGATGCGGGGCTGAGCCCCCGCTCCGCCCGCTCGGGTGATAGCGACCCGCCGCGCCCCTCCCTCGCTCCGTCCCCTCCCTCCCCAGGCAAACTCCCAAATCCACCCTGCCCAAACGCGCCCTGCGCACGTGGCTGCAGCGCCCTGCCCGGCCCCCCCGAGCCCGCGGTCCCCGGGATGCTGCGCTGTGCCCCGCCGCCCCCCAGAGAAAACCCCCGGGCAGGGGCCGTGAAACCAGATCCACCCCCGATTTATCCCGCATCCATCGGGGCTGCACCTGTGCTGGGACACAGCCGGCGGATTCCTTCCACTCGGGACGTGCCAGGGAGCAGCCCAGGCCTGCCGGGCGCCGCCCCCAGGGCCAGCGGCCCCCAGGGCAGCCCTGCTCCCGGGTGGGGGGGTGCCAGAGCCCGGCAGAGCCGATTGCTCCGAGGAGGCAGACGGAGCCGGGCAGAGGGCAGGGAAACACCTGCCCCTTCCATTTTCCAAGGAAACAGCGATTTCATAGTGCCCTGGCTGATGCTGTATCCTTCCGTGGCAACAGGTTTATTTATTTATTAAACTATTGTTGTTTAAAAATAACAGCCAAGAGACCCCGCAGGAATAAACGCTGCCAGGCTGGCCTCCCTCGGGAATCTCCCTCCTAACCAGGGCTCCCAAATTCATTACCTCCCACACGCTAGAGAGAGGAGCACAATGTTCCTGGTGCTGTGCACTGTCCAAAGCGCTTCGAGGAGCGCCCAGGGCTTGGGCAGCAGATCTGTCACGGGCAGCGGTGTCACCAGCTCTGGACCGTTGCTGCCGCAGAGCCTGCAGCTCCCGCAGCCCCGGGTTGGCTCAGCCGCTCCTGGACACCGGGACCACCTGGGAAAGGGCAGACGACTGTCCTGCTGCAAAACCCGCCCGGCCCGTTGCAGAGAAGCCCTGCTCGCCCTCGGTAACCGCACGAAGCGCTCACGTGGCAGCCGAGCGGCAGCCCCATGCTTCCCCGTGAATCAGCAGCCAGCCCTGTGCGCAGGAATGCCTGCACACGGCAGAGAGGCCTCCGGACAGACAGACCCGTCCATCTGGTCTGGCCACCTCTAACACCGGCCTCCATCAGGCGCTTCAAAGGGCTCATTCCTCACTGCGGAGCATCTCAAATAACCTCCCTGCAGGGATCCTTTCTTCCAGGCTTCCATCTGTTGGTGTCCTTATTAAATATATGAGTCATTGCTGCACGTTTTAACTGTCTGGCTTCTGTCAAAGAAAATCTCTTACCCAATTACACAGTCTTTCCAGACTTCCCCAAAGATAACTCTGGTTCGGCCACAGCTGCCAGTTCCCACCGCGGGTCAGCGGCCGGAGCTCATGTGTGTGGAGCCCAGGGAACAACCTGCCCACAGCGCTGCCCTCCACACCCCGGGGCCTGGGGGACCCGGAGCCCCGCAACCTCCCTGCTGCTTCGCGCGGGACACCGAGCGAGAAAGGGCTGAGTGCACTGATCAAGCTTAGCCAAACACCAAGAGGCTGAAGCAAAAGCAGAACCTCAACATCCTGTCGCCCACGTCTGCTGTGAGCTGAGCGAGCAGCCTACTTCCCACCATCTGAAGTGGCAGAGCTGATTTCTGCAGATGAATTTTACATAAGGAGACCTGCAGCATGTGCCGCGGTGTGAGCCGCTCTGCAGCACCGCGCGCTGCAAACCCAACTCCTCCCACTCCCCCTTCACATGAGCCGCTGCCCGGGTCCCCACCGACCCAGAGCACCAGCCGGAGCGACTGCATCACCACGTTTCGGTGACCGATGGCTGCCTGGGTTCTGCCAGCGACCGCACAGAGAACACAGAAATGCAGATGATGGGGGAGCAGCAGCTGGCGTGGGCGCAGCAGCAAGAGCGAGCTCCTCTGCTGCAGAGGGAAGGAGCTGCAGCAGCAGAACAACCTATAGACTGACTTCTATAGCCCCCCCCACTTGTTGGACGAGGGAACTGGGGCGCATGAGCCAATGGTGGAGGAAGTCAGCAGCATCCTTCCATTGTGAAGGCTGCACGACAGACACAGAGCGGCTGGCGAGCCCCCCCGCTCCTGCCCACTGCCCGGAGGAAGGAGAGCGGCTGACGAGAGCAGCATCAGCAGGACTCAGCCACACCGGCACCAGCACCAGCTGCAACGGCTGCAGGGTGTGCGGCAGGAAGATACGAGAGCAGAGCAGGAGCGGAGCCTGCTGTTTGTGATGAGCAATTAAGAAAATGCCCCAAGTGGCATTTTCCAGCTTGGCACGCAACCCAGCTTGGCAAGTGACACTGGCTGCAGATCAAGCGCTGAGGAGATAACCTGACTTTGTCAGCCACACCGGTGGCTCTGGCTGCCAAGTACCGCTTGGCACAGTCAGCAGACACAGCTCTGCAGAGCAGGAAGGACACTGACCTGTTCAAACAGAGACCTGCCAGCAGCTTCCACCCGTAGTGAGCTGCAGCCTGCACACGCAGCAGCTGGGCGACCTGTCCTTGGCGCCGCCGTCACCTCCCGCCCGGCCCAGGGCTTCACCGTGCCCAGCGCAGCACAAACGCAGCAGCGCAGGGGTGGGCAGCGATGTACAGCCTCTCGATGAACACCCTACATAGCAATGAACAGTGATGTACATAGCGATGTACAGCAGAGGCCGATGCGGCATGCTGGTCCCCAGCCCCGGGATGCTCTAATCGTGGGTTCCCGGCCTTGTTTAGTAAATAGCAAATTGCTTAGTAAATATTTTCCCTGGCTTTGCCTATTTTTAAACACACACTGTGAGTTACGTAAGTAACATCATCCATCACTGTGCAAGCACGTGGGCGGCAGACACCACGAGAAGGGGCCGCCAGGCCCCTCACAGCCCTTTCGCTGCGGATCGGCGGTGCGGGCGGCTCTGGCCAAGGGCAGCAGCCCCAGGAAGGAGAGCGGCAGCAGGCAGACAGCGCGGCGGCTCCAGCAGCAGCACGGGGTGACCTAGAAACCACCTCCAGCTCGCACGCTGCGCTGGCGCTCCAGGGAAGGGGCGAGCGCAGCGCTGTGCTGCAGGGCGAGCTGGCGGAGCCCCAGAGGCTTTGGAGCCGGAGGAGCCCGGGTGTGACAGGGGCTGCACAGAGGTGCAAACCCTTGCTCACAGTGCTGACACTGAGCCTGCCGCGTCCAGGGGTAACGGCTCTGCGCCCAGACAGAGCCGCCCTCACTTCATCCCAGGGCGGCTGGCAGCGGCGCCTCCGCTCGGCCTCGCCCCCCGGGAGCACATCCTGCCCAGTGCTTTCGCTGTTACCACAGCCGGGTTCCTGGGAAGGGTGTGGGAACTGCAGAACAGGTACCACACAGCCACGTCCATCGTTTGAAGCTGCAGTGCCCCGGGTTAGGGGAAGGCGTGCACCTGCAGTTTTCATCCTCAGCCCTTTCATTAGGCACAGAACATCTATTTCTGGCTGCTGAGGTTTTCTGGGCATGGTGCAGTGAGCCAGTGCTTCCAATTCTAGCTCAGAAATGGATCTTTTGTGGGCTTTTGTTTTTCTTCTCCACTCCTGCCACTCTGCCCCCCCCACAACAAGGCCGTTCGCTCCCCCGCAGGGACCAGCGTTTGGACCCCCACAGCCATCCCTTGGGGGAACGAGGATGGCACCATCCGCTCTGCCCTGGTGACGGGGACAGGGGGTCGTGGTGGCAGCCTGGAGATCAGCACACAGATAAAACATGAATCCATATTTCACTGCTATGTAAGTCTCCTTAGAAGCCTATAATATGCACTTTATCCACAAGACATTTATCTCCTCCAGAAAAGGCGCAAGGCGTTTCATGGGAACATTTTTCTGATGTTGTCTTTTGCGCCACCCTATCCTCTTTATCACACTTTCCTAAGCTGAAATGGGGCCCACACATCAGTAAAATGGTAAATGATTCTCTGCCATTACATTGTGAAAAATGCAGACTTTGGGAATTAAGAGAACAGTCCACGTGAAGGGTGGTGTGTGCCAGTGACAACCTGCAGTGAGCGCTGGCGAGAGATGGTTTCATAATCTGCTTCCTGACCTTTGCAGTGACACTGAAAAGATTAATGCTGGTAACTCCCATCTGCAATTCACCTCCTCGGGCTGCAGAGCACACCGAGGAGAGCATCACCCTGTGTTCCCTGAGAACCCAGATCAGAAAGGGAGCTGGGGGCTGGGGCCTAGGAACAGGCAAGCAACAGGTGAGTAGGAAACTGGAGCCAGGAGAAGAGCAGCAGCCCCGGTCAAGGGCACCGGGGTCTGTCCCTGCCTGGGGTGGCGGCAGCGAGCCCTGGGAGCAGCAGCATCCCGGAGCATCCCCGAGCATTCCGGAGCATCCCAGAGCATTCCGGAGCATCCCAGAGCATCCTCGAGGCGCGGCAGCATCCCGGAGCATCTCCGAGCATCCCGGAGCATCCCGGAGCACGGCCCGGCGCCCGGCGGCCGGTGCTCTCGCTAGAGGGCACTCCAGGATGGGATTTCCGAGGGCTGCACGGTCTCCCCCTCTCGGGCTCTGCCGTGCGCTCTCCGGGCGCCCCACGCGTGGCAGAGCCCGCAGCATCAGAGCGACGCCCAGCGTGGGACAGCGCGGCTGAGCCGCTCGGTTCCCCCGGGACCCTTCACAGCCCTGCGATGTGACAGTTCCCATCGCTACACATTCCATCAAAATAGCTCTACAGAAATAGAAGCGAAGGACACAACTGTCACACACAAGCCCGGATTCCACCAGCCAGCCCCGGGCTCCAGCTGTCTTTCCCCACCATGCTGCCGTCAAATTAATACACACAAACGTTTGTGACTGCAGCAAAAAGGACCGATGCAAAAATGAATTCACTGCTACTCCTGGATGTTGAAAACAACAACCAAAGCCTAATCTCACTGATGCTACTCATGTGGATGCAAGCTCATGCACAGCAATTCAATAGCAACAGCCTCAAATATGCAAGTTCAAGCCTGATTTTCACACTAGAGCTTTATGAACACCAGTATCTGCCTTCATCTTGCTGCTTCTTCACCCCCCCATCAACTCCTTCACTCTGTCTGCTAAAAATATCAGTGCTCCGTGGCAGGAATGCTCTTATCAGGTGTTTGTCAGGCCTTGGCTCCCTGAGTTTAGTCAGGAATTGACAATGTCGGGACATGCAGGCAGCACCTGGGGTGCTGGCAGGGGTGGGGGCAGCAGGGGAGCGAGGACAGCAGCCGGCAGGGGGGCCACAAGGGAAATGATAGAGGGTGGAGAGGAACAAAAAGTTTGCTCAAGGTGGAGCAAACAGGTGGGAAGGAGAAGCAGCTGAGTCTGATGGGGACAAAGGGGCAGCTCCAGCCACACAGTGAACAATGGGCCTGTTTCCCACCTGGGATCTCCTCCGACTCATGGTCAGGAGACCATAGGAATATGATTAGGAAATAAAGGCAGGGCCCAGCAGTTACAAGGGGAGAACACACTTGTTTTCCCTGTCTGAAGCCAACGTTTGCAAACAGAGGTTTGTTTGTAAATGTCTCTGCATGGCAGGGTGGCCCACTCAAAGAAAATATTTCTATGTTCTGGAAAGTGTTTTGGTTGATTTACAGATAAGAAGTCTCCAGTTTTCCTTTTGATCACGGCTGGCACACGTTCCCTTCACTCACAGTGTCCCGGCCAGCGAGAAGTGGCTCCCCCAGCCCTGATTCTGGCTCTCAGCAGCACCCAACCTCCAGCCATCCCACTCCCCACCTGCTTTTCCAACAGCAACACCCAGACTCACATTTCTGGGTCCTCGCACCCCGAGTCACGCTGTAAAACGTGGGGGTGACAGAGCTACCCCAACGTCCCACCGCGGCGGGGGCTGAGCTGCGAAATCCCGGCTGCTGGGCCGGCGTGTTGGGACAGCGGCTGGAAGCCGGGGGGGCTGGGGGAGGAGAGCACCGGGACGACACTTTTCCCCCAGTTTAAACACTTAACGCTCTGATTTTCCGCCCCCACCGCTGCGGCCCCCGGAGCAGCCGGCGCTGGGGGCAGCGGGACGGCCCCGCAGCGCGACCCTCCCGCACTCACCTCCGCTGCGGGGTCCCGGGCTCCCGCCGCTCCCGGCTCCGCGCCGCCCCCATGGCCGGCCCGGGCGATGCCGCCGCTCCGCCGGCCCCGGCCGCGTCCCCGCCTCCGCGGGAGGGCTGAGGGAGGGGGCTCGGCCCGGCCCGGCCCCGGCTCCCCCGCGCGGGGCCGGGGACACCCGCTGCGCCCACCCACCGCCGCGTCGGGGGCACCGGGCTGCGGGGCCGCGCCCGGGCTGGGACCCCGCGGGGCTGGGACCCCCGGCAGGGCAGCACCACGCTTGGCCCCTCGGGCAGCCCCGCGATGCCGCCAGCAGCACGGGCAGCTCGGGGCTGGGGGCTCAGGTGGGGCTGTCGTGGGGCGCGTCTGACATGGCACCGTTGGGAGACGGAGCCTCGTCCTGCCCGTTTGCTCCAGAACGTGCGAGTTGCTCCTCTCGGAATGCGCTGGCGGGCAGCGATCCACCGAGCCTCGCGCTGCCCGCTTCCCATTAGCCGTGATAAATGACAATCCGGATGTGCCTTCGAGGTGGGAACAGCAGCCGCGCACGAACGCAATGCGAGTCTCCACGTTTGTTGATTCTATCTCTACTACACAAACTAAACACCACAGACACACCGTTTTCCTTGTCGTTTCGCGGTCACAACCTGCCCAGCGCATTTCTGACCTGTCCTCGGTTCTCAGAGGCTTCTGCCGCTCTGGGCCATGCTCCGGGCTGACAAACACCAGCCGTGACCTCAGGGCTGGAGTCTCCAGCCATCAGCACGTCCCCTCTGTGTGCACCAGGTGCCCATCCCCGTGGCAGCTGACCATCAGATGCTCCCACTCCGCAGAGCGCGGTGCTGAGGCTGCGGCAGCGAGGGTGCCGGAGCTGCGTCCTGCCGCAGGGACGGAGCTGCCAGGATGTCACTTTGCTGCCAGGTTATCAATAACAGGTCAGTGCACAGGCTGGCATTCAAGAACCAGCATCCCACATGTGTTCCCATCAGCTCTGCTAGTTTATTCCGACCCCCAGCACCTGTATCCCTGCGCAGCACCCGTGTGCCCAAGGGCTGTGGCACGGGCAGCCTGCCCAAGGCTCGGCCCTTTCCTTTCCGTGCCTTTGGTTTCTGAAGAATTTCCTGCAGCCGTTTCCAAGTGGCGCATTTAGAAACGCTGCCCTTCCCTGCCCAGGCTGAAGCCCCCGTGTGCCCGCACATGCTGAACCACTGCAGTGTACAGACACTACTCAACTTCAGCCCAGACAGGCTGGGGGGCTGCCTGGCACCTGCGCCCGCTGCAGAGCTGGGATGCTGCACTCACTCTGCAGTGATTTATCTCAGAAATACACATCCATGAGGCCTCGCTGAGTCAAGGACCTCTGCCAAGCAGCAGGAATTCAGTATTTCCTAAGTCTGTCCTACTGGAGCAGGGATCTGAACTAAAAGGGTGAACCCAAAAGTAACGCATCCCCCGTCACCAGGCTGCCCCGGCTGCAGCAGCACACACGCAACAGCTAAACGGGGACCCAAAACAACGGGCAGGGCTCACATTCACCATGTCGGGTGCTGAGCGGGCCAGGGATGCAGCCGGTGACGTGCCAGTGCAGCTGCGTGTGCTCGGTCCCGCTGGAGCTCGGCGTCTCAGCTGCATCTGCAGCCCCGCACTCCTCGGCGAGGGCCCCCCCGCGAGCAGCGAGCGCAGTCCGGGAGAGCGCAGCCTGTCCGGGAAAACCGAGGGGGAAGGCACCAAAATTAGACGAGGGTTGCGCAGCACCCTAAGAGAGAAAACCAGATGCCAAACAGCAAGAAGCGCAGAGTGCCACCCCACCCCACCCTCCCTCGAGCTCCCTCCGCCTGACAGACATTGGCAAACAAAGCTAACTAAGCTTTTCCAGCCCCTCAGGACAATGATGAGGAGTCCGTGTCACCATCTGCAAACCACAAGCTCAGCCTCAGAGCAGCGACAGGTCTCGTTTAAGACCCCAGCAGTGCCAGCCCCAGCACAGCCCCGCTGCGACGGTCCAGAGTGCGGCTGCGTGAGACGGCTTCGCTTCCCAGCTGTGCAAAGTGTCACCAGACCTCAGCAGTCACACAGAGCCAAGGGCGCGGAGCTCTGCCCCGAGAGCCGTTCCGCTGAGGACAGGGCCTGGCAGTGCCCCCGGCGCTGCGGGACACACGCTGTGGAGAGAGGCGGCACAGAGCCAGCAGCGCTGCAGAGCAGCCAGATGTGCCCCAGCTGTGGGGTCCTACTCACTGGCAGGGCAGCAGCCAGGGCTCCGGGGCCGTCCCGCTGCTCCGCTGGCACAGCTTGGCTCAGGTGGGGGTCCCGCTTCCCGAGCCCGTCCAGCACCCCGAGGAGCGCCCGAGCCGGCCGGGTGGTGACTGGTGGCTGTGAGGAGGCGGATGGTAATAATTACCCAATCTCTAATTCCATGGAAATTTCCATGTGCCTGGGAAGGAGGCCGCCAAGGCTGCTGCCAGGGCAGGGGTTCACGGCTGTTTCCAGGGACTGTGACTCAGAGCTGGGTCTGTCACATGGAGGTGTTTAAATGCCTCCTTGGAACCTCCCATCTGAATGCCAGTGGCTCCAAACCTGGGCTGCAGGTGGCCGGGGAGGGTTGCCTGGAGCACCTCGGCTCTGCAATGGGCTCCCCAGCACTCAACCTGCACCCGCTGCACCGGCCGAACCGCAGCAAATCGCCTCGGATGCTGCGCCCGAGCCCTCCGCCCGCCGCTGGCTCAGATCCCCACGGTGATACCGATGGCATCTCCCCTCTTGGCTCCCCAGGGGTCCCGGGGCAGGGCAGCCCTGGCCGGGCAGCATGGGGCCGGGTGCCAGCACACAGCATCGTATCACGCTCTGGCAGCTCCTCCTTAGCAACACAAACAGAGCCACAACATGGACTGGGGAAGCAGCTCCATCGCCGCCGGCACTGCGGCTCTGGCGGGGAGCCCGGCGTGCCCACAGCTGGCAGGTGTCACTGCCCTGCTCTCCCTCGGGAAAGCACCAGGACACTGAGCTGCGCGGCGGGCAAAGCCAGGAGGAGGTTGTACTGCTCAGTGTCTTCCAGGGCCTCACATCGCAGGGGCTGGAGGGAGCCAGAGACGAGCTCTGCACCCCGGGGTGGCCAGGGAGCCCTCGCTCCCTGCTCTCCTCCTCCCTCTGCCCTGACGCAGACAAGTGCTCAGTGAACGCCCAGCCCTCGGCTCCCTTCTCCTTCCTACCTTTCCAGCTGCAGGCTCGTCCTGGGCTCCGTCACTCTCTGCTACCTGTCCCGCGGCTCCTTTGGAAGCTGCTTGTGCGAGCAGCAGCCTGGAGAAGGAGCGGGGAGGAAGGAAGGGGATGGACAGCGCGGGGAGGGCGGCCGGCGCGGGGTGTCTGGTGCAGCGCGGGGGAAAGGAAGGAGGATGTTTTGTAATATTTGGCGAGCACTTCCATGAGCAGAGAGAGGAAACTGGCGGGGCTGATGGCGCTGGGCGAGCTGTCCACGCACGCCGCTGTGTGCCGGTACCGGAGCCTCTCGGGCGAACGCCTGGATTGTGTGCCGGCTCCTGCTGGGGCCCCACTGGTGTCATGCCGTAAAAATGCACTTCTTGGCTGGAATTTGGCAGCCTGGCCTCTGGTGGGGAGGGAAGCTCTCGGCTTACACAGAGAACAGGATCTGCGGCCTCGGGGCTGCGGGGAGAGGAGAAGGGGAGCTGGTCTGAGCTCCCGCAAGGCTGGGCAGCCATGGATGTGCCTGCAGATTGATGCTGCTTTCTCCCGGCTGCCCCACGCAAGGGCAAGACAGGAGGACGGGGACGGGGCTGCGGAGCTCCCTAGAGAGGCTGAACAGGATGGGGCATCACCCAGCACGCAGGGTGCCAGATTTGGGGCAGTGGTGGGACACCCAGGAGTTTCAGCTGAATAGCAGGGGACGCAGTTTGGAGCAGAGGAGACATTTTCCTTTGAGATTTCAAGGGTTTCATCTGGGGCTGCACCCCAGCAAAGGGTTTTAACAGCTGGGGTGAGCATCCCTGCATCCCACAGCCTCTGCCCTCCAGCTCCCACTGCCCCCTCCAGTCCCCACCTCCAGCACCGCAGCCCCCAGTGTGCCCAGCCCAAACCGCAGCCTGGTCCCCGACCGCCACACCGGGCAGGACTCCTTCCCCACACACGCAGGAATCAGCTCAAGCCTTTCAGTTAAACACCCCCCGGGCTCGCTCCAGCGGGTTCCCGTGGGCAGTGCCAGCCCGGCCTTGGCTGCAGACGCCGCCGAGCCCCCGGCCGCTCCTGCAGAGGGAGCGCCAGGAGCGGCAATGAGCGGCGGCGGCGCGCAGCCATTTCCTCCCGCTCCCGGGAGGGCGCCGGCCGGGGCGCAGCCCCCGGAGGGACGGAAACCGCTCACACGCGGAACTTCGCGCACGAACCCCGCACGCTGCTCCCGCAGCCCCGGCTGGACTCTGCTCCCTGTGCCCCGGACAGAACGAACCTTCCCAAACCCCCGGGAGCAGCAGCCGCGCAGACCCTGCACAGAGAGAATAACAGCAGCTCTCTGCGTTCCCATTCTGCAAAGAGGGAGAATAACAGCAGCTCTCTGCAAAGAGAGAGAATAACAGCAGCTCTTTGCGTTCCCACTCTGCAAAGAGAGAGAATATCAGCAGTTCTCTGCATTCTGCAAAGCAGAGGGCATAACAGCAGCTCTCTGCATTCCCACCTCCTGCAAAGAGCAGGATGGTGGCAGTGGCTGGAGGGACACTTCACCGCGGTGCTCGCCGGGGTGTCTCAGCGCTGGCCCGAGTCCAACCTCCAACTCCCATCTCCCAACTCGTCCTTTCTTTTCAGCCGCAACTTCCTGTTAGTTATCATTTTAATTCTTTACCTCTTCAGCAGTGCAGAAAATTGGCACTTAATTTGCCCCACGAGGCTGTGTGGCGGCAGCTTAATTGTCCCTCGTTGCGCCACCCTGGCCACATCTCGGTCAGCGAGCTCAGCCTTGTGCCGCACTCACTCCTGCCCCCTCTCTCTACCATCTGCCCTGTGCAGGGACGCTGCTCGTGTCCAGCTCCAGGACATCCCGGTGTCCCGGGCAGGGGTGGCCCAGGCTGCCCGGTGAGCTGCAGGGGACCCGGTTTGGGAGGCGGGATGGACGGTTCTGTGCCAGACTCTCACCAAAGAGCAATTCTGCCCCTGACCGGAGCAGCAGGAAGCCTGGAGCTCTTGCTCAGGATGGTCCCTCCCAGGTGTGCGTTCAGAGCAACCTGCATCTGCAGCTCTCCATCCTCCGTTCTTTGCCCCGACCCTTCCTCAGCTGCTCTGCAGGTTTCTCCACACTCAGCACATTTCAGGGTCCCACCTTTGACATCACGGGTTGCAAAATGATGTTGCAACTTCGGTAGCTTCCCCAAGCCTTGAAAAATTGGTCAGAAACCTGAGCCTCCAGCTGCAGCCCTGACTTCCCCAGCTGGTTTCCAAGAGCTGGTTCCAAGCATTTGGCCTGGAAGGGTTGCAGAGAGCGTCAGTTGAAACCAGAGCAGCGAGGACTGAGTGGCACACTGAGCAGAAAGCTTATAATAAACCAGATTTATAGCCATCGCCCAACCATAGCCTCAGCTCAGCACCAACTCCCTTATTGCATCATTTGGGGCAGAGATTGCTGCACAAGTACCTGAAATAATTGGTATTCGGAGCATAATAAAACTCCACGTGTGGTTCCCGACCCAGGCAGGGCTGCATTATAACGGATATCTAGCAGGGGAACAGGATTTTCCAGGTGAATGAAGGAAATGCACACAACTCTTGTTCGGGCTGTCCTGAAGCTGCTGGGTTGCTCCATGGCGCTGCAGCCGGAGCAGGAGGTCGCTGCCACCGGCACAGGGGCAGCCATGCTCAGGGACACCAGGGCGACAGCAGCAGGTCCCAGCGGGTCACCCTGGAGCAGGACGGCCTGGGTGCAGCTTCCCAGGGCAGGACAAGGGGCAGCAGCATGTCCTGGATGCGCTGTGACGGCACAGGGCTCTCCTCCTATCTCATATATCACCACTGGCTTTGCGTTGGACCGTGGAGTCCTTCCAACACTCTGAATACAATGAGTTAGTATAATATCTGCTGCTCTGGAGTTTGTAAGCAGGCTGAACCCCGGCCAGCTGGGAGCACACGGCAGCCAGGTTCAGCACAGAGAACACGGCGAGGGGCACGCGGGCAGGAGCCAGCCCTCGGTCACAGCGCTGCGGCTGGGGCTGCTCAGAGCCCTGGGATTCTCCACCTAGAGATGATCACAGCCTCCAGACCCTCCTTTTAACTCTGCGCCTCGTCCCCTCACTCCCTTCATCGCGCTTCCAGGCAGGGGGTTCTGCGTGCCAAATGGGACGCTGGGGCAGGCGCTGCTGCCTGGATGGGCTCCAGATGCGACGCAGCTAATCCATTTTCATAGCGGGGAGCAGGTGCCTCGGGCATCACACGCAGTGGGTTTAGAGATCGCTCTTGTCATCTGGCCACAAGCACTGGGGAAGTCCAAAGACATCAGCCACGACTCAATGCCCACCAGCTCCAGCAACGTGTTTCATGTGCCCTGCAGGGCCACTGCATGGCTGCACTGCCCCATCCTCACCCTGCGACTGCGGCTGCAGCATCGCCCGGGACCCCTGGGCAGGGCCATGGGGCTGGAGCTGTGCCCGCACCCCGCTCGTCTGCTGCGGAGCCGCTGCCTTCGGTACTGACAGCGCAGCCTCCCGGGGCTTTACACCCTACCTGCCTGCGCACAAAATGAAGAACACAGCAGCGGGGCTGGGGATAAGCTGCTTTTTACCTGCACTTTCCTCCAGTTCCCGTGCTCACCATCACTGCACAAACACGGGTGTGCACACACAGCGCCCACGTGTCCGGCGGCTGCGAGATCCGCAGCGAGTGGAGAGGTCGGTACCTGCGGGAGGGAGAGAGAGAATCTGTGGGAGCCGGAGATAGGAAAGGCCAAAGGGTTTGTTTTCCACTCACAGACCGCGGCAACGCGGTGAGTGGAACCCGGTCAAGAAACCCCAGCCAAACCCACAGCTCCTGCGGTCGCGCTGAGCAAACCGCCTGGGAAGGGACATCGGAAGGGACATCGGAAGGGAGCTCTGTCCCTGCTGCCCCGTCCCCCGGTTCTCCGGAGGAGCTATAGGTTCAGCTTTGCTGATGGCAGCAGGTTCGGGGGGCTCGGGGACGCCCCGGGACCGGGGCAGCGGGAGCAGCCTGAGCAGGAGCGGCTGCGCGGCACCGGGTGCGAGACCCCGCCAAGACAAAGAGCCATTGCTGCATTCAGCTGCCCTGGGTGTTTTTTTCCCTCTTCGATGAATCACCTGCTAAAAATATTATAAATGGAGTTGCTGGCCAGACCTTTCACTTCTCTGGAAGCAAAAATATTTATTTTACTCAGGCCGTGCCTGTGTTTTAACAGAACTTTATGATCAATTTCTGAGGAATGTGCCATGCTGTATATTCAAATTACAACTTTTTTTGGCTCGCTGTGTGAATTTAAAATGTCTTGTTTAAGACCCAACTGCTGTGCTGCCAGAAAAATGTGGTTTCAGCTGTTTTGTTTCCCAAAGCACCCGTTTCGGCGGGTGGATGGTTATTGTCACCCAGGTGTGTGCCTGTCCCCTGCAGCCGTCCCGGGGCCGGTGGCACCGGCAGCCGCTGCCGGGCAGGGGCTGGGCTGGCTCAGGGCTGCGCGGTGACTCACGTCGCGGTGCTGGGAGCAGCGTCTGTACCACCAGCCCCGGGTCCCCGCCGGGCTCGTCCATCAGCCACCGTTGCCCTTGCTCCCGTGCCAGGCACACCTTCCCCATAAATCTCTCTCTCATTTAAATTTAGGAAGGAAACGAGAGATTTTTTTCCTGCTTCAGGGCAGGGAGAATAATGGGATCTTTATTCCCCAATAATTAAGTTGATTTTTGCGTGGGTTTAATTGACGCTCCCTTCCAGCTTTCCATGCAGAGCAACGCCTCTTGTGGGAGCTCTGCCTTGGGGGTGCACAGTGAATTACCGGGGCCACGGGCTGGGGAGAAGGGGCTGCTCACCGTCCCCCCGGGTTTGTGCGCGCCGGGTGTCACAGCCGCGTCGCACAGGGAACATCAGGGCTGGGACCTGGCCCGGGACCCTCGCTGGATCACCGCGCTGAGCTGGACAGGCACCGCTTGTACCACCCACAACAGCACCCATCGAATTCCCCAGCCGGGGCCGCTCCGTGTCCCGCACAAGTGTTCATCGGCTGCGGCACCGAGAGCCCGGCCCCGCAGAACACGCTCAGGAAGTTTCTGTCCTCGGCTGAAACCCCTTTGGTGTGGGAGAGCCTGGAACTTATTACGAATCGCTTAAGTAACTTTGGCTCACTTGAGCTAATTAAATTGGTTTCCCTGGCTATTCTGGAGGCTTGAAACCACCAGTCAGCTCCCAGGCTCGCTGTGCGAAATTAATTACAGCAAATGATAACTTGGCAAGGACAAGAAAAGAAAGTCTCTGTAGTGAGGAACAATCCCAGCGCGGGGGGCGTCTGCCGGAGCACATGGCTGCGTGCGCTATAAGGTGTTCGAGGGATGGGCCTCAGCTCACACATCGTGCTATGTTCAGGCTTCAACGCTTTGCCAAATCTGGGCATAAAAATAAACTTGGAAGTTCAGAGTGAAGGCAGGGACCTCTCGGTTTCCATAGGAAGCAGAATTAATAGCTTGGCAGAAGGGGCGCGTTTCCATTTTTATATGAGAATTTCCTCCTCCTGCAGAAGAAAAAAGGCTTGTAAGGCACACAGATTCGGACGGTTCTCCCGAGCCCGGCAGCGAGCTGCGCAGCATCCCACAGGCGCACGCGGGACCTCCAGGTTTCCAGCAGAAGCGGAGCAGACCAGCGCACGGCTCCGCCGTTCCTCGAAAGCGCCGGTGAGGGCACCACGTGGACCGCCATGGCCACGGCTCCTCGGCACGGCCCTTCGCCTCGCTGCCCGGACAGGCGGACGGACAGGGGTCCTTCTGCTGTGCCAGAGCCACGAGCTGCCGGAGGGATCCGGGCCACAGGGCGTCCCCATGTCCCCTGCAGGGCTGCTGGGATGATGGAGCTCCCAAAGCCCTGCGAGGAGACAAGGCTGTGCCTGGCGTTAGCACCAGCGCTGTGCTGATAGGATGGAGACCGAGCCCGACCTTCTGGCCCTTCCCCAGCACTCTCCAGAACCAGAACCTCGTCTGGCTGCAGTTCCCATCCATCTGCAGAAGCACGATGAGGAGGGAGAGAATGGTTGGCAGCTGACCACAAACCTGCTCCCCCGAGACCTCCTTACCTGACTCCAACCAGATGCTGTTTATCCACCCGAGCACACGCCGCATGCCCGGTGTGACGGAGACAGAAAAAACACAAGAAATGCTTGTTATGCTCGGGGCTTCGGGGGTTTTCATCCTCAGGCCGGATATACAAGTTCCAGGAGAGGAATATGCGTCCCTGGGGTCCCGGGCTGAGTCTGGAATTCATATACTCTGTAAATGTACTTTATTTAATACAGGAATCAAGAAAGGTTTTGGAATTATTGCACTGGAGAGCTTGATTGCGTAGTTACAGCTTGGAATTAAGGAATAACTGCAGAGCTGTAACAAGGCACATCAGCCCCCGGAAAGGGCAGGACGGTGCGCCCGGGCTGCACGGTTGTGTCTCGGTTCTCCGGGTGCCGCCCCAGAGCGCGTTGGAGGCTGCGGCAGCGCCTCCCGGCCCGTGTCCCGCGCTCCCCTCGGGGCCGCAGGCGCCACCGCGGGGGTTCCATCCGGAGCGCCCGCTGCGCCGGGCATGGCGCAGGGCTCCCCACACACAGCCCGGTTGCTTTGGCGAGCGTCCCCGCTCCTCCGGCTGGAGGCATTTAGGCAGAGACCACTGGAAAAAGTGATGTGCTCTCTGCGCAGATGTGCCACCGGCAGCCAGGGTCCAGCAGCGCCGATCCCCCTGCCAACACTTACACCAAACCAGGGACACATCTTGCTGTAGCTCACTGACTTTGGGGGGAGCACCCTGCCCTGCCCTCCAGCTCTGGGTGCAGCACAAGCACATCCATTTTTCTTCACTACCCACAAAGAAACCCTCCTGGAGGACCCGCAGGTTGCCCTTTGCTGGCACAAGGCACAGAGAAACCACCTCTCTGAATACACCATGGCAGCGTTCCTCTTTGCCACTGGCTTGTCTGCTGGGATCGCATCAAACCCCTACAGTCCCTGCTCACCTTCCCACCTCCCCAGCCAGGCAGCGAAAAAGACAAATAGAAGAAGAAAAAGCACACAAACCCCAACTCTCAGAGCCTTCTAGCTGGGTTTTTATATTCACTGGGGGCTTTCGTAGCCCAGAGGCAACACATTGCTAATTAACTCAGAGTAATTAGCACCACTGCAAACGTTAATCTGGTCATTCCCTAAGCATGTGTTCCCAGCTATGAGGTTGATTTTGGCCTGTGCTGAGGTCTGGAGGAGAACTGGCGATGTTCGTGCGCTTGGACATCTGGAGCAGCTCTGGAGCAGCCCCGGGGGCTCTTCCCCCCTCGCCCAGAACAGCCCAGGTGCTGGAACTCCAGCGGGTGCCTATGTAGCTCTGCAGGGTTGAATCACCCGAAGGGTGCTGAGGAAGCGGGTGAAAACCCCTCACTGCGTGTCGGTGCCTCCCTGAGTGTCTAAATTGTGTTGGCTTTCAAGCTTGCTGGTGAAACATAAAGCCGTCCCTACGCTCCAGCCACCACAAGGGTATTAATCAGGCTGAAAATACAAAAACACCACGAAAAGCACCATCTATGGGGTGTGCAGCATTGGACACTCGTGCTGGGAGCTGGGCCAAGTGCTCGTATCTTGACTCTCTCATAAATACACCACTAGGAAAATGCATTATCTCTGCAGTGCTTTAAGGCCATTTAGCTTTCAGAGCAGAACTGCACAAGGCACCTGCTGCATTTTAATGATTCTTCTCCATCACCTATAGGGATGCTGAGATTTAAATGCCTGCCCTGCGGCAGCCCTGACCTTCGCACCACGGCTGCGGGAGAGCGGCACCGGCAGTGCCAGCACACGTCCTCCCCTTTGGAGTGCCAGAATTGGAGTGCGGTGGCGCGGGGCCGTGCCCGGCTCTGCCGGGTGTCCTGCACCCCTGCGCAGAGGACATCGCTGCCATCCCCGGCACAGCCCTGCCAGGCTGGAGCTGCTGGACGTGACAGCCGCATCCCCCAAATATTTGCCCTCCCGTGGGCCGGGGTGTTTGCACAGAGCTTCCCGAGCAGCCGGGGCAGGGGATTTCTTTTAATGGAGGACCATTGTCACTGAGGAAGCGCCCTGGGCTGTGCGGCGAGTGAAATCCCGGCTCCCGGGCAGCTCTGCCCCATCCGTGCCGGCTGCACCGGTCCTGGCTCCTTCCCCGGGACACGGAGCGGGGGACGCGCCCTGCTAAAAGGTACAAAGCCTCAGTCACGCTGGAACCCGAAGAGCAGAGCTGATGAAGAAAACATGCCCTTTGCATTGCTATTCCCTCCCCATGAAGCTATAAACTCCCTTCAAATGCTTCATCTCCCTAACTTTTGGATGTCGTTAAACTCTTTATTAATTTACTCCAAATGTCTTTGCTTGTATTCCAACACAGCTAACCCCATCAAAAGGATAAGAGCGCAGTGCTTAGACAGCACTTCTTCTCTTCAAAGCCTGTTACTGAGATTAATTGCTTCTCTCAAGTCCTCTGTGAAGGAGGTACATGGGGATAATTGTTATTAGTGCTGGCTGTGAGGTACAAAGCGGGGTCCAAGGTAAAAACGGGGAGCAGAGCTACAGGGACCCCCCCGGGACGGGGCTCCGTCTCTGATGTTCCTGCAGCCCCTCGGGGAGGCAGAGCCCAGGCGGGCAGTGAGGTGCCACGGCTGAGCCGCTGTCCTGGGGCGCCTGGCACCCCCGAGCATCCTCCTTTGGGCGAGTGCCGAGCTCGTCCTCGGGCTGTCCCTGGCGGCTGTGACCTGCCAAGAGCCTCGCGCAGACCCGCTCCCTCCTCCTTCCCCATTTATCCCATGATGTCACCAATCCCAGTCCTTCCTGACATCACCGGTGACATCACGAGTCCTTCCCGGCATCCCTGGAGCTGCGGTGGGGCTGGGCAGGGAGGACAGCGCGGTTCTGGCTGTACCCTGTCCTGCCACGCGGCTCGGGGTCCTGCTCTGCATGGCAAACCCAGGACAGCAGCTCGGAGGATGCACAGCCCCCGAAATGCCCCCTGGCAGCCCAGGGGATGCACGAGCCAGCGCTCCAGCGGGTCCGGGGATGCAGGCTCCCGCAGGAGGGGCTGAGGGACACTGATCGTCAACACCGGCGGTGCCCATGCCCATGCGTTGGGGCCAGATGTGCGCGTCGCTGCGGCTGACACGGTACATCTGGTCCGGGTTTTGGTTTCCATCGCAGCGTTTACCACATCCCCCCCAGCCGGCTGGAGGCGAGGAGCTGCACATCTGGAAGCAATCGCAGCTGTCACGCTTCAAGGAGATACTGCACCGCAGAGAGGAGAACCCGATCCCGCGCCCCAGCAGATGAGGGGAGCACCAGAACCCGCCGCCAGCCGCATCCTGCCGGGTGCTCAGCCCCTCCCAGGAAGGGCAGCGCTGCGTCTCATCGCAAAGAGGGACAGGGAGTTGGCCCAGGCCGGGGCCAACCCCAGCCCCACACCGGAGCAGGGGGGACAGTGGCCGGGGCAGCCCCGCAGGGACCTGGTCACCTCCCCGCTGCGCCCCGGGAGCCCAGCGCGGCCACACACCCTCCCCGTGTTCGTTTTAAACCCTCTGCCAACCCAGCAAAGCTGGGCTCCTCCACGCCATCCCCTCGGTGCTCGGGAACGGGGTGCCTGGACGTTTAATTAACTGTCCTGGGCTTTCCGTAGCTCACCAGGTCTCGGGAGCGCAGTCACCGTGCAGCGTTTCTGGCAGGGAAGGAGCACTTGGGTTCTTTACGATATGGAATAGTTTCAGCATTAGTTATTTCTAAATCATTCTGGTTTATGAGCAACCTGACAATTTGGCAGAGGCAGCAGGCCGGGGGCTGTACCAGGCACTCATAAAGCCTTGAGAAGAGCTGGAAACGCGCGCTGGCAGCTGGGGGAAGGGGTTGGCAGCGGGCACCTCGCTCCTGCCTCCTCCAGAGCGCTGGGCAGCAGCGCCTGTCCATGGCAGGGACGAGCATCCCAGCCTGTTCCGGCAGCCACGAGCTCTTCCTCCTCATCTCACCCCCACCTCATCCACCTCTGGGTACCCCCCAGCTCACTCATCTCCCAGAGCATCTCTGGGTACCACTCCCACCCCACCTGCCTCCCAAAGCCTCTCTGGGTACCACCTGCCGCTGGCAGGAGGGTTTGGAAGGGAAGGCGCATGGCCGTGGCACACAGAAATAACAAGTGCTCTGTGGAAACCATGAACAAGTAATGAACGGATTAAAATAGAACGTCTATTTTGGGAAGGCCTGGCACAGAATCTGACCCAGAAAGCCACCTGCAAGCCCGGCCAGCACCGCTCCCCAGTGCTGAGAGCGGGCCAGCCCGGCTCCCAGGGCTGGGCATCCCTGTCCTGCGGCGGGCAGGGCGGGTGGGCGGCCGGGAGCCCCCTCGGTGCTGCCCCTGCCCCGGGGGCTCCTGGGGCGGGCAGGGCAGCCTGGGGAGGTTGAGGGAGAGGGGGCTGCAGGAATGGGCCCTTTGCAGTTCACACGCTGGATCCGGTTACAGGCCAGGTCAATAAAAGAACTGATTTTAGACTTTTATGGCTGAAATAATTGCCGCTGGCGTGCCAAGGGCTCGTTAGCGGGGGGCAGCGGGTGATGCTGCGGCTGGTGCGGCCCCTGGGGCTGGGCAGCGCTTGCTGCTGTGTCACCTCCCCAGTATTTCTGGTGTCACAGAGAGATGGGGACAGCACGTCAATGGCACAAGTGTGGGGGACCTGAGCAAGCCCCGGTTGTCGGTCCCTCGTGGAGCAGCAGCCAACCAGCCTTCCTCCCGCTCCTCCTCCTCCTCTCCTCCCGCAGCGCAGCCGACGTTCCCCTCTGAACCTTCTTTGTCATGGAAAGTTCTGCAGCTGGAAGACGCCGGGGCTGGGGCCGTGCACGGGGCAGCCGGGTCCCTCGGCCCTCGCTTTGCTCCGCGGTGCGGACGCCTTTGCTGGGACACCAGCGCGGTGCAATCCTTTCCTTTCTTTAGATTTTTTTGTTCAGTTCCAATATCATTCCATGTAATTCCTCCTCTCACCCCCACAAAGCTCTTTCAAGCCTGTGGCTGCGGGAGCCCGTGCAAAACCTTTCAGATGCTGGGCTTTGCTGCCCATTTCTGGAACCGCATCTGATCCCTCCAGCTCTTGCGCCTCTTCTCTCATCGGCTGCTGCAAATCGCTTCCCAAGGCCAGTGGTCCCTGCAAGCAGCAGCAGGTCCCTGCTGCGGTCCCTGCTGCGGTCCCTGCTGCGGTCCCTGCAGCGGAACGTCCGCCCTGGTGGCTCCCCTGGAATTCCTGCACTCTTGCACCTCTCCTGCCTTTATCTCTTGAAATCTTAACGGAGCAGATGTTGTGTGCGCGGCCATAAGGCAGAAACTCTCCGGCTGGATTTGCAGGCTGAGTTTAATTAGCCACCTGAGCCCCATTCTTCCTCTTGGCAGCAGACTCGCACTTTAATTAATCATCTCGTTTTATTTACAGTGGGAACACACACTCTGCCTTTGCCCTGCCTGCATCTCAAACCCCGTCTGCTTTTATGGCCAGCGCGATGCGAGTGCCCGGCACCGCTCCAGAGCCCGGCTGGAGAGCACGGGGGTGCACAAGGCACGGCCTGAGTGCCACAGGGACACGGACACCCCTGGAGATCCCTGGTCCCTGCAGAAACAGAGCGATGCACCCCAAAAACTGCCACCCTGCCCAGCAAAACTGCAGCTCCTGCCTGGGGCTGGGGGATCCGGCACCTGCCTGCACCTGCCTGCACCTGCCTGCAGCAAAGCAAATGTCACCGGGACCGCGAGGGGTGGAGCGGCACCAGCGAGGTCGCTTTGGGGATGGATTGGCCCCCTCTCCCCTCTCCGAACATCTGTGCAGATGTTAACAGGCGTGGCAGGGCTCGATTTTCCATACGAAAGGCAAAGGGTTAGAGCTGAGCTCTTGGGTAAGCGACACCAAGAAATCCGAGTTTAATCGGCATTCCTGGCCGGGATGAAAGCCACGGCTGCCGCGGCCGGCGGGGGCTGAGGGGCCGGCGTCACGGGTGTCAGGGCCACACGCAGGCGGCACCGGGACAGGTCCCCGCCATGGAGGAGCTTCGGGATGGGGGCTGCAGCGCTCCGGTCCCGTCCCTGCCCCAGCTTGGTGGCACCCCCAGCACAGGTGACAAACCAGCTCCAGACAGAGGGGGCCGAGCATCCCCCTGCCCCCATCAATGGGGCTGCCCAGCGTCACCCCTGCGCGCCAGCAGCGCGGGGTCCCCCGGAAAGCCCAGCGCTGGAGTCGGTCCTGCTCAGGTGGTTGCTATTATCAGTAGTTTTCATTGTAATTCGGAGCGGCTGCCCCTTGCCAAGCGCTTTCTGCCGCAGCCCGTTATTAACGGCACGTTGAAACGCGGCCGAGCTCCGCTCTCGCTGTCAGACAAGCGCTTCTGCTGTGCACCGCGCCTCGCGCCGGACGGAGCTTTGGGTTCTCCTATAGGTAACCAGTGCTCCCAGCACCCCAGGGCTGAGCAGACACCGTGCGTGGGGCCAGTGGGGCAGGATCCCCCCACCCAACGGTGCAAAACCCCCAGGGACACCCCACCAGCAGCCCCCAGCACTGGTGGAGGCCTCTTGGAGTGGCCATAAAGAGCAAGACAGGGCTAAGCCGAGCCCATATTCCATCTGCCCCGTGGCCAGACGCCTCAGAGAACAGTTAAGTGATCCTGGAATTACAGAATAATCTGCCGTAACAATTCATCCTGATCCCCGTTAGCAGAGGCGGGTGTGCACCGTGCAGCGGGATGCTCCTCCTGCTTGTTCTTCCGCTGTTCCTTGGGCAGCCGCTTGAGAACCCTGTGGGGATGGGGATGCTGGCAGGGAAGGACGGGCTGGCCGGGGTGATGGGGACCAGCCGCAGGGGTGTCCCATGAGGGGATGCTGTGGCCCACGTCGGGGATGCAGCGCCCAGCGTGGGAGGGCTGGCTTCACCTCTGACACCCAAATCAGGAAAACACTCCCTGCCCGGCTCCCCGTCCCCTCCGTCCCCGCCCGGGGCCATGGCAACGGCCGTGACGTTTCCCACACCTCCAGGGTGATTCGATTAGGTGGGCTGCGCATGAGAAAGTTCCCGTTGGAGCAGAACTGGATCTAATTATTGACGCTGGCGGTGGCTCAAGCTCAGCCCAGGGCGCACCAGGCAGCGGAGGGCTCAGCGATGTCCTCGGCTCTGCTCCCAGCTCAAGGGCAAGGGCAGAGCTGAGGATGCTGGAACCGGGCGAAGGAGCGGACCGGGCGCCAGACCTGTCCCGCTCGCCGCGCCCTGGCGGCAGATGGTGCTCTCGGGAGGACCCAGAGCTCCCGCTCCCCCGCGCCCCATCCTGTGCCCCGTGGCCATGTCACCGGGGCGCGTGAGCCCCCATGCCGCGGCTCCCCTTTCAAACAGCCCGCGGTGAGGATTTTCACTCCCTCCTTCCTCCGATTTCAATGAAACTGCAGTTTTTATGTTGAAAAAAAGCACTGAGAAAACAAGCTTTTGGCATGTTTTTGAGGCAAAAATCCCCTTTTTCTTGGAAAACAGGCCAAAGCCTAGCCCAGATTTGCTTGGAAACGGGCCTTGTTCTATTTGAAAAACAGCCCAATGTTTCGATGGAACGTTGGAAAGCAGATCCAGGCTGGCTCTGGGAGAACATGCGCGTTGCAGCGAGACTTCCCATGAGATGAGCCGGCGGCTGCGGCAGAGCGAAAACCCTCGAAAGCGGAACTTTGCCCACCTGGCGCGGCTCTGGGGGATCGTTCTGGCGGGGACGCTGCTGCCCGGCACTGGCACCGGCACCGGGACCGGCACTGGCAGCGCCGCGCTGCCCCTCCAGGAACCGCGGCTCCCACAACACGCGCCCTCGCTTTGCTTTTGCCAGCCCAACATGAGGAATGAACTCCCCCGCAGAATTTGCCCTGCTAATGTGATTCTGGCATGGCATTTTGCCCGATAGGATCCCTATTAAAATGTGATTTCTTCCTGCTTATAATTTCATTATCCAAGGCATTTGTGTAGAACATCGACCACACAGGTAATATATGGGTCGGGGAGCTAAATTAGAGAGCGTGTACAATTTTTAATGGAGGGTTGCAAGTAGACGTGAAATAATCAAGGCTGGATACAACTGCCATCATTTACCGGTGCCTGACATGGTGAAATACTTCATCGAGGGGTTATTGCCATTTAACACATCTTTCACTTCTTCCATCTTTCCCGAATAAAGTGCCCGGCTGCCCCATCCGTCTGCAGGCGGGATCTGGCAGCGGGTCCCGGCTCCGCCTGTGCGCCGTGGCGATGCCGATGGTCGCTGCAGTTGCCTGTGCTTGGCAGGGACCGTATTTCTCTTTTATTTATCAGCACTCGAGGTGCTCCCTGCAAATCCGAAGGCAGGGATGTATCGGGGAGAAAACAGCCTTGTTCATCTTGTGCCACATCCATCTCCCCCAGACCCCTCCTGACCATAAATCCATTCTGGCTCCCAGCTCCCTGTCTCAAACCCCTCAAGCTAATGTGAGACAAGGCAAAGGGTGGGTGGAATTGCTGCTCTCCCGGGCAAAGTGAGGAAAAAGGCGTTTTTGGCCCTTCAGCAGCCTGTGGGCTCCGTGGGGCTGGAGGATGCTCAGCCCAGCGCTGCCGCTTGGCATTCCCCCCGCGTCGGAGGAATAAATACCGCTTTGTTTTAAACCCCCTGGCTGCACAGGCAAGAAGCACTTAGGGGCTTTCATAAGCTCATCTGCATAATAATACCGGAGAATTCTTATCTGGAGTGATCTGAGTGTCAAAACCCGCAATGCAGCCCTAAATGATGGGAGGAATCGCTGCAGAGGAACGGCACTGGTGCAGAGGAATGGAGGAATGGCACTGGTGTGGAGGAACAGCACTGGTGTGGAGGAACGGGGCTGGTGCGGAGGGAGCGGGGCTGGTTCTGGAGCTGCTCTCATACCACTCCGAGCAAATGTCTGAGCAAGAGGAGGGCAAGGGGAGGGCGGGGGGGAAGCCGGGGGTGCCCAGGGCGGAGGGCCGGGCTGGGCTGTGCCGCAGGGCGGGGGGTGTGCGGCTGCCCGAGCCTCATCCCTGCATCATGAGCGAGTCTGTGGCTGCGGGGGATCTGTGAGGTGCCCCCAGTCCTGGGTGGGAAGGACCAGCATCGGCAGAGCGCCCCGAAGCCCCACAGCAGGATGGGGCCGTGGTGCTGCTGTGCACCGCTCTCACCGCGGCCGGGGGCTCAGGACCTCCCACCCCACCACCGGCCCATGGGAACAGGGGCCACATACCAGATGGGTGATTGCAAAGGAAATTCTGATTTATGAGCAGCAAAACCCGCTAACACCGTCACTCTCCGTGAGGGAGACATGTTTTCTCTGGCGTGCTGCAGGAGCAGGGGCTGCTTTGAGCTGGAAGCCTTCCTGAGCCCCCAGCCCCCGGGGGAGAGAGCCGGGGAGGTGATAGCTTACGCAAACACACACGCTCTGACCCCGCCAGCTGAATTCAGCTAAACCAAGAACTCTGGCTTTGCAAGGAAAACAAAGGTGGTGAAATGAGGCAGGGCAAGTGGAACAAAAGCCCTTTGCTCACTCAGATGATAACACAGATTGGGAGACAGGCTGCAGCAAGCGCACACCCCTCCAGGCGATGGGGCTTGCGAGGGCACCCAGCACTGCTCACCTGGCAGCTCCTGCAGTCTTCCAGCTCTCCATCCCTGCAGGTCTTCCTCCCCACAGCCCTTCCTCCCCACAGCCCTTCCTCCCTGCAGCTCTTCGTCCCCGGAGCCTCGTGGTGCATGGCTGGGAGGAAGGAGACGGCTTTGCTCATCCTCCTCCCCACCTCCTGCAGCACCGGGCAGCCTCTCATGGGGACGTTTGGGACGGGGGTGCTGCCGGCACCCACAGGCACCCCGGAGGATGCTCCCTGAGCCCGGGGAGGGAGCTGCAGCCCAGACACCTGTAACACCCCCCAGAGCTGCGGGCTTGGGAAGGGAGCTCATGCACAAGAGAAAAGGGTCTCAGCAAAGAGCATCATTCACTCGTGAGCTCAGCGTGGGGCCGCTGGAGCCTGAGATCGCGTTCTCCAGTCAAAGGGCCAGCGAGAGGAGCTGAGAGGTCAACTGGCACGTCTTCAGGTCCTCGCTTGTCCCATCAATGAGGGCTCCAGCAGCTCCGCCGGGGCACAGCGCGCGCTCCAGCCGGACACCCAGCATCACAGGGCTGGGGAGCCGTTCACTGCTCGAAGCTCAAAACAAACGCACATGTGTGTCCCCCAGCTCCTCAAAACTCCCCATTCCTCCCGTAACGCCAGAAAAACGTGGCCGGGCATGAAAGGAAAGGGGCTGCTGACAGCAGCAGGTTTGTGGCTGCCGGCGTGAGCTCAGCAGACGCTCTGGCCATCCCCAACAGTCCCATTCCCAGGAAGGTGCTTGGGGCGTAGTACAATAGAACACAATCTCTTCTTTCTGCCAAGTTACGTCAGGACTTACAAGGCATTTCCAAGATGGAAAAAATCAGGAGTCATTGTGGATACGCATTAATTTCAGCTCTATGGATGACAAATGTTTGGCGGGAGCAGGCTGTGTCCCCTGGCCCGGCGGGGCACGGGGGCGGCAGCGCCGGAGGACGCGTGTCCCGGGGGTAAAAGGGGCGGTGGGAATTATCTGATTTATTCCGGTTATTTGAACAGATTGCTGGAAAGAGTGAGGCAGGAGAGCTGGCATCGCCTGGCTCGCGCGTTTCCCTGGGCAGCTCTGTCGCTGCCGGGGCAATTGCTCCCCGGGGAGCGCTCGGTGACGCTGTCCCTCGCTGGTGGCCCCTCCACGCGCGGCCGCAGAGCCGTTTCTATTCTTAGCCCGCTCCTGCATCCTCTCCCAGCATCCAGCTGAGGTTTGCCTGATATTTTCCTCCACCCCCGGCTGCTTTGTGACAGTTGGTTGTGTGGAAGCTCGGGGTGGGGTTTCTGGGCAGGGCTGTTCTCCCGCAGCAAAGCCCGACGTGCCCCGCGGTGTTTGCGGGGCAGGGTGCGGGTGGGCAGGGGCACCCGAGCCAGACCAGCCCCAGTGCCCGCGGCCCCGCCGGGCCCCCAGGGTGTGAAGATGCTCTTTCCCCAGGGAGCAGAGCAGCTCCTGCCTGTCGGGACGCCGGGACGAGCCGCGCCGGGACCGGCCATATGCCGATGTGGCATTCGCAGCCCCCCGGCACAGCACAGACACCTTTTGTCGCCTTTCCATCCTGCTACATATTTATCAGCCTGATTTGCATGGCGCTTTGCATAAGCCGCTGGGCTGGCTGCTGCGCAGTGTCTCTCCAAGACAATCTGAAGTATTCATCTCAGTGATTCTGCCGGCATCTTGACTTCCCAGGACACAGCCTTTGTTTTGTGCCATTGCCAGCAAATTCCTGCTCCGAGGGGCTCAGGTTTCCGCGCACCATTAGCACGCAGCCGTTCCCAGTGACACCGGGGAGAATTTCCCCTCTTCCTTCCAACTCCAAACAGCAGCAGCGCAGATTGTGTTGGGGAAGCTGCTCCTTATTCGGGGTGTCTGAACACAGAAATTAAAACCTTGTTTAAAAATACACAAGCGGGACGAGCCTCCAAACGCAGCAGCGTTTCTGTTCTTGTTACCCACCCATGTGGTTTAACTAGAAAGCTCCTTTCCTCCTTCTTACAGCTCCATTGAGCGGGAGGAAACAGAGTCGTTATGCTTTTGACTTCAGAGCCTAATTAGGCCTCAGGAAAGGAAATGGTGCTGCTGGGGTACCGTGCTCCCTGCTCAGCACAGGGTCCCGGCATCGCTCCGCGTTTCACAGGGCTCAGCCGAGCACAAGGTCCCTGCTCAGCCTCCCGACCAACAGCATCCCCTTTGAGGGCTTCCAGTGGAGGTGCGGGAGAGAACAGCGTCAGTGCAGGCTGGCATCTCCATGGGTGCTGCATCTGCACGGGGTGCTGCATTTCCATGGGTGCTGCATCTCTGCAGGGTGCTGCAGGCAGCCTGATTAGCCTCAGCAAGCCCCTGCTCTGCAGGCTCGCAGGGCGCAGGCTGCTCAGCTAATCAAAAGGAGACAAAGTGCTGACTTGATTGCAGGGACTAAGTACCACTGCGGGCAGCAAATGCCAGGCACTGGAGAGCTCTTCAATCAGACTGCACAGAGGATGCACAGCAAGAGCCGGCGGCAGCAGCACTCAGGGTTTGCTTGGGGATGCTCGTGAGAGCGAGGATGATGAGGGATGAGGAGCAGTCTCGTCTCCATCCCTGGGTGTCGGGGCGCACGGGGGGCTGCAGGAGCCGCACCAGCCAGGCTCAGGCACGCTGTCACCGTGGCTGCTTCTGCTCTCCAAATCTGCGAATCCACGGGCTTTAAATATTTTCCAATAATTTCCTGTATTTAAGGAGAGAGATGCTCTTAAGTGCTTCCCTGGCCGAGGGCCAGAGCGCTGAGTGCTGCAGGACGGAGCCGGGCTGGGGCTGCTCCTGGCAGGGATGTGCCCACCACGCATCCCCCCAGGGACGAGCTTCTGGCTCCTGCCGGCAGCGACTCTGGGGCTCCCACTCCTGCCTACAAGGCTCTCGGCACCACTGCATGAGGTTCCTGGCACAGAGAAGAGCTTTCTGCTCCTCCTGCATCTCCTGGGTGGCTTCCCAGGCTGGTCCTTGGATGCTGAGTGACACCAGAGGGACCACAAGGACGTGTCCGGTGCCAGCAAGGAGCACTGCTGGGGTGGATGGAACCCGTGTGGGACACCAGTGCTCTCGTTCGAGGTGCTGCTGGCTGCTCTGCAGCTTTCTGGGTGCACTGGGGTGGATTTTGCTCCCAATTTTCTAGGCAATTTCCTTTGGGATGTACAAGAATTAGGCTCTTGCCACCCCACAGCTGCAGTCTGGCCTGATCCCACAGCCTGGGACCCCCAGCACAGCGCTGGGATGGGAGCAGAGGGGTGAGAGGCTGCTTTGCTTGTCTCTTGTCAATAATGCATTAGTTTGCACTCACAAGAGTCTAAGACACAGAGCGCTGGTTTGTGTTATTGCTGAGGCTGCTGAACTGGCTGCTGCTCCGGCTCCGCAGACGGGAGAGCAGCATCTCCCGCTGCCTCGGGCTCCCTCCTCTACACAAACTGCTTCTCACTGCTAATTTCCTCTTTGCTGTTTAATGAGTTGGTACCAGAGATGATGCCTGGCTCAGAGCGCCCTGCGCATCAGCGAGAGATGGTCCCACGGGAGCAGTCAGCCAGGCTGGCCCGATGCAGCCCGTCCCGCAGGGGGGTCTCAGCCCGGGATGGTCCCACAGGACCCCCTCCCCTCCATCGCTGCACCTCCCGGGGATGGAGGCTGTACCGGGGATGGAGGTTGTACCAGGGATGGATGCACATCCCTGCATCTCCTGGGGATGGAGGCTGTACTGGGGATAGATGCACATCCCTGCATCTCCCGGGGATGGAGGCTGTACCAGGGATAGATGCACATCCCTGCATCTCCTGGGGATGGAGGCTGTACCGGGGATGGAGGCTGTACTGGGGATGGATGCACATCCCTGCATCTCCTGGGGATGGAGGCTGTACTGGGGATGGATGCACGTTCCCTGCTCCGCAAAGCACCCAGCAGCTCTGCCTGTGGTGCAGAACGCTGTGCAAAGCAGGGAAAGCTTCACCTGGGAAACACAGACATTGTGCTCTGGGAAGAGTGTTTTCAGCTGTCTGCCAGAAAGAGAGAAAGCAGAGAAGGGAAAACAAGTTCTGCTGTTGGAAACCGCGACCTTCTAGCCTGGAGATCAGGACACGTCAGCTCATCAGTGCCCATCTGCCAGAGACTCTGCGTGTACCGGAGGTGTCAGACTGACAGAGAGCATAATTGCTAAATAATTCATCAGAAGAGGCCAAACAAGAGAAGTGGTAAGAGCAGCCCAACAGAGTGAATAGGTGATCAGACGCGGCTAGCGGGGCTGCAGCGGTGCCCGCTCCTCAGCAAGCTCTCTGCTGCCAAGAGCTGCTTGGAAAGCTCTGGGTGGCTTCGCTTCCAATAACATGCCTATTGCTTTTCCCTCCACCCCTCCAGCGGCTTTTGTGACATCATTTTCCCCTTATATCCCTCTTTTGCCTTTCTGTTCCGAGCAGGGCGAGAAGGAGCAGCAGGACCTGCCTCGGCACAGCTCACGCTCCCGTCACCTCCCATAACCGCGGAGCATCCCTAAGCCAGCATCCGCTTGCTCGGTGGTTGGGATCTGGACACCCCAAGCAGCGGCTGCACCCGGGGCAGCTGCCCGTGCAGCCCCACACGCGGGCAGCGGCTCCTCCCGCAGCCAAGGGCAGCCGTGCCCAGGAACGGAGCTGTGCCCAGGAACGGAGCCATGCCCAGGAACGGAGCCGTGCCCAGGAACGGAGCCGTGCACAGGAACGGAGCCGTGCCCAGGAACGGCAGCAGGGCAGGGCCGGCAGGTCCCTGGCACCCATCCCGCAGGTTAAATCTGTCCCCAGCCACTAATTAGATGTGTCTGTTGAGTCCGTCTTAAATTACAGCGCAGAGCGGCTCTGGTAATTAGGAGCTTCGCTCTGAGAGCGCATCCCTGCCATGAACGCCCTGCACACGCCGCTTCCTCCCGGCTGCAAATCCAGGCAGAGGGGCCCCATCCTGCCCCCGGAACCGCGGGGAGCAGGTGACAGTCACCCGGTGCAGGGCGGCAGCGGCGGGACCTGTGATGCTGCCCTGCACCCCGTGCAGCCCCATTCCCAGCTCTGCAGGGCCGGGACACAGGAGCGGCCAAATGGGGTTTCATTCCAGCTCCTCGCGATGGGTCTGGCTGTGCTGGGACGTCCCGGCAGAGGCACCGTGGTGTGCCATGTGTAGGGTGACACCACGGTGTGCCACGTATGTGTAGGACGACACCACGATGTGCCACGCGAAGGGTGGCAGCAGCAAGGTGACACTGAGATGTTTGCGCATGGCGCTGGCTCTTCCGTCCAAACAAAGCAGAACATCTGCAGAGTTTTTTACTGAAACCTCACATTCTCTCTTGCAGATACAATTTCACTTTCTGGTTTGTTGTTTTTTAACCAGAATAACCTAAAACATTTCAGAAATGTGCTCCTGAGCCCATCCCCACGTGTCTACCAGCATCGTCACCCCAGCAGCTGCAGCAGCTGGATGGGCTGGATGGGCCGTTGCTTTGCTGCGGCTGCAGGGGACAGGACACTGCCCGGGCTGGCCCTCCTGCCCCCAAATATTTCCATGGTCTTGCAACAGAGAGCGAACTCGCTGCCCTCTTCCCGCCGCTGCTGGGTTCACCGCCGCTGCCAGAGCCACCGGCTGTGCCGGGAGCTTCAGAGCTTGTCGCACCAGCTGGAAACTTGGCCATTGTCCCTTCAGGACTTTTGTCACCTAAAAATACCACCTGTGTTTTCCTGCACACTGTTGGAGTTCGTAATTGGTGTATATAAATATATGCACATGTATATATACACACACACACACAGAAACACAGCTGAGCTGATTGCTATTTAAAGCCTGAGGAGAGGACCAGCGCCAAGCCCGGTTTTTAGGAACAGCCGTAGGTGCGAGCTGAGGACACGGCACAGCGCGGCGCCGCGCTCCAGGGTCACAGACCCAGCGCTGGCGAAAACAGGAGCGAACACAGGGAGTTTAAACAAACCCCGGAGGTGTCAAGCTGTGGGTCAGCCCCTGCCTCAGCTCCCCTCCCCGCTGCGTCCCCCAGCACCCGCAAGGGGCACGGGCACCCAGTGCCGCAGCACCCGAAAACACGGGCGGTGGGGCTCACCCAGCGCCAGCCCGGGAACATTTAGCATTAGCAAACGCTGAATGCAGGGTTGGGGGTGTCCCAGCAGCACCTGCTCTGCCCCCACGCGTGGCACAAAGGCAGCCGCTGTGCTGCGACCCCCCCGCCAGCTGAGCCCCAGCTCCCCAGGGCTTTGCGCAATGGAACCCCCGGCGATGCCAAAGCCAACAGAGCGGCCGCGGGAGTGGCACAGCGGGGCTCAGAGCCTGCGCTCCGGCCCCAGCGCAAACCACCTCCTGTCAGCGCGGATGCGGCGGCTTCGGGGGTTTTGCTTCCTCCCCACCAGCCCCTGAGTCAGCCCTTTCTGGGAGGAAAAGCCGCAGCAAGTGCCTCCGCACGAAGCCGCCGAGTTTCCCTTTGGTCCCACCCTGGACCCCAGGGGGACCCGAATGACCCTCGATGTCCCATCGGTTGTCACTGCCCCGGGGGGATGGGAGCCCCCAGCCCGCAGAGCACCTGCGCAAACGAGGAGCGGTGCTAACGAGCGGTGGGGGCCGTAGGAGAGGGAACAGTGGGACTAGTCTCGTGGTCCCATGTGGTGCCCCACGTGCTGTGCAGGGACCGTGGGGCCGGACCGTCCTTCTCGGGGCTGCAAACCCAGGAGCATCGCGCCCGCCATGAGCCCACGGTGCTGCCAGCCCTGAGCCGTCACCAACGCTCAGCCGCACGGAGAGGGGGACACACGGCCTCACCTCTGCAGCCGAGGGATCAAACTCCCCGTCCTGCACCCCGGGACACCTCGTGAGCCCGGCTGGAAGCCCTTGGCCAGCACTGCGTGGGATGTGGCTGCAGTATCCGGATGCACCACGTGTCCCTGCGTGGTGGCACGGTGCAGGCAGACGAGACCTTGAGCTGTGAACCCCGACCAGTGCTCCCAGTGCAGCGCGGATGTACCTGCCGCAGGCTCAGCCCCTCTCTGTCCCCAAACTACCACCACCCCCAGCTCGGGGCCAGCTGGCAGGTGACGATGCTGGGGCTTTGTCTCTGGCCTATGATGTTGCCCATGATTTATAGGTCATTTTACAGCAGCTGTAAAGAGGCTGTAAATTATAGGAGGGGCATAAATTAGCCACGGACCCCTTTACTGGCCATAAAGATCTGAGGGCCACCACAGCTGCTGTTGGCGCTGGCACCCCGGGAGCATTCCCCGGGACAGCCAGGGTGTCCTGCGCCCGGCCAGCGCGGCCGCGACGCGGTATTCGGCACGTCTCAAATAAATGGGCCCTTTTATTCCAGCGGGGCTGCAGAGTCGACGGGTGACAGGTGGGGAGGGGCCGGTGCGATGGGAGCAGGCAGGGGGCAGGCAGGGCGCGGGCAGGGGGCAGGCAGGGGGCAGGCAGGGGGCAGGCAGGGACGCACGGAAGCTCTGTGGGGCAGCCCCATATCCTCCCCTTGATGAACAGGGGGGCAGCTCCTTGTCCAGGTCCCGCAGCCCTTCCAGCCGCTGCCTCCCGAGCCACGTGCCCTCTGTGCGGAGCCTCCATCTGCACCAAATCCCCCAAATTCCTGGGCCGGCCGCCCTGCCCCAGCGGCGGTTGGTGCCCTGTAGTTCTCCGACATGACCCTGGAGCACAAACAGCTTTGCAGCCGTCCTGTTAATTGCATTATGTCTAACGAGAAGGATCAGGCGGAAGGGATTAAACTTTGAATCTGCTTCCGCGGTCCCGGTGCACGGGAGAGAAAAGCAGCTTTATCCGTTCAGAGCAGGAGTCATTTTTCACACCACTCCGGTCCCAGCACTAATCTCCTTAGTTTGCCCAGCCCGCCGCCAGCTCCGGGCACAGGCAGGGCGGGCAGGATGCTCCCAGCTCATGTCCTGCTGGACGGTGACGGAAGTGACAGTGATGACGGGCAGGGGACTTTGCCAGCCCTGCCCCAGTGCTCAGTGTGCTCAAGGGACCCTTTCAGTGGCTTCTCCCCCGTCTCCACCTGCGCCATGTCACACCGGTCCCCGCGGCACAAAACGGCACTTTGGGGAGTTCCTGAGCGTCGCCAGCAGCCCAGCGGTTCCTCCTGCGGCTGCTCCGTGCCGGGGTCGCGCAGGGAGCGTTTCGCACAGCGACTCCATCGAGCGCAGCGAGTCCCTCACGTGGCTCCCTCCCGGCTCCCGGAGAGTGATTTGCATGATTATTCAGCATGAATTTGCCTTCGTTACTGAGCAGGGCACAGCTGGGGGTCACGGCTTCTGCAGGGCACGCAGAGCTGGCGGAGACGAGCCGCAGCGGGTCAGAGCCGGGCTGACACCCCCGGCAGGGTCACCCCTCCCGTCACTCAGGCTGCTGTGACAAGGACACTTTGCATTTGGTGAGGCTGGAGCATCGCCTGCCCCCGTCAGCCCAGCACGGACCCGCGATTTCCTCTGCCCATATCATGCAGGGACACGCTGGCTGGCCAGGGCTCCGCTGCACAAGCCGATGGCTCAGCACCGGGCTCCCAGCACCACTGAGCCCCGGGGAGTTGGGATTCAGTTGTCACAGCCCTGCAGTGTCCCCAGGCAAAGGGAGAGAGCTTCAGGCTGGCAAAGCCTCGACAGAGGGACGGTTTGCTGTGGTAAGAGCTGCTCAGAAGCAGGGTCTTGCAAGGCTCAGTTTAACACTGGAGCTGAGATTTCCTAGCACCAGCTTAGGCGTGCAGCCCTGCGGTGATTCCCCGGTGAGCAAGGGAAGCGTATTCCCCGGGATTTGGGGATGTTTGCAGTCTGCCCGGCAGACCTGGCTCCTCCCACGGCAGCAAACAGACCCCCCCGGGCACAGGGACCCCTCGATGTGCCAAATCGACCCCGCAGCCACCCGGCACACTTCCCCTGCCACCGCCCGACCTCCAGGTCCCTCTGGACCAACAGGGAAAACCTCTGCCCCGCACGGGCCGGGCTGTGCACAGAGGGACGCTTGTCACAGTCCCGGCGCGGGGACACGGCTGCCGGGGCACGGGCGCACCGCGTCGGCTGGAGCGCAGCTCTGCAGAGCCGTCCCCAGGGGCCGCAGTGCTGGGAGGGGGCGCAGCCACGGCCCCCGCCTGGGGCAGCTGCCGGCCAGGACTGCTGCGAGATGGCAGCAGTAAATCTGGGCTCCTCGCTGGAGACCCCAAGGAGAGCATCTGCAGCTTGTTTTCAGCATGAACTCCTGTAAAAAGGGCACCGTGCCTATAAATCCATCATGGGGAAGCTTCCTGGAAGCCCGGTTCGGCTTCTGTTCCTCTAATTCCTTATGCACGGAGCCGCTGACGGCGTCAGGGCAATCTGAACCTTTACATGTTGCACCTCTGCAGGCTACCTGGCCATGTTGCCCTTAGTGTCACCTTCTCGGTGCTCAGCAAGGGGACGGGAGCTGCCACCTCTGGGCCCCAGAGCCCATGCTCTGAGCCAGCCCGCGTCCTGCAGCACCGACCAGTTCAAACGGGCGCCAGGGCAAAGAGAAGGGTAAATAGTTTAAAATGAAATGTTGGCAGGGGAGCACACCAAAGGATGCTCCCTACACCCCTGGAGATTAAGCCCAAAGGAATTAATCAAAAAGAGCCTAATTTAAGAAGCTTTCATGCACCTGTGCAGCTGTTGCTCTCTCTGTATATAAACCACTCGCCTACCCCAGCACTGCAGCTGATTTGAGGAGCTGTTGATCAGGATGGGGCCCTGGGGTGAGCTGGTGATTGCTTCATTTCTAGCTGGAGGTGCCCTGTGGAGCTGTTCCCCCCACCATGGTGAGCCCCGTCCCCAGGGTGCTGCAGGTGGGGCCTGGGGCTGCTCTGGGGGGATGAGGAGCAGTTGTGCACCTTCCACCGGCCCTCCCAAGGGGTTAGAGGGAAAGGGCAAGAGGAGCCCAGCGGTGCCGCTGGGGGGGTGAGAGGAGCTGTTTGCAATCTGGAGGGAGTTAGAGAGTTTGGGGTCTGGCTGTGGTTTGCTTTGCCTTCCTCCTTGTCCCCTTTCCAGCGTGTGGGAGGCATCTTCGTCCGGCCTTGCCAGCAGCGCCGGGCTGTGCGGCTTGGCAGGGCCGGCGGGCACAGCTCTGCCCCGCTCTATAAATACAGCGCTGCTCCGGGGCTGTCTAGACAGGAAACAAACTGCGAGAGAGCTCCTGTGTTAAAGGGACCAGCAGCCTGCGCTGGGAGCCCCGGAGCGTCCAGCAGCCCCGACCACCCTCCATCCCGCTCCCCTTCCAGCCCAGCCATCCCCTCGGCCCCCTCCTTAGGCTGAGCTTTGCGAAGCAGCACATGAGAGAGCAGCTCTAGGGAGTGGATCCACTGGATCCCTCGCTTGTCAGAGCCTGGGAAACGACACAGAGACCCAGCATCTCGTGTCCTTCCTTCCAGGCTCCCAACCTGTTAGAATTTGCTTTCCATTGCTTTTATTTTGTACCCTCGCAGGGAAAGTCTTCATCTCCGTTGTTTTGTTCCTGGCTGTGGCTTTTTTCCCTATAAATACCCAAGTGTTGCTTGAAAGAAAAAAACAGGTCTAGGTAGTGGGAGAAAAATCATAGCCCACGGGTAATGACACATAATTACAGCCTTTCTCCTGATGAAAGGAGCTGCCATTGGGCTCCTAAATGACAGTGTGCGGAAAACGCTATTATCAGATTATCTGAGTGGCAGAATCTTTGCAGCACCGAGGAAGCAAAACGGGTCTGGCCCCGGGAGGAAGAGCAGCCCGCACATCCTCAGCCCCGGAGCTGGGGCAGATCCCGCAGCCAAAGGGGTCTCCGCAGCAGCCCCCGTGGGCCGGCACCGCGCTGCGATGGGGATCGTGTTCCCAAGGGCTGGAGGAGATCTGCCCAAGTGATTTCTCTGTCGCTCTTTGCCTGTATTGCTATAAATACTGTGAATTATGGCAGTTTGTTACCTGGAGCCTGCCTGGGTGTGCGGACACTTCCCTGGAGCTGCAGCAGCCCCGGGTGAGCGGAGCATCAGCGCAGCTAATGGGAAGCGTTGGGTGTCCCCTGGGACAGCTTATTAGACATCACAGCCGGCTGGAACAGTGCGACATTCATACAGCAGCCCGGCCTCGGTGCAAGGGGGGCAATGTCAAACAAACGTAATTAATTTCCCTCTGCAAATCAATTGGGGGGCAGAAGTCAAGCCTGGCTGGTCCAGGAGATACACTGCAGTGAATAATCGCGGACGGGTGATCCATGTTGCGATTCTGAGGGCACGCTGCTCGCCTCCACGCGAGTTAAAGAGCCTTCCCCTTGGGCTGAAGGTGAGGGGAGGCTGCAGACCCTCCGCGGTGGATTATCTGCCTCAGAGAGCCCCTGCGAGACCCCAGCTGGGCAGGGCTCTCGTGGGCAGCAGCTTTCTCCGGTGGGAGTTTCAGCCCTTCAGCTGGTGGCTGTGCAGACGAGCAGCATGGGGGGGCTGCAGCTTCGTGCTGGGGTGCCCAGGGGGTGCAGAGCACTGAGCATCCTTTGCCCCCGCCTGCCCCGGGTGCCAGCGGGACCCTGTCCTGGAGGGTCGCGGCTCTGGGACGTGCCTGGCTGCAAACAGCCCTGCAGCCGCCTGCCCCAATTGTTGTCTGCAGACAATAAAATATCATGTGATGCCTTAATGAGCTCCTTGGTATTTGGGAAGCCAGGGCGGCAGAGCTGTCCCCGGCCCGGCTCCAGCGCCGTTGCTCCAGAGCAGGCCTGTGCAGGGCCGGGAGGAGCTGCCCTGCGAGGGGCAGAGAGCTCCTGTCAGCGCTGATTTACAACGAGATGCCGCGCCAAGGGCAGGGAGGTGGCGGAGAGAAAAGCTGCGCTGGGGCCCTTTGAAGGCAAGGCAGGGTGGCTTTGGTGCTTTGCTCTCCCTGGCTAAGCTGGCTCGATACAGCTCCTGCAGAGCCCAGTGCAGCTGTGGGGGCCCTGAGCATCCCTGGGACTGTCCCCTCCTCCTGAGCCAGAGGATGCTTGGGCAGGCAAGGGTTGCTGAATGATGCATTTCCCTTCATCACCATCAGAACAGCAGCCAAGTAGCAGTGGATGGGGGATATCATGGTGCTGTTGAGATGCAACCAAGGAAGGAAAAAGCCCGTTTGGGTCAATGCTGATTGCAGGGAAACCTCGGAGCAAGGAGAGTGCTGGGGAGCCAGCCTGGTGCCAAAGCTTTACCCCAGCACGGCAGCATCCCAGCCACGCTGCCGGAGGCCAGCTGGGCACCGGCAGAGCCAGAGCTGCAGCCAGAGCCACTAATAACAGTTTATTGAGCTGCAGCGGTGAGGGGGTTTCCTGTAAAAGGCAGCGCTTGGCTTCCAAATCGTGCCTGGGAGCTGACGCTTCATCCCTGGTGTTGCTGATTTTCACGTGTCACGTTTCCCTGCGAAAGTCGGTGTTCTGAGAGCTCCTGGCCGGCCACTGACCCTCAGGAGGATTTTGACTCCTCTGAGGCGACATAGGCAAGTGGAATCTGTGCATCCCAGCCGGCGAGCCGCTGGCCTTGGGCAGCACGCTCAGCCGTGCTGTGACTCACGTGTTCTGGCTGATGGGGACTGTTTGCCAAGGTCGGACAACGCACCTGAAGTCTCTGCAGGGTGCTGAGCGAGGGGAGGCGGGGGGAAGTGATGATTGAGGATCGGGGATTGGGAAGGTGGGCGGCACAAGCACAGCTTGTCCCCAGTGCTGGCGCCCGCCTGGGGATGGACACGGGGGTCCTGCCTGCATGCAGGCCAGGCTGCGCCCCGCGATGCTCCCGCAGACCTGGCTGCGCCCCGCGATGCTCCCGCAGACCTGGCTGCACGCTTGTGCACGCTCGGCGCTCGCTGCGGCGGGGCTGGTGCACGTCCCGCCGCCAGGGCCCGCGCGCGCGTCCCGGGAGCAGCGCCGTGCACATGTGTGCGCTGCCGCTCGCACGGGCGCGCAGCCGCCGCCCGGCAGCTGCCTGCAAGGAGCCCCGCACCCTGATGTGCCCCGGCCCTTTCAGGGAGGGATGGAGCTGACAAAGTCTTTGTCAGTCGGATCTGTCAGGGAAAGCTCTTTGTTCTTCAGCATTTGCTCTTGCCTCCCCCTCTCCAAACCCAAACTAGATGCATCTGCTTTTGTTTTCTAAATGCAGAATTAGGGGCTGAAAAGAGCCCCTTTGTAGTGGGGAGGAGGGGAGAGCTGCGGATCTTTAACTGGGAAGGCAAGGTCAGGGGGGAGCCGCTCTATTGTGCTGGGCTCTGCTCCAGCTCAGCCCTTTCTGTGCCCTCTCTTCACACTCTGGTTCCCACTAGAACACTCTGGGGATGGGGGAACCTGCCTGGGTGGGCGAGGGCGGCTGCCCTAGCATCACCGTGGGGATGGTGCGGATTCACCATGCGGTGGGTGACGCGGCAGCTGGGAGCGGGTGTGCGGTAGGTGGTAGCCGAAGGCCACCCCACGGCCTTGTGCTGGCGAGCGAACATGGAGGTGGGCAGCCTGGTGGTGCTGAGTGCGCAGACGTGGAGCCGGGAGGGTATATCTGTGCGTGCACAGGACACAGGGGGACACCACCGTGTCCCTGCTGTGGGCCTGGCCGCCTCACGCCCTCTGGCAGCAGCTGGTTCACTGTGCCAGGCAGAAAGGATTGATCTTTAATAGCGACCCTGCAGCTCCCACAACAGGAGCAAAATCCCCCCCAGCAGCATGGGAAGGGGGCTCAGCAGCTCCACAGGAGTGAGCTGCCCCAGCCCGGCTGCCTCTGGGGTTTGAGGTGGGATTTACTAAACCAGCGCAAAGCCCAGGATGGGTTCTCCAGTTTCCAGAGCACCGGGCAGTACCCAGCAGCTCAGCAGACCTCCCCAGCTGAGCCCAACCTGCGCCTTTGATGCTGCTCCCGCCGGCTGCTGCTCGCAGCCTGTCCCGGGGCTTTGCCTGACACATGTGAGTCCTTCAGCTGTTGTGGTAACTGAGACCTACTTTAAGTTTTTCTTAATCCTGTTCTTGATTAGCTGCAGCTAAACCGAAACACACCCAGGTTCCTGTGAAATTAGCATCTGAAATGGCATCACCAGAGCAAATGCACGTGTGGAAGAGCCCAGCACACGGCCCCTGGTCCAGGAGCATGGGCAGGGATGAGGCCAGCGAGGCAGCAGCTGAGTCCTGGAGCCTCCCAGGAGCACGGGATGCTTTTCTGCATTTTCTGCTGTTTGCAAACACCTTCACTTATAAAGGCCCAAGGACTTGGGTCCTGTTGATGCAATGAAGCAGAAAACCACCCCCAAGGAACAGCAGCAGCAGCGGTATGAACCTGTTCCCTTTCCACCATAAGGGTGCAAACCCATAAGGTCTATTTCGGGGCCAACAAAAGCTGAGAGGGAGACACGGCTGCTCTGGAGCAGAGTGTGTGGGGCGAGTTGTGCCCATGGGGGCTTGGGTTGGCTTTGCTGTCATCTAAACGCTCCCCACGTTCAGCTTGCTGGGAGAACAGCATCCCAGCAGGTGTGTTACCTTCCCCCCTCCTTCTGTCTGCACATCTGTCATGCTGGAAGGAAATATTCCGTGGGTCTTGGCATGGCAAGCTGAACAGTTGCCTGAACCAGCAAGAGGCTGCTCCTGAAGATGGATGCCCAGCATTTGGTTCAAATATAGCTCTGGTGATTGACAGGGCTAATTCAGCCTGTCCTCTTCCCTGTTATGACTTAATCACTTGCACATTGCCTCGCACAGGTCTTTCACTGCCAGCCAGAGATGTCTTCATTCTGGGGTGCCCTGGCTCGCAGTCCGGCTGGGGCTGCTCCTGTGCCTCCTGCACCACCCTGAGCCACCCAGCTCAGGGGGCGGGTGTGAGCCGCACAAACTGTGGCTCTATGGGGTGGGCTCCCACATGGGAGAGTAAGGACAGGCTGGCATCACTGGCCTGGCAATATCCATCCCACTTTCCTTCTGGTTTTGGCACCCAATGTGGCGCCAGCTGAGACTGAGCAGAAGGTGCACATGCTTGCCTGTTTGTGTGGAGAGTTTTTGGGGTGCTCCGTGCTAGAGCTGCCGTGTTCCTGCCCCGCGGCGGAGCATGGCCTGCGTACACCGCTGGGAAGGGCCGGGTCTGCAGCAGCGGTCGTTCCTGGGTGGCTCCTGGGGAGGATTTGGCTCTGGCAACCTTTTAAAAATCAGCTCACAGAAAGTGGGTGCCCCAAGGCCTTGCTTTGCAGAGCTGGGCTGGGCACTGCCCGAAGCTCTGCCCGCACCTGCTGCCTGTGCGCTGCTGCCCCGGGCTGGGTGCTGGGCAAACCGCGGGGTGCAGGGGACCCCTTCGCCCCTGCCTGCGCCGGGGCCCGAGGCTTTCCCGGAGCCACCGAATGCAACAGGGCGAGAGCAGGGAGGGGTGAGCATCCCCGCGGCACGGCAGCGCCCGCGGCCACAGCCTGGGCTGGTTCCGGGGCGACAGCCGCCGGCGGAACCCAGCGAGGACCCCCGGGATCCCGCTGCCGAGAGCGCAGCCCGGGGGCCCGGGCGGGGGGACGGCCCGGCGGCGACTACAAGCCCCATCAGGCCGCTGAGGAGGAGGAGGAGGTGGGAGGAAGGCGGGGGAGGAGCCGGGAGCAGGCGGCGGGGCGGTGCGGGAGCGGCTCAGACCGGCGGCGGGCGCTCGGCGGGGACGCGGCGGCGCGGGCAGCGGAACGGCAGCGGCGGCCGTCGGGGCGGCCGCGCCTCCGGGAGCGCCTCCCGCCGCCACCTCGGGGCCGGCCCCGCCATGGGGCGGCCGCTGTGAGCGCGGCGGCGGCGGGGCTGCGCCTCTCGCCCCGGCCGGGGCTCCCCTCCATTGTTCCCGGGAGCGGCGGGCACCGCGCCGCGGGGCTCCGGTGAGTACGGGGACCGGGGCCGCCGGGCATCGCTTTGTGCTCCGTGCGGCTGGCGGCGGGGCCCCGATCCGGGAGCCGGGGACACCCCCGTCCCGCGGGGCTCGGCCGCGGCCGGACCTGCCCCCCTCCCGGTGCACCCGTGGCGGGGCGGCTCGACGGCGGCCCCGGTTCGCAGGCATGGGGCGGGGGGGCTTCGGTTTGCGGGCGCTGGGGCTTTGCGGACACCGGGAGGGCTCCAGTTTGCAGGCGCTGGGGGCTAGCGGACACCGGGGGGGCTCCCGTGTGCGTTGTCGGGGGAGCCGGTTTGCAGCTCCCGGGGGTCGCGGGGGCCCCGGTTCGCAGCGCTCCGCGGCTGGAGCCGCTCGGCGGGCGGCAGTTTTGAAAGGCGGCGGGTCCGAGCGCGTCCTTCGGAGCGAGCCGGGGCTGGAAACCTGCCCGCGGCCCCGGTCCCGGCGCGGGCTGGGGCCGGAGACGCCCCCGGGCTGCAGGGGAGCCGGGCCGGGGCTGTTTTCCGAGTTGCTGCCTGGCCCCTATTCTCGAAAAGTTGCTGGGCGGGAGCCTCGCGGCTTCCAGAAAAAGATGGAGAAGGAGCTGGGTTTGGTTTTGTCTAAGATTTCGGATCCTGGGGCGTTCGGTGGTTACCGGGGACGGAGGCGCTCGGAATAACGCGGTCCTGGAGTTTGTGTTTCCCTTTGTGTTGCTGCCTGCGGAGAGGGGGAGACTCCGAGAGGCTCCTTTATCCAAACTCTTTGCGGGTCTCCGGGAATCGCTGCGGTTTGTACATGGCGAACGCGCAGGGAGCGCGGCGTGGCGGCCTCGGTGCCTGCGGTACTCAGTCATCTGCTGGGCCGGTGTGCGCAGCCCGCCAGCGCCCGCCTGGCTTTCGGGAGGCGTTTTGGGGGATTTTTGCGGTCGGGGCCGTGAGCCGCGGTCGCAGCCAGCTGGCCTTGTGCGAGGAGGGAGCAGAGCGTGTCCATGTTCAGGTTACAGCCAGGAGCGCTGAAGCCGCCTGGCGATTCTCTGCTCTGCCCGGATTGTTGAGCTGCTGCCCCGTGTCTCGGGTGTCGCGGCTGGCTGGCGCAGCTTCCTGCCCGTCAATGTTTAAACCTCAGCGGTGCGGTTCGCCCAAGTGCTCGCGTTAATGAAACAGACGGGCCGGGAGCTGCTGGTCTGCCAGGGTCCCGGCCAGAGCGGAACGGGGATCTGCGTGCAGGCGGAGGCGGTGATTTGCTCTGGCTGGAGATCTGGGTGCTGACCAGCTGGATGCGAGTGTGTGCAGAGGAGTGGGGGTGCGGGGGGGCAGCCACCCTGGCCAGCCCGGGGATGCCGCAGGATGCGGACCCCGCGGACCCCTGCTCTGGCTCGCAGCCATTTTCCCCACACAGGAGCACTTCCTCCCTTAATCTCTGTGGGGGCTGGCATGCACCGCTGCCTTTTCCTTGTGTTGCTCGGAGAGGATTAAAACAAATAGTCCCTGCCCTGGCGGGGTAAGGCAGGAGCAGCACCGCTGCACAAGCACCCACATGTGCTCCCGTGGGCTCGTGGCACTGCGGGGAAGGGGCCCCGGTCGCTTCCAGGTGTGAACCGGAGCTCCCTGCGTGTTTATCTGCTGAAAAACGCAGCCTGATCTGGGAGCCGCATCGGCTCCGGCCCCGCTGGTTCCCCGCGCTGCCGCCCCCAGGCCTGGCTGCTGGAAGGGGCCGCTCTGCCGGCGCTGGGTCACAGATGTTCGTCCCATCCCAGCCATTCAGCTTTCTCCCCCACTGAGGAGCTTTTGCTTCTGGGTTTGAAGGCAAATGGAGGCAGCACAAACCCATCCAGCCCCCTCCCCAGCTGGGTAACAGACTCCTCCAGAGGCAGCTGTTTTGTCCCAGTGTCCCTGTCCTGGAGCAGTCAGTGGTACCGGCCCAGGGGAGGTTTTTGGGTACCCATGGATGCTTCGTAAATCTGAAAATCAAGCCCTCGGGTAGGGACCCCCGCATCTGAGGATACTTGCAAACCTAACCCGGTTTTACAGAGATGCGTGGGTGAGGCCGGGCCTTGCCCCGTCCTCCTGCCCCGTGTGCCGGGCTCCCCCGAGCTGGGCGCCCGCAGGGAGCTGTGAACTGGCTGCCGGAGATGCCCGGAGCCGCACGTCCCCGCCAGGCTGCAGCGCCCGTGCCCGGGAAGGGTTAACGCAGCGTGGATGCTGCACAGTTGGATATTTATTTTTCCAAGCGTGTGTCTGCTTTAGGCATTATAGGTTTTCCCTATAGTTACATTTGCAGTTGTATTTGCTTTCTATTTCAGCAATACTTGGTTCCTGACCTGAGGCGCAGGCTGGGGCAAGGAGAGGGCTGAGGGAAAGGCTTTTCTCCACATCGCCCACGAATTTTGCCTTTGGCGTGCCCTTCTTCCCCAAGGGCGCCTGGAGAGCTGCTCGTGTTGAGCCTCAGAGAAGAACTGAGCCTCCTCCCCTTGTTTTGGAGCTGCACGGCATCCGTGCCCGGCCAGGTCTCCCAGGGGCCGTCACCACGTCTCCACCCTAAGGGCTGTGTGGGTGCAGCCCCCACGGAAGCCTTGCTGACCTGGGGGCTGAGCTCCAGCTCTTCTCCCGGTTGAATTTGGCCTGGCCCTGTTGTTTTTCTGCCGGCTGCCTACACGCTGGTCACTGGCGCCGAGGCACCCGGGTCCTCGCCTGCCCCCGGGACGCTCTGACGCGGTGGATGCTGCACGGGCCAGCTCTGCTCCGTCACGGGGAGCCCCAGGCTGAGCGTGGCCCCGGCCCTGCCCCGGGACCCGCTCCTGCTTTTGGCACCGTGGGTGCATTCCTGGGGATGAGCCGTGGGGTGCGAAGGGGCTTCCCCGCGACACTCAGCTCAGAAACGTCCGGCGGCGGCTGCCACCGAGCGGGGAAGGTCCCGTCTCGCGCGGCGTCCCTGGGACAGCTCAGCCCTGTGACTCACGGACGTGGGAGCAGCCAGAGGCCAAAGTGCAGCCCGTGCGGTCCCTGGGGACAGTGAGGGAGACAGGTTGCACCAGACGGCTTCTCCAGCACACACGGGCGTGCAAAGGGTGCGTGAGAGCATCTTCCCCGGCATGCGGGGTGCGTGAGCCCCGGGAGGGTGCACGGGTGGGCGCAGGGGTGTCCTGTCGCTGCTCCGAAATAGCTCCGTGGGTGTAACGGCCGGTGGTAATTGCGGGCGCGGAGGCAGGTCTCCGCGGGGCAGTTCACCCTGGCTCCTCTCTCCCTGCTTCCGTTTTTAGTTGTTTGAATCCACCCCTGAGCAGTAAATTGCAGAGTGCTGGGGGAGCGGGGACGGTGCCCAGCAGGACCGGACACCCCCCTGCCCGAGCCGCTGTCCTGGTTTCCTGCGAGGATGTATTTAAAAGCTGTGTGAACAGGGAGAAGAGCCAGTGCTGTTGTTTGCACAGGTAGGAGCGCTCTCCCCGCTTCCTCATCCCGTCCAGCGGGTGCAGAGGAGCCCAGGGGGGCGGGGGCAGGTGCCGTGGGGCTCCTTTTTGCCTTGGGAAGCAGGGAACGGTCTGCGCTGCCCCGGCCCTTCAGCATCCGCTGCTCTGAACACTTGGATTTCCTCAGGTGCTGCTGAGCGCGCTCAGGGGAGCAGGAGGATGCTCGGTTTGTGCAGGATGTGTCCCTGTTCCGCACCGTTCTGGAGCCGAGCATCAGTGGCTCTGTCCCTCCGGACCTCAGCGCATCTCCCTCCCTCCCTCTCAGTGACTCCCAGCCCTGGGCAGCCCCTCTGCCCATGACCCCACGCCATGGCAATGCGCTGCTCTGAGCCCCTGAGTCAGCTGGAAGACGCCCGCTCCGAGGTGTATCTGGAGAAGGGCTTTGCCGCGCACCGAGCCAGCACTGACTCATTCTTCAGGAACTGCGGCTCCTGGAGGCTCTGTGCTGCCCTCCGTCCCTCCCTCCATCCCTCCCTCCATCCCATCCCATCCCATCCCTCCCTCCGTCCCTCCCTCCATCCATCCCTCCCTCCGTCCCTCCCTCCATCCATCCCTTCCCTCCCCTCCCTCCCTCCATCCCTCCCTTCTCCCTCCATCCCTCCCTTCTCCCTCCATCCCTCCCTTCTCCCTCCATCCCTCCCTTCTCCCTCCATCCCTCCCTTCTCCCTCCATCCCTCCCCTCCCTCCCCTCCGTCCCTGCCTCCCTCCGTCGGTCCCTGGGCGCGGGCGGCTCGGGAGGCCCACGCAGCCGCTCCACATTAGGACATGTTCCGGGAGCGTGTGCTGTCGATAACAAAACCACTTAGAGACAGAAAATAATTTCCAGAAATACTGAAGACTTTTTTTTTTTTCCAAGAAGAATTCCACCTCCCCTTCCAAACCCCGAGAAATTGTTACCATTCAATAACTGTTCTAACGCGCTGCCTGGCGCCCGGGAGCACTGGCACTGGGAGATAACGCCGGTGTTTGCCGGGTGCTGCTTTTCCCTGCCCGGCCGCTTGTGTCAACATTCGGGTCCCAAATGCTCCTGCACTGGGCAGGGCTGAGCGGTTGGGGCAGCCAAAGCCCCCGAACCTGCACCCCGGGTGCGTTTCCTTGGGCTGCAGAGGCTGTTTGGGGGCGTCTGAGCTCCCCCAGTATTAAACTGGAGCCCTTGGGGGTTGCTCAGCCCACCCTGGGGGAAGAGCCGGCGATTGGGGCAAGGGGAGCGAAGGGTCCCGCTGCCTCGCTGGGACGGGACAGGCGGCGGCCGGAGCTCCGCCGGACCGAGCGCGTGGGGAGGATGAGTAGCAGCTTATTACTCACTGCAATTATTACTCACAGTTTTTAACAGCACATACTTTAGACAGATATCTGACGGCAAAAGGACGCGGCTGTTCACGCGGCAGGTTGGGAACGGCTCGGCACGGGGCTTTGGGGAGCAGGAATCGCTCGGGAGAGGATCGGGGTGAGCTCAGGGTGCTCAGCAAGGGCTGCGGGGCGCGGGGGCCCAGCTGCACCCCAGGGTGCTCAGCCGGAGCCCAGAGGAGGGTTTGGGGACGGCATCATCGTCCACACCCTGGTCCTTGCGCTGCTGCGGTGCGGGGCCAGCATCGCCTTGGCCGGACGGCGCGGCCGTGCCGGGGTTGTGCAATGAGCTGGGCAGGGATCTCGCTGGCGAGCTCTTCGGCGGAGCCCAGGGGGACAATTAGTGACGGCCGGTGTCAGGACCCGCGTCCCAGGCTGCTGCCGAGGCGCAGATGTGTGGCGGGGGTGGAGCGCGGGGCTCTGCTCACATCCACGCTGCTGGGACCAGTTGGCCAGGGCGGCTGCGCTCGGGCTTTGGCTCCGGTGTCCCCCTTGAACGCGTTTTGGCAGCGCTCTACGCTCCCAGCATGGTGGGAGGGAGGGACAGGCCGGGGGAGGAGGATGAGGGCACATCCCGGGGGTGTCCTGAGCCGGGATCGGGTTCCGCTGGGTGTCCCCGTGCCAGAGCCCGCTCTGATCCCTCCCCGCATGCAGCGTCCCCTGGCACGGGAAGGGGCCGGGGACCCGAGGGGACGAGCAGCTGGAGAGCCCAGCGTGAGAGCTGGCAGGGACCAGAGCGAACTGCGGCGCTGGCCCTGGAAACCGGGGATTTCTCCCCGAATGGCCGCTCTGAAAACAGCTGCTGGTGGAAAGAGATCTGCCGCACGTGGGAGCGGGGCCAAGGCGCCGGCTAACCCCTTCGGCTCCGGGAAGGCGTTGCCATAGCAGGTGGCTGCATGTGCCCTATAGATCCTATAGGGAATGGAAGGAGCCGGGGCTTGCAGCAGGATCTGCTCTGCCAGGCTTGCACGGTGACATGGATGACGTCAGGTTGGGATGGTTGGATTTGCCACAGACGAGTCTGGGGTTGGTCCTGGAGCACGTGGGGTCCCGGTGGGTCCCGGTGGGTCCCGGTGCTGCTGGGGGCGCTCAGGGCAGAAGATGCTGTGGGAGCAAGGGCTGGGGCAGGAGGGTGTTTGCAAACCCCGTGCCTGCTGGCAGCTCGCCCGGGGAGAACTGACCCCTCAGAGCCCACCAGGAGCATCTCCTGTCCCGCAGAATGTCAGGAGTGGGAGGTTATTTTTCATCTTAGTTAGAGAACTAAGACATTTCTGGGAGCTGCCATAGCATGGTGACCCAGCCGGGGTCAAGGAGGTTTTTGTTTCCAAATTCTTGCAGTGTTTTGATCTGTATGGGAGTTCCACTCTGCAGCACAGGCTAGGTGCAAGAAGAGGAAAGCGGGAGAGCAGAAATCTCCCGTTCTTTATAACCGGCGCTTGGAAATTTCTCCCACCGTTCTGGGAAATTTCTCTGCACTCGGTTGTGCTTCGCCAGCGGTTTTGCTCTGACATATCAGCGCAGGAGAACACAACCCTGCCGGTCAGCGCTGGGTCACTCGGGCTGCGGAGGAGTCTGCAGGGACCTGCCCCGCGCCGGGGACGTGGTGTCGGGGCTGGGTGCTCCGGAGCGTCACCCGCTGTGCCGAGCGCGTCCCCGCGGAGCCGTGCTGGGACAGCGGGGCTGGCTGGGGACGCGGGCTGCAGCCGGTCCTGCCCTGACTCTGCTTTCCTCCCTCGCAGCTCGGAGGGGCTGACGGCCCGGCGGAGACCCCCCCCGCGCCCGCCCGGGGTCCCCATGGAGTGCGAGTTGCGGAGCCCAGTCGCCGAGCAGTAGCCGCAGCAGTGGGATGTTGACCTGGCGGTGCCTCATCCTTTGGGCTGTGCTGGTCACAGCCGCGCTCGCCGCCGCCCGCCCGGCCCCCACCCTGCCCGAACAAGGTAAGAGCGGCCAACGGGGGCTCCGCGTCCTTCGCGTTTCCCTGGTGGTGACCTGGCTGGTGTGTCTGCGGAACAGGCAGAGGCTGGTGCGAGGGCTGCAGTGGGGACACGGCACGTCCCCGGCAGCAGCGCAGTGTCACCCGGCTGCCTGGCACGTCTCGTCTGCTAAGAGCAATTTGTGTGGGCACAAAAAGCCTGTGCACGGCATCAGCATCACCTGTGGGCGGTTTAAACCTGGTGGGAGATCGTGGCAAAACCTGCTGTTGTTGGTTAAGAGAAGGCTACAAAGCCCCGGGGGCCGTGTCCCTGGAGCGGGGTCAGTGTGTGACATGGCACTCGCGTCCCTGTGACAATCTGCAGCTTGAGCCGTGTGTGGAGCCGGTCACAGCCCTGCTGGCGGCTGGGCTGCTCCTGGGGACAAGGGTTTGGGTGCAGACCGGGGGTGCCCTGGCCTTGCTCCGCGCTGGGGAACACCTGTGGGACCGGCTTTGCCGGGTGTGGCGCATGGATCCCCTGGTGCCGGGGACAGCCGGCCCTGGCCCAAGCGCCGCTCTGCCATTTCAAAGCCTTGGCCTTCCCCTTGGTGCGGCAGAGAATAAACAGACCAGGCACCGCCGCGCGGGACTTCTGACTTTCTGCCTTTTGGTTTTAATTACCCAAGAATGTCTGGGCTGTGGGGTACTGCTTTGCTTTTTCAGGCTGGTTCCCCCTTCCCTCTTCCTCCCACCAAAACCCTGAGAGGCTGCTTGCCGGTGCTGCTGGCGCGGTGCTGTGCGGTGGCGCGGTGCTGTGCGGCACCCCAGGGAGCAGCAACGTTCCGTGCTGGTGTGAGCAGCGGGTCCCGGTTTGCGAGTCCGTCCGCGGGGTGCCGGGGCCGTGCGCGGTGCCGGGGCCGTGCGCGGTGCCCAGGGAGCAGGCGGCTCCCAAGAGGAGCCCGGGCAGAGCGTCGCGCACAGGGGCCATCTCCGAGATTTTCCACTGGCACGCTCGCTCCCCGCTTCTGTAAATAAGGCGGTCGGCAGCGGTAAACATGTTTTTCTCGGGAGATTGCTCTTCCTGGAAGAGGTTTCCTGGCGGCGGTTGGGCAGGGACGGCTCTGGTGCTGCCGCAGAGCAGAGCGGCGCTGGGAGAGCTGCCGGGGGCGCAGGCTGAGGGCTGAGCTGAGGAAAGGTGGGTTCGGGGCGCCCTGCAGCCCCCAGAGGGTTTGGGGAGCAGCGTCAGGCGGAGGAGGAGGAGGAGGAGAGGCTGGAGAGGAGGGAGCTGGTTCCTCGCCAGCCTCATGCCAGGGCTAACAATAACCTCTGGAAACATTTCCCGACACGGTTCTCACCAGGGCGACTCAATTAGTGCCACAGCAGGAGCCCGGCTGGAGCAGAGTCCGTCCCTTGGCTCCGGGGCCGGCTGGTGGGAACAAAATGTTCCCGGCAGGACACGCGGGATGGGAAGAGCCGCTGCGGGGCCAGAGCCGCGGCTGTGCCACCGGCACCGTGCGTGTCCCCGGCCGCCGCGGGCTCCGGCTCCAGCCCCGGGGTCCCACGCGGTGCGTGGGAACACGGCTCCTGTGCCGTGGGACGTCATGTCCCCGTGGCCGGGTTCACTGTCCTTCCCCTGCGTCTCCACCAGCTCCCAAGCGTCCCCATGCTGGGTCCCTCTGCCACGGGGGCAGCGGCTCTCCCGGGCTTTGCTGGGGATGTTTACGGGGTTTGTCCCGGTTCTGAGGCTCCAGGCTCCCTCCCGAGGGAGCGAGCAATCCCTGGCCAGCGGCCCCGGCCTCGCCGCAGAGGGCTTTGCAATGGCCGACCTGCTGCTCGTGGCGTGGGGAGGGGGCTCGGGCGCTCGGCCTTTGCCAGGGGCTCCCTCCCGTTCCTGAAAGTTCTGCAGCAAGTAAAATATTAATGGGCGCTTACTGTGTTTTATAGCTACCTAAATTTGGAGGTGGTAAAAAACCCCTAGTTAAGGGGAAAAAGCCAAAAAATTTCCATGACCAACCTCAGCGGCCCTCCCTCACAAAGCCGCTCTTTGTCTGCAGGTTAAATAGAAACCTGCAGAAAATTGCCGAGGGGATTTGTTTTCCTCTCTCCTTGTCTGCTATTGTCCCCGCTGCTGCTCAGGCATTTCCAGCGCTCGGGGTCTGCCCAGCGCTGCCTGGGGAACAGAGCGGGTCTGGGGGAGCGGGGCGCTGCGGTGTCCCCGGGGCGCTGCCGCGTCCCGGGGGCGCTGCCGCGTCCCGGGGGCGCTGCGGTGTCCCGGGGGCGCTGCGGTGTCCCGGGGGCGCTGCCGTGTCCCGGGGGCGCTGCGGTGTCCCGGGGGCGCTGCGGTGTCCCGGGGGCGCTGCCGCCTCCTCGCTCCCCAGACCTCGCCGTGCTGGCCGGAGCATTGGACAGGAACTGCAATCCACTGCTTCATCTGAGGTGCAGGCTGGGCAGGGTGGGGGTGCCCGGGGCAGCAAATAACCCCCCTCCCTGCCCCAGGAAGCAACTGGGGACCAGAGGGCAGGGAGGAGCTGCTGCCCCCCAGGCTGACGGGGGCAGGAGGGGCCAGAGATGCCTTGAGCCCCCCAGGAAAGAGCCAGTGGTACCTCTCACCGCTGGCATCCCCCTGCTGTGCATCCCCCGGGATGCAGGGATGCTGCTGGGAGCATCCCCCCGGGCTAGGGGGGTCCAGCAGGGCCAGGAGCTTTTTAAATAAGAAAGAAGCCAATCCCCGCATCCCGGTAAGCGCTTCCTGTTGGGATTAGCGGGGCTGCCGGGCATGTGTGTGCTTTTTCTTCAGGAAATACCTTCGGAAAGCCCCGCTGGGGTCTCCAGGGCAACCGGTGGCCGCGGCCCCGCGCCCCCGCCCGCATTGTCCCCGCGCCGCTTTGTTGGCCGCTTTATTGCCATCGCCACCGCCATCGCACCCGCCGCCCCCGCGCTCGGGGCTGCGCGCCGGGCCCCTCGCTGTGTGTGTGCACAGACCTGGGGGGCGTGGAGATGCGGGGGGGTGAAGGTTAATCTGTGCCGCTCCTCTCCCTGGGGTTGCTGCCCCACGTCCCCGTCCCCAGTGGGGCCAGCCCGGGGAAGCCGGTGACAGTTATATGCGCTTGGTGACACTCTCCATCTGGCTGGCGCTCGGCCCCGCTTTCAGTTCCATTTCAAAGCTGGAATAAAGTAATAAAAGCAGCGCCGTCTGCCCTGGCCGTTGCAGCCTGCACCTACTTTTTGGGCTGCTTTGAAAGCCGAGGAGCGATGTGCAGGGCTGGGGCATCGGGGCTCTGCCCTGCAGACCCAGACCGGGAAACGGGGCTGCCTCCCTGGCCCGAGGAGTTTGGGTTAAAGAGGGAACAGCAGATAGTTTAGAAGTGCCAGATCTCGTGTCTGTTTTGCTGCTTTGTCCAGGCGGGCGAGCTGCTGGTGTTTCCTTTGCTCTCCTCCTCCTCCCTTTGCCCTGTTTTGCTCAGAGGGGCAGTGAGCATCCCCGCAGCCCGGCTGGGCAGGGGATCCCCCGCCCCGGTCGCCCCTTTGTGCGGCTCCAGGAGCATCCGGAGCCCGGCCGTGCAGCGCCAGGGCAGGCAGGGCCCGGGGAGCAGAGCCAAGCGTTTGTCTGGCCGATTAAACTTGTGCTAACGTGGCTGCTCGGGGCGCGCTGGCGCACCGTGGGCCCGGCCCGCGGCTCTGCGGAGGGGCCGCGCTGCACCTGGGGCCGGGGCTTAGGTTACAGAGAACCAGAACACAAGAAAGAGACGTTTCAGGCGGATGGAGCCAGCGATCAAACAGGCTCACCCTCATTGACGTACGTGGGTACATCGGTACCGCAGCTGCCCCGGCTGCCATCCCTGCGTTTCCAAGGGGGTTTCGGTGCATGCGCTGCCGCAGGAGCTGGGCTGCGCGGTGCCAGCAGAGCCGTCCCGGCGGCCGCGGCACCGTCCGTGTGCCAGGGCGGCCCCGCAGCGGCGCCGTCCCAGCCCGCCCGCGGGCGAGCGAACCTGGACACGCTCATTAGCCTGTGAATTCGTTTGCAGGCTGTTCCCACCAAGCCGCGTTTTCCGCCTCGTCCCCGAGTGCCAGAGAAGGGCTGTGGGTGAGCAGAGGGCACAGTCCTGCCCTGCCCTCTGCCACCCCGCTCCCGTCCACCGCTCCGACGCCTCCGCGCGCCCCGTCACGCTGTGATGCAGAACAGCCTCCGGCTCGCGGGCGGGGGGAGGGGGCTGCTGCCTTTGAAAAGCGATCTGGCCACACGCCGGCGGCCCCGGCCCCTGCCCGGGCTGCTCGGTGCCGCGCGGCCGATGGCCCGAGGAGCGGTGGCACTCGCACGGGCCGCCCGGGGGCTGCGCGATGCTGAGCCTGCACCGCTGCATCCTCGAGCCTCAGCATCGCTCCAATGGCCTTTTCTGCCCCCGGGCCACCTTGTCCTCAGGCTGCAGGTCCAGCGGGGAGGCGTTTGCAGAGCCAGGGGCTGGCAGGAGCTTCGGCACGGCAGGTTTACCTGCAGAGCTCCCAGCAGGAGCCCGTGGTGCCCTGGGACGGGCTCGGGGGGCAGGTGACCTCTGCGAGCTCTCGCACCGCCGCGGTGCCGGGACATTCGTGGGCAGCTCCAGCCACCTTCTGCAGGTTGTTCTGCTCGATAAGGAACGAGTTTATCAGTGCGTGGGGAGGGACAGACCTGAGCGCCGAGGGGGCAGCGAGATAAGGGCAGATACGGCTGTGCCTGCGGCTCCGAGTTTCGCCTTGGTTTGGGTTTCGGCCGCTGTTTATTGCTCGCTGACCTTGCTCTGTTTGAGAAGGAAATCGGGACGGATAGGAGGACGTTGTGTTACCCAGTCCTGTGGTGTTCGGACAGACGGCGATGGGACATCGGGACATGGCTGCTGCATTGTGTGCCGCTGAAGATGCCTGTGACTAATCACTTGAAACACAAATCAGGGCTGCTGGAAGCGCCCATCCTGCAAGAGGAAAGCAGAGGGCAAGCAGGATTGCGAAAGCAAGACCTTTCTTCCGCCACCAAGGGACTCCCACCAGTCTTCACCTTCCGTGTTAAAAGGCTTTATAACGTCTTAGGGATGGGTCTGGAGCCGTGGCTGTTGCCCTTCCAGCAGCCAAGGAAAGTGAATTGTGCCCCAGCATGCTGTTCTGTGTAAATGCTCAGCAAAAGAAAAAGGAGAAACTCATGCTGCTTGTAGCTGTTTTCCCCATGAAACTTCTCATGAGCACGAAAAGGAGCGGCCAGAAAGCAAAGTGCAGATCACGGTGCTGTAAATGGGAGTTTCTGCAGCGCTGAGCTCTCGTTTTTGGCAGCAGGAGCTGCTGGTGGGTCCAGGGAGGAGGACGCCGCGGTGCCAGCCCTGTCCCCATCCCCATGCTGCCAGCCTGCGCCCCTGCCTGCGCTGGGCAGGGCCGCCTGCCCGAGGGTTCGGTGCTGGCACGGACCTTGCGGGCGCAAGGACGAGCTGGGGACGAGGCTGCGCTTGCCCGGCTCGGTGGCACCGAGAGGTCGGTTGATAACGTGTGCTGGTCCTGCAGTTCAGCCCCTCCGGCGTGCACTCGGGTGCTGCGGGCGTTTGTAATTAGCTGCTGTTTTGCAAATTGCCGGGTTCCGTGTGGGTCCCGAGGGAGAGCTGTGGCTCCGCTCCTGTCCCCGCGGCCTGCGGTGCCTGCAGGCTGCGTGCGCACCGAGCGCCTCGGTCCTGGAGCCCGGGATCGGCTGAAGTTTGGACGTTTCTGGGCTGTTTCTGCTGGGCTGCCCGCGCGGGGTTTGCGGGGATTTTCAGCCCCCGCTCTGGACCCGCTGACACGGAGCAGTTGCACCTGGAGGCCTCCGGCCGTGCCCCCGCGGCACCGTTGGCTCTCGCTCCCAGCTCAGCCGGAGGTGCCGTGGAACCGCGGCGATTCCTTCCAGGACGGTGCCGAGCAGCTCTGGCCCCGAGAGCTGCGTCCACAGCAGCGCGCAGGACCCGGAGCCACATGCATCAGCCCATGCTCCTCATTCCCAAGACGATGCTCGTGCTGCATCCGCCGTGCATCGCCACCCCCGGAGCTGCAGCAGCCCCAACCCTTCCTTGGGCCGTGGAATTCAAAGGGATAGTTTGAAACCCCAAGCTCTGCACCAAGAGCCGCTCGTGCACCCCCTCGGAGCTCTTGGGGATGGAGCCGTGTCCGCACAACCCAGGAGAGACCAGCTCACGTAGCAGCGGGATGGAGAGAAAGGATCTTTGTGCTGCTCACACAAGTGTTGCACCGGGAGCAACTGCAGCAATCCCCGCCCGGGGGCTGCGGAGGGGACGCCGCGGCCACCGCCTGTGTCACCGGAGCTGCCCTGGGCTGACCTGTCCCCGCAGACCCCGCTCCTGCCCGCTGTCCTGGCGCAGCCCCTGGCTCTTCTGCCCCTGTCCCTGCGCTCTAACCGGGGCGGGGGTCCTGGTGGCATGGGGACCCTGGCCCGCTTCGCTGGCTGAGGGTGCTGGGGGTCCCGGGAGCCCTGTGCAGCGGCAGAGCCGAGCAGGGTTTGGGATTTGGGGTGCTCCTGCCCCAACAGCTGCTGCTGCCTGAGAAAGCTCAATTTGCCCGTTTCTCCCCCATTTCAAAGCCCGTGCCGTGGCGGGGTGTGAGTGCTTTTGAACTCCCCGGGCGGGTCCTGCCGCGGGGTGAAGCGCTTGGTGCTGCTTGGGGTGCTCGCAGCTCTGCCTCTGCCTCCCCTGCTCTGCAGCCGCCCCCGGGGCAGCCGCTCCTGGAGCGTCCCCAGCAGCGCATGGTGCCGCATTAACACTGAGCCGTGGTGGCAGCAGCAGCCGTTTCCTTCGGTCTCTATTTCTTTTCTCCTTTTTCTTCTCTTCTTCTCTCTCCTAACCCCTCCAGCTCTGCCCAAAGCAAAAATCGAAGTGGAGTCCTACTCGGCGCACCCCGGCGACCTCCTCCAGCTGCGCTGCCGGCTGAGGGATGACGTCCAGAGCATCAACTGGGTGCGCGACGGCGTCCAGCTGGCCGAGAACAACCGGACGCGCATTACCGGGGAGGAGGTAGAGGTCAGGGACGCGGTGCCCGAGGACTCGGGGCTCTATGCCTGCATGACCAACAGCCCCTCGGGAAGTGAGACCACCTACTTCTCCGTCAACGTCTCAGGTTCGTAGTGGCCCCGGGCGCAGGGAAGGGGCAGCCCTGGGGCCGGGCTGCGGAGTGACGAGCCGGCAGCCCCCGCTCGCCTTGGCACCCACACCGGCCATGCATGCACCTGCCCGGTGAGTTCGGGCAGATCCGGGGTGCCCCCAGGAGCCACCGGCGCGGCGCAGGGTCCCTGCCTGCCGTGGTGCAGGGGGAGCAGCCGCAGGTGTCGCCGGTTGGTCTGGGGGGCCGGGTGAGCTGAGGTCTGCGCTGGAGCGTGAGGCTGGAGAGGAAGGAGTGCTCGCGGTGTCTGCGGAGGCATGGGGCGATTCTGTGCCCGTGGGGGCTTGGTTGCTGTCCCAGAGGGGTTGGTGGCGCCAGGCGTGGGACAGGACCCGTGTGTGGACACAGGAATCACCTGCAGGGCAAACTGCTGCACGACGCCCATGGCTGTGACACCGGGATGCAGGCGCTGCCAGCCCTGGCTGTGCCGGGGCCACGCACAGCGGTGTCACCCGCGGTCCCTGCGCCCCCCACCAGCGCTGCCCCGGTCACCCACCGGGCTCCATCCTGTGTCACCAGCCCATGGTGCTCCAGTCCCCGGCCGGTCCCGCTGGGGAAGGGCCCGTGCACAGATGTTCAGCTGGGACGTCTCTTCTCTTGCAGACGCACTCCCCTCCGCAGAGGATGATGACGATGAAGACGACTCCTCGTCAGAGGAGAAGGAGGCGGATAACACCAAGCCGAACCGTACGTGTGGGATGGGTTAGTCCCCGCTGCCCTGGCTTTGGGGGGGCGAGGGGGAGCTGAGGACACTTCCCAGCACCGCCCAGGGACGGAGAAGGAACACCCGTGTCCAGAGCCACCCTCACGCGTCCCCGCTCAGCCCTGCCGGGGCGTCCTGGGGTTAAACCCGGAGCAAAATGCTGGTGTCCCCTGTGGTTGGGGGTCTGGCCGGGTGCCCCCACCACCGTGCTGACCCCCCCACTCCACAGAGGCCATCGCTCCATACTGGACCTATCCCGAGAAGATGGAGAAGAAGCTCCACGCCGTCCCCGCCGCCAAGACGGTGAAGTTCAAGTGTCCGTCGAGCGGGACGCCCAACCCCACGCTGCGCTGGCTGAAGAACGGCAAGGAGTTCAAACCTGACCACCGCATCGGGGGCTACAAGGTACTGCGGCGGGGGGGCCGGGGTGGCACAGCCCCCGGGGCAGCGGGGGGCAGCGCCCGTCCCTGCCGGCAGGTGCTCAATCCGGCTGGGTGCCCCTTGCGGGGCCGGAGCCAGCGGGCTCGCCTGGGCAGGGGGAGGATGGGGAAGGGGCTCTGCAGCTTAAGAGGCACCGAGCCCCCTGTCCGCGCAGCCCCCAGCAGGGGCAGATGGGCCCCTCCGCCATTCCCATTGCCAAATCGCCCCATGGCGGTGACAACAGCGGTGACCTGGTTCTGGGTCGTGTCAGCGCCGGGGGGAGGGGGCCAGCCTGTCCTTGCGGCTTCGCCTAATCCCCCGCGAGCAGAGGGCGGGTGGGCCGCGCTCCTCCAGCATCCAGGGGCTGTCACCCTGCGGGCAGCACCAGTGGGGACCCCCAGGTCACCCCACAAGGTCACCACCACCATCCCCTCTCTTCTTCTCCCCTGGTTTCGTGGAGCGCGGCTGCAGCCTGCCCGGGGTTTGTGCCCCTCGGTGCTGCGGGGACGCGGCTTCGGTCACTCCATCGCCGCTATTGCACAAGCGGCATCCGGCCGTGGCGCTGCGTGGCGCTGCGTGCCGCCGGCTCCAGCAGGTGCCAGGACACGCAGCAGGAGCTCGGCCACGTCGCAGCCCTGGGTCTGGGCAGCACGTCCCGGCAGGGACGCAGGATCCCGGGGAGCTGGCAGCACCGCGGCTCCCCGGCCGGTGCCAGCGCCGTGCCCTGGATAGCTAATGGGGCTGAAATGTGGGGCTGCGGAAATACCCAGTTTCCAGCTGGGAGGGAGGAATGCAGTGGGCTGGGGGGTCTCGCCAGGAGGAGCCAGAGCCGGGCGCAGGAAAGTTGTCCCTGTGCCCAAACGGGACCTGGGGAGCACTCGCAGCCCCCCGCGCCACCAGGGCCCGTCCCAGAGGACAGCGCCTGGCCAGCAGCACCCGTGTCCCCGGGAGGTGTCCCGGGTGTGTGACGTCCAGGCTGCACAGTGCCCGCTGGCCGTGCGGAGCAGCGCGGGTCCGGCCCCATGGAACAATGCCGGTCTGTTCCCTCCGCGCTGGGGCCACCGCGCAGGGGTGTCCCTGCGCGCCGGGCCAGCCCATCACGCGCGGCTCCCAACATCTGCTTCTCGGCACAGTTGGCTCATGCGAGGCTGTCCCGGGACAGCTGGGAGCAATTACAGCCCCTCCGTAGGAGAGGGGAAAGGTGACCTCAAAGGGAGATTTATGTCCTGGCTCTGCGGCGGGGGCCGGGGCCGAGCCAGCTCTGACATGTGACCGGCTCTGTCGTTGTCCCCGTGTCCCCAGGTCCGCTACGCGACCTGGAGCATCATCATGGACTCGGTGGTGCCGTCCGATAAGGGTAACTACACCTGCATCGTGGAGAACAAGTACGGGAGCATCAACCACACCTACCAGCTGGATGTCGTGGGTGAGCAGCTGGGGGTCACCCCGTGTCCCCCACCCTCCCCAGCAGCAGCGGGTGCTGCGCCCTGTGGGGACGGGACGGGGACGGGGAGTCTGCGGCACAGCCGGTCCTGGCAGCGGAGGCAGAAGGTTCACCTGACCCGGTCTGGGGATTTTTAATTGTGGTGGACATAATTTCATAGACCAGACAGAAACTTTTTCTAATCGCCTTATTAGCCGTAATTCCCAGCTGGGAAGGCTGGTCTGAGCAGTTCCACATGTGGAGCTGCTCTAAATGCCAGTAAATGAACCATTAAAAATGTGATTTAATTTGATTACACTGAGCAAACTGAAGGGAACAGTCAGGGAGGGGAACAAAGGGGTTTGTTAATGCTGACTCACCGCAGTGGCAGCCGCTTTGTTAACGGCCGGGGCCCTTGTTAGGTTTGTTTGACCTCTGACCCCCAATAGGTACTGCCGTCCCTGTCCCTGCGCTGGGACCTCACCTGTCCCTGTCCCCAGCTCCCCTGGCTGCGCTGGCCCCGCTGCAGGGGGTCCCTGGGGAAGGGGACACTGGATGCATCGGTGCCCACCCCAGCCGGGGTCCCCCCGCATGGGGGGTTCAGGGTGCACCCCGTAAGGTCCCCGTGTCCCCGTCCCGCAGAGCGGTCCCCGCACCGGCCCATCCTGCAGGCAGGGCTGCCGGCCAACAAGACGGTGGCCCTGGGCAGCAACGTGGAGTTCGTCTGCAAGGTGTACAGCGACCCCCAGCCCCACATCCAGTGGCTGAAGCACATCGAGGTGAACGGCAGCAAGATCGGCCCCGACAACCTGCCCTACGTGCAGATCCTGAAGGTACCGCCGGGGAGCTCCGGGGGGCAGGGGGGAGAGCGCGGGGGCTGCCCGGCCCCGGCTGCACACGGGCAGCCATCCCCGGGAGTCCCAAAGGCACCACCGTGGGGCTGGGGGCGAGCACGGCGCTGGACATGGGGGGCTGAGCCCCCGATCCGTCCCGGCGAGAGCAGCTCTCCCTGCTCGCAGTGAGCAAACGGCTGCGGTGCAAACCCCTGGGGGTGCGTGGGTGTCCCCAGCCATGTCCCCAAGCCCAGGGGTGCGTGAGTGTCCCCAGACATGTCCCCCGACCCGGGGTGCATGGACGTCCCCAGCTGTGCCCCTGACCCCTGGGTGCATGGGGAGCAGGATTACAGCCCAATGGCTGCCCCCTCCTCCTGTGACCCCGGGTACCGGGGGAGCACCCCCGTGCCGGCGGGGCCGATGGCGACGCTCCGGCACTGCCGGTGCTCCGGGCGCTGCCGTTGGCGGCCGCGTCCGTGTGACTCCATGTTGTTGGTCTGTTCCAGCACTCGGGGATTAATAGCTCTGATGCGGAGGTGCTGACCCTGTATAATGTGACAGAGGCGGAGAGCGGGGAGTATGTTTGTAAGGTTTCCAATTATATTGGCGAGGCCAACCAGTCTGCGTGGCTCACTGTCACCAGGCCCCTGGCCACAGGTAACGGGAAGGACGCCCGCCGCGGTGTTTCCTCGCACCGTCGCTCCCCGGCGGCGGAAAACAAACCTCTGGGCTCTCTGGTTTCTGCTGTTTCTGGTGCCACAAGCCATGGAAAAACACTCAGCAGGGCCGGCTGGCTTTGTGTGTGTGTGTCCCGGTGTGTCCCCTGTGTGTGTCCCCGTCCGTGCTGCCCTCCTGTCTCCGTCCCGTGTCTGCAGCGGCCGGCTCTGCCTGGGGCTGGTTTCTCCATGCAGCCCATGGCCAGCATGTTCCGATGGGCAGGACGCTCAGTTTGGTGAAGGGTTTTTAACAGCGTGTCCGTAGGTCGGCCGGGATGAGTGGTCATCCCGAGGGTCTCGTAGCAGGTCTGCAGCCGTCTCTGTCTGCTCCCCAGGGCTCTCCCTCCTCTCTGGCCTCCTTCCCAAAGGTCTCATGTCGTTTGCTTCTCCGTTTTTTGCTTCCATTTTTCCCTCTAGACGGCTGGCGTTAACACGACAGACAAAGAAATGGAAGTCCTTCACTTAAGGAATGTCTCATTTGAGGATGCTGGGGAGTATACATGTTTGGCGGGTAATTCTATTGGGATCTCCCATCACTCTGCATGGTTGACAGTTCTCGAAGGTATATACTCCTCTTCCTTTCCTCCCTCCTTTCCAGCGTATGCATCACGGTCCGGGAGAGAGCGTTTCCCCCGTGGCCGTGGGACGGGGCGCGTGTCCCCCGCTGTGTCCCCCTCGCCCCCAATTGGGGTCTGTCCGCCGCTCTCTCCCTGGCCCAGACGATGCATACTCAGGGTGTTTAACCAGGGCTGTGTGTCGCTTCTGCTGCGCGGGGCCGCTGTCCCTGTCCCCATTGATGCTGCTCCCCGGGCATCAATGCCGCGCGGGCCCCAGCCTGATAACTCCGCCAGGGAAGTTTTTGGGGCGCTGTGTGGTGGTGGCTTTTCAGCCAAAAACTTTCCCCGTTATCAGGCGGTGCTTTGCCAGGTGTGCTCGGAGGTGGGACAAAACTCGGACTCCCTCTTACAGCTCTGTCTGGGGCTCTGTTCTTTGGGGGGGCCACGTTGGGGGTGCTGCTGGGGTGCAATGGCAGCTCCCACCCTGACAGATTCGCCGCGGTTTGCAGCCGCGCTGCACCGTGCCGCGTGGCTGCGGCTGCTCTGCGCCACTCACGGCGCTGCCACCTCCTCTGCCACCAGCGGCCACCAAAGCGGGGCCTGTCCCACGGCAGGGGGCACGAGACCCTCCTCCTGCCAGCCCGGGGGTCCCGCTGCTGCTGGAGCTGCTTCTGCCTGCGCTGCCCAAGCTCTGGCAGTCGCTATCGGTAACGCCCGGGCACCGCTGCGCAGCCCTTCCACCCCTCCATGCACAGGGTGACCCGGGGGACCTACAGCGGGCGGGGGACTCATTGCCCAGGGGTGCCCGTGGCGCCCCATCCCTGGCGGTGATGCAGGAGCATCCCGAGAGCTCTGTGACACGGCCCCTGTCCCCCCACTTCACACCTTCCCCAGCTCACCCCTCTCCAGCCCAGAGCTCCATCCTGCCCTGGGCACGTCGCTGGGATGCGGCAGAGACGTTGCCCAGCCGTGGGGCAAGGAGCTGGGGGTACCACACGCCTTCCCCACCAGGGTGGGTGCTCAGCACCCCGGTCCCTGTCACAGCCTGCACTGAGGTCCCCGGCGATGCAGAGCGTGTCCCCACCGAGCATGGGGAGCAGAGCGTGTCCCCACCGAGCATGGGGAGCAGCCCCGGCTCCCCAGCCCCGCTCCCCGGCCCCGGGGGCCGCGGGTGCTGACGTGCTGTTCGCACCGACCCAGCTATCGAGGACACCCCGGCCATGATGACGTCCCCCCTCTATCTGGAGATCATCATCTACTGCACCGGGGCCTTCCTCATCTCCTGCATGGTCGTGACCGTCATCATCTACAAGATGAAGAGCACCACCAAGAAGACGGACTTCAACAGCCAGCTGGCCGTGCACAAGCTGGCCAAGAGCATCCCCCTGCGCAGACAGGTAACAGAAAGTAGAGAGGGGGTTCGTTTGCACCTACTGCCCCTCCCGGAGGACCTGCCCTTGCTGGGGGGACGTTTCAGGATGAGGATGATGGAGGGAGACCTGGGCCCGTCTCCAGGTCTCCACCCTCCCCAGCCGGTGGGGACCGTCCATGGGTTCTGATGGGCTCTGCCCTGGCCTGGCAGCGCAACGAGCCGGGGGGCTGCACAGCCCCTGCTGGCGCCGCGGCGGGCTCAGCGCAGTGCTGGGGACCCGCCGGGATTTACAGCAGTTTAACGTTCCAGCAGAGGAGCGTGTGTTACACACCGAGGAGACAGAGAACTCCCAGGCTGTAGGTTTTTGTGGTATCAGCATGCCAGAAATTAATTAAAAATTACTTCATCTGGGTCCAGCATGGAAGCAGCGCTGGTGGGGCCCCACGCCTGCGGGCAGGGGGATGCGGGCAGGGGATGCAGGCAGGGGACAGGGGGATGCGGGCAGGGGGATGCGGGCAGGGGGATGCAGGCAGGGGATGCAGGCAGGGGATGCAGGTAGCATTGGGGTGCAAAGGCTCCTGGTCAGCGTCTCTGTGCAGCGCAGCGCCGCCCCCCGCGCTGCGTGAAGGTAACCCACGGTCCCCCCCGGCCCCCGCAGGTCTCGGCCGACTCCAGCTCCTCCATGAACTCGGGCGTGATGCTGGTGCGGCCCTCGCGCCTCTCCTCCAGCGGCACCCCCATGCTGGCCGGCGTCTCCGAGTACGAGCTGCCCGAGGACCCGCGCTGGGAGCTGCCCCGCGACAGGTGACGTCCCGGCCCCGGGGACGCGGGTGGGAGCTGGTGGGGACGGCGGCGCTGCTGGGGGACCTGTCCCCTCACGGTCTGTCCCCCCAGGCTGATCCTGGGCAAGCCGCTGGGCGAAGGCTGCTTCGGGCAGGTGGTGCTGGCAGAAGCCATCGGCCTCGACAAGGACAAGCCCAACCGCGTCACCAAGGTGGCGGTGAAGATGCTCAAGTGTAAGTGGTGGCAAGAACGGGGGTCCTGGTGCAATGCCACAACGCTGGCTGAGGGTGTGACACAGGGGGACCCAGCCTGCCCCCCCCAACCTCTGCCTACCCCCCGTTCTAGCCGACGCCACGGAGAAGGACTTGTCCGACCTCATCTCCGAGATGGAGATGATGAAGATGATCGGGAAGCACAAGAACATCATCAACCTGCTGGGTGCCTGCACGCAGGACGGTGAGGATGTGTGAGCTGGGGGGCTGATGCTGCCCCTGGGGGGCCGGGACCCCCGTGCCGGGGTCTGGTCACTCACCCGCTGTCTCGCAGGTCCCCTCTATGTCATCGTGGAGTACGCCAGCAAGGGCAACCTGCGGGAGTACCTGCAGGCGCGGCGGCCCCCGGGCATGGAGTACTGCTACAACCCCGCCCGCGTCCCCGAGGAGCAGCTCTCCTTCAAGGACCTGGTGTCCTGCGCGTACCAGGTGGCCCGCGGCATGGAGTACCTGGCCTCCAAGAAGGTGAGGGGCTCTCGGGGCGGGGGGTGCGCCCAGCGCTCCCAGCCCGGCTCATGGGGGCTTGGGGACCACCTGACGGCCCCGCGCTCGGTCAGTGCATCCACAGGGACCTGGCGGCCAGGAACGTGCTGGTGACCGAGGACAACGTCATGAAGATCGCTGACTTCGGGCTGGCCCGCGACATCCACCACATCGATTACTACAAGAAGACGACAAACGTGAGTGGCGGGCGATGGCGGCGGTGCTTGCCGTGCCGGGGTGTCCCAGCGCGGTGACACAGCCAACGTGGGGCTGTCTGGTGTCCCAGGGCCGCCTGCCGGTGAAGTGGATGGCCCCCGAGGCGCTCTTCGACCGAATCTACACCCACCAGAGCGACGTGTGAGTAGCAGCCATGGGACGTGTGCTCCCCGCCTGGCTTCACGGCGATGGGCTGGGCTGGGGGACCCTCGCTTGTCCCCCTCGCTTGTCCCTTTCGCCTGGGGGACACGGCCCATCGTGGCCACTCCGTCCAGCACCGCCCTCGCTGCCTGCGCCGCTGCCTGCGTCTGGCAGCATCCCGCTGCCGTCTGCCCCGCTGCACCCCCGGCACCCCCGGTGAACACGATACGCACCGCGGCACAGCGCGCCAGCTGTGATCCGTCTTAATTACGTGAAAACACAATTAGCACCAGCAGACAAAATACAGGATGTTTCAAAAAGATGTACCCCATTTGAAATCACTGTATCTCTGCAACCGCGAACTGCCCATGGATAAAACCCTTATGGTGCGCAGAGCAGCGGGAGGGAACACAGAGCCTTTATAAAAATGTTACGAAAACTTGATAACTCGTTAAACTGTTTGAAATTTTTGTGTGATTGTAACACGTTGGGTCCATCTTTTTGCAACACCCTGTGTTTTGAATCACAATGATATTGGGTGGTGGGACTCGTTTGCCGTTGTGCGCCGGCCGTCAGTGCGCGTCCCCCCGCGGGTGCGCGGGGCTTTGCGGAGGGGCCGTCACCCGCGGGTGTCGCCCATCGGTCCCGTTCCCGGCAGGTGGTCCTTCGGCGTGCTGCTCTGGGAGATCTTCACGCTGGGCGGCTCGCCATACCCCGGCGTGCCCGTCGAGGAGCTCTTCAAGCTGCTCAAGGAGGGGCACAGGATGGACAAGCCCAGCAACTGCACCAACGAGCTGTGAGCGCCGCGGGGGACGGGGACGGGGGGACACCGGCACCACCCCACGTGCACATGTTCACAGTCACTTGCCCAGCAGTTCCCTGCAAAAACATCAGCTCAACCGTTTATGATAATTGACACCTCCCTCTGGTATTTCCCAGCGGGGTGAACCCCGGGGTGACCCCCCCGTGCATCCCCCTCCCAGCTCAGTGCCCCTGCATCCCCCTCCCAAACAGCCCCGCGTCCCCCCGGTGGGTGGGCAGGCAGGGACTCCCTCCTTCCCTAAATATGCAATAGCTTGTAAATATAGATAAATGTAAATATATAAATATAAATAGATAAACACGTAAATGTATAAATACCTACAACTACAAATATATAAATATAAGTAGCATATAAAAACGCAATAGCATCTTCAGCACCTTTGCTGGCCGCGGGCTCAGCCCTCGCCCCCTGTGCCCCCCAGGTACATGATGATGCGGGACTGCTGGCACGCCGTCCCCTCGCAGAGACCCACCTTCAAGCAGCTGGTGGAGGACCTGGACAGGATCGTGGCCATGACCTCCAACCAGGTAGGAGAGACGCGGCGCCAGCCCACGCCCCCCGAGCCCTGCTGGGACGTCCCCTCCGCGATGTCCCCTCCCGAGCCCTCTGTGTCCCCCTCAGGAGTACCTGGACCTCTCGGTGCCACTGGACCAGTATTCCCCCGGCTTCCCGGCCACGCGCAGCTCCACCTGCTCCTCGGGCGAGGACTCCGTGTTCTCCCACGACCCGCTCCCGGACGAGCCGTGCCTTCCCAAGCTGCCCCCCCAGCACACCAACGGCGGCCTGAAGCGACACTGAGGGTGGCCCTGCCACCGAGGACTGCCGCGCCGTGCCGCGCCGTGGCCGCGGGCTGCCGCGCTCGGCCCTTGCAGGACAGGTTCAGAGACAAACCGCAGCATCTCCCGTAACCAAACCCACCCACCCCTCCCGCTCCTCCTGCCGCCTCCGTCGTCACTCCCTGCAGCCCGAAGCTTTTGTTCTGATGGGTTTTTGGCGTTTCCTTTTATTGTTTTTAACGCAATTTTCCATGAACTCTGTGCTTGACTGTTTCCACTTGGTTACGCCAAAACCCCCTCCGGTGGGCAGCACCGGGGCACCGGCCACCCAGCCCGGGACGGCGGCTCCTGGCAGGGCATGGAGAGCCGGGCTTGGCTGGGCTTAGCTGCACCTTGGAGAACTCGCTAAGCCGAGACCAGCACCGGGTTCTGCGGCCACATGAGCCGAGGGTGTGCCGGGAACCCCATTGGTGTGCTGGGAACCCCATTGGTGTGCTGGGATCTCACCAGTGTGCTGGGAACCCCCCGGTGTGCTGGGAACCCCCCAGTGTGCTGGGAACTCACCAGTGTGCCGGGAACCCACCGGTGTGCCGGGAACCCGCCGGCACGGCCCCGCTGCCCCGGGGCTGGTCCCACAGCTCGGCAGCACCAGCACCCGCGGGCTGTGCCGCCCCAGCGCCGGTACCGGGGGGCGGGAGCCGCGGCGTGGGCGTCTCCCGGCGCTGCCGGGGGGGCCGGACACAGCAGCGCTCGGAACAGATTCCTGTGTACATAGCTAAAATATGTATAAATATGAATATATATTTACATGTCTTTTTAAAAGGGTTGTTACCAGAGATATACCGATGGGGTAGTGAGGTACTAGTGGCTGGTAGATATCAGTTGCTACAAAAAAAAAAAAGTCCATATATTTTGCTACTTTTGCTGTTTTTATTTTTTTAAATTATGTTCTAAACCTATTTCCGTGTAGATCCCTCGGTAAGAATTGCTGCTGCTGCTGCTTCAGTTTTATATGGGGTTGTATTCAACAGTAATAATAACGTGTCGATGCCTTTTGGGAATACGTTGTCATGCCGTGCCTGGCCCCACGTCCCCCGCGCCGGGGCCGGCGCCGCGTCGGTGCCCCCGCGGTTTGGGCAGTGCCGGTGCTGGGGGTGCCCGGGGGCTTGGGAGTCGCGGTGGTCCCCGGGACACCGGAGCAGTGCCATGTGTCACCGACACCCTCACCCAGCTCGGTGCCCGCGGGGACACGGGCCATGCCACCAGTGCCTTACCGGTGCCCGGTTCGCCGTGCCGGGGGGGACGGGGCCCGTCCCTGGCTGGGGACAGCGCGGGGACACGTGTGTCCCTGTCCCTTCTCCTCGCTGGTGTTGAGACTCCAGAGCCAGACGCTGTTACTTGAAAAGTTTATTTTGCCTTTGTATGGAGAAATATTATTTGTTGTAAACTCTTCTGTACTGAATCTGGAATTCTTGTAATTATTAAAGACTTTATCCAAGGCTCCGTTCCCGAGCGGGATTACGATGCTCTGGGCTGGTGGGAAGGGGCTGCAAGGGGTCGGGGCGCTGAAGCTCATCCGAGCTGCCAAAACAAGGTGAGTGTGGCTGTGACGGTGTCGGGAGGTGTCACCGGGCGGGTCCCTTCCCGCCGGCCCCTCTCCCAGCCCTGAACGGTTCAGATGAAGCGGCTGCGCCACCGCTGGCCTCACCGGCCCCTGTGAAAGCGGCTGCTTGCTGCGTTTCCCTGTGTACATTAAATCGATCAGCTGTGCTCTGCCCCCCGCTCTCCCCCTCCTAAATTAAGCAGAGCTTTTAATCAAGTGATTTATGTTGAATTCACAGTCCTGGATTAAACTGGCAGCCCGGGCGGGGGGGGCTGGGGCTCCATAAATCACCCGCTGCCGGGGCTGACTTGGCCGCGGATGGAGCCCGTGTTTGCATCACCAGCAACCGCCGCTCTCACCGTCCCCTGCCCATTTCCTGGGGTTACCAGGAGGGCAATTAAATATGATAATAAGCAGAGCGGCTCCAGCAGCGCTGCTAATGCACACGGAGGAGACGGGCACCCCGGGCTGGGGGTCCCCGGGCATCCCCTGGGACCTGGGGGCTTGGCCCGTGGCTCCTGCAGACCTGGGGACACCACGCAGAGCCCTGGGGACACTGCACAGAGCCCTGGGGACACCACGTAGAGCTCTGGGGACACGACACAGAGCCCTGGGGACACCGCGCAGAGCCCTGGGGACACCGCGCAGAGCCCTGGGGACACCGTGCTGCCTGCCACCCAGCCGCACCCCCGGAGGGCTGCAGGGATGGGTGTGATGGGGACCCTTGGGAAACGACCCCAAACCAACAGCAGATTGCAGGGACCCCGGGTGGGTGGCGGGGGACACTGGGCACCGGTGGCCGCCAAGCGCTGGGGCCAGGGCCGCGTGTTTGGCTCCCACAGCACCCTTTGTCTGCTCCCCTCCTCGCCTCCCTCGTTCTCTCCTTTTAAAGCCTCCGCCGCGCAGCGCCCGCGCTCCCCTGGCTGCAGCCCAGGCCGGGCTGCTCGCTCCGCCTGGGCCGGGCTTGTCTGCCCGCCAGCCGCGCCAAGAACCTTCCCCACCGTTCCACCTTGACGGGGTTCGGCGGGTCCCGGGGCTCCGGCTCCAGCCCCCCGGCCACCCACAGCCCGGCCAGGGGCCACTGTCAGCGGGGCAGATGCAGCCAGATGTGCGCAGCTGCAGGAGCGGATGCCCCTTTGCCCCCCACGCCCCGTCCGTGGGGGGTGCTGGGCACCAGGTGACGGGGGGGCAGCACCGGGGCCCGTGTCCCAGCCGGGTGGGGCGGGCAGGGGACCCGCGCCCCCCGCAGCCCCACGCCGCGGCCAGGGCTCCGTCCTGCGCCGTTTGGCCGCGGAGCCCTCGCTCTACATGACTCGAGGCTGGTGTAAACCTCCCTCTCCTTTGTTACGAACGTACCACAGAGGCAGAAAGCCTGCTCAGAATGCAACGCTCCAACACAGGAGGCTATAAATCTCAGCCTTTGTTGTGCTTGGGCCTCACTAAATCAGTGCTTTTCCCCCGAATATTAATCTACTATAAAAGTGCTGAGCGTGCACCTTTCCCCGCGGCGCTCTGCGGAAGAGGCTGACGCAAGGACCGGTGGCACGGGGACGTTTCCGACCAGCATCCAGCAGAGCCCCCGCGTCCCGGGCAGACCGCTGTCCCCACGCCGGCACGGCGCGCGCTGGTGGGATGCGGCAGACCCGGTGCCGTAAACCCGGCTCCGAGCCGGGACCGGCGGCGCAGAGGGTGCCGGGGAAGGAGCCGGCTGGCCCGGCCGAGGGGAGCCGAGGGGTGTTTGGCACCCGCGCGGCTGGAAAAGCTCTCCCCACGCCAAGGCACACGCGGCCTTGGAGCTGCGCGGCCGTTAATTCGCCCGACTCTGCAGAACAGAATCCAGGAATTTATTGGGGCTCTGCTGGGGTCGTTTCCTCCGCGCACTCGGGGGGGTCATGTAGCAAAAACTGCTGACTCTCCCTTTTTTGTGCCTGTGGGTCAGGGGGGCGGGAAGGTGCCAGGGTGGGAGCGGCTGGGGCTGTGCAGGGGTGTTCGGTCTGCAAAGGGGTTTGTTCAGAGCTGCGTCAGTGGCCCAAAGCTCCTTGGGTTCACCCGCCTCCACCGGCCCCAGTGCCTGCTCACCCGGAACAGGGGCAGGCTCGCTCACACTCTGTGCTCAGGGTGTGCAGGGTCTGCTCACACTTTGTGCTCACTCGGTGTGTTTAGGGTTTGCTCACACTTTGTGCTCAGGGTGTGTGGGGTTTGCTCACACTTTGTGCTTGCTCAGAGTGTGCAGGGTCTGCTCACACTTTGTGCTCACTCTATGTGCAGGGTTTGCTCACAGTTTGCTCTCAGGGTGTTCAGGGTTTGCTCTCAGGGTGTCCAGCGTTTGCTCACACTTTGTGCTCACTCCCAGAATATTCAGGGTTTGCTCACCCTTTGCGCTCAGGGTGTTCAGGGCTTGCTCACAGTTGGCTCTCAGGGTGTTCAGGGTTTGCTCACAGTTTGCTCTCAGGGTGTTCAGGGTTTGCTCTCCCATTGCACTCACTCTCAGGCTGAACTCCAAAGCCGGTGGCTCCGCGGTGCAGCTGGGGTTACCATAGGAAAAACAGGGAAGAGCACGCCCCAGCTTCCAGATCTTTCTAAATTAAAAACACCGGAGGAAAGCAGACACGGAGCGACTCCTGGCACACCCGTCTGCGCGGCGCGGGCACGGCGGAGCGCAGCGGGCACGGGGCTGCGGGACACCTGTGCTCGCCCTGTGCTCGCCCGCGGGTGGGATGGGCAGCGAAGCCCCTGGTGGTGCCGCGGGCTCCGCGCCAGCCCCTGCTCGCCCTCCATCTGCAAAACCTCTCAGCAGAGGAATGTGCTGCTCCCTGAGCCAGCGCAGGCCGGCCCTGCCTTCCTCCCGCCGGCCTCCTCCTCGGCCTCTGCCCGCGCAGGAGTGACCCGGGGAGCTGGGCTGGGGGCATTTGCGATGGGCACGGGGCTGGGGGAACAGGGAGCCGGGCTGGGGGCATTTGGGATGGGCACGGGGCTGGGGGAACAGGGAGCCGGGCTGGGGGCATTTGCGATGGGCACGGGGCTGGGGGAACCCCTGTCCCCAGCACACGGACCCGTCCCCAGCACCTCCCGCAGTGCAGGATGCCCAGGGGCCGCCGGACCCGCCGGGCGCAGCCGCAGCTCCTCTGGGTCTGGCCGAGCCCGGCTGGCGAAGCAGCCGCCGGGGGAACCACAATCTGCTGGTTTCAGCTCAGAGTTCCCTGCGCGGCTGCGGACGCTGCCGGGAGCTCAGCCGGGTCCAGAGGCTGGAGCGGTCACCAGCCTGGAGCACGGGGCGGGAGAAGGTGACTTCCCTCATTATCCTGTATTATGTGGCATAAGATGTTCCCCTAAGATGTATTTAAGGACTATCAGAGTGGCAGCCGTGCAAGGGAACATTACCCACCTGCAGGAAATTAAGGGTATTATGTGGGTAATTTTCTGCCTACCTTCGCACCCAGCCTGGAAAAACCCCGACAAGTTGAAATTAACTGCGATTTCCCCAAACCCCCTGAAAACTCCCCAGCGGGCGGGGGGTGTCTCCGGCGGGTCCCCAGCTGGGCGCACCCCAGGGTGCCGTGGCCCCCCAAGGCAGGCAGCGCGCTGCCCCGGGACCCGGCCCCGCCGACACAGCCCCGAGGCCCCGCCCAGGGAGCCTGTGCTGGGCAGGGGGCCGCCCAGCCCCTTTAAATGCGGGGATGGAGAAGGGCTCCTGCCCTATGGCTGCCCCACAGCCCCGGCACCACCGGTAAGTGCTCCCCGGCACCACCGGTAAGTGCTCCCCGGCACCACCGGTAAGTGCTCCCCGGCACCACCGGTAAGTGCTCCCCGGCACCGGGGCTCTGTGCTCTTGTCTTTGTTACCGTCGTTCTCTAAGGAACAGTTGACTTCTTGCACAGCTGAGGCGGTGGAGCGGGTTGGGGGTCTCCCGGCTCCTGCCCCTGCAGCTCAGCCACGGGCGGTTGGGGTTTCTCTGCAAATGCTGCTGGTGACCCCGCTCCTGGCTGCTGGGAAGTCAGAGCTCGTCGCTGGGCTCTGCAGGGCGCTGCGGCACCCGGTGTCACACGAACCCTCGTTCCAGGGTCAGACACCCTGGGTGACTCGGGTTTAGCGCCTCTGCCCCCGGAGGGAGGGTGGAAAACAGGGCGGTGTTGGCGCAGCTGTGGCAGCACGGACAGCGAAGCGTCTCCCGCTCTGTGCTCCTGTCCGTCCCGAGAGCCCGTGTCAGGTCTGCAGCAGCGTTTGTCCTGCGGTCCCCATGGGGTCGTTGACCCTGAGATGCTGATGGGCTGATGCTGCTCAGCTGGTGCTGAGCTGGGTCCGTGTGGGACGCTGCAGCATTGGGCAGGGGAGGACGAGCCTGTTCCTTGGTGCAGGTCCCACAGGGCTCTGGGCTTTGCAGCTGAGCTGCTGCAGAGAGAACAGAAACCTTTGAAGTCTGGTCAGTGCCGAAAACACTTCATTACGCTGCACTAATGAGTGGCTGACTGGGAATTTGGAATTCCTCAGCCGGGCTCTGGTGAGAGGGCATTTCTGGGTAACGCTCCCTCCCGTGGCTCTTCATTGCCCCTGGAAATACAAACAACTCCCCACCCAAGCTCTGCCTCCCCGGCCGGTGCTGCGTTGCGTGCGGGGCCCGGACGCCCCATGTGCCGCAGCCAGCTCTGCGGAGCGAGAGCGGCCCGCAAGGCGTCCCAGGCACGCGGCTGTTCCGTGCTGCTCGGGGGCTGGGACACGGGGGCTGGCGGCGGGAGCTGCTCCCGGGTGTCCCCTCCAGCTGGGGGTGGCCCCGGACGCACCGGGGAGCAGCAGCAGCAGCAGCGGCAGCGACCCCGCGCAGTGACCGCCCTGACTTGTCCATGCAGGGTCTGAGTGCTTTGATACCGGCTGCTGAACGTCCCTCGTACCTGGTGGCAGGATCCCGTGTGAACCCAAAGGGTTTCACTGTCTGCCCCCGTGACGTGCGGGTTTTGCACCTGTTTCAAAGGCTTTCGCAGGTTTCAGCCCCAGCCCGGCCCTGGGCTCGCAGCCCCGGCCCTGGGCTCGCAGCCCCTGCCCTGGGCTCGCAGCCCCGGCCCTGGGCTCGCAGCCCCTGCCCTGGGCTCGCAGCCCCTGCCCTGGGCTCGCAGCCCCGGCCCTGGGCTCGCAGCCCCGGCCCTGGGCTCGCAGCCCTGCCCGGCGGGAGGTGCCCCGGGGTGCAGCTGGGCACACGGGGCACAGGGACAGGGTGGGATGTCCCCAAACAAGGCGGTTTAGCTCCCAGCAGCTCATTTGGGGCTTTCCAATGGAGAACTGGCTGGTGCTGCTATCTGCCGGCGGGAAGGGGCCGTGTCCCTGTGCCGGACCGGTGACCCTGCGCCGCCTGGGACAGGGTTACTGGTGTGTGACAGGGTTACCGGTGCGGGGACGCGGAGCTGGCAGAGCCCCCAGCACAGCCGTGGGTCCCAGTGCTGGGACAGCACTGGTCGAGGTTCATTCGCACGACTCGTACACAGAGTAATTACTTCCCATTGTAGTAGAAAAACACGTCCCTTGGTGGCAGTGATGTGAACTGTCGGCTGCTGGCACAGAGGGGCTTGGGGCAGTGTGGCGGAGGTGGAAAAATCACCGATGGTGATGGAGTTATTGTGTGTCCCCACTGGACAGGGACCAGTCCCCTCTGATCGCTCGGTCGGGTGGGCCGGGCTGCTCTGCGAGCCCAGCTCATACGCTTTGATCAGACTTTCCCCTCGTGAGGCTCTTCCCGCTTACCCTGCATTCAGGAATTCCCTCTCGCTGTTTACGGGCTCCACCCATTGTACAGAAATCACCCGCCTTCTCTGAGCTCTGCACCCATCCCGGTGCTCAGCACCAGTGAAATCCTGCACGGAACAGTTGCTTTCCCAGCCCCAGCGGGCTGTGCGGACGGCAGCTCGCGGTGCTGTTCAGACAGCGGTGCCTGCCGGTGTTACCAGGGAGACGAGGCTTCTGCTAAATGCACATTTTATTGACATAACGTTTATTCTCATTTACCGACCACCGATCAACACAACCATCCAGCGCTGCGTCCTGGCCGTGCGAGCTGCGGGTGCGGGAACGGCTGAGGACGCGGGACAGGAGCCGGTCGCACAAGCTGCTGCTGCAGGGAGGCAGGAGCCTCTGTCACACATTTACAGTGCAGGTAACACCCGACTGACCTCTTTGAGTCGACTGCTCTAGAGGCTGTCTGACCTCTAGAAAAGACATTTTGTTCTGCTTAGCACCAAGTCTAACTTTAATTTTACAGTAAGTATAAATATACATATATTTAAAACCCATCATGTGAGTCACTTCTGGATATTTACATAGGACGAAGTAAAAATAAAAATTAACAAATGTTAAAACCAGCTTTTCAGTCGAGTCTACCAAAAAACTAGTGAACGCCAGGGCGTGCGAGGAACCGCTTTGTAAATACAGCGAGTCCAAGCCTGGCGGGGTTTAACCAAAGATGTGTGTAGGACCCCAGGGTGCCTTGCACGACCTGCCGGACCCTAAACCGCGCGGCTCTGCCGGGTGCAGCCCGTCCTGGTGCCGCCCCTGCACCGCGCTGCTCCGCTCCGCTCCCCCCCGTCCTTCCAGCCGCGCGGAGCAGCGCCGGCCCCCGCGGGACGGGTGTGACAGCTCGGGCGAGGGCTGCGCGGGTCATTCTTGCACTGGTTATCGGTTAAACCGCGCTAACTAGGATCAAGAGCTTGAGTTTAACATGGCAGCAGAGCGGGCTGCAAGCCCTGGCCATGTGGGTAGGGTCCTGCGGAGGATTTCAAACTGCAGAACGGGCTTTACTGGGCTTGCAGCCTAACTCATCCTGCGCCCAGGCCTTTGTGGCAGTGACGAGCTGCCTCTCCTAAGGTTTAGAGCACCTGATCAGTAGGAACACACAGTTGCATCATAATTTAGGTATTTACAGCATAAGTTAAACCGGTGGGGGCAGGGGATCCAGCCCAAGCGGGGAGCGGGCGCCCTGCGATGGCCGAGGAGCGAGCGCGCAGCGGACGCAGCGCCCGGGGGCGCTGGCACCTCGTGTGCGCCGCAGCCCCTGCAGACCCGCTCGGCCCTTCCCGCGAGGGCAGACGCCACAGCTCCTGTCGCAGCACTGGACCGTCCCCAGGCTCCAGCCTAAGCCCCGTTGGCGCCGGCCTTGCTGCTCTGCGCCGCTTCCAGTTTAGTCTGGGGGAAGAGAAAGTCGCGGATTTTAGGCGGTTCCAACGCAAATGCTGCTTAAAATTGAAAATCTCTTTTTGGTGTCCTCCCGTTTACTACAGGAAGCTGCTCTGAGAGTAACAGCTGCTGTGAACACAGTTCTGCAGGGTAAAGGAGTATTCTGCTGATAAAACTCAGCCTGGGCTCCAAACCTGCCTGCAGTGGCACCCAACATGTACAGGTGAGCAGCTAAACCCGAATGAAACATCCCCAGAAAGCCAATGGGTCAAAGAAAGGCAAATCACTGTAGAAGTGCTTCTAGAGATACAACATGGCACTTGGCACTGCTGACAGAGGTCACACGCGGTATTTTCGCGTTTAACAGCCCTCACTGCAGTTCTCATCCACAACTTCTCCAGCTGCTCCTTGAACTTAACGTTCACATCATCCTGTGGCACAAGTTTCCCCAGTCTGTCTGTGAGTTGTGTGTTGAACACTCTCCTTTGGGAAGCTGAAGGCTCTTTGAAATCTTACCTCTTGTGGGGGAGGCTTAACCGACACCTCTGGGGTTGGCAACTTCTCTGGCGTCTGAGACACAAACTCTTCATTCTTTAAGGAAAAAGCAGCTTTAAGTCGCGGAGCCCTCTCGGAAAGCCAAGCTCCAGCGAGACCCCGTACCTTCCCTCCCCCGTCCGAGAGGCTGGGCCCTGCAATGCACGTTTGTGAAGGATGCACGGCGGCGTTTCCAGCATTTCCCCTGGTATTTAACAGCACTACTTGGAACTATTTCTAGCAGTTGCCACAATATTCTCCTTTGATTTCAGCTGCTGCTCTTATTAGCTTGGACCAATTGAAGGAATTCACTTCAGCCTTATGCTGAGAACCGCGTGCTCTGGTTTTCTCACTCCAGGTATTTTGGCTCTTTGTCCTGGACAGTTCGCCAGGAGAGCTGAAAACACGTCACCCCAAGCTGGCTCCTGTGAGCTCAGTGCACCCGGACCGAAGTCTCCGCGTTTCTGTGAACACAGCAACTTGCAGACCGCTCTTTTCTCACCTTTCTTGCCTGTACGACAGGGGCAGGATCCACCAGCACCTCCCGCCCTTCAGGAACGGACGACACCGTTTCAGCAGCTCCACTTATCTGCGGAAGAACAGACAGTTCAGCACGGTCACAACTTCAGTCCGCTTGGAGGATCAAAGAACAAGATTCATGTCACAGCACTTCATTTTTGTAACGTGTAATGGTTAAACCATTAACCTGAAGGTTTTATTCAAACAACGCACCTTATTTTGTGGAACTGGAACAGACTGTGGCTTCACATCTATTAAGTACAAGGCACGGGAAAGCAGGAGCAGAGAAGGTGGAACGTTCTCTTTCAAATGCAGATCCAGCCACTGCGAGTGGGAAACAGAAGGAAAAGTTATTTCGTATTGGCTCTGTCTAGCACTCTTTATCCTTAGCGATCTTACAGCTATCTTGAGTTTGGCCAATACAGCTTTAAGTTACCACAAAGAGCAGAAATAGTTTTGCAGAGTTAAGAATACCCTGTAGGATACAGATTGGAGAGAAGGTTTCCAGCTACTAGTGAGGTACCAACATCAAACAGCCAAGTCCTTTGAGTTATCTACAGCTCACCTGAAACACCGCACCCACAGGAGCACCTGTAAACCGTCCGAGCGCTCAGGAAAGCCTAGTGTGGGCTCTACTGCAAGTCTTGGCTACTTCAGAAGCTCAAAACATATTCCACACCCCTCTCCATCCTGCTTCCAGCTACCCTGACGCTGCCTGTAAGGCGTTACCTGGGTGCTTCAGGCCTTAAAGCTCCGCGGTGCGCAAACCTCCTGCACACGAGCAGAGCAGAGCGCACTTGCCTGTCTGAGCTGCTCCTTGAGCTGCTCCTCCGAGAGCCCCAGCGAGCGCATCCCCCGGGCCCTGCAGGCGCTCTGCAGCTCCGGCACGCTCAGCCCGCCGACTCCCTCCTTGGCGATCATCTGAAACGAAGGGGAACGTTCCACCTGGGCACCGAGTGAGCCAAGGCCCTCGGTGACCTGATGAGCTTGGGCCCAAAGACGTGTCTGTGTAGGTAAATGTGCATCAAGTCCCCCCAGCACAAGGTGAGACAGAAGTGGCTCTGTCCATGGTTCATTGCGCCTTGGCAGCGGACAGGCTTCGGCTACAGAGACGGAAAACTTGGATCCTGATAAGTACTGAGAATTTCACTTTTACATGTGATCCTACAGGTTTGAAGAATTGACCCAAAGATGGGCAACCCTGTGAGGACTGCAGGCCTGAGAGCCGAGCCCGTGGTTACGCTGCACCGGCCTGTCAGGACCGGCTGCCTCTTACCAGTGGTATTTATTCCAGAATTGGAACCTCCCTTTTTTACAATTAGCATGACTCCAGACAAAAACATGAGGGTGTTCTAAACAGTGACAATATCTGCAGTGCCCCATGTCTTGGGGTTCACCAAAGGCAGCAAGGGTGCATGAAGATGAACCTCTGTTTTCTTTCTGGAAACTGTCAGAATCCGTCCCATGAATCCTGAACCCCACGGCGCGTGGGCAGCGGCGCACGCCCGAAGCAGAGCGGGCGGGCTGTGACTCAGAGGGCAGAACCCGAGGCTGCGAGGAGCGTGTGTTCCACCCCAGCAGCCACGTCTGCGCCAGTTTAAACTTACTTCATCATCCGCCTTGATGGTTCTGAGCCTCAGCCGGAGCTGAAAGCGGAGCAGGTTGTTGGTGCCGATGGGCTGCAGCTCGAGCAGTTTGCAAAGAGCCACGAGCTGCGGCCGCTCCAGGTGTTCCAGGGTCAGCTCGTCCTCGAACAGCTTGGAGAAGCGCACGATCTCCTGGGTGCTGGGCCGATGGCCGGTGTGACAGATCTACGCAAAGCAGAGGCACCGGGGCCAAAGTGAAACAGAATGGCAGGTTGTGAATCCTCTCTCCCCTCCAAGGAAGGAGCCCTCCTGTTTCTCTCACTGCTGTTCCCACCTCTCCATGGAAACAGAACTATATAGTTGAAAGGCCAAAGCCAAACAGAGTTTCTGAGCGGCAGCTTAAACAATTTCCCACAGTGAAGCCTTGGCTGTTGTTCCAGGATGGAAATGCCGGTATCTACAACCCATTTCACCGGGGTACGAGCTGCGAGAGGGAGCCCGGTTACCAACAGCTGACGGGACAGCTCTGCACTGCCAAACCTCTCCGTACCTTCACCCAAATCGCACCCTCACTGCCCACACCAGCGGCACTAAAGCTGCTGCCGGCACTGCTGCCGTCGCCCAGCACAGCTCACCTGGTGCACGTAGGAAGAGAATTGTCGGCCTTGGCCTGTATCCGCCTTGTTCCTTTTGGCCATCTCTGCCACGGTCTCCTGCAGGAACTTGGCTAACTCCAGCTTCGCACTGAGCTTCTTCTTCTGCTTCTCTTCCTTCGGGGAGGGAACAAAACACAATTAAAAATTCCACTTGAAAATCAGAAGGGATTCTGGGAAAGAGATGAAATAAGACTCCAGTACTGCAAGCAAAGAGGCTTCGCTTACTGTAGAAAATGGAATTGCTGTGCACTTCCCTACAGATCACTGTTTACAGAATGAGCTCCACATTTTGCTCTCCTGTCTAGGAATAAGCCAGGACTGTCTGACCCAGACGTGCGTGAGGACGACAGTGGTTCACAGCAGCTCCCTATGCGGCTGCACAGGCGTTCTAATGGGCTGGAACATGCGGCTGCACAGGTGTTCTAACGGGCTGGAACATGTATCTGTGGCTCTGGAAACGACACAAACCTTTTTTGACTCCGTCTCAAACGTTGAGGGCAGCATTTCAGGGAAGAGCTTCAAGAACACAGGTAACAGGAACTCCATGAAGGGGACGATGACGAACACGAGGAAGGGAACCAGCCGGAAGAGATCCGCACACGTTCGCAGCAGCTGCACAGAGAAGAGCACGCCAGAAATTATCATTCAACCAGACAAAAAGAGTGTTCCAAAGTGGAAACTGAGTGATTTAACTTCTTTCATTGCAGTCAGCCTCCCAGTGCATCGCCTTAGCAAGGCGTTCGTGTGCTTGGCACTTACCCTTCGCCTCTCCCTCCTGGTGAGGACCTGACCATGTAGCAGCCTCCACACCATCCTGGCGGCCACCTTGGTGTCAATCCACAGCAAGTGGAACCCGTTGTAATAATGTTTCAGCTCATCCACCACCCTTTGGCGCAAGGACCTTGTTCCCACTGGAGCCTCTACGATGTTTTTTGCTGGAGTTCTAGCAGGTTTGGCGTCCCGGTTCACGGCGCTTTGGTGGGGCGGAGGGTCGGCCCGCGGCTCCTGTCGCGAGCAGGCGGACGCGTGGAACGTCCGCAGGCCGGTGCCCCACGGTGCGCGGCGCAGCCATCGCTGCTCCGCAGAGTCTCTGACCAAAGTCCGGTTTAGATGAGAATCCACAAGTTGGACAAAAGCAAGTGCTGGAGCGTACGGAGGACTGGAGTGCACAAGGAGGTGGGAGCCTCTGAAACTGGAGAGATATTCAGGTAAGTAGTGGCTAAGGTACAGATAAGAGTGTTACAAATCACTGTTCCGAGTGCCAAATTAATCTTGTGAAATGGATCTTGTGGCTGCTTCAGCAGCTGGGATTCCTGTCCTTCAGCAACGGGCAAAATATTGAGACCTCGCCTCATGCTTAAAACTTTTCTCTTTAGGGGAGAACAACTCAAGGTCTCGTGCTGCCCCTGGGAGGCCATTAGACAATCACATCGGCTAAAATTTGCCAGTTGCAAACCAAGAAAAGCCAAAGCCCCTTCTCTCACCGAACATTTATTAACAGGACGGAGTTCTGTGTGTTTCCTGCCCCTTCCCTGCCCCGGGCACGGGAAGAGCCAGGCAGAGCGCTGGGGAGCGGAGGTGCTTCGGGTATCGGGCACGATTTCACCCCAAAGGGCTGTGGGCATTGAACAGGCTGCCCGGGCGGGGCTGGAGGCGCCAGCCCTGCAGGGCTGGGCACGGGGAGGAGGTTCCAGGACAGGGGGCAGCGCTGGGGTGGGTTATGGCTGCACTTGGTGATCCTGGGGGCTCGTCCACCCGCTGTGGTTGCACAGCAGAGCTGCGGGGTCCCCGCTCTGCGCTCTGACCGCTGCGGAGCCGCTCGCGTTGGACACAGCGGGTCTGTGCCCCCGGTCGGGCAGCAGGACACCGGCGGCAGCGCACCGGCAGCAGCGCACCGGCAGCAGGCCGGGAGCCAGCGCAGCAGCCCGGGCACGGCGCGGGGAGGGCGGCAGGACGCTCTGAGGTCCCAGGCTGACCCCCCCCGCCCGGCTCCCGAGGACCCCGCCTCACCTGGGCCTGGCCGCGGCCAGCAGCGCGTTCCAGCCGCAGGCGGCCATGGTGGCACCGAGTCAGCGGCTCCGGCCGGCGGCGGGCGGCGGGGGGACCCCTATCTCCGGCGGCGAAGGCGAGAGGCCGCCGGGCCCCGGCCCTGGTCCCGCCGCCTCGCTCCCCGCCATGGGCCCGGTCCTCCCGGGCTGGCCCATCGCGCCCCGCCCGCGCCGCTCTACCCCGGCAAGCGGCGCTCTATGGTTCCCTCTGCATCACGCCATCGCGTGGCGTCACAGCCCCTTCGGCGACAGCCAATCAGAAGGCAGGGTCGCGGCCCTGCCGCAGGCCACCCAATGGGAGCAGGGCGGGGCGGGGCTTGACCCGAGGTGCCCTCAGGAAGGGCCGCGCATTGGCTGCGAGGAGCGACGTGCGGGAGGGCGGGCCCGGCGGGGTGATGTCACGGGCCGGTGCGTGACGACATCGCGGGGCGGCGGGGCTGCCCGTGACGTCGGGGGGGGGGGGGGCACTGGCACGGGGACGGGGACGGGGACGGGGGGACCGGGACGGGGACAGCGGGGCCCGGGGAGAGCGGCCGGGGCGGCCTCTGGGCCCGAGCCGAGGCCTGCGGCCTGTGCTGAGGCCTGCGGCCTGAGCTGAGGCCCGCGCCGAGGCCCCGCGGTCGCCCCTTCCTCCCGCTCTCCGGCCGGTTCTCACCGGTGCCGCGGCGGCTCCCCCAGCGCCCCGGGGCCGGAGCGGCTCCGCTGGCGGCCTGGCCTCACCTCTGCCGTTTTGTCGTTTGTGTAGCGCCTGAAGAGCGGGAGGGAAGCCGAGAGCCATGTGCGAGAGCGGGCCCCTGGCCGGAAGGCGCTCTGCGGTTCGGCTCCACGCGCTCGCCCTGCCCTGCGACGCCCGAGAGCTGCTGGAAGGTAGGAGGGGTGTTAGGCCGTTAGCACACACAACAGCGCTTCACTGGTGGCCACCGGATGTTTCCTGGTGCATCCATGGGGTTTTCTTTGAAAATGCCACCAGCAGCCGCTGCCATCCAGTAAAGCACTGACAGGATCCCTTTATTTTTTGTACGGAACAAAACTTCGCTTTTACCTGAACGGTTCCTAAGCGATTGCAGATTGTATCTATGTATAGAACAGAACATATTCTGAGCAGCCGCGTGTACGACAGGTCAGGTAACAGTAGAGTCTCTTTTGTCTCCTTTTGCGTGTTACCACCTGAGAGCAGTTTTCCGTGGAATTAGGCGTCAGAAGGAAGTTTCAAGCCCTGACGTGTTGGAGACAAACACCGCGGGTCTGATGAAACACGTAGGCAGCGGGAGAAACGTTCCCGGGAGGTGACGGGAGACTCGGCCTCTCGCCAGGGAACTGACAGCAGGTGCTCCTGCGCGGTGCGAGGCGCTGGGCCTTGCGGTGGGCACTGCAGCGGGGGGCAGAGCCGCCCCCTGGGCTGCTGCTGGGAGCCCCGGGACTGAGCTGCAGCCTGTGCGCCCCCTTTTGAGCTGCAGCCCCTGCTCCCCCTTTCAAGCTGCAGCCTCTGCGCCCCCTTTTGAGCTGCAGCCTGTGCTCCCCCTTTTGAGCTGCAGCCTGTGCTCCCCCTTTTGAGCTGCAGCATGTGCTCCCCCTTACCGGGGCCTCCCTGTCTTTTTGGGAGCAGCACTGGGCAGGGACGGTTTGTCCAGGAACAGGCAGCGGTTCTGAGCTGTTCTGAAACGCGCAGGCAGCAGGAGTGGGGGCACAGCTTCTGGAAGCAATTAGCGCGCTGCATTTAATTATTCAGGGGGAATGTGGCACCTCTATGATTGCTCAGGAATGTTGTTTTCTCTTGGGTACGTCTCGGGGCTGTTGTGAAGCTCTGGGGTGTGGGGAGCACTGGGGCTGTTACTGGCGGAGCTGCGGTTGTGTGTGGTTCCGTGTGCTGATCTCCTGGAGCTGGAAACGGGGAGGTCCGGGCTCAGAACGGTGCAGCCGCGGTCGTGGCACGTCCCTCGTCTGCAGCTTCAGCTCTGCCGGTGGTTTCCAAACTACTTCAGGAACATCAGGACCCTCTGTATATTCATATTAAGCTTCATGCTTAATGTTAAGCATTTAGAATTTACAGAAGGGAAAGGAAGAGAGAGAGAGAAAGCCTTTTCTAGGTCACCTCCGTTTTTGGTCCCTTATTGTATTGGAGGGGGGGAATTGCTTTTAAAATTCCCTTTACGAGAGCAGTTCCCGCCGCAGACAGACCCGTGCTCGCTGCGGGCTGAGCCGCTGCTCTCTGGGCAGTGGGAACCGCTGCGCATTCGGGACTCCTTGCTCAGTCCCTCTTCACCTTCCTCGCTCGTGTTGGGTCACGTCTCTCTATCTAATGCTGTTTCTTTTATTATCCAACTTCCTTTTGTTTCTGGTAGCGGACGTCACCTTATCTTCCCGTCTTGTTTACTTTCCATTCTCTTGAGCTTTTCTTGCTTTCTGTTTTCATTTTGTTTCCCTTGCATGTTAACATTTTTGCTGCAGGGAAGATTTATTGTGTGCGCTTCGGTTGCGTTTTCTTCTGCAGAAGAAGAGTTGAAGGTTGTGGAGGAGGGGAGTTAATTGCATACATCTCGGTGCACAATTTTCCACACAAAACGGGATGGAAAACTCCCGAATCCAACGTTTTCTTTCTTGATCCAACCTCGGGAGCCAGATCGAGACTTCCCAGCAGAATTGGGGGTTTGTTTTTGGGAGCGGCGGGATTCGAACCCGCGGGCGCCGGCAGCGGGTCGGGGCCGCGGCGCGCGGACTACATCCCCCGGCGTGCCTTGCGGCGGCAGCGGCCAATGGCGGGCGGGGGCGGGGCGGCGCGTGCGCGCGCGCCTGCGCGGCGTCGCAGGGGGGCGGAGGCGGAGGGCGCGGGAGCGGGGCCGGGACCCGGGCAGAGCGGCACCGAGCGCCGCCTTCCCCCGCCGCCAGCGGTCGCCCGCGCCCGCCCGCGCCCCGCCGAGCGCCTCCCCTTGGCCGCCCCGGCCGGGAGCGGGCGGTGGTGGGGCGGGCGGCCTCCCGGGGCGGAGCCCGGCGCCAGCGGCGGGGGCGCGGAAATCGAGGCCGGGGCTCCGTCGCGGCCTGCTGCTGCGGGAGGAGGCGGGGAGGAGGAGGAGGAGGCCCCGCCGCCGCCGCCCCCGCCGCCGGCCTTTGTCTGCGCTGGGCTGGGTGGACGCGGCGGGGGCAGTTAGAATGGAACAGACTGAAGGTGAGGGCGGCGGGCGGGCGGGCGGCGGGGGCGGCGGCGCCGGCCCGCCCGGGCTTAAAGGGGCCGCGGCCGCCATGTTTGCTGCGGCGGCGGCGCAGCCCCCGGAGCCGCCCCCGCGGAGGGAGGGGGCCGGGGGGCGTCCCGGGGAGCGTCCCGAGCCCACCCCGCGGGGAAGGCCGGGGGGGGCCGGGCCGGGCCGGGCTCGGGGACGCGCGGCGGGACCCGCCCGCTTGTCCCGCCGGGCTGGGTTTGGGCAGCGGCGGGTTCCGCGGAGAGCGGCCGGCACTCGGAGGGGCCTGGCGGGGGAGCCGCACTCGGAGACCCCGCGTCTTCTGGGGCGGAGGAGTTGGGCTTGGAGCCGGCACCGCGCTCTCCTCCGCTGACACCGGGCGCCGCTGGCCCCGCCACCGGCCCGCGGACCCGTCGGCTTCTCGGGGAAAAACGCGTCCAGTGCGCGCTCTGAAGAGCCGCATGGAAGTGCAAGATTTGTTGTCTCTTGGATTATTGTGGTTTGAGGTCCTGGTGCAGTGTGCTCTACTTTGTTCTGTGTCTCACTCTGCTCGTCCTTGGCTGTCGATTCACTCAACAACATTAGTACAGGTTTAAGATGTTCAGTTTGTTGATCCAAGGCCATATGTTTTGTTTTAATACCACCATGTTTCGCATCTTTTAGCTCAGCAAGCTTGCCTGAGTTTGGAGTGATTCACGTGAGACATATTGCAGCTGTTACACTGGTTTTGGTGTGAGAAAGTGTGTCTTGTCTGTTACAGTGTTTGGTGTTGCCAAAGGTCTGGCCACTGGTTTTATTGTGTATGTCAGTCTGACTCTCCTTGAAAAACAAAAGATTTTCCTACGCTCTTCCTATTTGAGCTGAGGCTCTTAACACCAACGGAGTACTCTTAAACCCACTTTCAAGACAAACAACTTCTTTTTTCTTTTAATGCGTAGCATTTTCTTTGCCACTGTCTGAGTTGTTTTCTTTCCACGTCACCGTGGGAAACTTGTTGAAAGTGGCCTTATCAAAACTATATTACAGACGTGACTCTCTCTTCTGGCATTTGAAAAACCAACAAAGCACCTTGAGAAAGGTGTGCAGGGCAGCAGCCAGCCCCACCGCACGCGCTAAGGTTGTCAGGAGGCCTGTGATTCACCGCCAGGGTCTGCCGGAGGGGCTGCGCGGTCCAGCCGGCTCCGTGGAAATACACAGGCCACGACTTTTCTGCTGGTGAATCTACGTGCTCTTGAAAAACTCAGCATCGTCTTAAGGCGTGTCAACAAAACTTTCCATGCATGATTTCTTAGGACACCCAGAACAAAATGAGGCAGAGAGACTGTAAATACTGAATGCAGGAATCAGTAAGAATATTTGTTTTATCTCTGTATAAAGTTCATATAATTTGAACGCCATGGGATGCTGTTACAGGTGGTGAAGGTGCCCTCGGGGTGATTCTTGACGTAACTGTCGAAGTGCAGGTGTGTTGGGTTCCAGTGAGGAGTTTGGGGGCAGGTTTGCTTGCTGCACTTGAGCAAAAGCCTCGTTCCAGCTGGAAACACAACACAAGTCGATTGCATCACTTACCGTTCCCGACCAACCAAGCCTGTTCCAGTCAGGCAGCTGCTGGCAGAACACGGGCCGGGCGAGCAGCCGCTGCCCGGGTCAGGCGTGTGGGATGAGCGCGGGTCGGGTACGGGCGCGCACTGGGGCGGGACAGCACGGAAAATGGGGTAGACATGTGCGCGGTGACTTGGGGAATGAAGGGGCGGTAGGAACGAGCAGATCTGGGAATCTTGCTGGTTGGGTTGTGAGCTGGGTTGTTATTTGTGCTCAGGGAACTTCTGCTCTCGAGGCTGTTGGTAGAAAGTCCGTGTCAGGGTGGGGGCAGCGGCACTGCGCGCGCAGGGCTGGCTCCGGCTGCTGCTCTCCAGCTCGGGCACGGAGGCGCTGGGGCAGTTTCTCTTCTCACAGCAGACAGTGTGTCCAACGGGTGCTAACCCCACTGCCCGTGTCGTGTTGCCAACGGAAAAGGGTCAAATTAATTCAGAAAGGTTTTGTGGAAGCTCAGTTTACACCGTGTGCATGCGGTGCTTTGGACGGGTAGGTGCTGTGTCAGCTCACGGCTGCGGTGGCAGCCACGGTGTCACATCAGCGGCGCTGGGCTGGTCCCCGCGGGTCCATCGGCCGATGGCGCTGGGCGGGAGGTGACGGAGCCCCCGGCTCTCGGTGCAGGGGAAAGCGCCGCTGTTTGCGCTGGCGCCCGGCTGGGTCCGGGCAGCTTCTCCCCGTTGTGCCTGCAGCCGTGTTTGCAGACCGTTCCCCCTCGTGCTTGGGAGATTTCACCCTGGCTCCTGGTAGCGGTGGGTGCCTCTGATGTTTGGGAAGTTTCCCTTACGCATTGCCCGGTTACCGCATCTTTTCTCACTATTTTGGAGCTCTTCCTGATTGAGCAATAACACAGCAGATAGACGCAGGTTAGTGTGTTTCATAGGGAAGTCCCACCATGTTGTGATTTGTGTGAGCCTACAAAACTCCCCGTTTGGGAGGAAGAAGAGCTTTCACCAAATGGGATCAGCATCGTTCAGAATTGTTTGATCACGAGAGATCGGTTGTTGGTTACTGCATCATGAAGGTGATATCAGAGAGCGTCGTGTCTTGTTTTCCGAGAGTGCACTTACTAAAGACTCGTGTTAAAAATGGCTTTAGATGAGTGTGATTGTTCGTGAGAAGACGTGAACCCGAGGATTCCTCGTTCCTCTGGAGCTTTCCCATGCTGGGCACTCGCTGTTGGAGGTGTAACTGAGTTTTTTGAGTTATGCTCAGTCAAGCTAAGGAGCTCGGGATGGGCAGTGAAACAAACTTAGTGTTAAAGTGAGAAAGGTCTGTTGAGCCCTGGTAGGTTGCCCTACCTTATCTTGCGCTGCTTGTACTTTTAGTTTTTCCTTTAGAACTCGGAATTGTGACTGTCCATGGGCAGGGTGACAATATTTGCTCAAACCTTGTGCCCGTGTAGTCGTGGTCTAGATCCCCCAGCGTGGGACAGCGCTAGCACGGGACGCTGCCTGCCCAGCTCTGCACAGCAAGCTCTGTTCATCTCTTTAGGAAATTCAGTTGCCGTTTTGAAGGTATCGTTGATTTCAAGTTGTTCCTCATTTGCTATAATGTATCCACTTCCTATAAACCTATAATTAAATTGTTCCTTTATCTCTTGGTTGAGTTCCAATGAGGTACCAGGGTGGTATCTGTTGTGGGTCATATTTGGAAGCTGAATTTTCCAGCTTGCGGGAGGCTGGTACTATAATTTAATACAGTAATCGCTGTTGTAGTGTGGAGAATGTATTCTGAAGTGCTCTCTGCAAGGTGGACAGGTGTCCCCGCAAATCCCATTCGCTGTGGGTTCCTCGGGATGGGGACAAGTCTCTGGAGCCTGTTGGTATTTCAGTGCCAATGGGGTTCCCGGCGCATGAGAACTCGGGGGTGACTTTGCGAAGACTCCTGCCGTGGGTTCAGACACTGGGATTCCGGCTCGTTGAGGATTCCTTGTTTTGGCCTGTTACTGGGGCAGCTCCTGGGCGGTGACTGGCACGGGAACAAGCTCAGCAGGGCTTTGGAGAGGCAGAGGGCTGGAAACCCGGGCGTGGTGGCGGTGGTGGCAGCGCCGGCCGCGGAAGGAAGCCGCTGCTGCTGCGAGCGCCGTGGGAGGAGAGCAGCTTGTGGCGCTCTCAGACTCGAGAGCAGCAGTTCAGCGCAGCCGCGATCCCCGCTGCGGGCCGGGGAAGGCGCCGAGGCAGCTGCGCGGCTTGTCCTGACCGTGAAGCACGGGCTTAGCATGGGTGGAGGTTGTTTCACACAACCGAGCTCCAGAAAGGAGTTTCTTTCAAAAAGATAATAACCAAAACTATTTTCTTTTACTGGTAGCTCCTAAATCCAATGTAAGTAGTGTGTTCTGAAGTTCAGTCATCACAACTCGTGTCCCGTACCGAAACGAAGCACGCTGACGGCCCGCCAGCCGCTGCCGTGTGGCTTTGGGTTCTGTTAGCGCCGGGTCTGGATCTCGTTGGTGGGACAATTGTACCGAGGTGCCAGCAGAGAAGCTCTGCTGCTCGGTGCCGGCAGCACAGCGACTTTGCTGCTGCCCCTTATTTCAGCTGTCCTGGCGAGAGCGTTCTGCCTGTGTCTGCCTGTGTCGGGGAGGGCTCCGCTGCCTGCTGGGGCGGCTGTTGCACCGTCTGTAGACCCGCGTGGCCGTGGCCATGGCCTGGTGCTCTGGCCCTGGGACGGGTTCTGCTGGGAGGAACAGGGCGTTAGGCCCAGAGAAAAGCAGCCTAGGCTGCAGTTTCTTACTAGTGTGAGAAACCTGTTGTTTGCTCTTCAGTTTGGCAGATGTGAAGTAACAATTAGTTTGTAAATACGAGTACGGGCAGTCCCGCTTCCTCTTCCTGGAGTGGGTGGTGGTTTGTGGTTTTACCTTGGTGCGCGGTCCTGCTCCGTGTCCTGGCCCCTGCACAGTGACCCTCGGCTGCTGGTTTTGTGGCTCTGCAGCCGAGGGATGGCTCTGCAGCCGAGGGATGGCTCTGCAGCCGAGGGACGGGAAAGTTCCTGTGATTAGTGGATGTTGCTGCATGGTGTTGTGCTAGGAAGCTTTTTCCCCGAAGTCACTGAATTGCAGTGGCACATGTGCCCCGGTTGATTGCACAGGGCAGGGAACATGGATACAAACATCAGTGTGATCCCAGGATCAAGTCCACAGAACACAGGGCAGAATTCTGGTCAAGTTCTTACTTGTTCCTGTTATAACTTCAGTTTCTCTTTGCCGTCTGGGAGGAGGGAAGTGCTCCTGGTGTTTTGGAAACTCTTGGATAAGGTGTTGCAATCTGTTGCATTGGGAGGGTGAGAATGTAGTGCAGGAGGGTTATTTGTAGATCTTGCGGGCCGTGTGGATGCCGTTTGGAAGCCCAGCCAGGCGGGCGCAGTGACCCACCCGCCTTTGTGCCCACAGAGGCAGAATAAATAACACAGGTCTCTGTTTGCTTTGGAAGGGCTGGCGTGACCTGGCTCGGGAGCAAACCCGCCTTTCTTACCTGGAGCGCAGGTCACTCTGGGTTTCTTCTTGTTGACCACTGAGATCATTTAGGTAAATGCAAAAGCCTTCTCTGAACCAGTAGCTGAGTTTTGGAAATATAATTGAGTCTGATTTTGCTGTTTAATGTGCAATGGAAAAGTGAACGCGTGTATGGCAGCTTTCTCAGCTGTAATCTAATTCTGTGAATAACCTCACGTTTTGGAGATCTTTTGATGCTGGGGCTATTTTTCTTCCCCTCAGAACCATGTAGTGTTTGGGCCCTAAGTGTTTAATGCTAAATTGAAGTGAGGGGCAGGGAGTGAGCAGAATAACCCTCCTCGCTTGGCTGCCGAGAGCCGGCGGCTGCAGGCCCTGCTCTGCTTGCCTGGGGAGGGCAGAGGTTGGGCAGCCCCCGCCGCGGCTGCTTTCCCGGCCGCTGCGCTGGAGTGACCCCTTCACTTCCCTGGTGCCCGTGGCGCAGCCTGCTGCTGGCACAGCGCTGCCCCTCTGGCTGCGGCGCTGGCAAGGAGCTGAGGGGCAGGGAAGAGGTTTCTCTCTCATTGAGTGGCCTTCTGTGGGTTTTTGCGGCTCGTTCAGTTTTCTGATGGTGGTGTCAGGAGCACTTGGTGTGTTCTGTGTGCCCGAGGGCCCAGGGTGCTGCTTGCCCGCTTTGGGTGAGAATAATCCCGGTGCCGGGCTGGGAGGGCTAGAGACGCTGCTTGGGACGCTGGCACCGTTATTCTGACTTGGTAACGCTTGAGCTCATAGTTCTTAAGCACTTGTGCTTATAACCTTTCTTTAAATGGCTTGGGAGAAAAGAAGGTGGTCATGTAAAAAAGCTGTTCAGCAAAAATGTGCGAATAGCCCTTTTTAAAGATTCAGTGGATCGGTCCTCTCTAAATCCACGAGAAGGTGGCTACTGATTGGAGAGGGGGAATTTGGTCCTTGGATCTTTTTTCCTTAGCAATTTAATTTGCTTAATTATCTTTTGATTGGCACTGACGTCTTATTTCCTTTCCCTCACCTGTAGGCCCTATGAGAAAAAGGGAAAGCTAAGGATGCTGGAGCAGAACAATGGATTTCTCTTTCTCTTTCATGCAAGGGATCATGGGAAACACAATTCAGCAACCACCTCAACTCATTGACTCCGCCAACATCCGCCAAGAGGATGCCTTCGATGGCAGCAGTGACATTGCTGAAGATGGCGGCCAGACACCGTACGAAGCCGCCCTGCAGCAAGGCTTCCAGTACCCGCCGCCCCCGCCCGAGGACCTGCCGCCCCTGGCCAACGGCTACCCCGCGGCCATCGGCATGTACGAGCCCCACGCCAAGTACCAGACCTACGCCCAGTACCCCAACGGTTCGGCCAACGGCTTCGGAGCGGTCAGGAACTTTAGTCCCCCGGAGTATTACCAAATGGAAAACTCGAACGCGAGGCCACACGAAGTTCTGGAGAAACCTTCCCCTCCGCAGCCGCCGCCTCCGCCGCCTCCTTCAGTTTTGCAAACGGTGATCCCAAAGAAGACTGGCTCACCAGAGATCAAACTAAAGATAACCAAAACTATCCAGAACGGCAGGGAATTGTTTGAGTCCTCTCTGTGTGGGGACCTTCTAAATGAAGTACAAGCCAGTGAGTATGCTAAGGCGAAACATGAAGGGAGGAAGGAGAAAAGGAAAAAAAGTAGCAAGCACGACTCTTCCCGGTCGGAAGAGCGAAAGTCGCACAAAATTCCAAAATTAGAATCAGAGGAACAAAATGTAAGTGGAATAACAGTTTCAGCCATCTGTTTACCTGATATCATTGATGGAGTTTGTGTGTCTGGCAGTGCTTTTGCTTTGTTTTAGTTGTATACACACTTAAAGTCTCGAAACTTTATTTACTGGTCAGATACTCTCTATTAGGTCATTAAGCTACTTCATTGTTTCTGTTTCCCTTGCACGTGCCTGTTGCTGCCAGCTCTGGTGCTGGTGTCGGTGTTCCGGGGCTGCTGGCCGAACGGGGCCGTGGCCGTGGCCGTGTCCCGGCCCAGGCTGCGCGGCTCCCGCCCGTGCCCCAGTTTCCTGCAGGTTCTCGTGGAACCCTCGTCCTGCGGGGTTCGGGGAGGGTTGGGAGACGTGCCCTGTAGGGCTCAGGGCTCTCACCTGGTGTGGCAGGTTCGCATGCTCGTTGTGCTGTTGTTGTAGTTATTTTTAATGGAAGACACAGGACTCTGATTCTGCTCTTGGAGCTTCAGCTGTGCTCGTCCCTCTGTTTGGCTGGTGTTATTTGTTCATCACAAGAACAAGATCTTCTGTCTTTCCCAGACCGAACTAGAACTTTGCTTCTCAAGTTCCGAGCCATACGTGTCGTCCAGAATTCACCAGGAGTCTTGGTCTTGCTTTTGTCCTACTTGTAGCTTCCGTTTCCCTTCCAAAAGGTGGTGCCACAATCAGACCTTGCGTGTTGTTCCCCCGTGTTTCAGTCAGCGGATCGCTCTGACACAAACAGGATTTTGTGCTGGTGGTTTTGGGTCTGAATTCCCCGGTGCAGTCTCAGTTTCATCCTCCCACCGCTTGGCTTTCCACTATGTGATTTCATCTGCGTGTAGGTTCATCACGTACCCTTCCGTCATCTTTAGCGTTAATGCTGTGAGACTTGTCACCTAGCCTCATCTTCCCAGCAGCAAACAGCAGCTGTGGTGCAGGCAGGGCTGTGTTACACCCTCAGTGTGGCTGTGTGAAGCAGGGTGATGTGTGGTTGTTCCCTCCGCCTGACACTCTAAGCTCTGTGGAGACCCCGTGGCTGTAGGGGGATGTTCGTGCCTGAAATGCCCATTTGAAATGAAAGTGTTACGAAAACACCATTGAGCGCTCAGCTCTGAGAACACTGTTGTATGTAGGTGTGACGGTAGTGGAAATAGTGTAGGGAAAAAAGGTGTTTGTTGGTTGTTATGCTGCTGTGTTTTGAACGGAGCACAAGGAGCCCGTTATTCATTTTTTCTGGGTTCGTGGTTGCCTTTCAGTGAATGATTTTCTCTCCCTGGTTTCATTATTATGCTGATGTGTTTGTCGTGCTGTCCCCTTACCGTGTTTGTGTTTGCTTTCCTTTTTTCTCTTCATTGTTCCCTGTTTCCTAGAGACCAAGTGAGGGGCTTAGTGTGGAACGGCCAAGAGAAGACGCGGTGCTGGAGGAAACCCCGGTTAGTACACAGAATAATCGACACTTTTGGAACTTCTAGTGTGGTACTGTTTTTGCACTAATTGTTACATGGATCAGTTGCCATTTCTTTGAAGTCATTACTGCATCAAAACATCTCTCATCCTACTGTATTTATTTATCCCCAAAGCAATGTTCTTAATCAGTCTATGAAGCAGGGACTTTTTGGGGTGGTGGTGGAGGTTGTTGTTGCGTGTCTTGGTTTGCCAGTGAGTATCTTGTGTAAATCCCAGCTGCGTGTAGCTCCTTCCTGTCGTATTGCAGAGCAGTGTTTATCTCCTGTTCAATTATCAAACGTCAGGGATACTGAGGAGAAGAACACCACGTGCCCGTGGATAGCGGGCGCATCTCTGCATGCACTGCACTGCCTTCTGCGCCTTCAGCCTTGCGCTTTCTTTGCAGGTCCAGCAGTTCCTGCCTTCTCTTCCTGCACAAGTCAGCCACGACATCAAGTTTCAGGTTGGCGATCTGGTCTGGTCCAAGGTGGGAACGTACCCATGGTGGCCTTGCATGGTTTCGTGTGATCCACAGCTTGATGTTCATACCAAAATTAATACAAGAGGTAAGGGAGGAGGACCTTTGCCAGAATATATCGAGTGTTTGTAGTTGTTCCTGTATTAAGAATATCTTGGAACTCCATTTGAAGGATGAATTCTGCTTGTGTGTGCGCTAACTGGGGCCATTCCTGAAATGTGTAGAACTAATGCGGATGAGATTAGCTGGGCTTGTGCACAGACGCTCCCACTTTTCTCAAGTCAGTGTGTTTGTGAGGACACCGACAGGCATGGGGGTGTTCGTGGGTACTTATCTGGACTGATCTCTACCTAAGCCCATCTTATTTCTGAACTTCAGTGAGGTATTTCCACCCGCAGGAACGGAGCGATGTGGAGGAGGAAAGCGTAAGCTAAACCAGCCGAGTGTTGCCGATAAAACTGCTGACCAGAACCTTTCACTTGCAGGTGCCCGTGAATACCACGTTCAGTTTTTCAGCAACCAGCCGGAGCGGGCGTGGGTGCACGAGAAGCGGGTTCGGGAGTACAAGGGACACAAACAGTACGAGCAGTTACTGGCTGAGGCTGCTAAGCAAGCCAGCAACCACTCTGAGAAGCAGAAGGTATGGCGGGCACCGATTGCCTGGAGGGTTATCCACAGCGCCCGCATAAGCGGAGCTGCCGCGGGGCGGCTGGGAAGCACTGCAGTGCTTTGCCCTGGAAAGGGGGGTCTGCATTTCCCTGGTAAAAGTGCTTCTTGTAAAGATACCGGGGGTGTTTCCCTGCTCTTGTGACTTTCATGTGAAAAGGCTGAGCTCACGTTGTTGGTTCCTCCTGATGGGAGTCAGGGAGAGATTCACATCTGGATTAGAGTGTTGAATACAGGTGGTGCCTGTGTGTTCACTGCGAACCTGCTCTTTGCAAACACGGTTTTTAACAGGCACTCTTCCAGCCCTGATACTAGTGGCTGTGTTCTTTTCTGTTGTTTTATTGGAAAGGAAGTGTTAGCTACAGGAATTCCTTACTGGGTAACGGGACTACTGCAGGCAGTATCTATGCTGATCAAAATGTTGAGGTGGAAGGAAAAGAGCGTTTATAGGAGAGTAAAGAGGATTTAAACCAGGATTAATTCTGTGTCTCATAACAGAATGACTGGCCCGAATATTGCCTCTGCTTGTCTGTGCTGAAATGTAACTCGGGGCAGACGCTTTTAATCGTGATGGTCGTATGGTCCTGTTTGTGCTCTGATCAGGGGATTCACTGCCCACCTCTCAAAAATGCCCTGTAAATGGAGAGCAAACTTAAATCTGCTGCCTGAGAGATTTAAAGAGCCTCAGGGTTGCATTTTAAGTGCTGTAGGTGGCAAAATCTTCAGTGTAATTAGCTGCTTGTCTTTGTTCCTTAAGATTCGCAAACCAAGGCCACAAAGAGAGCGTGCTCAGTGGGACATTGGTATTACTCATGCTGAGAAAGCGTTGAAAATGACTCGGGAAGAAAGGATAGAACAGTACACCTTCATTTATATAGACAAAGAGCCAGAGGAGGTTTTGTCAAAAGCCAAAAAGACTGCTGCTTCCAAAGTGGACACCAAGAAGAGCCGGCGACCCAAGCCGGCGCTGAGCGCCCCGCCAGAGCACGGCAGCGCGGCCGCGGCGTCGCCCTCCAGCGCCGAGGCGCGCAGACAGAGCCAGCGGCGGCCGTCGAGCGTGGACGAAGAGGAGCCGCCTCCCGTAAAAATCGCCTGGAAGACGGCTGCAGCCCGGAAATCCTTGCCGGCCTCAATAACCATGCACAACCTGGATCTTCAGAAATGTAACATGTCTCCGGTTGTTAAAATTGAACAGGTTTTTGCCCTTCAGAATGCTGCCGGGGATGGAAAACTCATCGATCAGTTTGTTTATTCCACTAAGGTACGTACCTGGTGTAGCGACTCCTGTTCAGGGGTTTCCCAGCGACCGTGTGGCCAGCAGGGTGTCACAACACGTTAGGCTGAATTGCTGCAGTGAAAGGACCGAAACGCAAGTGTGAGAGCAGAGTGTTGCAGTGCACTGAACTTGTAACCCCAGTGCCCCCGCAGTCTGTGCCACTGACCGTTCAACTGGCGGCAGAGCAGCTCCCTCACACCGACACGCTTTTGCTTGTAACGCATCCAGAGCATTAAAGCTCTTCACTCCCAGCTTCCTAGTTGAAGCAATCCAGAAATTCTCTGGATCTCAAAATCAGTGGGTTTGTAGGAAACGGATAAATGGACAGAACTGCCAATAACGCATGAACAAGCACTCACTCCATCTCATGTAACAGACTTTGGCAGTGAGCTCTGCCACCTGCCTTCCCCCAGGTGCACAGCAGCTTCTCGCAGGCAGTGCCAGGAAAAGCTTTAGGGCTGTTTCTGTGCCTCTCCCCCTGGAGGGTGTTTATTCCATCCTAAGCATTAGAGAGAAGGTGTCGGTTAGAAAAGTCCCTGGGATTTTGTTTCTCACTGGTGTCAAGGGGAGGCAGAGGGGTGGAGAGCTCTGCGAGGCAGCGGCTGGGCAGGGCAGAGCTCGCCGTGTCCATGGTGCTGCGCGGCGCTGGGCCTCGCTGTGCGAGACGCGGGAGCACATCGATAGGCCTGTTCGCAGCACGTGCAGCAGTAGGTTAAGAGAATCTTCTTTTTCTTTTGAAGGGAGTTGGTAACAAAACAGAAATAAGCGTCAAAGGACAAGACAAACTTAACTCTTCGTCAAATCAGAGAAATGAAAAAGCAGCGGTGCAAAACGTGTCCTCTCCTGAAACAACCGGCTCCACAGGTAGGCACAGTCGCAGAACCCTCGGCCGAGCTTTTCCTTTGGTGAAAGGATGGAGGTTCCTGAAAAGAGACAGTTTTGAGTCATCCTGAACTAAGCGCTTTGCGAGTTCCTCCAGTCCCTATAGTGACTTCTGGTTTTCAGCCGCAGGTTTTGTGCAGACCACGTGAAATCCATTAACTACTGCATGTCTGGTGTGTTTGTGATCATGTCCTTGGTATAGTCTCAAATGTACTTTTACATCGGGTATGTAAAACTAAGGTGTAGGTTGCAGCAGAACACCTTGATTATCTCTCACGGCAGGATGCAGAAATGCTCGTGGTATTGAAAGAGAAGTGGAAGACATTGCAGTGGACATGCTAAAGTCCTCCTTTCCTTCTTGAGAAAGGATCTCGTAATATTGCCAAGTGTCACTTCCGCTTTAACTGTCCGTCCGGTTGTTTGTCTGTTTACGAGCGGTCCGTGGTCGGCACAGCTGGGATCGCTGTCCTCCACAAACACGCCTCGGTTTCTGTACTTGTCTGGTTTTCAGGCAGGCCTGCGTACGTGTTTCTCGGTAAGCCCTTTCTGGAGCTGCTGCGGCGTAGAAAGGTCTCCAGAACCTTAGTTGTCAAAAAGCAGTAGCTCCCACTTCCTCTCTTGGAATGTCATCACAACCTTCGTTAACCTGAGTGTATTTTCCGTGGTGGTGTTTTCGGAAGCTTGGTTTTCGCTTTCATTAATTACAACAGCACATCGGGGTCCTGGTTGTGTTTGCGCGGAGCTGCTGTTCGCCTCCGGGACGCTCAGCGAGCTCGGGTTGGCACAGCGCGGATCCGGCCCGGGTCCTGCGGGCCGGTTGGAGCGGCGGCCGCGCTGAGAACCTGGGGCTGCATTTTGTGTCTGAAATGTGGAGCTTGTTTTAGTTGAAGGAGTTGGTGGTGGGTACCTTCCCATGAACACCAAAGATACAGACTGCTCGGTTAAAAATTAACCAGAGTGAGGACTCTGCTTGAGAGCTGTTACGAAAACCCGTTTGCGCTGGGCTGGTTTCCAGTTTCTGTTCCGCTCTGTGACTGTGTCGGGTCCTGAGGCCACTCTCTCCGGCCGTGGAACCAGAGCACGTTGTCTGCAACCGCAGCACCAGCTGCACAGAGCTCGCGACTGAATTCAGAAATAAAACACTCAGAAGAGAAGAAAGTCTTGGTTTTGTTATTGATCTCTTGGTGTGGTGTTGAACATCTTGCTGTACCCCAAAAAAGAAGGAACCGTGTAACGGAAACCTTTTTCCTTCTTCAGGTTCTGTAGAAAAGAAGCAGCAGAGAAGATCGATTCGAACCCGCTCAGAGTCTGAGAAATCCACCGAAGCTGTGCCAAAGAAGAAGATCAAAAAGGAGCAGGTTGGCTTCCTCCATGTAGAGAGTTAAAATATATCGTGTTCATAAATGTTGTGGCTTATATTGGTGCCTTTCATTTTCTCCATTTCCCCCGGGTTCCGTGTTGGACTGTCTGGTGTCCCCGCCAGTTCCGCTGCCGCCGCTCTGCCGCCGGCACCGCTCGGTGCTGCGCGGTGCAGAACGGAGCCGGTGCTGCGCGACCGCTCACGAACCCGCCTCGTTCACCCGGCATTTCTGTTCTCACCAAATGATCTTGTTTCACTAGTTTCTATTCGATGGAATTGCCACCAGGTTCCTTCCTCTTGCTCTTGATTTAGCCGCTGGTTTGTATTGAGGTTTTGTGTTTCGGATGGAGTTAGACTGATTAATCTGACCGCTCTTGCAATGGACTGTAAGAATGATTTAATTTAAAGATGAAAAGTCAGAGCTTTGCGTTGGCAGACATCAGTGAAGCAGATCTCCTGGGATACACGTTCTTTCTTCCTTCAGTAGATCTAACATGTACAGGGCGTTCCTTTAATCTGGATGTCAGACGACAAATGTTGTTGCTTTACAAAATTATTACAAATTCTGCGTGGAAACCAGTAGGAAAGTTCAGTGGATGGACGTTAATGTTGGAAACCGAATACACTTCTTAACAAGTTTGTCAAAGTTGTTGGTTCTTGTCCTTGCATGGTTGATTTTTCCCCTTCAGGGGCTGCTCCACTCGATCCCCGAGAGTTTTACACCGATGTTCCATAGTGCAGCGTTTACCAGGGAGAGTTCTGACCGGGACGGTCAGGCTGAAGGTTCATGTGGGATGGGGAAAGTGTTTTTATCTCTTGTATTTTAATTTATTATTTGCCCTTTGCACTTCATTCACGTCAGAGGTGGGAAGTGAGCCCGGTTGCGGTTTTCTCCGTGTTCTTGTTGTGGTGCCGCGGCGTTCGCGCCCGTGTGGAGCAGAAGGATGCTCGAGCGCTCAGGTTCTCGGTGACACGTTAAAGCAGCTTCAGCGTCGGGTGTGAGATACCCGCGCGGTGCCCCGGCCCTGCGGGGGCTGCCTGCCGCCCTCCCTGCAAATGAGTTACCTTGTGTTTGTAAATGGTCCTTAATTTAACAAAGGTATAAGAACCAACAATATGAACTTCATGGATCGCGGTTAGCTTCGCGTGTATGTTACCGAGCTGACTGAGACCATGAACGTTAAAGTGCTTTTCTCAGGAAAAGTGTATGACTAAAAGTTAAACACGTGCACTGTAGTGTGCATAACCTTGAATGTATTAAGTTATATTAAAAAAGAAATCTTACTAACTTCTTACAATTATGCAACAATATTTGTTACCCCAGGTCAAGTTTTCTTGCAACTGATTCCCAAATTAGTCTGCATCAACTTGGTATAAAATTATAACTGGAACGAGTACAATTAATGGGAAAAACAAAATGTTAATGCTACTGTTACAGTGACTAGTGGAGAAATAAAGTGATTGTTTAGATTTTATATTTGTATTACAAAATGTATCCTATACAAATCCTTCTATTGTATGTTTTTACCTATTGTACAACAAAATAAAATATTTTTTAAAAAAATTATAGAATAATCCTTAAATATTTACTAAATGTGTTCCTACACGCATATGTAACCGCATTGTAAAGAAATAACTTGTAATTCTTAACCTTAAAAGCAGGGTTTTAGGCAGCAGCTCCCTCTGTCATTCCCGAGCAGCCGCCGTCCCCAGGGGTCCGTGGGGTCTGGCAGAGCGGTTTCCAAACTCGCCCCCCGCTGTGGGACGCAGCCCCGGGCGGCGCTGGCCGGGCCGTGCCGGTGCTTGCCGTGTGCCCCGGCCGTGCCGACCCCAGCAGCGCAGCCCGCGCCTTGCAGGGCCCTGCCCGGGACGGGCCCGGGAGCTGCTGCGGCCACGGCCACGGCCGGGGCGGCGGGTTTGGCGACGCGCGGGAGCCGCCCCGGCAGCCGCTCGGCCGCGGGCGGCAGGAAGGGCCGCGGGGGTCGGGGCGCAGCGCAGGCCGCGGGTGCTGAGCCCGGGACAGGCTGCGCGGGGGGACGGCCCACGGCTCGGCGGGTGCTGAGCGCTTACCTGAAATGCTTGCTTTTGATACCAGGGAGAGGCTTCCGCTGGTTTTAACTGTGGGTTTTCCTATTCAAACAGGTGGAGACGGTGCCCCTGACAGCGGTGAAGACGGGATTGCAGAAAGGTGAGTTACACCAAAAATAAACTTCATTTAGAAGTTCCTGGCTCGTCACGTCAGGTTTTCCTCCCAGAAAGGTCCTGCTGCTTTCTGGTGATGAACGTGATAGATGCTGATCTTGATTCCTTTTGCGAGGGTGGTCTGGGTTTTGTTCTTGCTGGCTCGTGCGTTGCTGGTTGCAGTTTGGCTGACGTGCTGTGAGCACGTCGTGCGGGTCCCTCTGCACACTCTAATGAGAAAAAGCCGTTGCTGGGGCGCGTTTCAGAGCTGAATGCTGAGGGGTCGTCTCCTCTGCCACACGCAGCTCAGGAGCTTCCTCCACCAGGGCAGCGTGTTCAGAAGTTCCTCAAGGGGCCTTGCCGAGGTGGTTTTGGGTTAATAAGCGTTTCAGGGAGAATTAAACTAGTGTCAGAGTTGCAAACCTAAAGTTGAGTCTAGCAAATAAAGTGCAGGTTTAAGTTCTCATATTTCTTTTTCCTTTATTGTTTTGAAGCAAAACAGTTGAGAACGTATATTAAAACTAATGGTAGTATGTTGTGTTAAGGTGCCAGCGAGATTTCGGACTCCTGTAAGCCCTTGAAGAAAAGGAGCCGTGCCTCCACTGACGTGGAGCTGACGAGCTCAGCTTACAGAGACACGTCCGACTCCGACTCCAGAGGACTCAACGATGTACAGGTAAAGGCATATTGGTTAATCCTCAGTATAACAGCTGTCAGTTGTGTATTGCTGTGTGAACGCTGTCTTTTCTACCAGTGTCCTGTCTTTGTCTAAAAAATAAGCCTCGTCGTCTTCTTTCTGATCCTCTCCATTGATATCAAAAAATGTGTAACCTTTCTTTACAAATTTTCCTACCTCTTTTTCTGGCAAAACCTGGGTTTAGATCAGTCACTCAATTTGCTTTGTGGAAGTTGTTAGATTCATTGGGAATTGGGAGATGCCGCCGTATTTGGTGTAAAATTGAGAGGTATCTGGAAAAAGCAAAATAGAACTCTTGATGGTGTTTTGCATGTAGGGGTGAAAAATCCTTCCAGTGTCACGAAGTTCAGCAGCTTTCGAGGACCTTTGTATCTCTTGACACACTGAGTGATCTCTGAACGGTGGTGACTACAGCATTGTTAGCATTGTTTCAAACGCGATTGTCCTTTCGAAGTGTCTGGTTTGAGTGCCTTGGACCTTTCCCCTTTGCAGGCCAGTTTTGGAAAGCGCTCGGACAGCCCGTCGGCTGCCGCCGATGCCGACGCCTCTGACGTGCAGTCGGTGGATTCCAGCTTGTCCAGGAGAGGAGCCGGAACCAACAAAAAGGACACGGTTTGCCAGGTAAATGGTAGGACTGCACAGAATTGAATACTGCAGCCGTATCGTTCCTGTTACTCTGAACCGGCAGACTCTTCAGATTACACCACTTTGTTTTAGCCATTCGGTGTCTCAGGTAAACTTCAGATGCTCTGGAAATGATTCATCAGCCCTCCTGCATGCCAGAAAGTGGCATCTAATCCATACCTGCTAGCATAAGTAGGAAAATGAGATGCCATTATCTGCTCCATCCATAGATTTCAGATGGTCTTTCAGGATAGAGCAGAAAGAGAATTTTGCAGTATTTTGGGGAGAAAATGGATGATTTCAGTTCAGAGACTCGGGTCTGCCACAGTTCTGCAGATTTCAGCAGATGCTGTTCCTCGTTCACCCCGTGGCCGCTGGCGCTGCGGCGTGTCCAGTGCCCGTTCTCTGACACCCTCTGCGTGTTTTAGATCTGCGAGAGCTCCGGCGAGTCCCTGGTGTCCTGCGAGGGCGAGTGCTGCGGCGTCTTCCACCCGGAGTGCCTGGGGCTCAAGCCGCTGCCCGATGAGAAGTTCATCTGCGCCGAGTGTAAAAACGGTGAGTGCGTTTGGGCTCCGAAAGCTGCGGAGGGACCCAAGGAGCCGGGTTTGGGTCAGGACACCCTGAGCTGGGACGTTCCCAGGTTTTGGGGGTGGGTTTGAGTTACTCCATTGCTTTTTCAGCCTCTGCAGTGTGATTCTCCTTTTCCACCCAGAAAGTTCCTGCGTCAGAATCTCTTTAAGGTCCGTGCCTCCAAGAATTGGCGTCACAGTTGGGTTTCCTTATTCCCTCTTTTACCAGGAGAACACACATGCTTTTCCTGCAAACTCCCTGGCAAAGATGTGAAGCGCTGCTCCGTCAGCACGTGCGGCAAGTTCTACCACGAGGCCTGTGTTCGCAAGTTCGCCACGGCCCTGTTCGAGTCGCGCGGGTTCCGCTGCCCGCAGCACTGCTGCACCGCCTGCTCCATGGACAAGGACATCCACAAAGCGAGCAAAGGTGGGAGCGGGGCGGGGGAGCTCACATCGCAGCAACAGCGAATGGAACCACACCCTCTGAAACGCAGCGTGCGGCAGGGAACGAGGGTTTCCTTCTTAATGGGGTCATTAATTAAATCTGCGGTGGGTGGGAGAACAGCAGCCTGAGACCACTGGATGTACGTGGATCCCCCGAGTCGCCTTTCATTGCGGGGTTTAATGGGGCCAGGGGTTGGGAGCACAAGGCCCAGGGATGTGGTTTGTACGAGACAGTTGGTAGCAGCCTTTAGAACAATTATTTTTCAAGGAAAAAAGAATCCATTTAGAAATGAACCAAAATATTTAAACAAAACACGTAGACTGTAGAATGATTGAAAACGTACGTTTTTTCTTAACAGAGTTCTAAAGTGAAAGATTTAACTTCTGTGAAACCTTTTTTTACGTGAAGATGTAACCTGTTTGTTTAAATGCAGTCTCTGGAGCGGATCCCAGCGCCGCGGCCGTGTCGGCGCCTGTGCCGCACGCTGCTCGCGGTGACGGCGCCTCTGTCTGTCACGCAGGTCGCATGGTGAGGTGTCTGCGCTGTCCCGTTGCCTTCCACTCCGGAGACGGCTGCATCGCGGCGGGGAGCTTGTTCGTGTCATCCCACATCCTCATCTGTAGTAACCATTCCAAAAGGAGTCACTCCTCATCAGCTGTAAATGTAGGCTTTTGTTTCGTTTGTGCAAGAGGTGAGCACGCTTGGTTTTTCCCCGGTTTTGTAGTTCTGTGGTCGCTTGTGCAGTTTAGTGATAAAATCAGGTATTTTGTAAAGAAAATCTCCCCTAGGGCTCTGCAGGGTTTAAATGCTGCCCGAGATTGGTTTTGTTCCTCTGGTCAGCAGTTCTGATGAGAGCGCAGTCGCTGTTCTGGTGGGCAGTGTCAGATATCCAGGCGCAGCGATGGGTACTGGCAAGGGCTGCTTGTGCTGCCAGTAGAGAAGGCGGGTGCTGAGCCCCCCGTGCCGCCCTGGCAGCCCCACAGCGGGTGCTGAGCTGTTACTGCCTCGCACACTTCAAACTGTTCACGTTTTTAAGGCTAAAAGGTAGGATTTACTCCTCAGCTATAAAAAGTCATTCTGATATATAACTACCATCACATTTGAGAACTCTGGAAGAAAGGCGTTTACAGTACCGCACAAACGGGTGTCACGCTGGGATTTTCCATATGCCAAAGTTTTGTTTGTTTGTTTGTTTTCCCTTTGTTTCCTTTTCCCCGCCTGTCCCTTTCTGGCGCTCAGTCACGGGTGTTCAGCCGCACCGCAGGCTCAGAAGTTCTAGGGCATCACTTGCTTTAGCCACACAAAGCAAAAATATCGCTATTCAGATTAATCAAAGTGACCGAGGCGTTTAAATAACGATATGTGTCTTAAACAGCATTTCAGAAGTTTGTGCTGGATCTGTTCTTTTCAGCAGCTTTGAAATCACTGATAAGGAAGTAAAAATGAGAGAAATCCTGAAGTGATTTGTTTTCACTTGTGTTCATTCCATTGGAGGTTTAGACTGGGAAAGGTTGCCTTGAACTCAGAAGAGCAGAGTGCTAATTAAAGAGCTTCCAACAGGAAAGATGGTGCCGGGATAGCTTCCTTTCTGCCTCTCTTCCCCTTTCCTCATTTCCAAGTAACGCAGGAGAACCATCACAAACGATTTCAGTGGTTTGTAGAGCAGTTCCATAACGTTTTCAGCACTCCGGTGTTCTGGTTTCTGTCCCAGTTGTGCAGTCAGTGTGGTACCAGGATCAGACACGGGTTTAGGACAGAGGAGTTCCTCTGGATCTTCCATGGTTTGAACGGCAGATGAGAAACGTCCCTTGGCGAGGTCGTAGGAAAACCTGCTCTAGAAAACGTTCATGCTTTTTTTGCCATTTGACGTTTATTAGTAATTGTGTTTGAACGTGCATCTGGCTTCAGCAGAGGTGGAACCCCAGACGTCTGTGTTTTCTTCTAGCGATACACATAACCCCTGAATCTCCTCCTCGGTGTTCACTGGGTCTGAGTTATGAGAGCCGGACGTGTTCCAAACCGCTCCCGCTGACTGGATCCTCTCTGGTTTACAGCAGTTACGTGCTTGTTCTCTAGACAGTGGTTGTGGGGCTTGTTTCTGTGGGCGCAGCTGGACTCTGGTCCCGTTGCTGCCCCGATGAGAGGCTGGGCAGGGTCGGGTCTAGCAAACCTGGCTGGGCAGGGTCGGGTCTAGCAAACCTGACTGGGCAGGGTCCGGTCTAGCAAACCTGGCTGGGCAGGTTCAGGTCTAGCAAACCTGGCTGGGCAGGGCTGGGTTTAGCAAACCCGGCTGGGCTGATGTGAGTCCTGTCCGCGGTGTGTCAGCGGGGGGACAGACGGGAGGACAGGGGCGCCCGGAGCACCACGTGGGACAGAACGCGATGGAAATACTGGGGCATCTGTGTGTGAGAAGGGTTCCCGAATGAGCTGTAGCTGGTAGCAGCGCTCAGCTCTGCCCGTGCCCCACCGGGACTCGGTGGTGGCCTCGGGAGCAGCTCTGCGGGCCGGAGCTGCTCTGCTCCCCGTGGGTTGGTGGCCAGGCGCTGGCGGCGGTGGCCGCGGGTCTCGGCTGTGCTGCGCTCGGCTGCCCCGCGGTGATGAGTTCGGCGTGTGGGAGGGCAGGGCTGGCGGAGCTTGGCTTGAAAGCACCGTGTGGGGCAGGACTTTGTCCTTCCTACCGAATCACGGTCCCCCCGTTAGTTTCTTTCCCAGCTGGGTTCTGAAGGCAGAGCCCTTTCCTCCATGGGACGGCAGCGGCAGGCGTGCGGTGGGTGGGCCGGCGGGTGCCCGGCTGCGCGCTGGGGTTGTACCCGGCCCGGTCCCCAGCTCCCGTCAGCAGCTCTTGGCGCGGTGGGGAGAGAGCGCAGGTCACACTCACACCACTGCTTGCTTTTCTCGTGCTTTCCTCTAAGTGCAGATTAAGAGTAAAAGCACAATTGCAGTTCCACTTACAAGCAGCTTGTTCCTCATAGGTTTGTCTGGTTACATTTGATTTAGCCTCTCAAACACGTAACCTCTTTCTTAGCAAAGAAACTCTGTCAGACCTTTCTTTCCCTTCATTTTCTTTTGTTTTCATTCACACGTAAACGCATTAGAGATGTTCATTTGGTTTATTTTATTTTCTCCTTTATGGAATCATGGGTAGTTTCATTGCAACTCATCTCTTTCTGTTTGTTTCGTATAGGGCTGGTAGTGCAGGACCATTCAGACCCCCTGTTCAGTTCATATGCCTATAAGTCCCACTACCTACTGAATGAATCAAATCGTGCTGAGTTGATGAAATTACCTATGATTCCTCCTCCTTCGTCAGCTTCCAAAAAGAAATGTGAGAAAGGTAACCAAAATAGTTTCTTTCTCTTTAATTTACTTTTGCTTTTTCTGTTATTTCTCTCTCTCTAAATCAAACAAGAAATGTCTGCTTGTCAAGCACCATTGACTGCTTCTCAGTAAACTTCACTCATTGGTTATTGTGAGCGTGTGTCCATGTTGTTGGCAATTGTTTTTATTACAAAAGGGCTTAAAATAATTACAGTCTCTAAATTCTCCTCGGAGAGGTGGGATCGGTGCGTCTGGCCAGGCTAGTCCACCCCGGGGAGGCTGGTTCCCGGTGATGTGAAGCGGTGGCAAGTAGAGCTTGATACTGTAGCTCAGGACTGAGCAGGATGATGCAAACCAGCCTCTGAACTGGGTTTCCAGGTGAAGAAGAGGGGCTGCTGTGTTTGCGGTGCTCGGGGGCTCCCGCAGAGGAGCAGGGACGTGCGGGGGCGGTGGGTTCTGTCTGGGAACGTGCCCGTCAGTGCGGCCCCCCGTGCTGCCCCACCGGCCCCGCAGCGCAGCGGGAGCCGCGGGAGCCGGGACGGGGTCCGGCACAGCCCACACGGGTGTCCTGTTCCCCGCAGAAATCTGCTGCCCCATTATCTGTTCTAGCGTGAGGTTGTGTGGGACGTTGGTGGCTTTCAGTGGTTCCTGTGATTCCTGAAAACAACAATTATTTTGAGCCCTGCCTGCGGCTTGAGCGACGTCTCACTGGTGCATCCGAGAGCAAAGCGGGGGGGTTTTCTCTTGCTTAGCACTGAAAGTTGTGTGTTTGGTTTGGTTTTGCATCTCTTGGCATTTTACCATGTTGGACAACGTTTCAGTAATTCACGCTGGGTCTGTATTTCCTCTGAAATAACCTTTGCAACAAAATGCTTTTGAAGTTGAAATTTTATGTTGGGTTTGGGAGCTCTGGAAGATCCACGTTTGCGTTTGACGGTCTCTAGCAGAGGAAATACAGCACTGCTCGTGCAGCTGATGTGTTCAAGGAATGCGTGTGACATGCAGCGATCTGTTCGTGCAGTGACATTGTCAGTCTATAGGTGGACAAGGTTTTCTGGTAGCGTTTGAAAGTCGCTCTTAGCACTTTTTGATATTGTGCTTGAAAATTGCTTTAAATCCTCTCAAGTCTGTCCCAGATTTTCCATCCGGGACACAAAAACTTGTTAATTTAAAAAAAAAATATATTTCTCTTTAAGAAGTATACATATTTTACATACACATCAAAATATTGCAGTATGTGTGAAGTGTCCAGCGTTACCGTTCGCGCCGCTTTCTCTGCTGGGCGGCTCAGAGGTGCGCTGGGCTCTCCACAGCTAATCCACCCGCCAAAACAACTTGGCCCAATAAGCGTGAGCTGCTCAGAGGTTTCCGCTGCTCAGAGATTTCCTTGGTGCGCAAAAGGAACTTTCGGGATGGGGCCAACTCCGGTGGTGCCTCATTGTGCGCTACGCGCTGTGCTCATACCGGTGAAGTTCCTTTTGTGGAGCAGACAGACGTTATGATTCCTCCATAACGTCCTTGGTGCAGAAAAGCGTTGCTCGACCTATAGGCTGCGGGTTTGCGGTGCACCCGGGCTGCCTGCGGGGGGATTCGGTCACAGCAGCGTTGGTTGAAAAAGGGCTTTGTGCAAGGTGGGTCGATGGGTGTTTGGCCGCAGCACCGCTCTCGGGGCGGCGCTTCTGTGGGACTTTCTGCACACTTACCTCATGGGCAAAAAGTACCTGGCGGCTTTTTCGTGCGTCCTCGCTGCAGGGCGGCGACGACGTGATTGCACCGCACAGCCTTTTCGAACCAACGTTGTGGAGTTTGACCTGATCCCTTGCCGGTTCTCCTGCCGGGTCCTCCTGCGGGAGCGCGGGGTGGGCGGCGTGCGGGGGGCGGCGGGGGCGCGAATCCTTGCTGTACAAACCAAGCAGGTTTCTTTGTTCCAAGGTGGGAAGCTGCTGTGCTGCGAGTCCTGCCCAGCGTCCTTCCACCCCGAGTGTCTCAGCATTGACATGCCCGAGGGATGCTGGAATTGCAATGACTGTAAAGCTGGCAAGAAGCTGCGTTACAAGCAGATCGTTTGGGTGAAGCTTGGGAATTACAGGCAAGTCGGCTACTTTGGGAGTTTCATGCTTTGGATGTTTTTGATGTCCTGCAGAATTACAGGAAGGTAACGCAGAGCAGCTCAGTCTTTGTAAACAAGAACTAGAAATACAATAATTCATCTGTTTTGTGTCAGACATCGGGGTCAACCTTTCAGTTCAGTTCTCCTGCTTCTTCCAGGCAGCGATGGATACTTGATTTTGCTTACGTTGCTCTGTAGAGCGTAATAGCAATAAGGGAGATGAGGGGCTGTCTCACAGCCCCAAGGTGGCCTAGCTTGTGGTTGCTGTTGGGCACCTACAGGCGTTCATAGGGGATCTTACGAGCCCGCTCTCGTGCCACATGTGTTCTTCCGAGGCCTCTCCAGAATCTGGAGTGAGAACTGTTGTCCCATTTCACACGGTGCTTTGCCGGTGTTGCCACGGGGAGCCCGCGCTGCGCACGGGAGGAGTTTGTTTCTCTGAAGAGGGAGAGCTGGCTCCTGTTTCTCAGCCCGGGTAGCCAGGCTCACGGCTTGCGGCTCCAGCTCAGGGACTTACGTGCTCTGTCTTTCCTGCTTTCAGGTGGTGGCCAGCAGAGATCTGCAATCCCAGGTCTGTGCCTCTCAACATACAGGGCCTCAAACATGATATCGGGGACTTCCCAGTATTTTTCTTTGGTTCACATGACTACTATTGGGTACACCAGGGCAGAGTTTTCCCTTATGTTGAAGGAGATAAAAGCTTTGCTGAGGGGCAAACTAGTATTAACAAGACCTTCAAGAAAGGTAAAACCAAACAAAGTTTATAGTGGTTTATGACAAAAATTCCACGTGTTTGTGTCTCCATCACCACTTAACCTGCATGGGAATATTATGTGACTAGTGTTCTGTGTTCACGTAAAATTGCAAGCATTGTTTAGATCCCTTGACCGCAGCTACAAATACGTTTATTTAAGTGCCTACTCATTGTGTATTGTTGTGGGCAAGTTCAGTTCTTCCATAGACTGGGAAATGTTAAGATGGAGCTCGGGCTGTGCTGCATGGGATCATTGTTCAGTATCTTCTTACCTACCTGACGATAGATTCATGATATACTGCAATAACTCATCTTTACCTTGTGTTGTTGTTTATAGAGTTCTATTCATAGCTTTTTAAACAAATAAAGCAATTAAATGTGTACATGTATGTATGTGATTAACAGCAGCCGATGCTAATTGCTTCCTGTTTTGAACTCTCTTGCACAGCACTTGAAGAAGCAGCAAAGCGCTTCCAGGAGCTGAAAGCACAAAGGGAAAGCAAAGAGGCATTGGAAATTGAAAGGAATTCAAGGAAACCTCCACCATACAAACACATTAAAGTGAGTTGGCATCTTTCCTTTCCTGTTTTTGTTCTGTGCATTGGTCAGCTGCTTATTTACACCAGTATTTGCAGCAGTTCAAGCTTAAGGAAATTCAAATCACTTTGCTGTTCTTTTCGAGAATCTTTTGCTCTCTCTTATAACGCCATAGAAGGTTATTTTAGCAGAGCGTTTGTGAAGGAGATTTAACGGTTGAAGAGCAGTGTTACCTGAGCTAGGACTTGGCTGGTTGCTCCCGTTGCGTGTCAGATACACGCCGGCTCTTACGACTTAGTAAGTTGTGTGAACACTGAACTCAATATTGGTCGGAAACTCAACTGCTGGTGCTGCTGCAGCTGCCGAGTCCGCCCCTGCCGGCAGTTTTGGACGTGCAGGGCGTGGGGTTGTCTCTTTCATGTCTGTGGTTGCAGCTGGAAGAAATCCCAGTGAGGTACTTGATAATGTGATCGTTATTTTCCTGCCTTATCATGCCGGTTGGTGATTGACCCTCGACAGAGCCGTTGTGTTGGTATTCCTCGTGCGTCGCCATCTTCATTTATCCCTTATGCTTTGTCCCGCAGTCCAACAAGGTGATCGGGAAGGTTCAGATCCAGGTGGCGGACCTGTCGGAGATCCCCCGCTGTAACTGCAAACCCTCGGACGAGAACCCCTGCGGGCTGGAGTCCGAGTGTCTCAACAGGATGCTGCAGTACGAGTGTCACCCGCAGGTGTGCCCGGCCGGGGAGCGCTGCCAGAACCAGTGCTTCACCAAGCGGCTCTACCCCGACGCCGAGATCATCAAAACCGAGCGGCGCGGCTGGGGCCTGCGCACCAAGAGGAGCATTAAGAAGGTAGATACTGCACCAGGCAAGGGTGGTGGTGGCCGTCGCTGTGGGTTTGTGTGAAGGTACATACTGCACAGGACAAGTGTGGTGGTGGCCATCGCTGTGGCTTTGTGTGAAGGTAGATACTGCACGGACAAGGGTTCTGGTGGCCATCACTGTGGGTTTATTTGAAGGTAGATACTGCACGGACAAGGGTTCTGGTGGCCATCGCTGTGGGTTTGTGTGAAAATGCTGCAACTCTGTACTTCAAGCAAACACATACGGAAATCTCAGCACTAGCAAGTGAATGCTTTGTGCTGAGAAGCTGGAAGTTGTGCGGGGGAAGCAGCGAGCGTGGGGGCAGCTGAGCTGTTTCACAGGAGCCTCTTAACCCAGACACTGGCAGCGGAAAGGCGGGTTGAGGGGCTGTGGACGTGCGAGCTCGGAAGGGAAGGAGCGCACGTGCGTTCCCCACGGCCTGGGAGTGACGCGTCCCAATGGCGGGTTCTGCTCCTAAACGGGGCCATTAAAAACAACAGCATCTTGGAGCGCTGGCAGAATAGACCCCGGTGCTCTTTGTGATGGTCAGAGTGTGTTCTTACAGGGAGCGCTTGTTCCGCGCTGCTTCCTTTAGCATCGTAAGAAGCCACAAACATGGATCTCTTACTTTTGTTCTCCTTTGCTTTTCAGGGTGAATTTGTGAACGAATACGTTGGTGAGCTCATTGACGAAGAGGAGTGCAGGCTGCGGATCAAACGCGCGCATGAGAACAGCGTAACCAATTTTTATATGTTAACTGTAACAAAGGTAAGTACAATGTATTTTATATAGTCAGACATTGTTTCATAAAACTAACTCTGCAGGGAAAACGCAACCACTTTTGACTGACTTAGAATAAGTGTGCTTTTTGCTGCCTTAACCCTTAGTCCTCACTTGTTGACAGGAGACCTTCTTTGTTTGTAAGCACTAAATGTGTCTTTTGTCTTTTCATTGAAAGGACCGGATAATAGATGCTGGCCCCAAGGGGAATTACTCTCGCTTTATGAACCATAGTTGTAATCCAAACTGTGAAACACAGAAATGGACAGTGAATGGTGACATTCGAGTTGGACTGTTCGCTCTTTGTGACATTCCTGCAGGTAAAAACACGTGTATACTTTGCTCTAGAAAGGGCTGAGTTCCTAACCTGGCCGGGTTCTTTCATGCTGATGAAATGTTGTTGTCACAGGCCTTTCTTTGCTCAGTGTCTGTGTTGCTGAGTTGTTTTTCTTCGAATGTTAGGAATGGAGTTAACGTTCAATTATAACCTGGATTGCCTGGGCAATGGCAGGACCGAGTGTCACTGCGGAGCAGAGAACTGCAGCGGCTTCCTGGGAGTGCGTCCCAAGGTACGCGGGTGAAATCGGAGGCGAGAGCGGGGCAGGGGGCTCTGCTTTATGTAACTTCATTTAACAGTCTGTGGAGCACTTTCCACCCTCGAAAGGCTCTCAAGATTGTGCAGTATGAACTGTAGTGCTGTCGTGTCTAGGGTGAAGTTAATTCAAATTTATGCAATGGCCATTTCTAGCTTTTACAGCTTACAAGCTTTTTGGAGTGGGTTTAATTTAAGCCTAGTTCATGCAAATAATAACCCGAAGTCGATTAAATTAATTTTCATGCTGGGGTTTATAAAGTGACTGCGTGCTGTGATCTTTGTCATTGCCAGTCAGCATTTGCAACTGCAAACGAAGAGAAGATGAAGAATGCGAAATTAAAGCAGAAGAAACGGAAAATCAAAGCGGAACAGAAGCAGATGCACGAGGACAACTGTTTCCAGTGCGGAGACGGGGGAGAACTGGTCATGTGCGACAAGAAGGACTGTCCCAAAGCGTACCACCTCCTATGCCTTAACCTGACTCAACCACCTTTTGGTAAGAGCGATCGCGTGGCGTCCTGCTCGCTTTCCTTCCTCGCGGAAGCCTTTGAGCTGAGCCGCGGTGTTTATCCACAGTCAGTGCAGCATGTCTGCTGTATCATACCGCCTGTTCTTAGGAACACTGCCACCGGCTGTATTTCTAAGTGAGAACCCATGGCCAGAGAGGCGCTGGAGTCATGTTTAATGTTCTTGTTGTGTCTCTTTCTCTGACCAAATGTCCTCCTCTTTGTTTGAAAGACAAGCTTATGTCTGAGCTTCCTTTGCGTTCACCTGAACGCGGTGCGGCACGAGGGCCCGCGCTGTCTGCGAAACGCGCTAACTCGAGCTCCCGTGTCTCTTCCCCCTGCCCACAGGAAAGTGGGAATGTCCGTGGCACCAGTGCTCCGTGTGCGGCGGCCCCGCGGCCGCGCTCTGCGACTTCTGCCCCCGCTCCTTCTGCAGGGAGCACGAGAAGGGGGCGCTGGCGGCCTCGGCGCTGGACGGCCGGCCCTGCTGCTCCGCGCACGACCCCCAGGCGCCCGTGGCACCCGAGTTCTGGAGCAAGATCAAGTGCAAATTGGAAGCACAGAACCCTGCGGAGGAGGCGAAGGAGTGAGTTTGGTCACGGACGGACAAGGGAGGGGAGAAACGAGGCAAACGGGCGATGGACTCGAAGAGACTGCTACGCCACATTCAGTCCTTGTCATCGGAGCCGTCGTGTGTGAACTGGGAACGGGACCATTTAATCTTAGCAAGCAGAAACAGGCAGCGTGTTTGGTTTGCATTGTTTGGTCTTTCTTTTACCCTTGAATGTGCTACAGCAGCTCTTACTGTTGGATACCAGAAACGTCTTGGCCTTCAAAGCAAACGTAGACCTTTCGACAGTGAAAAGAAGATTCTGTTTAAAATAATGCTCTTTGAGTGTAGAAAGCGAAGCATAGCAACATATTTATTTATTTAATTTTTAAAGGGTGTTGAAGATCTGGTTTTGATCAGTCAACGTGTCTTTAAAACAAAATAGCAAAGCCAACGTAACGTTTTTGTCTAGTTTACAAAAGAATAAACCTCCCCGCGCTGTGTAACACTGAGGTGCCACGAAGGCAGGTGTGACCCCAAAACGCCTCCATTCCAGTACTTGTTGTTAGAGGCGTTTTGGGAAGGTAGGTTACATGTCATGTCAACTTACCAATATTATTGTCGAGCTTTTCCTGTGAGAAATCAGGTGTGTAACTTTTTGAGAAGGCTCGTAAGACGGGATCTAGTGTTGGTTGAGGAGGGAGCTCGTGGGTGTTTGCGGAGCGGTGAGCGTTCAGGAGGAGCTTAGTTAGTCGCACAGTGGTCGTTCCGTTATGCCCCTCCCTTGGAGAACCCTCGCGGTCGGGAGAGCCACACGCGGGCGGCGCCAGCCCTGCCTGCCGGAGCCCGGCCCAGCCGCGGGGCGCTCAGCACCGCACCTCTGCGCCGGTTTCGAGGCGTTACATTGGTGCGGTTCTTTATTGCCGCCTTCGGGCTCCCGTCGGCTTCAAAGAACATTGGAGCGCATAAGGGTTCTGACCGCGTGCGTGTTTATTTTGATCGGGTGTTTAGGCTTTTTTGCTGAGACCTCCTGACTTTGATCCTCAGCGTTGGTGGAGACGAACCTCAGCGCTCATCAGTGAACAGGGTATTTTCTGTCTGGGTGACGGGCCGCGTCCCCGCCGCAGCCGCGCGAGGCAGCGCTGTCTGACCCGCTCCGGGTCGGCGCAGGGCCGGGCGCCGTCGCTCGGGCTTCGGCCGTGACTGGGGTGGCTCCTGCACCGGGTTTTCCTCTGCAAACCTCCTCTGTTCTTTGCCGAGGAGCCTGGGGCGCTGGTTTCCTGGGCTGGTGTGAGTCTGTGGCAAATCTCCCGTCGCCCAGCCCGGCGCAGCGCTGCGCACCCGCCGTGCTCGCAGCGCCCTTCACTGCGATCCCACCTCAGCTAGCTTTTCGCTGATGGCTGTTGGAAATAATCCTGAACGAAAGGAATTCACGTCGAGGGTTGCTGTGATCTGGCTACAATAAGCCTCTGAATTAAGAATTAAGAACCGCGTCCCTGGAGAACGGCCTCCATCAGCCTGCAGGAACACGGCGGCTTCTCGGTTCAAGAAAACAGGCTGGAGAGGCGCGTGTGGGATTCTGGAGCAGGTGTGGCCTGGGGCCGCTGTCCTGCTGCTCCTCACATCGCGCACGGGGAGTTTGTGCAGTTGTGAAGCTCCAACATACACTACAGTGTCCCGCAGCGGCTCGCGTCGCGGGCGCCTCCGCGGGCGCCCGGGATCGGTCTCAGCACTTCATCCCCCGGTCCGTACCGCAGCCGGCGGCCGAAACACTACTCTTGCTTCAAAGCAGTGCTATATTTTGGTATTTTTTACAAAAGAAATTTACAAATAGGATTTTATTTTTCTTAACACTTTGTGTGATAAATGTCTCTTTTTAAGATCTTACTGGGGGTCTTCACCCTTTTCCGAAATTCCAAACGCAGCTCTTCCTGCAGCGTCTGCGAGGCCCGGTGCGTTTACTTTCTATTATTTATTAGGCTTGACCGCGTTGGGATGGTTCAGAGCGTTGTGAACGCTGCAAACGGGCGACCGTGGGAGCGCGCGCACCCGTGGCCCCGGCTCCAGCCGCGGGGACTCGCTGCCGGCTGGACGTGGTTTGGCAGCGCCGGGACGCCCCCTGACCCGCCATCACCAAACGAGACGTCGCAGGACGCGGGAACATTCGCAGGAGGCTAAAAGCTCGTGAACCGCCGTGACGCGGGGCTGCCGCTCCGCTGCCGCGCCGCTTGCTGTCCTTGTTTGCAAACTCTTCCACGTGCTCCCCTTTTTCCACCAAAATCGGTCACCGACAGCCAACAGCTGCGCCCGGACCTGAAGGGGAAACAGGAGATTGGTTTTTCAGTTTGTACGAGTTCTGAACTAAAGCCTGAGCTGCATTTCACGCTATGGGGGAGAAGGTGAATCTTTCAAAACCTTAACGCGCTGAGAGAAGAAAATTCCCGTTTCAAAGTATCTTGGTAACTGTAGAGGTTTGTTACATACGCAAAATGTTAGAGTACACGTTTTAACCGCGTTTTCGCAAATTGAATAGAACAACAATGCGATTCCTTGCAAGGAAATGGAATGGGAAAGACACAATTACTAGATGTAATTAACAGTGAGCATAAAATCTGTATATATTGAAACTTGACAGAAATGGGGGGATGTCCCGCACTGGTACGAAGTTGTCACTTTACCATGGAAACCTCTGCCTCGTTGAATTCAGGGTTTAACGTACTTGAAGCTCTGCCGTTCCTTATTCAGCTGCTTTTATTTATACACGACTTTTTTGTGCGCTGCATCGGAAACGTCTTCGGCTCCCCCGGAGCCACTTTCTGCTCCCGCTGGGCGGCGAATCCGCGGCAAACGGGAGTTTCCAAAGGTGCCGTCGCATGCGGTGGCGCGAGAGTGGCAGCGGGGTGATGCTGTCCCCCTGCTGTCCCCTTGCTGTCCCCTCCTCGTCCCCCTGCTGTCCCCTCTCCGGCAGCTTTCCCCTTCCATTTACCTTTGTGTAGCAGAAACATTTGCACTTAGGATACACTCCTATGCTTTGGATGTGTTCACAATGTCGTTCTGAGGAGAAAAAGAGGGAGAAAGGATAAAAAAAGGCGTTTAGCGATGATGGTGTTTCCCGAGCTCAGGGGGTTGTTACCCCGCGCGGGGCTGGAGAGGGGGAGCTCCGCTCCAACCCTGCTTTGCGTAGTGACCGCTGTAATTAATGTGAACTCGGAAAGGGACCGCGCGCGTGACTTTGCCAAAGCCATTCTCTGCTCCGTTGCCCGCCCGGTCCCCTCGGGGCGGTTCTTGCTCTGGGTTGGTGACAGACCCGGTGACAAACCCGCGATTCCTGCTCCCCGGCTGGGCCGCGGCTGTTGCGGTGTCACTGTCGTGATGTGGTGACACCGGCTGTCCCGACGCGGTGTCACTGTCGTGATGTGGTGACACCAGCTGTCCCGATGCGCTGTCGCTGTCCTGACACCGGCTGTCCCGACGGGATCCTCCTCCCCAAGGGGTCCGTGTGTCCCCAGCCCGGCCCCCGCGTCACCCGCGTGTCCCCGCGCTCCGAGGGTGACCCGTGTGGAGTCGGTATCTCCGTGGGCTTTGTTTCTCCATAACACCCTTTGCAGATCCCGTGAGCCGTAATTTGCCCGGAGCCGCTGGAGCCGCGGCACCGGTGCTCTGCCGTCGCCGTGGGGGGTTTCGGGAGGCCGCTCGCGGCTCTCGGCACCGAGCCCGTCGTGTTCCGTTCGGGGCCGTTCCGCTGGGGCATTACTGTATTAACGACTTGATGTTGCCGCATAGACTTTGAGATATACGATATTGGGGGGTTTTGTTGTTCGGCCTATGTTCTCTTGCCTAGTGTGACGCCTGTAAAGCTTGGTTACCTGTACATAGTTAGCTTACGTCGACTAGTTAGTGTATCTAGGACTGCCTGTAATATTTTAGCTTCTTACTGAATGTCCGTGATGGTAGAAACATATAATTTTTGTACATTCTATTTACTGAGATGTTGCCTTTTTTTTTTAATTATTATTATTATTTTACAAACACTTTGGAAATTCCGATGTGGTGGGTTTTTGTTGTTTGGTTGTTTTTCTTCATTTGAACAAGTTTTTAAATGACATTCCCCACTCGTTTTTTTTAATTTTTATTTTATTTTATTTTATTTTTTGCTTGAGGTTGACTTCAATAAATCGTTATTGAATGTTACCGAATGGAGCCGGTGCTTTTTACCTTCACGGGGAAGGGGCGGGAGGGCCGCGCGCCGCCTCTGCCGGGGCGGGGGACACGGAGCCGGCCGGGGCGACAGCGTGACCGGGACGGCGACGATGAGCCGGGGGGTGACAGCGTGCCGGGGAGGGGGGGTGGCAGCGTGAGCGGGGGGGGGTGACAGCGTGCCGGTGGTGACAGTGTGAGCGGAGGGGGGTGACAGTGTGAGCAGGGGGCTGACAGCGTGCCGGGGCTGACAGCGTGAGCGAGGGGTGACAGCGTGCCGGGGGTGACAGCGTGCCGGGGGTGACAGTGTGAGCGAGGGGTGACAGCGTGCCGGGGCTGACAGCGTGAGCGGGGGGTGACAGCGTGCCGGGGGTGACAGCGTGCCGGGGGTGACAGTGTGAGCAGGGGGGTGACAGCGTGCCGGGGGTGACAGTGTGAGCAGGGGGGTGACAGCGTGCCGGCGGTGACAGTGTGAGCCAGCGGTGACAGCGTGCCGGGGGTGACAGCGACCATGCACCGTGCCGGCGGCTGCACGGCGGAGCTGGCGGCGGAGCTGGCGGTTCGGACCCTGCTCGTGGCTGCGCTGCTGTAAGTGACCCCCCCGAACCCCCAGAGACACCCCGGGGCCATCAGCCCTTTGTCCCCGTGTCCCCTCCCCATCGTCCCTTGCTGGGAGGGGACAGGGCTCCTGCTCTCACTCTCTGGTTTTTCTGTGCGGTCTGCTTGGAATCTGCAGTTTCTGTCTGTTCTTTGCACAGGGTGATGGAGGTTCTGCCCCCGTTCCAGCGGCTCTGGAGCTGGACAAGAGGACACTGAGGGGGGACTCATTCATGGGGATCAATATGGAAAGGGGCAGTGTCAGGAGGATGGAGCCAGGCTCTGCTGGTGACAACCAGGGACAGGACAAGGGGCAATGGGTGCAAACTGGAACACAAGAGGTTCCACTTAAATTTGAGAAGCAACTTGTTGGGGTGAGGGTGTCAGAGCCTGGCCCAGGCTGCCCAGGGGGTTGTGGAGTCTCCTTCTGTGCAGACATTCCAACCCGCCTGGACACCTTCCTGTGTAACCTCATCTGGGTGTTCCTGCTCCATGGGGGGATTGCACTGGATGGGCTTTCCAGGGCCCTTCAACCCCTGACACTCTGGGATCCTGTGGCGGGTTCTGGGGTTGTTGGAAGGTTCCAGGGGTGGTGGGGGTGGGGATTTTAGTGGTGTTTTGGAGGGTTTGGGGTTTTTTGGGGGGCGGTTAGAGCTGTACCTGCCTACGCCCTGCTGTCCATCCATGGCAGTTTTGCCATGTCCAATGCCACCAAAAAGGTTCAGCACCGCGCTGTGGCCAAGAACCAGCTGTCCTCATCGAGGCCATTACCCACCAGTCATCCCAGCACCCACGGGACCCCCGCACCCAAAATTCACATTTTTAAGGGTTTTTTTTGCCTCCTCACCCTCAGGATTGGGTACCACAGCACGACAGCTCAGCGGACAAGGTGAATTACTGGGACAAGCAGAATCATCCCATCCCCTGCCTGCAGTTCTACAGGAACCGCGGCCGGTGGGACACGGGGGACAAGGGCTGGAGGAAGAACACCCACCACACGGTACCGGGGATCCCGGGGATTTGGGGACATCCCTGGGATTTTGGGGTGGCAGAATTTCTGGGATTTTGGGGGAGAATCCCAGGAATTTGGGGGAGGGAGATTGCATGGATTTTGAGACAGAATACCTGGAATTTTGGGGAGGGAGATCTCGGGCATTTTGGGGGAGATCCCGGGCATTTTGGGGAAGGACATCCCAGGGATTTTGGGGAGGGGGGTCCCTGGATTTTTGAGGGATCCCAGGGATTTTGGGGAGATCCCCAGGATTCTGGGGGAGAATCCATGGGATCCTGAGGAGGGATCCCTGGGATTTTGGGGAAGGATCCTTGGGATCTTTGGGAGAGCGATCCCTAGGATTTGGGGAAGGGAGATCCTGGGGGGATAAACCCCCTTTAGGGGGAATTAAACTCCTTGGGAGTGATTAATCCCCTTGGAGGGGGAATGAATCCCTCTGGGGGGATTAGCCCCATTGGAAGGGGGAAATTAACCCAGATTTGGGAGGGATTAAGCCCCTTGGAGGGAGAATTAAGCCCTTTGTGGGGGGGTTAGTCATCCTCTTTGTGGGAAATTAAACTCCTTGAAGGGGGATTAATCCCCTTGGAGGGGGAATTTAGTTTATTTGAGGGGGGATTAAACCTCCTTTGGGGTGGATTAATTCCTTTGCAGGGGATTAACCGCCCTTTCGGGGGAATTAAGCCCCTTGAGGGGGTCATTAATCTCCTTGGAGAGGGGATTAAACCCCCCTTTTGGGGGGAGATTAAATTCCTTGAGGTAGTAATTAATCTTGGTGGGGGGATTTAAAAACTCTTGGGAAAGGAATTAGCACCCCTATGAGGGGGATTAGCACCCTGGGAGCGGGATTTAACTCTCTTTGGGGGAGGATTAACCCCTTTGGTGGGGGGAATTAACCCCTTTGGTGGGGGGAATTAACCTCCTCGAGGAGGGATTAACCTGCCTGTGCAGGGATTAAATCCTGGGGGGGGTTGAGGGGGGAGAGCAGTTGACCCACCTGAGGTGCATAAATCCCCTTGGAAGGGGGAAATAGCCCCCCAGAGGAGGAATTAACCCACCCTGCAGAGGGATCAAACCCCTACAGGGAGGAATTCGCCATCGGGAGAGGGGAATGAACCCCCTTGAGGGGGGTTAGCCAGCCCTTCCCAACACCCACTGGACTATTCTGGGGGCTGGGTGCCCCAAATCAGCCACTGTCAAGCCTGGAACACCAAGGGGGGTGTGGGGGGTGGTGCAGCACCACTCAAAATGAGGCAAAAACCTGAGGAATCCATAAATCACTGCTAAAAAAACCCAAATCCAGGTGGGGAGAGGAGGCAGCATGCAGCCATTTAATGCTCTGGGGGGGCTCCCTCTGTACCCCATAACCCCATTGGCCTCAGGCGGGAGGCGGTGCTGTCCCCATCCCCGGGCTGTCCCCGAAGTCCAAGCCCAGGACCTCGCAGCCCGGCAGCGCCTCCTCCAGCAGGATGTGCACCAGCCCGGGGCTGGGGACGCGCAGCCCTGTCAGGTCCAGCCGCCGCAGCACCCTGGGGGGAGAACGGAGATTGTGGGGGGGTGACACCTGGGGGGACATCCCCACCGTCCCCTGACCCCCACTGCCCCGTGTCCCACCCCGCACGCTCACCGGAGGTGGTGGAGGGTGGCCAGGCCCCGCTCGGTGACTCCGGGACACCACGCCACCGACAGCTCCTGCAAAGTGTCCCTGAAGACGTGGAGCCGCCCCAGCGCCCAGTCGTCCAGGTGGGGGCACCTGCTCAGGTCCAGGTGCTGCAGCCGGGTCAGCGGCACTGGGCGGGGGGAAAAAGGGGGTCAGGGGGGTCCCCAAGGGGTTTGGGGGGGGTCTCTAGGGGGTCTTGGGGCTCACCCAGGTTGTCCAAGCCATCGTAGGTGATGGGGGAGCCACTGAGGTCCAGGGCCACCACGGGGACCTGCTGGAAGCTCAGCAGCTCTGGGTGGTCACGGGGCCCCCCCCGCATCCAGTGCTGCTGCCCATCAAATCTGTGGGAAGGGTGCATCAGGGCGAGCCCCCAAATGCAGGGGGGCAGGGGGACACCCCCGAAGTGGGGCAGGGGCTCACCTGACCCCCCCGCCACAGGACAGGGTGAAGACAGCGGCTGCCACATCGTCCCCATGTGTGTCCCTGAGCGAACTGCAGTACCTGGGGAGGGTGGGGGCTGAACCAGCCCCCCTTCTTGCCACCCAAAAGAGGGGTCCTGGACCAGCCCCTCCTTGTGCGCTGCAAAATGTCCCCCTCCCCCACCCCACCCGTGTGGGGCCGGCTCCAGCCCCTCCCGTGCTCCCCACAAATCACGGGGGCCTGACCAGCCCCTCCGCTCCGCCCCACAACGGGGGGTCCAACCCCCCCGCCCCACGCACGCGTTCTTGCTCCGCAGCCGGTAGCGCCGCAGCCGCTCCCCCCACTGCGCCGCCGCCTCCGCCTCGTAGAACCAGCGGCCCAGGCTCTGCAGGAGCCCCCCCGCGGCCCCTCGGCTCTGCCCGGGGCGGGGCAGCGGGGCCGGGCCCCCCCGGCACCTCAGCACCTGCGGGGGGCGGGGCAGCCTCAGCTCCTGCCTCAGTCCCCCCCCGTCCCTGCGCCCCCAAACAGGCTCCGGGGCGGCCACTCGGGGGGCGTATCGCGATTTAATTAACGCGGGGGGGGGGGAAGGGACACGGGCGCCTGCTTGCGCCCCTGCCGGCCCCACTCGTGCCCCCACCCCCGCTGTGGGGGGCGAGCGGGGGGGCCGCCCGGCCCTGGCCCCGCTTTAGGATCCTGCGGGGGGGCACAGACCCCCCCCAAACTGCCCCCGTCACTGGGGGTCCCAGGAGGGGTCCCCAAGGCGACACCGCGCACCACCTACCGCTCTCAGCGCCGCCATGCTGGACGCATCACGTGACAACACCCGGCGCGTCCCGCCCCCGGTTCCCGCCCCCGGTTCCCGCCCCCGGTTCCCGCCCCCGGTTCCCGCCCCCGGTTCCCGCCCCCGGTTCCCGCCCCCGGTTCCCGCCCCCGGTTCCCGCCCCCGGTTCCCGCCCCCGCCCGCGGCTTCTCCCGCTCCGCAGTCCGAGCGCCTCTGGCACAACCTGGAAACAGAGGCGGGAGCTGGAAACACACACACGACCTGGAAACACGGGCACAGCCTGGAAACAAACACACAACCTGGAAACACGGGCACAACCTGGAAACACGGGCACAACCTGGAAACACGGGCACAACCGGGGAGCACAGGCACAACCTGGAAACACGGGCACAACCGGGGAGCACAGGCAGCAGGAGCCCGAGGCAGCTCCAGCTCGTCTCCTCTGCCGGTGTTCGGGTGCAACTCAAGACGTTTGAGAACATAGAGACACCTCACCTGAGGCCCACACGCTTTGGCTTCCCATGTTCCAAACTCCTGAGCTTAATGGGAAATGATTAAATATTTTTATATATACGTTTAAGATCTAGAGGTATTCTGGTGATCAGGAAAAAGAAGAATTACAAATTGGACAAGGATTCCTGCAAGTTGCCTTTGCAGAGAAAGCGCAAAGGCCAGTTAAGCCTGGATGAACTGCCCTTTGTCCTGAGAACCTCATGTCCGTCTGTCCAGCCCTCCAGGGCTGGTGACTCCAGCACTGCCCTGGGCAGCCTGTTCCAATGCCCCACAGCCCTTTGGGGAAGAAATTGTTCCCACATCCAACCTCAACCTCCCCTGGGCAACTTGAGGCCGTTTCCTCTGCTCCTGGCGCTTGTTCCTGGGGAAAAGTGACAAATCCATCGGATGTCACCAGCTGACTCCTCTACCAGCCTGCACAAAACTTTCTTTTCTGAGAAGCAGGGATGAAGGGGATCTATACCGTGACACTGATCTATACCATGACACTGATCTATACCATGACACTGATCTATACCACACTGTGCTGCCCTGCTTGCTAAGGCCTTTGGGTCACTGCATCTGGTATTGTCTGACTTAAGTCCCGACCTACCAACACCAGGAAAGGGCATTTTTAAGGATGCCAGAGCAATGAACAAGTCTGTGTACCATGGGACATTCCACTCTATGGCTTGAATATCAAATAAGGAGCATCAATTCCTATAAGATTTACTCCATTTGAAATATGGCATCTATAAATCTATATGATGCTGAAATGAGGCGTGAAGAAAGGAAAACTCATGACTACTGTAAAGCCCATGTAATAAAACTGCCCAGATTTAAGATCACAGATATATTCCAAATATCTCAACGTGACCATTGCGCTTGCAGGCTCTTGGTCTGCTCAGGGACTCCAACCATTCCATCATCTGCACGGCTTCTGAGACCATGGAATAGCCCTGGGGGATGAATATTTGGAAGCGAGTCGACATTGTGAGCTGGCGGCTCAGAAGGCCCCTGGTATCCTGGGCTGCAGCTTGGGCTGTGAGGTCACAGAGCCGCTCTGTGTCACACCCTGGTGTGTAGTGCTGTGCACGGACACCGCTCCGGCAGTGCTGGCAGCGGCAGCAGCGGCGGCGGCAGCATCTGCAGCGGCAGCAGCATTTGCAGCGGCAGCAGCGGAAGCGCCAGCATTTACAGCAGCGGCGGCAGTGGCCAAAGCAGCAGCAGCATTTGCAGCAGCAGCGGTCACAGCAGCAGCATCATTTGCTGTAGCAGCGGCAGTGGTCACAGCAGCAGCAGTTATTTGCAGCAGCTGCAGTGGCCACAGCAGCAGCAGTATTTGTGGCAGAGCTCGTGGCAGTGCCACAATGCAGGGGTGGGGGATCGCCTCACTCCTTATCCTCCTCCTCCTGGCTCTGCAAGCCCAGGAGGTCGGGGCTGCACCGTATGGAGAATGGGGATCTGGTAGGCGAGCAGGGGGGGTGGGCACCCAGCACAAAGATTTCCAGTAAGAAATCCCTGAGGATCCGTGTGTTTGTCCATCCAGCCCTTGAGGGGTGCTGCACATGGCCTGGAAACAGTATTTTGAGAGCTGCCAGGTGCCAGCAAGCAGGTCATCATGGACCCTCTGCAGCTTTGGAAACCTCCACCCACGTCTGGGTCCCACATCATTACCTGACCTCCCCTCCAGTCACCGCAGGTCACTGAGAAAGAAGCAGATGACAAGATCTAACGGAATGTGCTTGATTCCAGATGTGCCTGTAGCCGATGGCCTCGCAACTCCTCAGCCGGCTCTTGTCCGGGAGCATCACGGCAATCCCTCAGGTCTGTTCTTGAACGAGTGAGCATTTAGGGTTTAATATTCTGAAGGTGTCATTGAACTATTTCCTGGGAGTGTGTCTGTTGTGTGTGTCTGCAGACGCGGCTGGACGCGATGGAAACGCAGGGTACGGTCTGGCTCCCAGGGCCGACACTCGGGGCCGTCTCACGGGTAGGTTGCGGGTTTTTGCTTCCTTGGGGAGCTGCCAGCGCAACGCTGTTCAGTGACGACGGGATCAGTGTGTGATGGAAACTTCTCGGGGGTGTTCAGGTGCAGGTGTGAACTCCGGGAACACCGGGAAGGCTTTTCCAGCCTCGCGGCTCACTCGGCATCACGAGGGTGAGTGCTCAGCCTTGGGGGACTTCACGGGCTGAGCACTCCTGTTCAGTATTTTATTGCTCAGGAATTTAACTTTATACTGTCCGTTAAGGTCCTCAAAGAACAAAGCCGAAGGTATTAAGACGAAAACCTTCCCAGCGTAAATCAGTCCTCAACCAAGTCCTGGAGGAACTGGACAAAGTAGAGCATGGTGGGTAGTTATCACTCTATAGCAGACGACTTGGGAAGTGGAGGTTTAGATACACGTGCTCCTCTGAAGGGCGCTTTCCCGACTGAACTGACACCCCGAAATACTCTGTATTCTGAGAAATATTGCCTCCTGAAGATATTGGTTCTTGAAGAGGTTACTTCTCATTAAACTGACTCCATTTCTTTCTAAAGACCTGAGCCATGACACTGGGGAGACCGTGGCGATTCAGAAAAGAGGCGATCAGGTAGTGCCGATCTACGATGAAGAGACTTGGACAATGAAATCACCAGGCATGCCAGGTAATTGCTGTCCTTTGGTCATCCTGTGTCATGAACCAAAACCCCTGTGTCTGCAGGCTCTTCAGCAGCCAAACTCTTGCCTTGAGTGCCCCCCCAGGCACAAGGGAGGGGATCCCTCCTGTGCACTCAGGTCCAAAGGGATGCACTGAGAGATCGAGCACGGCTTCGGGGGAACCTGCCCCGAACTCCTGCATCCTCTGCTGAGGCTTTACCTTTCTCTGATTCTTGGCAGAGCTGCCCAACCCTGGGGAGGCCCGCCAGGCTGGAATCAACGGCCTCCTTGACAAGATTCCAGGTACAGAGCAGCCTTGCAGGGCCAGAAGTGGGAGACAAGGCCTGAAGGCTGGGGGCGTGCAAGCAGTGCCCGTGCTGGAGCAAAGGCAAAGGGGGGAGCGAGGTTCAGGTGTCTCCCCATGGGCCGGACTCTGTCCTCCTGGGGTGTGGGTCCCCCGGGGAGGGAGAGCTGGGGGTGGCATTGACCGACACAGGGACGGTTTCTGTCTGTCTCGCTCCAAGGGACAGTTGATCAAACTGCTGTAAGATCTCATGTGAGATCACCTGTAGTGTGCAGGAAACACTAAGGTACAGAATTGTTCATCCAGGTTGGAGCACCAAGAATAAGAACAACACTACTGACACCGCGACCTACAAGAACCACTGCTTGGAAGCCGTCGTGGGGGTCTTGGGCTCCATCCTGTTTGGGATAGTGCTGTTCTGTGCATGCTGGCTGTGCAAGAGGAGGGTACTAAAGTGAGTTGTTGAGCAAGGGGTGTTGCCAAACTCCTGTATCAGATGGCGGCCATTGCCCATCAAACATTTAGAGGCAGAGTATTCTGAAGTGCCCGGTTAGTCACTGGCCAAACTGCACTGAGGCTCCTGCTGAAGGATGGTTTAACTGGCTGCTGGCTCCTGGGTGCTCTGTAACAAAACCTGCTCTTGCTGTTCCAAGTGTCAGTTAAAAGTGGCTCTGCCTCGACAAGAGCTGACCCAGCAGCAGACGTAGGCAGAGCAAGGTCAAGAGGAAGAACGAGGGATGACAGTGCCATGGAAAGTGAGAAGCACAATAGTGACGTGTTCCTACCCGCAGAAATCACCCTGTTGGGTGCTGCTGTAAATCCCAGATGTTCACCTCAGCCAGGGTGTCCCTGCGGCTCCGACCGCAGCTCCCCCGTGCAGCCGGGTGCCCGCACCCCACAGGTCACCCAGTGCTGCCCCACAGCCTCGCACCCCCTGGCACTGCGGCCACAGCGCGGCCTCAGCAGCCTCTTCTCTCCGCAGGCGCCGCGAAGCCAAGGCCATGGCAGCGGGGAACGTGTAACAGCAATAAACACAGTTGAGCAGCACAATTGTCTGGGAACTCACCAGTTCTGCACCGAACTTCACGTCAGGGCAGGCAGGGAGGGGGATGCCGCGGTGCCAGCGGGCAGGGAGCTGGGCGGGGGACCCTCCGTCGGGCTGGGGGGACACAGCTTCCCTGGTGGGACCAGCCTGCGGAGCTGGGCCAGAAGATGGAGCTGCAGGGGCCTCCAGGAGGTGCCCCCATCTCCCTGGCCACGGTGCTTCCAACGCTTCACCCTCACGGACCGAGCGATGCACACACCGGCTCCCGCTTCCTCCCCGGCTGCAGCACCGAGTCGCTTCCCCCCGAGCTTCCTCCTGATGATGCTGAAAGGACCCCCCCCATGTCACCTCCATCCCCCTGGGGCCAGGACCAGCTGCTTAGGCTGCTCCACCATCACCACGCCTGGAACAGAGCGCAGAAATGCCACTGCTCACCTTGGGCTCCCAGACAGAAGGTGGCAGCACCCAAAGCCGTCGCTGGCCTCCCCCGCAGCTCTGCCGGCACCGGAGACCTGCGCTGCCTGGTCACAGAACCGTTCTGGTAGGAAAAGCCCCTCGAGCTCCTGGAGTCCACCCATAACCCACCCCGGCACTGCCCCGTGTCCTGAGAACCTCGTGTCCGTCTGTCCAGCCCTCCAGGGCTGGTGACTCCAGCACTGCCCTGGGCAGCCTGTTCCAATGCCCCACAGCCCTTTGGGGAAGAAATTGTTCCCACATCCAACCTCAACCTCCCCTGGGCAACTTGAGGCCGTTTCCTCTGCTCCTGGCGCTTGTTCCTGGGGAGCAGAGCCCGACCCCCCTGGCTCCAAGCTCCTTTCAGGCAGCTCAGAGATCAGAAGGTCTCCCCTCAGCTCCTGTTCTCCAGCTGAATCCCCAGGTCCCTCAGTCTCCATCACACTTGTGCTCCAGCCCCTCACCAGCTCCGTTCCCTTCTCTCCACTTGCTCCAGCACCTCAAGGGCTTTCATGAGGTGATCTCGCCACCCCTCTGGCCACCATTATATGTTTTGAGGCATTTCTAGTGCTCCTGGTCCCACTATTTTCTGTGCTGAAGTGACCCCGCCACCCTGGTGCTGCTATTTGGAGCCCTGAGCTGAGGGGCCCAAAACTGCTCCCGGGTTCCAGGTTTGGCCTCCCCAGGCCCCAGCACAGGGACGGTCGCTGCCCTGGGCCCTCTGGCCACAGTGTTGATTCCTCCGGCATTTCATCCACACCGGAGCTGGGCTCCCAGACCCTCCACACGGCGCCGCAGCTCTCGGTGCACCCCGCAGGGGTGGGGGGGCCAGACCCCACCTTATTGGGCCCACGGGGTACTGGAGCTCACCCCTGCCCAGGTGTCCCTCAAACTGGAAGCACTGGGATCACCCTAGAGCTGGGCACCCTTGAACTGGGAGCACCAACCACCCTACAGCAGAACTCCGCCAAACCAGGAGTCTTCACAGCGCTGGGGCTCCCCACGGGGATCTCTCCCCCATAACTGTGTTGCTTAAACCAGGAGTGCTGGGATCCTCTGCAAGCTGGATCCTCTTCCTGACTAGGACCTCTTGGATCCCAGTGCTCCCAGCAGGGTCACTGGTTGACACAGACCACAAGGCATCCTGAACTGGGGGGACACCACCCCCCCAATGTGTAGGGCAGGAGGTTGTTGCAGCCCTGCAGCTACAGGGGGAGCCCTGGCAGGGGGGGTTCCTTCCCAATTTGCAGCACTGAGAAGCCCAGGGATCAGTTCTGCACCAGAACCCACTGCCAGCACCTGTTCACTCTGGATCCTACTGAGAACCTTCTGTAACCACACTGCAGGGGATCCTCAAGCCACCCCAGCACCCACCTCCTTCCCTCTCCGCCAGCCCTACACACCAACCACCCCAGTGAGGCAGAGAGGAGGAGGCCAACTGTGGTTTAACTCGTTTTATTTAGACTCATAAAGGTAATTGAGGCCCGGCTGGACCATGCACATCGGGCTGAGACCCAGTAGAAACGCAGCAGTACGTCAGGAGCGGGGCAGGATGGGGGGAGCTGCAGCGGGGCACAGCGCCCGGGCTGCTGAGGAATGGTCGGCTGTTGAGAGGAGGGTTCACGAGAGCTGCCCGCAGTCGGTGATGGTGATCTTCTTGCTTGTTTTGCCGTCTTTGGAGCCACAGCGCTCCATGGCCTCCACCACGTTCATCCCCTCCTTGACGCGGCCAAAGACAACATGCTTGCCATCCAACCTGCAGGAGAAGCACCCATCACATCTGCCACCCGCCATCCCCACGTGTCACCTCGCTGCGGGGGGACCCTCCAGCTCGCCCTCCCCACGGGCCTCCGCTTACCACTCGGTCTTGGCAGTGCAGATGAAGAACTGGGAACCATTTGTGTTGGGGCCAGCGTTGGCCATGGACAGGATGCCAGGGCCTGTGTGCTTCAGGATGAAGTTCTCATCGGGGAACTTCTCCCCATAGATGGATTTGCCGCCGGTGCCGTTGTGGCGCGTGAAGTCGCCACCCTGCAAAAGCGGCGTTTCACGTCCCCGACTCGCCAGGCGGGCGCACGGACCCCACAGGCACAGCTGCCCTCCCACCCCAGGTCTGCCAGCGCCCAACGCCGAAACCCAGAAGCAGCACCAGACGTCACCCGCCCGCCTCCTCGCCGCAGCGGGAGCGCCACGCACCTGGCACATGAACCCAGGAATGATTCTGTGGAAGCAGGACCCCTTGTAGCCAAATCCCTTCTCACCGGTGCTCAGGGCACGGAAGTTTTCTGAAAAGAAAGAGGAAAACTGCTGCGTATGGCTCATTTTGGCCCGAGTTCAGGGGAGCACCCGCGTTCGGTGCGGCCACGATGCTGCCAGCGCTGCTTTACCAACCTGCTGTCTTGGGGACCTTGTCTGCGAACAGCTGCAAAGAGAGGAGACGCTGTTAGTCAGGTTGGGGGGAAGACCGACCACCCCCACCCCGGGGGCACCCCCAGCTCTTGGGGATCCCCCCCCCCGGCTGCTCAGCGCCCAGGGAACCCCTTGGGGAGCCGGATCCCGGCCGCGCCCGCAGCGCGCTCCCCACCTCCCGCTTTCATCTGGAGACATCTGGAAACTCTGAACTAACAGACATGGCATCCCAACGAGTTTAAATATGCTGCGCGTCTCAGCAGCGGCGCAGATGTGCATTCGTTCTGCTGCTTGGCAATACATCCAAACCAAAAAGCAGCCACCCTGTTTGCCTCCCGCCCCCCGCAGAGCGGCCGCCATCGGCACGGCCAGCGCGAACCCGGGCGCTGCCCGCAGCTGGAGCGCGGCCCCGGCCGTGCCGAGGATGCTTCACCCCCCGGGGCGGCCGCCTGGCGGGGCGCGAACGCGCTTCGCCTTCCGGCGACAATCCCCCGGGGATCGGGTTGCGGCCGCTCCCGCTCCCCGCCGGGAGCACAACGGGAGCATCCCCGGGAGGGGGACGCGGCTCGCCGCGCCGCTCCGAGCCGGGGACGGGCACAAAATGGCGGCGCGGGCGGCAGCCGCGGCCCCGATGCTGCGGCGGGGGAAGGTGCCGCGGCCAAACCCCCGGGGCGGAGCGGATCCCCCGCCGGCCAAAGGCGGCCCCGGCGGGAACGCCCGCAGGTGCGGAGGGCCGGGGCTCCCGCGGGCACGCCCCGCGCTGGCTCCGCAGCCGCATCCTCCGCCGCGCGGCCGCGCCGGCTCCTTTGTTCCCTCCCCGGGACCGGCGCCCCGCTGCCGCCCCCAGCCCCGCCGCCGCCCCCAGCCCCGCCGCCGCCCCCCAGGCGCGGGAGCCACGTGGAGGTGGCGCGGGCTCCCCGCCGCCCCCCCGGCCGCGCAGGCGCAGCCCCCCCGCCCCTCCCTCCGCAACGGCCCCCGCGGGGAAATGGCGGCACCGCGCCCCCTCCCCCACCTCGCCCCCACCCCACCTCGAAGGTGACGCGGCCCAGGGGCTCGCCGTTGGCGGCGATGTCGAAGAAGACGGTGGGGTTGGCCATGGCGGGCGCGGCGTGAGCGGGGGGGGAAGGCGGCGGCGGCGACGACTCCGTGCGGCGGGCGCGGCGCAGCAGAAGGCGCGGAGCTCCCCGCCGCCCTCTATATAGGGCCGGGGAAGGCCCGCCTCCCCCGCGGCACCGGCCAACCGCCGCCGGCCCTGTGGCGGAGTGGCGGGGCGAGCGGCCAATCGACGGCGACGCGTTTGAAAAGGGGGGGGGAAGGCGGGGGCGGGAAGGGCGCGGCGCGCGTGCGCGCTGTCTGCGGGTTTTGGGGGGAAGGGAGATGGCGGCGGGCAGCGCGGGCCCGGTGCGCACAGCTGGCCCAGGGGTGGCCCGGGGAGCGGGACGGGCCGCAGCGGCCTTTATGGGGGCGCTCGGGCAGCCCCGAGCCGCAGCTCCCGCCTGGGAGAGGCCCCAGGGCCCGCCCCCAGCCCTGGGCGAGGAGCCCCGGCCGCGCCGCCCGCCCTGCCGCGGTTAACGGGCGGTGGCGGCGGGCGCGGGGCAGCGCCGCCCGGGGGACACCCACCCACCCACCCACCCACCCACCCCGGGGGCGACAGAGGGCCCAGCGGAACACGCGGGGGTGGCACCTGCCCAGCAACACGCGTGAGCCCCGCCGAGACAAGATCCTTTAATAGCCAGAGACAGGGAACGGTACAGGGAGCTCCGCAGCCTGGGGGGCACGGGGGGGGAAACGGGGGGCTGACCCCCACACCCCCTGCTGGGCGCGTCTGTTACACGAGGAAGCAGCATCTGCACATTTATACAGGGGGCACAGGCCCCGCAGCGAAGCACTTACTTTTAAATTGGGGGGCGGGGGGGTCTCGGGGACACACACACCAACACACAGTAGTGTTTTTACACTATGTACAGCCTTGTGCTTCTGGGGGGGCTGAGCCCATCTGTCTGTCTGTCTGTCCCATCCAGGGAAAAGCCCGTGTTTGGGGTGCAGGGGTCCCAGCTCTGCAGGGTCAGGGTCGCGCTGGCGCTGCCCCCCCAGCCCCGCCGGGGGGGGGATGGCTCAGTTGTTCTCAAAGAGGGACAGGAGGTCGTCGTTGCTGCTGCTGGGGAGGTCGGGGGGGCCCAGGTAGGAGAGCAGCTCGTCGGGGTTCGTCAGCTCAGGCAGGAGCTGGGGACAGCGCCTGTAAACACCGGCCCCCCCGCTCCTCCCCCCCCCATGGCGGCCGGGGGTCCCCCAGCAGGGCCCGCAGCCCCCTCCCCACGCGGTACTCACGTCCAGGGCCGGCTCCGGCCCATCGCTGGGCGCGGGGGGGAAGGCGAGGTCGGTGGCGTGTGCCGGGCCGGGGGGGCCCAGGGGGGGCCGTGCCGGGGCGCTGCGGTGGTGCAGGGGCTGTGCCGGCTGGCTGCCCAGCGCCGGGGGGTGCAGCCCGGGTTGCACCGGGGGGTGGGACGGCTCTATCCGCCCCGGCGGGGGCAGCTGGGGGGGCGAGAGCAGTGGTGAGACCCTCCCCCAGGCGGAACGCCCTTGGAGAAAGGGGGCGGGGGGAGAGCGAGTCCCCCACCCGCAGCCCAGCTGACCTGTGCGGGGAGAGGGGGCACAGGCGGCTTCTCGGGGGCCAGGAGGCCGCCGGGGATGTCGGACTGGTAGGAGATGGGGGGGGGGCCTGGCGTGAAGTCGCTCAGCGTCGGTGTGCCGGGGGCACCGGGCGGGGGGAAGGGCTCGGGGAAGCCCCCGGGGCCCGGAAAGGTGGAACCTATGGGAGGAAAGGAGGCGATTTGGGGGGGTTGGAACACGACAGGGCCCGTCCCCCTCCCCATGGGTCCCTCCGGTACCCGGGGCGGCGTAGTCGGCAGCGGCGCCCGTGGGCGGTGGCGGCAGCGCCGGGAAGGGTGCGGAGCCGGGCCCCAGGGCCGCGATCATCTCCATGATGTTGGGCAGCACCATGTGCGTGGGGCTGAGCGTCCGGCACCGCTTCAGCGCCGGCCCCTCCGGGTCCTCCTTCACGTGGACGTCGGGTTTGACGGGGACGGGTTTCCAGCTGCAGGTCGGGTCGATGGTGATCTCCTCGTGCTCCGAGCTGCGGACGGCACAGGGCAGGGGGTCAAGTTGGGGGGTGGCTGCACAGCCCCTCGGGGGGGGCGCAGCGCTGGCCACAGACAGGCGGAGCAGGGACACTTACTTCTGGATGTGGATCAGGATGCCCAGCATGTACTGGTCCACCTCCAGTCCTTCCAGCAGCGCCGTCTTACTGCGGGCAGGGAGGGGCAGGGTGAGCGCAGGGAACCCCCCAGCAGGGAAACTGAGGCGCAGCCCCACTGGGCCCCCACTCACTTGCAGACCGGACAGCGCCACGTCCCCCTCTCGCAGTTGAGCTGCAGGTAGGACTCCAGGTCGAAGCACTGCGGGGAGAGCGGCGCCTGAGCCAGCTGGAGGGGCCACGGGGGTCACTCCCCAGCCTCCTGCCACCCCCCCCACCTGTATGTGGCGGCAGTCGTGGCCCCTGGCCGGGAGCTGGATCCTCCGGAAGGTGATGGGACATTTGAGGGACACTTTGATGGCCGTTTGCTCCACACCGTCCTCCCCGTTGGGCCCCGGGGTCCCTGGGATGGTCCCGCTGCTGAAGTTGCGCTTGACTTGGGGGGGAGAAAGGGGACGTACCGAGAGTCAGAACTGGGGTGCAGGGATGGAGGGCACCGTGGTGGCATCTGGGCATGGTGCCCTGTCACCCCAACATGCTGGAGCCCCTGGACCAGTGTCCCCCTCAACCCATTGCTGGAGCCTCAGGACTGGGATGTCCCCCCCACCGTGCCGGAGCCCCTGGACCAGGGTGCCCCCCCCCCCCCAATCGTGCCGGAGCCCTTGGACCGGGGTGCCCTCCCCCACAATCGTGCCGGAGCCCCTGGACCGCGGTGTTCCCCCCACCATGCTGGAGCCCCTGGACTGGGGCATCCCCCCCACACTGTGCCACATCTCCCAGACTCGAGTGTCCTCCCCAGCCGTACTGGAGCCCCTGGACCAGGGTGTGTCCCCCCCAACCACACTGGAGCCCCCAGACCGGGGTGTCCCCCCTTCACTGTGCTGGAGCCCCTGGCCCGGGATGTCCAACCCCACGCAGGCTCTGGGGGCCGGCGGTGCCGCTCACTTTTGGTGATGCAGTGCTCGGCGGGGAGCAGGCGCTTCTTGATGAGCCCCTGCAGCACCGAGCGCACCGACGGCCGGTGCACCAGCTGCAGCACGAACAGGTGGGACTGCGGAGAAACGGGGAGGGGGGGCGCTGAGCCACGGCCCAAACCGCCACCACACCCCCTGGGGACCCCGCGGTGACTCACGCAGCAGCAGGCGGTGACGGTGATCTGGATGGTGTTCCTGCCGGGCTGGCACACGTGCTTCAGGTAGAGCGGCTTGTGGGAGGTCTTGTTGTCGCCGCGCTCGATGGTGAGCGGCGTGGCGTTGACGCTGACCTGCACGGACGCTGGCCAGTTGGTGTTCATCTGCCGGTCCTCGTGGTGATAGCACTTGAACTGCAGCTCCAGGTCAGGCCTGGGGAGTGGGCACGGGGGTGTCTGACAAGAGCCACCGCACCGGGTACCACCGCACCGGGTACAACCGCCCGGGTACCACCGCACCGGGTACCACCGCACTGTGCCCCACAGCGCTGCGCTGCACCGAGCTGCACACCATTATGCCATACAACGCTGCGGCAAACTGTGCCACGTCACACCACACAGTGCCGTGCTGTGCCAAGCTGTGCGGTGCAGCGCTGCACCGCGCCATGCCAACACACACCACGTAGCACTGCGCCACACTGCACCGTGCCACGTACCCCGCACGCAGCACCGCGCTGAGCCGAACCACGCCACGCACCGCCGCGCGCTGGAACGCGGCACCGCGCCACACAACACCGAGCGGCGACCGGGCACCGCGAGCAGCGCTGGGTGACAGCCGGGGGTTCCCCGCGGTGCTGGACCGCGCTCCGACCGCCCCCCCGCCAGCCCCACCTCATCATGAGGGTCTTGTAGACGGAGTCGCGCAGCTGGAAGACGTGGTTGCTGACGGCCAGGTTGTGCTGCAGGCGGAACGGCTCCAGCACCACCCCGTCCCGCACCGGGAACGTCAGCCGCAGCTCCTCGCCGGGGGCCGGCCCTGCGGGGGCAGCGTCAGAGGGACCCCCCGACCGCACCCGCCACCCCGCCCGGACAAGCCCCGCCCACCAAGACCCCACCCTGAAGGAAGCCCCGCCCACAGAGCCCTGCCCTGCCACCACACCCCAGTGTGCAAAACCCCTCCCACTCACAAGCTCCACCTCATGGCAGAAGCTCCTCCCACTCAGAGGCCCATCCAATGCGAGAAGCCCCTCCCGCCGACTGCCCCTCCCACTGTCAAAAAGGCCCCAGGAGGCCCCACCCTCCCCGTGGAAGCCCCACCCACCAGAACCACTGCCCTGCCTCAAGCCCCTCCCACTGAGGCCCCACCCTTCCCAAAAGCCCCTCCCACTACACACAGCCCCTCCCCCTTTCCAAGAAGCCCCTCCTACTGCCTCTATCTGCTTTCTCATTGGGCAGCGGCTTCAAGGTCCCCCTCCAACCCCCCCCCCAAACCCCTGGCAGTGGCCACGCCCCCTGTGCTGAAGCCCCGCCCTTTTCCTCCAACTCCTCCCCACAGCACCCTGCCCTTAAAGGGGCAACGGACATGGGAGGACATGGTGGGGCCCACCCCAGAGCCCGGGCAGGACATATCTGCGATGTGCCCCCCCAACAGCCCCCCACCCACCCCCACCTACCCGCGGGGGACGGGTGCAGAGAGGTGACACTGGGCTTCGTGTCTGGCAGGAAGGGCGACTTCACGTCCTGACCCGGGGACACATAGGACGGGATCCCGCTGCCCGGTGTCATGGGGGGTGTGGGGTTCCCGGCCAGCGGTGAGCTGGGGTACCCCGGCAGCGACCGGCCCGGCTGCGGAGGCACCGCGCACCCTCAGCGCCCGGCCAGGCCCGCCCCCCCACCCCACCTGCCGCCGGGACTCACCCCGTTAACGGCCGCCTGGCTATAGGCGCCGAAGCCGCCGCTCTGCCCATTGAACTGCTCGGCCGGCTGCGGGAGGAGGGACGTCCCCGCGGGTGGCACCGGGGACAGCAGCCACCCGGCACCCCCGCCCCGCGCCCACCGTCCCCCTCCTGTACCTTGTAATAGGGTCCGGCGTTGCCCGAGGTAGAGAGGTACTGGCCCATGCCCTGCTGCAGCCTGTGCCCGGGATAGGAGGGGGACGGAGCGGAGGACTGGGGGGCACTGAGTGGGTACTGGGCCCCCGCCGCAGCGTACTGCCCGCCCTGGAGATACAGCTGTGCCGGGTAGCCCTGCGGGGCCGGGGGGTCAGCGCTGGCGGCAGGGGCCGGTCCTGGCGCACCGCAGTACCGGCACGGACACTCACCTCGGTGGAATACGCCCGCTTGAGGCCCTGGCGGGGCAGCTGCTGGCTCGGGGCAGGGCCGGGGTAGCTGTGCTGGGGCAGCCGCTGCCCCCCGTACAGGGGCCCTGCGCCGGGCGCCCGCACGGGGCTCATGCCAACGGGGGAGACGCCGGAGGGAGCCATGACGCTCGCCATGCCGGCTGGGCTCATGGCGGGGCTGCGGGGGCCGGTGTGCGGCAGGAACTGGCTGCTGAAGGGCTGTCCGGCGCCCATCTGCGGTGGGAGGGAGGGGGCGGTCACAGCGGGGCAGGGGCGGCCACCAGCGCCCCGGCTCTACCGCGGCCGAGCTCTTACCGCGCCGTACTGGCTCAGCTCCTGGCTCTGCTTCTCCTGCAGCGCCGCCACCGTCGCCGTGGCCGTGGCCGTGGCGGTGGCAGCGGCAGCAGCGACGGCGGCGGCGGCGGCCGCCTGGGTGAAGTCGGCGGGGGGGCGGCCAGCGTGCGAGGGGAGCCCCATCCCACCGGGGCCGCCGGGGCTGCTGGCGTAGCTGGGGGACGGAGAGGCGGGTAAGGGGCGTGCGGTGGCCCCACGGCACGTGCCACAGCGGGGGGCGCAGGACCGGCCTTACCTGGCGGTGAAGCCCGGCGCGCCGGGGTAAGCGCCGCGGCCGTAGACACCTGGTTGCACGTAGCCCTTCCCAGGTGCCCCCTCGGTGAACGGCTGCTGCGGCAGGAACGGCGGCGAGTTCATCCCCGAGCCGGTACCAGCCATGCCGGGCAGCAGCGGGGTGCTGGAGCCGCTCCCCCCGGGGCCCATGGGGCTGCCAAAAACCTGGAGGGCGTGGGGAGGGGGGGACGGCAGCAGGTCAAGGGGGGCGCGGGGGGGTCTCCGGAGCGAGGGCCGGGGATGCTGCGGGTACCTGGCTCTGGGAGGTGTTGCTGACACCCCAGACGGTGGTTACCACGGAGAGGGATCCCGCCGGCTGATTGGTGCTCGGTTGCCAAGGAACAGCCTCGTATGCAAATGAACCATCACTAGAAAGAAAAACAAATTAATTAAGAGGAAGGACAGAAGGACACTCGGAGGCCGCGGGCCGGGGCGGCAGCGGGTCCCGGGGGTGCGGGGCCTCACCCGGAGGATTTCATGGGGTTCATGGAGCTCATCGGAGGCGGCCGGGCGCACGACGCGGCTTCCGAGGCGGCGGCGGGACAGCGGCACCGGGACAGCGGCACCGGGACAGCGGCACCGGGACAGCGGCACCGGCACCGGGGCTGCGGGAGATGAGGGACCGCGGGTGAGGGGGCGGCCGCCCCCAGACGGGACCAGCGACCCCGGCGGGGCCGAGCCCAGGGAGGAGGTGACCGGGGCCCGCACGGCCGCTCCGGCCTCCAGCAGCGGGACCGGGCGTCCTGCGGGCGCCTGGCACCGGGAACCGGCCCCGCCGGGGCTGGGGGGTCCGTGTGCCCCCGGGAACCCCCCACGTGGTTCCCCCCAAAATCCCCGTGGGCACAGACACCCCGCCCCGGCCCCGCCTCCAGGTGGGGGGAACCGCGGGGACTTTCTGGGCCCCCCCCGCACCGCCCCCCGCCCCCGGTCGGAGCCGCCGCTGGGTATTTCCAGCGCAGCGGGGCCCGCGGGGTCACCCGGCGCTTTCGGTTCTCCGCGGCGGGCGGCACGGCCGGGCGCTGACCCGCGGCGGGGCCGGGCCCGCGCGGCCCCGGGAGCCGCCACCGCCCGCCGGTGCTGCCGAACCGCGCTCCGCGCTGCGGGCCCGGCGGCACCGCAGGGCCGGCCCGGCTCCCCCGCCGCTGTCATGGCAACCGCCCCCGCCGCCCCCGCGCGGGGAGCGGCCCGCTCGAGGCTGCGCGCGGGGACCCGCCCGCCCCGCGCTCCCGGACTCACCGCTGCCGAGACGGCCCCAAAATGGCCCTGGCGGCGCCGGGCGCGCGCGGCTGCGCGGAAGCTGCGCGGGATTTTCAGCCCGCGCGCGGCCCCGGTTCCATGGCGGCGGGGGCGGGGCCACGCGGGGGGCGGGGCCACGCGGGGGCGGGGAAGCAGCGCGGAGCCGAACCGGGCCGGGCCCCCGACCCGAGCTCGCGCCGCCGCGCACAATGGGGCCGCGAGCTCATCGGTGCGCACGGCCCCGCCCCCCGCGCCAGGCGCGGGCAGTCGAGCACCGAGCGGGAGAGCGGCAGTGGGGCCGGGGGTTTGTCGTGACACGGGGGCGGGGGTGAGGGTGCGTGTGTGACCGCGCGTGTGACAGCTCGCGGGTGCGCGGGGGTGACCGGCGTGTGACAGCGTGACGGACGGCGCTGACAGCGGGGGCGGCACCCAGAGCCGCGTGTGACAGCGTGTGCGGGGACACAGACCCGCGTGTGCCCGTGACACGATGTGCAAACACCCGGCGTGGGGGGGGAGACCCGAGTGGCACCGGGGGGGGGGAACTCTATATTTGGAGGTCGCCCCCCCGTGCCCCAACCCAGGACTCCATGGGTGGACATGGTGCTGCCAAGTGTTTGTGGGGGTGAGTGGGGGTGACGGGGTCCCCCCGGAAGGGCAAACCCCCCGCAGGCGCTCTGGAAGCTGGGGAGGCTCCAGGTGGGGGGACCAGCACCCCCAGACAGAGGCAGCGGCCGCAGGGGCGACTGCGACACAAGCCTGGGCGGAACTGGGAGGGGGCTGGACCCGCCGGACACCCCCGGGGACCAGCTCCCCCCTGGGAGATGGGGGGACACCTCACGGTCCCTTTTCCCCCTGGGGGGGCTGCACCGACCCCGGCCCGGGCAGGACAAGGACTCAGGCACCAGCGCTGGGTTGTACAAGGTCTGTAGTTAAGGAGGGAGGGGGGATGAGCGTGGGACAGACAGACGGACGGACGGACAGGCAGGCGGGCACATGCTGCCGCCGCCGCGCTGGCGCTCAGGCCAGGTCCTTGAAGGCGTCGAGGTTGAAGGCCGTGTCCAGCAGCCGCTGCAGCTCCGTCAGGTGCGTCTTCTTGTTGCCAGTGGCGGGGGCGGCCGCCGGCTCCCGCCCCGCGTACCTGCCGGGAGAAGGGAGGGGTGAGGGTGGGTCTGCGCCCACACCCCCCGCAAAGCATCACAGCCGCTCCCCGCAGTCCCTACCAGACGGGCTTGGCGCGGTTGATGGTGGTGCGGAGCCGCGGTTTGACGTAATCGTAGTAGCCCTGGTTCTTGTGCTCCTCCTGGCACCACACCAGCTCGGCCGCCGGGTACTTCTCGGCTTCTCGCTGGAGGAGGTCGAAGGGGAACGGGGAGAGCTGCGGGGGACAAGGGACGGCGTCACGGCGGCGTCACGGGGGCTGTGGCAGCCCCGGCACGGGGGGACCCCGCTCACCTGCTCCACGCGGGTGATGGCCACGTCCGCCTCCATCTGCCGGGCCTTGCGCTCGCGCGTCAGGTCGTAGTAAACTTTACCGGTGCAGAACAGGACGCGCTTCACCCGCTCGGGGCTCTGCGCCGCGGGGCCGTCGTCGGGGATGACGCGGAGGAAGTGGGTGCCTGGCGAGCGAGGAGACGGCGCCGTCAGCGGCCGCTGTCCCGGGCACCCCAGCCCCACCAGAGCCCCCAGAGCCCCCACAGACCCACCAGTACCGGGTCTGGTTCCCAGTACAAAACCGCTGCTAGGTTGGTGCCAAACTAATGGTGGTTGAAGTTCAGTTTGATACTGGAATACATAACAGTTCTTATTTTGATTAAGAAAGACGTGTTTGAGCATAGTTATAACGATCTAAAATTCACAGACCAAAACTGCAATTACTTTCGCACCAACCAAATACACGTGACGTTCCAATTAGCGGTGTAGTTATAGAATTTTGATTCGTTTCCGAACTCAACCGGACCTAACCTGACCATGAGGCCTTCTAGCCAGTTCATTTTAGACTAATAATGGGTGAAATGTCTAGCACAGCTTAACTTTAATACAAACAATAAACAAGCTATCAGCAACTCATTTTTAATAGTAGAACAAACGCTACCCTGGAATTGAGACGTCAACCACTGAGAGCTGATTATCTAGCGATTAGTGCTGAATTTTGTGGATGTGCTTCACTTAAACTTTGCTCATTATCAGCTCATCTTAATCCAAAGCCACGGCTCCTCATTGAAGGCTGCCAGCTCCGCAAGACCCCACTCACTGAGCGTGCGTAGTAAGAAGAATGTTATAGGATTTGTATGAAAATATTGTATAGTAATGAGATTTTGGATCAATGATTGAGAATTTTGTATCGCTGGGATGCTGGTTTGATCCGGCATCCAGACTTGTACAACTCTGTAATAAAACTAATATAGAAACACAAAATTGTGGGTGGAAATCCCCTCGAGCTCATCGAGTTGCCCGTTCCCCCACCCCCGGCACTGCCCCATGTCCTGAGAACCTCATGTCCGTCTGTCCAGCCCTCCAGGGCTGGTGACTCCAGCACTGCCCTGGGCAGCCTGTTCCAATGCCCCACAGCCCTTTGGGGAAGAAATTGTTCCCCACATCCAACCTCAACCTCCCCTGGGCAACTTGAGGCCGTTTCCTCTTGGTCTTGTGTCCATGTGCAGGATTTCACTCACTTGCACGCACACCAGGTGAAGAACCCTGGTCTAGGGACAACACCCTGGCCATGGCATTGACAAACATGCCACCCCGGCGCCGGACGGGACAGCAGGACACGTGCCACGGCGGCACCAAGCTCCTGGCGCAGGTGCCGATGCAATCGGCCTCGCTTGGCCGCTCTCCCGCTGCCAGGAGGACTTTACCCCAAGTGATCAGCTCCTGCCCTTCACCCTTCATCCCAGAGAGCGGTGCTGGGGGGAGCACAACCCCCGCGCTGCTCGTACCTGGCAGCATGTCGTCGAAGCTGGAGCGGGCTTCAGGGTGGCGCAGCAGTGACTTCGGAGTGAAGATGATCAGCTGGAGTGGGGGAACAGGCAGAGCAAGGGGGTCAGTCTCACCAGAAACAGCCAACAAAGCACCCACCTGCTCCCTCCGCCCAAACACAAGAGATTTGTTCCGTGCTCTGCCAGGCTGGGCACCGCTTTCCAACAGCGCCAGCTTTCCCAGTCCAGGTTTTCCCCGGGGAAGGGGCTGAGGTGCTGCCAGGAGCTGCCTGTCCCACCGCCGGAGCTGAAGGGGAGCAGCTGGAGCGGGTTCTTTGCCAATAACCACCAGGCCCAACATCTCTGACCTCCCCAGAGAGTGCGAGGGGCGGCAGCCACGGCAGCACGTCCTGTACCGAGCCAGCCCAAGCATCACGAGGTCCTTGGCCCAGGCAGAGGCAAAATGCCCATGTTTGCTGCCAAGAACAAGCCCACCCCAAGTCCCTGTGTGTCCCCAGGCTCGGCAGGGACGCGGAGCCGTGCCACTGACCGGTTTGCGGAAGGGCAGGAGGATCTGGCGCCGCAGGACGTGGAAGAAGTTGGCTGGAGTGGAGCAGTTGACGACAATCCAGTTGCAGTCGTAGAGCTGGCGCACGTCAAAATCGTCCAGTTTCTGCCTCGGCCAGCACGGTCCAGGGGGATTTCGAAAAACACAAGATGCTTCTTGGCCTCGCAGCTCCAGCAGCGGGGAGGAAAGCAGCACCCAGAGCCCTTCCCTCTCCCTTCTCTCCCCCCGACAGAGCACCCAGAGTCCCACAGAGACCCAGGAGAGGCTGCAGGTGTGTGCCCCACCCTGGGGTGGCCACAGGGAGAACCGGGCTGAGTTCAGTGCACCCGTGACTGAGGCTGGACATGAGGAAGAGATTTGTGCCCCTGAGGGTGCTGAGAGCCTGGCCCAGGTGCCCAGAGAGGTGGTGGATGAACCATCCCTGGAGACATCCCAGGCCAGGCTGGACGGGGCTCTGAGCACCCTGAGCTGGTGAAGATGTCCCTGCTCATGGCAGGGGGGCACTGGCGGGGCTGGGAAGGGCCCTTCAACCCAAATTATTCTGTGATTCTGTGGTTCACTCACAGGGAAGACATCAGGATCGTCGTTGCACATCTGCAGGAATCGCTCCGGGCGCGCAGAGGAGTGCTCGGGACCCTGCGGGGACCAAGGAGGGAGGGCGCTGAGCGGGGGACAAGGCTACTGGCCACCGCTGAGCCTGGCTTTGCTTCTGGTGTAGGTGACATGCACGCCGGGGTGCCCGCGGTCCGGAGGGCTCCTTACCATGCCCTCCATGCCGTGGGGAAGCAGCAGGACGATGCCGTTCTGCCTGACCCACTTGGCCTGGCCAGGGCAGATGAATTGGTCGATGATGCACTGAGCGGTGTTGTGGAAATCCCCGAACTGAGCTTCCCAAAGAACCAGGGCGTTGGGGCTTGCCATGGCAAAACCCAGCTCAAACCCTGAGGGATTGGGAGAGAAACGAGGGGGGTTAATCTCCAGAGAGGGCTCACACAGCCAGGACGGCAGGCGCAGAGCTCTCGCTCACCGAGGACACCGTACTCCGACAGCGAGCTGTTGCAGACGGTGTAAGGAGCCTGGTTGGGCCAGAGATGGTTCATGGGGATGCAGGTCCTCTTGTCCACGTTCTGGTCATGCAGGACATGGTGGCGATGGCTGGAAGAGATGAAGGCGTTAACTCCATCACCAGCCATCTGGGAAGGCCGGAATCAACCTTTACAGCCACAAAAAGCCCAGCTTTACCTGAACATCCCTCCTTTACGGCCACCAAAAGCACGGCTTTACCTTAATGTCCATTTTACAGCCACCAAAAGCTCAGTTCTACCTAAATGCCTCACCTTTACAGCCACGAAAAGCATGGCTTTACCTGGACATCCTCCGTTTACGGGCGCCAAAACTCAAGTGTAGCTGAATGTCCCTTTATAGCCACCAAAAGCTCGGCTTTACCTCAACATCCCCCTTTCACAGCCACCAAAAGCCCGACTTTACCTGAACGTCCCCCTCTCGACATCCTGGCCGCTCAGGCGGATGTGGATGCCCTCCTTGAGCAAGGAGCCGAACGCCATGTACTCTGCCAGGGCCCAGTCCACCGTGCGGTTCTTCACCATCTCCCCGCGGGTTTTCAGAATACGGCTCAAACCTGTCAGGACAGAAGCGGGTTTGTAGCCAGCACGGGAGCTCCAGCAACGCCGTGTTTGTTCTACAACCTGCCCACAGAGTGACAGACCACAAATGCCTGGGGCAGAATAGATCCAGCTCTGCTGGAGGGATGAATCACAGTTATAGAATAGTTTGGATTGACAGGCCCTTCCCAGCTGCCCCGGTGCCCCCCCTGCCATGACAGGGACATCTGCACCAGCTCAGGGTGCTCAGAGCCCCGTCCAGCCTGGCCTGGGATGTCTCCAGGGATGGTTCATCCACCACCTCTCTGGCCAACCTGGGCCAGGCTCTCACCACCCTCAGGGACAATGATTTCTTATATCCAGCCTGAATCTCTCTCCTTTAGTTTAAAACCACCACCCCTTGTCCTATTGCAACAAGCCCCTCTCCCTGTCTTTCTTATCAGCTCCTTTTAAGTACAGAAAGGCTGCAATAAGGTCTTCCTGGAGCTTCCTTTCCGCAGCTGAACACCCCAACTCTCTCAGCCTGTCCCACAGCAGAGCTGTTGCAGCTCTGGATCATTCCTGGGGCTCCCCCGGCCCCTCTCCAGCAGGTCCAGGTCTGTCCTGGGCTGAGGACCCAGAGCTGGATCCAGAGCTCCAGGGGAGTCTCAGGAGAGTGGACTAGAGGGGGGTAGTCCCCTGGCCACCCATATCCAAGCTCTGTCATAGGTCCCTTCCTTCCAGACCACGTTCCAAACCAACCCCACATCTTCTGCGGAACAAACGTCTCGTCTGGCACAGCTTCTAAAGCTCCTACCTCCATGGATAGTGAAATCCTCCACCGGCACCGAGCTGGCCACTTGCCCAATGTGCGTCAAATCCTCTTCATTCAGACCGGTGGAAGGGCAGGTCATGCTCCGAGGTTGGCCGTCCAGAGTGAAGAAACCTGCAGGAGGAGGAGCAGTCCAGCACGTTGGGGGAGCAGAGAGCATCACCCCAGCTCCTCACCGGGCTGATTTACTAGAAAATAGCTGCCATGGCTCTCAAGAAGCCCAGTTCTTTGTTAGTCACCTCCAAAATGTTCCTAGTGACTTACCAGGCCAGGGGGAGTCCAGCCAATGCTTGATGTGCAAGATTTTTTCATCCTTGGATCTTGCATGGGCCTCCTCACAGATCTTATCATATTTGGCAATTTCCTCCTGAAAGGCAGAACGTTCTTAGCAAGAGGTCTCCAGTCGAGGGTGCCGAGCCTGGGGACCTCGACGTGAGCTTGCAAGGGTCACAGCTGGCCCCACAGCTCAGCCTGGGGGTCCCTGTCCCCCAGAGGACATCTCTGCTGCCATCCGAACCGACAACTCGTATTCAAGCCCATCTGGCCTGTGCCGCACTGATCACAGAACGATCCTTGAACTCAATGTTCCTGCGCTGCTCAGCGCTGGCACAGCCCAAGGATGAGTCGCTGCCAGGGCTGCAGCGCTCGCCCAGCCCCAGCACAGCTCTGCCACCTCCAGGTGACAAGCACAGGCCCCGTCACATCCTTCACACCCAGATCTGAACCAAACAAGTAGTTTTCCCCGCAGTTTTCCTCCCAGTGGACTGTACCTCATACTCCAGCTGATTTACCACCCCCTGGGAAATCAGCAGCTCCGCATATTTTTGCAGCACCGGCTTCTGTTTCCGGATCTGTTTGTACATCAGGGGTTGTGTGAACATGGGTTCGTCCATCTCGTTGTGACCGTTGCGCCTGTAACAAACCTGCCAAGGAAGGGAAAAGCCTTTGAAAGCAGCTGCTTGCAACCTGCAGCTCCAAAAGCTGTCAGAGATAACGGGGTGTCTGTGCCAGAAGGGTCCAAACAACCCAGGAGGGACCCAAGCGTGTCCTCCTCGATGTGGGAGGCGAGGGAGGGCCCCATATGGAGACAGTGTCGCCTCTCTGAGTGCTACTGCAGCCTCGTTGACTTGATTTACACCACCCCCTCCCTCCTCTTGTGTCAAAAAAGAGGAGGAAGAAGGGGGAAGAAGGAAGGGGGAAGGGGGAAAGGGGAAAAAGGAAGAAGGAAGGGGGAAAAGGGAAGGGGGAAAAGGGAAGGGGGAAAAGGGAAGGGGGAAAAGGGAAGGGGGAAAAGGGAAGGGGGAAAAGGGAAGGGGGAAAAGGGAAGAAAGAAGGAGGAAGGGGAGAGAGGGGATGAAGGGGGGATGAAGCGGGGAGAAAAGAGGCCTCAGCTTTCAGAAAATACAACCCGAGAGGTATCACTGAGCATCCACATCAAAGCCACGGCTTTCAGATAAAGCCTCGTGCCACGTTTCTTACCAAATCCACCACCACATCCTTGTGGAAGGTGCTTCGCCACTCAGCTGCGACATTGCAGACGTAGACAACAGCCTCCGGGTCATCTGCGTTGACGTGGAAAATGGGGGCGTTGACGACACGGGCGACATCGGTGGGGTATGGGGAGGAACGGGCCATACGGGGGTCTGTCGTGAAGCCGATCTGTAGCGGGTGAGAGGGAACAGGACCAGCACAGGGGTAAGAATTTGGAAAGCGGCACATGTAGCTTTGAGGGTGCTGCGGCTGAGCTGGGGGTTCCCATCTTGTCCATCCCCTGCACCCTGGGCACTTGGGCTGGTCCCAGTGAGAACTGGTTTGTGTGGGGGCAGGACAGAGCAGCCCTATGTGACCTCAAATACTGTGTGTGGTGTTTGGCTTTGGGCCCCTCAGGCCAAAAAAGCCCTTGAGGTGCTGGAGCAAGTTGAGAGAAGGGAGCGGAGCTGGTGAGGGGCTGGAGCACAAGTGTGATGGAGCGGCTGAGGGACCTGGGGGTTCAGCTGGAGAACAGGAGCTGAGGGGAGACCTTCTGATCTCTGAACTGCCTGAAAGGAGCTTGGAGCCAGGGGGGTCGGGCTCTGCTCCCCAGGAACAAGCGCCAGGAGCAGAGGAAACGGCCTCAAGTTGCCCAGGGGAGGTTGAGGTTGGATGTGGGAACAATTTCTTCCCCAAAGGGCTGTGGGGCATTGGAACAGGCTGCCCAGGGCAGTGCTGGAGTCACCAGCCCTGGAGGGCTGGACAGACGGACATGAGGTTCTCAGGACATGAGGCAGTGCCGGGGGTGGGTTATGGGTGGACTCAATGAGCTTGAGGGGCTTTTCCAACCAAAGTGATTCTATGATCTTGCATGCTGAGCATCAGGTTGCACTGTCTCAGCACCAGGCTGGACTCAAAAGCTGCTGGGTATAAAATTCCTGCTGCTGACCCCACAGTTATGGCTCATACTGGGAATATTGGCTGGGAAACAGCTGCCACCCAGATCTGAGCCAGCAGAGACGCCCCAGGGACGCAGGAGATTTGCTCCTCACCTGGTTGTTCACCACGACGTGGACGGTGCCATGGGTGGTGTAGGAGGGCAGGTCGCTCAAGTGGAATGTCTCATACACGATGCCCTGGCCGGCGAACGCAGCGTCTCCGTGCAGGAGGATGGACATCACCTGGGAGAGGGGAAGCCACCACGATCAGCTGCGGGGACAGCAGCAGGGACAGCCAGCAGAACAGGGGCCACGTCTTATCCCCATGAGTCTTCAGCATCCCAGAAAGAACAAGGAGCAGCTTGTCAAGACATCTGATGCTTCCTCAGGGGCTGGGAGTGGAGCCCATGGCCACCAGGGAGAGGGATGTGGCCACCAGTTTTCCCCTGTGCAAGTGCCACGTGCTCGGGGAACCTCACTCAGGTAGCAGGATGGCACCCGGTGCACAGCGCTCGGGAGGCGAGTCCTGTTCCCAAAGCAAAGCCTTTTCCTAACTGGATGAAGATGAGAAAAATGCCCCTTTCCCTCGGGCTTTCACCCCAGAAGAGTTTTTAGGCAGCAGCCAGGCTGGGAGCTCTCACCAGCTCTGGTGACGTTATTTTGCCATCGTTCCCGGGGCTGGCTGAGGATGTCACCTGTCAGACAAGGACAGTTTCTCTATTTATATACAGCCCTTGGGATGGAGGAGGATGGGAAGCACTTTTCATCTCACCCTTCCACTTCTTGGTGTTGCAGACAGGCCTGCGATGAATCAGACAGCAAGTAAACCGCCCCCCCGGGTGTGGAGAGCTGCCTCCTGCTGCCGCTCCAGCCTTCCCAGACCCAGGAACGGTTCTCCCAGTCACATTGAGATCCTGCAGCAGGAGGCTCCTACTGCTGAGCCCTCCAGGCTGTGACGCTCGAGTTGGCTGCCAGAAATCCCTCTCGTTTGCCTGTTTTCCAACCAGGGGTTTGGGCAGCTGCCTGGGCACTGGGGAGGCCAAACCTTGAATCCTGGGGTCAGTTTTGGGCCCCTCACGCAAAGAAAGATCTTGAGAGGCTGGAGTGAGCTGAGAGAAGGGAACGGAGCTGGTGAGGGGCTGGAGCACAAGTGTGATGGAGCGGCTGAGGGACCTGGGGGTTCAGCTGGAGAACAGGAGCTGAGGGGAGACCTTCTGATCTCTGAACTGCCTGAAAGGAGCTTGGAGCCAGGGGGGTCGGGCTCTGCTCCCCAGGAACAAGCGCCAGGAGCAGAGGAAATGGCCTCAAGTTGCGCCAGGGGAGGTTGAGGTTGGATGTGGGGAACAATTTCTTCCCCAAAGGGCTGTGGGGCATTGGAACAGGCTGCCCAGGGCAGTGCTGGAGTCACCATCCCTGGAGGGTTGGACAGACGGACACGAGGTTCTCAGGACATGAGGCAGTGCCACGGGGGGAATAGGTGGACTCAGTCATCTCGAGAGGCTTTTCCAACCAAAATCATTCTCTGATTCAATGATGGGGGAGCAAAGTCAGGGTGACAGCAAGGGAAGCTGCACAGCAAAAAAAAACAGCTGAGTTTCCTCGTTTTTCCACCAAAACCTGTCCAGCCGAGGCCATTTCACTGTCTCAGCACCACTCACCTTCTTCCCCTCTGTGTCCCCGCAGTAAAACTGCTCCGCTTTAGTTTTGCCTTGAACAACAGGATCAGCCGCCTCCAAATGCGAAGGATTTGCCACCAAGGAAAGGGTGATGTTCCTGTCGGTGACGCGGTTAATCCGCCGGTGGTACATTCCCAGGTGGTACTTCACGTCACCAGAGCCCTGATGGAGAGAAGAGTCACCCCAGGAACGTGAGCAGCTTTGGGGGCACGGAAAGACACCTGAGGCAGGAGAGACGCTGACCCCCCCCAGGCTGCGCTGGGGACACCAGGGCACGTGTCACCCCTGGGACGGGCAGGGACAGCCCAGCCCTGGCACCAACACAAAGGCTTCAGTCGCATGGGTGCGTGTGCGATGTTGAAATCTTTACGGCACCGAGTGACAGAACAAGCGGTGGCACAATCCGGCTCGCTCTGCACCGCTACAGCCTGAGGGACCGCACAGGGACAGGTGACAGCAACCTGGCACAGGCAGAGGAGGGACTCACCTCATCAGCCGCCTCCAGCTTGGAGTCGAACTGGCAGAAGATCTGCTCCAGCTCTTTCCTGATCACGTTGGCGAGAACATTCAGCCGTCCCCTGCAAAACAACAAGATGGTTTGTTGGCAACCAGCAGCGCCAGCCTGACAGCGAGTGCTGACGGTGACCTGTCACCCCAGTGTCACGCAGAGGAGGTGGGACCAGTGGGGAGGGGGCTCTGCGGTGCCACCTGAGGAGGAGGCTACAGAGCCCTCAGCAAATCCTGCTCTGCGATTCCAGCTCTGCCACCCCTCCCCAGATGAATTTCTGAACCACGATGAGCAGGAGAGCAGCCTGAGCTCTCTGGCTGAGCTTCCCCATGAGCCGAGACCAGTGAGGGGACAGCAGAAACCAGAGTGTCCCCCAGTACCGAACCCAACAGTCCCCAAGAAGTGGGACAGGGTTACCTGTGGGGCATCCCCATGATCACGTAATCCACTCCCTTCTCACTCGACTTATCAATAATGGTCTTTAAGGCTGGGATTAACACTTCACAGCCCTCCAGACCAAAACGCTTCTCCGAAGACCATTTCCGATGGAGGAATTCCTCAAACCTGAAAGGCAAAGGGAGAGTGGGGTGAGTGTCAGGGCTTCAGCCGAGGGCAGAAACCAGAGGAGGGACGGGGATGGCATCAAGGGAGCCACAGCACGACAGGACACTGGAGCAGGTGTCACACAGCACCCTGACAGCCTTCCCAAGGCCACCGAGATGATCCGAGGCTGGAACAGCTCTGCTGTGGGACAGGCTGAGAGAGATGAGCTGTTCAACCTGGAGAAGAGAAACTCTGTGGAGTCCTTAGTGTGGCCTTTCTGTACTTAAAAGGGCTGATAAGAAAGATGGGGACAGACTTTTTAGCAGGGCCTGTTGAGACAGGACAAGTGGTGATGGTTTGAAACTAAAGGAGGGGAGATTTAGGCTGGATATAAGAAATTGTTGGCCCTGAGGGTGGTGAGAGCCTGGCCCAGGTGCCCAGAGAGGTGGCGGATGAACCATCCCTGGAGACATCCCAGGCCAGGCTGGACGGGGCTCTGAGCGACCTGAGCTGGTGAAGATGTCCCTGCTCATGGCAGGGGGGGCTTTGGGGGGGCTGGGATGGTCCCTTCAACACAAACTGTTCTGTGATTCTATGATTCCTGGTCACCCCAGGCTGCTCCTGCTGAGCCCGGCTGGCCGCTCCCCCACCTCACGACATTGTGCCACACTTAAATATTATTGTTAGACCTTATTCTTTCAAGATCATCCATGGGTCTGGGCTCTTCGCCAGCACCTCAGCCTGCCAGCTCACTGCCACCACTCTGCTGATTAAACCGAGCGAGACAGTTGACGTCAAGATGTGACTCAGGTGGTGACGGCATCGCCCCGGCTGGGACCAAACCTCCCCCCAGGAGCAAGGGAAGGCAAAGGGAAGGTGAGGACACCCCCGGGTACCTGGTGGAGCGGACCAGCCTGGCCAGCAGCGTGCGTTTCTCTTCGTTAGTGAACTGCATGATGCCCGGGGTCTCAAACTTCTGCCGGATCCACTGGCACTGCTCCAGGTCGTTGATGAACATGAACTCCACGCCGATGTGCTGGCAGTACGCCATCTGCGCCACGGACGAAAAAACACCTGTGAGATAGCAGCCAGGCCTCCAACACCCCCTCCTGCCCCCTCAGAGATGTACGGGACCACGGGGCCGGGGGCTCCTTCATTCCCGCTAACACCACATTTCAGAACCTAAAGAAACTCCTCTTCCATTTTTATGGTAGCTGCAATTAAGGGTTTTGTGAAAACAGCAGCTTATTTCTTAAATCCACGTTGAAATAGGCATTAGTATTTATCCTAAAAGCAAATAATAGGTTGGGGGAATAGCTCCCTAGGACCGAAAGACATAAAGTAGCAAATAAAGAAGTTGCGCCAGGGGAGGTTGAGGTTGGATGTGGGGAACAATTTCTTCCCCAAAGGGCTGTGGGGCATTGGAACAGGCTGCCCAGGGCAGTGCTGGAGTCACCAGCCCTGGAGGGCTGGACAGACGGACATGAGGTTCTCAGGACATGGGGCAGTGCCGGGGGTGGGTTATGGGTGGACTCGGTGATCTTGAGGGGCTTTTCCAACCAAAATCATTCTCTGATTTTATGGGCAAGTGCTGCCTGAACACGGGGGGACCCGTGAGCAGCCAGCACTGTGCAAGCCCCGTTCTGGGCACCTGGTTTGAGCTGTTTTCCCAAAAAAGGGGACAGCCCATGGGACACCCCAGGATGCTGCGGGGCAGCTGGGACACCGCACGTGACCCAGCATCAAAATGTTTATTCCCCTTTCCCTGAGGGGCGCAGGATCAAACCCTCGAGTCCTTCATGTTCACCTCGGGGGGGAGAGTTTTTCCCTCTCGGTGGCACCGGCTGTGATCAGATCCACAACCTCACTTCAGAAGACCAGCAAAACAACCTCCTCCAACAAATACTGATGCTGTTCTTGCAGCTTATCCAAGACACTGACGCAGTTTTGCTTCTGCCAAGGTCACCCTGTCTCGGCAGAGAGCATCTGAGCAATCCTGCAGCTCGCCCAGGAGCTCTCAGACCAGGTGTGAAATTGGGCAGAAAAGGGAGCAGGAGCTGTAACCCCCCCAGCCCTGGGTGGGAGCTGATCCCGCACCGACACACCCCAAGTGACCCCCACGCTGTGCAGAACCACCCAGAGGGGGTATCACCCACCTCCAGCGCCTCCTGTGCTCGCCCAGCACCGTTTGCTGCTTTAAAGTTGAAAATGTAGCTGGCGAGGTTGCCAAAAATACAATATTTCAAATACTTAAAAGACATCAAGAAAGATGGTGGATGCGCCATCGGTGGAGACATCCCAGGCCAGGCTGGACGGGGCTCTGAGCAGCCTGAGCTGGGGAAGATGTCCCTGCTCATGGCAGGGGGGGCTCTGGGGGAGCTGAGACGGTGCCTCCAACCCAAACTATTCTGTGATTCTATGAGTATTGACTTGTCTGGGGTTTGCTCCACCTTGGGGAGACCAAACGTGAAGCTGGAGGTAAGAGATGAGCAGGTAACGAGTGGGACAAGCGCCGAGGAGCAGCCCCCAACCTGAAGAACTTAAAATCCACAGCTTGGCCCGAGTTGTGGGCAGCAGCAGCGCCCAAGACCTCCCAAAAAACCAACTTCTCTGCCCCCCCAAAAAACAACTTCTCTGCAAATGGGTCTCGTACGGCTCTCCCCCATCCCCTCACCTCCAGGCGCCGGATGATTTCCCGCAGTGGAAGAGCCGATTCGTTTCCACCGATGAAAGTGGTTGTGGGCAAATGGAAAACCTTGTCGAGGTCGGATTCGTCCAGCCCGTAAAAGCCTGTGGGATTTTTCATGGGTGGGACAAGCGGAAGCAAGAGAGAGAAGGAAGGAAAAGGGGCCGGGGGGGGACACCGTCACACAGGGACCGGGTGCGTTTGGGAAAGGTGGGGAAGGGCCAAAAGAAAAAGCAGCATAAACCCAAAAAATAAGCATGAAGGAGGTTTATATGGATAAAAACCGAGCGGTAATTAAACAGAAAGACGTTAAGCGCAGAACAACAAGGTTATTATGAAAGGTAACGCAGAAAACAAAACACAAAGCAATATATATATATATAGGCATGTAAATTGGCAATTAAAATCCAGGGTGAGAGTCAGGAAGTTTGTAGCCCCAAGAAGACAAAAAACACACCACAAATTATAAGAGAGGAAAGAAAAGGACCAGGGGAATCGGGGAGTGACCGAGCACAAGGGAGGTGTTGCCACAGGGTGGGAATTAAAAATGAAGAGTCAACACAGAGAAAGGAACAGTTAGAATAGACGAAACAAAGCCCAAAAACGGAGAGAAAGAGAAAGAAAACGGCATCAGGGCTCGGCGACGGACTCTCCTGAATAGCTCAGGCCGGGAGCAGGGCAGCCAGCCCCAATTAACAGCCTTTTAATTAGAGGTTTAACCCAGCTCTGCTCAGCAATCCCCTTTGTGGCGCTGGCACCTCGGGGTTCGTAGGTGGCTCTGACTTACATGGAGAAGGCGCCAAACGTCAGATTTTAGGGCTGCAGGTGACCCCCCCACCCACCTGCAGCTGTTACAGCATTGGCGGCGGCTCCACGGTACATATAAAAATATATTTATTTATATATCTTTTAATATACATATATATTTGTATATATAAAAGGCACACCACCATATTGATAAATAGGTTTTGGAGCCCCTCTGATGGTGTTGGAGGTGCCTCATGGTTGTACTTGGGGAAACTGAGGCACGGAGGAGGAGGGACGATGGACTCGCCCAAGCGATGCAGCAAGGCAGAAGCAGAGCCGGGACGGGGACTGCAGGGTCCCCAAGACCCTTCAGAAGCAGGAGCTTGGCTGGAAATGGGGTTCATCCCCCCAAAACTCCCACCAGAGCCGGCTTTCAAGGTGTTTTCTAACCCAACAGAGGAGGCAGAGTTACCCCCGTGCCTCCCACCCTCCTCCAGGCAAAAGGAGGCAAAAAATGGCCCCTCTGGAGGTGGCCAACCTTGAACTTCATCTGAAAAGAGCCTGTCCCTTGTTCGTCGGTCAGGAACGGAGGATGAGCCGGAGACAGGGCTGGGCACGGTGCCTCCCTGCACAGCATCGAGGAAACGGCCTCAAGTTGCCCAGGGGAGGGTGAGGTTGGATGTGGGAACAATTTCTTCCCCAAAGGGCTGTGGGGCATTGGAACAGGCTGCCCAGGGCAGTGCTGGAGTCACCAGCCCTGGAGGGCTGGACAGACGGACATGAGGTTCTCAGGACACGGGGCAGTGCCGGGGGTGGGTTATGGTTTGACTCAATGATTGTAAAGGGTTTTTCTAACCTAAATGATTCTACGGCGCTCGCCGGAGGATGGAAATACTCCCAGCAAACCCAGAGTGGAGGTTTTGCTGGTTGGCACCACCATCCATCCCCTGCTCTGCCCACATCACCCTCCTGGATGCTGCTAGTCCCAGGAGAAGGAGTTAAGCCAGGCTTTGGGGAGCTGAGCAGGCAGGAGCTGAGGGTTTGGCCCTGCATCTCCAGGACTCCCCTGCAGTCCCTGTCCCAGATGTCCCAGGGAGAGGCGACATTAACTGGAGCATCCCAGAGAAGCTGCTGGCTGGAGGCTTTAGGGAAACCCCAGTAATGTGCCGTGGCCCCGCGGCACAGCGCTGGGTCACCATGGTTTGAAGCCTCAAGCACAATCTGCGAGGGTATCGGATTTTACGAGAGGGTTTTCACGGCTCTAAACATCTCTGCTTCTGCTTTGCTGCAGCCTGCCAGCTTTTTTGGACAGCACTTATACCATCGGATGGGGGGGAAAGGCAAGGGAGGAGCTGCCAAATTTTCAATGGCACAAAACCAGGGCAGAGTTAAGGAGAAGAGAGCTTGGATTTTTAGGAGATTCAAACCGATCGGGTAGACTGAGGCTTTGTTGAATGAATATTCACAACAAAACGTGTACTCCAGCAAGGCGGGCATGCAAACACGCACCACGGAAAAGGCCAGCAAGGCTCTAAATTGGGGATTTCTACAGGTGAAGCATCACTAACCGAGCACCTACATCCAGACTTTTAGCGGGATAAACTAAAAATAAAGATGTTAAAAAACTCAAGAGTGGTACAAGATGGAAGGGGACCGCTTTACCGGCTTGGTTCATGCCCAGAATAACCTATTCAAAGAGAGTCCTGCACTCCAGAGGGTTAAAGGCTCATTAATTGCATACCTCCTACTGTTAACACTCTCAGCCGCTCCTTGAACACTGCGAGGTCTGGGGTGGGCAGGGAGGGGGGTGCAGAAAGGGAGAAGATAGAGAGACGCAGTCAAAGTTAGTTAAAAAAAGAACAAACCAAACCCGGGAACCGTGAAAACGAGTCATGGAAAGCATAAGTCAAAAAAAAATACAGTATTCCAAATACAGTCGGAGGCGGAAGGGTTGGGATGGAGGATGACTACGCACTAGGAGGGAAAGAAATCCCGGTGGAAAATCTGGCGAGAGGGAGGAGAAGGGAGGAAAGTGGGGCATCGGAGACTGGGGAGCAGTTGGGCTGCATGGTTTGAGATCTCCTCTCACCCGGCACGGAGCCACCACCAAAGAGCATCTTCCCAGCCAGCTGCATCACGGGAGCAGCTGCGATGCACCCGAGGCGCTGGATCGGCTGCAAGATTCCAAGGTCACCCCCACGGAGGAACCGCTGCTGCCAGGGTGTTAACGAGCGGGAATTTAATGAGGAATGGCAATGGTGAGGCAGCACACCTAATGCCAGCGGTCTCCTGAGGACGCTCGGCACAGGCGGGACGGTGGCGGAGCTGCTGAAAGGAGCTTGGAGCCGGGGGGGTCGGGCTCTGCTCCCCAGGAACAAGCGCCAGGAGCAGAGGAAACGGCCTCAAGTTGCGCCAGGGGAGGTTGAGGTTGGATCTGGGAACAATTTCTTCCCCAAAGGGCTGTTGGGCATAGTGGTGGAGTCACCATGTCTGGAGGGTTGGACAGACGGACATGAGGTTCTCAGGACGCGGGGCAGTGCCGGGGGTGGGTTATGGGGAGGCTTGATGATTTTAAAGGTCTTTTCCAAGCACAATGACTGTAAGATTCAATGCAGCCAGCGCTGCCGGCGCCCCCTGGCTGGGTGAGGTGACCCGAGTGTCTCAATCTCACCTGGGTTACAAGAATGGCTTTGGGAAAATTTCTGCTTTTGGTCAGCAGGGAAAAAATATATATATATACAAAAAAACTCAAAAAACCCTCACATGTTGAGGTGAGATGTTCGGTTAGCGAGGCCTCAGCACGGCGCTGGGATGGCAGCGCTCCCAGCCCATCGCCCCGCGGGGGCTCCCGGCTCTGCCCGGCATGGGGTTCATTTCCATCAGTTCCCCTGGGCAAGAGGCAGGAGCAGCTGCCTTCCACGGAGGGACAGACAGACAGACATATGGGAGGATGCTCGCACACAAACCACCTTCCATGCATCTCCTCCATTTCAGCTCCTAAGGTTGAATTTCCTTGGCCAGGTCACACTGAGTCCATGCAGTCATCTTGTCCCTGTTTTACACCACTTACCATGCCCGATCAGCCACAGCAGCGGGTGAGGATGACATTAATTTGTTGGGTTTTTTTTAAAGAAAAGACAAGAGAAAGAGGAATTTGGCGGCTCCAGCCCCACCGCCGCCTCAGACCGAGCGCCCCATGGGGGTTTCTCCCAAAGCTCACGCTGCCTAATCCAAAAAGAGCTTCCAACCCAGACACAAACCAGTCGCTAAACAAAAGGCAATTGAGGAGAAAGATGAATTTCCAAGATTAACCAAGCAGCTCCTTTGAATGACGGCGCTGCCCGGCCACGGCTGAAGCTGCTGCCAGCACAGCTCACACCACAATAACTGACCTTTAAGGATTTCACTGCTCAGAAAGAGGAAACAAGATTGTTTCCAAGTTCCAAACCCGCTCCTGTTATTAACTCTTCCGCCAAGCGTTAAAAAAATACTCTTTCAAAGAAAAGAATAAATAAATAAAAGCCAGCAGGATCTGCTTTGAGATTGGCTTTCTCTGCCGCAAGCAGATGAGACCTGATCTCAGGCTCGGCCAGAGATCTGCACCAGCCGCCTTCCACAAATTGTCTTTTAAGATTGATCGGATGAGGTTTTCCAGGATGAAGATACCAGGGGAAAGTCTATTCAGTCATAAATAATACTTACAGCAAGAGAATAAAGTCTCCTTTGATGAGTCCCAGGCATTTGAGCCTGGGGTCCTACCACGGGACACAGCGCCAGCAGCTGATATCAGCGGAGCGTGTTCCTGGGACTCATGATTTCCTACAAATTCACGGATTCCTGGTGATTAAATCAACACCAGGAACTGCAATGACAGGGATCTTGGTATGAAAGCCACAAAGGAAGAGAAATTAAACTGAACGCCCGGCTCAGACTTGGAAACGGCAGCTGAGATTCTGCTGCAGCCGATGCCCACGGAGCAGCCTGAACGGGTCCCAGCACGGGGTCAGGCTGGGCCACGGTGCTGAGCAACTCAGCGCTGGAAAAATGGAGCTTTTACTACTTTACCTAGATTTTGTCACAGCTATGACGATGTCCCCCTGTGCTGGGACCTGGGGAAGCCAAACTTCAAATCCTGGGGGCAGTTCTGGGCCCCTCAGCTCAGGGCTCAAAATGGTGGCACCAAAATCACCTCAGGGCTCAAAACGGCCACGCCAGGGGCACCAAAATCACCTCAGAACACAAAACGGTGGCCAGAGGGGTGGTGGGATCACCTCAGGAAAGCCCTTGAGGTGCTGGAGCGAGTGGAGAGAAGGGAACGGAGCTGGTGAGGGGCTGGAGCACAATGTGATGGAGACTGAGGGACCTGGGGGTTCAGCTGGAGAACAGGAGCTGAGGGGAGACCTTCTGATCTCTGAGCTGCCTGAAAGGAGCTTGGAGCCAGGGGGGTCGGGCTCTGCTCCCCAGGAACAAGCGCCAGGAGCAGAGGAAACGGCCTCAAGTTGCGCCAGGGGAGGTTGAGGTTGGATGTGGGAACAATTTCTTCCCCAAAGGGCTGTGGGGCATTGGAACAGGCTGCCCAGGGCAGTGCTGGAGTCACCAGCCCTGGAGGGTTGGACAGACGGACACGAGGTTCTCAGGACATGGGGCAGTGTCGGGGGTGGGTTATGGTTGGACTCAATGATCTCGAGTGGCTTTTCCAATCAAAACGATTCTGTGATTCCCATCAAAGCCTCCCAGGCTCGGGGTCACTCCATCCCAGAGCCGAGCGGCTCCCGAGGCACAGCCAGGGCTCGATCCTCCGGACAAACACCTCAGAAATCCAGACCTCAGGATAAAGCAGCTTCCCCATCATCCAGCGACCTCGGACAACCTAATCCTTCCCTACCCCTCCCGCTACGCGCCATCCCGTATGATGGTCCAGCAGGTCCAGGGCCGGTGTCCCTGTGCCGGCAGCTGAACAAGGAATGAAGATCATTGACATGCAGCGTACGCTCTGATCAGCTGTTGGAGCTGTGCGAGGTTAGTAATCATCACCGCTGCTCTACTCTAGGTTAGAAGCATGCCCATCGCACTCAGAGGGTCACGGCCCTCGGAAAGCACCAGCAAGGTGAGAGAGCTCAGCGCCACGACGGCGCTCGAGCAAGAAGAATGGCAGCGGACTACAGAGATCAGGCCTAAAAGCACACGGAGAGGTGCTGAGTTTAAGCACTTTCAGATTAGGATTTCAAGTCCTGGGCAGCACACACACTTCTGGGCAACACTCATGCATCTTTCGCTCAATGGCATCCGGGTTTCCACCACTCGACTCGGATGGGAACGCATCCCAAAGCTTCCTTGTTATGATCACCGGCAGGGACTCATAGCTCAGTCTTGGATAAAAGGGGGGAATTAAGGGTTTTCCAGATGCTGCGGCAAACTGGGAGCGAAGGAGGGGAGGGCATTGTCGCAGGGGCACGCCAAGAGGCACCCTCAGCCCTGCGGAGATGAAACCAGCCCGTTCCCCAATGTTCTCGGGGTCCCCAAGAGCAGCAAGGGGAGCCGAGGGAACAAACCTCCAGCTCTCCCCAGCGCAAAACCTCCCTGCTTTGCGTTTCCAGAAGACACAATCACTTCCACTCCTGGATGAGCGAGTTCAGTGACATAATTAATTGGCAGCAGTCGGAGGAGAAACATGAGCCGAGCGAGCGGGTTTTTGGCATGAGCCCCACTCGCCGCGACAGCCAGAGGGGGGCAGAACTGCTCCGCGGCGGCCGCTCGGCTATAAATTTATAGAGTGATCATTACTAAGGAAACTTAAGACCTTTCCCCCGTTACGGGTGAAGCAATCTACCTAGAAAGCCGTGAGAGAGAGAGGAGCTCAAGCGATGCAGCACTAACTGCTCTCAAAGCCCTCACCCAGTTTATCAGTGGATGTGATAATATCGGCTGGAAGGGAGGAGTCCAGATCTGCATCCAAGATGCCCAGTGGGTCGAGTTGTGCTACATGATGCCCTCGAATCTATGAAATGGGCCAGGAATGGAAAGGAGAACAGGTAGAGGGGAAAAGGGAGAGAAACAAAAGAGGGGAGGGGTAAAAAAGTTAAATTACATTAGAATTAATTTGCAGAGTAATTCTCACCAACGTTTGGAGAAACAGTTACGGGCGCATCATCAAAAGTTACACAACTAATGCCGAGAGGATCAAGCTTTGCAATGTGATGACCCCTGACCTGGAAGCAACAACACAGATTAGTCAGTAAGACAAGTTAGTTGAAGGGACATTCCGTAAAAAGTTCAAAAAATAAAAGCAATGCACAGTTTACATTTTCTGCAGAGCCACCTCAATTTCTGTAACTAAAGGCTGGAGGAGCTGGGTTTAATTTCAAGGACCGCTGAGCTCTGCCCAAGACGGGCTTTGGCAGGGCAAAGGTGATCGATCCCCTTCCAAAACTGAGGTCTGAGGGTCTTCCACCGCTTTCCTGGTGTCCAACCCACGCGCCTCCTCTCTACAGATGCAATAACTCCACACAGATGGTTTCTTCCAAATAAAGAAGCAATTTTCCATATTTTGGCAAATCCAGTTGCTCTCCGGCCAACGTGGCAGAGAAAAGACATGTTGCCACCAGTGGCGGTCGCTCCTCAAACGCAGAGGAACGTGCGTGAGGAACATCTGCCTGTCTATGTGACGAGGGGTTGGCAGCTCACAGCGTCTTTTGAAGCCCACAGCAGGACTTGGAACGCTCCTGTTGCTCTTCCGGGACACACAGATGCGAAAGTACCAAAGAGCTTTGGCACCAAGAGAGCCGTGATGGCTCTCGGTGGCAGCCATCAGGCCAGGAGTCACCACACTGGGTTTGAATCCTCATCAGGAGCCCCAGAGAACAACAAGAGGTTAACGAAGAGTTTTGCTTTTTGCCGTCACAGGAGGAGGTGCCCACAGATGTCTCGTTGGGCAAACTCAACCCATCTCGACGCTCTCCGGTTGGCCAAGTCCCAGCTTGTTTCTCGACAGCTCCTGGTCTGGAAGCTCCAGGCTCAGCTCGCGCAGGGTGCGGCGCCTGCTCTGCGCTGTGAAAATCAGACGCGCAGCCATCAAATCTGTTACCAGTTAGAAAAATGGCTCATTTAAAAATCGCTAAACCTCTTGTACAAACCAGACGTACTGATATGACCTTATTTTCCAGCAAGGCGTTCCTATTCACAGTATCCCAAGGGGATTTTAGGAAAGGATTTCGGTGGTTTTACCAGCCAAAGAGCCTGAAATCAGCCACTGATGTTGAGGCAAACACTCTTTGCAGGGCAGGATGACCGTGTCCCCAAGCACCGGTGGCCACAAGGAAAGCTCTTCTTCTGACCGGCTTTGTCTGGGATCGATTTTCTTGCCCATCTCGCAACAAAGCGCAGGGACCGGCCCGTCATTTAGCAGGACACAAGCTCAGTGTGCCGCTCCTCGCCAGGACCAGGACGGTCTCATCGGGACCAGGAGGCCACTTTGTCCAGCAAACAGCTTCGAGCTCTGGGCATGCGAAGGTTTGAGGTCAGCTCCGCAGTCCGCAGGCACACAGCGAATCCTGAGACGGCCGCGGGAGCAAGGGGAAGGTCTCTTCCCCCGCAGCAGCCGCACGGTTTGTTATTCTCCACATGCAACACAAGCCAGGCAGAGCAGGGTTGCTGCTCACCTATAATTACAGGAACAACGCAGCTTGAGCCAATTAAGAAATTAATTGCTTGGTGTTTTAAGTAGCTTATCCATCACAGACAGATTTTCCTTCTGACTTCCTACTCTTTTGGACACCCCATAGCAGCTACAGCCCTGCAGTGACACCAGCACATGGAAGGAGGTGGAATTTTCACTGTAGACAGCTTAGAAAAATAGGTGCAGGAGCAACCACCGCCCTGCGCTGCTGTTTGGAGCCCTGAGAAGTGATGGGGATGCAGAAGAGGTTACAGATTTTGTGTTCGAATCGCTGACTTTGGACATTGGGAACAATTTCTTCCCCAAAGGGCTGTGGGGCATTGGAACAGGCTGCCCAGGGCAGTGCTGGAGTCACCAGCCCTGGAGGGCTGGACAGACGGACATGAGGTTCTCAGGACATGGGGCAGTGCCGAGGTGGGTTATGGTTGGACTCCATGATCCTGAGGGGCTTTTCCAACCAAAATGATGCTATGACTTGGAGCTGCTGCCTCCAACTACATCAATCGCCTCTTGTCTGAACTTGGCGTCCGCTCACGTGTTCCACCAGCGAGAGCCCCACGGCCTTTAGAAACAACTCGCCAGGATCTGCCCAAGCTGGAGAGAGCTGCCCGGGTGCTCAGGTCCCACAAACATGTCCCAGCTTCTCCTCCTTCAAGAAAAGCAGGGCAGTGCCCCAGCGCTGACGTCGGTGCCTTGGCTGATAAGGTCAGGGCAGGGCTGGGCCACGTTCCTCAAGCCAGAGAGCGGGACCAAGGCCGGACAGACCTTCGGACTTGCCCAGCGCTGCAGTTCTTGCCTTAACCTGTGGCCTCGTACGTTGGATTTTCCCCGTACCTGAACAGGAACACGACCTGGAGCGGAGGCTTCTTTGCAGGAACAGGTGAGCAGACGACAGTCACACCTCGACCGCAGCCTCAATTAAAGCTCTCACACTTGACAAACCAGGGTGCAACCACAGGTGAAAGGATGACACAGACGTAGAACATATTTAAATGCTCTCTCAAGTTAAAATATCAGCTGGTCATCCCCTGGCCACAGGATGTTTCCTTCTTTGTCTCACCCGACAGCTTGACTTTGGCAGCATCGGTGTGAGCTGCAGCCCAGCAACAGCACGGCCCTCGTCCCGCTCCCAAATCGCAGGGAAATGTTCTATGACCTTTTATTTTAGGACCTCAGAAGTTCTCTCAGCAAGGTGGGGGAAGCAGGACGCGTGTCCAATGTCACTGCTGAGCGTGGCAGGAGCCCGAGCACGAGAGCATCATTCCAGAAGCCAGGAAACCACCCCGTGTGGACGAGACCTCCCCCTCCCTGCCACCCAAATGGGTGACAGTAGCTTTAATCTTCCTATTATCCAGCAAAGCGTCAGCTGAGCTCCTGCCCCAACAGATCAGCAGCTCCCGTTTAAAGCCAGGCACATCCACGCAAAAACACACGCGCCAACCGCACCCGTCACCTTACCTGATACGCCCTGATGAGCGATTGCACTGCGAGATGGTCCTCGACCAGCTTATCCACGTTAGGCTGGGCTTGAACCAGGAACTGGGCTTGGGACAGGGTGGAAAGGCTGGTGCTCAGGGGCGGGGGGCTTTGGTAAGCGGTGCCTGGAGCAGCTCCGGCATTGGCGTTGCGAAAGAAGATGTCCCATGACTAGGAAAAGGGGAAGAAATGAGGGGACAGGGTCAGTACCCGCGACTCAAACACCTTCTCGCTTGAGGTTACGGGGGTCTCAGCTTTATTGGCACTATGAGGGGAGCAGAGCTGCGCCCCCCGTGCCCCAGCACCATGCAAAAGGCACCTGCCTGCCCTGAATAAAGCTCTCCCACTATCCCAGTTACACCATTATCCTCCTTCCCATCCATTTGGGTTGTTTCTCTTGGTGCGAGCCCATCCTGAGCGCCCCCCTCCCTTTGGGCAACGGCGGTGCTGAGCAGACACCCCGTGCCAGCTGCCCCGCGTCCTTAGCGAGGCAGATGTCACCTCTGCTCTGCTCAAAAAACAGAACAAACCCCCCAAAACAACCCCTGACAGACTTGGTGGCACTTTGTGACATTTATCCAGCACTGCCCGAAAGCGTCCCGGGCAAAACGCTAATTGGAGAGGCCATAACGAGTCGGGGGAGAGACTGGCACGAGCAAAGTCCAAACCACGTCCTCCTGTCACGTTCCCAGCCGATCCCTTCCCATGTGCGCTGAACCATCGCAGGGGACACGCCAAAAGCGACGTCTGCGCACCCGCACGTACCCAGACCCAAGAACCGCGGGTTTGCCCCTTGCTTTCGGCCCAAGAGAGCCCAGCACCCTGAGCCCCATCTCTGTGTGCTGAAAGCAAAAGAGCCGTGAGAGGAGCTGCACGGTGTTTTGGGGCAGAAAAGGCAGATTTTACGGGGTGGAAGGCACGGAAAACGTGACCTCGGCTGGGGGAGCAGCAGCTCTCCCCTTTGCTGGGGCTGCTCCAGCTCCAGCACCCATCACATGCCCCAGGAAAACTATTTCCAGTCTGGATTTACCCAACCGCCCCATCGCGCGGCTGCGCAGGGCGATTAAATTTAGAAACGGGTCACGCTGAAGGAACAGAAATAAAATCCAGGAACAATTTGGCACCGTAACTGATAAACAATAGCTCCTCCAAAGGATTAAAATGAAAATAAAGCAGCAAAGACAGAAAACACCCAACCTCATTGTCATGGTTGGGTGTTAATGACAGAAGGAAAAGAGGAAAAGCTGCTTTTTGTACCACCCTCACTGTGTCCCCAGGGCCACAGTCGTCCCAGAAGCCACCGGCTCCTGTGAGGAGAAGGGATGAGAACCCTGCGATGGGGAGGAACCCGTCTGGCTGGTTTAATGTTGTTTAATGTAGCGGAAAATAAAGACAGGCAAGAAAAAGGGAGGATACGCGATCCTACGGAGCTGGGGGGACAGGGCAGAACCAGGAGACAGAGGTGCTGCCTTTAATCCCCCCCTTTTGACATTCAACAATGTTCACCTCTTGGACATGCAATTCACTTCTGTCCTGAAAGAAAAAGTCCATTTAAGCTCTGCAAACAAGGTGTGGCACCGGCTCGGGCACTTTCCCTAAACGCTTTATTGCCCAATGTTAATTACGGAGTATTTCAAGCTCGCTGATAAACGCTATAAAAACATCAGCTTTTGAGCTGCTGACGTGGTTTGGAATTCAAGAGTCACCTCTGGGGTTTCTGGTGACTCATGGAGGTGCCTGGGGAGCTCATGAATCCCCTGGGAGACGCTGAACGGCCCCAACAGTTATTCTGCTTAATGGCGGAGAGGGGGATTTTACCTTAATCCAGGTGACATGGAGAACAGGAGCTGAGGGGAGACCTTCTGATCTCTGAGCTGCCTGAAAGGAGCTTGGAGCCAGGGGGGTCGGGCTCTGCTCCCCAGGAACAAGCGCCAGGAGCAGAGGAAACGGCCTCAAGTTGCCCAGGGGAGGTTGAGGTTGAATGTGGGAACAATTTCTTCCCCAAAGGGCTGTGGGGCATTGGAACAGGCTGCCCAGGGCAGTGCTGGAGTCACCAGCCCTGGAGGGCTGGACAGACGGACACGAGGTTCTCAGGACATGGGGCAGTGCCGGGGTGGGGGAGACTCTATGATCTTGAGGGGCTTTTCCAACCTAAATGATTCTCTGATCCTCCCCTCAGCTCCTGTTCTCCAGCTGAACTCCCAGGTCCCTCAGTCTCCATCACATTGTGCTCCAGCCCCTCACCAGCTCCGTTCCCTTCTCTCCACTCGCTCCAGCACCTCAAGGGTTTTCATGAGGTGATCCCGCCACCCCTGGGGCCGCCATTTTGAGCCCTGAGGTGATTTTGGTGCCGCCATTTTGAGCCCTGAGCTGAGGAGCCCAAAAGTGACCCCAGGATTGGAGGTTTTCTCTTCAACCTAAACACAGAGGCTGCTTATTCTTTTCTTGTCTTTTTTCCCCAATCTTCCCTTTTCCAGACAAACACTTGAGTGTATTTCGCAGCTTAAACCACTGGTGTCTGTATGGGGGGTTCACTGGGTTTGCTCACTGGGGCCGGCCGGCCGTGTCCCAGCTCTGCCCTGCTGAGGGGCCTGAGCCCGGCGGGAAACACGGGAAACCCGGGAAATACGGGAAAAAGAAACAAAAACAGACAAAAAAGGGAAAAAACAGGAAAAAAACCCACAAAACAGGAAAGAAAAAAAACAGGAAAGAAAAAAATAAAACAGGAAAGAAAAAAAAAATACAGGAAAGGAACAAAAACACAGGAAAGGAAAAAAAAACCAGGAAAGGAAAAAAAAAACAGGAAAGGAAAAAAAAAACCAGGAAAGGAAAAAAAAAACCAGGAAAGGAAAAAAAAACCAGGAAAGGAAAAAAAAAAACAGGAAAGGAAAAAAAAAAACAGGAAAGGAAAAAAAATAGGAAAGGAAAAAAAACAGGGAAAAAGAAAAAGTCACAGAAAAAAAGAAAAACTGAGAAAAAACACACGGAAAAAGAAGGAAAAAAATGGGGAAAAAAAGAGAAAAAAAAACAAAAAAAAAGGGAAAAAAACAAAAAAAGAAACGGGGAAAAAAGCCAAACAAACAAAAACAGGGGAAAAAAAACAAAACAAAACAAAAACAGGGGAAAAAACCAAAACAAAACAAAAACAGGGGAAAAACAAAACAAAACAAAACAAAAAAACAGGGGGAAAAAAATGGGGTGAAAAAAACAACAAAAAAAAAAGGAAAAAGCGGGAAAAAAAGAAAAAAGGAAAAAAACACAAAAAGGGGGAAAAACAAAGAAAAAAAAACAAAAAGAAAAAAACAAAAGGGGGGAAAAGGCAAAAAGGGAAAAAGAAAACCAGAGGGAAAAAAAATACAGGAAAAAAGAAACAACACAGGGAAAAAAAACCAAACAAACAAACAACAAAAAAAACCACAGGAAAAAAACCACACAGGGAAAAAAACGGGAAGAAAGCAAAGCAAAAGCCAAAGGCAGCAAGGGCAGAGGAGCAGGCCGGGTTTGGCCCCCACCCTCAGACCTGCCCGTGTCCACCGGGCCGGGCGCCAGAGCTCCCCAGGGAGCAGGTGACACGCTGGGCTGCTTCGGTGCCACCCTTGAGGTGCTCGGAACGTGCCGGCACAAGCCGCACGGAGCTGGTGTCACCCCCAGGTGGTGTCACCCCCACGGCAGCCAGGCCAGCAGCTCCAGACGCTCCTTCCAACCTAAATCCTCCCCCAATTTGTTCAGCCTGCCGAGCTCCCCTGCCCACCTCCGCACGAGCCAATGGAGCCGCGGGGGCTACGTTAAAGGGGACATAAGACAGAAAAGATGCAGAGGACCCCGAAATCCACCTCCCAACCAGCCGCCCAGCTTCATGGTTCATCTCACATCTGCTCAAGGCTGAGCAGGGTCTGCAGATCCAACCATGAAGACTCATTGTCAAAGACCCGACTGGGGCCCGTCAGCGGGACGAGCGTGGTGAACCCCTCTCGTTTTGAGCTGAGACTCCAGCACGGCGATCCATGGCTTTTCACTCAACGTCCCGCCGCTGCAGGACGGGGCTGAACCACACCTGGGGAGACTTCACGCCGCTATTTGACAAAAGGCGCAACCCAAACCGACATAGTTTGCTTTTGCTAAGTCGGTGTTGCTTGGCTCAGCCACCCGTTTGCCTCGAAAGCAGCGGAAAGTCAACACTTTGTGTGAAAATCCAGCTTTGATCCTACCCCAAGACCTTTCCAGCACCCTACAGGCCGGGCCTTTTGGATCGGTGCCACCACAAACACGCTCAGCGCCGGGGCCTGAGATCCCTCACCCGCCCTCCGCTGCTCCTTCAACCATTGCATCCTGCTTCGCAAACCGCTCGTGCATAATGAAAATCCCTGCTCTGTATGAAACCGCCTTAAAACCCCCCTGGGTAATGCTGAAATTTAGTCAGTAGAGGAATGTTTTCCTTGTGAAACGCCGACATTTTCTGCCGCCAGAGCCGTCCCCCCGGCCCGGGCTGCAGGTCAGCAAGCTGGCTTGACACACTCCAACTCAAAGTCAAGCTTAACTACAGCCCATCCACCCCAAACATCCAACACCAGAAGCACAAAGGAAACCAGTCAAGATGTGAAAAATACCCCCCCTGCCTTCCCCCATCCGCTCCGAATAATCCCAACGAGCCACTGGAGCTGGAAGAAACAAAGCATCAGGCGCTTGTTAAAGGTGGATTCCCAGGAGATCCTTGTACCCGCCGGCGATCCAGGATGCTGCCGCAAGCCCACGGCATTCCCTCCGGAACGGAAAAACTCCTCTTGGCTCTTGCTCAAGGAATCGCTGATGTTTCCTTTGGGCAAAACGAGGCAGAAGGACGATCCGCGAATCCTCCTCGGGACGTCGCACTTACCTGCACCCGCCGCTCGGATACAGAGAGAAGCGAAGGCAATAAAATCTCCTGGTGAGGTTGCTCCTTACCTTATGTACACTTTTGGGATTTTCCAGCCACGCATAATACATTTCCTCCACGTAGTTTGAACTAGTCCCGCTCAAAAAAGGCTCGGCAGCCACCGGTGCGCTGTAGCACCTGATTTGTTGAAACGTCCTGGGCGCTGCCAGCCTGTGTTGGGAAATTGTCTTTACAGTCTGTGAGGCCGTCAACGGCCTCAGCTTTGCCGCACAAGTCCTTAAGTTAAGCATGTTTGTCCCGTCGCCTCACGCGGTTTTCCTGTTGGGAGAGAAGGGAAAAGCGGGTTAGAAATAATAGCAGGAGAGCGCAGAGCGGAGACCACCCCGAGCACAAGAACCAGGCTCAGGATCAGTTTTAAATTCAGATTGAGGTGTCCACCCCATCCCACGGCCGGGAAAACACTGAGCGGCATCACCTGGGCGTGAAAACCAGATTTGCTCGGTGAGGTGCCCAACACCAGCCTCAAACAACACACATCAAAGCCACACGCACCTTCTTACATCTTTATATTAATTGTGTATCTTTATATTGTTTATACATATGCACCTTCACACAAAATACAGCATGTTCGACGGTGAAATTAAGAGTACAACACATCAGGTTGCCCCAGCGCTTTCCTCTTCAGTTCCTAGCCAGCGTCATCTCCTTTTCTGATAATAAATTCACAAAGGATGCTTTGATGTCATCTGACTTTTTGATTCTTCCTCCGAGAATCCTCTTCGTTTGTTTTAAACAGGAAAACCCTCTCGACAAATCTCAGATTCCAGTAGGCGTTGGACACTTTGGCCCTTGGAGCTCCCATGTGCAGCGATGCACAAGTTGAAGGACAAACACCATGCCCAGAACGGTATCGGAAAAAACTGGTTATCAGCTGGATTTTAATGCTGAATGTCACATTTTCCTTCACATGGAGCTGATCCAGACTAGTGGGACACACTCCCCCCAGTCGCAGGAGAACTCTCATCACACCACCCCAATTCGGAAGCTTTTTCTGTTGCTCTTTCTCCCACGTGGAAGGTCTCGGCTTCAGTTTTTGCTGCATTACTCACCCCTCGACCACTCTGTTCAGCTGAAGTTTGCGTGTTACATGCGCCACAACAAAGCTGCAAAGAAACCGTCGATGGGGAAGATCCCTCGCAAAACAGAGGTAGGGTAGTGCAAAGCATCTGAGATGTGGCTCCAGGACAAACCACTTCATTGCTTCTCCTTAAAAACTCAGACCCAAGAAGGCGACGGAGTCAAACGACCCAAAGAGGGGTTTGCACCTGCCCAGAGAACCCAGAAAATAACCCAGAGCTGGTGCGAAACCTCTCAAAGGCCTCCCAGCAAACTCCACCTTGCAGCTCTGCATGTCCTGGGGTTAACGATGCTCCTCGTTACGTGCATCCGAACCCGAGGCGAAGCGCTGGGGTCAGATCAGCTCCAGGAAGCGCCGGTGCTCGGATCCAGCTCTTCTCGGAGCTGCCCTTTCCAGCCGGCTCCTCCCGCCAGAGGCAGCACCCGAGGCTGGACCGGACCCAGCTGGCCGGGCTCCACATCCCCGACCAGTTTAACGAGCAGCAGCCCAATGTCAAAGCAGCTATAATGCGTTCACCGGATTAAAATGAATTTTTTCAGCCGAGAAAAAAGAATTTACACCTTCATTACTGGCGTTTCGTCAGCCAGGCTTCCAGATATGCCTTGCTGAATCTAGCTGTGGCCACTCAGCTACTCTTGCTGCTTCAAAATGCAACATTTTGGTCCAAAGAACGCAAGGAAAAGCTGGGATCGCTCTAACTCAGCCAAGACTTTGCATGGATTTCTCCAGGAGAAGAAAGGAAAAGCGCTCGTGCTTCCCGCCCTGCTTCGCTCGCTTCTGCCCGCAGCCAAACCCGAGCATAACGGGCAAGAAATGGCAGGAGGCAGGTGCAGGATGGCGAGCGCGGCATTTTCCCAGCTTACCCTCCTCAGATTTAAAGTGACAAAACACACACAGATACTTTAGATTGCCGACCGAAGCGGGTGTCACACACAGGCACGCGTGCAGCGGGGAAAGAGCTTTAGGACGAAAGCGTCGGCGGCATCTTGGGCTTCGGTATCTGATTTCAGCTCTGCCGCTCAGCAGAGTCCCGGTGACCTCTCTGGAAAAATAGGTGGGTTCATACCAGTGTTTGGCCCAAAAGGAGCAGAAGCGGCTGGTTCTTTGAGGGCCTTTCGCAGGAGCTGGCTTGGCGAAGGCGTGGGCCAGGGCGTGAGGAGCAGGGATGATTCTGAGATAAAATCAAAATGAAAGTGCAAGGACCGGGACGAAGGGCATAGGAAACCAAGGGCTGAGATAAGCAGGGTCGCCCGGGGAACACAAAGCTCGTGGAGGAGTTACAGCCGAGGAGAGCTCGGGAGAGGAAGTTCTCGAGGCGACAGTTGGATCGCAGCCCAAATTGCACCAAACAACAGGAATATTCGTAACAGGTTAATGGCTGGGAGAGGCGAGAGCGCACTGTTAAGCAGATTAAGGTACTAAATTCGACCCCCAGGAGCCAGAATCCGTGACACCTGCCCCAGAGGGCAGTTACTGTGGAATTGTGCTTTATTTTGGGCTAAAATAGGAAGAAATTCAGTGCTAGTGGAAGCAGCGGGGCTGGGGCTGCCGCCGCGCTGCTGGCCCAGCCGCTCCAGCACCAGGAGCCGGGGCAGCGGGAGGTCGGCGCTGATCCTCTCCGGGGCTGCACCGTCGGACCCCTCGAACCCCCGCGGCCGCCTGAGCCCCCCGGGGTCCCCCCGGGCGGCCCCAGCGGGTAGGAGCGGGGGATCCACCCGGCGGGCGGCAGGACCCGGGGAGCCCTGCGGGGGCCCCACGTGCGGGCGGGCGCGGAAAACGGGGCAACGAACCCCGGCCCGCCGCGCGCGACCCCACACACACAAGAACGCGCGACGGACCCGCCCCCGCTGCAACGCCCGCCAATCAGCACCCGCGGCCACCGCCCGGGCTTCGCGCCCCTCGCCGCCTATAGGAGCGGCGTGAAGCGCCCAGCCGCCTTCCTATTGGCTGGACCGGGCTGCCCTTCTAGAGGTAGTCCCGCCCTTCCCCCGCCCTGAGGCGCCCGGGCGGCGGCGCCAAGGACACCGGGGAGCGGCCGCGGCCCGCCTAGCCCGCCGCAGCCCCCGCTCCCTTCCGCCCCTGGCTCTCGCCCCGGCCTGCCCCGGTCCAGCCCAGCTCTGTCCCGCCGCCGGCCCCGGCCCCGGCCCCACCGCGGCTCCTACCTGTACGTCCGTCCGCCCCGCTCGTGGCCCGGCTCTGACAGCGGTCCCCAACCGCAGGCTGCCGCCCAGCCCCGCCCCGCCCCGAACGCTGCGTCACCGCGTCGCCACGCCCCCGCCTGCCGCCACGCCCCCTCTCAGCCCTTCCCAAAGCGCCTGCGCGGCCGCGCGCGGGGCGGGATCAAGCGCGGGGGCGTGGCTTGGGCGGTGGGGACCAGAGTGGGGTGGTCGCCATGGTTACCAGGTGCGGCGTCCGCCTGGGCCTGAGGACCCCCCGAGTGGCCTGGGGACCTTCTGCTACCGCCTGGGGACCCTGCAGTGCCCTTGGGACCCCCACCATGGCCTGGTGGCCACCGCCAGAGCCTGCGGACACACCAGAGCCTGGGGATGCCTGGTATGGCCTGGGGACACCTGGTATGGCCTGGGGACACCTGGTATGGCCTGGGGACCTCCTGTTGTCACCTGAGGTTCATCACCATGGCCTGGGGACACCAGTATGCCCTGGGGAGCCCCACCATGGCCTGGGGACCCATGCAGTGGACTGGGGACCCCACCATGACTTGGGGACTGCTGCCATGGCCTGGGGACCTTCATATGATCTGGAGACCCCGCCATGGCCTGGGGACCTTCATACGGCCTAGGGACCCCACCATGGCTTGGGGACCCCCTGGCATGGCAGACCCCATGGCCTGGGGGACCTCAGGCCTTCAGGGACATCCTGGCATAGGTGACAGCTGTCAGGCCTCCCCCCTGTCCAGGGGACAGGCAGAGCTGGCCAGGGACGCGGGCAGGGCTGGGTGAGCAGGTGGGGCCCAGTTTTGGGGTTGGTGGCAATTTCCTGCTGGGTGAGTCACGGCTGCGCCAGCCGAGAGCCGGCACGGGTCCGGACGGCACTTTCGGGAAGTGAAACGGGCGCCAGGAAAACACCCCGACAGCCCGAGGCCACGCAAGCCTGGCCACGCACGCACCCGGCATGGCCAGCGTGGCGCAACCACCAGCACCCCGGCCGGACACGGGGCGTCCTGCAGAGCGGGACAAGGACTGTCCCCAGATCTGCATCCCCAGGGCAGTGCGCGTGGGCACAAGGGACCAAGAGGACAGTGGGGTCCTGCACCTCGGATACTGGGGACAGGAAGGGTGACGGAGGGACAGCGGTGCCACCAGCCTGGGCAGCACAGGAGGAAGCTTTGGGAAATGGCGGGGTGGCCACGCTTGCGCCACCGGCCTCTTCCGGGGCAGTTGCGGTCCCCGGCCCTGGGGAGGTGACGAGGGCGGGCGTCATCGCGGCCCCCACGCGATGGGGCTGGGTCAGCACGGCCACCGAGGGTCAGCATGCGAGCTCTGGCCCCACTCATTGACCCCAAACATCCCTCTGCTCTGCCCCATACGCTGACTCCAAACATTCCTCTGCTCTCCTCAAACATCCCCCTGCTCTGCCCCACATGTTTACCCCAAACATCCGCCTGCTCTGCCCCACACATTGACCTCAGACATCCCCCTGCTCTGTCCCATACGTTGACCCCAAATATCCCACCTGCCCCACACACCAACCCCAAACATCCCCCTACTCTGCCCCAAACGTCCCCCTGCTCTGCCCCACATGTTTACCCCAAACGTCCCCCTGCTCTGCCCCATGCCCAGCCCCACAGTGCTGCGTGGGGACATCCAGGCCCCCATGTCTCCCTATCTCGCTAGAGGAACTGGGCGAACCCGGGTGTTGCGAAAGGTGGAAATCCCGCTCTGACGGCGCTTCCTTCCAGCAGCTCTTGAAAACCCGCTGTGCCGCTGCCGGACCAGAGCGCGCCCGAGCCACGCCGCAGGCAGGAGCAGGCAGGAGCAGGCAGGAGCAGGCAGCCCAGCGCCGCAACACTCGACAGGCACCAGCAGGTTTCTGCGCAGGTTTTCGCAGTGGAAATGGCGTTTGTCCCTGATTTGGACACACTGGAGAGCAGCAGGTAAGCGTGGCTGTGCCGGAGGGGATGCTGGGGACGCAATGCCACCCATAGTGGCCCTGGCGTCACCATCTCTCCTTTCCTTCCAGCCTGAATGAAGAGACGTTTTACGGCCCGAACTGCCACTGCCTGCAGAAGGTAACGCTGGGGCGGTGGGAATGGCCCTGGGACCCCGTGATGGCGAAGCCGGGGTCTCATTGCATGTCCCCTTTCCTCCCCAGAAACCCCGCCTGGACTTGGAAGTGACATCGCCCGGGGTGGACATCCAGGTGGTGGCGACCAAGGGACACCCCACCAGGACCTTTCGCCGCGCCGCTGTCCTCATGGTGGCCATCAGCAAGCTCCTGAAGCGACCGGCGCACAAGGACTTTGCTGACAGTGACCTTGGGGACTTCCTGGATGATATTTTTGGTAGGAGGGGATGGTGTCAGGGATGTCATCCCAGCCAGGAGATGCTCTTGGAGGATGCACTTGGACCCATGTGTCTCGGTGTCCCCCTGACCGTCTCTGTCCCCGCAGAGCCCATTTCCTTCAGCCGGATCGAGAGCAGCTACGCCGGGGCGCCCGTGTACCGCTACACCCGCTCCCAGTCCTTCGACATCCTCGACATCGCCCAGAAGTGCTTCGTGCTGGAGTCACCCACCCAGCTGGTGGCTCTGCACCTGCAGGGACCCTCCGCTGGGCAGAAAGGTGAGGGGACACAGTCCTGAGCTGACGTCCTTGTCCCGAGATCACCTGGGAGCCACCCCACAGCCCCAGGACCACCTGTTAACCTGTCCCTTCTCTCTGCAGTGAAGCTCAACATCGCTCTGTACCGTCCCCGGTCATCGCAGGACGGCCTGGGGAGCGGGCGGGTGCCGGTGGCCTTGGGCATCAAGGGCTACCAGCTCTACATGTCGTGTGTGCTGAGCGGCGCTGAGCCCGTGCTGCAGCTGGAGGTGAGTGGGGGGTCCCACCGGCTCCGTCCCACGGCACTAGGGGGGTGCCATCCCACCCTGAGCCCCGTTTCCACCCCCTCACTTGCAGGAAGCCGACATCAGGAGGGACATCGAGAGTGTGGAGCTGACCCGCTTCATCTTCTACCGCCTGGACAGCCCGACCGAGGGGACGACCCGCTTCGAGTCGGCCGCCTTCCCCGGCTGGTTCATCTGCACGTCCCTGCAGCCCCGCCAGCCCGTCGGCATCACTGACAAGCCCGACCAGGTCAATATTGCCACCTACGCGCTGAGCGGGCACTGAGGAGCCCCCGCGCCCAACCCAACACAACCGGCAGTCACCGGTTTTCAGGCTGTATGTACCGAGTACAAACCCCCTCGAGCTGGGACCCCCCTCTCTCCCCATCTATTTCAGGTGAAATAGCAGCTCTGGGCCCCGTGGGCCCGAGTCGCCCCAATTTATCCTTATTTATTGTGTCTGGCCAGTGCCTTTATACTTATTTATTGTGCCCACTGCTTGTCTTTAACCTATATGCATTTCATTGGAAATACTGTGGGTTTTGTGATCGGGAATGCGGGTATTTGTTGATGATGGAGATGGAAATAAAAGGTTTCTCAGGATGCCGTTGCTCGGGTCGTTACTCTTGTAGGGGTTCCTGGTGTGAGGGGGTTTATGGAGGGGAAAATCCCGCTGGTTCCGAGAATCTTTTTGCTTGGGAAAGCCCTTCAAGCTCATCGAGTCCAACCGCTAACCCAGGTCGCTGAGAACCTCACCTCAGCCGCGCCGGCGCCGCCGCACACGCTAATGGACGGAACCGAGTTTAACTAACGGGACCGGCCGCTGGCACCGCCTCCTCCTTTCCCGCCCCAGGCCCCGCCTCCTCCCCGCCCACCGCCCCGCCCACCTCCCCGCCCACCTCCCCGCCCATCGCCCCGCCCACCGCCCCGCCCCCGCCTCCCCCCGCAGCGAATAGGACTGGCGGAGCCGGCACGTTGTCACCGCCCCATTTGCCGCCTCTGGCCAATCACAGCTCTCTCCTGGCCCGCTGGCCCCACCCTCTGAGCCCCGACCGTTTGCCGCTCCGGTTTGAAGGACGCGGGGCGCGGCGCCGCCGCTCTGTGCTCGGAGCCTCTCGGCCGCGCTGGGGCCGAGCGATCGGCACATGGAGCGGGCGGGGGCGGCGGGTGAGGAGCTGGGGGCCCCATGGGGGTGGGGGTGCGGGCGAGGGGAGCGCCCGGGGCCGTGCGGGGCGGGAGGGGACGGGGAACAGCGGCTGCTGCGGGGCGGGAGAGCCTGTGGGCTGCGGCCGCTCCGCTGGGAGCGACCTGTGGGGACCCTGTGGTGACAGGGGCTGATCCCACAGGGGTTTGGGTGGCCCTGGGCGGGGGTGGCCGTGGCCTGGGGGGTGGGCGGGGGGAGCGGGGTGGGCGCTGGGACTCTGGGGAGCGCTGGCGGGGTGAGGCCGTTGTGTCCGTGCAGGGAGGTGCCCACGAAGCGAGGGCACTGCTGTGCTGGGGGAGGTCTGGGGGCGCCCAGGGAGGGCCCGTTGATGTGCTGGGGGGTCGGTGGTAGTTTTGGGGTGCAGCGTCAAAGGAAAGGGGGAGGTTTGGGGGCAGACTGAGGTGCCCCCGGGGTGTGTGGGCTGTCACCTGGGGGTGTGACAGTCGCTGGGGACGGGGCTGTCCCTACCATGAGATGCCAAACTGGGGGTGTCTGATCTCTCCCATGTTGAGACACTCCTCACTTTTCCCATCTGCTCCCCCTCTGGGCAACATCACATGTGTGGAAACACTCTGGGAAATCCTGGGAACAGCGTCGCCCGCCAGGCTCGTGTGGGGAGCGGGGGAGAGCTGTGGATGTCGAAGAATGTAAAATAAAACTCTTATTGACACTCCAAACGCTGAGATTGTGGTGCCTGTGCTGAATTTCCCTCCCATCTCTTCCCAGAGGAGCAGAGGAGGTGGCTCCAGCACAACCGAGCAGCCCGAGAAACTCTGAAATGCTCCAGCGCAAAGTAAGTCAGGAGGATACTTGCACTAGATTATCTGTAAAGGGCCCTTCTGACCCAAATCACGCAGCGATTCCTGGAGGTAAAGCTGAACTCCCGGCTCGCCAGCGCTCTGTGGAGTTACCGGCAGCAGGAGGAGTGTTGGCATTTCCTGCTGGTCGATATTGGCTCTTCTGGGTATTTTCTGAGTCTCTGTGAAACTTTCTCACTAATATAGTAGAAAAGAGAAGATTCATGATCTCTCTTTCTGGCTTGGCGCTGCACTTGTGTAGAATAGAGGACAATATCCCAACTCTCCAGACTTTCTCATTACAGAAGGATAATCACGCAGGCATTAATCTTCCCTAACGCTGAGCTGCTCTGTCGGTGGAAGCCTTAAGGTTACAACCACCTTGGATGTCAATGTCTTGTGTTTCTTCTCTGTTGCTACTCGAAAGTAAAAGAATTAATATTACGTGGTACTTCCCTGACATCTCTTTGATTTCCAAAAGCTGTGATGGAGACAACCAGCAGAGTTTTAGATACTGAACCTTTGCTGTTAAATAACCTGACACCTTATTTGCCTTCCTACAGACCCTTTCTAAAGGACCAGACGAATCGTCTGAATCAACCCTCAGAACCCATTTCTAAACTAGAGCAGGTAAGCAGAAATCTTTTGAGTCTAAGTTTTATATTTCATGCTCAAAGCGAAGCCTGAGCACCCAAACTGGGGCAGGGAGTTCCTGACCCCGATGGGGCGCAGCCAACAGATTGCTAAATAGCTGGCAATAAGTCAACTCATTATTTTTCAGAGGAAATTAGTGGGAGAGACTCATCCTCTGCCCAGCTGCTGGTGGGGGTTTTGTTGGTGTCCTGCTGACAAGCGCTTTGTCACCACGTGCCTTTGTGGAGACATCCCTCGGACATCAGGGTTTGACCCAGCTGAGCTCTCCTCGGGGCTGAGGTTTTGCTTTGTGCCTCCAGGTTGACAGGAACAAGGACGACGTTCCCAAAAATGCGGAGAAGGGCGCTCAGGGCGATGCCAAATCCACAGAACACGCTGGACGTGCCGCTCGGCACAAATCTCTGGGGACGACCCAGAGCGCGGCCGCGGTGCGGCCGAAACAGCCGATGTTGGGAGCCGCCGCGGGCCCGAGGGACAGAATTAAGAGCTACCAGGCCGAGGAAAAGCCGATTCAGGATAAATTCTGGAAAAACGTGCCAAGTTCAAAGAGCGTATCACAAAAACCAAGCGTCAAAACTCACCCGTTGCAGCCCCCTCGGTTATTTACTGCTTCCACTAATTTGCTACATAAAAAATCAGGGGCAAACCAGGAAAAAACGGACACGGTAAGAAAGCCGCTCGGCGCCGTTCCAGGGGCAGCTCTTAAGCACAGCAGCCGACCCCCCCAGCTGCAAAGATCTCCCCCAAAGCCGCCGGCCTCCAGCAGACCCCAGGAGGCCCTAAACCCGAAGTCCAGCCTACAAGCGGGTGGTGCGGTGCGATGCCAAAACCCCGCGGTGAACGGGGAGGCTGTTAGGAAGGAGGTGACGGTGGTGCCTCCCAGACACGCGGCAGCACCTCGAGTGCCAGTCCCCCAAAACCAGCCTCGCAGCACACACGGCTCCGAAACCCTGGCAATTAACAGCAATTTTGGGAGTAGAAGAGAAGGGTTTAAGCCAAGGCTGCCATGGGCAAGTGGAGTTCAGGATGGACGTGTTCCCAAGACCCCCAGCGCCACCAACCGCAGGTAAGCAGCAGCTTGGCCAACTTTGTCCTCGCATCCAGGGGACAGCAGAGCTTGAAGAGTTTAAGTGGGTGAACCAGCATCAAAGTGCTGGAAACAGGGTCCCTCTAGCAATGAGCTTGATGCCCCAGAAAACAGGATGGGGATGAGATGTGGGGATACTCTGGCTTCCTCTCCCACCGCTTCAGCAAGCTGGAGGGCAGTGTGTGGCCACTCTCCTATTTTATCTTCAAGGCACCTTGAAACTTGGGGTTTTTTCCCCAGCCTAAAGTTCGGATGCGTTTTTAGGACACGTGAACTGGTTATTCCAGAGCGGCTGAAGTGGCCAGAGGGAAATTCCAAGTGCTGGGGATCTGTTGGGTGGTGACAGTGACCTCTTGGTCTCCTTTAACAGGAAAGAGCTGGAGGCGTGGGTGGCAGCCAAAGGCAGGGTGTACAAGCGGCCACCTATGGTGATGCTTCAGAAAACTGCAGTGAAGCTGCCCTGCAGAAATGTCAAGGAGAAAAAGAAGCAAGAGCAACTGGAGAAGCAGGAGGAACCAGAGCAGCTCTCCCTGGAGAAGATCAACAACATATTAACTGAGTGTCTGAAGCGTGTTGAGGAGGTGAGAATCACAGAGCATCATAGGTCACAGAATTGTTTTGGTTGGAAAAGCCCCTCGAGATCACCGAGTCCACCCATAACCCACCCCCGGCACTGCCCCATGTCCTGAGAACCTCATGTCCGTCTGTCCAGCCCTCCAGGGCTGGTGACTCCAGCACTGCCCTGGGCAGCCTGTTCCAATGCCCCACAGCCCTTTGGGGAAGAAATTGTTCCCACATCCAACCTCAACCTCCCCTGGCGCAACTTGAGGCCGTTTCCTCTGGTCCCATCACATGTAGGAAAAGTTAAAGTCCTCCTGGAGTTACGGATCGGCCCGGGGCGCACAAGATGTGCTAATGGGGTAAACAGAGCAATACTTGGTCGCAGGGTTCGTATGTGCCATTGCCGGTGTCCTGGTACCCAGCAGCACAGTCTGCAGCAGCAACCCCGGTTGATTGAACCAGCTTGACGTGGGTCCCTGGTGGACTTTGCAGCTTGGGGTAGGTCCTTGGTGGCCATTGCAGCTGCTGCGAAGTGTCACCTCTGGGAATGCCAACCACCAACCCTGCTCTGGAGTTCAGTGTCTCCGTTAGTGCCCGCGCCATGAAGTCTGACCCTCCCATCCCCCTGCAAGACTAAACGGATTCTACCAAGGGAAAAAATAGACAGGGAAGCTGTTATCTGTTCACGGTCACATAGGAAACTTGCAAAAAGAACAAACTCTTAGGACTCTCCTTTTCCCGGTGAGCGCTGGGAGAGCAGCTCCGTGCTGAGAGCAGCCCCGGCGCACACCTGACCGCTCTCTCCGGGACCTCGCGGTCCCCGCAGGGTGGCCAGGCACAGGAGGTCTCTGCCACGCTGTCCCAGCTGCCCCAGGCAGAGAAATTCGCCAAGTTCTGGATCTGCAAAGCAAAACTGCTCGCCCGGAGCGGCCCTTTGGACGTGAAGGAGTTGTACGACGCGGCAGCCGGCGCCGGTGCGGTGGTGAGTGAGGCGCCGGGAGCTGCCCCGTTCCCTGCCGCTGTGCCAGGATGTGCCCTCAAGATCCAGGAGTTGGATTTTGGGATGAGTTCAGCAGCACAAGCCGTAAAAGCCATTTAGAGCTGGCTGGCCTGTTTTGTCGCATGGAATCATGGAGCCATTTTGGTTGGAAGAGACCCTCCAGATCATGGAGTCCAAACTGAACCTAAATCTAGCGTTGCTCCTTGTCCCTGAGAACCTCATGTCCGTCTGTCCAGCCCTCCAGGGCTGGTGACTCCAGCACTGCCCTGGGCAGCCTGTTCCAATGCCCCACAGCCCTTTGGGGAAGAAATTGTTCCCACATCCAACCTCAACCTCCCCTGGGCAACTTGAGGCCGTTTCCTCTGCTCCTGGCGCTTGTTCCTGGGGAGCAGAGCCCGACCCCCCTGGCTCCAAGCTCCTTTCAGGCAGGTCAGAGATCAGAAGGTCTCCCCTCAGCTCCTGTTCTCCAGCTGAACCCCCAGGTCCCTCAGCCGCTCCATCACATTGTGCTCCAGCCCCTCACCAGCTCCGTTCCCTTCTCTCAACAAGAAGGGGAATTTTGCCACCCTTTTGCCACTGTCTCCCGCATGGCGTGTCTCAATGCACCAAAAACCTTTTCTCCTATTGATTTGCAGCTCTGGTCTCTGTTCCCAAGCCAGACCTGTCCTCACCTCTGTTCTGCTTTCCCTGCAGCCCATCCAGGAGCTCAAAGAATTTCTCTTTGGTGTGTTGACGGCTGGATACCAGACATCAGAAGGTAACGTGCATGTGGGGGTGGGCAGGGGAGCAGTGTGGTTTCCAGTCTGTCCCAGCACCCCATGTCCTTGTTGACTTTGGAGACCAAGTCTTGTGAAAGTTTGGAATCCTCATCTCAAAAACGGGGCAGGATTCCCCTGGCAGGGCTGCCCCAGCCCCTCACGCCTCCCCAGCTGCCGCTCTCTGCAACTACTCTGCCCTTTTCTTCTCCCATCAGGTGAAAATACTGAGCAGCCCGTTCCCTGGGAGCCTAAAACACCTTGTCTGAGCAAGAGGCAGCACGTGGAATTGACTCCCTGCATGGCGGGGGGGTCCTGGACCCTCCCCAGCTCTGTCAAGTTACTGGTTAAGTCTGCGTCCAGGTAAGGCTGAGCGGGCATTGGGCACCCTGCCTGTCCTCCGCGGGACTCGCCGCCAGGCTCTCGTCCTCCCCGCAGGGCCAAGGAGCTGCAGGAAGGCCAGGAGGTGAAACTCGTGACCCCGGTGCGGCGCTCGCAGCGCATAGAGTGGGGCTGGAGCTGCTACCCGGAGATGCTGCAGGAGCACGACACGGTGGTGTCATCCCTCAGTGAAATCCTGGAGGCCGAGGAAGAGACTCGTTTTTTTTACCGGAAAAACAAGGCTTTGCCAGAGGTGCCGGAGCTGGAGGATTTGAGTTTGTATCCTCCGGAGCAACGCTGAGCGACTCGTGGTGGGATGGGTCTGCTGGCTCTCCCGCGCGTGTGCTCCACTGGCTTCTGTGCTGATGTAAATATGATGGGGTGGCACAGAAAATCAAAGAATCCCCTCCCTCGACCTGCTGCCCGCGCTGCTGGTGATGTGGCCCAAGATACCGGTGGCCTCTGGGCTGCAGGTGCACGTTGCCGGCTCTATCCCACCTTCCATCCCCAGCACCCCAAGTCCTCCGCAGGGCTGCTCCACTGCTCCATCCCCAGCTTGGATCGATACCAGGGGCTGCCCTATACCCAACGGCACTTGGCCTGGTTGGACCTCATGAGGTTCACATGGGCCCACTTCTCCAGCTTGTTTCATAATTACAAGCTTTTTAGAAATACATAAAATGTATATAAGCACTGTTTTCAATAGAAAAATAAATAAAATTTTGACGTGTATGTCCAGCACAGCCTCGTGCATCGTGTGCAAGGTTCAGCCTGGAGAACAGGAGCTGAGGGGAGACCTTCTGATCTCTGAGCTGCCTGAAAGGAGCTTGGAGCCAGGGGGGTCGGGCTCTGCTCCCCAGGAACAAGCGCCAGGAGCAGAGGAAACGGCCTCAAGTTGCCCAGGGGAGGTTGAGGTTGGATGTGGGAACAATTTCTTCCCCAAAGGGCTGTGGGGCATTGGAACAGGCTGCCCAGGGCAGTGCTGGAGTCACCAGCCCTGGAGGGCTGGACAGATGGACATGAGGTTCTCAGGACATGGGGCAGTGCCGGGGGTGGGTTATGGGTGGACTCGATGTCGAGGGGCTTTTCCACCCAAAACGATTCTGTGATGCCCAAGGCCATGCTGTGGCTCTGCATCCCCAGTGCTGCGTGTGGCCGGGGACATAGCGCTATAGGGGACACTGGGTGGACTCTGGCCTGGTGACATGGGTCAGCAGGACAGGGGGTCAAGGCCACTTCCCACCCCCTACCGGGTGCCATCGGCAGACCCACGTCACCGGTGACGCGGTGGTCCACGATGGCCCAGCCCTGGCCGGCACTGAGCTGGTGACCCGTGTGCTGGCCGGACACCTCCGCTTCCTGCGCCAGGGTGACCGGGGTGACCCGCTGTCCCGGGGCTGGGCCACCCCCTCTGCCTGCCAAGCCGCAGTTCCTGCTGGGCAACGGTCACCCGAGGCAGGAACAGGCAGCGGTGCCTGACCCCCCCAGGAAAACACGTGTGCACCTGCGTGTGCACACGGGGGCTGCGCGTGTACTTGTGCACCAGCAGCGTGCAGGGCTGGCCCTCCCCAAGCTGTGTCACCCAGCCTGGGGGGGTTGGTGGATGCACAAACCTCCTGGGACCCCAAAGGACCCCCCCAGACCGCACTCGCCTGACTGTGGGTGCTGGTGCCATGGGTGGCCCTGGTTCAAACCGGTTTCAGTCCCCAGAACCGCGGAAACTTGGGCTGCCCTGGTGCCGGGGTGAGGTGGGTGCCCCCCCAGGGCTGGGTGCCCCCAGGCTGGTGCTGCTGCTGGGCGCTGGTGCCGGCACAAGGCCCGTGTGTGACACCGATCCAGAGCTGGAGCAGCCCTGGGCTGCACCGTGGTGCCAGCCCGGTGCTCTGCGGCTCCATGTCCCCTGAGCCGGTGCTGTGCTGGGGCTGAGCTCAGTGCCGTACCAGACCTGAGCCAGACCCACACGGACCAAAGCTGTGCTGGACTGTGCCAGAGCTGAGCCCACACCCGTGCCAGGCTGTGCCAGGCTGTGCCAAGCTGTGCCAGGGCCAAGCCCACACCCCTGATGGGCTGAGTGGAACAGATCTGAGCCATAACAGGCTGAGCCGAAGTGGGCTGAGTCAAACTGGGCTGGGTTGAGCCAACCTGGGCTGAGCCGAGCCGGGCTGGGCCAAGCCAAACCTAAATGGGCCAAGCCAAGCCCGGCCAAGCTGAACTGGACCAGGCCGAGCTGAGCCGGGCTGAGATGAGCTGAGCCAGGCCGGGCCAAACCGAACTGGACGCAGCTAAGCGGGGCCAAGCCGGGCCGGGCCGCAGCCGCTCCGCCGGTCCCGCCCGGTCCCCCCGTCCCGCCGGGGCCGCCTCCGAGCGCGCACGTGGTGCCGGGGCGCGCTGCCCGCGCGGGGGCGCGGCAGCCGGTGGGGCGGGGCCCGGGGGGCTCAGTGCTCGGCGCTGCCCAATGGCGACACGGCCGTGCCCCCCCCGCCGGCGAGCCGGCCAATGGGCGCCGCGGGCGGTAGCGCGCGTCAGGCGGGGCGGCGGTCACGTGGGGCGGCGGGCGGTGTTAAAGCGCGGGAGGCGGCGGGCGGCGGCGTCAGTTGGCGGCGGCGGCGGGGAGCGGAGCGGAGCGGGCACGGGCTGGAGCGGGGCGGAACGGAACGGAGCGGGTTTTCCCGGCGAGCGCAGCGCGGCCCGGCCCTGTCGGTGAGCGGTGCCCTTGGGCGGCGGCGGCCTAGGGGTGCAGGGGCGGGGCGGACACATGGCGGCGGTGGCGCGCGCGGGAGCGACCGTTACCGGCGCGCGGGAAGGGCCGTTATCCGGTACTACCCCCCCACGCTGATCCCCCTCCCCCGTCTCTCTCGCAGGATGAAGAGCGGCCCAGGCCATGGCGCGACATGCGGCCCCCGGTCCCTGCCCCCGGCGGGGCTTTAGGACGGCACAGCCCCCCCGTGCCCTATAGCGACACCCCCCGTCCCTTATTTAATTAACTTCATCCCTAATTTATTGACGCCCCGCCCCCCCAACCCCAGCATCATGGACCCGACCCCCGCGGTGCCCCCCGTCGCCATGGCGGGCTTCCTCTGGATGCTCATCCTGGGCTTCATCATTGCCTTCGTCCTGGCCTTCTCCGTGGGCGCCAACGACGTGGCCAACTCCTTCGGCACGGCCGTGGGCTCGGGGGTGGTGACCCTGCGCCAGGCCTGCGTCCTGGCCAGCGTCTTCGAGACCGTGGGCTCCGTCCTGCTGGGGGCCAAGGTCAGCGAGACCATCCGCAAGGGGCTGATCGACGTGGAGATGTACAACGCCACGCAGGAGCTGCTGATGGCCGGTTCGATCAGCGCCATGTTTGGTGAGAAACAAGGGGGTGTCAAAATTTGGGGGGGCAGCTCAAGATGCCCCGGTGATGGTTTTCTTACCAAGCTTCTCCGTTTTTACCCCCCAGGCTCTGCTGTGTGGCAGCTGGTGGCTTCGTTCTTGAAGCTCCCTATTTCTGGTACCCACTGCATCGTCGGGGCGACCATCGGCTTTTCGCTGGTGGCCCAAGGGCAAGAGGGCGTCAAGTGGTCTGAGCTGCTGAAGATCGGTGAGTCCAGCTCGTGTCACCACCCGGTGCTGGTGCTTCTCCTTCCCGTGGGTTTCTCCTTCCAGCAGCGCCATGCTCATTGCTCATCACGTCTCTTCTCTCCTAGTGTTGTCCTGGTTCATCTCGCCCCTCCTTTCGGGCATCATGTCTGCGATCCTGTTCTTCCTCGTCCGGAGGTTCATCCTCTCTAAGGTGAGCGCTGGTCACCCCCGTTTTCTGACACCTTGGGGCTCCCGGGTGTTCTCTGGCGCTTGGCTGGTGCGCACCCCAGCTTCTCCAGGCACACCAGTCCTCGCGCTGATGCTCGGGTGAGCTCATCAGGAGCTCAAGGGATGGAAAACACAGGCACAAAAACCCCGCAGAGCGGAGCCGGGGAGGTGAGGAGGCTTTGTTCACCTCCTGCAAAACATCTGGGCCAGCTGTGTCCTGCCTGCCCTCAGCAGAAACAGCTGCAGCTTCCGAGTAGTGAAATAGCCCAGAATTGATAAAAGTGGGGCTTTTCCAAGCTTCTGCTGCAAGCCTGGACCTCCCCTTGTGTCATCCTGCGTGTCAGGGTGGTGACCCAGCAACCACGGGGGTTTTTTTGAAGCCAAGGGGGCCACAATTGTCCTTGGTGCTGTGGAAGCTGCACATTTTCCTCCCATCTGGAGCCCCAGAGAAACCAAGGGGTGCTCAGGCTGCCTTTGGGGATGTGCACCCACTGTTGGGGTCTGTCTGAAAGCCCAGGGAGAGGGATGGGGCACCCGAAGGTGCTTGAAATGGAGGTGGCAGCTTTAAAACGTGTCCGTCAGAGGTGACGGTGACCCTAGAGCGCAGAGCAGCAGTGCCCAGCTGTGCAGAGCACCCCGGCATCTTCTGCCTGTTTGAGGTTAACTCAGGTTATTTCAGCTCTTAGCTCTAACTATTCCTGCTCCAAGAGACATTAAGATCTTATCGCTGCCGGTTTCTACCGAGCAGCCCTTTAAAACAATTCGGCGTCGCCGCTGTCAGGGTAACCTTGTGTAACCGGCCCCGTCACGCTCCGTTCCAGCGCCAGCAGCCCGGTTGCTCTCCCCTGCTCAGTGTTTGTACCCATTGCCGGGCAGCAGCGGAGATTAAGTGCTCCTGCTGCTCGCTGAGGGCAGGTACGTGGTCAAATAAGCTGCTTTGGGAGTAACAAGGCTCTTTAATTTTGTCCAAGTCAACTGTAAAGAGGTAAAAAGCTTTCTCTGACAAGTGGGTTTGTTTTGAAAGCGCCTGGGGAGCTGGAAAACACGTGCGGGGCGGGGTGCAGTTTGGGGGTTTGGACCCCGTGGATGGGGGGACGCGCAGCTGGTGCTGCCCTGGGGGTGTCTGCGGGATGTTCTGCCTCTTCTCTGCCCCCCCAAACCACCCTGAGATGCCTCACAGTGGTGAGTCTCCGAAAGCCGCTGGAGCTCCAGCTCTTGGCGGCGCCGGAGCCGCTGTTGGCAACCGAGGGCACAAACCCCCTTTTGGGAAGGGGCCGTTGCTCTGCGGTCCCCAAGCTCCGGTTTCCCGCAGCGCCCACCCGTGTCTTGCAGGCGGATCCCGTTCCCAATGGCCTGCGAGCTCTGCCCGTCTTCTACGCCTGCACCGTGGGCATCAACCTCTTCTCCATCATGTACACCGGTGCGCCCCGTAAGTACGCCTCAATACTTCAACCTTAATTTGAAAATTCTTTACAAAACCTCCATTAAATGCACGATTTACCCCTTTTTTGCTTTACAGGGCTGAAATCTCCTAGAAGGCGGCTGGCCTGTGCCGGTTTCGGAAGGCGGCAGGCTAGCGTGCGCTGAGCTCTGAGCTATAGTTGCCCAACCAAAGAGACCTGCTCAAACTAAACCCCTCCAGACCTTTCTCCTTAGAGTCCACAGGACCTGGCACGTAACGTGCCATCCCCTTATCTGTGCTAGAGCTCAGGTACCCAGCTGCTGCTGGAGCGGTGCTGGGAGCAGGGATGGAGCTTGTGCCTCCTGAGTCACCTCCTCCCTAAGAATAAACTAATTATCCCTGGCAAAAAAGAGCTGGCACCTCCTGCCGCGAAGAGGAGTTTGTGCTTGAGTTGGAAAAGCCAAATGGCAGTGGTTGTTTGGCTGTCGCGCAGGGGCCAGCTCGGAGGCAGGACGGGGGCCGGTGGCTTTGCCGTGACCCCGGGGTGACTCGGGAGCTGTTTTTCGGTCTGAGCGCGGCTTTCCTGTTGCGGAGGAGTCGCGGGCGCTCGGCTCCGCGGGCTTCGCTCTGTAAACAGCGGCTGGAAAACATTTTGGGGGAGGGCTGTCAGCTTCCCTTGGCTTTCCAACCCGCTGGGGGTGCGACGCAGCGCTCAGGCTGCTCCAGAAATCACGGTATCGCTTCACCCCCGCAGAGCGGGTTGGTGTTACCCTGAGTTTTTGGCTGCGGTGGGGCTGGTGCTCGAGTGCGGGTTTGTAACCTTCAGCCAGGCAGGTTTGGCTTAAAGAAAACTAGCGAGATACGTGTGTGGTGTCGCTGGTGGTGCGTTAGGAGCTGCCTGCAGCAGCAGGCGCAGGAGCTGAGCGGTCACAGGAGTCACAAGCACCTGATCCCGCGAGCGGCGTCTTTAATGCCAAAAGTCTCGCTGCATGTGAGAATCCTTGGAAATGGGTCACGGAACAGCTCGGGTGCCTTGAAACCTGAGCCAGAGGGACCCGCGGAGCGGGAGAATGATCATAGGAGCACCCCGGTCCTGCCTGTCCCCCCGAGCGGGACATGGGGCTGTCACTGTCACTGTCGCTGCTGCAGCCGTGCTGGGGGGCTTGCCTTGTTTTTTATTTCATTCTTTTTTCTTTGACATTGCAGCAAGTGAGGAGCCTCTGGTCCCTGCTCAGGGCACGTTCCAGTCCCTGGAGGGCTGATTAGCTTTTGATGGGGATAATGATAACCGGAGGGGCTTCCGTGCGTGGCGCGGGCAGCGGTGGTTCCCGGCGGGCACGGCAGCTCGGGGGCGTCGCAGGCGATGGGATCCCCGCGCGTGGAGAAGCACAAGTCGTACGTCAAGGAGGGGGTTGGTTTTGCCCGGAGGGTTTTCAAAGATCCGTTGTTTTATTTCCTAGTGCTGGGCTTTGACAAACTTCCTCTGTGGGGTATCCTCCTCATTTCGGCGGGGAGTGCTGTTGTCTGTGCTCTTGTCGTCTGGTTCTTTGTGTGTCCGCGGATGAAGAAGAAGATCGAACGTAAGTAACCGCCTCTCACCCTCATAGCCCTTCGGGGAACTAACCAACTCCTTTTCTTCCCCGCGGGAGAGCTCATTAGCCGCAGGGCTGTGATTAGCAGGGATCCTCAGCACCCATTATTGCTTAAGCCGCTCTGCAAACCCTGAGTCACTGGGGCACATTGCGGCGGGTGGGACCTAAACCACCTCGAAATAACCCCCTTGGAGTAGCTGTTGTGCAGTGGGTGTCTCAGGGTGATCTCTCCTTAAGCCACACAGGGCAACAAGCAATACTTAAAAACAGGCTGAGGAGTATTGTTAATAGAGGGAAGGAGACAACGCGCCTGTTAACCGGCGTAACCTTTAATCCTCCGTGTAGCTGCTGATCAATCTTTGGCCCGGCAGATGCGGATCACAAGCTGGAAGCTCTGTGAGCTGATGAAATCCTGTTCCTGTAGCAAAAAGAAAAAAAGCTATTGAAAGGCATCCAAAAGAGCAGCCCAGAGTTCTGCCTCCCAAAAGCGCAGGCGGCTCGTGTGTGGTCTCGCATATAAATTTTGGGTGCAGTCCGGGGCGCTTAAGGATCTTGGAGATGAAGGGATAAGCAGTGTCCTTGTGGGCTGGTGTAACTGGGCTGTGACTAACAGCCTTATGGCCGCCCTTGATGTTCTTCCAGCTGCTTGGAGCTTGGGCTGAACTGGCGGAGCATCGCTGGGGGGCCCACGCCGGGCCGGGGGGCGGGCAGCACGGCAGCCAGCGGAGCTGCTGGGGAGTGTTTGTGACAAGGGGACTTGTGAAGGCGCTGACCTCATGTTTTCACCTAGAGAAAAACATGATTGATTTTTTTCCCGGTAGAGGGGGAGTAACGGGCTCGGTGCCGCCGGTCTGGCCGCGCTTGGCGGGACAGGAAACCAAGCGGCCCGGGGGAGGTGGGAAGTGGCGGCTGTTTGGGTTTGTCACCGTTTGTCACCCGGCGGTGGCAGCTGGAGAGGAGCCCAGTCCCTCTGAGGGCCGGAGCTGGTGAGCTGCTCGCTTCTGGGCATCAATTCAGGGGTCACAACCCCCCCAAAAAACTCAGGTTCTGAGCATCCCGTGGCCACAGGGAATGGGGATGGGCTCAAAGAGCTGTAGGAAAAGTGGGTGTAAAAGCCCCATAATGGTGCTCGCCACACCCGGCGTGGGTGGAGGCTCTAAATATAGGAGATGAGCTGGCTGGTGACGGTCTGGCCGCTGCGCCCAGGACAAGGTGCGACTGCCCAAGTTTCCAAAGTTCAGGATTGGGGAGGAGAGGAGCTGTAAATGTTGATTTAGCTGCCGTAAATGTGAGTGGTGAGGGGTGTGGGCTTGTTCCTGGTGGTGGGAAGGGGTTTGATGGCAGCCGCCTCCCCCCGCAGGAGAAATCAAATCCAGTCCTTCGGAAAGCCCCTTGATGGAGAAGAACGTCGGCCCCAAGGAGGAGCACGAGGAGCCCAAGGTGGCCCTGGGCGATGCCAAGAGCCCTGGTGGGGCCGTGGGGCCGGTTGTGCCCCAGCAGCGGGCGGCGGTGGAGGAGAGGACAGTGTCCTTCAACCTGGGGGATCTGGAGGAGACCCCGGAGCAGGAGACGGTCCCCAGCCTTGACCTGAAGGAAACCAGCATTGACAGCGGTGAGGCCGGACATGAGCAAGGGGTTGTTGGCCCTGAGGGTGGTGAGAGCCTGGCCCAGGTGCCCAGAGAGGTGGTGGCTGAACCATCCCTGAGACATCCCAGGCCAGGCTGGACGGGGCTCTGAGCACCCTGTGCTGGTGAAGATGTCCCTGCTCATGGCGAGGGGGAGCTGGGGGGGCTGGGATGGTCCCTGCAACACAAACCACCCCCCCGATTCTTCAATATGGGGGTGCTGGGGTGTCTCCCCCCCAATTCCAGGTACTAACCCCCCACCATCTCTCTTGGCAGGAGCTGTGCGGTTGCCCAACGGCAACCTGGTCCAGTTCAACCAGTCCCTGGGCCACCAGCTGAGCTCCAGCGGGCAGTACCAGTACCACACGGTGCACAAGGACTCCGGTCTCTACAAGGAGCTGCTGCACAAGCTGCACTTGGCCAAGATGGGGGACTGCATGGGGGACTCTGGGGACAAACCCCTGCGGCGGAACAACAGCTACACCTCGTACACCATGGCCATCTGCGGCATGCCCCTGGACTCCCTGCGCCCCCGGGATGCCGAGGAGGCGGACAAGCTGAGCTGGCCCGTGGCGGACACCAAGAAGAGGGTCCGCATGGACAGTTACACCAGCTACTGCAACGCGGTGGCGGACGCCCACCCGGCCGCCGACGTGGATCTGAACACGGCGCGGGTGGAGATGGGCGTCAGCGACCGCAAGGGCAGCAGCGGCTCCCTGGAAGAGTGGCAGGACCAGGACAAAGCCGAGGTGTCCCTGCTCTTCCAGTTCCTGCAGATCCTCACCGCCTGCTTTGGCTCCTTCGCTCACGGCGGCAACGACGTCAGGTCAGTTGGGGCAGCGGGATCGGGGGGTTTGGTGGCCGCTTTGCCCCGAGCCTGCAGCCCACCTCTCCTTTCCCTTCCAGCAATGCCATCGGGCCCCTGGTCGCCCTCTACCTCGTCTACCAGACGGGTGACGTGGCCACCAAGGTGGCAACTCCCATCTGGCTGTTGCTCTACGGAGGTGTGGGGATTTGCACCGGCTTGTGGGTCTGGGGACGGAGGGTCATCCAGACCATGGGGAAGGACCTGACTCCCATCACGCCGTCCAGGTAAGGTCTGGCTTGGGGCAGGTTTAGGCAGTCCTAGAGCTGGATCCTGGAGCTGCTCTCTGTTCTCTTGGAGGTTTTATTGTTTGGGTGATGGAGCTGGGGGCTGTGTGGCCCCATAACACCTCCCTGCATCCCTTGCTGGGGTGTGGGGGTCACTTTGGGGGGCTGGAGAGCTGAGCGAGGAGCTGCCCCCGTGTTGCAGGGTCTACCCCGGGGGAGCAATCCCAGGTCTGGCTTAGGCTGGGCCGGGCTGGAACGCTGGGCGGTGCGGGGGGGTCCGGTGCCTGCGTTCTCATACACTTTGTGTCTCTGCAGCGGCTTCAGCATCGAGCTGGCGTCTGCGCTGACGGTGGTGATCGCCTCCAACGTCGGGCTCCCCATCAGCACCACCCACTGCAAGGTAGGTTTGGGGACGGGTGGCGCTGGCTCAGCGCAGGCTCGGCTGCCCGCAAATCCGGGTGCTAACAAAGCTGAGCTGCGCGGGAGGTCCCAAAGCCGGCGGCTGGCTGTCCCGCTGCTCCCAGCTCTGCCATTTGCATCTCAATGTGGGGTGACAGCGCCTGCCCTGCCTGGGGGGGTGTCCCTGGATGAGGGGACACTGGGAGAACAAAACCCCTTTGATGGAGCCGGGGGCTTTGCCAAGTGGCCATGGGAGCCGCTCCAAGCGCGTGGCTCCCTGCCTGGGGTCCCCAGGGCTGCAGCTGGGTGGCTGTCCCCGCGGCGGGGGTGCTGAGCTGTGTCCTCCCCGCGCAGGTGGGCTCGGTGGTCTCGGTGGGCTGGCTGCGCTCCAGGAAGGCCGTGGACTGGCGCCTCTTCCGCAACATCTTCATGGCCTGGTTCGTCACCGTGCCCATCTCGGGGCTCATCAGTGCCGCCATCATGGCCGTCTTCAAGTTCGCCGTGCTGACCGTGTGAGGGCACCGGGCTCCCCGCTCCCCGCCGGGGCCTCGTCCCACAGCGCCATGGGGCTGCGCCATCTCTGGGGCTTCCTCAGCTCTGCATAGTGTTGTCACTGAAGTATCTTTATTTTAATATAAATGTCTTGGCGCTCAGTTCCTAGAGGGGGGGACGGCGCTGAGGCTCTGCCCGCCCCCCGGGGTGCCCCCCTTGCTGCGCTGTAGCTGTAGATTAGCAGTTATGGGTGGCCACTCTTATTTTTAACGACTTAATTAAGACCCCCGGCAGTGATCCCTCCTTGGGTAAGGACTGGGGCTGGTCCTTGCCCCTTCGGGGGGGCCTGTGGGGCGTTCCCCCCATCACGGGCTGTGCTGCGTTCGGCTTTGCCTCCATCGCTGCCCAACCATTCCGGGGGGGTTTGGGGGGCAGCCCCCGGCCCCCCCCTCACTGCTGCTACCTCGGACTCAATAATAATAAAGATTTCCTTCGTAGGCCAGTGCTGCCTGCGTGTTTGGGGGCCCTGTCCCTTGTCACCTGCCCTGGGTGGCAGCGGGGCCTGGGGCAGCTGATAAGAGCCCCACGTGTCCCCACGTGCCGTGGGGCTGGCACCCCAGCCCTGCGCGGGGGTGTTATCAGCACCCCACAGCTGGGGGTGGGGGGCCGTTCCTGGCCCTGTTCAGCCCTGTGCCCTCCTGCCGTCCCCTCTGTGTCCCCAGGCTGTCAGTGCTGCCTCTGTCCCGGGGGGCTGGCTCTGGTCAAGGCCGGACACCTCAGGGGGTGGCACTGGGGGTGGCGCAAGAGCCACGGGCCATTGCAGTGGACCTGGCGCTGGGCCAGCGGGGGGGACACCCGTGGGTCCATGAGTGCCGAGCCCTGGCTGGGGGCACAGGGGTGGGGACACGTCCACTGGGACAGGGGGTGGGCCTGGTGGCACTGCGGGGGGATATACCCCATGGGGATGGGGACACGGGTTTGGGATGTGACACTGGGGGTGGGGACACTTCCCCCCGCGCCGGGGCCGTGTCCCGCGGGCTGTGGATGCCCCCTCCTGTCCCGTGTCCCGCGGGCTGTGGATGCCCCCTCCTGTCCCGTGTCCCGCGGGCTGTGGGTGCCCCCTCCTGTCCCGTGTCCCGCGGGCTGTGGATGCCCCCTCCTGTCCCGTGTCCCGCGGGCTGTGGATGCCCCCTCCTGTCCCGTGTCCCGCAGGCTGTGGGTGCCCCCTCCTGTCCCGTGTCCCGCGGGCTGTGGATGCCCCCTCCTGTCCCGTGTCCCGCGGGCTGTGGGTGCCCCCTCCTGTCCCGTGTCCCGCGGGCTGTGGATGCCCCCTCCTGTCCCGTGTCCCGCGGGCTGTGGGTGGCCCCTCCTGTCCCGTGTCCCGCAGGCTGTGGGTGGCCCCTCCTGTCCCGTGTCCCGCGGGCTGTGGGTGCCCCCTCTTGTCCCCGTCCCTCTGCTGTGACCTGCCAGGGCAGCCCCTGGCGCTGGACCCCCCCCCTGCCTCTCACCGGGGGGTCGGGGCTGGTCCTTGACCCCGGTTAATGATTGGCCCCCGGGCGCTGCCAGTGGCCCCGCTGGGCAAACAGTGGCCCCGGGGCTCCGGGCCGGGGGGCGGGGGTGCTGCTGGCCGGACCGGGGCCGTGGGAGGCGCTTCCGGGGGGGGGAGCCGCTCCTGGGGGGCACGGCCCCATTTGGGGTGTGCGGGCACCGGGGGGTGGGGCCCAGGGACACTGCCCTGGGGGGGACAGTCCAGGGAGGGAGGGAGCCCCTTTAGGGGGGTGCACCACCCCATTTGCGGGGGTCTATGGAGGCGCGCTGCCCCGCAGAGGGGTGCACCTTGGGGGATACTGTCTCATTTGGGGGGAAATCGCCCCATTTGGGGGTGCACGGGGGCGGCATTGCCCCATGTTGGGGCGCACCTTGCGGGGGGGGGCTTTTGTCTCGTTCGGGGGGGAAATCGCCCCATGTTGAAGTGCACCTTGGGGGGTGTTGCCCCATTTTGGAGGGGACACGTAGCGGGGGAACCGCCGCCTTATTTTGGGGATCCCCACGCCGGGCGCCCCGTCGCGGCTGTTGGGCCCGGGGGGGCCGGGCCGGTGCGGGGGGGCCGGTCGGGGCGGTCCCGCGGGGCCCCGTTAAAGCGGCGGCCGGAGGCGGCGGCCGGAGGCGCCGGCGATGGGCAGCGAGGGGGAGCGCGGCCCGGGGGACCCGCGGGCGCTGCGCAGGGACTGTCAGCACCGGTGCGGCCGGGGGGGCCGGGGGGGAACCCGGGGGGGCAGGACCTGGGAGGGACCCCATGCGGGGGGGTGAGGGGCCCTGAGAACGCCCCCCGTGGACATGCCCCCCAGGGTGTTGAGCACCCCCCTCCCTGCCCTGCCCCCCCCCCCCCCCCCCCGCTCCATTTCCAGCTCAAAAGCCCATTTTTCTGCTCCAATAACTCGCTGTGGGGCCGCTGGGCCAGGGCGGGTGCGCAGCGCCCCCGAGCCGGGGGACAGGGGGACAGTCCCCGTCCCCTCCTGTGTGCCCGAGACCCCCCCAGCTCACATCCCCCCCCCGATCACCCCCAGGATTTTCGTCAACCGGAGCCTGGCGCTGGAGAAGATCAAATGCTTCGGCTTCGACATGGACTACACCCTGGCCAGTGCGTTTCTTTGGGGGGAAACTGAGGCGGGGTGGGGGTGGCGGGACCCCCCAAACCCTGTTCCCCCCACAGTGTACAAGTCCCCCGATTACGAGGAGCTGGCGTTCGCTCTGCTGCTGGAGCACCTGGTGTCCATCGGGTACCCCCACGAGATCCTCGCCTACAAGTACGACCCCACCTTCCCCACCCGGTGAGCTGGGTTCTTATGGGGGGCGGGGGGGGGGGAGGGGTTACAGGGGTGTGTGTGGGACCCCCCCGCTGACGGGCTGTGGGGCGCAGGGGGTTGGTGTTCGACGCCCTGTTTGGGAACCTGCTGAAGGTGGATTCTCACGGGAACCTGCTGGTCTGCGCCCACGGGTTCCGCTTCCTCAAGGGGTGAGTTTGGGGACCCCCCCAGCCCCGGGAGGGGACAGACACCCAGCATGGGGGGGACACACCCTCAGCGTGGGCTGCGGCTCCATCGTTCCCTCCCCAGGGCTGAAATCCTCCACTATTACCCCAACAAGTTCATCCAGCGGGATGACATGAAACGCTTCCACATCCTCAACACCCTCTTCAACCTCACAGGTGAGTAAAATTCCGCCCCCCCCGGTCCCCTCCATATCCCCCCCGACCCCATTGGGGGGTTCTGCCCCCGTGTCCCCGCTCACCCCCGCAGAAGCCTACCTCTACGCCTGCCTCGTGGACTTCTTCACCAACTGCTCCCGATACATCAAGTAAGATGGAGATGGGGGGGGTTGAACCTGATGGATTTGGGGTGGGGGGGGGTCTTCACCCCCTTCACCCCCCCCCCAATTTTTCCCCACCACTGCAGCTGCGACACCGGCTACAAGCACGGGAACCTCTTCATGTCCTTCCGCAGCATGTTCCAGGACGTGCGCGAGGCCATGGACAGCGTGCACCTCTCGGTGGGTGCCGTGCGGCCCCCCAGCCCACGTGGGGTGTTCTTCTTGGGGGGGTGATGCTGAGGGTGCTGGGGATGCCCCCCGCCCTAGCCGGCCCGTCCATCGCTCCCGCAGGGCTGCTTGAAGGAGAAGACGTTGGAGAACCTGGAGAAATACGTGGTGAAGGACGTGAGTGTCCGCAGACCCCGCGGCCCCCCCGCGGCCCCCCCGAGCCCCCCCCGTGCTGATGTGCCCCCCACCAGCCCCGCGTGCCGCTGCTGCTGAGCCGCATGAAGGAGGTGGGGAAGGTCTTTCTGGCCACCAACAGCGACTACAACTACACCGATGTGAGTGGGGGGGCTGTGTCTGTCCCCCCCCGGCTCTGGGTTCAACTGGGCAGGCGGGGGCTCTGCCCTCCCTGGGGACAGCAGCAGTGACACCGGCCGTCCCCGCAGGCCATCATGTCCTACCTGTTTGACTTTGGCGATGGGGACAAGGTGGGTGTGACCCCGCTGGGGGGTGCAGGGTGCCACAGGCACCCCCTCGCTGACCCCCCAACCCGCAGCGGCCCTGGCGATCCTACTTCGACCTCATCGTGGTGGACACCCGCAAGCCGCTCTTCTTCGCCGAGGGCACCGTCCTGCGCCAAGTCAACACGGTGGGGACCCCCCCGGCACTGCGGGGGGACCATTTGGCCACGGGGGGGCTGGAGTTGCCGTTGGGTGGGCACAGGTGACAGTAGCCACTGTCCCCGGGGTCCTTCTGTCCCGCAGGACACGGGGAAGCTGCGCATCGGGACATACACGGGGCCGCTCCAGCACTGCGCCGTCTACTCCGGGGGTGAGTGTCTGGCGTGGGGGGGATGTGTCCCCATCCCCACGGTGCCCCTGACGTCTGCATGTCACAGGCTCCTCGGACGTGGTGTGTGACCTGCTAGGCGTGAAGGGCAAAGACATCCTGTACATGGGGGACCACATCTTTGGGGACATCCTCAAGTCCAAGAAGCGGCAGGGCTGGAGAACCTTCCTGGTGGTGCCCGAGCTGGCGCACGAGCTGCAGGTCTGGACGGAGAAGAGCGGTGAGCAGCGGTGACGGGGACCCTGCTGGGTGGGACATGGCCCAGCCCAGCTGGGGGTGTCCCGGAGCCTCCTGACCCCCCCGTGACCGTCCCACCCGCTGGGACGTGCCCTGACACCCCGTGTCCTTGCAGAGCTGTTTGAAGAGCTGCGCAGCCTGGACCTCTTATTGGCGGAGCTGTACCAGTAAGTGGCACCCGTGGGGGCTACAGATGCCAATGGGGGACCCTCCAGGTGACCCCCGGCTGTGTCCCCCCGTCTCCAGGCACTTGGACAGCGGCAGCAGCGAGCGCCCGGACATCAGCTCCATCAAGCGTCAGATCCAGGTGACGCTCGGGGGCACAAAGCTCGGCCCCCCCACATCCCCGCCATGGGGAGGGGGGACATGGGGTGTCCTGAGCGTCCCCGCTGCGCCCGCAGAAGGTCACCCACGAGATGGACATGTGCTACGGGAAGATGGGCAGCCTGTTCCGCTGCGGCTCGCGCCAGACACTCTTCGCCAGCCAGCTGATGCGCTACGCCGACCTCTACGCCGCCTCCTTCCTCAACTTCCTCTACTACCCCTTCAGCTTCCTCTTCCGCGCATCCCCCGTCCTGGTAACGCCGCTCCCGGCCCCCCCTTGTTTGCCCGCCATGCCTCAGTTTCCCTCCCTGCGTGAGGCGGCGGATGGAGGCGCTCGGTGGGCACCCAAGGGTGCCGTCCCCTCTCTGCCACGGCCTTGTCCCCCCGCAGATGGCACACGAGTTGACAGTGGAGCACAGCCGCCTGGACGCCGGGGAGGGGGGCACGGCCCTGGCGCCCTGGCTGGCCCAGCACGGCCACCTCGGCCAGCAGGTGGGTGACAGGGGACAGAGGGTTCCCAGCACCATGATGCCGGGGGGTCGTGTGCCCACTGAGCCCCCCATCTCTATCTCAGGTTGCTGGGGAGGACTCCAACGAGGAGGACGAGGATGATGGAGAAGCCTGAGCCCACCCCAGCGCCAACAAGGGAGTCTGGTGGCCCCTGGGCCACTGGCACTGCCACCACCTCCAGTGGCCGCAGGATGGCCGGTGGCCCTGGCTGTGTCACACGTCTCCCCATGCAGTGCCAGGAGAAGGGTCCCCCCAGAGCCCCTGGTCTGCTCAGCGCCCCCAGTTTCACTCATGACCCCCCATGGTGATGCTGGGAGCCCAGTCTGACCGGCCGGTGGTCCCAGCAGCTCCTGCCCCAGCCACATCTGAGCTCTGGGGGCAGCCACTGCTCCCCAAAAATCCCTTTTACCCTCCTCCATTTTCTATTTATGAAAGATACTCCAACTCCTGGCACCGCGGAGATGTAAAATTAGCTATTTTTAAAGGAAAACTGCTCGGTCCCCGAGTCTGGGAGGCAAAGGGCAATTCCCAAATCCTGGGACAAGCGCAAGCCCCTGGGCCACCCCGAGCCCCCCCGGCTCTGCCAGCCCCCGGGAGGAGGGGGCCGGGGCTGCCGCGGTCCCCGGAGCGGAGCCAGGACCTGCGGCTCCTGCTCGGAGACGTGTCCAGCGTTCTCAATAAAGATGCTGAGCCGAGCGCTGGTGGTGGCTGTGTCAGGAGGTGGAAATCGCAGCATCCTGGGGTGGCTGGGGTTGGAAGGGACGTCTGGAGATCATCCAGCCAAAACCGGGTCACCAGAGCGGGTCGCGCAGGATCTCAGGTGGGTTTTGAATGTTTTCGGAGACGTGGCCTCCGAGCCGCTCTGGGCAGCCTGTCCCGGGGCTCCGGCACCGCACAGGGAAGAAGTTTCTCCTCATATTGAGGTGAATCCTCCTGTGTTTCAGTCTGTGCCCGTTGCCCCTCGTCCCGTTGCTGAAAAGAGTCTGGTCCATCCTCTTGAGATATTTACAGCATCAATACACTCCCTCTCAGCCTTCGCCTCCCCAGGCTGGGCAGCCCCAGCTCTCTCGGCCTTTCCTGGCGCCCCAGGCCCCTTTGTGTCCCCACGGGACGGTCTCCAGTCGTTCTCTGTCCTTGGGCTGGGGAGCCAGCGCTGGGCCAGGTTCTGCAGCCGCGGCTCACGGGGCAGAGCGGAGCGGGAACGCGGACCCCCGACCTGCTGCTCACGCTCGTCCTCGTGCCCCCGGTACCACCGGCCGCGCGGGCAGCGGGGCAGGGGAAACGGCCTCAGGTTGCGCAGGGGAGGTTGAGGTTGGATGTGGGAACAATTTCTTCCCCAAAGGGCTGTGGGGCATTGAACAGGCTGCCCAGGGCAGTGCTGGAGTCACCAGCCCTGGAGGGCTGGACAGACGGACACGAGGTTCTCAGGTCCCTCTAGTGACGGCGCCGCCACCGCGCAGCGCCCACCCGGAGCCGCCAGGGGGCGCTGCGGGACGCGGGGGCGGCTCAACGCCCCCCCGCCCCCGTGCGCATGCGCAGAGCCCGCGGCATGCTGGGAGCCGCAGTCCTCCCCGCGCCGGGCCGGAAGGCCGCGTCTCCATGGCGACGCCGCGCGCAGGCCCCGCCACGCCGTGCGGCCCGTCGGATCTCTGCCCGTTCGGGGGGCACAGAGGGCTCGTGGTGCCGCACACAGCGGGCACACACCCGCCCCCCGCCGGGAAGGGCGGGCACGGCACAGGGTGAGTGCGCAGAACCACCCGCTGCGGGAGAAGAGCCCTCTCAGACAGGCTGAGAGATGGCGGGTCAGGAGTCGGTCAGCTCCAGCAGGACAGGGAACTGCTGCAGAGAGTCCAGCGCAGGGCAACAAAGATGCTGCAGGGAGTGGAGCATCTCCCGGGTGAGGAAAGGCTGAGGGAGCTGGGGCTCTGGAGCTGGACAAGAGGACACTGAGGGGGGACTCATTCATGTTCACAGATATCTAAAGGGGGAGTGTCAGGAGGATGGAGCCAGGCTCTTCTGGTGACAACCAGTGATAGGACAAGGGGCAATGGGTACAAACTGGAACACAGGAGGTTCCACCTAAATATGAGAAGAAACTTGTTCCCAGTGAGGGTGGCAGAGCCTGGCCCAGGCTGCCCAGGGAGTTGTGGAGTCTCCTTCTGTGCAGACATTCCAACCCGCCTGGACACCTTCCTGTGTAACCTCATCTGGGTGTTCCTGCTCCATGGGGGGATTGCACTGGATGAGCTTTCCAGGGCCCTCCAACCCCTGACACTCTGGGATCCTGTGACCGACTGCGGGAGGAACCGCCAGGACGGCTCCGGCTCACATCCCCTGCACCACTCGAGAGGTGGTTCCTCCTCCCGCCGGGGCCCAGCGGGACCTCCAGGCCCCCCCGCCAGCCAGTCCACAGGCTCCAGCGCTGTCACCACCAGCCGTGCTGGGGCCCTCAGCCCTAACGCTGCCGCCGTGCTGCTCTGCCCTCCACGGGCCACTCCCAGTTGTCCCCGGTCTCTTCTCTGCCCCATCTCTGCCTCTGCGCTATGACACGGGGCGAGATCTCACACCCGTCCCGCTCTCCGATGGCCTCTACAAGCAGGGATTTCAGTTTTCTGTCTGCATCGACAAGTCCTTTTGCTCTCGCCCTCCTGCACGGAGCTCCCGCCATTGCTGGTAACACACCGAAGAGACACAGCAGAGTTTGGGCTCCACCAGATACGCTCGTGTCTCCTCTGCGAGCACGAGTTGGGCACCGGCTTCTGCAGCAGGAGGGGCCTGTGCAGCAGAACCGTGTCCCCCTGTGTCGGTGGCCTGTGGGATGAGTTGGGGGTGAACGGCCCCATGGGCAGTGAGAATGAGCTGCTGTGGTTGGGGTTGGCTCTGCCGCTGCCACCAGGATCCCCAGGCTTGGGGATGCTGCTGCGACCGTCCCGGGTCCAGGGAGCGATCCTGAAGCATCTGCTTCAGCAGGGGAAGGTGGCCTGAGGGTCCTCAACGGCTTGGGCGTGGGGGGCAGCACAGTGGCTTGGGGGGACGTCACTGCCCGGGGGGACGTTGTTGCCAGGGATTGTCCCCACATGGGTGTCTGTGTTGTGAAGGCTCAGCCTTGCAAACTGTCCCTCCAGGTGCTGGGGACGCGCAGGGACAGCCCCAGGGGACTGGGGCCACCGCTGTCCCCCGAGGGCTGTAGGGTGTGAAGTGTTGTGGTTGCTGCTGGGGGTCCCAGGGGCTGCCCAGACCAGGGGGTTCCCCCCAAGGCCCCCCGGGATCCCACAGGGCAGCACCCGCAGAGAAGCGGCACCGTGGCCGAGCGCGGTGGTGGCTGATGGCAGCGGGTTGGTGTTTGTCCCCTGGTGTGGAAGCTGCGGGGGTCAAAGCAGCAGCTGCACAGAGGCCCCTGCAGCCCTGCGTGGGCAGGTGGGAGCCGTGCGGGGTGGGGGGGCCCTCCAGGGACACCCCCGAGCCAGTCCCCATTGCTGACAGCCCCCAGTTCTGTGCCGGGCACGAGGGGGTGAGCTGCCGTGCTGGGGGACGGGGCTGCAGAGCGGGAGGAGACTCGCTTGTAGGAGCTGAAACGGGAGAGACAGCCCCAAGTATTGGGGAAATCCTCTGGAAATCGATTTAGTGGGCACACGTCCCCCAGCAAGGGCTTGTTGAACCCCCCATGTTTTATCTGCTGGAGAGACGGGGGTGCTGGGCGAGCCAAAACAGCTGTTCCTGCGGCTGCATCTCGTCTGTGCAGCCTCTGCTGCGGCGACTGGCGGCAACACCACGAGTGATCAGCCTGGGGCTGGTGCTGCTGCTGCTCACCCGTCACCTCTCTAATAAAACCACGTCCAGAGCGGCCAAAGCAGCATCTGCAGTTCTGTGGGCTGGTGGGGGGAACGACAAAGGAGCAATGAGATTTTGGGGAGTCTCACGGCGCTGGGATGCGCCCCCGGCTCACTGCGGCGTCCAAATGCTGCGGCCAGGGGGGTCGGGCTCTGCTCCCCAGGAACAAGCGCCAGGAGCAGAGGAAACGGCCTCAAGTTGCCCAGGGGAGGTTGAGGTTGGATGTGGGAACAATTTCTTCCCCAAAGGGCTGTGGGGCATTGGAACAGGCTGCCCAGGGCAGTGCTGGAGTCACCAGCCCTGGAGGGCTGGACAGACGGACACGAGGTTCTCAGGACACGGGGCAGTGCCGGGGGTGGGTTGTGGGTGGGTTTGATGACTTTAAAGGTCGTTTCCCACCCAAATGAGTCTCCGCCGCAGGGCCCTGGCGGGACAAGGGGCCCGGCCGAGTCGCACACACCGGAAAAATTCCCATTTCCCGCCACGACCATCACGGGGCACTCGGGAAAAAGCTCCAACCTCCCGCAGGGTCCCCGCCCTGCCCAAAGCCACCGGCCGCGCGCGTCCCGCCCGGCGCAGCCGCACCCGGACACCCCGGGCACCCGGACACCCGAGCACCCGGGCACCCCGGACACCCCGGACGCCCGGACACCCGGACACCCGGGCCCGCGGGAGGACGCGGCACCGCCCCCCGCGCTGACACCGCCCCGGGCCCGCCCCGCCGGCCGGAACGAGGCGGCGCGGGGCGACTTCCGGTCGGGCCCGGAAGCGGAAGCGCGGTTGCCGTGACAGCGGGTCCGAGCCGCCATGGAGGCCGCGGCGCTCACCGACATGTACGACCAGGCGCTGCTGGGCATCCTGCAGCACGTCGGGAACGTGGAGGAGTTTCTCCGCGTCCTCTTCGGCTTCCTCTACCGCAAGACCGATTTCTACCGCCTCCTCCTGCGGCCCGGGGACCGCCTGGGCTTCCCGCCCGGCGCGGCGCAGGCCATGGCGCTGCAGGTACCGCTCGGGGGCTGCCGGGCCGCGGGCCCGCCGCGCTGTGCCGGTGGCGGGTCCGGCCCGCGGTTGTCATGCGGGAAGCCCCGGTGTTGTCGCTCGGTCTTAGCGGTGTTGGTCCGCTCCGTGTCCCCGGGGCAGCGGGACGGCCCGTCCAGGCAGCCGGGGGAGAACCGGGAGAGCGGGAGCGAGAGCCGGTAACCGGCCCTGCCCGGGGGTGGCACCCGGAGACGCGGGGACAGAGCGGGGCTGGGGCTGCCGGGAGCCCGGGGCGGGGAACCGCGGCTGCGGGAGCTGCTTTGGGGTCAGTTTGGTCACGAGTGAGGTGACACAAGCCCCAGCGTGCCGCTGCGTGTCTGCGGCTCCGCGCTGCTCCCCGCTGGCACTCAGCTGTATTAGCGGCGTGGAAACAAGCTCATAAAAGCGGGAGTCAGGCTGGATTTGGGGTGTTGCCCTGCCCGGAGCAGGGGAGTTTCCCTGGCTGGCGGGGGGTGACACAGGTTGGCAGGAGGTCCTTGTCCCTGGGCTGGTCTGTGGCACCAGGGGGTTCCTTGTCACCCCCGTGTCCCAGGATTCACCCCAGTGGCGGGGCGCACTAGGCTCTGCGGGCAAACGGGGAGCTGGGGGGTCTCAGGCTGCTGAGGGGGGAACACAGAGCCCAAACCACTCGGCCTTGGGGCAGCGATGGTGACAGACGTGTCCCATGTCCCCCCTGGCGACCATTTTGGGCCTGGGCACAAGGAGGTGGGGACAGCGCTGTGGCCACAGCGTTCGTTCCCCAGAAAGGTTCTGGCCAGGGTGGCCTCGGAGCTGCAGCCGCAGGGCCCTGGAGCGCGGGGGCACTTTGGAAGGGACTTGTCCCCCATCCCGGCTCGATCGCAGCCCAGGGCGTGACATGGGTTGGAGGTGCCGGAGCTCGCGGGAGCTCGGGCTGTGGCTGCGGAGAAGGAGCCGGGAGCGGGCACCGCGGCTTCACACAGGGGAAAAGCGATTGCAGGGAAAGAGGCAAACGGAAGCGGGGGCACAGTGCCCAGCACTCACCTCTCCCCATCCTTGTCCCACGGGCTGGTCCCCACGTGGGGAGAAAGCCCACGGTGAGGAGCGTGAGCACACACCGCGATAGAGCCGCTCCTGTTACACCTCCTGTGCGCAGGGGAAGGCTCGACCGAGCGGCACCACAGGTCTGTGCATGGATCAGGGTCACTGTCCCACTGAAAGCACCAAAACTGGCTCCCAAATCTTCCTGGGAAGCGCGGGAGGGCTGCGTTCCGCACTCGTTCCCTTTCCAGGGCGTGTTTATGGTGACAAACGACCTGGCGGTCGGGTGAGAGGAGCTTCAGCTCCTTCGAGGAGCAGGCGCAGGTTCTGCCCGGTTCCCTCACTTTGGGGTTTAACTTTTCACCCCGGGCTGTGCCAGAGGGACACGGCGGGCAGCAAACCACAGGCTGGGGTCACATCTCACCCCCCGCACCTCAGCGGGCGGGGAGGGGTGGTTTTCCTCTGAGCACATGTGTTTTGTTGGCCTGAACCACTCAATTCTGGCTCAAAACCTGCCATGAGCTGACTCTGCTCCTTCTCCCGTGCTGGCCGAGAGAGCTCGGAGTCCGTTTGGGTCAGTGAGCCGTCCTGCAGCTTCTCCTGGGGCAGCTCGTCCCGTTTGGGCTGAGCTTTGGGCTCACAAATGGCCTCTCGGTGCTGGGACAGGTGGCTGGTGGGGCCGTGACTCCCTCCAAGTCCCTTCCCAGCCAGGAGTCAGAGCTCATTGCTTTTCCGTGGAGCCCTTTTCCCAGCGGCAGAGGGATTTAAATGATTGTGAAGTGACCCCCAAGAACTCAGGCTTCCCCCTGAGGAGTGTTTAACATGGCCGTGTGAGTTTTAAAATAGTCAGCGGCTGGTTTTGTCGGCGATTGAAGCAACTCAGGGTCAGGAATGGAGAACGTGTGGTGTCCAGAGAGTGGGGAGACAGTCACAACTGCCCCAACAGCGCGATGTTTGTCCTCTCCTTCCCCCCCCAGCTTTTCTTGGCAGCTCGACTACCCGCTCGCTTCGCTTTTTCTCTTTCAGGCCTTCAAAGTCTTTGAGCGAATGGCCCGGCAGGATGACGAAAAGCGGCGCCGAGAGCTGGAAGCCAAGCTGAGGAAGAAGGAGGAGGAGGAGGAAGCCGCCGTGGCGGTGCAGCTGTCCCCCGCGGTGCAGGAGGTGGAGGTGGAGACGTCAGCAGAGCCTGTCCTGGCACCCGATGCCGCGGGGGCGCCGGAGTCGGTGACTGTAGCGCAGGACACAGCCCCCAGCCCTGTGGAGCCCCCTGGGGCCGCTGCCCCGGCAGAACCGCAGCCGGCAGCGCTGCCCACGTAAGGCTCTCCATTTGTTTTGTGTTTCTGGTGAGGGGGGAGGCAAAACCACCGGGGTGGCGGTTGCTGTCCCGCTCTGCAGCCCTTTTTGGGAGGGATGGTTCTTTCCTGTGGGCACTTGGTCCTTTGGGAGGCCATGAGGTTTTCTGGCGTGATGTGGGAGGGCAGGGGGTTGTTCTAGGGGGGCTTTGGTGGCTCCCCCTCTGCTCTGAGCGGGAAGGGTGGCATGTCCCCATGCCCAGCCCCACAGGGCCAGGCTGATGGTCACCCCAGCACCATCCTGTGACCCTTTTGTCACGGAAATTCAGCGTCGGACCCTCCTGCTGTGCTTTGCCATCCTGGCAGCCAGGCAGGAGCTGGCGCAGGGAGCTGCGGTGCCTGCGGTTGGCGTGGGCAGGCCCGGCCACGGTGTCAGACAGGGATGCCAAAAAATCGTCTGGAGACATGTGGAGGTCCCTGGACCAGCCCTTTGCTCCTTTGAAGATCAATCAAGTGCTGTAGAGATTTTTATCTTTAGCTCCATTCTTTCACCAGACTTTCAAAGGGGGGTGAAGCAGCCTTGATTTGTACAAAAAATGTCCCCGTGTCAAGGTCCTTCCAGGGTATCTGTGACTCTTCCAGCCCTGTTCCGTCACAGAGCAGCGGGAGTCGAGCTCCAGCGGTCTTTATGAACCATTTACGTGAGCGCAATGGCCTGTGCGGGTTCTGCTCGTCCTTCCCTGATGTCACCTTGTTCCTGAGCCGAGGCAGAGTTGTCCACCCGTCCCCTGGGGCCTCACACACCCCTACATTTCAAGCTCCCGTGTCTCCTTGCTGCCCGAGTCAGTGCTTTATCTCACCCCCCTGGCCAGGTTTAGACACATCAACGAGGAGAGCAAGCGGCCAGGAGAGCCCCAAGTTCCAGCAGAACAGGGGTGGCCGATGCCCTCGAGGGGCAAAGAGGTTATTTGGGGGCTGTACGCCCTTGGTGTGTGGAAGGGGAACCAAAATCTTGGGGACAGTGGGACAATAAGTGGCAGGAGCAGGAGCTTGGAGCTGAGGGCACAGCTGCCGCAGCTCTGGGGTGGACGGGGAAGGTGCCAACCGAGTAACTCGATCCAACGGGGAGGAGAAGGACTTGTGCTTAAATCCACCACTGTGACACACAGTCCACGGGATAAAAATAAGCCAGAAGCCAAAAATGAGCTCACCTGAACAGCCACGTTCTGCTTGCCTGTGCCGGAGCTGTCCTGCGAGAGAGCGATTGTCCCCGGGGCTGGCAGTCTGACGCCTCTCCCGGCACAAAATGAACGAGCTAAAAAAGCTCTAGTGGAGGTGACGGGTCTGTATGGCCGGGCTGCGTGGCCACGGCGCGGATGTGCGTGTTTGCATCCCGACTTTATCCGGAAAGGAAAAGAGGAGCAGAGACAGGAGGCCGGGAGCTGGCGGAGCGCTGGGCGCTGCGTCCCCTTGCGCTCCATGGCCGTCGCGTTCTGCCCCGTGAAACTTGGACTGGGGTTTGGGGGCAGCAGCTGCTGTGTTATCTGCCTGAAAACAGATGTCAGGGCTGTGGGAAGGAATCCGGAGGGATTAGGAAGGAAGCCGAGGGCGATGCGGGGGCAGGACGTGTCTGATAGGGACAGTTTCTGCTGCGAGTGGGGAAAAACGGTCTGGTGCGTTCAGCCGATTCACAGCACGGGTCTGTCCGTGGATGCTGTTTTGTGGCCGTGGAGTGAAACACTAAGCCCTGTGTGGCAGCTCTTCTGCTGTGAAAAGAAGGTGCCAGCAGCCAAATACAGGTGCCCCTGTGGCTTCTCCCCTTCCTCGTCCTGCCCACGCCTGCTCCGGCTGCCCCAGACGTGCTGGTGGGTGATACAGCAGCATCCTGGCTGGTACCAGCGCTGTGTGGCCAGCAGGCCCAGGGCAGCGACCGTCCCTGTGCTGGGACCTGGGGAGGAGAAACCTCCAATCCTGGGGGCAGTTCTGGGCCCCTCAGCTCAGGGCTCAAAATGGCGGCACCAAAATCACCTCAGGGCTCAAAATGGCGGCACCAAAATCACCTCAAGGCTCAAAATGGCGGCCCCAGGGGTGGCGGGATCACCTCAGGAAAGCCCTTGAGGTGCTGGAGCGAGTGGAGAGAAGGGAACGGAGCTGGTGAGGGGCTGGAGCACAATGTGATGGAGCGGCTGAGGGACCTGGGGGTTCAGCTGGAGAACAGGAGCTGAGGGGAGACCTTCTGATCTCTGAACTGCCTGAAAGGAGCTTGGAGCCAGGGGGGTCGGGCTCTGCTCCCCAGGAACAAGCGCCAGGAGCAGAGGAAACGGCCTCAAGTTGCCCAGGGGAGGGTGAGGTTGGATGTGGGAACAATTTGTTCCCCAAAGGGCTGTGGGGCATTGGAACAGGCTGCCCAGGGCAGTGCTGGAGTCACCAGCCCTGGAGGGCTGGACAGACGGACATGAGGTTCTCAGGACACGGGGCAGTGCCGGGGGTGGGGGACATGGGTCAACTCAATGATTTTGAGCGTCTCTTCCAACCAGAATGACTCTGTGATGCCATGCGCAGGAGGACCCGGCCAGGGAGGTTTTGCAGCGCGGTTCTTTCCAGGCCAGAACAAGGTGTCTGTGAACTCTAAGTAGGGCAGGAGCAGCCAACAGGTTTGTCGAAGGGCTGTAGTTGGTCTTGGTACCTCTGGGGGGCACTGGAACCCCCGACAAGCAGCGGAGACCAGGAGCTGGGTGTCCTGGGCACCCCCAACAGCCTATTAATAATTTAACCGTCTGCTTAATTCTGCACAGCCCCTTCTGAGCAAAACCCAGAGCCACCAGCCTGGTTCCGAGGGGCGCATGAATAATGCGCGACTCCAGCAGCAAGAATGCAGAAAAGAGCTTAAAATGAAAATATTTTCCATCTCCTTTCCCCCACCCCCGCCACAGCAAACCGCTGCCGCCGAAATCTATATAAAAACTTGCTCATTCTGTCAACCTGACTGCTCGGTAAATGTAGGGCAGGTACCATCCCAGATCTGCCAGCTCCCATCAGAGCCTCGCCATGCGTTTGGGAGCATCTCGCCAAGCGCGGCGAGACGGTGGCAGCATTTTTGGGGTCAATCTTGAAGGGGAGAGCAGAACCGAGGCAGATTTGTGGGTGCAGACGGATGCCCGAGGGCAAGGAGGTTCCTTGTCCCTGAATCCCGTGAAATGCAGGTAGCGCAGTTCCCTTTGCCCTGTGAGCACACTGAGCACTGCGGTGACTTTGGGGTGACCCGCGTGCCAAGAGGGGGACCCCAGCTCTCTCCTTCGTGCCACAGACAAAACCGGTTCCTCAGCCCAGCTGGAGGTTGCCCTGGTTGTCCTCACCTCTCTGGGGGAGCGTGTCCCCCTTGTGTCCCCCACCACGGGACTACTTATCCCGGGAGGTGTGCGCAGGCTCCGGCTCTTCCCCTCTCTGGTCCCCAAAATTGTCCTCACCTGAGCTCAGCTCCTAATTTTGAACACCCCCGCCGCCCAGCACCCTCCCCTCCCCCCAGCCTGGATCTCGTCCTGCATAGATTTGCTCTGCAGCATTTAAAATAGAGCCCAGCAGCCCACGTGTGACACCGGCAGCCCGGCCTGGGCGCTCGGCTTGCGCTTTATGACTCTGCTCCTGCCTCCACTCTGCTCCTTCCTTCCTCCCAGTATGAATGGGGGGAACGCTCTTATCCTCCTGCTCCATGAGCCCATCCCTGGGGCTCCTCTGTCTGCAGGCAAGAGGTCGTGGCAGCAGGTTGGTGATGGTGGCTCTGGAAGTCTGTGTGTGGTGCTGAATGTCCCACCCTCAGATATTTCTCCGTCCAGCCCTTGCGTCTCTCCAGGCGTGCTCAGGACGGGCTGTTTGGGATGCTCTGGTAGAGATCGTCTCAGATCTTGGGATAATGACCCACTGCAAAGAGCAGTTTGTCTGTCCAGGAGGGTTCCTAGAGAAGGATCTTTGGGAGCAGATAGATAGTGAAGGATTCTCCCAGAACATGGTGGTGGGTCCCTCATGCCAAGAAAGCCCTTGAGGTGCTGGAGTGATTTGAGAGAAGGGAATGGAGCTGGTGAGAGGCTGGAGCCCAAGTGTGATGGAGCGGCTGAGGGACCTGGGGGTTCAGCTGGAGAACAGGAGCTGAGGGGAGACCTTCTGATCTCTGAGCTGCCTGAAAGGAGCTTGGAGCCAGGGGGGTCGGGCTCTGCTCCCCAGGAACAAGCGCCAGGAGCAGAGGAAACGGCCTCAAGTTGCCCAGGGGAGGGTGAGGTTGGATGTGGGAACAATTTGTTCCCCAAAGGGCTGTGGGGCATTGGAACAGGCTGCCCAGGGCAGTGCTGGAGTCACATCCCTGGAGGGTTGGACAGACGGACATGAGGTTCTCAGGACGTGGGGCAGTGCCGGAGGTGGGTTATTGTTGGACTCTGATCTTGAGGGGCTTTTCCAACCAAAGTGATTCTGATTCTCTGGTTCCTCCCACGCAGAGTGGGGAGAGGAGGCTGCAGGGGGGACCGTGGTGAGGAGGGGCTGTTGGCGGCTCCATGGTGCCCGACGGGGCCTCAAAGGAGACCCTGCTTGTCTTTCGCTGTGTGTGACCGGGGGGAGATGCTCCCAGTGCGGTTGTACCAGGGAAGGGAACAAACAGGCAGCAGCGTTGCCCGTGTCCCATCGTGTCCCCATCCCGATGATCTCTGCTCCAGCATCGGCTGCTCCCCGCTCTGCCGTCTCCATCAGGGGGTGTCAGGGCTCAGCCGTGTCCTACAAAACCCCCGTGTGTCCTTTCCGGCTCGCTGTCCCCCACAACAAACTGGAACTGAAATGTGTTAATCTGCTGAACTGACTTTCTGAGCTCCAGCCCCTGCAGCCGAGGTTTAACCCTTTGTGGGGTGCGCTGGGGAGCGTCCCCGAAATAACCCTGGGAAATTTCTCTGAGGCTCTTGTGTAAATCTAATGTGACTTAGCAACGACTTGGCTTTGCTGGAGGCCCAGATGGGATTTATTTTTCATTGCGAGGTGCAGGATGGACTTTCTGGCACAGCTTTGTCCTCCTCGGGGTGCCGGAGAAGGGAATTTCACTGCTGGTCACCCGGAGCGTGGCTGTGGAGAGAAGGTATCGCTGCGCACTCACTGCTGGGGAAGGGAACGGAGCTCTGGCCGGGATCTGCCTGGCCCAGAAGCCACTTAAACCGGTTTCCATGCCCCGTGTCCCCGTGGGCTTTGCCGTGAGCTCGCCCGGCGGCGTGGGGTTCGTGCCGTTCTTCCAGCCTGACCCAGAAAGACGAGAGCTGATCCCGATCCGTATTTTTAATGGAGAGCGTGTCCTGGTTCTGATTCCTGCGCCGCGCAGAGGTGCCGCAAAGGGAATTCCCCCAGCGCGGCCCCGGCCCGTCACGAGCCACGGCGACACGCGTCTCTGGAGAACGGCCTGACCTGGTGCCGCCGAGCTCCATCTGGCTCCGCATCCCGTCTCCACCAGCAGCAGACGCTCGGGGAAGCGGAGAAGAACAGAACGAGACGTGCGGCGATGCTTCCTCCGACTTTTCCCCCTGCCACCACGAGCCAGAGCGAGCGTTTGGTCTTTCATGTCTCTTGGTGGGTTATTTTTGTCCCTTTTGTCTCTGAATTTCAACCCTCGCAGGCCTGGGCTCTCCACGGCGACATCCTGCCGTGCAGCTCTGGAACCCGTGTGTGCGGGTGGAGAGGCAGCGAGCGGTTCCCTGTTTCCCTTCTCAGCCCTGTGCGGGGTTTTCCCATCACGTCCCTTTCCCCATTTCAACCCATTTTTCGGCTGAAAAGGCCTCGTTTGTTTGGTTGTTTCTCCCTTGAGGATCCTCGTGCTCCTCCTGGTCCTCCACCATCCTCCAACATCCCTTGTCAATGCCGGCGCATCCCCGTGCTCTGCGTGTGTGTGAACACATCAGGGTTCTCCACTTCTTACCCCAGTTTTTGCTCCTGGGCTGTCGCCGCCATCCCAGTGAGGCCAAGAACCTTTATCCAGCCACACAGTTCCCTCCACCAACTCAACCAGCATCACTTAAACCCTTTTCCTCCCGACTCCGACATTCCAGGCGGGAGCTGCAGCCCGTGCCGACCAGGAACACGAATTTCATCCAGCCCTCCATCCTCTGGCGTGCCCGGGAGAGGAACAGCGGCGTGTTTTTGGCTCACGGAGTCACGCGAAGGCTCTTTGGCTCTTGGCAGCTGCAGTGCTGGATTTGCGGTGCCGTCACGTTTGGTTTCAAGGAGGGACGTGCCCAGGTTATACTGGGAGAAGCGGGGAAACTTCTCTGGAAGTCCAGTCCTCCCCTGCCTTTCTTCTTGCAATGGAGAGCGGCTGCGGCTTCCTGCTGGGAGAATTATTTTAACACATAAACCTTCTCCCATCGCGGTGGAAACTCGGCTGCTTGGGAAGCGTCTTTTCAAAGGGCTGAAACGCTCGAGGCGAGGCTGAGATCCCCCCAAGCCCTGTCTGGTGCAGCCCTCGACTCTAACGAGCCCTCGACTCTAACGAGCCTTTTCATGGCTGAGGAGGAATCAGTCGGGGCCCAGTTTTCCAGCGTTTTTCCCAAGGAATGGGGCTCCGCGTTGCTGAGATCAGCAGTGGAGCAGCAGTTCCCTTGTCAGGCACTGAATCGCTCAGGGCTTTGCTTGCCCTACCAAGGTACCGAGCTCCAAAATTAGGTCCCAGGACCAAAAATAACTAAATTAAAACCTATAAATTTTTTCTCTTAACAAGCAGAAAAATCCCAGGGCTGGAGACTGAGGGATAGCGTGTGCCTGGTTCTTATTTAAAAAAGCAATATCTGTTTGCTTGTTTTAATATCGCCTTGTTCACCAAAGGAAGCAGCATAATGTGGAAAACTACCCGGTGCGCTGGGTCCGGCGCGGCCCGGTTGTGCCGTTGGGCGCTGGGGGAGTTCAGGCCGAGTTCTGTCTGTGGTTTGGGGTTCTGAGAAGCCACCTTGTCCCCTGCTCCCCAAATTTCAATCCCCTTTACATTTCTTTGGCTCGATCCCCCTTTTCCAGGGGAGCTTTCATTGAATCTGGCCCGGTTTGCCTGCGCGTAGGTCTCTTGGAGGAGACCTCTGAAATCCAAGGTTGTATAAGCTCCATGCAAACGCTATAAGATCCCAGGGGGACTTTTCCGAATGGTGACGTGTCCTGCCGTCCTTGACCTAAATATCCCAGCAGTAAGTGAAATCCAGCCCTCTGGTGCCGACACTCCGAAACTCTCCTGCGAGCCGGCGCTGGCATTTCAACCCATCTAATGTCAGTAAGTTGGCTCCGTCGAATGGCTCCGTAAATAACTTGGGAAGCGAAAGGGAAGGCTCAGAGCTGCCCTGAAGAGCACGAGCTTGGAAAAGAGCAAAGCTCTGAGCTGGCAGGGAGCGGGACGGGTGTCTGGTCCCATGGGGGGACTGGTGGGGCTCCAGCTGCAGTGGGTTGGGTGGATTTGCTGTTTGGCTGATGGCTCGGGCGGTAAAAGCATCTTCTGGTGTGGGTGCTGCGTTGGGCACCTCGAACCGGGGAGCCCCCTCCCCACATTGCCAGCCTGGGTGCAGTGGGCACCGGGGAGAGTAGCTTGGACTCAGGTTGTGCTGGAGGATGTTGAGGTGGGATCTGGGGAACAATTTCTTCCCCAAAGGGCTGTGGGGCATTGAACAGGCTGCCCAGGGCAGTGCTGGAGTCACCATCCCTGGAGGGCTGGACAGACGGACACGAGGTTCTCAGGACATGGGGCAGTGCCGGGGGTGGGGGAGACTCTATGATCTTGAGGGGCTTTTCCAACCAAAATGATTCTCTGATCCTCCCCTCAGCTCCTGTTCTCCAGCTGAACCCCCAGGTCCCTCAGCCGCTCCATCACATTGTGCTCCAGCCCCTCACCAGCTCCGTTCCCTTCTCTCCACTCGCTCCAGCACCTCAAGGGCTTTCCTGAGGTGATACCACCACCCTTGGGGCCACCATTTTGTGTTCTGAGGTGACTTTGGTGCCGCCATTTTGAGCCCTGAGGTGACTTTGGTGCCGCCATTTTGAGCCCTGAGCTGAGGGGCCCAGAACTGCCCCCAGGATTGGAGGTTTCTCCTCCCCAGGTCCCAGCACAGGGACGGTCGCTGCCCTGGGCCTACTGGCCACACAGCGCTGGTACCAGCCAGGATGCTGGTGGCCTCTTGGCCACACTCTGGCACTTTGAACTGTGACAGAGGCACCTGACTCAGTGAAACCCACCCCGGGGCAGGCGATTCCAACCAAATCAGGGGGAAAAGCCCTTGGTGCAGCCCCGCAGCACTTGGTCTCAGCAAGAGCTTCTCTCCCAAAATTTACTGGACACGGGATTAATTATGGTGATGGACGCCGCTCACTCTGGGCTGCTGTCATGGAGCAACCACCTGCATGCAAACATCTGATCACGGCAATAACCGCCGGCCGGATTGACGGCGTGCGCGGCGTCTCCCCGCAGCCCGCGCCGCATGGTTATGTGGGTCGGGCACACGGCCGCGCCGCGCCCGATATTCCTCTTTTCCTGCTTGCTCGGAACTTCATTATTACTTAATGAGATCTTTCCGTTCTTGGCAACGTCTCCAGCGTGAAGAAGGTTTCGTGCATCGCACGGGGCCTCTGACGGCGGTTCGGACGCGGAGCTGGGGGCTTTCTCCACTCTTGGCCGTGGGGTGACTGTACAACACCCGTGTTCCCCGCGCTGAAGGAGGACGGTGTCGCACGAGAGAGAAGCTCGTTTTGGTGGTTGGGATGTGCCAGTGGGACCTCACGGGATGAGGTGTTGACGGCAGAGCCTGAGCAGGGCAGGAATGGTAGAAATTCTTCTTTCAGGAGCAGAAAGGGAGTGGGTCTGGGGCTGCATTTCTGTGTCAAGTTGAGAGAAGGGAACGGGGCTGGAGCACAAGTGTGATGGAGACTGAGGGACCTGGGGGTTCAGCTGGAGAACAGGAGCTGAGGGGAGACCTTCTGATCTCTGAACTGCCTGAAAGGAGCTTGGAGCCAGGGGGGTCGGGCTCTGCTCCCCAGGAACAAGCGCCAGGAGCAGAGGAAACGGCCTCAAGTTGCCCAGGGGAGGTTGAGGTTGGATGTGGGAACAATTTGTTCCCCAAAGGGCTGTGGGGCATTGGAACAGGCTGCCCAGGGCAGTGCTGGAGTCACCAGCCCTGGAGGGCTGGACAGACGGACATGAGGTTCTCAGGACATGGGGCAGTGCCGGGGGTGGGTTATTGTTGGACTCTGATCTTGAGGGGCTTTTCCTACCAAACTGATTCTGTGATTCTGTGAGGCTTCTCTGTGCCAGCCCGGCTCTCCCCCCACTTCATCCTCTTCAGCCTCGGCTGGTCCCGCTCACTCAGCTTCGGCTCTTGAGGTTGTTTCTCTCCTCCACCCGCCTCCACATCACTTAACTGGCTTGACACGTTTGCGTTGCAGCTGCCTAAATAATTCACCTTGACTAAGAGCAAACAGCAGCGCCGGCCCCAGAGAAGCTCTCGGTGAATGCCAAGTGACTGGAGGGATCTGCGGTGCCGCTGAGGTGCAGACCCCCGCCCTGAGCTCAGCGCTGTGCTCGACCAAAGAACCAGCGCCGGCTGAGCCGTCGCACCGCGCTCAACTCTGCAAAAGCGGCGTATCCCACACACCCATCGCCTGCTTCCCGAGGATGGGAAAGCCCGGATGCTCCAGGCGGAGAGGGTCGGTTTCCTTATGTAGTTCTGAAAATCCTTGGGATATTTTTCTTTTCTTATGGAGGAAAAAGCAAGTCCATTGGGTTTAGGCCCATGTTAACGCCGTCTCATGGCGCTCGCCCCGCTCTGCACCCCTCACAGCAGCAGCCGTCCTTAGCCCCGTGCCACAGGCAATCTTTTCCTCAACTTTTGCATTCTTACATCAAAATCCTCAGTCAAGAGGAACTCCATGGGCGGCCCTACTTCTCCTCATATAAAACATTCAACCAAATCCTTCGGTGTTTGGTTCCTGCGCTCGGTTTGTGTCCGGCACTGCTTTTACAGAGCAGGTGCTGCAGCTGTCGTGCTCTGAGGATGGAAGCGCCTTCAGCCCCGTGTCCGCAGAGGAGAGGATGGCGCGGTCGCTGTTCCCGCATCGCTCGGCTCATCGTGCACCCGCAGAGCTGGAAATCCCGGGATAAGAAACCCCCAGAAATCTGGATATTGGGCTCAGTGTGTGGCTCAGGCCCTCGCTGAAGCAGCATCTCCTGGAGATGCCACCACATCTCCTCGGGGTCCCCCCCTCGCTGCCGTCAGGTCTGACCCTGCGCCCCGCGGCTCCGGGACCGGTGAGAGCGCAGCCGCGCGATGTGCAACGCGGATCGACTGCTTCTCGGTGCTGCATTGTTAAAGGTTTCACCTCCCCCAAAATGACACATCGCGCGCAAAAAATAGAACAAGACAGAACACACAGACCCACCAACACCGTCCCCGCCACCCGGCAGCCAAGTGCACACGGTGCCAAACCCTCGGGTTTAAAACCGGTGCTGTTTCACCCTCCCTCAGCCCTGGCGTGCGGTTTGGCACCGCGGTGAGCTGCCCATCGCACCGCGAGCAGCTGCGCTATCGCCAAGGCTGCCGGGAGAATCCCCATCCAACCGCCCTGCGCGCTGCATGCCGCCTCTGTCTTCAGGTGGCTCTGGGGCCGGGGATTTCTCCTGGCGACGATGTTGCAGGAAATTCTCTTGCCTGCGGCGTGGTGGAGCTGTGGAAGCGACACGAGGGGTGGATTTGGCCGAGTTCTCCGTGAGCTGGGGCCGTCTGCTGTGGACGAGGACGGCAGCCGCCCCCCGGCCGGGGAGCTGGGCCTGATTTCTTGAGTGCCGCTGGCATGAAGCGGGGTGTGCAGAGCACAGTTGGACCAGGCTGGAAAACCTCCAGGAAAGGAAGAGCTGCTCCAGGAGATGGTGGAGCCATTTGTCAGAGGCGCTTAACGAGGCTGAGGCTTGAGTTTGTCACCCTCGTTTTGTGCAAGAGTGTGTGGTTGAACTTGCAGAGGAGTCTCCCAACCTCTTGTGATCCGGTTTTGGGGCACAAAGTCACCTCATGAGTTTCACATCCAAGGATTTTGAAGGTCGGGAGTGGAGCTGGAGCAGGGATGGGTGGTGGTGACGTGCCCGAAGGGCTGGAGGGGTCTGGGCTGGGTCTCAGGGGAAGGAGCAGACAAGTGACAGTCTCCATGTCCCTGGGATGGACAGTGGCAGCTGGAGGGAGGTTCAGTCACATCATTTTCCATGTGGAGCATGGGGATGGTTTGGCTGGGGGACATGAGCTCTCTAGGGTGAGAGGAAATGGCCTCAAGTTGCGCCAGGGGAGGTTGAGGTTGGATGTGGGAACAATTTCTTCCCCAAAGGGCTGTGGGGCATTGGAACAGGCTGCCCAGGGCAGTGCTGGAGTCACCAGCCCTGGAGGGCTGGACAGACGGACATGCGGTTCTCAGGACACGGGGCAGTGCCGGAGGTGGGTTATGCTTGGACTCGGTGATCTGAAAGGTCTTTATCAACCAAAATGATTCTGCAATTCTGTGATTTGCTGCTTCTTGTCTGATTCTTCCCTCGCTCTTTGGGAGCTGCCGACACTTGGGTTGGTGACGCCCAGCGAGCTGCGGTCCCCGTGGCCCCGGCTGGTGAGGATGTGGGAGCTCTGCCCAGCTCCTCGCTGATTAGAAGGAGAATTTTCCCTCTTTTAGGAGGCCAAAACCCAGCAGGTTTTAAGCCCCGCTCAGGTTTGTTCTCCGCGTCACCGTGCGGCCACATACACCCTCGCTCCAGCCCGAGGGGTCAGGGCACGCGGCAGGAGCGGCGTGTCCCTGCGCTGCCCCGAGCAGAGTCCCCCGCACCGGGACACGTTCTGTGAGGGCACAGGGGGATGAAACCAGGGTTGAAACGTCCCTTTTTGCTGCCTGCGCCTCATACAGGGTGATCCCAGGGAGGCTCGTGCCACCAGAGCATCACTGGGTGCCACCAAGACGATGCTCGGGGACGCACCCTCCCTCGTTTGAACCCATTTGGTTGTGCAGGGTGCGAGCGGGACCCCCGATGACCCGCAGCCCCCGGTCCCCGCTCCGTTCCCCCATCGCCCTCCAGCCTGCTCGACTCCCACAGTCTGGGGGCGGTTGGGAAAACCGACAGCTGGAACCAACTCGCGCCGGCGGTTCGGCGCTGCCATGCCAACCCCGTTGCCATGGCGATGGGCACCCAATGGGCGACCGCCAGGAGAGGCCAAAATGCCCCAAAAAAAAAATAGTGATGCCGTTGCCCCGAAAAATCACTGGCCCGAGGCCGGGAGCCCGCGGCCACTGCTGGACCCCCGTGCTGCACACAGAACCGCATCAAAACCGCCCCGGGGTGCGGGCGGTTGTAACAAGGGAGGTGAAAACACCAAGAAAAAATAAACGGGGGAGGGTGGTGTACACACAACCCCTTCGACAACACCCTGCGATCGTCTTAGAGCCTAATTTAATTAAAATTGATGGATCTTACATAATCCTCAGGGCGCCGCGCTGCTGGCAGCCGCCCCCGCCCGCTGCTGCCGACGGCCGCGCACTGTGGGGGTGTCGGGGAGCAACGGGGCGCAGGGGGGTCCCCAGGGCCACCAGCTGCCACCCCCTGGGGCCACTCGTCACCAGCCCCCCCCTTATATAAGTTACTGCGGCCCCGTGTTTATCCAGCTCCGGATTGACGACCAGGTGCATGTTGAAACATTTTCAACATCTCTTTGTTAGCCTTTTGTTAGCACCGCAGCTATCTTTAGGCAGGGCTTGATTTGATTGGAAACCCCCCCGGGAGGGTGCGATGGAGAAGATCCTCAGCAGGCTAAAGGGACGTGGGGTGACACCGATCTCCGTGTTGGCTGGCAATGCTTTCTTGATTATCGCGTATCGATGCGATCAATCCCGCCCTCACGGCCGCCTCCTCGTCCTTCTCCTGAGATTTCGCAGCTGGAAGTGACCAGTTTTGGCTCCAAGTGTCACTTGTGACCCAGTTGTCCCAGTTCCACGTCAGGCTGGCTCTTGAGGCGTCCTGCTCCACGGCTCTGTCACCTGTGTCACCAGCTGCAACGGCCAGTGGTGATAGAATTAAGAGGATAAACCAGCTCTGTTTTCTCCTGGTGCACCAGGTCGCGGTGTCCAGGGCGCTGGGGAGGCCAAACCTCAAATCCTGGGGTCACTTGTGGGTCCCTCATGCCAGGGGTGGGTTATGGTTGGACTCGATAAGCTTGATGGTCTTTTCCAATAAAAATGGTTCTATGAACCTTCTCCTTTCCTAGGCAGCCCCAACAGCATGGGAGGGGCTGAGCACCAGCCTGAAGTGCTGGGGATCTCGCAGGATGGCTCTGCCTTCCCTTCTGCTTCTCGTACCCCGCTTTCAGCTTTCCTGCTCTCTCCAGTCTCTAATCTGTCCAATGTCTGGCATGTCACCCCTTTTTTCCTCCTCAGGAGACAAGAGCAGTTCCAGACAGACCCTGACAGCTACAACGGAGCCGTGCGAGAGAATTACGCCTGGTCTCAAGACTACAGCGACCTGGAGATTAAAGTGCCCGTGCCCAAGCACATCCTTAAAGGCAAACAGGTAAGGCAGCCTTAACGCCGTGTCTTTGGGCCCCTTTCCCTCGGGGTGTCCCGGGAAGCTGTGTTTGGAACGGAAAGGCTCCTTGTCCTTCCTTCTCAAGGAGCAGGATGCGGTTGTGCCCTTTTCTCCGGCGCTGGTGGGGACTGATGGTCCCAGTGTGGCCGTGTCCCCTTTACGACTGTGGCGTCCTGTTTCTCTGGCCCCAGCGCGGTTTCCTGGCGCTTTCTGTGCTTTTCTCTCAGCTTACACTGACTGCAAACTCCCCTGTGGGTTTCCAAGCCTGGCTGGGGATGAAGGATACTCCTTTCCTGCTTGCTCCCGCTGATTTGGAGCCTTTCGTTTGCAAGTGGGAGCTGCTGGAACGGCTCCTCTGCACAGCCTGCGTGGGGAGGAAGGGACCTGGGGACCCTCCCGCTGCCTGCGTGGGCAGGGGGGGGTCTCACCTGGAGGGGGCGTCCCCACAGCTGGGGTTAGTGCGACCCAGAAGTTGGAACTCTCCTGTCTTTAGAATCACAGAATCATTTTGGTTGGAAAAGACTTTTAAAATCATCGAGTCCACCCCCGGCACTGCCCCGTGTCCTGAGAACCTCATGTCCGTCTGTCCAGCCCTCCAGGGATGGTGACTCCAGCACTGCCCTGGGCAGCCTGTTCAATGCCCCACAGCCCTTTGGGGAAGAAATTGTTCCCACATCCAACCTCAACCTTCTCCTCCTTCTTCAACCCCTTCCCCAGCTCCCTTCCCTTCTCTCAACTCGCTCAGCACCTCAAGCCCTTTCTTGGCGCGAGGGGCCCAGAACTGCCCCCAGGATTGGAGGTTTCTCCTCCCCAGGTCCCAGCACAGGGACGGTCGCTGCCCTGGGCCTGCTGGCCACACAGCGCTGGTACCAGCCAGGATGCCATTGGCCTTTTTGGCCACCTGGGCTGGCTCGTGTTCAGGCGCTGTCACCAACAGCCCCAGGTTGTTTTCCGCCGGGCAGCTTTCCAGCCGCTCTTCCCCATCGCTCTTTCCGGAGTGCTGCCCTCCCCACGGCGCAGCCAGTATTTTTCCATTTGGGATCTCCGCACTCCCCCACCCCCCGTTCTCCTGCTTCCAGGGTGGCTGAAATGATCCTACTTGGGTTTGTCCAGGGCCTCCAGCCCCCACAGCTCCCGATTGTGCCAAAAGAGCATGGTTGGCAGCAGCAGCCCAGCCCGGAGCGGCGAGGGAGCGAGCGGCTGCGCGGGGACGGCGGGGGACCGGGAGCTGCATCTCTCTGAAACAAACCCAGGCAGTTTCTTGGAAGGATTTGGGGGCATCCAGACGGGTGTTCCATCCCTCTGTGATCACGATGCCTCTCCCTGCCCAGGGAAGTGCCCTTTGTGCCAGGGGACTTGTGTCCTTGCCAAAAAAACAATAGCATCGTGGCTTTGCCCGCCCCGGGCTGTGGATGGGGATGATTATCAGGGCAGCTCCTTCCCATGCAGCTCTGGTCCTGCCGTCCTCCCTCTCGGGGCAATCGACTGTTCAGACATCGGACTTTCCTTCTCCTTTGTGAGGAGTCTCCCGGTCTTGGCTTCATCCAGCCCTCTTGGCGGCTGACTTTTCATTTTAAAGTGCTTATTTCCACCTCTTCCAGCCTCGGGGGACTGGAAGCAGATAGACTGGCTCACAGACCAAAGCAGGAAGGTTCAGAGCCGTTTTAAAGCTCCGTGGAGTTTGGACACGCTGGTGCTGGGTCGTGCATTCCCCTCCATTCACCACACAGCTTCATCTTTTTAAAAAATTAGCAGCTTTTTGGCTCCTGCCTGCCAAGGCGAGATTAAAAATCTCCCCCGTTTGGTCCCCGGGCTCCGAGCGCGCCCAGCTCTAATGCTGCTCAAAATCTTCCTTATGACACTTTTTTGGATTCAGGCTGTTGCTATGGCACATTTTCACTCGGGTGAGCTTCAAGTTTCCTTGTATGGAGCTCCAAAAAAGTGGCCGTGGAGCAGGAATGGGCGATGGGGAAGGTGGGAGCATCTTCCTCTGCGGTCTCCACCTCTCTGATCTACTTAGAGGCGCAACAGGGGCCCGTGGATTCGAGCACTTCCCAAGCACTTAAATAGAGATAATGACAACGAGCCTCTTTTTTTTTGCCTGGCTCGGAGGAGATGAGCTCGATTCCTTCGTAGGTTTGTGTTTTGCTTGTTTGATTTGCGTGGGCGGGCGTGGGCGTTTTAGTGTGCACAGAAATTACTGTGGTGGAAAGGCTCGGCAGCAGCGAGCCGAGCGCTGGGAGAACCGGCTGTTCTTTGGGGGTGCAGAGGGGTTTGTGGGGAGCGCAGGGTGGGGGGCAGGCAGCCCGGGAGCACCCAGGGTGCCCCTGCTTGTGGCTGCGCTGCCGGGGCGGCGTTTCCCACAGGATCGCGCTTTTTCTCCCTGCTCCGTGCCGGGTTCTGGCAAAGCCCGGTGGTGCCGGCTGTGCGCGCAGGGTGGTGGGACAACTTGGGGCGCAGGGGACAGAGGGAGGACGGGCGGCCCCTCGCAGGGCCTGGTCACCCTCCCCACCAGAGCAGGGACACCGACCAGAAGTGGTTTTGCCACTGAGGCACCTGAGAAGGAGCCACGTGTGCCAAACCCTGTGATCTCTGGGCAGCACCGTGTGAGTCCTCACGGACGTTTCCCTCCACGTCCCCTGTCACCTCCGGTGTGCCCAGAGTGGCCTTTTTGCCGGCTGCAGGTAGATGCGGGTGTTCGATCGCTTTGCGAAGCGGCTGGTTAACTCTGCCTGGTTTGGATCGCTTCTGCTGTTTGGGTTTCTCCGCTCCCTCTCCTCGTGTCCTGCTGGTCCCAGAGCCACCTCGGGGACATCCCTCACCCCCCAGCTCTCTCCTGCAGCCCCCTTGCAATGAAACACCTCTACCATCTGATTGTTCCTGTCCCCATGGATCCCAAAGCTGAGATGCCATCTGTATCTCCAGCATCCCTGGCCCCCACACCCCAAAAAACTTGGGGGTCATCTTGTTTTTTTACCCTTGACCCTTTCCGGGCAGACCCTGTGCTGTGCTGGGAGCCCGGTGTCACCAGCCCCGTCCTTGTGCCGGGGACAAGGACAGTCGGTGGCAGGGAGCAGAGCCTCATCCTTCCCGTGCTTAAGAGGGGCCGAGAAGAAAGATGGGGCCAGACTTTTCAGCAGGGCCTGTTGCGATAGGACAAGGGGTGATGGTTTTAAACTGAAGGAGGGAGATTTAGGTTAAGTACAAGAGATTGTTTGTGCTGAGGGTGGTGAGAGCCTGGCCCAGGTGCCCAGAGAAGTGGTGGCTGAACCATCCCTGGAGACATCCCAGGCCAGGCTGGACGGGGCTCTGAGCACCCTGAGCTGGTGCAGATGTCCCTGCTCATGGCGGGGGGAACTGGGGGAGCTGGGAAGGTCCCGTCAACCCAAACCATCCTGTGATTCTGCGATCCACACACTTTGTCCCTGCGGTGAAGCCTCAGACATGGCCAGAGGAAGCTGCTCGGTGCCGCAGCCTCTCCGGATATGTTTCCCATCCAGGAGGAATCTCAGCGGCCATCTGCAGGCAGGCGCCAGGTGAGAGCCGGGCGTCCTCTCATAAAATCACAGTTTTGGGTGGAAAAGCCCCTCGAGCTCATCAAGTCCACCCATAACCCACCCCCGGCACTGCCCCATGTCCTGAGAACCTCATGTCCGTCTGTCCAGCCCTCCAGGGCTGGTGACTCCAGCACTGCCCTGGGCAGCCTGTTCCAATGCCCCACAGCCCTTTGGGGAAGAAATTGTTCCCACATCCAACCTCAACCTCCCCTGGCGCAACGTGAGGCCGTTTCCTCTCATTCTGTTGTCCTCTCCCATCTGACAAAGCCGGAACATCCCTTCTCTGACCCACTGTGACCGCAGCCCTGCTCCCCGCACCGCAGCTCAGTCCCGGTGTCACTGTGTGCTGGGTCTCCTCTGCTCCTTGTCACACGTGGTGGGTTTGGGGACTCTGTCTGGGTGACATCAGGCGCAGCCGTGGTGCCTCCCCGGCTGGAGCGGCTCTGCCCGTCTCTTGCCTGCGTGGAGCTAGTGAGCCGCTGGAAATCTCCTAGGTAATGGATAATGTAATAACATTTCAAATGAGATCTGCAGAGCGGGAGGAAGATCTGGGGGAACTCTGGGAGAGAATGCAGGCAAATCTCACCGCAGTCTCCTCCTCTCGGGGCAGCACCGGGGGCCACAAACATGCTCCTTTCCCGGCCAGATCCCCCTGTAACTCCCCGCGCTGGCTCGTGCTCGGGGCCGACGGGGAATAAAAAAGAACATATGGTCTCTCCGGAGAGCGAGGGCACCGCGTGCAGCACAGCCGAGTCGCAGCCGGCCCCCGTCACCCCGGGGGACAGCCATGTCACCTCCGCGGCAGGTTGGAGCAGGGTTCCCCATATGGCTGCCGCAGGCGGGACCTGGCCCCGTTCCTGGGGACGGAGCTGCCGCGGCCCCGTCCCCCGCGGCGGCAGAGCGGGGGCCGTGCCGCAGCGTCCCCGCCTCGGGAGGCCTGCGCTGCGCCCCGCGCCGCTTCCCACGGGGGAAACGCAGCTCGGGAGGTTTTGGTGCGTGCGGCAGAATGGGGGACGAGCCGCCGCTGCCTGTGTCGCTGTAGAAATCCCCGAGTTGTTCCCATTTCCAGCTCGCACCACCCAGGAACATGCACACCTGTGCCCGGCTTGTTGTGGTGACAGCTGGGCACCCGCTGCGCTCCTCAGGAGTTCGCTGCCCAACCGTGGAGGAGCCCTGTAGGTTTGCTGCTTTTCTCAGTGGGGAAACTGAGGCACGGGGCACAACCAGCTGCCCCAAATCCTTCCAGGGCTCGGGCTCCCAGGCCCCGCTGCCTTTCAGTCCCCGGAGAGGTTTCGTTTTTCCGAGCTGTTGCAGTTTGCTCGGACACGACAGCGGGATTTCCACGCGGGTCTGAAAGCTCTTCTCTCTCTCTCATCCCCAGCAAGTGCACTTGACCCCACGCCCCAGCTGAGCACGAGGACACGCAGGAACCTGCCGCGTTATTTTCTCTCTCCCTCTGTGTTTCCAGGTGTCTGTGGATATCAGCAGCGGCGCGATTCGCGTGGCGGTGCTGGAGGGGAGCAGCCAGCGCGTCCTCATGGAAGGGAAACTCACCCACAAGATCAACACGGAGAGTTCCCTCTGGAGCCTGGAGCCCGGCAAGTGCGTTTTGGTAAGGCTGCTCCGCGCCGGCCGCGTCTCCTCGCCTGCCCTTGCTGGGCTTGGCCTGGAAAACTGGATAAACTCCTTAAACAGCCAGAGGTAGACGTGTCTGGCTTTCCCCGTCCGACGTCCAGCTCAGTGTGTGCGCTGTGTGCTCTGGCAGAGCGGCACATCCGTGGGGTTGGGCGAGAGGGGTCCCCAAGCTGCGGTGGTGGCAGCACGTGGTCGCCGTCCCCTGATCGGCAGAGAGAGCTTGTGACATGGCACTGTGTCCTTTGCCCCCTGCCTCGTCTGGTCCCCATCTGGCCCCAGACGCCCATCCCCACCGTTCCTCTCCATCCTGCCTCAGTTGTTTATTCCTCCTCTTGGAATCGGTTGCTGTGGCTTCGTCTCCGTTTGCCTCCATCAGGCCCCATGGCTCGCGCTGTGCCTGCACCCCAAGATCTTCCCCGGCGAGGTGTTTTGGGGGTTGTTACCACCCTGTAGCGTGTTCCCAGCCTGCGGACTCGTTTCCGGGGTGCTCAGGTTGCGGGTGGGAGTTCCACCGCCCGGGGGCCGTGTCGCAGCTGTAACTGTCCTGGGGGTTTGCGTTGCTCCCCGTCCGCCTGCGTCTTGAGTGGCAAACAGTTGCCAAACTCCTGTGTGAGTTTGGGGACCCGGAATGTGCCGGGAGTGGGGCTTTTCCCCCTCTGGCCACCTTCGCCCTCTCCTTTTCCACCCAGAGGCTTTCCCAGAAGTTTCAGGAGCAATGAAAGCTGTTTTGCACCCCGGGAGAAGCTTCTCCGACTACTTTAGGCCGTTGAAACGAGGCGAAAAAGGTGGTGGCATCGTTAACCCGCGGTTTTAAAATGTTCTTAAGCTTCTGGAAAATTAGCTCAGCCGGGAAGAGGAACAATCCTGGGAAGAAGAACAATCCTGGGAAGAAGAACAATCCTGAGAAGAGAAACAATCCTGGGAAGGAACAGACCCGTGCAGAGGTGACCCAAGGAGTGGATGGAGTCCCTGGGGACGTCCCGGGATCAGCAAGGGAGGGAATTTCGGAGGAGGACGGGAATGGCGCGGGCGGAGCGAGACTCGGGGCCTTCTGGAGCGGCCACAGGGAGCGACCCTGTTCCTCCAACCCTCGGGCTGGGTCTCGCTTCGAATTAGCGCGAGCACAAGGTGCCGAGGATCTCCAGCTGGCTGCCAACATATTGGTGGTGGGATGAGATTTCGCTCTGAAGAATTGTAAGGTAACTGGAGCAGAGTGAGTAATTCTCGCCCAAGAGCATCTCCTGGTTTCCGTGCGCCGAGTAGCCAAAAGTGGTTTGCGACTCCTCCCGATTCATTCATCAGGCGACACCCAGCCATGAGTTAATGAGTTGCTTCGTTAAGCGCCTGCGCGGGGCCGGGCCGGGAGCCGGTTGGGTCGGCTTGGAGGGCGGATGGGGCAGATGGCCCCGTTCTGCACCTGATTTGTGCATCCACGTGTTGTGCGGCTCCGTGTGAGCCCCGAGCGTGGTGGTCGGGGGTGTCTGTGTCCTGTGATGTGCTGCAAGGTGGCACCTGCCACCTGGGAGCCCAGGCGGGGTTAAAGCACCCAGTGCCAGTGGGGGGTCAGTGAGGAGATCCTGGTGCCTTGGTCACTGCTCGGGGCACCTCGGCAGCTCTGTTGGCAGAAAACCCTGCGTGTGCTCTTGTCACGGTCTGTGAGTTAGAATCAATGAAGCATTTTGGGTGGAAGAGCCCCTGGAGATCACCGAGTCCACCCATAACCCACCCCCGGCACTGCCCTGTGTCCTGAGAACCTCATGTCCGTCTGTCCAGCCCTCCCAGGGCTGGTGACTCCAGCACTGCCCTGGGCAGCCTGTTCCAATGCCCCACAGCCCTTTGGGGAAGAAATTGTTCCCACATCCAACCTCACCCTCCCCTGGCGCAACGTGAGGCCGTTTCCTCGCGTCGAGGCAATCCCTGCGGGCGCAGCTCGAGCCGAGGAGCTGGAATCTCTCCCGTTTGCTCAGTCCCAGATCAGCTCAGAGAGGCCGGTGGGTCCCGTTCGCTCTTGCAGGACACATCAATCATCAGGATCCCTCCGCTCTCCCGGCTGCTCTTACGGCTTCCCCAGCCCTCCGACACCGCTCTGCCTTTCCAACGCGTTCCCCATCTCGTCCTTGGCACCCTCACCGTTCGCGCGACAGCCTGGCCGCCGCGGAAACCCAGCGGGTGTCGTTTTGGAAGCGGATCCCACACCGCGTGAGCTCTGTCCACAGCTCCTCCCGCTCAGGATGGTGTCCCTGTCCCAAAGCCTCGCGCCCGGGTGTGATCCCTGCGCTCTCCCTTCTCCATCACACCCGCTTGCTTGTCGAAAGCGAGATTAAAATAGCTCCGCATGAGCTGTTTTTAGAAATCTCCACTGGGTGTTGTGCACAACACGTTTTGGGATTATTTTTGTTGCGGAGGACGTTTTTCCCCCCATTCCCTGTCTTTTTTCTCCTCTTCTCCAGCGTTTGTTATCCACACTTGGGCTTTTGTCACAGAGTTCTGCCTCGAACAGCGATTACACGCTTCGGCTTGTCATCCCGTGAGCCACGAGGCCAAGTCTGTAATAATCTGTGATGCTCTCCCTTTGCTGCCTCCGCCGTACTCCCTAAACATCTCCCTGACTTTTGGGGTGACGGTTGCTGTTCCAGGAGAAAAGCACCTGGTGAGATGTGTGTTTTTCCAAGACCTACTTATATCCCTCAGCAGCATCTCCCCAACTCTAACAAGGCATTTCAGATCGGAGAAGAAACCTCGTGCGATGAAGAAGCCCAGAACCAACCACTAAGGGTTGTGACCTTCCCAGCCGCCGTTCCTGCCTCCCTGCGCACCCCAAAACGCTCGTCTGGGCTGTGACCCACTTGGAGGTGGTTGAAGATCTCCCGACAGCCCAGGAGGCCCTTGGGGAACCTGCAGCCTTAGAAATGGAGCTGAAGTTTGACCGAGAGCCCGGACACGCCGCAGGGGCCCAATCCTTGTGCCGGCAAATGGCCACCAGCGTTTCTGGGACCCCGGAGAGTTGGGCTGAGCCGTCAGCTGGGGAACTTGTAGAGCAGCAAAGCGTTTGTCTTGTCTGAACGGAATCAGGTTGAGATGTGTCCTTGTGAAAAAATAACCCCTGCTCCCACTTGAGGTTCCTGGATCGTTCCCCAAGGGAGGAGCAGCCTCGTGTGGTCAAACACCGGAGTTTTCCTCGGTGTGTGGGTGAGGGCTGAGCCCAGGGGTCTGCCACAGCCTTCAGCCCTCCTGGACCTCGACCTGCTGAAAATCACAGAGTCATTTTGGTTGGAAAAGCCCCTCGAGATCATGGAGCCCACCGGTAACCCACCCCCGGCACTGCCCCATGTCCTGAGAACCTCACGTCCGTCTGTCCAGCCCTCCAGGGCTGGTGACTCCAGCACTGCCCTGGGCAGCCTGTTCCAATGCCCCACAGCCCTTTGGGGAAGAAATTGTTCCCACATCCAACCTCAACCTCCCCTGGGCAACTTGAGGCCGTTTCCTCTGCTCCTGGCGCTTGTTCCTGGGGAGCAGAGCCCGATCCCCCTGGCTCCACAAAACCCCAAACTCCAGGCGGTATAGAGAGTTTTGCCCTGACCCGCGGACATTTCAGAGTCTCGCTCCCTCTTTTGCGCCTCTCCCCTTGGAATCAAGGGGATCGAGCAGATTCCCCCTGTGCGCACGAGGCGGGCTGCAGAGGTTAATTAATGACTGTTTGTGAAGCGCTCGGCGCTGGAGCGATGCGCAGCACCCAAAAGCTGGCGAAGAAATGAATAATTCTGTTCTTCCCAGCAGGGTGGGAAACATTATGCGGTAAATAAAGCCGGGGCCACGCGTGGGGCGGGGGGGGACAGGATCCCCGGGCTGGCACCCGCGGCAGCTCCGCCAGCCATACTGGGGGGGAAATGGTGAATCAAGGGAGATTTGGGGCTCAGGGGGGTTTCCCAGCTGGTTCGTGGGGGTTCCCCGGAGTCTGCGCCAGGTGGGTGCTGGCGATTTGCAGAGCAAGGGGGAAGGGATGAGTTTTCCTCCCCCTGGTGCTCGGGGTGGCAGTGGGTGACGTCTGATAACCAACAAAGTCCTTGGGCGTCCGTTTGTCCCTCTGCCTGGGGACGCGCCAAGGGGTGGCCACGCCGCGCGCGCCGCATCTGCCACACCGATGGCACCGTGGGGACATGGCTCTTGTTTCAAACCCCGAGGAGAAGCAGCAGCGAGCCCCGAGGATGCTCCCGGGCCAGGTTTGGGGTTGTCCCGCTCCGAGGGGCTGACACTCGGGGGGATGTTCCCGTCCCCCCCGCCCACCCAGGCTCGGGAAGCCCACGAGCAAAACCCTCGGTGGCTTTTCCTCCCCTGGAAAGTGGAATCGTGTTAAACACAGAACAAGCACGCCCGTCTAGCTGGAAAAACCAACGCCTTTCCCCGGCTCTGCTCCCCCAGAAGGATTAAGCCCCAACCACCCCCTCCCGTATTCATTGGTTCCTTTTTTTTGCACCGGGGACAGACGCTCGGCTCGGGAACGGGAACGGGAACGGGAGCGGCCGCGGCCGCCCGTGTTTTCCCCTCCAGAGCTGTTTGGAGCTTCCAGGGAGGTTTGAGTAAATTGTATTGTCGGCCTTTATTGATGATTTTGCAGAGAGGCCCGACGAACGCCATAAATCTGCCGTGCTGCTGGGATTATTGCTCAGATAATAGAGGAGGAAGGAGCCCACCCCTCTCCTGGCAAAGTAACAGAAGCGGCAAGTGGGGCTTCCCGGTGGGGGTGGCCCCACGGTGACGCTGGCACCGGCACGGCCTCCCCAGCCGGGTGGGTGTCCCGTGTCCCCGTGGTGTCCCCTGTCCTCAGAGTGTCCCCTGTCCTCAGGCCAGCCCTCCATGGCTCGGGCTGGTGGTGAGCAGGGGTGGCACGGAGCAGCAGGTGACATTGTCACCCCTGGGATGCTGTCACCCGTGGGCTGGCGTTACCCACAGGCTGGTGTCACCCATGGGCTGGTGTCACCTCTGGACTGGCATCACCTCTGGACTGGCATCACCCCTGGACTGGTATCACCCCTGGGCTGGTGTCACCCCTGGGCTGGTGTCACCCATGGGCTGGTGTCACCCCTGGGATGGTGTCACCCATGGGATGGTGTCACCCACAGGCTGGCATCACCCCTGGGCTGGTGTCACCCACGGGCTGGTGTCACCTCTTGGCTGATGTCACCCCTGGGATGGTGTCACCCATGGGCTGGTGTCACCCACAGGCTGGTGTCACCTCCTGGCTGATGTCACCCACAGGCTGGCATCACCCACAGTCTGGTGTCACCCATGGGCTGATGTTACCCACAGGCTGGTGTCACCCATGGGCTGGCATCACCCACAGGCTGGTGTCACCCATGGGCTGGTGTCACCCACGGGTTGGCGTCACCCACAGGCTGGTGTCACCCACGGGCTGGTGTCACCCACAGGCTGGTGTCACCCACAGGCTGGTGTCACCAGCTGTGGCACGGGCTGGGGTTTTGGCTGCGGTGGGATTGTGCAAAGCCATTGGACAACCAAAGGAGCGAGGAACAAGCATTTGTCTCCCATGTCACCCATGGACGGGAACCTGGAGCTGGAGTGGGACCCTCTGCTGGTGGCCAAGCCCCGGCCATGCCGCGGAGCCATGCGGCAACGTGAGCTGGTGGCACCGCCGCCATGGGGGTGTGGGGCAGGCAGGGGGTGACACGTCCCACAGGGGGGTCTCCTCTGACCCACACCTTGTCCCCAGATCAACCTGAACAAGGGGGATGAGTACTGGTGGAACGCCATCCTGGAGGGCGAGGAGCAGATCGACATTGACAAGATCAATAAGGAGCGATCCATGGCCACGGTGGACGAGGAGGAACACGCCGTGCTGGACCGGCTCACCTTCGACTACCACCAGAAGCTGCAGGGCAAGCCCCAGAGCCACGAGCTGGTAGGTGACAGCCCCCCCGTGTCACCAGAGAATCACAGATGGTTTGTGTTGAAGGGACCTTCCCAACCCGCCCAGTGCCCCCCGTGCCATGAGCAGGGACATCGTCACCAGCTCAGGGTGCTCAGAGCCCCGTCCAGCCTGGCCTGGGATGTCTCCAGGGATGGTTCATCCACCCCCTCTCTGGGCACCTGGGCCAGGCTCTCACCACCCTCAGGACAACAATTTCTGTCCCCTCCAGTGTCCCCAAGTCCTTCTCCACAGGGCTGTTCCCTCCCTGCATCCCCAGCCTGGATTGGTACCGGGGTTGCCCTGATGCAGGTGCAGGACCTTGCGCTTGGCCCTGGTGAACCTCCTGATGTTCACACAGTCCCGCTTCTCCAGCTTGTCCAGGTCCCTCAGGCGTGTCACCTGGGGGTCACCTTGGTACCGCAGCCCCCTCCCATGCCTGTTGGGAAGGGCGGGGAACACGAGCGAAGGTTTGGGGTGAACCCAGACCCCACGGGGAACCTCGTTTTGCAGAAGGTGCACGAGATGCTGAAGAAGGGCTGGGACACCGAGGGCTCCCCTTTCCGCGGCCAGAAGTTCGACCCCTCCATGTTCAACATCTCCCCGGGCGCCGTCCAGTTCTGACAGCGGCCCAAATAACAATAAACCAGCCAAAAATGTAAAAAAACCCACGAAAATCAAAGCGGGGAGAGGAGAAACCCACCCGGGACCCCCCAGCGCCTGCCACCCGCGGCCAGCGCCGTGTCAGCGCCGTGTCAGCGCCGTGTCAGCGCCGTGTCAGCGCCGTGTCACCGCGGTGCCAGCGGTGCACCTGCCCAATGCAGCTCTGCCGTCCCATCACCACGGCAACCCGGGGACCCTGCTCCTGCTCGGCTGGAACAGCCGCGCGCGTTGGGTGACACGACCATCGTTTGCGGTGCCTCAGGATGGTGATTTGTGGGGGTTTCTGGGGTGCGGATCCCAGGCTGTTTATTTTTGGGGGGATTTGGGGTGCGGATCCCGCCCCAGCACAGGGCAGCTTTGGGTGATGCTGTGAGGATGGGGGGCCATGGGAGGGATGTTGTGCCCTGCCTGCCGCGCACCCCCAAATTCCCCAGGCCCCCATCCAGCACCGTGGGGGGGTTCTCCCAGTTCACCCCATCGCCGGGGGGGTCGGGGTGGGCAGGAGCCCCCGAGGTTTGCTCCCCGTTTCCTCTGGGGACTGACGGGGCTGTCACAACACCATGGGCTGGGGATCCCCGGCACGGCCGCCAGCCCCCCCGTACCCAAAACATCTGGGTTTCCCTTACACAGCACTTTGGGGTCTGGGAGGGAGGACACGGAGGCCCCCCAGGCCCAGTTTCCCACTGGGGTGCACGGGGTGGGGGTCCCCAGCTGTCACCTTCCCCGTCCCCCCCTTCCCCTTGGTTTGCAATAAACACGTTTCTGGAGGGTGGGGGCTGCGAGTGATTTGGTGCCACCATCTGGGGGGGGGACACACGTGTGTCGTGACCCCCCTGACACCACCACCCTGCTCGAATTGGGGACAGGGACATCTGGGGACATCTGTGGGTGGCCCTTGTGTCCCCCACCCCGCCTGTGTGGTGGCGGGGGGTGGATTCTGGGGTCCATGGGGGTGGATATGGGCTCCCCAGGGGGAGGCTGGATTTTTGGGTCCTTTGTGGGGGGAGATATGGGGTTCCCAAGCGGGGGGGGCTCGATTTTGGGATCCATTGAGGGGGGTGGATATCAGGTCCCCGGGGGGGCTGGATTTTGTGGTGCATGTGGGATCCAGGGGGGGTTGGATTTTGGGGTCCATTGAGGGGTGGCTATGGGATCCTGGGGGGGTGGGTTTGGTGGGGTGGGCCCCAGGTGCGTGGCAGTTTTGGGGGTGCCGACGTCGGGGTCTCACCCCGCTGTTCCCCCCCCCGCCGTCTCCCCCCGCGCCGGGTGCCGAAATTTCTCCGTGGATGCACAAATAGCAGCGGGCTCGGCGCGGTGCCCCCCCCACGGCCGCCCACGGTCCCCATGGCAACGGCAGCGCCAGCCGCCAGCCGCCCACCCGCACCCCGGGGTGGGGGCACCCACCCCCCCACGAACCCCCACCCCACGGGTGACGTGTCCCCATGCTGGGGGGGGAAAGACCCCGGTGTCCCCCAGCCAGGCCCTGGTGGCCTTCAGGGCAGCCTCATGTGTGCATGTCCCTAAATAAAACCGCCCCCCGCCCAATGAAAGCAGCCCACACCCAGCAAGCCTCTGGTACTGGGGGGCTTCAAGGTGCCCTTTGCCCCCCCACACCCCTCCTGGGCGTTTTGCTTGGGGGGGGTCGGAGCCTTTAGGGGTTGTTTGGGGTGACATTGTGGGGGGCTCCGTACTGGGGTGGCATAGGGGGGTGTTCTCGGGGCGGGGTGAGGAGGCGGATGTGGGGTCCTCGACGGGGTGTCTGGATACCGGGGTCTTGCGGGGGGGGAGGCGGATCGGGGGGGGCACTTTTGGGGTCCTTTTGGGGGAATGTGGCATCTCTGGGAGGGGCTGGATATGGGGATATTTTGGGGGTAAGACGGGGGATTCGGGGGGAGTAGGTGCCCCCCAGCTCGGGGGGAACTGGGGATAAAGGGGGTGTCTGGTTCTGGGGCCCTTGGGGACACTGGGGCTGGGCACGCGGGGATCCCCGCGGGGTCCGGCGAGCGGGGGCGAGCGCGGGGGGTCCCCAGCGCGGGGGCAGCTCGGGGGAGGGGGGAGGGGGGATCCCATCCGGGGGCGGGTTGGGGGCGGTGGGCGGCCCGGGCTGGTGCCTCCCCCGGCCCCGGCAGCGCCTCCTCCCGCCCCCCCGCGCCAGGCGGAGCCGGAGCCGGAGCGGAGCCGGTGCCGGGGCGGCTCATTGCGGCGCGGCGGCAGCATGGCCACCACCGTGCCCTGCACCCGCTTCACCGACGAGTACCAGCTCTACGAGGAGATCGGCAAGTAAGTGGCCGCCGGTACCGGGCACCGGGCACCGGAGCGGGGGGGGCGGGGGCGCTGCCCGGGGCTCCGGCCGCCGCTCGGTGCAGACGTGACGCATCCCCCCCCCCGCTCCCCCTCCCCCCCGAGACCGGCCCCCCCCCACCCCCCGGGACCGGCCCAGCCGCCCCCCCCGTGCTGCCCTCCCCCGGTACTGGCCCTGCCCCCCCCGCCCGGTGTGCTCCTGCCCCCCCCGCCCGGCCGCGGGGACCCCGGGCCTTACAGCCCCCCCGGGCCCCCCAGTTCCTTTGGGTCCCGTCCCCATCGACACCCCAGCCCCTGCAGCCCCTTGTTCCCCAGGGACCCCCCATCCTGATGGACCCCCCGATCTTTCCTGACACCCCCTCACATCCTTCCCTAAGCCAAGCTCAGCCCAGACCCCCCCAGTCCCTCCACATCCCCCCATCACCCATCCCTATAGACCCCCCAGTCCTTATAGCCCCCCCTCCCTCCTGTGGCCCCCCATCCTCACAGACCTCCCCCCGTCTCTTCAGATCCCCTGGCCCTTATAGACTCCGCATCCCTCCAGACCCCCCCGCAGCCCTTATAGCCCCCCCAGATCCCCTCAATCCTCACAGACACCCCCCCAAAAATCCTTATAGCCCCCCAGCCCCTATAGACCCCCCTCTTCCTCCAGCCCGTCCTTGGGTCCCTATAGGCACTTGCTCCTTATAGACCCACCATCCTCCAGCCCCCTCACCCCATGGATCCCCCAATCTCCCCAGCCTGTCCCCCCATCTCTATAGACCCCCCATCTCTACAGACTCCCCCATCCATATGTCCCCTCTCATCCTTATAGACCCTCCTCATCCTCCGTGCCCCCCCAGCCCCCATTAGACCCCTCTGGGCCTTATATAACTCCCCAAATTTACTCGCCCCCCAATGCTGCTCCTTATAGACCCCAGCCCTTCTGGACCCCCCCGGTCCCTGAGGACCCTCTGTCCCCCGCCACATCCTTCTGTCCCCCCAGAGCCCCCACATCCATGGCCCCCCCCGAGGAGGGTTTTGGGGGGAGCTGAGGAGGAGCTTGGTTTGGGGGGGGGCTCATTTCCCCCCAAGGACCCCCCCATAGCGGGGTGACATTTTATAGGGGGGGATGGTTCCTTTGGGGGTACCGGGGCGGGGGACGTGGTGCCATCGGGGGCGATTTCCTCACCTTCCCCAAAATCCAGCCCGTCTCGGTTGCCATGGCAACGTGGTTCCCCCCGCCCCCATCCCTCCGTGTCCCCATCACCGTGTGTGTCCCCTCATCCACACCGGGATCACCGGGGACATCTGTCCCCGGCTGCTGGGGAAACTGAGGCACGGCTGGGGGGTCCCTGACAGTCGTCCCTCCCCCAGGAGCTGCCACTCACCGTGTCCCCCTGTCCCTGGGGAGGGGACGGGGGTGCCAGGCCCCGGGGGGGTCCCCCTTGTCCCCCAGTGGTGGCAGCGTCCCCCCCGTCCCAGCCAGCACAGGGCTCTCAGTGTCCCGAGATGTGGGGACCCGGTGCTGGGTCAGGGGACAGCGTGTCCCCAGTTGTCCCATTGCACACGTGTCCCCTGTGGGATACCTGCTGTGGGGGGGCCGGGGTGCTGCCGTGTCCCCAGCCTGACTCAGGGGAGCCGTGTCCGCGGGTGAGCACAGCGGGGACGGCCGCTGGCCCTGGGGACCCTGGCGGGCAGGGGACGGGCAGGGGACGGGCAGGGACGTTGGTCCTTGGAGGGGGACAGGAGGTGGTGGCACTTGGAGGGGGTGGCTCTGCCCATGGGGCACGGCCACGTTGTCCTGTCCCCGTCCCTGTCCCCACCGCTGTCCCTGTCGCCACTGGCTCGCTGTGCCGCCCGTGCCCGCGGCCACTGTCACCATCGCCACCGCGACCACAGCCGCCACCGCCGCCACCATGGCCACCGCCGCCATCCGGGCCACCCGCCGTCCCCATGGCAACGGGCTGCCGGTGCCACATCCTTCCCGCGACCCCCCCGCGATGCCGGGCCCGGCGTCCCCCACCCCACTGAGACCCCCCCCAGCCCATCCCCCCCAGCACCCCCATCCATGGCCGGGCGGGGCCGAGCGGCGTTGGGGCCCCCCCGGTGTCGGGGTTCACCCCCCGGTGCTGAGTCACGGCGGGCGCAGCGTGGGGGTGCTGAGTCACGGGTGGGAGCCCGGGGCGGGGGGGGCACCGGGGGGGCGCTGAGCCCGTGTCCCCCCCAGGGGCGCTTTCTCGGTGGTCCGGCGCTGCGTCAAGCTCTGCACCGGCCATGAGTACGCGGCCAAGATCATCAACACCAAAAAGCTCTCGGCCAGAGGTAGGAGCCCCCAGCCCCCACGGGGGTGACCCCGGGGACAGGGACACCTGTGGCACCTGTGACACCCGTGACACGCGTGGGGGCAGCTGGGTGGGGGTGGGTCTGCCTTGGCCCCCCCAGAGCCCTGTGCCACGGTGCTGATGTTCCCCCCAGCCCCGAGCGGCCCCGTGGGGCAGAACAGCCCCCGCGGTGTCCCCCGGGGACACGAGTGTCAGCAGCTGCGTGTGTGTGTGTGACTGTGTGTGTGTGACTGTGTGTGTGTGACTGTGTGTGTGTGTGTGTGACTGTGTGTGTGTGACTGTGTGACTGTGTGTGTGTGACTGTGTGTGTGTGACTGTGTGTGTGTGACTGTGTGTGTGTGACTGTGTGTGTGTGACTGTGTGTGTGCGTGTGTGACTGTGTGTGTGTGTGTGACTGTGTGTGTGTGACTGTGTGTGTGTGACTGTGTGTGTGTGACTGTGTGACTGTGTGTGTGTGACTGTGTGTGTGTGACTGTGTGTGTGCGTGTGTGACTGTGTGTGTGTGTGTGACTGTGTGTGTGTGACTGTGTGTGACTGTGTGTGTGTGTGTGACTGTGTGTGTGTGTGTGTGACTGTGTGTGTGTGACTGTGTGTGTGTGACTGTGTGTGCGTGTGTGACTGTGTGTGTGCGTGTGTGACTGTGTGTGTGTAACTGTGTGTGCGACAGTGTGTGTGACTGTGTGTGTGTGTGACTGTGTGTGTGTGACTGTGTGTGCGTGTGTGACTGTGTGTGTGCGTGTGTGACTGTGTGTGTGTAACTGTGTGTGCGACAGTGTGTGTGACTGTGTGTGTGTGTGTGACTGTGTGTGTGTGCAACAGTGTGTGTGTGTGCAACAGTGTGTGTGTAACTGTGTGTGCGACAGTGTGTGTGTGTGTAACTGCATGTGTGCGACAGTGTGTGTGACTGTGTGTGTGTAACAGAGTGTGTAACTGTGTGTGTAACTAGTACGTGTAACAGTGTGTGTAACTGTGTGTGTGTGTAACTGTGTGTGTAACTCTGTGTGTGTAACAGAGTGTGTGTGTAACTAGTACGTGTAACAGTGTGTGTAACTGTGTGTGTAACAGTGTGTGTGTGTGTAACGGGGTGTGTAACAGTGTATGTAACTGTGTGTGAGTGTGTGTGTGTAACATTGTATGTGTGTAACAGCGTGTGTAACATTGTGTGTGTAACAGTGTGTGTGTGCAGGTGTGAGATGTGCAGGTGTGTGTGTACAGGGGTGTGTGTGCACAGGGGTGTGCGTGCAGGTGTGAGCTGCATGTGCATGTGTAACTGTGTGTGTGTGTAACAGTGTGTGCCCACAGGTGTGCGCTGTGTGTGCACAACAGTGTGTGTGTGCACACATGTGTATCAGTGTGTGAATGTGTGTGCGTGTGCAAATGCGTGTGCGCACAGGTGTGAGCAGTGTGTGTGTGACTGTGTGCGCACAGGGGTTGTGTTTGTGTAACAGTGTGCATGCACACGTGTAAGAGTGTGCAGGTGTGAACAGCATGTGTGCACACAGGTGTGTGTGACGGTGTGTGCACGGGGTGTGTGACACTGTGTGTGCAGGTGTGCATGTGTGTGCGCGCACAGATGTGTAAGAGTGTGTGCAGGTGTGAACAGCCTGTGTGTGTAACCGTGTGCACAGGGTGTGTGTGACAGTGTGAGTGCCTGTGTGCGCACAGGTATATGATGTGTACTTGAGGGTGTGTGCGCACACGAGCAGTGGACTGTTCATGAATGTGTGTGATCACTGCGGCACACGTGTGCGTACACATGCACGTTAGTTTGTGCACACCCCATCAATGTGTCTGTCCCTGCCTGTCTCCGCCCAGACACCCCCCAAGGCCGCCTGTGGCACAGCGGGGCTGGGCACAGCCTGTGTATAGGTACAGCCACACACGGGTACAGCCGCACACGGGTACAGCTGCACACAGGTAGAGCCACACACTCATACAGCGGCAACAACAGGTACAGATGTACAACCACACTCAGGTACAGCTGCACACCCCGATACAGCCACACACGGGGACAGCGGCACACACAGGTACAGCCATGCACGTGGCACAGCTGCACACCCCGGTACACACGCACACTCAGGTACAGCCACACATGGAGGTACAGCCGCACGCTTGGACAGTGGCAAACACAGGTACAGCCACACACACACACATGCACAGGTACAGCCGCACACACAGGTGTGGCCACGCACCCACAGGTACAGCACATGGATGTACAGCCACACATATGGGTACAAACATGTACATATGTACAGGTGCACGCAGGTACAGCCGCACAGGAGTACAGCCACACACTTGCACACACGTGCACAAGGATAGGCGCAGGTTCCAGCCCCAACACGTGCACAGCCAACCCCACATCCAGCCACACCTGCACACATGTGCACACCCGCAGGTACAGCCGCATACGCTCACACACACCCCAACACGCACAACTGCACAGCTCCAAACACACACCCCTGCACACCCGCACCACCCTCAGCACAGCCGGACAGCTGTGGGGCCCTCAGCCAGGGATGGGGACACAGAAGGGTGACAAGAACTGGGATGGGGACAGGAATGGGGACAGGGATGGACACAGGGATGGGGACAGGGACAGGAACTGGGATGGGGACACAGAAGGGTGACGGGTGACAGGAACTGGGATGGGGACAGTGACAGGAACAGGGATGAGGACACAGAAGGGTGACAGGAACTGGGATGGGGATAGGGATGGACACAGGGATGGGGACGGGGACAAGAACAGGGATGGGGACCTAGAAGGATGACTGACAGGAACTGGGATGGGGACAGTGACAGGAACAGGGATGGGGACAGGGACAGACACAGGAATGGGGATGGGGCTGGACAGGTGACAGGGACAGGTGACCCGCTTTGGGGTGTGTGGGGCCGGGGTGTGTCGGGGGGGACATGGGGGCGCCCCGGCTGACCCTGTGTCCCCAGACCACCAGAAGCTGGAGCGGGAGGCGCGGATCTGCCGGCTGCTGAAGCACTCGAACATCGGTGAGCGGCACCGGGACTCGGCACCGCGGGGACACCGGGACACGCTGGGGGCCACCTGGACACATGGGGGGTCACAGCCCTGGGGTCCTGCTGGGTGCCACCCTGGGGACACGCTGGGTGCCACCATGGGCGTGGCCCACCCTTGGGGTCCTGCTGGGTATTCTCTCCCCAGGGACACGCTGGTTGTCACCCTGGGGATATTTGGGTTCCCACCCTTGGGGTCCTGCTGGGTGTCCCTCCCCAGGGACACTCTGGGTGCTGCCCCCCAGGCGCAGGTGTGGGGGCTGCGGGTGACAGACACGCTGTGTCACTCGTGGTGGCTGCACAGGGGCTGTGGGCTCCTGGGGCCAAGGCTGAGCTGTCCCTGTCCCGTCCCCGTCCTGTCCGCGTCCCGTCCCCGTCCTGTCCCCGTCCTGTCCCCGTGCTGTCCCTGTGCTGTCCCCGTCCTGTCCCCGTCCTGTCCCCGTGCTGTCCCTGTGCTGTCCCCGTCCTGTCCCCGTCCCGTCCCCGTCCTGTCCCCGTCCTGTCCCCGTGCTGTCCCTGTGCTGTCCCCGCAGTGCGGCTCCACGACAGCATCTCAGAGGAGGGGTTCCATTACCTCGTCTTCGACCTGTGAGTGTGGCTGGGTTGGGGTCCGGGGGGGGTCAGGGTGTCCCGGGGGGGTGTCTCGTCCCCCCAGGGTGACGCGGTGGCCGCTGCGTTGCAGGGTGACCGGGGGCGAGCTGTTCGAGGACATCGTGGCGCGGGAGTACTACAGCGAGGCCGATGCCAGGTGAGCCCCCGCGCCCCCCAAAACCCCCCTGGACACCCCCCAACCCCCCCCTGTGCCCCCCGGGGCTGTAGGGATGGGGCAGCTCCCGCAAGGCAGGCAGGGGGGCACCCAGTGGGTGGGGGGGTGCCCCCCCAAATCACCCCCCGCCAGCTCCATCCTGCTGCCGGGTGCTCAATGGGGTCCCCCCGCCCACCCCGCTGAGGCCCGGCGCTCCCGTCACACGTGCTGGGGGGGCTGGTGGCGAGGGCCCCCCCGCCCTGCGTGCCGCCGTGTCCCCGTCCCCGTGGTCTCTGGGCTGTCACAACATTGTTTCTCCCCCTCTCTCGTTCCCCCCCATCTCCTGTCCCCGTTCCCCCCCATCTCCCGCCCCCCCCTCCGTCTTTCCCCCCCATCCCGTCCCCCCCCCGTCTCCCATCACGCGTCGCTCGGGCTCTGTGCGTGTCCGTGTGTCCGGCTGTGTGTCCGTCTGTCCCACCGCTGTCCCCTCTGCTCGCTGCCCGCCCCCCCACCCCGGCAAACCCCTTCCCTGTGTTTTACCTCCTGCCCCCCAAACCTGCCCCCCCACCCCTGTATCCCCCCACCCTCCTGCTCCCCATCCTGCCCCCCCATCCCATTCCCACCATCCTGCCCCCCCCTTCATCCCCATCCTGCCCCCCTTATCCCTCCTTGCCCCACATCCTGACTCCCCCTTTCCCACGCCCCTCTCCCCATCCTGCCCCCCCATTATACTCATCCTGCCTCCCCATCCTGCTCCCCCACCCTTTTGTCCCCATCCTGCCCCCCCGTATCCCTCTCTGCCCCCTCATCCTTCCCCCCCTTATCCCCATCCTGCCCCCCCGCCCCTTTATCCCCACCCTGCTCCCCCCTTCCCACCCCCTGCCCCCCATCCTGCCCCACCCCTTTACCCCGTCCCCTCTGCCCTTGCCCCCCATCCTGCCCCCCCTTTCCGCCCCCGCCCCCCATTCCCCGCCCCCCGTTTTGTTTTGCAGTCACTGTGTCCATGAGCTATGCGCACGCGTTTCTCCCACCCATCACTTTGCCCCTGTGCAGAGGGAGCCGCAGGTCAGTATAACCGGGGGGGGCCGGGGGGGGCCACGGCGTCCCCCCCCCGCGCTGCTCCCAGCCGCCGGAGCATCCCGCTTCCCGGGACCCCGCTGTGGGGCTTCCTCCTTTTTCTGCCCCCCCCATCCCTTTTTTTGCACCCCCCCTTTGCAGGGAGGTGTGTCCCCCCCCCTCATGCCCCAGCACCCCCAGCCGGGCAGGGCCCCCCCACTTCACCCCCATTTCAGCCTCTCATCCCCCCGCTCCTTCCCTCTTTCTTTCTTGTCTCGTCTCCATCTGCCGTCCCGCACCCCTCCGTCCCCCCCACCCCGTCAGTCCTGTCTGGGGGACCCCGGCGTCCGGGCGGCAGCAGGGCCGGGGGTGTCCCCATGGTGGGGCGGGGGGGGCACAGCAGCATCGTTAGGGTGACCCCCATGGCTCCATGCCCAGGGTGACCCCCACCAAGGGTGACCCCCCCAGGCAGGGACACGGGGGGGGTTGGGTGCTGAGTTACCCCCCCCCAGTATGAGATGTTTTTGCAGGGCCTCCCCAAGGGCACAGGAGGCGGTTTGGGGGGGTGTCCCCAGGCAGGTGTGGGATATTTGGGGGGGGGGCAGCGTGCCCCTGACCCCCCCCCTCCCTCCCCAATTTGCAGCCACTGCATCCAGCAGATCCTGGAGGCCGTGCTGCACTGTCACCAAATGGGGGTCGTGCACAGGGACCTCAAGGTGAGTGTGTCCCCCCCACGTCCCTCTGTCCATCCCCTGCAATGGGGGTTCCCCCCCCCGCCCAGGTCTCGGGGTTCCCACAGCTTTGGGGGGTGGCCCTGGTTTGGTGGGTCCCCAAGGCCCTGGGCCTCGTGGGGGGGTCACTGAGCTCCCCCTGCCACTGGGGGGTCCCCAGCTGCCACCTCCCCTTTCTGGGGGTGTGTGACCCCTCCACCCCAGTCACAACCCCCTCCTGTGCCAAGTGGGGTGTCCACTGTGACCCCCCTGTGCTGGGGTGCAGTGGGGGGGACACGAGCCAGGGGGATGTGGGGCTGGGGGTGCTGGGGGGGCTGCAGCTGGGGGGCAGCGGGGCTGGCGGCCGGGCAGGACCCGCTCCACGGCGGCTGCAAAGCCCCTTCTGTCCCCCCCGTGTCCTCTGCTGTGTCCTCACCCCCTGTCCCTGCCCCCCCGCTGTCCCCGTCCCCCCGTCCCCTCCTGCCCCCCCAGCCCGAGAACCTGCTCCTGGCCAGCAAGTGCAAGGGCGCTGCGGTGAAGCTGGCGGACTTCGGGCTGGCCATCGAGGTGCAGGGGGACCAGCAGGCCTGGTTCGGTGAGTGGCACTGCGTCCCCGTCCCTGCGTCCCCGTCCCTGCGTCCCCGTCCCTGCGTCCCTGTCCCTGCGTCCCTGTCCCTGCGTCCCCATCCCCTGTGTCCCCGTCCCTGCGTCCCCGTCCCTGCGTCCCCGTCCCTGCGTCCCTGTCCTTGCGTCCCCGTCCCTGCGTCCCCGTCCCTGCGTCCCCGTCCCTGCGTCCCTGTCCTTGCGTCCCCGTCCCTGCGTCCCCGTCCCTGCGTCCCCATCCCCTGTGTCCCCGTCCCCTGTGTCCCTGTCCCTGCGTCCCCGTCCCCTGTGTCCCCGTCCCTGCGTCCCCGTCCCTGCGTCCCCGTCCCCTGCGTCCCCGTCCCTGCGTCCCCGTCCCTGCGTCTCCGTCCCCTGCGTCCCCGTCCCCTGCGTCCCCGTCCACTGCGTCCTGTCCCTCTTCCACACCCACCGTGTCCCTGTTCCACACCCACCACATCCCTGCCTGGTGTCCTCACTGTGTCCCCTCCTGCCACATCTGTGTCCCTGTGCCCATCTCACCTGCCCTGTGCCCGCCGTGTCCCTGTCCCTGTCCCCATTCCTCTTCCTCATCCCCGTCCCTGTCCCCATCCCCTCCATGTCCCCATCCCTGTCCCCATCCCTGTGCCTGCCATTTCCCCGTCCCCATCCTCATCCTCATCCTCGTCCCCCTCCCCATCCCCGTCCCCGTCCCCATCCCCGTCCCTGTCCCCATCCCCATCCCCATCCCCGTCCCCATCCCTGTCCCCATCCCCATCCCCGTCCCTGTCCCCATCCCCGTCCCCGTCCCCGCGCGGTCTCACCCGTGTCTGTCCAGGCTTCGCGGGGACGCCCGGGTACCTGTCGCCCGAGGTTCTGCGCAAGGAGGCCTATGGGAAACCCGTGGACATCTGGGCCTGCGGTAAGAGATCCCTCCTGATCCCCCCAGATCCCTACAGGGTCCCTACCAGATTCCCACTGATCCCTGCTGACCCCTTCCCGATCCCTGCTCAATCCCGTCCCAGTCCCTGCCCATCCTGCCTGATCGCTGCTGATCCCTGCCCAACCCCTACCGGATCCCCACCAATCCCTACCGGATCCCTGCCAGATCCCTGCCAGATCCCTGCCCCATCCCTGCTTCATCCCTCCCTGATCCCTGCTGATCCCTGGCTGGCTGCATCCCAGTTCCCTGATCCCCACCCCAGCCCCATGCTGGTCCCACCCTGTCCCCATCCTGGTCCCACCCTGTCCCCATCCTGGTCCTGTCCCCTTCATCCTGGTCCCACTTTGTCCCCATGACGTGGGGACCGGCCACCCTAGGGACATCTTGGACACCCTTGGTGTCCCCCCGCTGTCCCTGGGCTGGGGGAGCCCCAGGGAGGCCGTGGGTCCCCATGTCCCCCCCGGCGCTGACCCCGCTGTCCCTCGCCAGGCGTCATCCTGTACATCCTGCTGGTTGGGTACCCGCCCTTCTGGGACGAGGACCAGCACAAACTCTACCAACAGATCAAGGCTGGTGCCTACGATGTGAGTACCCGGCCCGTTAACTCTGGAACCTACTGAGGGCCACTAGGCAGGACACCATTGGGCCACGTCTCTGCTGGCTGGGGACATGTGGGGAGGTGGAGGGACACAGGCACCGTGGGGCTGCCCCCTCCCCAGATGTCACCCCCCTGCACTGCAGCCAGCTGCCCTGTTAACTCTGAAACCTACTGAGGGCCACTCTGGCTAATCACCACCAGGTGGAGCCTGGGCTTTGGATTGGGCTGTGTCTCTAGTAGCTGGTTGAGGACACATGGGGACGTGTCACCCCCCTGTGTGTCCCCCCCCAACACAGTTCCCTTCGCCCGAGTGGGACACAGTGACCCCCGAAGCGAAAAACCTCATCAACCAGATGCTGACCATCAACCCCGCCAAGCGCATCACAGCCCACGAAGCCCTCAAGCACCCGTGGGTCTGCGTAAGTACCGTGTCCCCCCCCAACCAGTGTCCCCTCGGGGTGTCCCCATGGCCCGGTGGCCACCGCTGACCCCCCTGTCCCCCCAGCAACGCTCCACCGTGGCCTCCATGATGCACAGGCAGGAGACGGTCGAGTGTCTGAAAAAGTTCAACGCCCGGAGGAAGCTCAAGGTGAGGGGGGGGTTAAAGCGGGGGGGTGGCCCCCACCCTGCCCGGTGTGTCCCCCCAGGACAGCACCCCCCACTGAGTACCAGACCTGATCCTGCCCCGCCTCCCCAGCCCCATGTACCAGACCCCATCCTGCCTCCCCCCCATCCCCATGTACCAGACTCCATCCTTCCCCAAATCTTGCCCCCCCAACCCCCCCATCCTGCCCCCCCTCCCCATCTCCATGCACCAGTCCCCACCCTGCTCCAAATCCTGCCCTCCCAACGCCCCCATTCTGCCCCCCTCATCCTGCCCCCCCATCCCCATGTACCAGACTCCATCCTGCTCCCTCCCGCTCCCCCCATCTTGCCCCCCATCCTGCCCCCCCTCACCCCCCCCAGGGCCTGATCCTGCCCCCCCTTGCAGGGCGCCATCCTCACCACCATGTTGGCCACCAGGAACTTCTCAGGTAAGGGGGGGGCCCCGCTGGCCGGGGGGGGGCCAGGGGGGCCCACAGCCCCCCCACCCGCAGCCCCCACCGAGGCCGCTGTCCCCTCCCCCTCTCTCTGTCGCTGTCTTTCTCTCTTTCTCCCACTCCCCCAACTTTAAACCCCCCCCCCCAATTTTTTTCCCTGTCGGCGAGGACGGGGCCGTTTTAGCCAAGGGGGGGCGCAGGACCGGCCCCCCCGCCCCACGCACGCAGCAGCAGGTAGTGCCCGGTCCCGTGTGTGTGTGTGTGTCCCCAACTCCCATGTCTGGCGAGGCGGGGGCGACACACGGTGCGGGGGGGGCACAGCACAGCAGCACCACCCGCAGGTCCGACAGGCGCAGCCCCGAGGCCGCAGCGCCGGGCGCCCCGAGAGTGTATCTGGGGGGGCAGTGGAGAAGCGGGGGGTCCTGCAGCCCGGCCCCCCGCGCCCCCGCTAACAGGAGCTCCGCTCCCTCTCTCTGCTCTCTCCCGCCCTGCCCGCGCGCAGTGGGCCGGCAGACCACCGCGCCTCCGACCATCTCGGCGGCCGCCGCCGGGGCCCCCCTGGGGCTGGTGGAACAAGGTAGACCCCCCCCGGCCCCCCCCCTTGGCCCCGCTTGGTTTCTGTGTGTCCCCCCCAAATCCTTCACCCCGCCCGTCCTCACCATCCTCTTCCTCACCCCGACGGGTTGCGGGGTCCCCTCCTCGGAAATGGCAGCGCACGCATGGCCCCCCCCGGCATGGCACCGCCCCCCTCCCCCCCCCAACGCATGAACCCCCCGCATTGTCCCCCGCCCCCCAGCATTGTCCCCCTGCAACTTCTCCCCATGAGATGTCACTGTCCCCACTCTGCTGTCACCCCCCAGGCTGCCCCTGGGGGGTCTTTTGCACTTGTCCCCCCCGCTCCTGTGGGGCTGTTTGCTTGTCCCTGGGGGGGGACACACACCATGATGACACCTCCAGGACCCCCTGCCTGGGTCAGCAATGACAAACTGGCCGGGGGGGGATAATAACAACTTTAGGGTGCCCCCCCCATCCCCATGGGGCTGCCTGGGTGTTTGTCCCGGGGGGGGGACACACACACCATGGTGACACCCCCAGGGACCTCACCTGGGTCAGTAATCAGGACCTGGCTGAGGGGGGGATAATAATTTGAGGGCGCCCCACCCATCCCCATGGGGCTGCTGGGGTGTTTGTCCTTGGGGGGGACACACACCCCATGGTGACACCCCCACAGGACCCCCGCAATGTAGAGCTTGGGTGGGGGGGGATGTGGAATCATTTTTGGGTGCTCCCCCCCCACTGCTCCCCCCCCACAGCAATTCCCCCCCACCACACACACAGGGGGGGACACCGGTGCATGGCGGGGGGGCAGGCTGGCCGCATGTCCCCCCGTGTCCCCCCCCGTGTCCCCCCGCATGGCTTCTGCTCGCTGCAGCCGGTGTTCGTGGTGCCGCGCAACACTCGGCGGGTTTTAAACCGTGTCCCCCCCAGGGGTACAGCCGCCCCCCCCCACCGGGGATCAACCCCCGGCCCCCCCAATTCGGCTCTGGTTTAAACCCCCCAGCGCCCGCCTGCTTCCGGAGGAGGGACCGGGACCCTTGGGGACACCCTGCCAGGGACCCCGTGGGGACGTGGGTCTGGCGGGGGGGGGACATGGGGGTGTCCCCTGTCCCCCCCACACTGGGTGCTGCTCTGTGCCACCCAACTTGTCACCACACAGCGCCCTCCACCCCGTGGTGCCCACGGGGGGTCCTCAATCCCAGAAGAGTGACGAGGATGCTCGAGGTGACACAGCCCCCCCCGGCCACTTGTGCCCCCCATGTCCCCGACCCCCCACACCAGAGATGATGATAGGAGGGGCAGACGCTCCCCACCCCCCCGTCCTCGTCCCCCTCCAGGCTGACACGGGGGGGCACAGGGGCCGCCCCCCCCCGGACTCAACTCATCTTCTTTATGTTTGTTTTTCTTTATGTTTTTCCCTTTTTCCTCCTTTTTCTCCCCGTTTCTCTCTCGCCCCCCCCCTCTCTCTCTCGCTTTCCTCTCTGCATTTCTCCAAGGTAAGCCAGCCCTGGCCCCCCCCGCGGGGGCCACCAGGATGGGGACCCCCCCCCAGCTCATGTGTGTCCCCCTCGGGTTGGGGACAAACCCCTAAGGTGGGGGACACCCCCCCCAGGATGGGGACATCCCTGGGATGGGGACACCCCCAGCATGGGGACACCCCCTTCCCAGGGTGTGCCCCCCAACACCGGGGTGCCGGGTGCTGCTGGCACCCAGAGGGAGACCGGGGGGGGGGGGCGGGGGGGGGGGGTCAGGGTGGGGACACACACACACGTGTCCCTTGTCCCCAAGGGAGGGGACAGTGACTGACGCTCTCTCCCCCCCCGCAGCAGCTAAGAGCTTATTGAACAAGAAGGCGGATGGTGTGAAGGTGAGGGGCCGGGGGGGAGGGGGGGGCATTTGGGGGGGGCCACACCCCCCCATGTCACTGAACCCCCCCACTTTGTCCCCCCCAGCCCCAGACCAACAGCACCAAAGGCAGCGCCGGTGTCACCAGCCCCAAGGGGACGCTCCCGCCCACTGCACTGGTAGGTGCCCCCCCCGGGTCCCCCCCGCGTCCGGATCCATCCCACCAGCCCATCCCATCCATCGCCATGCGCCCCCCGCCTCGTCTGTCTGTCTGTCCCACAGTCCCTGGTGTCACTGGGGATCGGGGGGTGTCACAGGGACAGAGATGGAGGGTGGGTGAAGGACACGGGAACGGGGGTGCTCCCCCCTACCGAGGACAAGGTGGGTGCAGGAGACGTGCGCGGGGGCTCTGGTGATGTGACCAGCGAGGTGGGTGCAGGACACAACCATGGGGACATCCCCGCCATGGGGACAATGCGGTGGGTGCAGGATGTGACCTTGGGGACACCCCCACCATTGGGACAATGAGGTGGGTGCAGGATGTGACCTTGGGGACACCCCCACCATTGAGACAATGAGGTGGGTGTAGGATGTGACCTTGGGGACACCCCCACCATTGAGACAATGAGGTGGGTGCAGGATGTGACCTTGGGGACACCCCCACCATTGAGACAACGAGGTGGGTGCAGGATGTGACCTTGGGGACACCCCCACCATTGAGACAATGAGGTGGATGCAGGACGTGACCCTGGGAACACCCCCACCATTGAGACAATGAGGTGGGTGCAGGATGTGACCCTGGGGACACCCCCACCATGGGGACAATAAGGTGGGTGCAGGATGTGACCCTGGGGACACCCCCACCATGGGGACAATGAGGTGGGTGCAGGATGTGACCCTGGGGACACCCCCACCATGGGGACAATAAGGTGGGTGCAGGATGTGACCCTGGGGACACCCCCACCATGGGGACAATAAGATGGGTGCAGGATCTGACCTTGGGGACATCCCCACCATGGGGACACCCCCACCATTGAGACAATGAGGTGGGTGCAGGATGTGATCATGGAGACGTCTCCACCATGGGGACAATGAGGTGCATGCAGGACGTGACCTTGAGGACACCCCCACCTTGGGGACAATGAGGTGGGTGAGCGTGGGGTGACAAGGTGCACACTGCGGTGACACCGACATGAGGTACGTGTGGGGACGGACAGGGGGCGCTGCCGGGCACGGGGGTGCAGGATGGGGGGGACCTGACCAGTACAACCAGTTCAGGATACAGGCTGGGGATGCTGGACCAGTATGACCAGTACAGCCAGTGCGGATCCGGGCACGGGGCCCCATGCCCAGTACGGCCAGTACAACCAGTACAGACCCAGGCACAGGGATGCCCAAGCAGTACAGCCAGTGCGGATCCAGGCACGGGGATGCTGGACCAGTATGACCAGTACAGCCAGTACGGGATACAAGGATGCTTGACCAGTACGGCCAGTACAACCAGTACAGATCCGAGCACAGGGATGCCCGACCAGCACCAGCCAGTACGGATCCAGGCACAGGGCTGCTGGACCAGTATGACCAGTACAGAACTGGGCACGGTGCTGCCCCCATGACCCGCCCGGCTCCTCCTGGCCGTCCCGGGGTCCCCGCTGCGTCCCCCCCCCTCCCCCCGTCTCTCTGTTAATTAAACCATTAACCTGGCGCTGCACTAACGACTCTCTGCTTCTCTCCCCCCCTGTGCCCCCCACACCCGGTCTGGGTCTCTCTTCGCCCCCGTCCACGTGTCGCTCGCTCCGTCGTCCCCCCCCCAAATCCGTTGTGTGACCCCCCCGGGCTCTCGCTTCCCCCGCCCCCCCGCCCCCCCCCGCTGTCTCTTTCCCGTAGGAGCCTCAAACTACCGTAATTCATAACCCCGCGGACGGCACCAAGGTACCGCTGCTTCTCTCTTCCCCCCTCGCCGCGGTCGTGCTCCCCCCGGGGGTCACTCAGGGCCCCCCTGGGGTCATTCAGGCCCCCTCCCTTTCCGCCTCCATCCTCCCCCCCAGCATCAGCCATGGCGCGGGCGGGGGGGCTGACGTGCTGGCGAGGACCAGGAGCGCGCACGGGACGCGGTGACAGTGGGGGGGTGTCTGTCCCCCCCCCCCCAAGAATCCTGCTGAGCCCCCCCAGGGCTCAGCCCCCTGTCCCCCCCACCCCCTCGGGCCTGATTCTTACCCACTCTGTTTGTGTGTCCCCCCCGCCCCGGCGCTGTCCCGCTGGCAGGAATCGTCTGATAGCACCAACACCACCATCGAGGATGAAGACACCAAAGGTGACGGGGCCGCGGCGGGGCTGGCACTGGGATGCACTGGGATGGAGCTGGAATGCACTGGGAGGGAGCTGGGATGCACTGGGATAGAGCTGGGATGCACTGGGATAGAGCTGGGATGCACTGGGATGCACTGGGAGGCTACTGGGATGCACTGGGAGGCTGCTGGGATGCATTGGAATGGCACTGGGATGCACTGGGAGGCTGCTGGGATGGAGCTGGGATGCACTGGAATGTAGCTGGGATAGCACTGGGATGGAGCTGGGATGCACTGGAATGGCACTGGGATGCGCTGGGATGGAGCTGTGATGCAGTGGTTTGGAGCTGGGATGCACCAAGAGGGTGCTGGGATGTACTGGGATAGAGCTGGGATGCACTGGGAGGGCACTGGGATGTCACTGGGATGCACTGACGTGGAACTGGATGTATTAGGATGCACTGGAATGGCACTGGGCTATACTGGGACATGCAGGGGTAACACTGGGATGCACTGAGACATACTGGGAGGGCACTGGGCCATGGGGACACTGCTACCAGTGTGGCAGAGCTGCCTGTCCCCACAGTCCTTCTGTCCCCGCGGTCCCTGTGTCCGTCCCCACGTGTCCCTTCTCCATGTCCCCATGTCCCAAATATCCCACCCACTCCTTGGCATCTGTCTGTCCCTCTCCCCCCGCCATTGTCCCCCCCGCCCAGGGGCCCCAGCACAGGGATGGGGACAGGGCGGTGACAGGAGGTGACAGGGCGGTGACACTGTCCCCCCAGCCCGCAAGCAGGAGATCATCAAGATCACGGAGCAGCTGATCGAGGCCGTCAACAATGGCGACTTCGAGGCCTACGCGTGAGTGGGGTGGGGCCGGTGGGGCTGGGTGGGGTTGGGTGGGGCAGGGTGTGATTGGGTGGGGCTGGGTGTGGTTGGGTGGGGCAGGGTGTGATTGGGTGGGGCTGGGTGTGGTTGGGTGGGGCAGGGTGTGATTGGGTGGGGCTGGGTGTGATTGGGTGTGGTTGGGTGTGGTTGGGTGGGGCTGGGTGGGGCTGGGTGTGGTTGGGTGTGTTTGGGTGTGGTTGGGTGGGGCTGGGTGTGGTTGGGTGTGTTTGGGTGGGGCCGGGAGGGCGTGGCCGCCGCTCACCCACCCCCCGCAGGAAGATCTGCGACCCGGGACTCACGTCCTTCGAGCCCGAGGCGCTGGGGAACCTGGTGGAGGGGATGGACTTTCACCGCTTCTACTTTGAGAACTGTGAGTGCGGGTGCTGCCCGCCCAGCCCAGCCCACCCTGCCCCCCCACCTCCCTCCTGCCCGCCCAGCCCAGCCCATCCTGTCCCCTCACCCCTCCTGCCCGCCCAGCCCAGCCCATCCTGTCCCCTCACCCCTCCTGCCCGCCCAGCCCAGCCCATCCTGTCCCCTCACCCCTCCTGCCCGCCTAGCCCAGCCCATCCTGCCCCCCCACCTCCCTCCTGCCCGCCCAGCCCAGCCCATCCTGTCCCCTCACCCCTCCTGCCCGCCCAGCCCAGCCCATCCTGTCCCCTCGCCCCCTCCTGCACGCCCTGCCTGTTTCGCTGCACACTCCGCCATCCCGCCCGTCCCTCTGTCCTACCTGCCTGTCTGTCCGGTCATCCGCGCATCCCATCCCTTCCTATTTGCCCACCCTGTCCCCCCACCTGCCCGTTTCCTGCCCCCCTGTGCCTCTGCCCGTCCCCAGCTGCTGCTCTCCTGCCTGTCCGTGCACCCCTCCCTCCCTGCATCCCCCCGCCCGCCCGTCCATTCCTGTCCGTCCCTCCTGTCTGTCTGCTTGTCCATCCTGTCTGCTGCCTGCCTGCCCATCCACATCCCCTGCCTGTATCTGCCTCTTCCTGCATGTCACACCTGCCCATCCATCCCTGCGTCCCTCACCCCATCCCCATCCTGGTACCCTCCATCCTGACACCATCTCTGCCCGTCCCTGCCTGCACATCCTGCCCATCCATCCCTGCATCCCTTACCCCATCCCGGTGCCCGCTCAACCCTCCATCCCAACACCATCTCTGCCTGTCCCTACCCATCCACCCCTCCCTGCCTGCACATCCTGCCCATCCATCCCTGCATCCCTTACCCCATCCCCATCCCGGTACCCGCTCACCCCTCCATCCCGACACCATCTCTGCCCCTCCCTGCCCATCCACCCCTCCCTGCCTGCACATCCTGCCCATCCATCCCTGCATCCCTCACCCCATCCCGGTACCCACTCACCCCTCCATCCCGACACCATCTCTGCCCGTCTCTGCCTGCACATCCTGCCCATCCATCCCTGCATCCCTCACCCCATCCCCATCCCCATCCTGGTACCCGCTCACCCCTCCATCCCGACACCATCTCTGCCCGTCCCTGCCTGCACATCCTGCCCATCTATCCCTGCATCCCTTACCCCATCCCGGTACCCACTCACCCCTCCATCCTGACACCATCTCTGCCCGTCCCTGCCCATCCATCCCACCCCCCTCCCTGCATCCCTCTCTCAGCATCTCACCCCGGTACCCACTTGACCATCCATCCCACCACCATCCCTGCCCACTGACCCCCCGTCCCCCCGCAGTGCTCTCCAAGAACAACAAGCCGATCCACACGACCATCCTGAACCCCCACGTCCACGTCATCGGGGAGGAGGCCGCCTGCATCGCCTACATCCGCCTCACCCAGTACCTGGACGCCCAGGGCCGCCCGCGCACCAGCCAGTCGGAGGAGACGCGCGTCTGGCACCGCCGCGACGGCAAGTGGCAGAACGTCCACTTCCACGGCTCGGGGGCGCCCGTGGCCCCGCTGCAGTGAAGGTGAGGGGGGCTCGGGGGGCTCGGGGGGCTCGGGGGGCCGGGGAGCCCCCGTTGTGCTCACTGCCCGCTCCCCGGTGTGGCGGCAGAGCTGTCGTTGCAGCGCGACGGAGACGGCGATGGAGAGGCCGAAGCACGCGCGTCCGCATGCCTGTCCCCCCCCCACCCCAAAATTGCTCCGTTCCCCCCCCCTTCCAGTGCCTGTGTTTGCAGAAAACAACAACAACAAAAAAACACACACAAAAAAAGCCAAAATGACGATAACAACGACAAAAAAAGGCAAAAAATACCAAACCCCAACCAAACACACCCAAAAACCAACCCGGCCGCTCGGCCACAGGCAGGGGGGGCTGGGGGGACACCCCGTGGTCTGACACCCCCCCCCACCCCCGTCTGCCCGTCTCTGCCTGGGGGGGTGGCGGGGGGGTCGCCGTGCCCCCCCCGCTGTGCTTGTGGCGTTTCGCTGTCGCTGGTGGCTGTTGTGCGTTGGGCTTCGCTGTCCCTGTACATACAGAGAGCTCTTTATTTTTGAATTCCCGGGGGGGCCCGGCCTTGGGGGGCTGAGTGAGATGGGGGGTAAGCAAGGTGGGGGGGGGGGGGGGGGGGTGTGCGAGATGCGGGGGGACAGTCCCATTCCCCCCCTCCAAAAGCCCCCAAGGTTGATGCCCACAGGGGGCTGAGGCTGATCCCTGCGGGGCCACGGGGGTGCATTTGGGATGGTGCCCCCCCCGCACCCCCTTGTCCCCCCAGCAGGCAGGTGGGTGCTGCAGGTTTTGGCCGGGTGGGGGGACGCAGGTGCCACGGAACTGGGCTGGGGGGGCCCGGGGGGGTCCGGCCAGCGCTGAGGCAGCATCGGAAGCACTTTAGACTAAGAGAACGGGTCTCTTAGGGGGCACAGGCTGCGCTGCCGCCCCCCCCGCCCTGAGCACACGGGGTGCGTCCCCCTCGCCCCGCCCCCCCCACTGCGCTCTGGGGGGACCCCGCGCCCCCTCACCCCCCATCTCCCCCCTCCCGGGGGTTCCCCCCCCCCCCTCAAACCGCGTGTTGCTGGGGGCTGGTTTTTGGCTATGGGGGGGGTGGGGGTGGGAGGGCCGGGGGATAATTAACTTTGGTTAATGACGATGATTTTTCCTGCATGCCCTGTGCGCGGGCGCTACCGCTGTATGTCGAGGAGCTGAGCTGTCCCTGTCCCTGAATGCTGGTGGATCGTTGCCAAAACTTTTTCTCTTCCCCCCCCCCTTTTTCTCTCATTTTTTCCATCCCGCCCCCCCCGGCATTATTTCCCCCCCCCATCCCCACTCCAACCCCTTTGTCTTTTCTTTCTGAGCCTTGTAAGTGTAACAGATGACTCTGAGTTCGTTTTTGTCTCGGGAAAACTACAAATAAATTATGGAAAAAAATTAAATGAGCAAAAATATAATTGCCCCCCCCCCATGGTGAGATTCCCCCCCCCAGGAAGGCACGGAAAGAGTCAGAACCAGCTACAACCACCAAAATACTTTATCCCCCCACCCACCCCGACGGGCGACACCAATCGCGATACAACCTCGAGCGAAAGCTTTGGCCCCCCCAGGAGAAAGAGGCAGCGGGGGCTGAGCCCCCCACCCCGGGGTGATGGGGACATGGGGGGGCTCCATGACCACCCCCCCCAGCCCTGCTCCCACACCAGTTTCCAGCCCCGCCCCACACTTCCCATCACCGTGCGGGGGGCTGAGGGATGTCCCCAAAACGGGGGACAGACCCCCCCAAAGCAGCCAAGGGGATGGGGGGGCCATGGGCTGCCTGAGCCCCCCCCACCCATTCCACCCCGAAAGCGAGAGAAGGGCCCCCCCTTCCTGCCCCCCCCCCCCCAGTACTGGATCCACAGCACCCAGTTCAGCACTGGGAAGAGCTGCCCAGGGACCCCCCCACAATTGGGAAAAGCATCTTCCTCCCCCATCCCAACCCCCCCCCGGGCTCACTCTTAGGACACAAATACACCAGTGACCCCCCCAGCTCCTCTGAGGGCCCCTCCAGGGCCACAGCAGCCATTACAAGTTCAAGGGCGGGGGGCAGGCACAACCGGCACCCCTCCTCCAAATCATGAGGGCGGGGGGGGCTCCGGAGCTCCCCCCACCTTGGGGGGGCCCAACCGCTGCTGGCAGCCCCCCCATGACAAAAAGTCACAGAATCCGGTGGGGCTGAGGACGCTGAGCCCAGGGAACCTCCCCTGGGGGGGTCGCTTCTGCCCCGGGTGGGGTCCGGAGGGGGGCGCTGGGGGGGGGTCCGGAGCAGGAGCCCCCCGGCTGCACGTCACATGATGGCACAGCAGGAATTCTGCTTTCGGGCCTGGGAGGGACAGCAAAAACGGGTCACATTGGCTGCGGCCACCCCAGGGGACTGGAGCCCCCCCGGGGTCCACAGGGTCCTTGTCCCACAGAGGACACCAGGACGGTCCCACCACGAAGGCAAAGACCCCGTGTCCCCGTACTGAGGGCTGGTGCCCCCCCGCAAAGCCACAAGCGCTGTCACCCAGTGTCACCCCCCACCCGCAGTGGGGTTTGGGTCACCCCCACATCCAGAGTCACAGGATCCTGTACCCCAGGGGTTCCCCCCCAGCCCGGGTGACAAGGGACACTCACGGTTTTGTAGAAGGCTTTGGACTGTGCCCCCAGCACCTCGGATTTGGAAACCAGGTCGTCCAGCTTCTCCCCCCGCTCCAGCAGCGACTCCATCGTGTTGTGCTGCCCAAAAATCAATAAATGGGCACTGATCCCCCCTGTGCTGCCCCCCCGGGTCCCCTGGAAGGTGGAGGTGCCATTGTGTCCCCACAGCCACCCCAGCTCCGGTGAAAGTGGCAGCAGCCAGCGGGGGAAGAGGTGACAGTGACACGTGGGGCATTCGAAGCAGGTGAGTGAAGAGGTGACAGAGCACGAGGGGGTGACACCGCGCAGAGAGGTGACACTGCGCAGGGGGGGTGACACTGCGCAGGGGGGGTGACACCGCGCAGAGGGGGGTGACACAGTTTGAAGGCAGCAGAGGGGTCAGTGTCCCCCAGAAGGGACAGGGAGGGAGCGGAAGGACCCACAGCACCAGGAATGTCCCTGGGGATGGAGATGGCAGGAGGGACAGAGCACCTGGGGGTCCCAGCCCCCCAAAAGAACGTCCCCACCCCCTCAATGTGCCACTCGGTCCCCACGTCCTCCTCGTCCTCACCAAGATGATTTTGGTCTCGTCCAGCTCCGCCTGCACTCGGGTCATCGGGTCGGCATCACGAGGGTTCTTGGAGAGACACAACGGTGTGGGCACCACCATGGGGACAGCCTTGTCCCCTGGGGTGTCACCCACACTCCCACCTCCACCCCTGTGGGGGTCCCGGGGTCTGTACCTGGTATTTGCTGAGGTACCCGTCCAGGGCGGTGTAGGTGATGGTGGCCGGGGACCCCGAGGGCCACTCGGTCCTGCTGACCGTGCGGGAGAACTCGTCCAGCACCTGCGGGCAGAGGGGACAGCGGTGAGCGGCGGCTCCGTCTGCGCGGCCACGGGGGCTTCCCGCATAGAAAAGGGGATTTCTCTCCTTGTTTCTCAGCCTTGATATCCCTGGATCGAGCAGGAATCAAAAAATCATAGGATCGCAGAATCGTTTTGGGTGGAAAAGCCCCTCGAGATCACCGAGTCCACCCATAACCCACCCCCGGCACTGCCCCATGTCCTGAGAACCTCATGTCCGTCTGTCCAGCCCTCCAGGGCTGGTGACTCCAGCACTGCCCTGGGCAGCCTGTTCCAATGCCCCACAGCCCTTTGGGGAAGAAATTGTTCCCACATCCAACCTCAACCTCCCCTGGGCAACTTGAGGCCGTTTCCTCTGCTCCTGGCGCTTGTTCCTGGGGAGCAGAGCCCGACCCCCCTGGCTCCAAGCTCCTTTCAGGCAGTTCAGAGATCAGAAGGTCTCCCCTCAGCTCCTGTTCTCCAGCTGAACCCCCAGGTCCCTCAGTCGCTCCATCACACTTGTGCTCCGGCACCTCAAGCTCCGTCATGTCGCGACAGGGCCCGTGTTTCCATGTCACGACAGCGGCCGCCCCCGCGCACACTCACCTTGTCCAGCAAGGTGAAGCAAACCCGCTGCGGGTACTCAGTGTCGGCGATCACCACCCCGGCCAGCCCATCGGTGCGGACGTAGACGTGGCAGAGATACTCTGGGCAGAGGATTCATGTCAGAAACCACGGGAGGGTCCTGAGCCCCCAGCACCCGCCACCCCACAGATCTTCCCAGATCCCCGAACTGCCCGAGGAGGTTTCACCCAGCAACAGCGTTTCAGGCCATTGCATTAGGGGAAGAGCTTGAGAAAGGAGCAAAATTAAACCAGAAATCAGCCCTGCTATCAAAATCAGGACCAAAACTGGCTCCAAAATCAGAATCAGCCCCAAAATCAAGCCCCAAGTCAGACACGGCGCTGATTGTCCAGCACAGCGGAGTTAAAACATAAAACCCCCCCGAGGGGAAAGGGCTGAGCCCGGTTTTAACAAATACCAAGTGCCAAGAGGCTGGGGCGGCACTAACGAGGCTGCGGTGGCACTAGCGAGGCTGCGGTGGCCACGCCGGGGTGACACTGCGTGTCTGGGGGTGTGAGGGACACGTGGGGCCGGGGGCGCTGGGGACAGAGCGGAGATTTGGGGACAGAGCCCTGAGTTGCCCGGGAGAGTTTGGGGGACAGGGGAGGGTGGCTGCGATATCATGGGGACAAGTAAAGGGACAGCTCTGGGTGACACAGCGTGACAAAGCCTGGGGGTGGCAGGTGGGGGTCAGGGATGTCCCCTGTTCTTCACGGGCTCCCATCCCGCTCAGTGGCTCCCGCCCTCAGTGTCACTTGCCAGGACAAGGTGTTCAGGTCTCGTTTTTGGTGACAAGTGACACAGAGCGAAGGACGCGCGGCTGTGCCCGATGTCCCCGCGCTGTCCCCTCACCTTGCTCCTTGACGGAGGCTCTGCTGCCCGGCTGCGAGCGCTCCACGATCAGCTGGCTGGTGAACGTCATGAACTCCTGCACGCTGCGAACACAGGGCAGTGTCACCCGCGGGGACATCCGGGGGACACGGCCCTGCGGGGAGACACGGCTCAGCCAGGGGGACCCCAAGTCTGTGGAGGGGACACAGTTCCAAGAGGGGGCACAGCTCTGTGGGGAGACCCTGAATCTGCTGGGGGGACGTGACCCTGCGATGGGGGACCCAGAGTCTGTGAGGGGACACAGCCCTGAGATGGGGACACAGCTTGACAAGGGGACACGGCTCATCTGTGAGGGGACACAGCTTGGCAAAGGGGACCCCAAGTCTGTGGAGGGGACACCGCTCTGCAGGGGGACATGGTTCCAAGAGGGAACACCCCGAGTCTGCTGGGGGGACGTGACCCTGCGATGGGGGACCCAGAGTCTGTGAGGGGACACGGCCCTGAGGTGGGGACACAGCTTGACAAGGGGACACATCCTGGCAAGGGGGACTCCAAGTCTGTGGAGGGGACACAGCTCTGCAGGGGGACGCAGCTCTGAGAGGGGACCCGGCTCTGTGGGGGGACCCCGAGTCTGCTGGGGGGCACAGCCCTATGAGGGGACACAGCCCTGCAATGGGGACCCTGAGTCTGTGAGGGGACATGGCCCTGAGACGGGACACAGCTCGACAAGGGGACACAGCCCTGCAAAGCACCAAAATTCCAGCACTTCACCGGATCCGTGCAGGATTTTAAACCAGCTTTAAATTAATCCCACCTTAAGTATCGCAGCCAGGAGGGGAACCAGCTCAGGATGAGGATTAAACACCAAAAAGCCGCAACACCGACACATCAAAAAAGCCATCGCTGGCCCCAAAAGCCAACAAAAGACTTTTTGAAAATAGATAAACCGCTACCGAGGAAGCGGCTCCTCCGGCAGCAAAACCACGTCAGGAATTCTCGCAGGATTTGGGAAAGCGAGAGCTGCAACCATGAAGTGATTTGGGTTGCTGAGAGGTTACTGTGCAATTTTCAAGCGGTATTTTCCCCTTAGCGCTGGAATTGCAGAAGCAAACGTGTTGCAAGCTCCACAAAAATCTTGGCAAGGACAGAAGGTGAAAAACTCACGTCCCTTTGGTGAGGGTTTTGTAAAGCCACGGGCTGGGAAACGAGCTGTTTTGCTTGATTTTAGGATTTTGGGAGGATTTTGGGAGCTCCCCTCGGGTGCGGGTCAGGAGGGGACACCGGGGAGCCTGCAGCAGCGTCTGGGGCTGAACCGCCGCACCTGACGCCGTCAGGACAAGCCGAGCGGAGGTTTAGCGCTCAGGTTGAGTTTAAGATGAAAGCAAAGGCTTAACTCGAGGTGCCAGGAGGCGCCGGGCAGGTTTTGTGAGTCTGACGCGCGGCCAAACCTCCTCCCACTCGCCCCGCGCGCCCAGGAGCTGCCGTGACTCGGGGTTCTGGCACTCGCCGCGGGGAAACAGCCGCCCGACGGTTCCCCGCACCCCAATTTTACCCGTGGAGGATTTACTGAATCCAAAGCTGCTGGAAAACGAGGTTTCGCTTCATTAACGAGGCTGAAAAAACACTCCAAGGGGGTTTGAGAGCACTGGACGCGCACGGGGAGCGTCTCCGGGGATCCATCCCTCTCCCCGCTGTCACCGTGTCCCCAGAGCACAACGCGGGGGGAACCCCCAACAAAAAGCTGCTTCTGCCTGTCCTCAAAGTCCTGCCTGTGTCCTGTGGCACCCAAGGGACATTTCCCCCGCGGGGGGGCTGGCACCCACCTGGCCCTCTGGAAGAAGCTGAAGGTGGAGACGTCGTAGGCGGCTTTGAGCAAATGCACTTTGGGGTCCCCTTTGTAGAGGAGGCTCAGGCTGTAGAGCCGCATCCCGGCGGCTCCGCGGGGCTGGGGGGCACGAGATGGGGTGGGGTGAGGTGGGGATCCCCCACGACCTGGGTGTCCCCCCCGTCTCACCCACATGCAGCACCCAGAACCCTGTGCCGCCCCCTGACCCCCAACCTCACCCTGACCCCAGAAATAACCCCCCACCTTGGGCTAATCCCCCCGCACATAAACTAGCCCGGCCCCCCCCCAGTATAACCCAGAATCCCCCAGTATAACCTAAGAGCCCCGAGTATAATCCAGCCCCCCCGTATAACCCACCCCCCCAGTATAAACCAGCATTCCCCCCCCAGTATAACCCACCCCTCCAGTATAAACCAGCATTCCCCCTCCAGTATAACCCAACATCCCCCAGTACAAACTAGCATCCCCCCAGTATAACCCAGCCCCTCACTCCCAGTAAAACCCAGCCCCCCTAGTACAACCCAGCCCCACTCCTCAGTAAACCCACCTACCCCAGTATATCCCAGTAGACCCCTGTACAACCCAGCCTGCCCCAGTATAACCCAGTTAAGACAGCCCCTCTACCCAGTATAAACCAGCCCCTCCCAGTGTAACCCACCTAATGTGGCCCAGTATAACCCAGTCTGTTCCCAGTTTACCCCAGCCTGGCCCCCCCAGTACAGCACAGCCTGCCCCAGTATAACCCAGTCCCTCATTCCCAGTATAACCCAGCTATCCCAGCCCCCGCACCCAGTATAACGCAGCTAACTGGGACCAGTACAACCCAGTCCCCGCCCAATACAACCCACCTACCCCAGTCCAGCCCAGTAAAACCCAGTACAGCCCACTTATCCCAGGCCTCCACGCCAGTATAACCCAGCCCCTCCCAGTATAACCCACCTACCCCAGTACAGCCCAGTACAACACAGTACAGCCCGGTACAACCCACCACCCCACCCCAGTCCGGCCCAGTACAGCCCAGTCCGGCCCAGTACAGCCCAGTACAGCCCAGTCCGGCCCCGTTCTCCCCGCGGTGGTCAGACCGGCCCGTCCGGTACCGGCGGCTCCGGAACTGCCGAGCGGAGGCGACGCCGGCGGGCGGGGCGGACAGAGCCCGACCCGGAAACAGCAACGCAGCGACCGGAAGTGACACCAACCCCGGGCAATTGCCACGGCGCCTCTCCCGCTCTGCGCACGCGCCGAATTTGCCCCGCCTCCTCCAGCCTCTTGACCAATAAGCGCCAGACTATCCCTGCGGCCTCGCCTACCGCCTTTCGCGTCCCGCCCCCTAGCTTACTGACCAATCAGCGCCGCTCTGACATCATGGGGGCGCGGCTTCTCCCGCGGGAGTTCGGGGGGGGGGGGGGGCGCTGTATCCCGGCGTGCTCTGCGCAGGGGGGGAGCCCATCAGTTTTGGGGGGGACCTTGTGTGGGGGGAGGGCTGTTCTATTGGGGGTCCCGCATTGGTGGGTCCTTCTATAGGGGGTCCTTCTGTGTGGCTGGGGGTCTCTCTATGGGGCTGCCCTGTCCACATGGGGTGGGGGGTCTTTCTATGGGGGGTCCCTCTATGGCGGGTCTCTCTATGGGGGGTCTGTCTGCGGTGCAGCTGCACCCCTGAGAGTTCGGGACCCCCCAGTGGGGTGGGGGCCCCTCCATAGGGGTGGGCGCCCATGGCGGGGGCAGGGATACCTGAGCCCCCCCAGGCCCGTGGGTGTCCCCCAGCACAGGGTGGGGACAAGGTGCCGTGGGGTGACCCTGTGCCCCCTCAGAGCCCCGTGGGTCCCCCATGGGGCTGCCAGCCCCCCCGCACCCACCCAGGGGACACCCCCAGCCCCGGGTCTGAGGGGACAGCGCCATGGAGGGACATCGGGAGGTTTTGGGGTGACGAGAGCGTCCCCGTCCCCACAGGGACCCCATACCCCAGGTGCCACCAACACTTGGCTGATGTCCCCAATTGGGGGTCATGAGGGGAATGTCACGTCCCCGTCCCCCAAAACCAGCGGCTGCCTGGTGTCCCCAGCGTCCCCCGCCACCCATCCCGGTGTCACCGGAGCATTTCCCATCCTGGGGACAGGGAGCACTTCCCAGTCACCCCCATAACCTTTGTCACCGAGCCACCGGCTGCCCGGTCACCATGGGAGCGCTGGAGTGCTTGTCACCGCCACCAAGACACCGAGCCGTTGATATGACAACCCGAGCGGGGACACGGGTGGCCCGGGGCGTGGTGCTTCGTGTGACGGGGCCAGCGGCCCCCGGCGGGGAGGGGTCCCGCCGAGCCTGGTCACCGCACCGGGACGTCCCCACCGCCCGCAGGGACCCACCGGGACCCCTCGTCACGGTGACAACCACCACATCCATTTACAGGGGACAGCGTCACCCGTGTTCCCCGCCGGCGCAAAGGACAGCACCCCCAAAATGTGGGGGGAGGGGGCCGGGGCGCCGGGCCCCGCTCCGTGTCCCTGCGCGTGAGGGTGCGGCCGTGGGGACGGGGACGGCGGGGACCCCCCCTCGGATGAGCTGACGCGGAGCGAGGGACGGAGCAACCGGGCGCCGGGGGGACGAGCGGGGACGGGGACCCGCGGCAGCGGGGGGGTGCGGGGCGTGTTTTTTTGGAGGGGGACAAAGGCGGTCCCCGCGGCTGTCCCCATGCTGGATCAGCGCGCCAGGATGGACAGCGGCAGGAGGGAGAAGGTGAGGAGATCCGGGGGGGACCTGGGGGGGTCCTGGGGGGGTGGGGAGGACGTGGGGTTGGGGACACCCAGTGGGAGCCCCCCCAGGCTGCCAGGTGTCCCCACGGCATATTCCACCGGGCAAGGTCCCCACTGGGGACACCAGCTCTGGGGACAAGGCCGTGCGGCACAGAGCCAGCGCCGATGTCCCCGGGGGTCCCCAAGGCCACCCCTGGGGAGGGGACACAGCGCTGTGAGCCGGGGCTCTGCCTTCTGCCGTGTCACGGGGGCCCCAGGGCCACCGAGGGCTGGGACACAGCCGGGGCTGTTGTTGTGACCGCGGTGCCGGGCTGGGACGATCCTGCCGCCATCAGCATCTCGCTGCCAGCCCTTGGTGGCTGTCCCTGGGGCGAGACAGGGCCTGTCCCCTCCTTCGGCTGGCTGTCACCGCTGTCACCGCTGTCACCGCTGTCACCGAGTCACGCAGCACGACCCGGCTCATCTGCAGCCAAGCGCTGGTGTTGGGGCGGCTGCTCCCATCTCCGCTCTGGGATGGATGGTGCTGCCGCCGGGGACACCGAGGGGACACCGAGGGGACACGGACGTCCAAGGGGACACGGCATATGCCGGGGGTAGAAGCTTGTGGCCGGCAACACCAGGGATCACTGGCCACCGTGGATGTGTTGGAGCAAGCGGTTTTCTCAGGACGCCGAGTGCCGGTGTCGCCCGTGGGGGAAGCACCGAATCCAGCCGGGAAGAGCCAGACCCGCCGTTCTGGAGGAGGGAGAGGGGACGAGTCCCACGGTGCCTGAGCTGGAGCAAAACCTCGGAGGAATCAAACACGGACCCCCCGCTGCCAGCCTCGGGTGCCGGCCCCGGGCACAGGGACCTGCAGCTGTGACAGATGTGGCCTTTGCACAGCGGGACGGTTCTGTGTGACGGAGCAGCGGACGCCTGCGGCCACCGGCTCTGGCATGAGGGTCGAGTACATCCGATGCTTTTCCTGCAGGGATTCTTCCAGCTGGACGCCCTGAGGGTCACAGCAAACCCACCGTGGTGCTGCCACGGGCCGGTGTCACCCCCGGCACAGCAACGTCTCATCCTGCGGCACCTCGGGGGGTTCAGGGTTAACAGAGCCCCTGGCGGGCGCTGGGTCCCCCGACTGCGGTGCTGGCTGAGGCCCGTGGGCACGGGGCAGGAGCTCTGGGGCAGGAGGAGGCCGAGGGACGGCGGTCGGGGGATTTACCAAGATGCAGCGGGGCGATCGTGGCGAGTGGCCGTGGGTTTGGCCAAGCCCGGTGTCGGGATCCTCCGAGGCCTTTTACGGACCCCCCGCCCCGAGACACCTTGGGAAACAGTGGCAGCCGGGAGGAAAACATCCGTGTGCCGGCGGCAGCGCAGGCGGGAGCGGATCCCGGTGACTAATGACGCCGCTAATCCCCGGCTCCGCGCGGTGGGTAATGGCGGCCGTGCGGCGCCCGGCCGGGGTTGCTACGTGAAGGGTAAACACGGCCCTGCGGGCCGGTGCTTCCCTATAACACCCTCCATGTCCTCCCCGCCGGCGGTTTGTGGTGAATTCAATGGGTGGAAAGTGATTTTTGAGGTTGCCGGGGGGATCCGGGGAGAAGGATCCTCGTCACAGACATGGAGGGATCCCACGGCCTCGGCTGGGCTCCCAAACCGCGTCGCCAGTGTCACCCCGGGACACAGCAGGACGGGATGTCCCGTGTCACCGGCCCGAGTCCGGCAAAACTGCACCCGGTTCAAAGTGAGCAGGACATCCCGGGTCAGCGGGCCCGGAACGGCGCTGCCTTCGAGCCGAGACAGGGGAAGGTGAAGCGGCTGAAGGAACAATTTCTCCCCCAAAGGGCTGTGGGGCATTGAACAGGCTGCCCAGGGCAGTGCTGGAGTCACCAGCCCTGGAGGGCTGGACAGACGGACAGGAGGTTCTCAGGACATGGGGCAGTGCCGGGGGTGGGTTATGGGTGGACTCCATGCGCTCAAGGGTCTTTTCCAACCTAAACAGTTCTGTGATTCTATGGTGTCCATGTGCCAATGGGCAAAACCACGGCCAGAAGCAGCAACTTTGGAGCATTTACGGTGGCCGGGCCGCCCCGCGTGGCACAGTCCCCGTGCCCAGGCGGTGCCGTCTGTCCCGGCGCAGGTGGAGCAGATCCTGGCGGAGTTCCGGCTGCGGGAGGAGGACCTGAAGAAGGTGATGCAGCGCATGCAGAAGGAGATGGACCGAGGGCTCAAGCTGGCGACGCACCAAGAAGCTTCCGTCAAAATGCTGCCCACGTATGTCCGCTCCACGCCCGAGGGCTCAGGTACGGGTGTCACCCCCGGTCCTTTGCGTGTCCCCTCCTCACTGAGACCCCCCCTGAGGTTGCCACCCTGTGTGTCCCCTCCCCGGCACTGCAGAGGTGGGAGATTTCCTCTCGCTGGACCTGGGCGGCACCAATTTCCGCGTGATGCTGGTGAAGGTGGGCGAGGGGGAGGAAGGGCAGTGGAAGGTGAAGACGAAGCACCAGATGTACTCCATCCCCGAGGACGCCATGACGGGCACGGCCGAGATGGTGAGTGGGGGACATGGAGCCACCCTGTCCCCTCCTGCGTGGTCCCCGTCACCGCGCGGTGGCACACGGTGCTGTTCTTTGGTGGGGACACCATGGGGACCCATCCATGGGATGGCAGGGGCCAGGGGGTGGCGGGGGCCCCGTGACGGGGACGGTGACCCGCCGTGGGTGGGTGACATCCCCTGCAGCTCTTCGACTACATCTCCGAGTGCATCTCCGATTTCCTGGACAAGCACCAAATGAAGCACAAAAAGCTGCCCCTGGGCTTCACCTTCTCCTTCCCCGTGCGGCACGAGGACATCGACAAGGTGAGGGGGTGGCCGGGTGGCACAAGGACTCGGGGGTCCCCATGTCCCAGCTGCACCCCCAGCCCCGTTTTTGTCATCCCCTCACCCCAGGGCATCCTCCTGAATTGGACCAAGGGCTTCAAGGCCTCCGGCGCGGAAGGGAACAATGTGGTGGGGCTCCTGAGAGACGCCATCAAACGCCGAGGGGTGAGACGAGCGGTATTTTGCCAGTACCGGGGTGGGGAGACACGCCGACACTGCCGCGTGTCCCCATGACAGGCACACGGTGCCCTGCGTGTCCCCGGGAAGGGTCATTCCATGCGTGTGCACGCGTGTGTGTGATACATGTGTGACATATATGTGATACGTGTGTGCATTATACACATCTGCGTCTTCACCCTCGGGACCCCCCAGCCTGGACCCCCACGGTGACAGCCTGACGGTCCCTTGTCCCCTCGCCAGGACTTCGAGATGGACGTGGTGGCGATGGTGAACGACACGGTGGCCACGATGATCTCCTGCTACTACGAAGATCCCCGGTGCGAGGTTGGGATGATTGTGGGTAAGATGTCCCCTTCCCGCAGGGACACGCACGGGGCGAGGTGAGGGGACTGTCCCCATGGCCCTGCTCCCGCTCCCCCCACTGCCTTTGTGGGGGGACACGGCGAGGACAGCGGGGTGGCAGCAGCACCATGAGGGTGTCTCCTGGGGTTGGGATGCTGGTGGCACCCATGGTGGTCACCGTAATGGGTCTGTCACCATAACGGATCTGTCCCCAAGGGACGTTGTCCCTCTGGTGGCTTCACTGTGGCTGGGGAACCACAAAAGGTGGTACCAGGGAGGTGGGGACAGTTTTGAACCCCCAGGCTCTTTTGTCACCCTCCAGGAGCAGCCCCTGCCACCCCCAAGCCCCACGCTGTCACCCATAGGGCCACAGAGCCCCTGGGACCCCATGGTGACCATCCCCAACACCCACTGGGGACACGCGGCTGTGGGGAGGGCTGAGCATCCCGGTCCCCGTGGGGCTGGAGACACACAGCTCGGATGGGCGGTGGGCACCGGGGGTCAGCGCAGTCCCCTCTCCTGCCACCCCCCGGTGCCATCCCCGGTCCCCGCGGGCAGGGACGGGCTGCAACGCCTGCTACATGGAGGAGATGCAGAACGTGGAGCTGGTGGAAGGCGACGAGGGCCGGATGTGCGTCAACACCGAGTGGGGGGCGTTCGGCGCCTCGGGGGAGCTGGACGAGTTCCTGCTGGAGTACGACCGCGTGGTGGACGAGACCTCGCTTAACCCCGGTCAGCAACTGTAAGGACTAGGACAGATCCAGTCCCTCTGGGGGTGTCCCCCCCCCGCTTTGCCCCCTCCCGTGTCCCCCCTGCTCGCCCACGCCACACTGGGCGCAGTTGAGGCAGGAGCGACTCACGGCAGGTACCCCCAAAGCTGCTCCCCGGCTGCACGCACAAAGAGGGGGGAAGGGAAGAGGGGGTGTCACGCATTGTGACCCCCCCCTCACTAGTGTCCCCATGTCCCCAGGTACGAGAAGATCATCGGGGGGAAGTACATGGGGGAGATCGTGCGGCTGGTGCTGCTGCGGCTGGTGGACGAGAACCTGCTGTTCAACGGAACGGCCTCCGAGAAGCTCAAGACCCGCGGGAGCTTCGAGACACGATTCGTGTCCCAGATTGAGAGGTGGGGGGACAGGGGGTCACACCGTGGGGGTGGCACCCCCAAGGTGCTGCAGCACGGGGGGGGCTCCCTGTGGTCACCCCACAACGGGGTGGACCACGCAGGGGGTCCCCTGTGCCGTCACCTCAGGCCAACCAGCTCTGATTGTGTTGTATTGTGGTCGCTGTCCTGTCACCCCACGTTAGTGGCCCGTGTTGGGGTCCCTTGTCACCCCCCACCAAGCCTCTACAACTGTGCCGCATTGGGGTCCCCTGTCCCATCACCCCACACTAGTGTCTCACATTGGGGTCCCCTGTCCTGTCACCTCACACTAGTGTCCCATACTGGGGTCCCCTCTCCCATCACCCACATTAGTGTCCCATAATGGGGTCCCCTCTCCCATCACCCACATTAGTGTCCCATAATGGGATCCCCGGTCCCATTACCACACACTAGTGACCCATATTGGTGTCCCCATGTCCTGTCACCTCACACCAACTGGCTCTGACTGTCCCATATTGGGGTCCCCCATCCCATCACCCCATAATAGTGACCCATACTGGGGTCCCTTGTCCTGTCACCCTACATTAGTGGCCAATATTGGGGTCCTCATGTCCTGTCACCCCAAAACAGCGTGTCCAAAATCACGGTCCCTGTGTCCCAACATCCCCAACCAGCCCCATATTGGGGTCTCTTGTCCCCTCACCCCACACTAGTGACCCATATTGGTGTCCCTGTGTCCTGTCACCTCACACCAGCCAGCTCTGACTGTCCCATATTGGGGTCCCCTATCTTGTCACCCTCCCCAGCTGCCCCACACGATGTCCCCCATGCGTCCCCATCCCCTGTCCAACGTGTCCCTCTGTCCCCGTCCCAGCGACTCAGGTGACCGCAAGCAGATCTACAACATCCTGACGGGGTTCGAGCTGCTGCCGTCGGGCACGGACTGTGACATCGTGCGCATGGTGTGCGAGAGCGTGTCCACGCGCGCCGCCCAGATGTGCTCGGCCGGGCTGGCCGGCGTCATCAACCGCATGCGCGAGAGCCGCAGCCAGGACACGCTCAAGATCACCGTGGGCATCGACGGCTCCGTCTACAAGCTGCACCCCAGGTGAGGAGCCCCCGAGCCTTCCTCCCCACACCTTCTTCTCACTGTCCTCTTCCTCCCGCCCCCGCCCCCTTCCTGCCACCACTGGCCCCCTCCTCCTCCTCCTGCATCCTTTTCCGCCATCATCCCCTTCCTCCTGCCGCTGTCCTCTCCTTCCCACCACCGCGCTCTTCCTCCTTCCACTACCTCCTTCCTTCCACCCTCATCCTCTTCCACCATTGTCCCGTTGCTCCTCCTCCTGCATCCTCTTCCTCCGGCCTGCCATCATCTTCCTCCCACCACCATCTTCATCCTCTCACCACTGTCCCCTTCCTCTCCCACCACTGTCCTTTTGCTCCTGCCCCTGTCCCCTTCCTCCCACCACGATCCCCTTCCTCCTCCTGCCTCCTCTTCCTCTCACCACCGTCTCCTTCCTCTAGCCACCATCCCCGTGCTTCCACCACCATCCTCTTCCTCCTGCCACCATTCTTTTCCTCCTCTTCCTGCATCCTCTTCCTCCCACCACCATCCCCGTCCTTCCACCACCGTCCCCTTCTTCCCAGCACTGTCCTCTTCTTCCTGCTGCCATCTCCTTCCTCCCACCTCCGTCTCCTTCCTCTCACCACCATCCTCTTCCTTCCTCCCATCCTCTTCCTCCCACCACCATCCCCGTCCTTCCACCACCGTCCTCTTCCTCCTGTTACCATCCCCTTCCTCCTGCCACCATTCTTTTCCTCCTCTTCCTGCGTCCTCTTCCTCCCACCACCATCCCTGTCCTTCCATCACCATCTCCTTCCTCCCACCACCATCCTCTTCCTCCTGTCACCATTCTTTTCCTCCTCTTCTTGCATCATCTTCCTCCCACCACCATCCCCATCCTTCCACCACCATCCCCTTCTTCCCAACACCACCCTCTTCCTCCCGCCACCATCCTCTTCCTCCCGCCACCATCCTCTTCCCCCTGCTTTGTCCTCTTCCTCCTCCTCCTGCATCCTCTTCCTCTCCTGCCATTGTCCTCTTCCTCCCGCCCCTGTCCCCTTCCTGCTGCCACCATCCTCATCCTGCACCCCCTTCCTCCTCCTCCTTCATCCCGCCACCGCCCCCTCCTCCCGCCGCCTCGCCCCCGCTCCGTGACCCCGTTTCTGCCGTGTCCCCCCAGTTTCAAGGACCGCTTCCACGCCGCGGTGCGGCAGCTGACGCCCGGCTGCGACATCACCTTCATCCAGTCGGAGGAAGGCAGCGGGCGCGGGGCCGCGCTCATCTCCGCCGTCGCCTGCAAGATGGCCTGCATGATGGGGCAGTGAGGAGGAGAGGAGGAAGATGAGGAGGAGGATGGCGGGGGGGCGGCCGCCGGTCCCGCTCGCAGCGCAGACACACGCGGGATTTGCCGCCGGCGCAGGCGGCTCCCGGCCCCCCCAATAAACCGGGGTTTGCGTGGACTTTGCCGGGGCCACCAGAGCTCCTTGTTACCCCCGGGGGGGTCACCCCATGTGTGTCACCTCCCCCTGGTCCCCCGTATCCCCGCCCGGTCCCCACATCCCCCCCTTCAGCCTTTTCACTGGGGTGAGACCCCCCCCAGGGGGTTGGTGAGAGATGAGGGGCTGATTGGGGGGACTTGGGGTGTCCCCAATTTTCAGGGATCCCTTCCAGCTTGTATCCCCCCCTCCCAGGGACAAGGTGGGGGACACAGCCTGGGGGCACCCCCAGCCTTCCCCCTCCCAGTGCTGACCCCCCAAAAAAGGGGGCACAGACCCCCCCACCAAGGACAGCACCTGAAACCCAGAGGGTCCCAAAGTGGGGGCACACAGTGACCCCCTGGGGCTCAGGAGTGTCACAGCTCAGTCCCATTCCCGAGTCTTGGTGACACCCGGGGGACCCGGATCTGCCCCCCCATTTATCTTGGGGTGATAAGGGGAGATAAAATTTGGGGAGCCCCAGCCCAGGGCTGCAGGGGAAGGATGAATGTGGCTGGGGACCCCCCAGAAGCTAGAAATGGGGAGACCCCAGAGGGGAAGGGGGTGCTGGGGACACCGTGGGGTGTTGGGGACCCTCTCAGGTGTGGGGCACCCAAGGGGTTTGGATTCTGTGGGAGGTTTGGGGCACCCGGGGTGTTGGGGATCCCCAGGGGCTCTGGGAGCTCCCCCAGGTACCCCCGGGTGGGGGGGGGTCCCTTGGGGTCCCTCTGGGGACCGGGGGCACCCTGGGTGTTGGGGGCACCCTTGGAGTTCTGGTCACCCCAAGGGATGGGGCTGTGCTCTGATTGGCTGCAGCCAGCAGGATTCCCTGTGCTCTGATTGGCAGCGGCCAGCAGGATTCCCTGTGCTCTGATTGGCTGCAGCCAGCAGGATTCCCTGTGCTCTGATTGGCAGCGGCCGGCAGGATTCCCTGTGCTCTGATTGGCTGCAGCCAGCAGGATTCCCTGTGCTCTGATTGGCAGTGGCCAGCAGCAGCACTGTGCTCATTGGCCCTGGCCAGAAATTGATTATCTGCACTATGATTGGCTGCCACCAGAAAGACATCCTTGAGTTCTGATTGGTGGCAGCCCTCCGCTGCCAGGAGTCTCCCTGTTCCCATTGGCCAGGTCCAAACAAAAGAGATTCCCTGGGCTCTGATTGGCTGAGACCAAAAACAAAAAAAAAAAAGGATTCCCTGTACCCTGATTGGTTGGGACAAAAAAACAAAGAAGGGGGGGTGGATTCCCTGCATTCTGATTGGCTGTTACAAAAAGCATAGAGGGGCTTACTGTGCTCTGACTGGCTGGGACCAAAATAAAAGGGATTTCCCTGCATTCTGATTGGCCAGGGCCTAACAAAAGAGATTCCCTGGGCTCTGATTGGTTGGGGCCAAAAAAAGGGGGTTCCCTGTGCTCTGATTGGCTGAGGCTTGTCCCGGGGAGGGGGGTCCCGGTGTCCCAGGATCGGTCCCGGTGTCCCCGTTCCCCCCCAACCCCGTCCCGGGGGTTTTCGCCCCGCCCCCGTTTCCACGGTAACGGCTTCGCGCCGCCGCCACCAGCGGTTGTCATGGCGACGCGCCGCCTTGACGTCACTTCCCTTCCGCGGCCACGGGACTTCCGGGCTTTGCGGCGTTCGCGCCTTTTCCTTCTACCCCCCCCCTCCGCTAATGTCGGGTCCGCGGTGCCCCCCCGACCTCTGACCCCGTACGTGACCCGCGGCCGGGGGGGCGGCAGAGAACGGGGGGGCCGGGGCTGGTGCGTTTTGGGGAGTCTGAGGGGCCCGGGCCCGGGGGGGGCTGGTTGGGGGGTCCTGGTGCCCCAGGGGGTCTCGGGCCAGGCTGTCCTGGGGGGTTCCTGGTGCTCCGAGGTGTTTTCGGGGCCCGAGCGCTCGGGGGGGTGCCGGGGGGTGTTTGGGGGAGCCCTGGGGGGCTGTGCCGGGGCTCTGGGGGCCTGTTCACACCCTGGGTGCATCTGGGGGGTCCCGGGGCGGTCTGGTGCCCAGGCTGTGTTTTGGGGGTCTTTGTGTTGTGACGATTCCGGGGCGCAGCTTGGGGGGTGCTCCTGTGGTTCTGGGGGCACTGCGATGAGTTTGGGGGTGTCCCGGTGTTGGGGGGAGAGGCCTGGTGTGTGTTTTGGGGGCGAGGGCGGCAGTCTGGGGGGTCGGGGTGTCCGCGCTCAGCACCGCGCTCAGCACCACCCGTAATTCCTGCGTTTTCTCCCCAGCCCCGCTGGACCCTCACGCCCCCCCCGCCATGTTCTGGGCGCAGGCGGCCCCCACGGCGCAGGCGCTGCTGGCCCCCCCGGCCGCCCCGCCCGGCACCTTCGCGCGGGTGCCGGTGTCGGCGTACGACGACCGTTCGCAGCCCTTCAGCCTGGGCGAGCGCAGCTTCGCCCGCCAGTACGCGCACGTGTACGCGGCCCGGCTGATGGGGATGCGGCCCCGCCTGGAGCAGCGGGCGCGGGACAAGTGGGGTGAGTGGGGGACGCGGCGTTTTGGGTGGAAAAGCCCCTCGAGATCATCCATAACCCACCCCATGTCCTGAGAACCTCGTGTCCGTCTGTCCAGCCCTCCAGGGCTGGTGACTCCAGCACTGCCCTGGGCAGCCTGTTCAATGCCCCACAGCCCTTTGGGGAAGAAATTGTTCCCACATCCAACCTCAACCTCCCCTGGCGCAACTTGAGGCCGTTTCCTCTGCTCCTGGCGCTTGTTCCTGGGGAGCAGAGCCCGACCCCCCTGGCTCCAAGCTCCTTTCAGGCAGCTCAGAGATCAGAAGGTCTCCCCTCAGCTCCTGTTCTCCAGCTGAACCCCCAGGTCCCTCAGCCGCTCCATCACACTTGTGCTCCAGCCCCTCACCAGCTCCGTTCCCTTCTCTCAACTCGCTCCAGCACCTCAAGGGCTTTCACGAGGTGATCTCGCCACCCCTGGGGCTGCCATTTTGAGCCCTGAGGTGCTTTTGGTGCCTCTGGTCCCACCATTTCAAGCTCTGAGGCGATCCCCGTGGCCCAAGGGCTGACATTTTGTGTTTTGAGATTATTTTGGTGCCCCTGGTGCCACCATTTTGAGCCTTGAGGTGATTTTGGTGCCGCCATTTTGAGCCCTGAGGTGATTTTGGTGCCACCATTTTGAGCCCTGAGCTGAGGGGCCCAGAACTGCCCCCAGGATTGGAGGTTTCTCCTCCCCAGGTCCCAGCACAGGGACGGTCGCTGCCCTGGGCCTGCTGGCCACACAGCGCTGGTACCAGCCAGGATGCTGGTGGCCTCTTGGCCACCTGGGCACACGCTGGCTCATGTTCAGCCGCTGTCGGTTTGGGGAACAACCTCCCTTTTTGGGGAAGGGCTCGCAGCCGGCGCAGCGCCCGCAGGGAGCTCTTTGGTCACTTTTAGCAGGTCCTAGCCGTCACCTCCTAAGCTCACACACACACAAGGGGCCAAGCAACCCAGGGGTGATTTTGTGGCGTGTTTTCTCTGCCAGCATTTCTAAAATCACCTTTAAACATCAACTTTTTATTTGGCTCCCCACGGTGGGTCAAAGCTCCACGTTTTTGGGCCGGGGGCTGTTTCCTCGCCCAGGGGGCTGCGATCCCGACACCAAAGAGTTTCCCCGCGGTGCTGGCGAGGCCCAGCAGCTCTGCCCGGCCCCGCCACGGCTAAAGCCAAATTTCCCCCTCTCAGCCGGCCAAGCTTTCTCCTTTGCCCATCTATGGAGCTTTTTGGGCTGGATTCATGTTTTTCTGTCTCTCCCGACCCCGTGGGCCGTGTGGAGCAAAGCCCACGCTGGGCTTTATTTGGCCGTGCGCCTCAGTTTTGCCGAGGGCAGCGGAACGGGCGGTTTTGGAAAGCTCCACATCCCTGAGTCACAGGATGGGACGAGATTTCTGGGGTTTGTCTCCCAGCGAGAAACATCCACAGGCAAAACTGGAGAGAGCAGCCGCCCTCCCCCGAACGCAGGCGACTGGGGGGTTAAAGCCAAGAATAAGAGACTAAAACCGGGTTGTTTTTTTGGACTCAGAATGTTTGCATTCCTGGGCTGGAGAAGCTCGTGTTTGCAGCTCCGGGGTGTGCGATGGCAGCGGGTGCGTCCGCTCACGTTCCACCGGCGTGTGAGGAGCAAAGGGGGAGTTTTGAGGGGGATAAACCAGAAAAACGTCCCCCCAGGGCAGGAGGGACGAGCTGGCGGAGGAGCCGGCGCGGTGGGGAAGTTCTGGGAGGGGAGCCCGGCAGCTGATTTAAACCGAGGGGGAAACGCAATTCCTGCGGACACAGAGAGGAAGGGATGAGGCGTCTCGTGCTCGGGGAGCTGCGTTTTGTTGCTGGCTGCAGACGCTCCCCGGCCAAAAAGCGATGAAGTGCGGGGGCTGCGATGCCGTTCGCACCTCCCGAGGATCTTGTGGGTTCCCCTGGCCTGGATCGCCCTGTGGATCCCTGCTCTGTGCCTTTCGGGGATCTCCCGCCCCAAAGCGGGCCCTGCAGGCAGGGGCTGCCCTCCTGGAGATCCCTTCGGTCCCTGCTCACGCCTGTGCTGGGATCATCCCAAATGCCCGGCTGGCGATGGGGATCCTGGGTTCCAGGAGGGATCCTGAGTTCCAGGAGGGATCCTAGGTTCTAGGAGGGATTCTGGATTGCAGGAGGGATCCTGGGTTCCAGGGGAGATCCTGGGGGAGAATCTGCCCCTGCCCTGCTCAGACCTGGGGGTGGCGATGATCTCTCTTGCCCGTCACATCTGAGCGGGATGGTGGGGTCCCCAGTTTCCCGGGGAGCAGGAGCAGCAGCCCCAGGGGTTGATCCCAGACCCTGCACCCCATTCCCGGGCAGAGCGGGACCCCTGGGGCTGGTGGGAGCCCTGACCCCACCCCGGGGGTGGCTGTGACCTGTGGGTCCCCCAGACCCCGGCGTGACCCGGGTCCCCCCGCCGCGGAGGAAATGCCGCAGCGGCGCTGGCTCCATCTGCACAACACGTGTGGGTTCGGCTCCGCGACGGCTCCTCCGCCTCTGGCTGCCCTGGACCTTCGGGGCCTTCCAGCCGTCCCGGCCAGCCTTGGAATCGGAATCACAGAGTCACAGGACGGTTTGGGTTGAAGGGCCCTTCCCAGCCCCCCCAGTGCCCCCCTGCCATGAGCAGGGACATCTGCACCAGCTCAGGGTGCTCAGAGCCCCGTCCAGCCTGGCCTGGGGTGTCTCCAGGGATGGTTCATCCACCACCTCTGGGCATCCTGGGCCAGGCTCTCAGCACCCTCAGGGACAACACTTTATGGAGTTTCTCTTGGTGCAGCCTAAGATGCCATTGGCCTTGGGGGCTGCAGGTACGCGTGGCTGGGTTGTGTCCCCCGCAGTGTCCCCAAGTCCCTCTCTGCAGGGCAGCTCCATCCCCACCCTGTACTGATACCGGGGTTTGCGCTGAACCAGGTTCCAGCACTTGCACTTAGAATCACAAAATCATTTTGGGTGGAAAAGCCCCTCGAGATCACGGAGCCCACCCGTAACCCACCCCCGGCACTGCCCTATGTCCTGAGAACCTCATGTCCGTCTGTCCAGCCCTCCAGGGCTGGTGACTCCAGCACTGCCCTGGGCAGCCTGTTCCAATGCCCCACAGCCCTTTGGGGAAGAAATTGTTCCCACATCCAACCTCAACCTCCCCTGGGCAACTTGAGGCCGTTTCCTCTGCTCCTGGCGCTTGTTCCTGGGGAGCAGAGCCCGACCCCCCTGGCTCCAAGCTCCTTTCAGGCAGTTGTAGAACCTTGTTCTAGATAGAATGTCGTTGATGAAGATATCAGTTAGTACCGGTAGATGTTAGCTAGCAGAAGCCGGGTGCCTCGCCTGCCCTCGCAGGCGTCCCCGAGGCGCTGAGCCCCGTTTGTCCCGCAGGGCAGGACGTGCAGGTGCGGAAGCTCTGCGAGCTGCAGGCGGGCGAGAAGTGCTGCGTGGTGGGGACGCTCTTCAAGGCGATGCAGCTCCAGCCGTCCATCCTGCAGGAGATCAGCGAGGAGGTAACGCTGGGGACGGTCCCCTTCCCTGTTCCCTCTGCTCCCGTCGCTTGTTCCTGGGGAGCAGAGCCCGACCCCCCTGGCCTCAAGCTCCTTTCAGGCAGTTCAGAGATCAGGTCTCCCCTCAGCTCCTGTTCTCCAGGCTGACCAGTTTAATCCCAGTGGCGCTGGCAGAGCAAAGCTCCTTTCCTGCTGCAGGGGAGAGGGTGAGGGGGTGTCTGTGGCAGCTCTGCTGTCCCCGTGCTGTCCCAGGGCCCATCCGCTCCCCGCCAGCTCCTGGGGAGCACGTTGAGGAGTTTGGAGCCGGCTTGTCACGGCACAAGGGTTCAAAGTCAGTGGAGCGCTGGTCTGGCCAGTGATTGCAAACACGTGTCCCGAAGCGAAGCCAGAGCCTGGCTGAGCCGCTTCCCCCCGGCCGGGGAACTGTGCTGGTGTTCGCTTTGCCAGGACGCTGCGGGAAGCGTTAAGTGAAACCAGCTCGGCTGGATGCTGAGCGTCTGGTGAGAGCTGCTGGGGCCTCCAGAGCGTCCCCTTCACAGCGGCAGCGTAGAATCACAGAACCGTTTTGGTTGGAAAAGCCCCTCGAGCTCATGGAGTCCACCCACAACCCACCCCCGGCACTGCCCCGTGTCCTGAGAACCTCATGTCCGTCTGTCCAGCCCTCCAGGGCTGGTGACTCCAGCACTGCCCTGGGCAGCCTGTTCCAATGCCCCACAGCCCTTTGGGGAAGAAATTGTTCCCACATCCAACCTCAACCTCCCCTGGGCAACTTGAGGCCGTTTCCTCTGCTCCTGGCGCTTGTTCCTGGGGAGCAAAGCCCCACACTCTCACCAGATGACGACGGGTGGGGGGATTGTCCATGGGAAAAGGGACTTTGGGGCAGCTCTGTGCCTGTCACATCCCACCCTGTCCCCCCCCAGCACAACCTGGAGCCTCAGCCCCCCCTGCCCAAGTACATCCACCCCTCGGATGAGCTGATCCTGGAGGACGAGCTGCAGCGGATCAAGCTGGAAGGAGCCATCGAGGTGCAGCAGCTGGTGACAGGTAGGGGACAATGGTGGGAACCACGCAGCGGGCGCTGGCCGGGGATGTCACCGCGCGCTCTGTGCCGTAGGGACCATCCTTGCCGTGTACGGCTGCGAGCAGGATGACGGCAAGTTCGTGGTGGAGGATCACTGCTTCGCCAACCTGCCGCCGCCGCTGCCCTGGAACGGCCCCAGCGCGGACCGGTGAGTCTTGTCACCGTGTCTCCGAGCCCTGGGGACCGTGTGTCCCTTGTCCCAAGGGGAATCACAGCGGGGACTCATCTCTCTGTGCAGGTTCGTGCTGCTGGTGTCGGGGCTGGGGTTGGGCAGCGGCAGCGGCGAGTCCCTGCTGGGCACCCAGCTGCTGGTGGACGTGGTGACGGGGCAGCTGGGCGCCGAGGGCGGGCAGAGCTGCGCCGCCAACATCTCCCGCGTCCTCCTGGCCGGGAACCTGCTGAGCCAGAACACCCAGAGCCGGGACACCATCAACAAGGTACCGGGGGTCGGGGGCTGTGGCCACGGCTGGGCTTGCTGGGGTTTGGAGGGGACACGGGGACATTCCCTCAGTGTCTCCCCACCTACCCAGGCCAAGTACTTGACCAAGAAGACGCAGGCGGCGAGCGTGGAGGCCGTGAAGATGCTGGATGAGATCCTGCTGCAGCTTTGCGTGAGTGTTCAGAGCGGGACGGGCTTGGCCAGGCAGTTGGGGACGTTCTGGAAGAGAAACTGGCTCCCACGCTGGGGAGGTGACACCGACAGCGCCCGGGGAGCTTTAGATTAGAAATTGGGAACGATTTCTTCCCCAAAGGGCTGTGGGGCATTGGAACAGGCTGCCCAGGGCAGTGCTGGAGTCACCAGCCCTGGAGGGCTGGACGGACGGACATGAGGTTCTCAGGACATGGGGCAGTGCCGGGGGTGGGTTATGGGTGGATTTGATGAGCTCGAGGGGCTTTTCCAACCAAAACGACTCTGTGCGGTGACGCCAAGCGCGGCGGAGCCGGCAGTGAGCTCCAGCCAGGGCTTTGCTCCGTGCCCCATGTAAGGCCGGGGGGTTCGGCCGCCCCGGTGACCCCACGCTGCCCGCAGACCTCTGTGCCCGTGGACGTGATGCCCGGTGAGTTCGACCCCACCAACTACACGCTGCCGCAACAGCCGCTGCACCGCTGCATGCTGCCCCTGGCCAGCGCCTACGCCACGCTGCACCTCGTCACCAACCCCTACCAGGCCGACATCGACGGCGTCAGGTAACAAAACCTCACGTATCACCAGCTCGGTGACAAGTGCCGCCAGCGCGGGGTCGTGGGGCAATACAGGCGTCTGAATCTCTCCTTTCTTCCTCAAAAATGTAGGTTTTTGGGGACATCGGGGCAAAATATCAGCGATATATTCAAATACAGCAGCATGGACGACTACCTGGAGATCCTGGAGTGGACGCTGCGGGCAGGACACATCAGCCCCACGGCCCCCGACACCCTGGGTAAGGCGGGGGCTGCCGAGGCGGGGGGTGTTTGCCCCAAAAAGGGGTGCAGGTGCCGGTTTCCCTTCTCATTTCTGTCTCTCCCAGGCTGTTACCCCTTTTACAAATCGGACCCTTTCATCCTCACCACCTGCCCTCATGTCTACTTCTGCGGAAACGCTCCCCGTTTCCAGTCCAAGCTGCTGCAAGGTGGGTCCCGCAGCCCGTGTCGCCCCCCAATCCTCGCTGGGGGTGTCACTGGGGGGCTCACCCTCCTGTCCTTGCAGGGGACGAGGGGCAGCGGGTGCTGCTGGTGACGGTGCCGGCGTTCAGCACCACGCAGACCGCCTGCCTGGTCAACCTGCGCGACCTCAGCTGCCAACCCATCAGCTTCTCTGGCTTCGGGGCCGAGGACGATGACGGGGACATGGAGGTCGGGCACTGAGCAGGACTCTGTAAACCTTCGTGTCACCCCCGGGGGCACTGGCACGGACCTGCCGGGGCACGGCAGAGATGAGATGCTCGTACCAATATAACTTGATTTATTTGTGTAATAAAAAAACTGTGTGGAGGGGAGAGGGGCTGCGCCTCCCTCCGTACGGGCCCTGCCCTGGAGAGCGGGGCCACCCCCGTAGGGACGGGGACAGGGCTGGGTCCTGCGTCCCCCTGTCCCTTGCCAGGCTCGCCCTCCCGTGGGACGGGGCAGCACGTCCTCTCAGGGGGACCCTCGGCAGCCGCCAGCCCGTGGGGTGTCGGCGTGGGGGGCCCTGCAGCGCTGGGTGCAGCGTGGGTGGGGGGCTGGACCCCCCCGGCTCAGAGCGGGGCTCCGCGAGCCTTTGGAAGCAGATGCCGGAGCCTGCAGCGGGCGAAACAAAGCCATCCGCGAGCGTGCGGCCGCGGCTGCGGCAGGAGCGAGGGGGTGAGCGTCCCCTAGTCCCCAAAGTTCACGGTGTAGGTCTCGGCTGTGGTGAGCGGCTGTGCCGTCCCCGTCCCCAGCTCCCAGGCCTCTGTCTCCGTCACCAGCTCCGTCACCACCTCCGTTTCGGTTTCCATCTCCCAGGTGCCAGCGGTGGGCGGCTCTTGGCTCCACGGCGCGTAGGTGGTGCTGCTGAAGGCCAAGGGCAGGGCCGTGGTGGGCGCCGGGGCCGTGGGGCCGCTGGCGGCCGTGGTGCCGTTGAGCCGCCGCAGACGCATCTGCTGCCGCAGCCGCATGCGCTGCCGCAGCCGCATCCGCAGCCGCATCCGCTCGCGCGGCGTCATGGGGCGGCCGGGGACGATGCGGCGGATGGGCCGGTTGCCGTTCATGGCCATGATCTCCCGGATGCGCTTCCAGTTGGAGCGGGAGAGGATGAAGTTGCACTGGGTGGCCCCGATGTCGTAGAACACGCTGCAGGTCTTGACGCTGGGGTTGTAGCCCTCGGCTCGCGCCGTCACCCGGTACTCGCCGGGGTTCAGGATGCGCCAGTAGTCCCCACCGCTGGCTGCGGGCGGGAAGGGGTGAAGGAGGCGGCACACGCTGCCCGTGCCGCGCTGCCCGCGCCCTGCCTGCCCCCTACCTGTCTGCACGTTGTGGTTGATGCCGCCCACCACGATGGTGGCGTTGGCGATGGGTTCTCCCTGCTGGTCTGTCACCAAGCCCTTGATTCCGCGATGGACCTGCCGGAGGAGAAGGGGACAAAAAGGGTCACAAGCGGCTGCCTGCACCCTGCCCAAACCCTGCCCAAACCCTGCCCAAACCCTGCCCAAACCCTGCCCAAACCCTGCCTGCGCCCTGCCCAAACCCTGCCCAAACCCTGCCTGCGCCCTGCCCAAACCCTGCCCAAACCCTGCCTGCTCCATGAAGGTGAGCAGCGACTCCTTGTTGTTCTCCCACTCCTGCTGCAGTTCGCTCTCGTGGGGGAACTTGTCGCAGCCCAGGAACACGGAGAGCTCCAGGCAGTTGGTGTGCAGGTAGCTGAAGTCATTCAGACCTGCGGGACAGACAGCCAAAGCGCCCACCCAGCTGCTCGCTCGCACCTTTGGGTGCTGGAGGGCGCGTGGGCTGGACAGACTGACACTGTATGGTGTTCAGACACACAGGACAAACAACCAAAGCGCCCACCCGGCTGCTCGCTCGCACCTTTGGGTGCTGGAGGGAGCACAGGATGGACAGACCGGCGCTGCACGGTGCCGCACCCACTTACTTCCAGCCCGCGGGTGCCACTTGGCCCCCTGCACGATGCCCATGGCGTTGGTGACGTCCTGCGTGTGGCAGCCTCCGCGGAAGGTCTCGGTCATGGTGAGGTGTGCCGAGGCGTAGGAGATGGCGAGCCAGCGGAAGATGGCGTGGTCGGGCGTCTCCTGCACCTCGGGGTTGTCGTCCTCGTAGTCGTCATGCGGTGTCACGCGCGGGGCGGCCGTGGCGCTGGGCGGCCGTGCCGTGTCGAAGGGGAAGGACACCAGCTTCTCCCCGCCCTGCAGGTTGGCTCCCAGCACGAACGGGTTCTTCTCCATCCACGCCAGGATGGCCCGCGTCTCCACCGCCACCTGCGCGGTGCCACGGCGGTGTGAGCCACCGCAGCCCCGCGGCCCGTCCCGCGCCGCGTCCCGCGCCTCACCGCAGCGTCCTCGGCCAGGTAGTGCTCGGGGATGGGGATGTGGTGGTTGGGGAACTTGTGGGGCACCAGGCGCCGCTCCTCGGCCGCCCACAGCGCCGAGGCCAGGTCAGGGAAGTTCTCGAAGAGGTCGTAGCCCTCCTCTGTCCAGTGGCCCAGCGCCCAGTTGCCCAGCTCAGAGCCCTGCGGGAGCCCGGGGCAGCGGTGAGATGGGGGCATCCCACCCCCCTGCTCCACCATCTCATCCCACCACCCTGTCACCTCATTCCTCCTCTGCTGCCCCATCCCACTGCCTCAATGTCCCATCCCACCACCCCATCTCACAATCCCACCACCCCATCCCACTGTCCCAATATCCCACCCCACCATCCCATCCCATCCCACAATCCCACCATCCCATCCTATTCCATCCACTATCAATCATCCCATCCTGCTGTCCCACCATCCCAGCCCACCCCCATCCCATCCCACCATCCTATCTCTCCATCCCACCATCCCATCCTGCTATTCCATCATCCCACCATCCCATCATCCCACCATCCCATCATCCCACCATCCCATCCCATCCCATCCCATCCCATCCCATCCCATCCCATCCCATCCCATCATCCCACCATCCCATCATCCCATCCCACCATCCCATCCTGCTGTCCCACCATCCCATCCCATTCCATCCACTATCCAATCATCCCATCCTGCTGTCCCACCATCCCATCCCACCATCCCATCATCCCACCATCCCATCATCCCACTATCCCATCCCACCATCCCATCCCACCATCCCATCATCCCACCATCCCATCCCATCCCATGATCACACCATCCCACCATCCCATCCTGCTGTTCCACCATCCCATTCCACAATCCCACCATCCCATCCCATTCCATCCACTATCCAATCATCCCATCCTGCTGTCCCATCATCCCATCCCATCCCACCATCACATCCCACCATCCCATCATCCCATCCCATCCTGCTGTCCCACCATCCCATCCCACCATCCCGTCCCACCATCCCATCCCATCCCATGCTGCTGTCCCACCACCCCACCCCACGATCGCACCCTCCCCGCCCGCACCGCCTCTCTGGCCAGCTCGTATCCGTCGGGGTTGAGGGCCGGGACGAGGTGGATGCGGGTGTCGGTGACCAGGTTGCGCACGCGGGGGTTGCCGTCCCGGTACTCCCGGCACAGGAACTGCATGAGCAGCAGCAGCAGCTCCCGGCCCAGCGCCTCGTTGCCGTGCAGCCCGGCCGTGTACCGGAACTCGGGCTCTCCTGCGGGCGGGGGGTCAGGGTGCTGCCCGCGCCCCCGCCCGCGCGGGGTCCCCCCGGTGTCCTCGACTCACCCGTCTCGTGCTCGCCGGGGTTGTCGGAGATCTCCATGGCGTAGAGCTTCAGCCCCCGCGAGCTCTTGCCGATGTTGTAGATGCGGGTGATGGTGGGACACTCCTCGTTCACCACCTTCATCAGCTGCGGGGACACGGCGCAGGTGGGGGCTGAGCCCACCCCCACACATGATCCCACCCCATGGAAGGTCCCACTCCACAGAGGATCCCACCCCATGGAAGATTCCACCCTGTGGAGCATCCCACCCCATGGAGAAGCCCCCCCCCATGGAGGAGCCCACCCCATGGAGGAGCCCATCCCACATAGGATCCCACCCTATGGAGGATTCCACCCTATGGAAGATTCCAGCCCGTGGAGGATCCCACCCCATGGAGCGTCCCACCCCATGGAGAAGCCCACCCCATGGAGGAGCCCACTCCATGAAGGGTCCCACCCCACGCAGGATCCCACCCCACAGCAGATCCCACCCCACAGAGGGTCCCACCCCAAGGAGGATTCCACCCAACAGAGGATTCCACCCCATGGAGGATCCCACCCCACTGGGGGGTCCCGTCATGTAGAGGGTCCCACCCTCTGGAGGATCCCACACCGTGAAGGATCCCACTCCACAGAGGGTCCCACCCTATGCCGGATCCCACCCCAGAGAGGGTCCCACCCCATGGAGGATCCCACCCCACCGTGGATTCCACCCCACACAGGATCCCACCCCCAGCAGGTCCCAGTGCCAGTGCTCACCTGCCTCATGTCCTTGTAGGAGTGGTGCCGAAAGTCCAGGTTGTCGCTGGACGTCACCTCGTTCTGCTGGGTGTAGTAGCTGCTGACGGCTGCCGAGGGGACAAGGGACACCGCGGCAGGGGTTGCAGAGATGGCACCACCCGCTGTGACCCCCCAGCCGCTGTCTGGGGGTGTCCCTTACCGGAGAGGGGACAGCCCAGCACCTCGAGGCGCAGGCAGAGGCTCCCGTTCCACGTCCGGGGGTAGACACGGATGTACCGGGCGACCACGGGCTCGGGGAACTCGCTCAGCACCGGCGTGTCCTTGTCCACATTGCCATAAAACGTCTGCCGAGGGGGACAAGATGTAGCCGAGGGGGGGTGACAAGGTCCCCATTGTCCCCGTGTTCCCCCCAGCCCGTTTCGGGGTCCCGCACCATCTCCTCGTAGCCGTTGCTGTACATCACCCAGTTCTGGCTGTCGTTGCTGAAGCCCACGTAGAAGCTGGTGACAAAGTCCTCACTGCGGGAGGAAAGGGGACAGGTTGGGACGGGGTGGTCCCCCCAGCCCGTGTCCCCAAATCCGTCCCCTCCCGCTCATCCCCATACTGGATCTGGGAGTCGCGTCCTTGAGTGATGACGCCCGTGAACTTGGTGGCGCGGCGGGTGTCGACCTCCAGCCAGTGCGCGCGGCTGCTGTCGTCCTCGGCGCACCAAGCCCCGTCGAAGAAATCGTCCTCGTTGGCACCCGCCTGGGGTGGGGACAGGGATGGGGACATTGTGGGGGGGTCTGGTGGCACTGAGGAGGGTGGGGGATGTGGGGGTGACCGTGACCTGCATGTTGAGGCGGCCGCGCTGGGCGTGCAGCCCGTGGCGCAGCATGGAGGAGGCCAGCAGCTGGTCGTCCTCGATGCGGTGGGACTCCAGCCCGATGGGGGGACATCCTGGGGACAGTGGGGGGGCAGGGGGGTTATGAGCATCCACCCCAGCAGGGTGCCCACTGTCACCTGGGAATGGGGACACTGACTTGTCTTCTCCTCCGGGGGGGCCCATTCGTCCTCGTCCGGGTCCCACTTCTTCCCGCCTGGTTTTTTGGGTTTTCCTGGAAAAGGGACACTTGAGGGGAGGACAGAGCCTGGGGGGACACAGGGCGTGGGGACGGGGGGGGTGGCACCCACCTTTGCGGTCCCGTCCCTTCTCCTCTGCCCAAGGGTCCTCCTCCTCCTCCTCCTTGCTGCCACCGCCCTTCTTGGGCTTCCCTGGGGGGGACAGCGGTTGGTGGGGACGTGTCACCCACGCAGGGACATGCCACCCACCCCATGATGTGTCACCCACCCGGGGATGTGCCAGCGACCCTGGGGACATGACACCCACCCTGGGAACATGCCACCCGCCACAGGGATGTGCCACCAACACTGGAGATGTGCCCCCCGGGGATGTGCCACTCATCCCAGGGACATGTCACCCACCCCAGGGACAGGCCACCCACCCCAGGGACAGGCCACCCACCCAGGGATGTGCCACTGACCCTGGGGACGTGCCACCCACCCTGGTGATGTGCCACTCACTCACCTTGGACACGTGCCACTGACCCTGGGGATGTGCCCCCCGGGGATGTGCCACTCATCCCAGGGATGTGTCACCCACCCCAGGGACATGCCACCCACCATGCGGATGTGCCGCCTGCCCTGGGGACATGCCACCTGTTCTGGGGACATGGCCCATCTCACCAGGTTTGAGTTTCTCCTCGTCTGTCTCCATCTCCTCCTTCTCCGGGTGTTTCCTGGGCTTTGGGGGGGGCGGCAGCCCGTACGCCACTGTGGGGACAAAATGGGGGCTGGGACAGCCGTCTGGGGACAAGGGAGGGCGGGTGGCACCGCTCGGAGCCCCGCTGGGCACAGGGAGGGGATCCCAGGCAGAGACCCCAGGGGTGGGGGCCCTGGGCTGCCCCAGCCCCCCCGGCTCGTCACTCACGGTCATCGTAGTCGGGTGGCTCGAAGGTGTCCTCGTAGTCCCCTTCGGTCACCGGGACGGGCAGGGGGGGTGGCTGTGGGGGTGGCACCTCTGGCTTCGCTGGGGAGGGAGAAAGGGACAGAATGGGGATGGGGGGGATGGGGGTGTCCCCGTGCTTCAGTGTCCCTATTGGGGTCCCCTGAGCCCCTATGGGGTCCTCATGTTCCTGCAGAGTCCCCTGTGTCCCCACAGGTTCAGCATGTGCCTATGGTGTCCCCATGTCCCTGTGGAGTCCCTATAGGGTCCCCCGTGCTTCTGTGGGATCCCAGTGTCCCTATGGGGTCCCCATTTCCCTTTAGGGTCTCCAGTGTCCCCATGGGGACAGCATGTCCCTGTCATATCCCCATGTCCCTGTGGAGTCCCAGTGCGCCTATTGGGGTCCCCTTTGTCCCCATGGGGTCACCATGTCCCTGTGGGGTCCCCCATGTCCCCACAGGACCCCTCTATGTCCCCATAGGATCCTCATGTCCCCAAGAGACCCCCACACCCCTATGGGGTCCCCTGCAGCTCTTGTGCTGTCCCCACATCTCTGTGATGTCCCCACGCCCAGCCCAGCTCCAGGGTGCCCCGAAATGACGCTCCCCTGGGTCCCCAACGGGACTGTCCCCCCATCCTTGTCCCTTGTCCCCCTGTCACCGCACTGACGTGTCTCCTGGGGCTGGGGCCAGAGTCTCTCGGGCTTTTTCCTGCTGGGGGGTTTGCGGGGCTTCTGCTGCCGCCGGATGTACTCGACTGGGGACAGAGAGGGGGGGACGGTGACCTTGGGGACACGAGGTGCAGAGGAAGGGGGGGACACCGCCTCTGTCCCCAGCTGTCCCCCCCAGCACCGTACAGTCGTCGTAGTCCTCCCGCTCCAGCTGCTCGTTGTAGTCCAGGGTCGGTGGCTCCGGCTCCTCGGGGACGTCTGCGGGGAGGGGACACATGGGGCAGGGACACAGGGGGTGGCACCGGGGTGCAGGGAGGTGGCACTTGGGAATACGGAGGTGGCCTCAAGGTGCCAGAAGGTGACACTGGGACTCAGGGAGGTGACCCCAAGGTTCAGGGAGGTGGCACCAGGGTGCATGGAGGTGACACCGGGACTCAGGGAGGCGGCCCTGGCGCACAGGGAGGTGACACTGGGGTGCAGGGGGTGGCACTTGGGGATAGAGAGGTGGCCCCAAGATGCCAGGAGGTGACATTGGGACTCACGGAGGTGGCATTTGGGAGGAGGAAGGTGACATCGGGGTGCAGGGAGGTGACATTGGGGAACAGGGAGGTGACATCGGGGAACAGGGAGGTGACATTGGGGAACAGGGAGGTGACGCTGGGGAACAGGGAAGTGGCTCCGGGGCACAAGGAGGTGGGTGCAGGCACAAGGAGGTGTTGGGGACAGGGAGGTGGCCGCGGTGACAGGGAGGTGTCCATGGGGACAGGACACTCACCAGGCTCTGGCTCCGGGCTCCAATCCTCCCGTCCCGGCTCCCAGGGCTCCTTTGGTGGCTCCTCTGGCTCCCCTGGGGACAGTGACACTGAGGGGCTGGCAGCGCCCCCTGCCCCCCCGGCCAAAAGAAACCCTCCTCAGGGAGGAAGGCTGGGGGGACAAGGGAGGTGACCCCCGCGGGGACCCACATGGGGGACAAAGCCCAGCCAGCCGTGGGGTGCCACCGGGGACAAAGGGTGACACCGTGATGTGACAATTCCCCCCCTAAACCCATCTGCTGGTGACATATATCCCCCACAACTCACCTCGGCCACCTCCATCCTCCTCCTCCTCGTAGCGGGGAGGTAGCTCCGGGAACTGGGGTGTCCCCACGTCGTGCTCACCCCGCGGGGGCTGTGGGGGACTGGGGGGCTCCGGGGGGACGGTCGGTGGCTCCAGTGGCTTCTTAGCAGACGGCTTTTTGGTGGCCTTGGGGGGCTTCTCCTTGGGCTTTTTGGAGCCTTTCGAAGGTTTTTCGGTGTTTTTTGGAGCTTTTTCGGAGCCTTTCGGGCTTTTTTCGGAGCCTTTCGGCGGCTTTTCCTTGGGCTTCTTGGGGGGCTTGTCCTTGCCCCTGTCCCTATCTCTGTCCCTGTCCCTATCCTTGTCCCTGTCCCTGTCCCTGTCCCTGTCCTTGTCCTTTTTAGCGCCTCGGGGTCTCTCTTTGGGCTTTTTGGTGGGTTTGGGACCTTTTTCCTTCTTCCCTTTCTTGGGTTTTTCGGGCTGCAGCAGCCGCTCCGGGGAGCCTGGGGGGGTGAGGGGGGATCAGCCGCCCCGCCGGCTTTGGGGGGGGTCCCCACCTCCCTCTGCCCCCCCGGCCAGCCCCGGTGCCGCCCGCTCACCGGTGCCGGTGCCGGTTCCCAGCTCCGTGGTGACGCCCAGGTCGGTGCCGTCCCCGTCGCCGTCCCCCCCCTCCCGGGGCCCGAGGAACCCGCGCAGAAACTCTTCGATCTCGGCGTCGGTGAGCGCGGGGGGGGCGGCGGCGCCGGGCTCGGCCCCGGGCGGCAGCAGCGGCAGCAGCGCGGCCGCCAGCAGGAGGCAGGAGCGGGGCGGCCCCATCGCACCGGCCCCGGGCCCGGAACCGACAGCCCGGCCGGGATGGGATGGGATGGGATGGGATGGGGGGACGGGATGGGCCGGGGTGGGGAGGGATGGGCTGGGGGCGGGGGCGGGAGGTGGGGGCGGCACCGAGAGGCCGGGGGGACACGGGACCGGGAACGCACCGGGAACGCCCACGGCACCGGGGCTGCGCAGAGCGGGAGCGGGACCGGCGCTGCACGGGAATGGGGCTGCACGGACCGGGGCTGAACCGGGACCGGCACCGGGGCTGCATCAGTACCGGCACCGGGAGCGCCCACTGCACCAGCACCGACAGCGCGGGGCTGCACCGGCACCGGCACTGCACGGGAACGGGAACGGGACCGCACGGACCGGGCTGAACCGGGAGCACTCACTGCACCGGGACCGGCACCGCAGCGACACTGCAGGGCCCCGCCCTGGCACTGCCTGGGGTGGGGGTTCCACTGGCACTGGCACTGCAGCAGCAGCCCCGCCCGAGCGCGGCAGCGCTGCGCTGGGACCGGCACCGGCACCAGCGCTCACACTGCACAGGGGACACTGCACGGGGGGGACAATACAAACGGGGGACACTGCACAGGGGGACATTGCACGGGGGTGACACTGCATGCTGGGGGACATTGCACAGGGGGACACTGCACTGGGCGGGGACACTGCATAGCGGGTGTGACACTTCAGATGTGGGGACACTGCACATTAGGGGGACACTCCATGCGGGGCTGACACTGCACACGTGACCCCCCGGCCGGCCCCTGTCCCGGGGGTGCGGGGTGGGGGGGTGTGAGTGTGTGCGCCCCCGGTCCCGCAGGTTCCCCCGGGCCGCGCGGTGGCCACGTGGCGGCTCAGCCCCCCCCAACCCTGGCCCGCCCCCCCGCTCCGGTCACACGCGGGTCGCGTGAGTCACATCCCAGCGATGTGCGGGGGGGCAGCGCTCCCAGTGCCGCCCAGTGCTGCCCAGCGCCATCCAGTGCTGCCCAGTGCTCCCAGTGCCGCCCAGTGCTCCCAGTGCCATCCAGTGCTGCCCAGTGCTCCCAGTGCTGCCCAGTGCTCCCAGCGCCATCCAGTGCCGCCCAGTGCTGCCCAGTGCTCCCAGTGCCATCCAGTGCTGCCCAGCGCTCCCAGTGCTGCACAGTGCTCCCAGTGCTGCCCAGCGCTCCCAGTGCTGCCCAGTGCTCCCAGTGCCGCCCAGCGCTCCCAGTGCTCCCAGTGCCATCCAGTGCTGCCCAGCGCTCCCAGTGCCGCCCAGTGCTCCCAGTGTTGCCCAGTGCTCCCAGTGCTGCCCAGTGCTTCCAGTGCCGCCCAGTGCTCCCAGTGCCATCCAGTGCTTCCCAGTGCCGCCCAGTGCCATCTGGTGCCACCCAGTGCTCCCAGTGCCATCCGGTGCCGCCCAGTGCTCCCAGTGCCGCCCAGTGCTGCCCAGTGCCGCCCAGTGCTGCCCAGTGCTCCCAGTGCCATCCAGTGCTGCCCAGCACTCCCAGTGCTGCCCAGTGCTGCCCAGTGCTCCCAGTGCCATCCAGTGCTGCCCAGTGCTCCCAGTGCCGCCCAGCGCTCCCAGTGCTCCCAGTGCCATCCAGTGCTGCCCAGCACTCCCAGTGCTGCCCAGTGCTGCCCAGTGCTCCCAGTGCCATCCAGTGCTGCCCAGTGCTCCCAGTGCTGCCCAGTGCCATCCAGTGCTGCCCAGCACTCCCAGTGCTGCCCAGTGCTGCCCAGTGCTCCCAGTGCTGCCCAGTGCCATCCAGTGCTGCCCAGTGCTGTGTCCCTGTGTCCCCCCGCCGTGTCTCCCCCCGTGTCACTCCCCGTGTTCCCCTCCCCGTCCCCACCCTTTCCTGCGCCTGAGTCACGGCCGCCGCCTTCCGGGTGCTGCGGGAGCTCCTGAGGCGTCTGTCTGTCCCGCCGTCTGTCTGCGCCAGGGCCTGTCCGGTGTCCGTCTGTCCCTCAGGGTGTGCTGCTGTCTGTCTGTGTGGGTGTCTGTCTGGGAGGGTGTCTGTGGGGGCGTCTGTCTGTCCAGCCGGGTGGCCTTTGGGGTGTCCATCTGTCTGGCCAAGTCTCTATGGGGGTGTCTGTCTGTCAGTCACAGCATATGTGCCTTGGGGGGTGTCTGTCTGTCTGTCCTGGGGTGTCCATCTGTCAGGGTGTCTGTCCATCCTTCCAGGTGTCCCCCCACCATCAGGGTGTCTGTCTGTCCTTCTGAGTGTTCAGCTGTCCGCCAAGGTACACCGGCCCATGGGGGTGTCTGTCTGTCTGTCCTCTTGGGTGTCCATTTATTGGAGTGTCCATCTGTCCGGGGAGGGGGAGGATGGGGTTTGTCCACCTGTCCATAGGGACATCCATCTGTGTGTCTGTCCATCCTTCTGGGTGCTCGTCTGTCCATCGGGGCATCCATCTCCCTGTTAGAGTGTCCATCTGTCCTTCTGGCTGTCTTTCGGGGCACCTAAGTGTCCATTTGTCCATCCATCTGTCCTGCGTGTCTGTTGGGTGTATCTATTTGTTCTTCTTGGTGTCCATCTGTCCATCGGGGTGTCTGTCTGTCCTTCTGGGTGTCTGTCCTTCCTTCTGGGTGTCTGTCCATCAGGGGTGTCCAGCTGTCTTTCTGGGTGTCTGTTGGGGTGCCTATTAGTTCTTCTTGGTGTCCGTCTGTCCTCCTGGGTGTCTATCCTTCCTTCTGGGTGTCCATCAGGATGTCCACCTACCCTTCTGTGTGTCTTTCGGGGCGTCCACCTGTCTGAGTGTCCATTTGTCTGTCGGTGCACCCATCTCCTCACGCTGTCTCTCCATCCCCAGGTCCATCTGTCCATCCACCACCCTTTCCATCACCACCCCCTGACGCCATGTACACCGGGCTCCCCAAAAGGTACCACCCCTCTCCCCACCCCCCCTGCCCCCCCCAATCTCACAGCACCCTCCCCCCACAGCGGGTCCCCGTTCGGTCCCGATGTCACCCGCCCGGGGCTGCACATCTGGCGGGTGGAGAAGCTTCAGCCGGTCGAGGTCCCCGAGGGGACACGGGGCGTCTTCTTCTCGGGGGACGCGTACCTGGTGCTGCACAACGGGCCGGAGGAGCGCGCCCACCTGCACCTCTGGATGGGTGAGCGAGGGGCTGCGGGGGCGCCGGGGCGCTTTGGGGCCGGGGGCTGAGCGGTGGGTGTCCCCGCAGGCCGGGACTCCTCGCGGGACGAGCAGGGCGCCTGCGCCCTCCTGGGCACCCAGCTGAGCGCGCTGCTGGGCGAGCGCCCGGTCACGCACCGCGAGGCGCAGGGACACGAGTCTGACACCTTCATGGGGCACTTCCCGCGCGGGGTCACCTACCAGGTACGGGCGCTAGACACCCCGTGGGAGCTCGGGGTCCCCCAGGGGGGCTCGGTGTCCCTTCCAGGCTCTCAGCATCCCCAACAGCTGCTCAGCATCCCCAATAGGTGCTGAGCATCCTAGATAAGTGCTTATGATTCCCACCAAGTTCTCAGCATCCCCCTTGGGTGCTCAGCGTCCCAACCAGGCTCTTGGCATCTTTGGCGGGTGCTCAGCATCCCACCAGTTTCTCAGCATCCCTGATGAGTGCTCAGCATCCCTGATGGGTGCTCAGCATCCTACATGGGTGCTCAGCATCCCACCAGTTTCTCAGCATTGGGTGCTGGGGACCCCATTGGGTCCTGGGGTCCCCATTGAGCACTGAACACCCCTGTTGAGTTTTGGGCATCCTCCCCAGGCCCTCAACAACCCCATTGGGTGCTGGGGTCCCCATTGGCACTCAACACCCCTGTTGAGTTTTGGGCACCCTCCCCAAGCTCTCAACACCCCCATTGGGTGCTGGGGACCCCACTGAGCACTCAACACCCCTGTTGAGTTTTGAGGACCGCCCTCCAGGCCCTCAGCACCCACACTGGGTGCTGGGGACCCCCGTTGGGTGCTGCCCCCCCTACTTTGGCAGGAGGGGGGGGTGGCCTCGGCGTTCAGGGCCCCCCGCCCCGGCGCCGGCCCCGTGCGCAAACTCTACCAGGTGAAGGGCAAGAGGAACATCCGGGCGAGCGAGCGGGACGTGACCTGGGGCAGCTTCAACACCGGCGACTGCTTCATCCTGGACCTGGGCCAGGTGGGCGCCGGGGCCTGTCAGCGCTGTCCCCTCCCCTTCTCGTCTGGTGTGTGCATCCTTCTGGGCGTCCGTCTGTCCTCTGGGGTGTCCATCAGGGTGTCACTCTCTCTGTTGGGTCATCTGTCCATGCGTAGGGTTTGTCTTTCTGAGTGTCCATCTGTCTATGAGAGCATCTGTCCATCCATCTGCCTGGTTGTCTGGGTGTCTCTCTGTTGGGATGTCTGTCTGTCTGTCCTTCTGAGTATCAGTCTGTTGGGTTGTTTGTCTCCTTCCAGGTGGCTACCTGTCCACAGGACATCTGTCTGTCCATGGGGGTGTCTGTCTGTCCTTGGAGACACCTGTCTCTTGGGTTGCCCATCAATTCTTTGGGACATCCCGCACCCATAGCATGTTTTTTGGGGTGTCTGTCTGTCCATCTGGGTGTCCATCCATCCATTGGGACACCCATTTGACCATCTGGCTGACTGTCTGTCCACCTGGGTGTCCATCCATCCGTTGGGGCACCCGTTTGACCATCTGGCTGACTGTCTGTCCATCTGGGTGTCCATTTGCCCATTGAGGCTTCTCCCTGGGCCACCTTCAACCCCAGCGACTTCTCCATCCTCAACCTGAGCCAGGTGGCTCAGGGGCCACCCGGGGATGGCTCTGTCCCCACTGCCCCCCTCCCTGTCCCCAGACCCTGTTTGTGTGGTGCGGCGCCCGCTCCAACGTGCTGGAGCGCGGCCGGGCGCAGGAGTTGGCCGCCACCATCCGGGACGGCGAGCGGGGCGGCAAGGCCGGCCTGGAGATCGTGGTGGATGGTGAGGAGCCACCTGAGATGCTTCAGGTGAGCTGGATCCCCCCATGGGAGGAGAAGGGGACCCAGTGTCCCCAGGGGGTGGCTCTGTGACGCTGTTGGCCCGGCAGGTGCTGGGCCCCAAGCCCACCTTGCGGGAGGGCAGCCCCGAGGAGGACGCCGTGGCCGACCAGAAGAACGCGGGGGCAGCCGTTCTCTACAAGGCAAGCCCACCGCGGCGGCCCCGGGAGTGTCAGCGTGGTGGCCCTGGCATTGGGCATGGCCAGGGGACACCATGGTGGCCTTGGCGTTGGGCTTGGTTGGGAGATGTTGTGGAAGCCCCAAGGGGGACATGGAGCATGGCAGGGGACAGTGTGATGGCCCTGGGGGGTACATGGGGCTGGGCATGGCCAAGGGACACTGTGGTGGCCCTGAGGACAGTGTGGTGGCCTTGGGGGGTACGTGGGGCTGGACATGGCCAAGGGACACTGTGGTGGCTCTGGGGACAGTGTGGTGACCTTAGGAGAGACAGATGGAGCTGGGCGTGACAAGGGGACACTGGGGTGGCCTTGGGGGGTACAGGGAGCTGGGCAGGGCCAGGGGACACCACGGTGGCTCTGGGGCAGGGCTGTGAGGGGACACAGGGCTGGGCATGGCCAAGGGACAGCGGGGTGGCCCCGCAGTGACATCGCGGTCGCGGGCAGGTGTCGGACGCAACAGGGCGCATGGACCTGAGCCCAGTGGCCACCAGTAGCCCCTTCAGCCAGAGCCTGCTGTGCCCCGACGACTGCTTTGTGCTGGACGACAGCGCCGGCGGGAAGGTCTACGTCTGGAAAGGTGCCTGGGGAGGGGACACGGGGACATGGGGACGGGGGCCACCCCCGGCTGGCACTGACGTCCCCATCTGCAGGGCGCAAGGCCAACGAGCAGGAGCGGCAGGCGGCCCTGAGGGTGGCCGAGGAGGCGATCGCCCGCATGGGCCACCCGCCCCACACACAGGTGGGTGACAGCGGCCAGGGGGACCCGGGGGGGACATGGGGGGTGTCACGCTGTCCCTGTGCTTGTCCCCAGGTGGAGATCCTGCCCCAGGGCCGCGAGACACCGCTCTTCAAGCAGTTCTTCAGCAGCTGGAAATGAGGGGGTGGCCGTGGGGACAGCGGTGGCACCGGGCTTGTGACGGCTGTGACATCCCTGCCAGCGCCTGGCTGTCCCTGTCACCGTGACACCCCTGTCCCCTCCCATCCCTGCGCCACCCCCATCCATGTGCCATCCTGTGACATCCCTGTCCCTGTGCCACCCATCCCTGTGACATCCCTGTCCTTGTGCCACCCTCATCCCTATGCCACCCATCCCTGTGACATCCCTGTCCTTGTGCCACCCCCATCCCTGTGCCACCCATCCCTGTGACATCCCTGTCCTTGTGCCACCCCCATCCCTGTGCCACCCATCCCTGTGACATCCCTGTGCCATCCCTACCCCTGTGACATCCCTGTCCCTATGCCACCCATCCCTGTGCCATCCCTGTCCCTGTGCCATCCCCACCCTGCACCCAGGCCCTGGCGAATAAAGTGTCAGTGCCAAGTCCTGCGTCTGCCCTCGGGACAGGAGGGGACATGGGGCAGGGCTGCGGACAAGAAGGGACACCAGCAGGACCACAGCAGCACAGGGGCCATGGCAGTGGCAGGAAGTCACCAGTGTGACACCAGCCCACATGGGACCCCGTGGGGCCACCTGTGTCATAAGTGTCCCAGCAGGTGACACCCACTGCCCTGCAATGTCCCCAGGCAGCACCCATGGGTGCTGGGGTGACAGGGAGCCCTGGGCCTGTGTGACCCCCCGGCCATGACACGGCTGCCAGGCCCAAGCCCCCAGTGTCCCCATATCCCTCATGTCTCCAAGCCCCCCGTGTCCCCACACCCCAAGCTGTCCCTGCAGCCTCCATGTCCCAGTGTCCCCCTAAAGCCCCTCGACACCCCCGGGGCCACCCAGACCCTGAGACCCCCGTCGCTGCCTCCAGCTGCTCTTCCCAACAACCCTCCCTCATTACACTCAAATAATTAACACCAGGGTTAATTACTTATCCAATTATCCCTCTCTGGAGCACAAGCCTGGTGACAATGACCCATTGCGGCAATTCCCATGGGTGGGGTCGCCTCATTAAAAGATTCCTCGTTAGCGCTCCCGGTGTTAATCACTTATGAGCCCTGCACCAAAACCCCGACATTTCACCCCAAATCCTTCCCCGGGAGCGCGCGGCCCCATCCGTCACCAAAGAAAAGCCCTTTTATTGTCATGGGGGGGGGGACGGGGCTCAGGGGACCCCAGGAAAGGGGCTCAGAGGAGCTGCCGCATCCCCCAGCGCCCACGGGAGGGGTGGGACCCCCAAAACCCCCAAACCCCAACCCCTCCAGCTAAATCTACAGCAACACCAGGGGAAAAAGCAACAGGGGGGACACAAGGGGGCCGGGTTGGGCTCTTCCTTGTTCACAGTGAATTTGGGGTGAGGGGCAGGGGGGGCAGATCCCACACTCAGAGGTTTTTGCTAAAAAAATAACCCCAAACCCCCCCGCTTTGGCCTGGATGGGGCTCCCCCAACGGGGAGCTCGGTCGCATCATTTAAATCCCCCCAACAGGGGCTGGGAAAGGCAGAAAAACCCCCTTGGAGGGGACAGAGGTGGCAGCTTGGGGGTGACAACGCTGCGGAGCCACATTTGGGCTCTCCAGGTCCAGATTAAGGGGGTGAGTGAAGCAAAACGGGGAAAACCGCCCCAATTCTGAAGCCATGGGGTGGGAGGGTGGAGAGGCAACTTGTTCCCTGAAAATGTCCCCCCCGTAAGGGATTTGTAACCCCCTCCTTCATCCCTGCAAGAGCATTGGAGGGAGGAGACGGAGCCTTCGTCCCCCCCAGGAGGGTGGGAGGGAGTTGGGGGCAGCACCGGGGGGGGTGCTGGGGGGGGCAGGCAATGGCACTTCACTTGGAGAGAACACAAAAAAGATAAAGAAAAGCTAAAATCCAAGCCACAGATGGTTCGGAAGCATCAGGCTGGAGCCACGTGCTACCCGGGGTGGGGACACAGGGGCCCCGCGACCCCCTAATTACTCAATCAGTTCCACATAATTAGCGGGGAACATGCCGAAGTGGCCGTCGGGCCCGTAGCCGCGCCACCAGCCCTCGTCGATCATCTCGATGTTGGTGATGATGTTCTCCGGGTCGAACGAGATCTCGGTGTCGTCGGCTGGAAGGAGACGGAGCGATGGGGAGGGGTTAAAACCAACCTGGACCAACCCCCCCCCAACAGCCACTTTTCACAGAAAAATGATGTGGTTTTAGGGCAGCTCAGCCCCAGAGGTGAGTGAAAAACAGATATTAGGGGAACAAAGAGAATCCACCCGCTTCCTTCCTTTTCCAGCCCAAATTTGGGTGGGAGATGCTGCTGGGGACCGCGCTGCAGTGGGTTCCAGCTCTCTGGGACTGGTCCCAGTTAAACCCGGTTCAGAGGGGGAATCTCACCAGCCTGGTAGTCGTAGAGGGCCCGGGCACACAGCCCCTTCCCCGCCAGCTCCGCCTGGTACCCCCCCGAATAGTCGTACTTGGCGTTGCCGACTTGTTCCTTTGGGGAGAAAAGAGGCAAAATAAGGAGTTACCACCGGGCAGGATGTGGCTCCAGGGGTTATTCATCTGTGCTGTCGCCAAAATTATAAGGATTTGTGGAGCTTTGTCCGCACATCTAAATTTGCTGGGGGTTTGGGAAAAACAACGCAGAGCGTGATTATTTGATTCTTTTATAAGCTTTGGGGGGTTTCTACATTTCACTCTATAGACCTGGAGAAAGCTTGAAGTGGAATTAATGTAAAATATAAATAAGAGAAACAGAAAGGCGAGTTATCCTTCAAAAGTGTTGCGCATTAAAAATCTCATGGGTTTTACAGTATGAGATTTTTGAGGTTGCTGTGCACAAATCTACAGCCATCGAGTTGAATTATCTGGGGTTTGTAAAGGATCCTAAATCATCAGACTACCTTATTTAAAGCTTAATATTATGGATCCTTTTACAGAGACTGAAGATGCCCGATAAGATAAAGAATTTGGAGATCTGGAGCAGACGAAACGTGCAGCAGCTGTGCGAACAGGACGGAGACGGCCATGGTTTGGTACTTCTAGATGAGAGGACTCCTAAAAAAGCATCATTTTAGCAACTCATAAGCAGATGAAGGAGAGGCCACCATGGGGAGACTCTTCTCAGAGTGATAATAACTGAAGCGGCCACTTCACTAATCATAAATTTGAGTGGCTTAAAGGAAAAGTCCGGCCGGTTTGGTGCTGCCACGTGATTTCTCACCAGAGCTGAAATGGATCGGCCTATACATTACAATTCAGAAATGAGATCGGCGATGTTTCTGAGGTGAAGGAGATGCAGCGGGGCACCAAGATCACCCAAAACACAAAACGTCAGCCCCAGGGGCACCAGGGTAACCTCAGGGCTCGAAATGGCGGCACCGAGATCACCTCAGGGCTCAAAATGGCGGCCAGAGGGGTGGCAGAATCACCTCAGCACACAAAATGGCAGCCCCAGGGGTGGCGGGATCACCTCATGAAAGCCCTTGAGGTGCTGGAGCGAGTGGAGAGAAGGGAACGGAGCTGGTGAGGGGCTGGAGCACAATGTGATGGAGACTGAGGGACCTGGGGGTTCAGCTGGAGAACAGGAGCTGAGGGGAGACCTTCTGATCTCTGAGCTGCCTGAAAGGAGCTTGGAGCCAGGGGGGTCGGGCTCTGCTCCCCAGGAACAAGCGCCAGGAGCAGAGGAAACGGCCTCAAGTTGCCCATCTCCTGCTCCTTTGGAACCGGCCGGACACATCCAGTTGACTTCAAGAATGAGAAAATTAAGTCTGTTTGAAATACTTCTGGTTTTGCGCGGGTGGGAGACACGAGACAGATGAATAGACGAGAGGAAACCGAGGGAAATCCTGCAGCATGACACAACCCCGCTATTAGACGCTGGAGAATCTGACGCCACGAACAGCTGGGTTTTGTCGTCTCAGACACTTTTGGACGTGCAAAGCAGCAGGAGAAGAGGAGAAGGCGCTTTGGCAAAGAGACTGAGGAGATCCTGTCCCCTTGTGTCCCCCCACTCCCATGTACCAACCTGAGGTGGCTCTTCATAGATGGCCGAGGCGTCCGGCGGCTCCTCGTACAGATTCGCCTCCTCCGCGTGGGACGTGGGGACGCTGGAATTGTATCCGGAGTCTTGTCCTGTGAAAGAAACGCGTGTTATCCAAATACCGTATCTCCCTGTCCCCTCGCCTTGTCCAGCACCACCAAACTTCGGGGACGAGCTGGGTGTCCCCTGGGACAGCAACAGGGGCGAGCAGCGGTTTAGGGAATGGTGTAAAGGAGAAGGGACAGATCCAGCAGGGAAAGGAAGAAGGTGCTGACGATCTGTCCGAGCAGCAAATGTGGCGGGGACGGCTGGGAGCAGGACCCGGCCGAGAGCAGCATCTAGTGGCGGCCGCAGCCCGGGGACACCGTCCCAGGCTCCCGGAATCAATTAGTCGGAAAAGACCCTCATTGAGTCCAAGTGTCACCCCAGCCCTGGCACTGACCCCGAGAACAAAAAGCCCCAAAGCACCTCCAGCGTTTTTGTTGCTGGTTTTGGGAGCTTTCAGCAAGAAACCACATTTTGCACTTGTGTAAGGGCCACGAACAGTCAAACTGCCCAACAGGGGTGGAAGTTCATTATCTTAGTTCTCCTTTGCAAACTACGATATGAAAATGAATTTGTCTTAAACCCGCCCGGCTCTGGTGTCTTTGTAAAGCGTCGGCTTAACAGTTGGACTCGATCTCAAAGGTCTATTGAGAACAGCAACTCGGGGCCCGGCCTCAACGCGCCAAACTTTGAGGCTTTATTTGGAGAGGCGAACCAAAACTAAGCTTTGGCGAGGAAGCAAAACCACCCACCTGCCGCGGGTGCCCCGGAGGGTGCGGGTGCCCCCCAGGCCGAGGACGGGGCGAAGGACGCGGGGGGGACGTCCCGGGCGGGAGAGACGGGAGCGGCAGGACCCGGCGCGGCGTTCGGCTCCTTCTGCAGGAAAGGGCTGCGGAGTTTGCCTAAAACAAGGGGTTAAATGCACCGGTGGGCGACGGTGACGGCGCCGCGGCTCCCGGTGTGTCACCGGATGGAGTTTTGCCTCGGGAGCTCGGTTCTCCTCCTAAGCAGGATTTTCCAGCTCTAATCTTGGTTGTGGAAAACAAGTTTGGCAACTGGTTACAGCAGGAGCTGCAGATGAGGAAATAAATTATTTAAATAAATAGAGGTATTTTTGAGGAGGAAAAAAAGCAATGTATATATATATTCTTTGCGGGGAGGAAGAGCAGCTGGAGGACACCAACACCCATGTTCTGCTTTCTCGGAGCACCCAGATTTCCCAGACAAGCTGGGGAGACGGTTCCACCGGGTGCAGCCGGTGACTATTGGCCCTTATCTCCCCATCGCGGGCTCCGAACGTGAACAAAAGCGAAGCCGGAGAGTTCTCAGGCGAGTTTACCCTGAATAAACACCCTCACTTGCCTTGCTGTGGGTTTTACTGGTGCCAGAGCGTTTGTTGTCCTTTCCTCCAATAAAAACTATACTGACCCAACCAAGGAAAATCCCACTGACGGCTCTGCCCACACAAGAAAGTGTATGTTGCGCTCCTATTGCGAAATAAAAGCGATTATTTCACTTAATTCAAGTGACTTTCAAGGAGGTTTCGCTGGCTGAGGAGCAAATATTCACCCGGCGATAACACATGTTGGCAGCGACTTCCTTGGGTGGTTTCAGCTTCTGGTTTTCGCAGCTTCCTGGTTTCTATTGAACCCACCAGCTCAGTCCCTGCTAAAGGGACGCGATTCTGCTCGGAATTCAGGGCAATCACAGAATCCCAGAGTGTCAGGGGTTGGAGGGCCCTGGAAAGCTCATCCAGTGCAATCCCCCCATGGAGCAGGAACACCCAGATGAGGTTACACAGGAAGGTGTCCAGGCGGGTTGGAATGTCTGCACAGAAGGAGACTCCACAACCCCCTGGGCAGCCTGGGCCAGGCTCTGACACCCTCACCCCAACAAGTTGCTTCTCATATTTAAACAGAACCTCCTGTGTTCCAGTTTGCACCCATTGCCCCTTGTCCTATCACTGGTTGTCACCGAGAAGAGCCTGGCTCCATCCTCCTGACACTCCCCTTTAGATATCTGTAAACATGAATGAGTCCCCCCTCAGTGTCCTCTTGTCCAGCTCCAGAGCCCCAGCTCCCTCAGCCTTTCCTCACCCGGGAGATGCTCCACTCCCTTCAGCATCTTTGTTGCCCTGCGCTGCACTCTCTGCAGCAGTTCCCTGTCCTGCTGGAACTGAGGGGCCACAGCTGGACACAAGATTCCAGGTGTGGTCTCCCCAGGGCAGAGCAGAGGGGCAGGAGAACCTCTCTGACCTACTGACCACCCCCTTCTAACCCACCCCAGGTCCCATTGGCTTCCTGGCCACAAGGGCCCAGTGCTGGCTCATGGTCACCCTGCTGTCCCCAGGACCCCCAGGTCCCTTTCCCCTACGCTGCTCTCTAATAGCTCATTCCCCAACTTACACTGGACCCTGGGGTTGTTCCTGCCCAGATTCAAGACTCTACACTTGCCCTTGTTCTATTTCATTACATTTTCCCTGCCCAGCTCTCAGCCTGTCCAGGTCTCTGATGGCAGCACAGCTTCCAGTGTCACCACTGCTCCAGCTTGGTGGGAGGCAGATTGCGAGCGTTGTCTCTTTCTGGTGTTAATATATTGAATTTTGCTTTTATAAATGAAATTTAAGTTTCACACGTGGAGTGGAAGAGTGGGAAATGTCACCCTCGGCTGTTAAAAGCTGGTGCAGCAAGAGCTTTAGCATCACAACCCCCGCGGAGCAGAGAGTGTGACGAGACCCCCTCCCATGCTCAGCATGGCCGGTGTCCCCGGTGTCACCCCGGTGCCGTACCTGGCTGTGAAGGTGCCACCGCGTCCGCTGGTGCCGACTTCTCCCTCTGCTTGAAGATGTCGCGGGGGTTCACGGGCCTCTGGGCGACGAGCGAGGCGGCCTCCTGCGCACAGAGCCCCGGAGCGCCGGTCACGCACCGCGGCGGCGGCCGAGCCGGCGCGGCCCCCCCGGTGCCGCCGTACCTGGGCTTTCTCCACCGACTCGCTGCGCTTGAAGCCTTTGGGCTGCCGGGGCTCTGCCTGCTCCTTCTGCGGCACAAGGGGGGCGGCTGCGGCTCCAGGGGGCTGAACGAGCCCCCCACTTCTTCAGCCAGCCCTCTTCTTCCTCCTCCAGCCCCTCTTTCCTTATCCAGCCCTCTCCTTCTTCATCCACCCTCCTCAAGCCCTCTTCTTCCTCATCCACCCCCCCGCCTTACCCAGCCCCTACCTTCCTTATCCAGCCCCCTCCTTCCTCCTCCAGCATCTTCTTCCTCATACACCCCCCCTTCTTCATCCACCTCTTTTCTTCCTCATTCAGCCCCCACTTCTTCATCCACTCCCCTCTTTCCTCCTCCAGCCCCTTCCTTCCTCCTCCAGTTTTCTTCTTGCTCATCCTCCCCCATTCTTCTTCATCAGGACTCCTCCTTCCTCATCCACCCCCCTTCTTCCTCATCCACCCCCCTTCTTCCTCATCCAACCCCCTTCTTCCTCATCCAACCCCCTTCTTCCTCATCAGGACTCCTCCTTCCTCATCCAACCCTCTTCTTCCTCATCCAACCCCCTTCTTCCTCATCCAACCCCCTTCTTCCTCATCCACCCTCCCCAGGACAGAAGAGATGGGAACAAGGAGCATCCACAGCAAACGGGGAGGAAAACCCACAGATCTGCGAGATTTGCTGGGCAGAGGACAAGGACCCTGTGTCCCCCTGTGTCCCCCTGTGTCCCCAGGCTGCTCCCCAGGAAGGGTTTTAAACTCGGCTTTCCCCAGGAAGCGTTTTAAACCCGGCTTTCCCCGAGGCCGGGGTGGCCGTTGGGAACACGCAGCCGGTGTGAGCAGAGATATAAAATGAGATCCAAGGAAATCAAAGCCCATCCAAGGAAATGGAGAATAGAGCAAGAGACCCAGGAGTCCGGGGGTGCTGTCACATCCCCCCAGCTGCTGTGACAGTGCTTGGGATGCTCCCCTGTCACCCCCCGCCCTGCACCACCACACCTTGTCCTCTCTGTCACTGGGGGCCGGTGGTGACACCGGGACATGGGGACAACACTCACCCATTGCTGCTGCTCCTTGTCCCTGTTCTCCGCCTCTTGCTGCTGCTGGAGTCTCCTGTGGTGACAAATGACAAATTTGGGTTAAACGACAAATTGGGGTTAACGAAGAGGCAGGAAGAGCTGTTTGCTACACAGAGGAAGGACCTTTCCTCAGCCACTGGGGACAGATCAGGACCCGCAGGCCCCCCAGGAGCCATGTGGGGCTCAGTGCCCCCCAGCAGCACCCCAGACCTCTGGGTCCCCACAAACAGTGGCCACAGGTGTCAGCGACACGCTCCAAAGTGCCTCGCAAGGGGACGACGTGATCCTGGGGACAGGAAACCCGTGGGTGACACTGGACCAGCAGCCAAACTGGTCGGTGGTTCTGCTGGGGAGAAGGTGCCTCAAGTTGCGCCAGGGGAGGTTGAGGTTGGATGTGGGAACAATTTCTTCCCCAAAGGGCTGTGGGGCATTGGAACAGGCTGCCCAGGGCAGTGCTGGAGTCACCAGCCCTGGAGGGCTGGACAGACGGACACGAGGTTCTCAGGACATGGGGCAGTGCCGGGGGTGGGTTATGGGTGAACTCAATCTCAAGGGGCTTTTCCAACCAACAGAGGTGGTGACAGGGGCCACAACACCCCCGAGAGCAAAGCCGAGCGGGATGGACGCTGGACGCCACCATAAACACTGGCGGGCAGGCAGGACTCACTTCTGGGCTTCGATCTCGTTGGATCTCTCTTTGTAGCGCTGCTCTCGCCCCGCCGCCTCCTGCAGCTCCCGCTCCCGCCGCTCGCGCTCCAGCCGCTGCCGCTCCTCCTCCGCCCGCCTCTTCTCCTCCAGCCGCCGGTTTTCTTCATCTTTCTGATGGGAGACGTGCAAAAAGTCATGCGGTTTAATCCTGGAGCTCTGAGAGACCCCCTCCCAGGTCTCTGCTGTGCCGCCAGCCGGCACGGCGCATCTCCCGGTGTGCGGCACGCTGAAGGTTCACAAGTTATTGCTAAACCGCGGTAAAACAACCTGAATAGGAAGCAAATACAGAGCAGCCTTGCCCTGATGTTCATTCTTGCAGAGCTGCCTTCAAAAAGGCCAAAAAGCAGCCCCGCCACCCAAAAGGGAGCCGGCAGCGCAGGCCGCTCCCCTGCGCCCGCCCAGCAGCCCCGGAGCCACATTCAGACGAGATCAAAACGCATCTCGCTCTTCCAGACTCGTTTTCTCCTCCCCTTGCGCCGCGGGGCAGCGGGAGCTCTGCAAACAGCCCCGGCTTAGAGAGGGGACGTGCGGACGGAAAACGATCCGCAGCTGCATCCCAATGCCGCGTCCGCCTCGCGCTGAAAAGCGGCGGCAGGACCCACCTCAGCTTTGGCCCAGAAATTATCCTTGTTGACCCTCTTGATTTCCGACATCGCGTTTGTCTTCTGGTAGACAGAGCCCTGTGGGGAGGCAGAAAGCAGCACAATGGGCACAAATGTGTCCCTGGGTACGTTCTGACGGCTTTTTCCCGTCACTACAGGACCCACCAGTCCTTCTTTGTCTTCCTCCGGCCCACAAGGGTCCACAGGTTGGGTGGAAAGGCTCAACAGATGATATTTAGCACCAGGAATTTAAAGAAAGAGACATTTTGTAGTAGAATATAACTGCAAAACCCATGGCCAAGTCATGGGGAGCCCCCTGAATCGTGAGGTGATGGTGGTGCTGGGGACCAGAAACCCTCCGGAGCCAACTCACCACGGGGGCTTGAGGCCCCGAGTCCTGGAACTTGCTGCTCTCCTTGTGGAAGTTGTAGTTGGCCCCGGAGGCTTTGGCCACCTTCTCCATGATGAGTTCTGGCTCCACGTCCTCCTCGGCGCGAGCGTTGATGGTGACGTGGGCGCCCTGAGCGGGGAGAGGGACACAGGTGAATCCAGGGGACACGGAACCCTCCGTGAGGCTTCGCACAGCCCAGCGCCGCCACGGGAAGGAAAAGGGCTGGGGTGACAACGGGAGGGTTGTCAGAAAGATGGGGACAGACCTCCCAGCAGGGCCTGTTGCGATAGGACAAGGGGTGGTGGTTTTAAATTGAAGGAGGGAGGTTTAGGTTGAATACAATAAATTATTGGCCCTAAGGGTGGTGAGAGCCTGGCCCAGGTACCCAGAGAAGTGGTGGCTGAACCATCCCTGGAGACATCCCAGGCCAGGCTGGACGGGGCTCTGAGCACCCTGAGCTGGGGAAGGTGTCCCTGCTCATGGCAGGGGTAGCTTTGAAGGTCCCTTCAACCCAAAATATTCCATGACAAACAGAAGAACAGACCTTGAGGAAGTTTGCTATGGTGCTGACGTGGTTGGCACAGGCCCCTTTCCTCACGTCGTTCACACCTTCGCCCGTCTGCAAAGAGAAAACGTCAGCACCCGCTCACCCCAGAGTCCCACCAAGGCTGGGTCCACACCTGCCAAGCGCCCCACGGCGCGGGCTGCACGGGGCCTGGGTGTGGAAAAACGCTCCCGTGGGGACAACAGCCACCCTGCGGGGCTCCTGCTGACCCAAGCGCTCAATTCAACCCATCCCAGGCGGGTTCGGAGCCGTTTCCCAGCAGCGTCAAGACACGCGGCCAAGGAGACGCGGCGAGGAAGCGAACCCTCCGCTCGCCGCTGCCCGGCGGGTTCGGCGACGACGACTCCAGAGAGAATCAAAGGCACTGGTTCATTCCCCACTCACCCAGTTGACGAGGACATATTTGGGGAGGCCGGAGTTGGGGTCCTTCACGCGGCAGAAGGCGTACATCACCTTCCCACTGTTGAGCTCCTCCACCATCTCCTCCAGGCCGCCATCTGCCCCGGGAGAGAGCGGAGACGCCGTGAGACGAGCAGATCCCGGCCACGCGGAGGGAACGGCCAAATCTGCGTCCTCCCGGCTCTTTATTTCTTAAATAAGTTGGCTGGAGCGGTGGCGGATGCCCCATCCATGGGGACACCCCAAGCAACCTGAGCTGGTGAAGATGTCCCTGCTCGTGGCAGGACTAGATGACCTTTAAAGGTCCCTTTAACCCAAATTATTCTATGATTCTATAATTCCACAATTTCCCAGAGATGATTCTGTTAGATTTGGAGTCGTCCAACGCCAAGAGTATCTTGTGTTCGCCCTGGACCTTCGCTGCGAAAGATCTCGGAAAGATCGGGGTCTTCGCTCAGCTATAACACCAATTGAGTGACACCAGAGAAGTGAAAGTGCATGCTGAAGCTTAATTAGAATTAAGAGCAGCCAGTTGCAAACTCTGCCCACGGGTTCCCACAAGAAACGGCGCTGGGAACCTCCGCGGACGGAAAACGTCTGGACGGGAGGCGGGGAAGGTCCCCAGAAGCAGCGGCAGAAGCGGCTGCGCCTCGTTCCGCCCGGCTGCAACGAGCCCATTAACCGGGAAGTCGTGAACAAACCGAGAAGCTGACGCCGGGGAAGGTCCCGCTCGGCAAATGGCGCAGGAAACTCCTGCCCTGACGCTGGTGTAAAACCCCCGGGGCCGCAATCAGGTAGATGCTCATAGGAGGAGAAAACTGACCAGAGAAGGAGGAAAAAATCCACAAAAAAAACGTATTCTCATTTCAAAAACCTTCCCACAAACCACGGTTCCTCCTCCTCGGGTCTGTCCGGGCCCTGAAAAGCGGAAACCGAGGCGCTGCTCAGCATCAAACCCCGAGAGCGGCGGCGCGGGCGCGTCTGCTCCGTGCTGCGGCAGCGCCCGAGGGGATCGGTTGCTTCTCCGCTATTAAATATTTACACTTGGGCTCTAAATTTGGCACGGTGGTTTCCAAGCCTGGCAGAAAAGCCGAAAGCTGGGACGGGCCTCGGTGCTGCGTGTTTGCCGGGTCAATATTTAACATTATTTAACAATATTTAACACGGCGGCCGGCAGGGAAGGGTAGAAAGGGAAGTGCTGGGAGGAGCGGAGCTCTGCGGAGAGGCCGGGGCTAAAACTGCGCCTAACTAAGCGCGGTCTAGCGTAAAAACCACGCGGGACTTCAAATTGACACTGATTTGCACCCAAAACTCACTGAGCGGCTCGCATCGAAGTTCAGATTTGCAAATGAGCGAGGGGAGGGGATCCAGGGGATGTAAATGTGGAGAGCGGAGGAACCTGCCCGCGTGTTGGGTGTTCCAGCTGCTTTAGAAGCGAGAGCAGAGCCCGGGAGGACGTCCCCCCGCACTCACCTCCGGAACCGGCCACGCGCAGGTCGTTGCTGTTGCCTTCATAGGTGAACAGGGCCCTAAAATAAAGGTGGAATTAGGGGGTTGATCCAGCCGGCCCCAAACCTCACCTGGACACTCCCGCCCCCCTGCAGTGCCCCCCAAAAACCGTCCCCTGCTCCAGGTACCCACCGGGATGTGCACACACCCCAATACCCTGATATCCCCACACAACTCCAGCCCCATGGCCCAGATACCCCCTGATCCCCCCTGGTACCCTCTATACACCCCACATCCCCCCCGGTCCCCCCTATACATCCCACATCCCCCCAGACACCCCATCCCCTGGTCTCTATAAATCCCCCCCCTCACTTCCTCTAAACACCCCCCAACACCCACAAACCCTCTAATGGCCCCGTTGCACCCCCCAGCCCCACATCTTCCCCTGCACCCTCCAGACCCCTCCCAGCCCTGAGCCCCCAAACAACCCCCACCCCAGATCCCCTCACATCCCTGTTCCACTTCTACCCCCATCCCCACCCCACACCCCCAGATGCCCCCAGACATCCTGATCCCCCCAAACCCCACACAGCTCCACAGCCCTCCCGACACCCCATAACCCCCCAGACACCTCCTGCACCCCCCCAGGCCCCCAGACATCCTGACCCCCCCAAACCCCACACAGCCCCCCAGGCACCCCACAGCCCCCCAGACACTCCACAGCCCCCCAGACACCCCACAACCTCACTAGACATCCTGACGTCCCCAAACCCCCGCACAGCCCCACATCCCCCTAGACACCCCCTGCACCCCCCAGACACCTCGACCCCCTCAAGCCCCGCACAGCCCCCCCAGACACCTCATAACCCCCCCCAGCACCCCCATCCCCAGACCCGCCGCACCCCAGTTCCACTCCTACCGTCCCATCCCCACCCCCCCGCTCCGCTCAGACATGCTGACCCCACCCCATGCCCCCATCTTCCCCCGCAGAGTCCCCCCCGCCCCGGGCGGTCCCCCCGCCCCTCACCAGTCGGTGGGGCTCCCCGCCGCCACCACCCGCCCGTAGGCCTCCTGCAGCGCCCGCCCGTTCTTGCTGAGGTTCAGCGCCATGGCAGCGCGATCCCGGCCCGGCCCGCCCCGCGCCGGGCCCGCCCCGCCACACCCGGCCCCGCCCCCGCCGGTACTTCCGGCACCGCCCCGCCACCGGCCCGGCCTGCCGCACCGGCAGCCCCGCCCCGGAAATGCCCCCGAGCGGCCGCAACACGCCCCCTTCTGCCCACGCCACGCCCCCTTCTGGCCACGCCACGCCCTCTTCTGGCCAAACCACGCCCCTGGACTACCAGGCCACGCCCCTGTAGTGCTAGGCCACGCCCCCGAACAGGTACCTCCCGCCCCGGAGTCGCTATGCCACGCCTCCGGGATGCTACGCCACGCCCCGGGGCTTCAACGCCCCGCCCCCGGGCCGCCAAGCCACGCCCCCCTCGGGAACGGCCACGCCCCCGGACCGCAAGGCCACACCTCCTTATGATCACGCCACGCCCCGTCCCAGCCCCCGGCTTGGATTGCGGCGTCCCGCCCACGTCCAAGACCACGCCCCCAAGTCTCGGTCACGCCCCAGACCACGCCCCAAAACTCTGACCACGCCCCCGACCACGCCCCCGACCACACCCCCGACCACGCCCCCCAAGCCTCAGACACGCCCCCGGGCGGTGCAGCCCCGCCCCCCGCGCTCCTGGCTGCAAAACGTGGATTTCCGCGGATTTGCCCCATTTCTCAGCCCGGGGGGGACAGGAGCTGGGGGGTGGCAGCAGCTTCGAGCCCGGACCGTTTAGGGGCGCGAACGCGCCTCAATTTTACCCCAAATCATCAAAATTCTGGTTTTTTGGGGGGAACGCAGGAGTGTGGTGCTCAGAAATGGAGGGGTTCGCAGGACACAGATTTTCCCACGGGGGGGGTCCGTATCCCCTGCCCCCCCAAGATTCACCCCAAAGCTGAGTGAATAGAGGGCGTGAGACAGGATTGCAAGCACTGAACCAAAATTGCCTTTTTTTCTGCTAAACCCGCCCTCCCCCCGCGCGGAGATGAGCCCTCCCCGTGGGGGGACAGGAGGTGGCCTCATCCCGCCCCGTGGGGGGACAGGAGGTGGCCTCATCCCGCCCCGTGGGGGGTGCAGATGTCCCCTCCCCCGCCCAGCTCGGTGTCCCCCGTGCTAATGGGCCATTCGCAGCTCGTGTGTCCCCAGCCCTGTCCCCGGGACAAACCCCCACTCAACCGGACTCGGGGGACAATGAGAGTGGGACAGAAACCACCCGTGTGTCACCACCAAGGGGGGTGAGGTTGGTTTAATAACCCCCCGGGGACCCCTCATTTGTCCCCAGTGCTGCTGACAGTGACGGTTGTGCTGGGATTTGTCCCCTGGAGGGTCCAGGCTTTGGTTGGGGAGGGGGTGGAGGGGTGGGGGTGTCACCCTCTGCGTCCCCAGCCACTGGGGGACAAAGGAGTCTGGAGGGGAGCACGGGGGTGGGAGATGGGGAATGGGGTGGTCGGGGGTGGCTGAGGGTCCTGGGGACATCAAGGGTTCTGGGGTACCTGAGGGTCCCATGGTGGCCAGAGATGAAGGTCCTGGGGACACCAGCAAAGGTCCTGGGGTACCTGAGTGTCCTGGGGTGTTGAGAGACAACTGATGGTCCCAGAGTGACCAGGGGCTCAGGGTGCCTGAGTGTCCCACGGTGGCCAAGAGTCCTGGAGTGACCAAAGGTCCTGGGGACACCAACGGTCCTGGAGCGGCTGAGGGTCCAAGGGTCCCATGGTGGCTGAAGGTCCTGAGGCGGCCAAGGGTCTTGGGGTACCTGAGAGTCCCATGGTGGCTGAGGGTCCCATGGTGGTCTCATCTCATGGACCTTCCATCCCAACATCACCTCCTCCATCTCATGGACCTCCCATCCCTCCATCATCTCATGGACCTCACATCCTCCATCATCTCATGGACCTTCCATCCTATCATCACCTTCTCCACCTCCTGCACCTCCCATCCCTCTATCATCTCATGGGCCTTCCATGCCACCATCACCTCCTCCATCTCATGGACCTTCCATCCCACCATCGCTGCCATCATCCCACGGACCTCCCATCCTGCTGTCATGTCCATCTCATGGACCTCTCATCCCTCCATTGTCTCACAGACCTCCCATCCCACCTACCCAGCCAGGATGCTCTTAATGACCTAACAGGGAATTACTTAATCACTTAACGGGGCAGGAGGTTCTTGGGAACATCTTGAGGAGTTCATTGCAATGAGATTTTGCACCAGTTGCCTTCTGCTGGTACCTTCAAACCCCCCGGGTGGTGTGGGACAGTCACCACCCACGCGTCCCATGCCGGGAACCAGCCACCCCACGGATTGGTGCCGCACGTCATTTACCTCCCGAGAAAACGTCAGGAAAAATAACGTTTGAAGCAATTATTTATACTTTTTAGCAGCCCCCCCCGGCCACGTCCGGACCCCAAACCCCAAAGCCACCGGGGCAGGGGCAGATGTGACCTCCCCATTCAGCCCGGGGCTGGAAATGTTAATTAAAATCAGGGTAATAAAACATCTGGAGGGGGGGCCGGGCAGGGGGGGCAGCGCCGTCCCCTGCAGCTGCTGCTGGCTGTGCCTTGAGAACCCCGGGCAGGGGGGACGGGGTCACCAGTGATTTCAATGTGACAAAAGCCTTTTCATGAAGTTTTTCAGGCAAAGCAACTGAAGGAGCTTTGTGGAGCGGAGTGAGGGGCTGGCGGGGGGGGGGGGGCGGGGGTTTGGGACCGTCCCTTGAAACGGGGAGGTGACACGTCCGGGTGGAGGTTGGGGGTCACGGTGAGGGTGGTGGGGTGGGTTGGAGGTGCTGGATGAAGCCCCGTTTGGTGCTGTCACCTCCTGGGTGACGGGCAGCAGGGTGAGCGCTCGTCCCACCCGTGTGTCCTTGTCACCGGGGAACGAGCCCACCCTGCAAAAAAAGGGAGGAAAAGGGTTTTCCAAGGGGCTTGGAGCCACCATGGTGGGGACACTGGTACCCGGCTCCGGGTGTGGGACGGGGTGGGGACCCTTCTCTGAGGGCTGATGTGGGTGACAGGGACACCCTGGTAGGATGGGGACACCTGGGACACATGGGGCCACTTCAGTGGGATGGGGAGGGACAGAGTCACCTGGGTGCGACGGGGATTCTCCTGTGCCACGGGGACACCCAAAGGGGACAGGGACACCCTGGTGGGATGGGGACACCTGAAGAATATGGGGCAGGGTGGGGACAGCTCCAGGAGGGTGGGGGGACCCAGATGGGATGGGGTGTCCTGCGGGGGATGGAGACACCCAGATGGGAGAGAAGATGGGGGAACGTCAGCTGCGGCACCCTGGGGGAAGTAGAGGAAACCTGGGTGACATGGGGGGTCTCGGGACAGGCTGAGGGGGTGCATGGCATGGGGGGACCTGGATGGGATGGGGGACTCAGACAGGGTGGGGGGACCCTGGACAGGATGGAACAACTCAGATGGTGTGGGGGGAGCCTGGATGGGATGGGGGGACTGTGGGTGGGATGTGTAGCCCATGGACAGGATGGAGGGACCCTGGATGGGATGGGGAGACCCTCAATGGGATGTGGGGACCGTGAGTGGAGTGGAGAGAACCTGGGTGGGATGAGAGGACTGTGGGTGGGATGTGGGGACCCAGGCGGGATGGAGGGACCGTGGGTAGGATGATGGGGACCATGGATGGGCTGGGGGGACCCAGATGGGATGTGAGGACTGTGTGTTGGGTGGGGGGACTGTGGGTGGGATGGAGAGACCCTGGATGGGATGGGGAGAGGCTGAGTGGGATGTGGGGACCCAGATGGGACGTGGGGACTGTGGGTTGGATGGGGGAACTATGGGTGGGACGGGGAGACCACAGATGGAATGGGGAGACCGCGGGTGGGATGCAGGGACCCAGATGGGATGGAGGGACCCAGAGGGGATGTGGGAATGGTGGGTAGGAACGGAGGGACCCCGCATGTTGTGAGGGGACCCTGGATGGGATGTGGGGACCATGGGTGGGAGGAGGGGACTGTGGGAGGAATGGGGGGACCCTGGATGGGATGTTGGGACCCAGATGGGATGAGGGGACTGTAGGCGGGACAGGGGGACCCTGGATGGCATGAGGGTCCTTGGGTGGGATGGGGGTCCTGTGGCGGGGAGGGGGGGATCATGGGTGGAATGGAGGGACCCTGGATGGGATGGGGGGATGCTGGGTGGGATGTGGGGACGCAGACGGGATGGGGGGACCCTGAACAGAATGTCAGGACCCCGGATGGGATGGGGCGACCCTGGATGGAATGTGGAGGCCGCGGGTGGGACATGAGGACCGTGGGTGAAACGGGGGAACCCTGGATGGGGGGTCGCTGGGTGGGATGTGGGCACCCAGACGGGATGGGGGGACCCCGGGTGGGAGGGGGAGACCCTGGGAGCCACGGCCGGACCCCGACGGGACCGGGCGCCCCGGGGAGCCCGCGGCCGCGCCGTCGGTTCCCGCCCGGCGGGTGCCCCGCGGGCAGCGGGAGGTCCCGCCGGGGGCCGGGGCCGTTCGGCGGAGCCGGCGGGGGCGCGGGGCGGTGCCGAGCCCTGCCCTGCCCCGCGGTGTCGGTTTGCAGCCGGGGCTCCTCCTCCCCCCGCCGCCCCGCGCATTCCCGACCCTCCCGGGCGGCGGCGGGGCCGGCGGTGCCGGAGCGGGGCGGGCGGCGGGGCCGGACCCCAGCATGCCGCAGCTCGAACCGGCGGGGGGGGACGATTTGGGGGCCCCCGACGAGCTCATCGCTTTCCAGGATGAGGGCGAGGAGCAGGACAAGGGCGCGGGGCGCGGTTCGGCCCACGGGGACCTGGACGAGCTCAAGTCGTCCCTGGTCAGCGAGACCGAGAACCGGGGCGGCGGCACCGGCACCGGCTCCGGCTCCGACTCCGAGGTGAGTCCCGGGGGTGGCGCTTGGGGACGGGGGGACGCGACCCCCGGCCGGCCCCGCTCACGGGCCTCTCCCCGCAGGCGGAGCGACCCCCCCAGCCCCGGGAAAGTTTCCAGAAGCCGCGGGACTATTTGGCAGAAGGTACCGGCTCCGTTCCCGGCCCCCCCGCCCCGGTTTGCTCCCGCTCCCGGTCCCCGTCGCATCCCCCGGGACCATTCGACACTTCGCAACTTCTTTGTTTCCGCCCCCGGCTGCGGGCGGGACCCCCCCGTGTCCTCCCCCCGTGTCCTCCCCCCGTGTCCTCCCCCCGTGTCCTCCCCCCGTGCCCAACCCTCTCACGGTGTCTTCCCTCCCTCCCCCCGGAGGAACCGGTCCCGACGCCCCCACGGGCCCCAAATCCCGCCCCCCCCGCGGTAGCCGGCCCCCAATCGTTCTCCTACGGATGGATCGGTGCCCCCCCCCGCATGGAGGAACCAGGGGCAGCCGGGGCCTTTTCGGGAGTGACCGACACTGGGTCCCCCCCCACAACCCGGACCCTCCTCCCGCAGTCGGGACCCCCCAGAACAACCAAGGACCCCCCCGCAAAGGGACATGGGCACCCCCAGAGTAACCTACCCGGGAGCCTCCAAATGAGGACCCCCCCAGTTGACATGGGCACCCCCAGAGCAACCTACGCGCCCCCCCCAAGTGGGGTGTCTCCCCAACAAACTAAGGACCCCCTCCAAGGGATTTGGGCATCCCCAGACGACCCCCCTAGGAGAACCAAGGACCCCCCCCAGCTGACATGGGCACACCCAGAGGGACCCCCTCAAGTGAAGACCCCCCCCCCAAACCAACCAAGGACCCCCCCAAGGGACTTGAGCACCCCCAGAGGCCCCCCCAAATAAGGACTACTCCCAAACCAACCAGTGACTCCCCCAAGTGACATGGGCACCCCCAATGGGACCTACCAGTGGGGAGGGGGGGCTCAGACCCACGATCCCCCCAGGCTCCCATCCTTACCTCCCCCCATATGAACATCCCCCCCTTCCTGACCCCCCTTCTTCTCTCCCCAGTGGTCCGACGCCAACAAGAGGGGGGGTTTTTTAAGGGCCCCCCCTACCCCGGGTACCCGTTCCTGATGCTGCCCGAGCTGGGCAGCCCCTACCTCGCCAACGGAGCCCTGTCCCCCGGCGCCGCCCGCACCGTAAGTGCCCCCCCGACACCCCCGGTTCGGGGATGCTCAGCCCCCCCAGCCCCATCCCGAACGGCAACGACAACAAAACCCCAGAAGAAACTGAGTTTATTCCCCCTTCTTTAAGTTGTTTTGCTTTGTCCCTTTAAGGGGGTGCACAGGGGGGGTGGGCTTGAGGAGGGGGAGGTTTTTTGGGGTGGGGGGGTGGAAACCTGACCCTGAGCTGCGCCGCTTTTCTCATTTAAAACTGCTCCTTTGGACTGGTTTAAAGCTCTTAATGGGCTGACATTGTCTGTCCCTCCGCGGCCTTTAGGAACTGATTGAGCAAATTGAGCGAGTGTTAGATGGGGGGGGAAGGAGAGAGGGATTCACCCCCCCAAACCTCCACAGCGGCTCTGTGTGCCCAGACCAGCCCCAGCACCCACCTGGGCCAGACTGTAAACCTGCTTTAGGATGTAAACCTGCTTTAGGATGTAAACCTGCTTTAGAGATGTAAACTTGGTTTAAAGATATACCTAGTTTATAAATATAAGCCTGGTTTAGAGGTGTAAGCCTGGTTTAGAGATATACCTAGTTTATAAATATAAACCTGGTTTTAGAGATGCAAGCCTGATTTAGAGATGTAAACCTGGTTTAGAGATGTAAACATGGTTTAGAGATGTAAACATGGTTTAGAAATGTAAACCTGGTTTAGAGATATACCTAGTTTATAAATATAAACCTGGTTTTAGAGATGTAAGCCTAATTTAGAGTTATAAACCTGGCTTAGAGATATAAACCTGGTTTAGGGATATACCTAGTCTATTAATATAAACCTGGCTTAGAAATGTAAACCTGGTTTAGAGACATAAACCTGGCTTAGAAATATAAGCCTATTTTAGAGATATAAGCCTGGTTTAGAGATGTAAACCCGGCTTAGAGATATACCTGGCTTAGAAATATAAACCTGTTTTAGAGATATAAACCTGCTTTACAAACATCAGCCTATTTTGACAATATAAACCTGATTTAGAAACAAAGGACTCCACACCCAGCCCTTCCCTGCCTCAGTTTCCCCTCTGGGTATGGTGGCACCTGATGGTTTTCAGCTCGGGCTCTGTAGGAAGCTGCGTTGTCCTATGGGATATATATATATATATATATATCAATAGAGCGTGGCAAAGGTTGGTGCGACTGGGACGGGATCATCCCGCCTTCCCGTGTATATTTAGGGTTTGCTTTATGGGAAGCAGCTGGTTCGAAGGGTCGTTGTGTGTCAGTCCCGGCCGGGGGGGTGGGTTGGGTGAAACCCCCACGTTCCGATAAAGGTTTTATTCCCAATTTGTCACTTTTTGGGGGTTGCTGTGTTTTGGAGACGATGCGTGACTGGGCACGATCCAAACGCCAGCGAGGAAGGGGGAATAATGACCAGGGTTGGGATTCAAGAACGGCTGCTAACGATGGTTTAATGAAGCCCAGGAAGGGGGATTAATTAAAAGGAGCTGGTGGGTTCGGGGTGTGGGATGAGCCTGGAATTGGGGCCGGATCGGGGCGTTTCTGTGCCGAGCAGGGGCGGATTTGGGGCTTCGTGGGTGCTCATCATGTCCCAGAGCAGCCGGGGGGTCCTGGAGCCCCGTTTTGCCGTGTCCTGTGGTGAACAAGCTCAGGAAAATCCCCTTTTCCATGAGCTCCTGAAGGATCCACCGGATCCCGGGACATCGTGGTGCTGGTGAGTCCGGAGCGGGTCCGGCCAGGCACAGCATCCTTGATCCTGTACCGGGTATGGCATCCTGGATCCTGCTTGGGATCAATCCAAGCACAGCATCCTTGATCCTGTATTGGATTGGGCCATTCACAGCATCCTCAATCCCGTATGGGATCCACCCAGGCACAGCATCCTCGATCCTGTATTGGATCGGGCCATTCACAGCATCCTCAATCCCATATGAGATCCATCGAGCCACAGCATCCTTGATCTGTACCAGGCACAGCAACCTGGATCCCGGATCCATCCAGGCCCAGCATCCTCAATCCTCTATTGGATCGGGCCATTCACAGCATCCTCAATCCATATGTGATCCACCCAGGCACAGCATCCTCGATCCTGTATTAGATCAGGCCATTCACAGCATCCTCAATCCATATGTGATCCACCCAGGCACAGCATCCTCGATCCTGTATTGGATCAGGCCAGTCACAGCATCCTCAATCCATATGGGATCCATCCAGCCACAGCATCCTTGATCTGTACCAGGCACAGCATCCTGGATCCCGGATCCATCCAGGCCCAGCATCCTCAATCCTGTATTGGATCGGGCCATTCACAGCATCCTCAATCTCATATGGGATCCATCCAGCCACAGCATCCTCGATCCTGTATTGGATCGGGCCATTCACAGCATCCGCAATCCCATATGGAATCCATCCAGGCACAGCATCCTCGATTCTGTATTGGATCGGGCCATTCACAGCATCCTCAATCCCATATGGGATCCATCGAGCCACAGCATCCTTGATCTGTACCAGGCACAGCAACCTGGATCCCGGATCCATCCAGGCCCAGCATCCTCGATCCTCTATTGGATCGGGCCATTCACAGCATCCTCAATCCATATGTGATCCACCCAGGCACAGCATCCTCAATCCTGTATTGGATCAGGCCATTCACAGCATCCTCAATCCATATGGGATTCATCCAGGCACAGCATCCTCGATCTGTTCTGGGCACAGCATCCTCAACCCCATATGAGATCCATCCAGGCACAGCATCCTTGATCCTGTATTGGATCGGGCCATTCACAGCATCCGCAATCCCATATGGGATCCACCCAGGCACAGCATCCTTGATCTGTACCAGGCACAGCATCCTGGATCCCGGATCCATCCAGGCACAGCATCCTCGGTCCTGTATTGGATCGGGCCATTCACAGCATCCTCAATCCCATATGGGATCCATCCAGCCACAGCGTCCTCGACCTGTACCCGGTGGCAGCAAAACCGCCCGAGTTGCGCTTCCCTGGATCAAAACACAGGGAAACGGGGGCCCTCCCACCCCTCTGCTCCAAAACATCGCTACATACATTGATAAACCTGCGAAACAGCGAGAAATCGACCCAAAACGGTGCCTTCGCGCACCCCAAACCCTTCGAGTCGCCTCATCCTTGTGTGAACCCACCGGGTGCAACCGATGGATCCGCGTTAATTGGCTTCACTATTAGCTGGAATGTCTTAATTATTGTCATTTCTAAGCACGACCCTCAACTTTAGTGTTTTTCCCCCAACTCAATGTGATTTTTATGGCTGGGGGGGATTTTTTGGGGCTCCTCGAAGTCCGTGGAGGAATGTGCCGCCGTCTAATGATGGAATTGATGCTCGGAGCAGCGTTTCAACCCGATTTTCCCCCAAAATACACCCGGAATCGGGGACCCCGCGCTCCAAACGACACAAAAAACAGAGGCGGATCTGTCTGGGAGAGAAAAACCCATCGGCGCAACCTGCCAAGGAAAATGATGGAGATGCAGATTGTTTTTGGCAAGGCGGAGGGTGCTCGGGAACGCGGGCGGGACGGCGGCTCCGGCAGCCCGGGGGGGTTTTGGCGCCGTGGGGCGGAGGGTTTGGGGTTCATCGGGGTGTTTTGTGGCCGGGGGGGCTGTTTGATGCTCCGTGCGGCTCCTCCGCGGGATTGATTTGAGATTGATTTATTAGGGATTGATTTACTAGGGATTGATTTATTTGGGATTCCCCCCCCACAGCGCATATTCCCTCCCCCCCCCTGCAAATTTTCAGGGGGAAACCCCCCAAAAAAAGGCTTTTTCACACATTTTTTAGCTTCTTCAGCCGCCAGCCCCATCGCGACCCTCCCGTGCCTCAGTTTCCCCACTCAGACCCTGTCGAGCCTTCGCACACAATAGCCCCTTTATGTCTCCTCCTTAATTATGCTCTGCGGCTAATTACCCTGAGTTGTATTTCTTTCTTTCTTAGGGGGGCTCAACGAGCCCTCCAGGAGGTTCCAACCCCCCCAACTTCTCCCTCCTCCTCCCTTTTCCGACACGATTCCCAAATTAAAGCGATGAAGTAAGCGCTCCGGGCGACGCTCGTAAGGCCGGGGTTCGTTAAGGGGACTTAACGCGCATTCATCATCTTTCTGGTATTCTCAGCAGCTGCTTTTCATTAGATTTGATTTATTTTTGGGGTATTTTTTCGCTTCCTCGAAGCCGCTCGGGGAAGAGGAGCCCGGCCGGGAGCGCCCGGCGAGGAAGAGGAGGGTGAAGGGTGTGGGGGGGTCACACTCGTCCTGTGTCTCCTATTGGGGTTTGGGGAGGGAAATGGGGGGGGTTGGGGTGTGATGGGGCTGGGGATGGTACCCCAGGAGGAGGAAGAGGAGGAGGAAGAGGAAGGGGTGATGGTGATGTGCGGATTCGTGGTTTCTGTGTGTGCTGGGGGTATTTTTTTGGCTGGTTTTTGGTACAGGACCGCCCCCCCCCTCCCGGTGTCCCATGGGCGCTGGGGGGGTGCAGGACTCCACCATGTCCCATGGGTGCTGGGGGGGTGCAGGACTCCACCATGTCCCATGGGTGCTGTTGGGTGGTGCAAGACACCCCCATGTCCCATGAATGCTGTTTGGGGGGTGTGGGACTCCAGCAGATCCCATGGGTGCTGTTGGGGGCACAAGACTCCCCAATGTCCCATGGGTGCTGTTTGGGGGGTACAAGACACCCCCATGTTCCATGGCTGCTGTTGTGGGGTGCAGGACACCCCCATATCCCTTGGGTGCTGTTGGGGGGCGCAGGATGCTCTGATGTCCAACGGGTGCTACTGGGGGGGGTGGTGCAGGACCCCCAGGTCTCCCACGGGTGCTGCAGGGGGTTACAGGACATCTCATATCCCCCCCAAAACGGGGATGCTCTGGGGGGAGGTCACAGCCACTGGGATTTGTTCCACTGGGGCAGGGCTGAGCCCTTTGCACCCACTGGGACCCCCCAGCACTGGGACCCCCCCCGCCCAGCACTGGGACCCCCGGCGCAGCTGCGGGCTGAATGGAGCCATTCAGGCGCTGGAGGGGGCTGGGAGCCGGACAAACGCCTCGGGGCAGTGCCGAAAACTTGGTGCCGCAACTCGGGGGTGCAGGGGGCGACTTGGGGGGCTTGTCTGGCGCCACTCGGGGCTTGTATGGTGGGTAGGGGGGCGTGGGGGAGATGCTGGGGCACCCATGGATGAGGGATACTTGGGGCACATGTGTGAAGGATGCCTAGGGTGCTCATGGCATCCTTGGAGCACCCATGGGTGAGGGATGCTCATGGTTGAGGGATGCTCAGGGCACCCACAGGAGAGGGATGCTTGTGGTGCTCATGGGATGCTCAGGGTGCCCATGAGTGAAGGGTGCTCAGGGTACTCATAGGATGCTTGAGATGCCCATAGGTGAGGGATGCTTGGGGTGCTCATGGCATGCTCAGAGTGCCCATGGGTGAGGGATGCTCACTCAGGGTGCCTGTGGTTGAGGGATGCTTGGGATGGTCAGGGTGCTCATGGGATGCCCAGGGTGCCCATTAGCGAAGGATGGTCAGGGTGCTCATGGGATGCTCAGGGTGCCCATTAGCGAAGGATGGTCAGGGTGCTCATGGGATGCTCAGAGCACCCATGGGTGAGGGATGCTCGAGGTGCTCATGCTTGAGGGTTGCTTGGGATGCTTGTGGTGCTCATGGGATGCTCAGAGTGCCCATGGGTGAGGGATGCTCGGGGTGCTTGTGGTTGAGGGATGCTCAGGGTGCCCATGAGTGAAGGATGCTCAGGGTGCTCATGGGATGCTCAGGGTGCTCATGGGATGCTCAGGGTGCTCATGGGATGCTCAGGGTGTCTATGGGATGCTCAGGGTGCCCATGAGTGAAGGATGCTCAGGGTGCTCATGGGATGCTCAGGGTGCTCATGGGATGCTCAGGGTGCTCATGGGATGCTCAGGGTGTCTATGGGATGCTCAGGGTGCCCATGAGTGAAGGATGCTCAGGGTGCTCATGGGATGCTCAGGGTGCTCATGGGATGCTCAGGGTGCTCATGGGATGCTCAGGGTGTCTATGGGATGCTCAGGGTGCCCATGAGTGAAGGATGCTCAGGGTGCTCATGGGATGCTCAGGGTGCTCATGGGATGCTCAGGGTGTCTATGGGATGCTCAGGGTGCCCATGAGTGAAGGATGCTCAGGGTGCTCATGGGATGCTCAGGGTGTCTATGGGATGCTCAGGGTGCCCATGAGTGAAGGATGCTCGTGGTGCTCATGGGATGCTCAGGGTGCTCATGGGATGCTCAGAGGGCCCATGGGTGAGGGATGCTCGGGGTGCTCATGGTTGAGGGATGCTTGGGATGCTCATGGTGCTCATGGGATGCTCAGGACACCCCCGGACGGAGGTGACTTTGGGCAGAGCTCTGCAGGGTCCCGGCAGCGTCTCAGCACCACACTCCAGCCCCGGGACCCTCATCCTGCTTCCTTCCCACCCCGGACCCAGGGCCAACGTCCTCTGGTGCCTCAAATCCCGATGGGAAAAGCGATAACCCCGCAGGTGTGTTTGGGGGGGACACAAGGGACCCTCCAAAATGGCTCATCCCAGTATTGGGAACCGACATCTGGAGGAGATTATTTGGCCTGGACAGGGGGACACGGGGATTTACGGTGTGTTCCCAGGCTCTAAATCCCGCGGAACTGGGGTTCCCCCCCCAGTTATCCACAGGGAAGCGGCTCCTCACGTGGGGGGTGGGATGGGGGGGACAGGACGTTTTGGGGGTTTTTCCCCATTTTTGGTGGGTGTGAAGGTGATTTATTTGAGCTGGAAGGACACCCAGGCCCCTCTGTCCCTGTGTCCCCGGCCCCTGCCCTGTGTCACCCCCAGCTCGAGGGGATCAGGACCCTGATCCCCTTTTCCCCCTTTTTTCTGTCTTCCCCCCTTTTTTCCCCTTGTCCCTCTTTTTCTCCCCATTTCCCCATTTTCCTCCTTTTTCCCCTCATTTCCCCCCCATTTCCCATTTCTCCCCATCCCCATTTTTCTCCTCAATTACTTTTCTCCCCCATTTCTCTCCCTTTTTTTCCCTTTTCCCCCTTTTCTTACCCTCCTTTCCTTCCCTCCTCCCTCTCCCCTATTTTTCCTATTCTCCTATTTCCTTTTCCTGTTCTCCTTCCTCCCTCCCCTATTTTTTCCCCATTTTTGAGGACCCCCATCCCCCTTTCTAACATCCCCACATTTGCATCCCCAGCATCTCCCGCCGTTCATTAAACATCCCACAAAACCCCATTTCCCGCTGTGTCTCCCCGGCACGATTTGGGATGATTCGGGATGGATTTGGGATGATTCGGGATGGATTTGGGATGGGTCGGGATGGATTTGGGGGCGAAGGGGCCGGAGCGGGGCCGGGAGGGGGAGGGGCGGGCTGGCAGTGACCGGCAGCTGTGTAAACAGGCTGGGGGCGCGGGGGCCACATTCGGGATCATCCAGCCCCGAGATTTTGCAAAACCCTGGGAATTCGGGCTGGAAAAGGGGACGGTGGGGACGGGCAATTCAGGGGCACCGACCCCCAGAAGCTGCCCCAGGGATGGACGGGCATGGGAGGGGTGGATGGACATGGGAGGGATGGACAGATGTGGGAGGAGTGGATGGACATGGGAGGGATGGACAGATGTGGTAGGATGGATTGACACAGGAGGGATGGACGGACACGGGAGGGATGGACAGATGTGGTAGGTATGGATGGACCTGGGAGGGATGGGCGGACACGGGAGGGATGGACAGATCTGGCAGGATGAACAGTCACGGGAGGGATGGACGGACGTGGGAGGGATGGACGGACGTGGGAGGGATGGACGGACGAGGTAGGGATGGACGGACATTGGAGGGATGGATGGACGTGGGAGGAATGGACAGATGTGGTAGGAATGGATGGACCTGGGAGGGATGGGTGGACCTAAGAGGGATGGACGGATGCTGGAGGGATGGACAGATGTGGGAGGGATGGACGTTGCAGATGTGCCCACGGGATGTTTCTTTGGATGCAGGAGCTCGCCTGCAGGTTTTGGGGACGGGGCTGCGGCGGTGCCGGCATTGCCGGGACAGCGCCGGTGGCTCCCACGGGCTGGTCTCAGCGCAGAGGCTGCTTGGCCCTGGAAAAATGTCAGCTCGGGTCCCAAATGTGCCTTTTTTCTCCCCAAACGAGAGGCCGGTGGCCACTGAGCCTGGGGCTTTGAGCCCAGTGCCACCCTGTGCGGTCACACGGGGACGTGGGACACAGGGACACGCCGGGATGTGCGAGGTCAGGGGAGGCAGCGCCGGGATGCACAACCTTGGGACGCGAGATGGTGGGACACGCGACACCGAGACACGTGGCACTGGGACAGGATGTGGAGTTCTGGGACATGCGACCCATGCGATGCCAGGAGATGCGACGCTGCGACATGAGGTGTTGGGACATGTGGCACCAAGACACGTGACACTGGGACATGCGGTGCCAGGACATGAGACATCGGGACACACGATGCTGGGACATACAAGCCAGGATCTGAAGTTCTAGGACACGCGATGCCAAGACACGTGACGCTGGGACACGAGATGGTGGGACGTGTGACACCAAGACACTTGACACTGGGACATGTAACACCAGGATATGCAGAACTGGGACACGTGATGCCAAGAAACGTGACGTTGGGACATGCAGTCCGGGGACACGTGATGCCAGGACGTGATGTGGGGACGTGAGATGGTGGGACACGCAGCACCACGACACATGGTGCTGGGACGTGCGATGCCAGGATATGAAGCTCTGGGACATGAGGTGGTGGGACATACAACAGCAGGACACGTGATGCTGGGACATGCAACACCAGGATATGAAGCTCTGGGACATGTGACACTGGGACATGAGATGGTGGGACATACAACAGCAGGACACATGACATTGGGACACGCAACACCAGGATATGAAGTTCTGGAACATGCGATACACGCGATGCAAGGACACATGACACTGGGACATGCGATGCTGGGGCACACGATGCCAGGACATGCGATCCGGGGACATGAGATGTTGGGACATGAGACATTGGATGTGCAACACCAGGGTATGGAGTTCTGGAACACACGATACACGTGATGCAAGGACACAGGACACTGGGACAGGCGATGCTGCAACATGGGATGTTGGGACACGCCACACCAGGACACACAAAGCCAGGATGTGACGTTCTGGGACGTGCGATGCCAAGACGTGCGACGTTGGGACAGGCGGTGCCGGGACACCCAGTGTTGGGACACCAATATAAATCCCGCACACACGACACCCAGACAGACAACGCCGGGACATGGGGACACGCGATGGTGTGGCACGTGTCACCGGGACACGCGGCGCCAGCCAGGATGTTCCCAGCGGTGCTTTTCCGCTTTTCCCAGGAAAATCGGCTCGGGCGGGATGGAGCCCCGCGCGCGGAAGAGGAAATCTGCTCATTAAAGCCCCTAATTGGGCATTAGGGGATCCCGTGGCGTTCGCGCCTCCTCCCCGAGCACGGGGGCGAATCGCTGTCACCATCGGCACCAGCGTGGCCCCCCTGTCACCGCCACCCCCATCATCACCACCACCCCCATCATCACCACCACCCTTTCCTGCAGCTCCCCCCCACCGTGGAGGGGACAGACAGACAGACAGGAGCCTCCATTGTGGTCCCGCCGCTGCAGCGGGGAAGGGGTTAACTCGCCGCTTTTAATTGGGGGGCGGCTGGTAACGAGGAAGCAGAACTCGCTCTAATCTCTCTGGAATGTGACCGATTTTCAAACTATTTTCTCGGTTTCTTACCATCCCCGAGGTGCCGCTCGCGCGGTTCCCGCGCGCGGTGGGACGGGGGAGCTGTGTCCGGGCTGGGGCCAAGGGGAAGAACAAGGAGGGGGTGTCTTCATTTTTCCACATTACCACTGAACCGTTCGCCAGCCCCCCCGCCTTTGTATATTTTGAAAGGGTCCCCCACTCCCTCTCCCCTCCCCGGCCTCCCGACGCGGCTTCCAAATGAGAAGCAGCCTTTTATACGCGCGGCCCCGGCCCCCGGCGGCTTCTCCGCTTACAGAATAGCCCTGAAAGCCCCTTTGTGATGGGGCCGGGCTGGGGGGGCTGGGGGTGTCACCCGGCGCGGCCGTGGGGACGGGGGACCACGGCTGGGGGGGACACCGTGGGTATTGCCAGGTGATGGGGTGTCTTGGGGTGGTCATAGGGGTGTTGGGACACCTCGTGTGACACCCAAGTGCGGCCGTGGGGATGCTTGTGGCATCTTGTGGTGGTCATGGGGATGCTGGGACATCTTGTGTGACACCCAAGTGCGGCCATGGGGACAGTCAAGTGCACCTCGTGATGGTCACAGGGATGTCAGGACATCTGGTGTGACACCCAAGGGCAGCCATGGGGTCAGTCAAGGGCACCTCATGATGGTCAAAGGGATGTCAGGACATCTTGTGTGATACCCAAGTGTGGCCACGGGGACGCTTGTGGCATCTTGTGGTGGTTGTGGGGATGTTGGGATATCTCGTGTGACATCCAAGTGCGCCCGTGGGGTCAGTCAGGGCATGTTGTGATGGTCATAGGGATGTTGGGACACCTCGTGTGACACCCAAGCACAACCATGGGGACACTTGTAGCATCTTGTGGTGGTTGTAGGGATGTTGGGACATCTCATGTGACACCCAAACACACCACAGGGACAGTCAGGGGCATGTTGTGATGGGATGTCGGGACATCTTGTGTGACACCTAAACATGGCCATGGGGACAGTCAAGGGCATCTCGTGATGGTCACAGGGATGTCATGGCACCTTGTGTGACACCCAAGCATGGTCATGAGGACAGTCAGGGCATGTGATGGTTGTAGGGATGTTGGGACACCTTGTGTGACACCCAAGCATGGCCATGGGGACAATCAGGGCATGTGATGGTTGTAGGGATGTCGGGACACCTCGTGTGACACCCAAACATGGCCATGGGGACAGTCAAGGCAATGTTGTGATGGTTGTAAGGATGTCAGGACACCTCGTGTGACACCCAAGCACACTGTGGGGATGCCACTGTAATGGCACTGTGGCACAGCTGTGGGGATGTTGGAGACCTTGTCCCATGTGTCACCCTGGCACGGCCACGGGGACATTGGGGCACCTCGTACATCACCCTGACATGGCCACGGGGATGTTGGGGTGTCCTCTGTGTCACCCTGCCACGACAACAGGGACACCCTGTCCCTCACCACCGCCGTCCCCACAGCATCTCTGCACAACCCTCTCCCTGTCCCACGAGCCAGCAGCTCGGTGGCACGCGTGGCGGTGACAGTGGCGACAGGGGTGACAGCGGCTCTTTGGGACCAGCCCGGGGTTGTCTGGCTTCCCCACCACAGCAGCTCCGATCCCCTGAGCTGGAGGCGGCGGCAGAGCCGGCGCTTTGGGGAGCGGATCCTGCTGTCCCGGAGTGCACGGCGGGTCCTGGCGTGGGTGACGGGGACACGGGTGACGGGGACACAGGTGACGGGGACACAGGTGTTCCGAATGTGCTCCCGGTTCCTCGGTACCCACGGGTCCATCCCACCGTTGTCTCATGCACAGGCACCGGGATGCTGGAGCGTCCCACGGGGGTGGGACACGGGGCAGCGGGTTTGGGGTGAAGCCGGTTTTTGGGGGATCCCCTGTGCTGGCTGTGGCGGGAAGGGTTGGGGGACAGGGAATGCTCGTCTCGGTGGCATCGGGACAGTGACACGGCTGGGCGGTCCCCATGGGGTGCTGGGGGCCAAGGGGGGATACTGGCAATGCAGGATGAGGATACTGGAGTTGGAGGGGGACACTGGAGAAGGGGGGGGATGCTGGAGATGTACGATGGGGATACTGGAGATGTATGATGGGGATACTGGAGATGTACGATGGGGATACTGGAGCTGAAGCGGGGAGATACTGGAAGGGCAGGAGGATACTGGGGATGGAGGGGGTGATATTGGAAGCCAATGGGGGAGCACTGGAAATGCAGGGAGGAGATACTGGAGATGGAATGGGGGATACTGGGGATGGAATGGGGGGTGCTGGGGATGCAGAGGGGGATGCTGGAGGCTGGGGGAGGTGGCAGGCGATGCCGGGGGGTACGGGACACTGGGGGGGTGCAGGAGGCAGCGCGGGGGGGACGTGCCGGTCCGGCCCGGGAAGGGTTAACGCTCCCCAGCGCCCCCAGCGCCCCCAGCGCCCCCAGCTCCTCGCTGGGTTTTCCTCCCAGCTGCTGCGGCTCAGGAAGGTTCTCGCTGGGGGAAATTCCTGCGAATTCCTGCGCGCAGCTGCCGCCCGTCCCGGCCGCATTCCGAGCGCCGCGTCGCGGGACCTTCCTCCCCCCGCCGTCTGCTGGGAAATGCCTCCGGCCCCCCCGAAACACACCACACAAAGCACCTTTCTTTTCGGGGGCCAGAGCCAGGGAGACAAACCCGCGCGTCGCAGCCAGATTGAACCCCGGGACGGGGAAAAGCCCGAAAAAAGCCCTAAAAAAGCCCCATATTTACTGCCTCTCATTGCAGTGTGGGGGTTTGGTGTTGGTGTCCTGGGGACCCCCCGGCACAGGGACCCCCCAGGGATGAGCCCCACAGCTTGTGCTGGGCATCATCGTGGCCCAAAAATACTGGTTTTGGGGTCGCCGTGACCCAAAAATACCATTTTTTTGGGGTGGGGAAAGACAATGTCGGTGCAGAGGGGTGAGGAATTGTGGGGGGACAGGGGGCTCGTGGGTCCCCAGCAAGACAGAAACAGTTTGGGGCAGAATTTGGGGGTTTGGGGCTTTGCATCATTTGGGGCAGAATTTGGGGGATTTTCCACCATTTCTGGGCTCCATTGGGGCTTCTCAGGCTGAAAACAGCCCCGTGTGCCCCCCGAGCTCCCTTTGCCACCAGCCACAGTGTCCCCCGCGGGTTGGGGTGTCCCCAGTCAGTGTCCGGCCAGGGCTGGGGGGGCGTTTTGGGGATGGGGGGGTGTGTGGGAGCCAGGGGCTGTTTTGGGATCAGGATGTTTTGGGACCAGGGGGTGTTTTGGGCCTGTGGAGATGATTTAGGGCTGGGGGACTGATTTGGAACTGGGGGGATGTTTCAGAGCTGGGGGGTGTTTTGGGGCTCGGGGACTGATTTGGGACTGGGGGGATGTTTCAGAGCTGGGGGTGTTTGGGGCTGGGAGGCTGATTTGGGGCTGGAGGTGTTTTGGGGATGGGGGGCTGATTTGGGACTGGGGGGATGTTTCAGAGCTGAGGGGCTGATTTGGGACTGGGGGGCTGATTTGGGACTGGGGGGATGTTTCAGAGCTGGGGGTGTTTGGGGACTGGGGATGTTTCTGGGCTGGGGATGTTTCAGAGCTGGGGTGTCTCTGGGCTGGGGTGTCTCTGGCTGGGGGTGTTTCAGAGCTGGGGTGTCTCTGGCTGGGGGTGTTTCAGGGCTGGGGTGTCTCTGGCTGGGGGTGTTCGGGGCTGGGGGGTCTCAGCCCGCTCTCCGGCAGTACCTGCAGATGAAGTGGCCGCTGCTGGACGTCCCCACGGGCGCCACGCTCAAGGACAGCCGCTCGCCCTCGCCCGCGCACCTGGTAAGAGCCGCCAAACGCAGGGTGACGCGTCGCCCCCGGGACGCTGCCCCGCTGCCCACAGGATGGGTTTCGGGGCGGGGGTGGCCGTTGTTTCGCCCGCCCACGCGCCGTCGTGTCCCCGCAGTCCAACAAGGTGCCGGTGGTGCAGCACGCCCATCACATGCACCCGCTGACCCCGCTCATCACCTACAGCAACGAGCGCTTCTCGCCGGGCTCGCCGCCCGGCCACCTCTCGCCCGACATCGACCCCAAGACGGGTGAGCAGGGGAGGGGACAGCGGAGGGACCCGGGCGGTGGCGGCGCCACCCCGGGGTGTTTGCACAGCCCTGGGTGGGGGGATGTGACCGGGGATGGGGTGTCAGCTGGGGACAGGTTTGAGTGGGGGGACCCTGCAGGTGTCTGTTGTGGTTGTCTGGGCGTCTGCACCTCCAGATGGGTGCTCGGGGGGCGATGGGTGCTGGGAGATGGGGTGCTCAGAGAGAGGGGTTGCTGGGAGGGAAACGGGGTGCTCAGAGGAAGATGGGGTGCTCGGAGGGTGCTGGGAGGCAGATGGTGCTTGGAGGAAGATGGGGTGCTTGGACGAAAATGGGGTGCTCGGAGGCAGATGGTGCTTGAAGAAAAACAGGGTGCTTGGAGGAAGTTGGAGTGCTTGGAGGAAGATGGGGTGCTGGAAGGAGGATGGGGTGCTCAGAAGGAGGGTGCTGGGAGGAGGATGGGGTGCTGGGAGGGTGGGTGCTTAGAGGGAGATGGAGCGGTCAGAGGGTGCTCGGTCGCTGCCACGTCCGTGTTTCTAACCCCGCGTCCGTCCCCGCGCAGGAATCCCGCGCCCGCCGCATCCACCCGAGCTGCCCCCCTACTACCCGCTGTCCCCCGGCGCCGTGGGGCAGCTCCCGCACCCGCTGGGCTGGCTCGTGCCGCAGTAAGGATGCGCCGGGGGCTCCGTGTCCCCCCCTTGTCACCCCCATGTCTCCCCGCAGCCCCCTCCTCACCCTCCCCCTTTATCCGTGTCTCCCCCCACGAGCCCGGCGCGATGCTGAGGGTCTGCTGGGGGCCGGCATGGGGGGGACGCTATAAATTTGGGGAATGGGGGACGGAGGTTGGCCGGGAGCATCCCTGTGAACCGAGGAGGGACGTTGGCGCTGTTCCCACAGGCAGGGCCAGCCCGTCTACTCCATCCCCCCCGGCGGCTTTCGGCACCCGTACCCCGCGCTCGCCATGAACGCCTCCATGTCCAGGTGGGTCTGGGGGCACAGGGGACCCTCCCGGGGGTCCCAGCGCTTTGGCCGCTGCCTTGGGGTGGGTGAGGGGCTCCCAGCGACACCCCAGTGGCTCCAGGGGGTTGTAGTGGCCTCATCAGCCAAAAATACCCCCGGGGTGGAGATGGCGCTCACGGGTGATTAGGTCCAATGATTTTAATTACAGTTATGTTTAGAGTTGGTCTTTCTCCCATTTTGATGACGAAGTTGATATTAATTTGATTTTTTCCAATTAAAAGAAAAGCAAGACAAGCTAATGGTGCCATTGTGCTCGCCCAAATTTTTGCCACCGTTATTCCTCCTAAACTAAGCTGTTTCCCCGAAAATAAGACGGGGTCTCATATTAATTTCTGCTCCAAAAGATGCATTAGGGCTTATTTTCAGGGCATGTCTTATTTTTCCATTTATTCTTGAACAAAAATCAACATTTATTCAAATATAGTCATGTCATCACATTGTGGAGCATCACCATAACTCTGCAAACCCGCCCTGTCCATTCTGTTGCCAATTCGTTTTACTTTTTTACGTCTATTTAATTTGACTTTTTAATGAATTGTAACTAGGGCTTATTTTTGGAGTAGGGAGTATATTTTGAGCATCCTCAAAAATCCTGTGGAATCACACTAGGGCTTATTTTGGGGGTAGGTCTTATTTTTTGGGAAAAGGGATGACGGCTTTGGGCACAGGTTGTGAAACGCTTCCTGAAGTTTTTGTTCCATATTTTGGTGGCCTGGAAAACCAAGGGTGTCCCATGGGGGCTCAGGGCAGCGCTTGGGTTGGGTCTATGTGGCCATAATGATACGGAAAATCAGCAATTAGTGATAAAATAAGTCGATATGAATGAGGGTCATAGATTTTAGGCAATGGTACCTGGGGTGGGTTAGAAGGGGGTGGTCAGTAGGTCAGAGAGGTTCTCCTGCCCCTCTGCTCTGCCCTGGGGAGACCACACCTGGAATCTTGTGTCCAGCTGTGGCCCCTCAGTTCCAGCAGGACAGGGAACTGCTGCAGAGAGTCCAGCGCAGGGCAACAAAGATGCTGAAGGGAGTGGAGCATCTCCCGGGTGAGGAAAGGCTGAGGGAGCTGGGGCTCTGGAGCTGGACAAGAGGACACTGAGGGGGGACTCATTCATGGGGATCAATATGGAAAGAGGGAGTGTCAGGAGGACGGAGCCAGGCTCTCCTCGGTGACAACAATGGTAGGACAAGGGGTAATGGGTTCAAACTGGAACACAGGAGGTTCCACTTAAATTTGAGAAGCAACTTGTTGGGGTGAGGATGTCAGAGCCTGGCCCAGGCTGCCCAGGGGGTTGTGGAGTCTCCTTCTGTGCAGACATTCCAACCCGCCTGGACACCTTCCTGTGTAACCTCATCTGGGTGTTCCTGCTCCATGGGGGGATTGCACTGGATGAGCTTTCCAGGGCTCAGCACAACCCCTCACATTCTGGGGTTCTGTGTGTGACCCCGGGTTGCTGACAACCCCCGTCCCTCTCGTCCCACTGCAGTTTGATGTCCAGCCGCTTCTCCCCGCACATGGTCCCACCGCCCGCGCACGGGCTGCACCCCTCGGGCATCCCGCACCCCACCATCGTCTCACCCATCGTCAAGCAGGAACCCGCCCAGCCCAGCGCCAGCCCCGCGGCCACCTCGTGAGTGGGGGGACGGGACCCCCGGGGACGGGGAGCGTGTCCCCAGGGCTCCCGACCCACCGGCCCCGTCCTTGCAGGAAATCGCCCGTGGGCGTGAAGAAGGAGGAGGAGAAGAAGCCACACATCAAGAAGCCGCTCAACGCCTTCATGCTGTACATGAAGGAGATGAGGGCCAAGGTGGTGGCCGAGTGCACGCTGAAGGAGAGCGCCGCCATCAACCAGATCCTGGGCCGGCGGGTACGGCCACCACCTTGTCACCCCCAAAAGTGACGTTTGGCCCCGTCACCCCCGGCTCAGCCCCTCAGCACCAGCCCGGGAGACGAGGGGACTGGGGGGACCTGGGGGCGATGGGATGGGGTGGGCTGGGTGGTCACTGGGGTCAGCATCCTATTCTTGGGGTTTGTGGTGTCATTAGGGGGTTTGCAGCGTGGATTTGGGGTTTGCAGTGTGCATTTGGGTTTTGCAGTGAGACTTTGGGCTTTGCAGAATGGCTTCGGAGTTCACAGCATGGTTTTGGGGTTCTCAATGAGGTTTTGGTGTTTGCAGTGAAGTTTTGAGGTTCACAGTGAGGTTTCGGGGTTCACGGGGAGATTTGGAGGTTGCAGTGTGATTTTAGGGTTTGCAGGGAGGTTCTGGGGTTTGCAGGGAGGTTTTGGGGTTCACGGGGAGGTTTTGGGGTTCGCAGGGAGGTTTCGGGGCTCAGCGTGTCTGTCCCGCAGTGGCACTCGCTCTCGCGGGAGGAACAGGCCAAGTACTACGAGCTGGCGCGCAAGGAGCGGCAGCTGCACTCGCAGCTCTACCCGACCTGGTCTGCGCGGGACAACTACGTGAGTGGGACCGTGAGACCGGCCAGGACGAGCTGTCCCCTCCTGTCCCTTTCTGTCCCTTTCTGTCCCCTCCTGTCCCTTTCTGTCTCACCTGTCCCCACCTGTCCCCACCTGTCCCTTTCTGTCCCCTCCTGTCCCTTTCTGTCCATCCTGTCCATTTCTGTCCCACCTGTCCCCACCTGTCCCTTTCTGTCCCCTCCTGTCCCTTTCTGTCCCCTCCTGTCCCTTTCTGTCCCTCCTGCCCCCACCTGTCCCCTCCTGTCCCCACCTGTCCCCACCTGTCCCCTCCTGTCCCCACCTGTCCCTTTCTGTCCCCTCCTGTCCCTTTCTGTCCCCTCCTGTCCCCTCCTGTCCCTTTCTGTCCCCACCTGTCCCCTCCTGTCCCCACCTGTCCCTTTCTGTCCCCTCCTGTCCCTTTCTGTCCCCTCCTGTCCCTTTCTGTCCCCTCCTGTCCCTTTTCTTCCCCCCTGTCGCCATCTGTTGCCCCCTGTCGCCTCCTGTCCCTTTCTGTCCCCACCTGTCCCTCCTGTCCCTCCTGTCCCCTCACCGGTTCCTCCTCCCGTTTGGCAGGGGTGGGGGAGGTTGCTCTGAGCTCGGTTTTTGGGGCTGATCCGCCGCCACCAGCAGCTCCCACATCCCCCTGAGCTGCTCCAGGGCACCGTCTGCCCCGTTTCTCCTCCGCCAAGGGGGAGAAGAAACACCTAAAGGACCAGGTGTTCTGTTCCCAGGGCAAGAAGAAGAAGAGAAAGCGCGAGAAGCTGGCGCAGCAGCAAAGCCACGACGCCGAGAGTGAGTATCCCCCCCTCCAGTCTCCTCCGTCCCCCCGACCTCGGCCGCTCACGGCGTCCCCGTCCTCCGCAGCCTCTTCCAAGAGCAAGAAGCCGTGCGTGCCGTACCTGCCGGCCGAGAAGCCGTGCGCCAGCCCCGCGTCGTCGCACGGCAGCATGCTGGATTCGCCCGCCACCCCCTCGGCCGCCCTGGCGTCCCCGGCCGCGCCGGCTGCCACCCACTCGGAACAGGCGCAGCCGCTGTCGCTCACCACCAAGGCGGAGGCGAGGGCTCCGCTGGGCTCCGCCGCCTTCCTCGTGGGCAAAGCCGCCTCTTCTTCCTCCTCCGGCCTCGCCAGACCCGTCCCCTTCTCCTCCACGGCTCTGCTGTCCTCGCCTCCTCCGGCCATGCCCGTGCTGCAGACGCAGCCGCTGTCCCTGGTCACCAAACCCGCTGACTAAGGGAAAATTTGTCCCCCCTCGTCCTTGTCCCCTATATCCCCTCCCTGCTGTACGTTGCAGAAGCCACAATCAAGATTCGAATGCAGCCAAAACCATTATTGGTCAATATTTGACCCTTGCTGAACTCTTTCTTTTTCTGTAAGCAGACTCTGGAGGGAAGGGGCTTTCTGCTCGGAGCTGCTGCCAGCAGGCGACCTAAAGACCGTTTTTATTAAAAAAAGAGGAAAAATAATTAAAAAAAAAGAAACCCTTGATGGAAATCTCCGTGGGCAGGAGGAGCCGAGCGCCCGGCGCTGCCGCCGGCCCGGAGCTCCCGCACGGGGACACACCGGGGCCAGCGCCACGTCCCGGGGCGGCAGCAGCAGCGTCGGTACCGACCGGACCCCCCGGCTGCTCCGAGGAGCCGGGTCCTGCCCGCGGACGCGGTGTCGTGCCGGGGTGGGCAGGATCCGGGGCTGAGCCCCGGCTGGGGTGGGCTTGTTATTTTTCTCCTTGAATCCCTGTTATTTTTCACAAAAAAAGGAAAAAAAAAAAGGAAAAAAAAAGGAAATAAAACTACAGCTGCAACTCGCCGCGTGAGCGTGGTCCGTGGGGGGAGCGTCCTCCCGCCTGTCGCAGCGCTCCGGTGTCACCGTGTCCCCTGGGGAGGGGTTCCCACCCAGAGCAGCGCCCGGACGCCCCCAGCGTGGGCGCATTTTGGGGTGTCCGTCACAAAACAGGCAGCGTGCAGTTTGCTGGAGGGATACGGGGGTGAGGTGGAACCAGTGCAGGGGGTGCCCGAGGACTGGGAGTTACTGGTGCGTGGCTGCGCGATGCCCAGTGCCCGCATCCTCCAAACCGGAGATGGAAAGACAGAATGGGGTGAAAATGGAGCTGCACAAAAGCCACCCAGCAGATTTTCAACCGATGTGATGGTCTCAGTTGGTTCAACGCTTGAGCTCATGGAGACTCTCCCATCTCACTTCCCATTCAAAGTCACTGTTCTGTTTTCCGTTGCAGATCTAGTTTCAAGCTGCGCTTGCCCAAAGGTGATTTGGGTGTTTGTAGCCCCATTTTGTTCCCCTTCCTGAATTTCTCGGCCTGTTGCGATATCCCCGGACCCCGTTTGGCTTCTCTCCACTGCACTGGGGACAATGGTGTCCCCAGGCTTTTGCTCGTTTGGGGGACAAATGACACCTTTGCCTCCTGCGGTGACAATTTTCTTTGCTTTCCAGCACCGAGCTGGTGTGAGAAGCCACTGAGGATGGATCTGCAGGGACAGGGGACAAGGGACCATCTCGGTGTCTTGTCCTTAAGGATGGTGGCATTGGCGTTGACCAGATGTGCAAGACGAGCGTGTGCAATGGACACAGCGTCTGTAGATCCTGGCGGGTGACAACGTGCATCTGAGGATTCCTATGTCCATATTGCAGCTGGGCAGAAACACCAAAAGTAAAACCACAGCCAAGCGGTGCCTTGAGCCCTCGCGTGAGCACCAGGGACACGCTGGGGCAAACGCCGGCTCCTGTCACCACGTGAAAGCTCCAGGTGGACCCTGGAAGCGGTGACACCAACAGGAGCTTCTCCCGTCCAGCTGAGGATCATCCTCCGGGCTTAAATCCACGGCCTGGGCGCTCCCGAAATCATCTCTCAAAGGGGTCCTGGTTCCCACAGGGTGCTCAGTGGCCGCCACCAAAACTTCCAAGCGCGAGAAGGCGCCCGGAGCGTCTTTATTCACCATCGCACCCACGACAGCCCCGGCTCGGCAGGCGCTTCCGTTCCACACGCAAAACCGCTTCAAGTCCTTTCAAAGAACGAATTTGCACACGCGGTCGTGCGAGGCCCGGGAGGATTAACGTGTCGCCGCAAACGCGCGCGGCCGTCGTTTCAAAAGAAGCGAAACGCCGCTTTTTTTAATTATGATTTTTAGAAAGGCCATTCCAAGAAGCTGCGTTTTCTGCGGGGAACGTCTGGCTTGCACACAGCCGCCCTCCCCGACACCGGGAGCGGGCTGCGCACAAACCGACTCCCTGAATTAGATTTCATGGGAAATTAAAGGCATGAAGAGACCTGTCACAAGAATTAAAGTCTGAACCGGAGCCAGACAGCTTCAAACAGATGTTGGGCTTCAGCGGGAGAATATTTCTTTTGTTTTCCTCGGCGTTTTCCCATACCGAAAGGGAACATCTGTTGGGTGCTCTCGCGGTGCTCCTCAGCCTGGACGATCCGCTGCCAGAAGAGAAGCAACTGGCCACCAAAGCCCTCGTGGCTTTGACGTGTCTCTCTGGGCTCCAACAGCCACAATCTGAAGGAAGAGGTGCCAGAGCCTGGCCCAGGCTGCCCAGGGGGGTTGTGGAGTCTCCTTCTGTGCAGACATTCCAACCCGCCTGGACACCTTCCTGTGTAACCTCATCTGGGTGTTCCTGCTCCATGGGGGGATTGCACTGGATGGGCTTTCCAGGGCCCTCCAACCCCTGACGTTCTGGGATTCTGTGACAACGAAGCTTGGTTGAACCAGGTTGATCGTGGTATCTATGGTATCTATATGTCCTTCGTGCTTGCAGCGATAAGGCAAGAGGAGAACGTTGCGTTAAGACCGGTTAATTGGGAATTAATTCTTTTGCAGCATTTTTTGTGCTCTGGGAGCTACTTCGATAAAGGTCCTGGGGAGCTCTCTACGGTGTTGCCCTGTTACAATAATTTTCTTCTACAAACAAATGTTGTGGCTAAAGATTCCTGATCTTTCCTTTGGTTGTCCTGAGAAAGCGAAGTGGCTGCTGCTGGTCCCGGCTCCTGCTCTGTGGATGAGTTGGGTTTCTTTGTAGGGTGCATCCCAACCGCATCCAGCCACAGGGAGGGGTTGAAGTGCTGGACCCGCTTCTGGGGAGTTTATGGTGTTTCCAGCACTGGAAATTCACGTCAAGAAGTGGCAGGAGATGTGGCCGGGTGGGAAACCCAGGAGCTGCCGCATGGATGTGACACTGGAACTGGGAATGGACGGCTGCACGTTCATAGAATCACGGAATCAGTTTGGTTGGAAAAGCCCCTTGAGATCGAGTCCACCCATAACCCACCCCCGGCACTGCCCCATGTCCTGAGAACCTCGTGTCCGTCTGTCCAGCCCTCCAGGGCTGGTGACTCCAGCACTGCCCTGGGCAGCCTGTTCCAATGCCCCACAGCCCTTTGGGGAAGAAATTGTTCCCACATCCAACCTCAACCTCCCCTGGGCAACTTGAGGCCGTTTCCTCTGCTCCTGGCGCTTGTTCCTGGGGAGCAGAGCCCGACCCCCCTGGCTCCAAGCTCCTTTCAGGCAGTTCAGAGATCAGAAGGTCTCCCCTCAGCTCCTGTTCTCCAGCTGAACCCCCAGGTCCCTCAGCCGCTCCATCACATTGTGCTCCAGCCCCTCACCAGCTCCGTTCCCTTCTCTCCACTCGCTCCAGCACCTCAAGGGCTTTCATGAGGTGATCCCACCACCCCTGGGGCCGCCATTTTGTGTGCTGAGGTGATTTTGGTGCCGCCATTTTGAGCCCTGAGGTGATTTTGGTGCCGCCATTTTGAGCCCTGAGCTGAGGGGCCCAGAACTGCCCCCAGGATTGGAGGTTTCTCCTCCCCAGGTCCCAGCACAGGGACGGTCGCTGCCCTGGGCCTGCTGGCCACACCATTCCAGAGCTGGGTTTGGGAATGGGCGGCCATATCCTTGGGAAATGCACGTTCATCATTTCCAGCCATTCCTGCGGCGACATGATGTTCATTGCTGGGCAATGGCACCGCAGACGGGTGACACCGGACTCTTCACAGGGACACGATGTGCCTGCCAGTCCATCCTGCTCCAGAAACTGTAAAAGCAAAAGATCCAAAACCTTCCTTAAAGGGTGACATTTGTGCGACGAGCCCAGCCTGAAACCTGCATTCGTGAGGGTTTTATTGCCGGGAGCTGGCGAACGCCTCGTTAAGAGCGAACGTCTCGTTAGGAGCGAACGTCTCGTTAAGAGTGAACTAGTGGGACAGCATCTGGGAGCCAGCTTGATGCTTTCCCTGTTTTTGGAAGCCGGGTCGCTCCTGTCACCTCCGCCCGCTTAATTGCCGCCATGTCCACCAAACGCTGCCCCCTCCCTGGGCGCGCTGGCGAGCCGCTAATTGAAACGCCTAATGAGGTCCCCGGGGTCTCCTGCAGAGATGGAGCTAATTAAGGGCCCCTCCGCGGACTCGGCGAGCGGCAGCAAACGAAATTAAGGGTATTTTGAACGTGTTTTTTTGCGCGGGGCCGGGGGGGACGCACCAGATGTCCCGTTTCGGGGTGAGGCTCCCAGCTCCTGCCCAAGCAGCTGCTGCAGAGGCAGCGGCTACACTTAATACATTTTAATTAGCATCATTAAATTCTTCCATTTGCTAATTGTTTTCTCCTTTTGATCCTTTATCCTGCCCAGATTAGCCCTTGGGGGGCGCGGCAAGGCGGGGAACGAGATGGGGGATGCAGATGCTTCTGACAAGGTGAGGACTTTATTATCATCTTGATTAATATCTCCGAGCGTAGCGTTGTCACCGGACCTCAGGACGCCGCGCTATAAACTCCAGTTAAAACACTAAATTAAAAGCCAGATTTGTGTGTCCAGCCTGGTTTTTGGCCATTCTCAGAGAAAGTCACATCTCCGGTGTAGGAAACCACCCAAAACCTCGCTGAAGTTTGGGTATAAATGAGGTTTTATTTCACGCGACGCAGGACGAGCAGCTGCGGCCGCTTCGGGAAGGGACTGAATGGGAATTTCCTCCTTCTGCTTCCCGGTGGACAGAGATAAAAATCCTCAATCCTCCTCCTCTTCCTCCTACCGGTCTGTGTCCGTGTGATTGCGCCAAAGCCAACGCGACGTCCCCATCGTCCCAATCTGCAGGGGTCAGACAAGGTCGCTGGGCCTATTTATCACATTTTAGCCAAAAAAAGCTATTGAAGGAAAACCAGCCTGGCGCGAAGCACCGAGCGCTAAGTCGGTGTCGGCCTCGTCCTGGGTATTTTGGGCAGAATCCTGTTCCCAGATGCATTGTTGTAAATCCAGAGCAACTTGGCCGCCGTTCAGCTTCCAGGAGCGCGAGTGAAAGCGGGACTGGCCGGGCATGAAAAACAGCCTCGTTCGTCTGGTTTAAATCTTCTGTCTCCTCAGAAAGGCAGAATTGAGCTGCCGAGACCGCCGGGATGTATTGGATTGAATAGAGGATGGGAAAAATCACCCGCAGAATCCATGGCGCTCTGCGGCCACGTGGGGATTGTTCCCCGAAGTGCTGTCGCTGCGCGGGACTAGTTCGGTTTGCGTGTCAGATGATGACGTGATATTTTTCTGTGCTTTAGCGTTAAACGGACCGACCGGAGGAGGGAATGAAGCGGTGAGGTTGTCGCGGTCGTTCGGTGCTCAGCAGGTGACATGTCACGCATGGGACAGATCTGGTGGTGCCAGAGCACGGTCTGGAGCAGCTCAGCACCGATAAGTTCCTCCTGGGTGGAGATAAGGCTGTTCTTGACAAATCTATTGATATAAAAGGAAATTAGTGAGATAACAGCAAGGGGAGGTTGGGATTGTTGCTAATAAAGCAAATTGTGGAGACTTGACGGTGTAATCTCTGCACCTGGAAAACTGATGTCGAAGGTTTGGGCAGGACAAGCAGGGGAAAAGCTGGAGATCAAACTTTGTGGCAGGATGAGGGGCCCTGGCGTCCCTGACGTGGCGGGACAGACCCGCGCGAGGTCACTGGGCGGCAGTAACGGACCCCAGGAGCGCCCAGGAGGAACATCTGGAGCTTCTTGTTTGACCAAAGAGGGGAAACAGAACAGTCTTTAGTAGGTAAATCATCCCCAGAGGAAAGGGGTCGATGCTCCTCGGTGCCCCTGGGGAGCCAAAGCTGACGTTGTGCTGCCGGCGGGAAGAGCTGTGGGCGAAACGGACCCAAAACCGGGAGGTTTTGCATCAAAATGCTGCTTTAAACCCAAAGATGGGGCAGTTTTTGCTGAGGCAGCGGCCGGGCCTGGCACACACGATAGACCGGTAAGTCCCGCCCCTCATTTGCATAAACACAGCCTTTGATTTGCATAAGAACAGCCCAATTAGCAGAGCAAAGCCCGCCCTCCCCAAGCCCCGCCCCGATCCACCATAAGCCCCGCCCCAAAGGTCTGCCCCCGATTCTCATTAAGCCCCGCCCACATTCCGACCAAGCCCCGCCCCAGTCCCTCAGCCCCGCCCCTTCCCTCGCCTCGCCCCCTCGCAGCCGTTCCCGCCCCCTCCCCGCTCTCGCGAGATCTCCTCCCGGAAGTAGCAGCCGCCGTACGGAAGCGGGGGCGGGCGGGCCGGTGCGATCGTTGCTCTCCGGTCGCCATGTCGCCGCGGCTGCTCCTGCTGCTCTTCGCGCTCTGCGCCGCCCGCCGCGCCCAGGGTGAGGGGCCGGGACGGGTTGGCATGGGCTGGAGGGACGGGGTTGGGGAGGGATTGCGGCCGGGAGTACCGGGGCGGGGGATGCGGGGGTCGGCGGGGCAGGAGCGGCCGGGACGGCCCGGGATGGGGTCACTGAGGGGCCGGTTGCGCTGAGCCCTCGGGCCGGGGTGGGTCTGACGTGGGTTCACAGAATCCCAGAGTGTCAGGGGTTGGAGGGCCCTGGAAAGCTCATCCAGTGCAATCCCCCCATGGAGCAGGAACACCCAGATGAGGTTACACAGGAAGGTGTCCAGGCGGGTTGGAATGTCTGCACAGAAGGAGACTCCACAACCCCCTGGGCAGCCTGGGCCAGGCTCTGCCACCCTCACCGGGAACAAGTTTCTTCTCAAATTTAAGTGGAACCTTTTGTGTTCCAGTTTGCACCCATTGCCCCTTGTCCTACCGTTGTTATCACCGAGAAAAGCCTGGCTCCATCCTCCTGACACTCCCTCTTTCCATATTGATCCCCAGCAATGAGTCCCCCTTCAGTGTCCTCTTGTCCAGCTCCAGAGCCCCAGCTCCCTCAGCCTTTCCTCACACGGGAGATGCTCCACTCCCTTCAGCATCTTTGTTGCCCTGCGCTGGACTCTCTGCAGCAGTTCCCTGTCCTGCTGGAACTGAGGGGCCACAACTGGACACAAGATTCCAGGTGTGGTCTCCCCAGGGCAGAGCAGAGGGGCAGGAGAACCTCTCTGACCTACTGACCACCCCCTTCTCACCCACCCCAGGTCCCATTGGCTTCCTGGCCACAAGGGCCCAGTGCTGGCTCATGGTCACCCTGCTGTCCCCAGGACCCCCAGCTCCCTTTCCCCTACACTGCTCTCCAACAGCTCATTCTCCAACCTATACTGGAACCTGGGGTTGTTCCTGGGGTTTGTGGGGGCTCTTGTGGGGCGGGAGGCGCCAGGGGGCCCCTGTTGTCACCAGCCCGTGTCCCCCACCTGTGTCGCCTCTCGGTTCCCTGTCTCGCAGTTTCCTTCCCCTCGGGGCTTCACCAGCCGAGCAGGGACAGCCCTGAGTGACTCTTTGTTCACCGACAGCTGCACCGAGCCCGGATCAAGCAAACACCAACGGTGCCAGGGACGCCACGCAGAACGCAGCGAGTACCGGGCAGGAAAACCCTCCGCAGCAGCAGCCGAATGAGTCTGGAGCAAATGGAGAGACACACTCAGGGGTGAATCAAAAGAATGGGGAAGGCCCCGGAGGAGACGCGAGTAACACAGAGGTGACAGGTACGGGGGAGAAGAGCACAAGTGTGTCTGGTGGCAGCGAGACGCAGCAGGGCAGCCAGAGTAATGGTGGCCAGGGCAGCAGCACCAGCACCAGCTCCCAAACCAAGAATGGAGGTGGTGGTGCTGCCGGCAGCCAGGGTAACGGGCAGAGTGGTGGCGCCGGTAACGGAGGCAGCAGCCCCAGTGGGCAGGGTGACAACCAGAACACAGGTGACAGCCACAGCCCAGGCAACAGCCAGAGCCTGGACACCGGGCAGAGCACAGGCACCAGTCAGAGCAGCAATGAGAATGGCGAAGACAACAACCAGAATGGCGCCAGCCAGGGCAACGGCCAAGGCAGCAGCGGCACAAACCAGGGCAGTGACACCAACAACCAGGGCAGCAGCACCACGAACCAGGAGAACGAAGGCAGTAATGGCAATAACCAGAGCGAGAATGGTAACGGCGACAGCCAGACCACGAATGAGGGCACTGCCGACGATAAACAGGATGAGAACAAGGGCAGTAACACTGAGAAACAGGACAAGAACCAGGGTGGTAATGGCAATACCGTGGACAAGAACGGAGGTGCTACCAGCGATAACGAGGACAAGAACCACGGTGGTAACAGCAATAACAAGGATGAGAATGGAGGCACTACCAGCGATGACAAGGACAAGAACCAGGGTGGTAACGACAATAACCAGGAGGAGAACCAAGACGGTCACACCGATAATGACAACAAGAACCAGGATGGTAACGCCAATAACCAGGGCAGTGACACCGAGAACCAGGACAACCAGGGGAATCAAGCAGACTCGGAGGGAAATAAAAACACGTCACCGCAATCAGGTTCCTCCGCTGCGCATGGCAACGGCTATTCAGACAACACCGGAGGCTCCAAAGAGGAAGAGGATGTGGGTGAGGACGGCGGCGATGGCAGCGACGGTGCCTCCTTTACTGGGGAGCAGGAGAAGAGCGTCCCCTCCGTCCCCAGGGCCTCGGCCGAGAGCAGCCACTTCTTCGCCTACCTGGTGACCACGGCCATCGTCGTCGCCGCGCTCTACGTCGCCTATCACAACAAACGCAAGGTGAGCAACTGTGATCATGACATCCCCCCGGTCACCGCGTAAACCGGGACCCGCCGGGCCAAAGAGTCTTCCCCTTGCTCAGAATTTTCCCGTTGCCCAACACCTCCCGCTCACTGCGCGATGCAGGTTTGGTTAAAATGAATCCGAGCCTTTTCCCAGCAACTTTTGGGGTGGTTGTAACTAGAAAGGGGTCGAATCTCCGCATGAATTGTGTGGCCGTGGCTCTAGGAGTTATTCTCAGAGGTGAAAAGGAAAATACGTGTGAAGTTACCCCATGTTTTTGCACCAACATGGAGTTTTTTGTAGCAGGTTGCAGATTTGTCCTTAAATAGCCCTATGCAGGAGGGAGGCAGCTCAAACGGCGTAACCGGCGTTTGCTGGTTTTGGTTTTTCCTCCTCTAAAGCTCTTTTTGAGGTAGGAAAAGAGAATAAATAAATTCTTATTGTTTTGCGTGTTAGGCAAACCTTATTATTTGCATTTCTTTGTTTCAAGTGTTATTTCAAATGAAATTGCGTCATTAGGAGGGGGGAGAAGCTGCTAGTTAGAAATCGCCTGTGTTTAAAGTGAGAAAAAGCTGATTTATTGGTTTCTGTCCCCACATTTTGTCCCCGTTTCTCTCTCCCAAGATCATCGCGTTTGCGCTGGAAGGGAAAAGGTCCAAAAGTGGCCGACGGCCCAAATCTGGCGATTACCAGAGACTGGATCAAAAGGTAAGAAATGCCCCCAAACGGCTGTCGTGGGGCCCGGTATGTATTATAAACACAATATATCGGCCTTTCACGTTAGGAATGGTCACAAAACCCCAACTTGGTTGATATTTTTCACTCTTGGTCTAGAAACAGGGATTTTTTCCCCCAAAATGGAAGCGCTAACACTGAAAAACAACAGTAGAAATAACACGGGGCTGAAGTTTGAGTCTTGAGCTCTGAATAGTTTCTCGCCAACTCAAATGACTTGTTTTAATTAAGTTTTTAGTGGGAGAAGGGTGGGATTTGCAGGGAAATTCCTTCATTCTGCCCCTTGAAACTTTTTTCACCCCTTGTCCTTGAAGTCAGAAGCATCTGGGATTATTTTGTGCAAGAAGAGGATACAAATGTCGCTGATATTTGGGGAATTTATTCCTCGTTGGGAATTCCCTGACGTGTCCATGAGATGCAGCGAAGCAGCTCGGCCGGTAGAAAAGCCTCATTTTTCAATTGAAATCTCATCACAAACCCTCAAACCCCGACGCTTTGTCCGAGTAGAAAACCAACACCGAGCTTTCAAATCATTTAAACCTTCTTTATCCCCTTTCCAGATCTAGATTCCTCTTTGGAAAGCCAGCGGGATCCCGGTGGCTGGCGATGAAGACACAGGAGCGCTGGGTCACCCACTCAACGTTCGGGTTCAGACACCAGGGGGGAAAGGGGAAAACGCTTTTGTTTTGCACCCGCACCTTGATAACGTTCAACTCTCACTTCTTGAAACGCTTTTCTCCTTCCCCACCTGCTGAAGATGAACTTTATGTTCCACTCGGGCCTCCATGACACGGGAAGAACGAATCCCCAGCGCTCGGCGGAACTTTTGTGTCCGAATGAAATGAATTCGCCGTCTGCTGTACTGACAACTCCTCTTGAGGGGGGGGAACCAAACACCCGCCTGCGAAATGAGCCGCTTGACGTTCCCTCTTCCCCCCGTTGTATTTGGAGGCGAAAGTTCAGAGCGCGACTGATTGCACTAGTTGAAAAATGCTCACCGAAGACCTTCTGATTTAATTTGATTGGTTTTCTTTTTCTCTCTCCCTGTGCTGGCAACGGCGCTCGAGTTCAACGTCTCGATTCCTTTGCTGTGGACACGCTGGAGCTGCCCTTGGGTTGTAGCTTAAACCTTCCCCACCCGCCTCTTCTGCTCCGCTTGTGTCTTTTCGCTCCCAAACCCCCCGAATTCCGAGGTTTGCACTAGAGGTGATGGTTCCGATACTGTGAAGGGCAGGGGAGGTTCGATAAGCTTGAAATTGCCGTTGCAGACTCGGCCTTGAAAAATCGCTGCCCTGCCCCTCGCGAAACATCATTTTGTGGGTGTGTGAGATGTGCGGTGGCCCTGAAGCGCTTGCGATGAACAGAAATTGCGGCTTTTCAAATGCTTTCCTCAAAAATTGTGTTTGGAACCGCTGGCCGAGCCCCGGCGGGTGTTGCCAGCGACACAGCCGCCACCTTTTCCACCCATGAGTCCCCACGGGGCCATTTCTGCGCCTCCCCAGCAGGTGACAACACCAAGGGCTCGTTTTCCCACCAACACAACCTCGTTCTGCTCCCCGCTGCGATTTCGGGGAGTTTGTGGTTAAACGTCACACTCAACCAGAGCTGGGCCCTCCTGGTTGTATTTACACCTGCAAAACACCTCAATTCTCAAGTTACAAGTGTGAGATTGTTTTGATTTTTGTCATTCTACTCCAAATAAGCTGATTTGAGAGGGGGTGTTTCTCAAATAACCACCCACCTCCTGGCTTTTGTTGTCGTTTTTTTCCAATACGGGCAGAACAAAGTTGTTCCGAGGCCTCCGGAGCTCTTGGCACAGGCACCAACTCGCCACAGGAAGAACCTTTGACAAGGACAAAGACGGCAAAGCTCCAGCTGTGTTTTGATTTTTCCTAACACTTCATTCCCCACAAAAGAGGAGAAAAGGAGCTTGATGCTCTCCTAAACCAAAAATAAATACAAATCCTTTTTCCTGTTAAAGCACAAAGAGCAGAAAAAAATCTGCCTTTAAATAGCGTTCGCTGTTTCCATAGATAAACTTTTCCCATGCTAAAATTACTCACGGGAGCTATTTTGGAGAATGGGAGGGGGAAAGAGAAAGGAAAACAAGTCAGGGAGCAAAACCCTTGGGCTGAAATGTGCCTTGTGGAAGGGAAACGAGACTCAGCGGGTTCGGGGATCCTGCACTGATTTACATGCGGGGGGTGGGTTTTATTTAATGCCAGCGCGGGGGAAATGAATTCCACTACACGCTTCTGAGCCACACACACCGGAATTTTAGAGCGTACGCACTGTTTTCCTGCTTTGTCCTGTATTTTTTTTTAATTGAAAAATAATTTGTGAAAATTTTTTATTTCACTTTTCTATCTCGTGATGGTTTTCGAAGGCTTTTCGGTCTCTATCATCCCCTGGTGCGTTGGGAATCGGCTGCGATGGCACCACAGCGAGTTCTCCAGATGGCGGAGCGGGACCCTCACGCCTCAGACACCCTCAGGTTGTACTTTGAGGAGAGAAAGAGCCAAACCCGGGGGGTTTCCCCCCAGAAATCTCCTCCTACCCAGCAGCACATTCCCGGCGCTGCTCGCTGGAACTGCCCCAACTGGGTGAAACCTCCAGAGGTGACGCCACGTTGTTTGGTGGTTCCAGGATTTCGGTTCATGTGACGCATCTCGAAGGGGTCGGGGTGCGCGGAACCTTTTCCCTTTGGCCGCGGGACGGGTTCTAGTATCGACACGTGGGGTTTGTTGCCAAACTTGTGTACTTTTAGAGCAGCTGCCTCGCCGGTTTGAATCAGCAAATTGTTCTCTGCTGCAGTGCAATGCGAACTTTGAAGGATCAGAATTTTTATATTACTTTGTTTTTCATTTTTTTTCTGTGTGGTAAAGTCAATAAAAGGGTTGAAAAATTAAATAAAGCATTGAGTTTTCACTTCTTTTATGTATCTGGTGTGTGTTCTTCGCACGGTCTGCTTTGAAACCCGGCAACAGCAGCGCGGGTTTGTTCCTCTTTGTGCCAAAAAACGGCGGTTTAACAAAACCAGATGTATTTAAGCCAAGCATGGAGCTTTTTCTGCTCTGTTTCCACATGCAAACTCCGTCCTCGCGTGATTAATGCTGCAAGCGGAAAGAGCCGAGCCAGGCTGAGCGGATTTGAGAGGATTCCAGTTTGCTTCACGCTCCCCCAGTTCCTCCTGACCAGTTTGGCTCCTCGCTCAGACGGTAGCGAGCGGGGTTTGTTTAGGACCTGACGTTAAACCCGAGTTTAAATTGCTCTTTGGATCTCTCCTGTATTTCCCCTTCCACCCACAGGGAGGCTCTGGGGAGGACGCGGATCCCAGTGACCTCTGAGCACCAAACTGGGAGAAACTGGGACAGGCTGGGGCGGCACCAGGGATGTTGTGACCGGGCGCAAAAGGGGAGGAGGAGGTGGCGTGACCGGCAGCAAATGCCGCAGGCGCCACCAGGCAGCGTCTGCTGCTTCCTGCGCTGAAATAAACTTTCGCCTTTCCCCCATTTTTCTCTAAAAGGAGAAAGTCCAGCCTCGTGAACTCTCCTCCCACTTGGCCTCGCACCAGCGGCCGCAGCACGGCGACGAGAAAGGGCAGAGGCGCTTGTTCTGTGAGCGGGGAGGGTAAAAGAGGCTGAAATAGAGCAGAGAGCAGAGCTGGGACTGAGGGGTCGGGTTTGGGCCCCGCCGCTCAGGGCTCAGCGTGGCGGCACCAAAATCACCTCAGGGTTCAATGTGGTGGCACCAAATCACCTCAGGGTTCAATGTGGTGGCACCAAATCACCTCAGGGTTCAATATGGTGGCACCAAATCACCTCAGGGCTCAATGTGGCGGCACCAAAATCACCTCAGGGTTCAATGTGATGGCACCAAAATCACCTCAGGGCTCAACATGGCGGCCACAAGGACACTAAAATCACCTCAAAACACAACATTTGAATACTCCTCCTCCAAAAAAATAATTCCTCAGCAGTGGGATGTTAAACAAGGCCTGTGGGAGAGGAGCCAGGAGCACCCTGGGGTGAGGTTTTGGGGGGTTTTCACCCCAAAAATGAATCCCACAGCTGGGGCTGGTTCTGTTTAATCTCCTTATCAATGATCTGGATGAAAGGATCAAGTGCAGCCTCAGTAATGTCACAGATGACACCGAGTTGTGTGGAGTGTTGATCTGCTGAGGGCAGGCGGCTCCACAGAGGGATCTGGCCCAGCTGGATCAATGGGCCAGATTGTCTGAGGTTCAACAGGCCAAGTGCCGGGTCCTGCCCTTGGGCCACAACAACCCCATGAACGCTGCAGCTGGGGAAGAGCGGCTGGAAAGGCCCTGGGGGTGTTGGTGCCAGCGGCTGAACATGAGCCAGCGTGTGCCCAGGTGGCCAAGAGGCCACCAGCATCCTGGCTGGTACCAGCGCTGTGTGGCCAGCAGGCCCAGGGCAGCAACCGTCCCTGTGCTGGGACCTGGGGAGGAGAAACCTCCAATCCTGGGGGCAGTTCTGGGCCCCTCAGCTCAGGGCTCAAAATGGCGGCACCAAAATCACCTCAGGGCTCAAAATGGCGGCACCAGAATCACCTCAGGGCTCAAAATGGCGGCACCAAAATCACCTCAGCACACAAAATGGCGGCCCCAGGGGTGGCGGGATCACCTCATGAAAGCCCTTGAGGTGCTGGAGCGAGTGGAGAGAAGGGAACGGAGCTGGTGAGGGGCTGGAGCACAAGTGTGATGGAGCGGCTGAGGGACCTGGGGGTTCAGCTGGAGAACAGGAGCTGAGGGGAGACCTTCTGATCTCTGAACTGCCTGAAAGGAGCTTGGAGCCAGGGGGGTCGGGCTCTGCTCCCCAGGAACAAGCGCCAGGAGCAGAGGAAACGGCCTCAAGTTGCCCAGGGGAGGTTGAGGTTGGATGTGGGAACAATTTCTTCCCCAAAGGGCTGTGGGGCATTGGAACAGGCTGCCCAGGGCAGTGCTGGAGTCACCAGCCCTGGAGGGCTGGACAGACGGACATGAGGTTCCTAGGACATGGGGCAGTGCCGGGGTGGGTTATGGGTGGACTCGATCTCAAGGGGCTTTTCCAACTCAACTGATTCTGTGATTAAAATGAAAATTCTCTATTTTTCCGCACATGGAGTTGTTGGGTTGAGTCCTTGTCCGACTCTTCCCACAAGAAGATCAGAGCATCACTCCGCTCCATGTGTTTAGGATGGACTCCAAGAGCTCTTTGACCCCCTTGCCCACGTCCACCCTGTCCTGAGGGTGCTATGAAGGTCTCAAAACTCTTTTGTTCCTCCAGGTAGAGCAAACCAGGGAAGGACAAACCCTGCGGGTCCCTCGCTGGCGAGCAGCACCTTGAGCCTCCCGACTGCGCCGGGGTGACCGTGCCACACACCTCCCGCGAGCCAAAGTCCAGGAAGTGGCAAAATAAAACCTTCAATGAAAATTATCTGCCGCTGGGTTGGGCTCAGCTTATCAGAGCCGGATTACTTGGGGCTACACTGAGGAACAGCGATACGACGGGGTTTATCTGCAGGGCTGTTAGTGTGGGGGTGGCGTGGGGTTGCGCACGGGTGAAGGGTGAAGCTCAGCACGTTTTGGGGGAGATCTTTGCCCTCTCGAGCACTCGCTCCTTTGCTCACCCCAGTCCTGTCCCACAGACCAGGGACATCCCTGCGTTCTGCCCTTCAGGCTTTTTTAGTGACAGGGGGTTTGTGCTCTTGGTACCAAAGAGGTGATGGGAGGAAAGGACACGGAGTGAACCCGCCGGGTCCCCGCGGTGTCCAAACCCACCCGTCCCGCCGCAGCTGCTCCCCGTCCCTTTGCTCGCAGTGACCCAGTGAACTCCCACTGCTGGAACTGAGGGGCCACAGCTGGACACAAGATTGCAGGTGTGGTCTCCCCAGGGCAGAGCAGAGGGGCAGGAGAACCTCTCTGACCTACTGACCACCCCCTTCTCACCCACCCCAGGTCCCATTGGCTTCCTGGCCACAAGGGCCCAGTGCTGGCTCATGGTCACCCTGCTGTCCCCAGGACCCCCAGGTCCCTTTCCCCTACGCTGCTCTCCAACAGCTCATTCCCCAACTTATACTGGACCCTGAGGTTGCTCCTGCCCAGATGCCATCATAAAATCATGGAATCGTTTTGGTTGGAAAACTCCCTCAAGCTCATCGAGGTGCCCAGACTTTGGTTTTGTCGCCTTGTCCTGGGGACGTCCCCCACTGTCACCGCTCCCCAAACAGCGGCCAAGCCCTTTAGCCGTAGGAAATGACGCTGGGAGTGATTCCTGCTTGAAAAGATTTGTGTATTTACACAAGATTTGCAGAGCTCACGCTGGTGCTCGTCCAGGTGCTGGATTAGCTGCTTGCTCAGGGCTCTAATCCCAGCAGATCCGGACGTGTTTCCCATCCCTGCCGGGCACCTTCACACTCCCCATGCTTGAGAACCAGCTCCAGGGGGGTGGATTTTCCCCTCCTCCATCACCAGTTCAAACTGGGCTTCTCCCAGTACAAACTGGGCTTCTCCCAGCCCTTCCCTATGGGTTTGCTGTGCCCAAGTGTCTCACCGATGGGATCTGAAGGCGGCGTTTACTGATTTATCTACAACCTGGTGGTGTCTAGGGGGAATATTTGTTCCCAATAATGTCATGTATCATGGCAAATAATTTGGTTTTGCAGAGGGTTCAAACCATCAGGAGAAACGCTGCTGGTTGGAGACACTGGAATAAATGTGGGGTTGTTTCCTCAAGACAGGACACGTGGGTGATGAAAGGCTGTGAGAGGAGTGTTCGCAGTGAGGAAAAACCCGCAAAATTCGTGAAAGTGTGGAAAAAAGAGCTGGAGGGTTGTAGTGGGAAGGTGGGGAGTGACAAAAGGATCGAGCTCCCACATGGATGCAGGAAAATTCACAATTAAACCAGATTTATACTGGCTGCAACATTAAGCCTCATGCTTGTGTCACTCTCGTTCTGGTAAAAAAAGGGCTCAGATTATCACCCATCAGCTCTTATTACCTGGATAAAGATTTGGGATATTTTGGGCACCGGATACTTACCTGAGGGTAAAATATAGAATAATCCGGATCAGCTTAACTGCCTTTTGAGTAGCAGCCCAACACAAACCACTTTAGCCTGAGGCTGGAGGTGGTGCTCACAAAGTCCTCCCTGTGCCACAGCCAAAACAAGGCCTGGAGCGTCGATTCGGGGTGTCAGGGGGGAGCCCAGAGTGAGAGGTGGGAAAAAATGCGCCAGGGGAGGTTGAGGTTGGATGTGGGAACAATTTCTTCCCCAAAGGGCTGTGGGGCATTGGAACAGGCTGCCCAGGGCAGTGCTGGAGTCACCAGCCCTGGAGGGCTGGACAGACGGACACGAGGTTCTCAGGACATGGGGCAGTGCCGGGGGTGGGTTATGGGTGGACTTGATGAGCTCGAGGGGCTTTTCCAACCAAAGTGATTCTGTGATTCTCTGCTTTATGGCACTATTTTCCCTTCCCTTCCCTTCCCTTCCCTTCCCTTCCCTTCCCTTCCCTTCCCTTCCCTTCCCTTCCCTTCCCTTTGTGCCAACCTAGTGTGTCAAAAATCAACCTCCTCATCCCCCGACCCCACATCACACGGTCCAAACCACAAATGATTCTTCTGATTTTATTGACTCCTGGTTTCACACGATTCCCCCACCTTGGAGAAGGCTTTGATGATTTTCACGAGCTTATCCCCGCAGACAGAAAGGTTGGATGTTTTTAATCACTAAAGGAGGGAGTGCTTGCACCATCACACATCGCTGGGTGTTGGGGGGATAAAGCAGCACCAAAATATCATCAGCATCACAGGGCACCCTGATCCTGCTGCTCTCTCTACAAGGCATGACTTAGAGAGCACCACACAGCTAGCAACCACCTTAAGCTGCTTCTAAATAGCTTTAAACCTGGCTTAAATCCCTGATCTTGGTGTAGAGATCCACTTACTCCACCGCCCGTTGAGCCAGATCCTTCCTGAGGGACTGTGGCCATGGGCACCTTTGTTAAAATACAGCGATGGGGCTGAGATTGGGGTGATTTGGGGATTATTGCCCCTCGATTAAACGCAGCTGGTTCCCGCCCAGCAGGGCTTTACCAAACCTGCCTGGACAGGCCCGTGCATGGTTTCGTCTCAGGGAGGTGCCACAACCCCTGGGGCTGCCAAGTCCCACGTGGAGTTTCATGAGCCCAACAAAGCTTTACAAGCCCAAAGTCACCATCTGAGAGGGGGAAACCACCCCTGGGAGGCTCAGCCCCCTCAGCCCAGCAGGTCTGGGGGATGCAGGTGGAGGTTGATGTTCTTCTGATGGTTCATGTGGCCCTCGGACACTGGTGGGGATCAAGCGACCACGGGTGTTGCTGCTGGAAGCTGTTGGGTTTTGCCTTCTGGTGGTTTTGGGGTTGTTTTGACTTCTCTCCTGCCCACAGCAGCTCTTGGATCCCCTCATCCCTACGCCAGGAGAAGGGGTTTGCCCTCTAAAGGGTGTCCAGGGGTCAGCAGTGGACATGGCAGTGGAAAGAGCTCTAGGTGGGTAAGGTCCAAGGCAAGCGAGCTGGGAAGGGGAACAGCGTCTTCCTGGGCTGTTGTCTTGGCTTTGTGTTAGAGCAGGACATGCTACGGGTCATTGAGAGCGGAAAATAAGGCATTGGGGATGACCTGGGGGGAGCGGAAGGTCCTGGCCGGTGGGACGCCAGGTGTTAGTCCTTCTTCGAAGACTTGGCGGCATCCGTGCGCCTTTTCAGCCACATCAGATCGATGTAGATGTTGCGCTTGAGGACGGCGCTGGCGCACATGAAGGCCCCGTGCATGGCGCCCATGAAGCCGGCCACGCTCATGTCTTGCCCTGGAAGACAGTGGGAGGCGGCGATGGCCACAGCCGTGGTGGGGACCAGTGAGCAGCCCACGGTCTGTGTCCCCAACTGACACTCAGTGCTGCTGGATGTCACCATCCCCAGCCACCGCTGACCAGCCCCAAACACTGTTCACCAGCCCCAACCACCACTGACCAGCCCCAACCACTGTTGACCATCTCCAACCACCATTGACCACCCCCAACCACCACTGACCATCTCCAACCACCACTGACCATCCTCAACCACCACTGACCATCCCCAACCACCACTGACCATCCTCAACTACCACTGACCATCCCCAACCACCACTGATCATGCCCGATCACCGCTGACCATCCCCAACCACTGTTCACCACCCCAACCACCACTGACCAGCTCCAACCACTGTTCACTGTCCCCAGCCACCACTGACCATACCCAACCACCATCCACCTCCCAGCTGCTCCTGTGACAACCCTTGGGTCTGACTGAAGGTTTTCTCCCCCATCTCCTGCTGCCCCAGAGGTGTCCTCATGCGAGAACATGGTGTCTGGATGGTGGTACCTGTCAGGTAGAGGTTGGGGACATCTGTCTGTGGCCTCAGGGTGGAGATGGTCTCAGCCTGCAGGCGGGCGATGTTGTGGTCCATTCCATAGAACTCCCCCTTGGCGCTGGCAATGTAGTGCTGGTTGGTGAGGGGTGTCCCTCCGGAGATGTACTCGATCTGGGGGGGTGACAAGGGGACAACATGGTCAGGCATGATGGGGTGGGGTGTCTCATGCTCCAGAACGCTGTGTTCCTGGGGTACAGGCTGGGCCAGGTTTGCTTGAAGACCTTTGCTTGGTGGCTCTGGCCAAGTTTAGTGCCAGGATGGTCCTGGAGAACCATCGGAACCCCCTTGCACCACGTGTGGTCAGGAGGCAGCGGTGATGGGACGGGGCTGGGTAGACGAGGCCCAAGAGAGGAGCTGCAGGCCCCGTGAACCCCGGGTTTCCTCACCCTGTCCTCGATGCGAGGGTAGAGCTTGAAGACGGCCTGCATGATGACGTCCACAAAGGCCTTCTTCAGGTCCTCGTAATCATCTCCCCGCTTGTTCACCTGCTCGTCCTTCCACTCCTCGAACCACTTGTATTTGGCGAAGGTCAAGATGGAAATGGTGGATTTACCTGCAGCGGGACAAGGTTGGGCGGTTGTCCCTCTGTCCATCCGCATGGCGCCGTTTTGCTGCCACAAACCCAAACCTCCCCATGCAAACCCCCGTGTGGCCCCAGGTCTTTGTGGTCCCATGTCCTTCATCCAGTTGTCTTGGAGGCCACTTCCCACGAGCAACCTCCTCAGTGGCTTTGAGGAGAAGCTCCTCATTTGCAGCCAGCAAAAGAACCAAAACCCAAGAGTTCTGAAGCCGCTCCCAAGCGCATGTGGTTGAGTTTCAGCCTTTACCTGGGTGCCTCGTGTCCCAGGTGGGGTCCTTGGCTGATGGGCAGGTGATGAAAATGAAAGGGATGAGCTTGGCGGCTTCTTCTCTGGAAGCGCTCAGGTAGCGATTCATTCTGCAGAGAGATGCAAGGGTTTGAGGTGGGATTTGGTGAAAACCTTCCCCTGAATCATTGCCACAGCTCAATGCCCACCCGGCCAGGACCTGCCCAGAGCATTTTCTGAGTCACCGCCCAGGAATTCATCTCCCTACGCTTAACGAAGCACGGCTAAGTTGAAGCCAAGCCTACATTTCATCCAGGTCGTTTCCTAGGTACAGGTAGTAGTTGGTGGCCTCCAGCCCCAGCTCCTCCTTCGAACCGTTAAGACCCACGAAGACGCTGAAACCCCCTTCACCGTGTGTCACCAAGCGAAGCTGAGACTGGATCCCTGCAAGATGAAGGGGAAAATCAGTATTTTTTGAGGTCCTCAGCTACAGGGACACGGTTTCTCCTAGAAGAAGCCCCATTCATATCTACGTTGGCTTGTAGAACGGATTTATCTCGAAATGCACAGTGTGTGTGCTCAAGGGTTGGGACGGCAACTCCTGCAAACTGCAAGGATAGCGGCAGCACCATGATTGCCTGGAGGGGCTTTAGGGGACATGTGGCTTGAGATTTTGCTGTATTTAATTACTTTATTGGGTTCGAATGCACTGCAAACGTTGAATTATTGTAGACCAAGACTATATCATTGCCCAGAAAGCTCTTCTCAGCTATGTCCCTTCCTACCCAACCATGTCCCCTTCTACCCAACCATGTCCCCTTCTACCCAACCATGTCCCCTTCCACCCAACCATGTCCCCTTCCACCCAACCATGTCCCCTTCCACCCAACCATGTCCCCTTCCACCCAAACATGTCTCTTTCCACCCAACCATGTCCCCTTCCACTCAACCATGTCCCCTTCCACCCAATCACATCCCCTTAAATCCAACTGTGCTCCTTCCCAAGCGAACCGTGTCCCTTTCCACCCAACCATGTCCCCTTCCACCCAACCGTTCCCCTTCCAAAGCAGGAAGGAGCTTTCATGGCACCACCAAACACAACTTTAAGTGGACATTTCACCACCTTCCACCATTTTTGGGGCACTCCGCTGGGGTGTTTAGGGAAATCACACAGCGATTTGCTCATTTTATAGCCAGTTTCAGCAAACTAATTTCATTTTGATTGAAAACCCTGTGAAGAAACGTGTGGCCTTTGGAATGTCGTGAAAAAAGCCACTGTTTTTTGCTGATTTCTAGCAAATAATTATAAAGAAGTCGCTTTTTTGACGTGGCGTAACCCCAACGAAACCCAACGCTGCCGCGTTTTACCGGGTAGAGCCCGCGCCTCCGCCGGCAGGAGCCGTTCGTAGGTATTGAAGATCCCGGCGTCCGAAATGATAACGGGGGCATAGATATTCACCAAATCTTGGCCTTTCTTGACGCTCACACCTGGAATGGAAAGGCGGGGGGTTATAAAAGCAACGCGGCGGTCGGGAGGAGATGTGGATGCCCCATCCCGCGCCGGCGCTCACCGCAAGCCCTGCCCTGCGAGTCCAGGAGGATCTTCTGCACCGGCGCCCGGCCCAGGACGTTCCCACCGGTTTTGCGGATGACGTTGATGGTGTGGAAGGCGATTTCCCCGCTCCCCCCTTTGGGGTACCAGGCGCCTTGGAGAAAGTGGTTGACCAGGATGCTGTGCATGGAGAAGGACGTCTTGGAGGGCAGAGTGCCTGGAAGAAAAGGGGCAGAATAAGGTGGATTTGTGGCAAATTGTGGTTTTGTGGCTTATACCGAAGTTTTTAGGGCAGGGAATCACAGAATCATAGAATCATTCCAGTTGGAAGAGACTCTCAGGGTCATCAAGTCCAACCATGCTGGTGAGGAACAACGGGTGATCAGCACATGGAGGAGCAGGGACAGTGACAGACATGGTGGCTGGTGGCATGAGATGAGGTTCTTAGGGACGCACGTTGGGTCAATGGCTGACGTGGCCTGGTTGACGTGACCAGCGTTGGCCAAACGGTTGGACCCCATGACCCTGAGGGGCTATTCCAACCCCAAACGGATTCCATTCTCATCCCTAAGGAGTTTTAACGTCACGTCCCCGGGTGACCTACCGTAGGTGGGGAAGATGTAGCAGAGGACGGCTCGGAGCTCGGGGTTGGTGGTCAGTCCGTCCACCACGTCGCGGAGGCTGCGCGTGGCCAGGTGGCAAAAGGGGACGAATCGCGGCAGCAGCCCCGAGCGGCACAGCAACCCGGCCAGCGTGCGCGGCAGCGCCTTCAGCACGTTCAGCACCGTGGCCCCGCGGCTGGCGCTCTGCGGAGGGGACGAGGTTGCCACCGAGCGGCCACCCCCAGGAGGAAGGTGGATGACCCTGGTGTGGGCTCAAAAAATGCTCCAAAGTGGCTTTTTCGCCTTAAATTTACAGCGGAGAGGCGACAGCATCTCTGAAGTGCTGCATCTCGGGGGGTTGCGGGCAAGGGGAGCGACTGTTCACCCCAAAATACACCCCCTGCGGCGGAGGCACCTGTGCCAGTGTGTACTGGCAGCTGGCACTGGGAGCTGGCACGGAGTACTGGGAGCTGGTATCTGACACTGGGAACTGGTACTGAGTACTGGGAGCTGGTGTTCGGCGCTGGAAACTGGCAATGGGAGCTGGTACAGGGTGCTGGGAACTGACACTGGGAGCTGGTACCGAGCACTGGGAGCTCATACTGGGCACTGGGAGCTGATGGTGGGCACTGGGAGCTGATGGTGGGCACTGGGAGCTGATGGTGGCACTGGGAGCTGATGGTGGGTGCTGGTTGCTGATGGTGGCACTGGGAGCAGGTGCAGAGCACTGGTTGCTGATGGTGGCACTGGGAGCTGATGGTGGGCACTGGGAGCTGACGGTGGCACTGGGAGCTGGTATCTGGCACTGGGAGCTGATGGTGGCACTGGGAGCAGGTACAGAGCACTGGGAGCTGGTATCTGGCACTGAGAGCTGGCACTGTGCGGCGGTTCCAAGGCATAAATTAATTAACGCTAATTGAGCAGGGCTTGCTGACAGTTCCCATCACTCACAGGGAGCAGCGAGAGCACAATCCCAGGGACCACGACTCTCGCGGGGAGGGGGTTAAAACTGCAGGTGGGGGGTTTTGAGGCAGAAAAGGGAGATTTTGGGTGTCTCTCAGCACTTTTGTGGCCAGGCTGCGCCACACCGTCATTCTCTGCAGTTACCCAGCGCCGGGGGGGGTGTGTAGGGGGGAATTTCTCCTCCCCACACAACCCCACAGAGCCAAAACCCCCTCCCATCCCCTCCCCGCACCCCCCTCACCTGCACCAGCCGCTGGAACTCATCGATGGCCGCCTCCTCCCCGGGAAACTGCTCCTTCAGACCCTGGTAGAACTCCCTCTTTCCCGAGTAGATGCGGTAGGTCTTGGCGCTGCCGGGCTCCCCCAGCACGATGGCGTCGTAGACGTGGGGCAGCCGGGCCCACTCCAGCTGCCCCTCGGTGAGCTGGTCCAGCATGAACCGCGTCAGGGAGCCCTCGTGCATCCGCCCCACGTAGTGGATACCTGAGAAACGCGTTTGTGCTGCGGTTTATTTTGTGTTATCTTACACCCCGGGGTGCTCAGGACCTGCCTCTTGTTTCTTCACCTCACCCCGGGGGGGGAAAGGGAAGAGCCGGGACACACACGTCTCCCACTCTAGGTCAAGGGGGAAACGAGCGCTCGCTTGGGGCTTATTGAGCGGCTTTTAGGGGTTTTCTTACCCATTAATATATTTCCTGTTTTATATCGTCGTAAATAATTAATCCCCAGCTCAAGTGGCGCACAAAACTGGACTTTGTGTGGCCAGAAGGAATTTGCCAAGGGAGATGTGCGCTGGGTTACACCCCCTGTACTGGGGGGGTTCTATAGGTGATTCTATAGGGGTGTGACAGCACCTCGGATTTGGGGCGTGTGTGTGATATAACATCACCCGTGCAGAAAAAGCGCTTGTATAACACAACCCAGGGCGCGGGCCGGGGACACCCACGCTGGGTTTGGGGCGCGATTCCCCCCCCGCCCGGCGGCTGAGCCCCCCAACCCCTGCAGCGAGTTGTTGGCCGTTACCGGTGTCGAACTCGTAGCCCTTCTCGGTGAAGGTGTGGCAGCAGCCCCCCAGCTTCCCGTGCTGCTCCAGCACCAGCACGCGCCGGCCCGCCTTGGCCAGCAGCGCGGCGGCCGCCAGCCCCCCGATGCCGCTGCCCACCACGATGGCATCGAGACCCTCGGGGACTTTATCTGCCGAGAAAACTGCGGGGGGGGTGGAAACAGGGGAGTGGGAGAGTCAGCGGTGGGATGTGGTACCCCCCGAGTGGGACCCCCAAGATCCTGCTTAGGGGTGATGGCACTCGGGGGGTGATGGCACCCTGGGGGGGTCATAGAGCCCCAGGGGCTGATGATGTGCTGGTGGAGGAGATGGCACCCTGGGAGGTGATGCCACCCTGGGGGGGGATGTCACTCTAGGGGGGACATGCTGCCCCATGGGGTGACACTGCACTGGGGGGGTGATGCCACCCTGGGGGGTGGTGCCACGGCAGGGGGGGGATGTCACTCTGTGGGGGACATAGAGCCCCAGAGGCTCATGATGTGCTGGTGAAGGAGATGTCACCCTGGGGGGGATGTCACCCTGGGGAGCTGATGCCACCTTGGGGGGTGATGCCACTGTGCTGAGGGGTGATGCCACCCTGGGGGGGCGACACTGCCCTGGTGGGTGATGCACCCCCCCCAGTGAGTGATTCCCCACAGTGGGTGCTGCCCCCCACCCCAGTTAGTGATGAGCTCCCGGTGGTGCTGCCCCCCAGTGGGTGACGCAGCCCCAATAGGTGCTGCCCCCCCGGGTGAGTGATGCCCCCCCGGTGGGTGACGCAGCCCTAGTAGGTGATGTCCCCCACACCCAGTCAGTGACACCCCCAGGTCAGTGATGTCCCCCCGGTGGGTGCTGCTCCCCCATCAGTCAGTTCTGCCCCCCGGTGGGTGCTGCCCCCCCATCAGTCAGTGCTGCCCCGGGGTCAGTGCTGCCCCCCCATCAGTCAGTGCTGCCCCGGGGTCAGTGCTGCCCGGCAGAGCTCCGGGATCCGGGGTCCCGTTCCCGGGGTCCCGTACCTGTCTTCACCACGGTCCTTCTCACCGCCTTGTCGGTGACGATGGGGGCCGGGGGGCGCCGGGCATCGGCGGTGAAGGGGCTGGGGCCGCTGCCGGTGCCCCAGAGCAGCCGCAGCAGGAACAGCAGCAGCAGCAGCAGCGCCAGGAACAGCAGCGCGCCCGGGCCCAGCATCGCGATCTGCCCGCCGAGCGGCCGCGCCGGACACGGCACCGCGGGGGCGGGGCCGGGCGGGGGGCGGGGCCGGGCGGGGGGCGGGGCCGGGCGGGGGGCGGGGCCGGGCGGGGGGCGGGGCCGGGCGGGAGGCGGGGCCGGGCGCTGGCGGCCCAGAGCGGGCACCGGCAGCTGGTACCCGATACCGGGAGCGGGCACTGCACACTGGAGGTGGTGCCGAGCGCCGCGAGCTGATACTGGGCACGAGGAGGTGGCGCTGGGAGTTGGCACTGAGCACCGGGAACTGTTATCTGGCTCTGCGAGCTGCTGCTGAGTACTGGGAGGTGGCACTGGGGACAGGGAGGTGACACTGAGTACTGAGAAATGGCACTGAGTGCTGGGAACTCTTATCTGGCACTGGGAGCTGGTGCTGAGTACTGGGAGGTGGCACTGGGCACTGGAAAATGGCACTGAGAGCTGTACAGAGTACTGGGAGGTGGCACTGGGCAGAGGGAGGCGACACTGAGTACTGAGAAATGGCACTGGGAGCTGGCACTAGGTACTGGGAGGTGGCAATGGGCACTGGAAAATGGCACTGGGAGGTGGCACTGAGCACCAGGGGGTTGACACTGGGCACTGGGAACTGGCAGCGGGCACTGGGAGGCGACACTGAGTACTGGGGAATGGCACTGGGGACGGAGACACGACACTGGGAGGTGGCACTGGGAGCTGGGGGTCAGTACTGGGAGCTGATGTCTGACACTGGGAGGTGGCACTGGGAGCTGGGGGTCAGTACTGGGAGCTGATGTCTGACACTGGGAGGTGGCACTGAGCACTGGGAGCTGATATCGGGCACGGGACACTGGGCTCTCGGAGCTGGCGCTGGGCACTGGGAGCTGCTGGCGGCACTGGGAGCTGGTCCCGAGCGCTGGACGCTGGAACCGCCACCTGGCCCGCCCAGCAGCCCTGCCCGGCCTAAGCGAGCGGCCGCGTTCCCCGCCGTTTGACCCTCCCGCGCCGCCGTCGTCCCCCAGCGCGGTGCCTGCCGGGAGCTGTACTCCCGTGTGCCGGGGCCCGCGGCGCGGGCTACAACTCCCAGCATGCAGCGCGGCCGCGCCTGCGCACTGCGCGCCGGGGAGCGCGGCGGAAGGACGGGCCGGGGGGCGCCGCTTCCGGCGGCCGCGGGGTCAGCGGTCGGCGGGGCAGAGCGCGGAGCGGCCCGGTCGGGACCGGGAATGGGCCGGGAACAGCGGGGCCGGAGCCCCCCGGGTCCCCCCGGCTCCCCCGGTTCCGCCGCCTGAGGCTCCGCCGCGCTCTCCCCGCAGGCCATGAGCGGCGCCGCCGCGGGCGCGGAGCGGCCTGAGCAGCAGCAGCGGCCCCGCCCGCCCGGCGCGGCGCTCCCGGTGCGTGTCCCCGTGTCCCCGTGTCCCCGTGTCCCACACCCCGCACGGTGTCACTTTATTTCTCCATTTCTGGCGCTATAAAAGGGTCTTTCGGGATAACGAACCCGCTCCTCGCGGTACCGGGGCCGGTGACGCCACCGGAACGGGTCTGGGGGGGGGGGAAGGGGCTGAGGGACCAGCTCAGGGGTTCGGGGGCACCCCGCGGTTTGGGGGCTGTCCCCACGGGTTCTGTCTGTCTGCCCCTGGGGGTGACAGTTCTGTCCATCTGTCCCCACGGGTGACAGTTCTGTCTGTCTGTCCCCACGGGTGACAGTTCTGTCCATCTGTCCCTGTGGGTGACAGTCCTGTCCATCTGTCCCTGGGATGACAGTTCTGTCCATCTGTCCCCATGGGTGACAGTTCTGTCCATCTGCCCCTGGGGGTGACAGTTCTGTCCATCTGTCCCTGTGGGTGACAGTTCTGTCCATCTGCCCCTGGGGGTGACAGTTCTGTCCATCTGTCCCTGTGGGTGACAGTTCTGTCTGTCTGTCCATGGGGGTGACAGTTCTGTCTATCTGTCCATGGGATGACAGTTCTGTCTGTCTGTCCCTGTGGGTGACAGTCCTGTCCATCTGCCCCTGGGGGTGACAGTCCTGTCTGTCTGTCCATGGGGGTGACAGTTCTGTCTATCTGTCCATGGGATGACAGTTCTGTCTGTCTGTCCCTGTGGGTGACAGTCCTGTCCATCTGTCCCTGGGATGACAGTTCTGTCCGTCTGTCCCTGTGGGTGGCAGGTCTGTCTGTGGGGTGACAGTCCTGTCTGCCTGTCCCTGGGATGACAGTTCTGTCCGCCTGTCTGTAGGGTGACAGTTCTGTCCCTGGGATGACAGTTCTGTCTGTCTGTCCATGGGGTGACAGTTCTGTCCATGGGGTGACAGTTCTGTCTGTGGGGTGACAGTTCTGTCCGTCTGTCCCTGGGATGGCAGTCCTGTCCGTCTGTCTGTGGGGTGACCATTCTGTCTGTCTGTCCCCGCTCAGGTCTCAGCCGTGGGGCAGAACCGGCTCCTGCAGGTGCTCGTTCAGGGGGACCCAGCGGGTGAGCAATTCCTTTGGCCCCAGTCCCGCGGGGGTTTTTTTGGGGGGGGAAAACCCTGGGGGGCCCAAATTGACCCTGATGGTCCCAGCACGGGGCCGATGGGCAAATCCAGCTCCATATCGATGAAACCTTCACCTCGTTTTGTCCCAAATTCACCTCGCAGGGGACTCTGGGGGGGAAGTTTTCCCCAAAAAAGGGTAAATTCTGCCCTGGGGGGAGGGAACACTCCCCCCCCCCCGGCTCTGACCTCAGTTCTGTCCCAGCAGAGCCCAGTGAGGAGCTGCAGCGAGCGCAGGAGCAATGGGAGGCGCTGGAACAGACCCAGGCGGGTACGACTTGGGGGTCAGCGGGTTGGGGGGCATTTTTTGGGGGGATGGGAGACCCACAGTCACCCTGTTGCCGTATGACAGTGGGAGCGACCCCCCCCCACCGCACCGGCCGCTTTGGCGTTGGGCGGGAGCTCGTTTGGACACCGAGAAGCTGCAACGTGGGGGCACCTGTGACACTGCGGGGGGGCACAGGTGACACCGGAGGGGGTTTAACACCATCCTCTCCCTCCCCGCAGGGCTGGGGGGGCCGTTGGCCGCTGCCCCCCCGCCAATCTCCTTCCAAGAAGCGCTGCAGTTCTTCCAGAGCGCCGACCTCTCCCAGTGCAGGGTACGGCCCCGGGGGGGCCCTTTTTGTAAGTAGGAGGGGGCAGCGCCGCCCAAAACACCCCCCGCGCTCCCCCCGTTTCCTCCCACCCCCCTCCCAGGACTGTCCCAAATGGTATTTTGGGTGTTTTTTGGTGTGTTTGTCCCCGCAGCGGCAGGCGCGGGTGCCGGGGGGGGCGCGTGGCCTGGCCGCGCTGCTGCGCTGCCTCACCGGGCCCCCCCGGCTGCGGCGGCGGCTGCGGGAGGAGCGGGAGCTGGTGCTGGCCATGGCCAACTGTGAGTGACATGGGGACATGGGGACCCCCACGTGTCCCGGGGGGTGCGGGCGCCACGGGATATGGCACCAGGGGGTGGGGTTTTATACCAACGGGGGGTTTATTACATTCCAAGGGCTGTTTTTTAGGCACCAAGGATGAATTTTTGGGTTCCAAAGGGCTGGATTTTGGGTTCCAAGGGGTGTTTTTAGATGTCAAGGGGTGTTTTTTAGGCACCAAGGATCAATTTTTGGCTGTCAAAGGGCTGGATTTGTGTTTCCAAAGGGTGCTTTTAGATATATTTTGGGTTCCAAGGTGTGTTTTTAGGTATAAGGGATGTTTTTTAGGCACCAGGGACTCATTTTTGGGTGTGAAAGGGCTGGATTTTGGGTTCCAAGGGGTGTTTTTAGATATCAAGGGCTGTTTTTTAGGCACCAAGGACCAGTTTTGGGGTGTGAAAGGGCTGGATTTTGGGTTCCAAGGGGTGCTTTTAGATATCAAGGGGTGTTTTTTAGGCACCAAGGACCATTTTTTGGGTGCCAAAGAGCTGGATTTGTGTTTCCAAGGGGTGTTTTTAGATATCAAGGGCTGTTTTTCAGATGCAAAATGATAATTTTTAGGTGCCAAGGGCTGTTTTTTAGATGTTGAGGGATGTTTTTGAGATACCACGGGTGTTTTTTAGATGCCAAGAGATGTTTTTATGTGCCAAGGGTTGATTTTAGATGCCAAGGGCCACTTTTCTAGATGCCAAGGGATGTTTTTTAGGCACCAAGGACCATTTTTTGGGTGCCAAAGGGCTGGTTTTTAGGTTCCAAGAGGTGTTTTTTAGATGTCAAAGGGCATTTTTTAGGTGCCAAGTGGCATTTTTTGGTGCCATGAAACATCTTTAAGATACCAGGGCACCTTTTTAGGTGCCGAGGGGTGTTTTTCAGATGCCAAATGATGCTTTTTAGGTACCGAGAACCAGCTTTTTAGGTGCCAAAGGCTGTTTTTTAGGTACCGAGCGCTGCATTTTACCTGCCAAGGCAGATTCTTAGGAGCCAAGTGCCATATTTTAGATGTCGAGGGCTGTTTTTTGTGCTCCAAGCGCTGGCATTTAGATGCCAAGATGCATTTTCTAGGTGCCAAGTGCTGCTTTGCGGTGCCGAGGGGACGTTTGTTAGATACCAAGGGCTGGGTTTTAGGTTCCGAGGGGTGTGTTTTAGGTTCCGAGGGGTGTTTTTTAGGTTCCAAGGGGTGTTTTTTAGGCACCAAGCGCTGTTATTCACCCTCTGGGGGCTGTTTTCTCCCCTTCAGGTGCCCTGGATGACAGCGAGTGGGTTCACATGCGCATCCTCCAGACCATTTACACGCAGCTGACGCGCTCCCGGCTGAGCTGCCCCCGCTACGGCCCCCACTGGGAGGAGCTGGGCTTCCAGGGTCAGAAAACACCCTAAAACCATCAAACCCACCCAAAACCCACCACCCCATGTCCTAAGAACCTCATCTATGGGTATTTTAAACCCCTGCAGGGATGGTGACTCCAGCACTGCCCTGGGCAGCCTGTTCCAATGCCCCACAGCCCTTTGGGGGAAGAAATTACCCCATATTTCCAACCTCAACCTCCGCTGAGGCCGTTTCCTCTTCTGGCGCTTGTTCCATTAAGACCCCTCATTAGCGAGCGCTCTCTGCGCCTAATGAGCTGTCTCCGGGGTTTATTAATGAGACGCTCTGTTGAGAAAAACAACGCGATTAACGATTAACACCGTCACGCGCCGTGTTTTCAGCCGCTTGGCCGGCGAGGTAAATAAACCGGGTTTAAATGAGGCCTAACCGCCCCCCCCGGCTCCGGGATGCGATCAGCTCCTGCTCCTCTGTCCTAACACATAGAACTGGTTTTAAACATCAATTCGCACACCCCGCGGTGGGGAGAGCTCAGAATTCCCAATTCTGGAGAAATGTGGGGAGCGCTCGGTGACGTGTCCATTTGTCCCCACCAAAGCCAATTCCTCCCCTCTTTTTCCCCTCCACCCGCGATTCCTCCGCCCTTGGGGACACGGGGGGTGACAGCGGCTGCTCCTGCCCCCCCAGGCGCGGATCCCGGCACCGACCTGCGCGGGACGGGGATGCTGGGCCTGATGCAGATGCTGTTTTTCGTCCTGGACACGCAGACGCTGCCTCTGGCTCACGACATTTTCAAACTATCGCAACACGAAACTCAGGCAGGTCCTCCCCGCGCGGGATCGACGCCGTTTTGGGGAAAAAGAAGCGCAAAAACCTCCTCTTCAGAACTAAGGCTTGATTTTATTTTGCCCAAAGGCTCCAAGTCTTGGATTTATTCCGGGAATTGGACTTTTTCTCACATCTTGGTGCAGATTAGAGATTCATTTGCAGGTTCTCAGCTTGGAGCTGAATTTACATGGGTTAAAAGTTCTGGAGAAGCGGGTGAAGCGTGATGTGAAAATGCAAGCGAGTGGAGCTTGTTTCCTAAAATTTAGCGTTTTAATCTCAGCTATAGTTGGGTTTAAGCCTGGATTTAAGCTGGGCTTGCCCCGCAGCAGCCTGGATCAGTTGTATTGCTATTCTGCCGTCATCGTCCCACGCGTTTGGGCGGCAGAAAACAGTCGGAGGTTTTGATCCGTCCCGGTTGCTCTGACGCTCCTTTTCTTGCAGAACTTCCCGTTTTGCCTGATGTCCATCAACATCACCCGCATGGTGGTGCAGGCCCTGCAGGAGGACCGGCTCTCCAGGTGAGATCCGCTCATTCCGGGCGAAATTCGGCCGGTTTTGGGGTCTCCAGACAGCGGCTGAGCTGTTTTCCGCGGTTTCCAGGGTGTGCAACCGGCGGCAGGAGGTGATCGCCGTCATCAACGACCTCTACGCCGCCGCCTTCCTGCAGCTCTACCGCGTATGGAAGCAGCAGCACAAAACCATCGCCGACTCCGCTCCCCTCCTCCGAGGTGACATCTCCCCGTCCTCGTCGCCTTTGTCCCCATCCCCAAGAGGGTGACGCCCCAACAACCCCCAAATGTTCCTCGTTTCACCGTCACGCTGAGTTCTTCAACTCTTAATGCCCGTGGGGTGGTTTTTACCTCAATTTTGTGTCTCAAAGATGAGCACGTGGCGCTGGGAACGTCCTGTGTTGTGGTGGGTGACGAATGGGGACATTTCTCACTCCCCGGGTGGGTTGTGTAGGGTTACACAGAACCACAGAATCCCGGAATGTCAGGGGTTGAAGGGCCCTGGAAAGCTCATCCAGTGCAATCCCCCCATGGAGCAGGAACACCCAGATGAGGTTACACAGGAAGGTGTCCAGGCGGGTTGGAATGTCTGCACAGAAGGAGACTCCACAACCCCCTGGGCAGCCTGGGCCAGGCTCTGACACCCTCACCCCAACAAGTTTCTTCTCAAATTTAAGTGGAACCTCCTGTGTTCCAGTTTGAACCCATTACCCCTTGTCCTACCATTGGTTGTCACCGAGGAGAGCCTGGCTCCATCCTCCTGACACTCCCCCTTTCCATATTGATCCTCATGAATGAGTCCCCCCTCAGTGTCCTCTTGTCCAGCTCCAGAGCCCCAGCTCCCTCAGCCTTTCCTCACACGGGAGATGCTCCACTCCCTTCAGCATCTTTGTTGCCCTGCGCTGGACTCTCTGCAGCAGTTCCCTGTCCTGCTGGAACTGAGGGGCCACAGCTGGACACAAGATTCCAGGTGTGGTCTCCCCAGGGCAGAGCAGAGGGGCAGGAGAACCTCTCTGACCTACTGACCACCCCCTTCTAACCCACCCCAGGTCCCATTGGCTTCCTGGCCACAAGGGCCCAGTGCTGGCTCATGGTCACCCTGCTGTCCCCAGGACCCCCAGGTCCCTTTCCCCTACGCTGCTCTCTAATAGGTCATTCCCCAACTTACACTGGAACCTGGGGTTGTTCCTGCCCAGATTCAAGACTCTACACTTGCCCTTGTTCTATTTCATTAAATGTTTCCCTGCCCAGCTCTCAGCCTGTCCAGGTCTCTGATGGCAGCACAGCCTCCAGTGTCACCACTGCTCCCAGCTTGGTGTCATCAGCAAACTTGCTGACAGTCACTCTGTTCCCTCGTCCAAATAATTTATGAATATATTGAATAACACAGGCCCCAGTTCTGACTCCTAGGGCACTGCACTAGGGTTTGTAGCAGAGCTGTAGGTGGTGTGTTTATCGTTAATTAACCAGCGGGGTTATTACATCCCGATGTCGCCACGGCTGCAGTTTTCCCCCGGGGTGTTTTTTGGGGCGCTGTGGTGGTGCTGAGCTCATCCAGTGGGTTTCACACAGAGATTTCCACGATGGCGACTTCGGCGCTTTGCCGCGACCCAGAAATAAAACCCAGATCCAAACCTCGCACCACAAGCGTGTTTTACCCTCGACACTGTCCGGGTCTCGCCGTCCCCCCTCATCGCTGCTCTTTCCTCCCCAGAGCTGGAATTATCCACCAAAAGGAAACCGAAGCAGCTGCTGAGGGCCCTGCAGACCTACGTGAGCCTTCGGCCTCGCTCCTCACCCTCCGAGGCCGAGGAAATCAACTTCACGGGCATCTGCGATCCGCACATCGAGCTGGAAGGAGACGCCCGGCTGGTTTGAGACACATCGGGGGGCGCTCAGAAGCCACCGTCACCCCCCGCAGAGGCGGCCGGTGCAGAGCGGGGACGGGTTTGGGAGCTGGGGACACCACCACAAGTCCATTTGTTTGGCTCAGAACCCCCCAAACGGTGATGCAGTCCTTCCCTGCGAGTCCGCGGGAGCGAATGCGGAAAACGGGGTTTGAGGCTGGTGCGTCCGTCTGTCCGGACTCCGCGCGTCTGTCTGTCCTCAGCCCGAATACAGAGCCCAATGGTGGCTCCTGAATGGAATCGCGACTCCGGCAGCACGCGGGGGGGCAACACCTTTAATTTGTCCCATGGCTGGGCAGGGGGGCTGCTCGTCCCCCCCCGGGTGTCACTGTGAGCGTCACCACCTCCAGGTTGTTAAAAAGAGGGGGGAAAAGTGGCTTTTCTTGCCACAACGGTGACTTTTGGACTTGGATTCGCTGCTGATCCCTGCAGGGAGCGGGGGGGGTGGGTTCTGCCCCTCCCTGCCTCAGTTTCCCCCTTTGTGAAACCAGTTCCAGCCCCGGGTGCCACGTGGGGACGAGTGACAGCGGTGACAGCGGCTCCGGCCCCGACGTGACAACCAGCGGGTGCTTAGAAACGCTCCAAAAGCACCTTCAGGCCTCAAAAAGAGAGGAAAAAAGGCAAAAAAGCCATGATTTGGTGCGTTTGAACACGAGGAGCTGGGGGACAACAGAACGATGTGTCACCGAGCGGCTGCTGGGGGCCGTGACCCCCCCCGAAACGGTGACACCGCCCCCAGCTGAAAACACCGAATAAATGGGTAAAAAGGGTCCTGGTGATGTGGGTTTTTTCTCTTTTAATCCTGAATTATCGTGTAAATGATGGAAGGAGTGGGGAACAAAGCCCCCTTGGGGTGTTTTTGGGGGGTGGAGAGCGAGGCCTGGGGTCCCCGGGGAGGGGGAGGATGGGGGTGCTGGGGGGACCCACAAACTGGATGGGGGGATACAGGTACCGGAGAAGGGACATGGATGCCCGGGAGGGATGTGGGTACCAGGGGAGGGATGCAGGTGCCGGGGGTGGTGTTGGTACCCGGGGTTACACGGGTACCGGGGAAGGGACACGGGTGCCCGGGGGTGGCAATGTGGGTACCGGGGGGGGATGTGGGTATGGAGGGGGAATTTGGGTACCGGCGGGATGCGGGTACTGGGGAAGGGACACACATACCCGGGAGGGACACGGGTACCAGGGGGGGACCCCGGAGCGGATCCCGGCCCCGCCAACGGCCTCGTTGGTGTCCCCCCCCGGTCCCGCCCCGGAGCGGTGGTTCAGCCCCTCCCGTGCCACTTAAAACCCGGCGGAGGCGGCGCCGGCGGCGCAGAGACCGAGAGCGACGGGACCGGCGGGACCGGGACTGGGACCGGGACGGGAACGGGGACGGGCGGGGACGGGCAGCGCAGGTACGGGCGGGCAGAATAAGGGGGGCGGGCAGGGGAGGGGGCGGGCAGAGGTGCGGGCAGAGGTGCGGGCAGAGGCACAGGCAGAGCTACAGGCAGAGGTGCGGGCAGAGGCACAGGCAGAGCTACAGGCAGAGCTACAGGCAGAGGTACAGGCACAGGTATAGGCAGAGGTTCAGGCAGAGGTACAGGCAGAGGTACAGGCAGAGGTGCGGGCAGAGGTTCAGGCAGAGGTACAGGCAGAGGTTCAGGCAGAGGTACAGGCAGAGGTACAGGCAGAGGTGCGGGCACCAGTGGGGACCGGCAGGCAGGGAACAGGCAGGACAAGGGTGTGGGCAGGATAGGGGCACAGGTGGGGACACGCAGGCAGGGACACAGGCAGGGGTCACACAAACGGGGATACACAGACAGGGACATACAGACAGGGACACACAGACAGGGGCACACAAACAGGGACACACAGACAGGGACACACAGACAGGGACACACAGGCAGGGGCACAGGCAGGGCAGCCATCCCCGCAGGCAACATGACAAGTGCCCCCGCCGTCCCCCAGCGCCCCCCAACCCCGTCCCCCCCGGGCCAGCCCTGAGCCCCATGGGGACAGTGGCACCATGGGGGGCGCGGCGAGCGGGTACTCGGCCGCGGCCACGGCCGCCATCGCCGCCACCATCACCTTCCTGGTGCTGTTCACCATCGCGGGCAACGCGCTGGTGATCCTGGCCGTGCTGAGCAGCCGCGCGCTGCGGGCGCCGCAGAACCTGTTCCTGGTGTCGCTGGCGGCCGCCGACATCCTGGTGGCCACGCTCATCATCCCCTTCTCGCTGGCCAACGAGCTCCTGGGCTACTGGTACTTCGAGCAGACGTGGTGCGAGATCTACCTGGCGCTGGACGTGCTGTTCTGCACCTCGTCCATCGTGCACCTCTGCGCCATCAGCCTGGACCGGTACTGGGCCGTGAGCCGCGCCGTGCCGTACGGCGCCCAGCGCACGCCGCGCCGCGTCAAGTGTGGCATCGTGGCCGTCTGGACCATCGCCGCGCTCATCTCCCTCCCGCCGCTGGTCTACAAGGGGGGCGAGAAGGCGGCGGCGCCGGGGGGGCGGCCGCAGTGCAAGCTGAACGAGGAGGCCTGGTACGTGCTCTCCTCCAGCATCGGCTCCTTCTTCGCCCCGTGTCTCATCATGATCCTCGTCTACCTGCGCATCTACCTGATCGCCAAGCGCCGCTCGCGCTGCCGAGCTGCCAAACCGCCGCGCTCGGGGGCGCCGAACGTCACCCCCGCGCCCGGCGCCGAGCCCCCGGCCACCCGCCCGCCGGCAGACAGGACGTCGCTGCTGAGCCCCGAGGAGCCCCCGGTGACCCCCGGCCCCACGGCCGCGCCGCCCGGGGGACGCCCCAGGGACACTTTGGCCACCGGGACGGGGCGGGTGGTGCTGGCGCGGCGGGCGCCGGCGTTGAGCGCGTGGCGGCGGAAAACGCAGCTGAACCGCGAGAAGCGCTTCACCTTCGTCCTGGCCGTGGTCATCGGCGTCTTCGTCCTCTGCTGGTTCCCCTTCTTCTTCCTCTACAGCCTGGGCGCGCTCTGTCCCCAGCACTGCAAGGTCCCCGACGGCGTCTTCCAGTTCTTCTTCTGGATCGGCTACTGCAACAGCTCCCTCAACCCCGTCATCTACACCGCGTTCAACCAGGACTTCCGCCGGGCGTTCCGCCGCCTGCTCTGCCGCCGCCGCGCCCCGACGCCATGGTGAGGGGCTCCAGCGCCCCCGTCCTCCTCCTCCTCCTCCTCCTCATCCCGTGGGTTCGGGGGGTTTGAAGTCCCACCCGCAAAAGGGACAACAGGTTGTTTTCCCCACCCCGCCTGCTCGTGCCAGATTTCCCACGGGGACACGCAGCGCCGCATGGTCCCACGGCGTGGGGACACCCCGGTGACCCCCGGCCTTTTAACAATAAAAGATATTTTGTAATAGGAAAAGAAACGTCGCTTTTTGTTAAGGAGGGGGGTGCGGGGGGGTATTTGTGTCCCCGGGGACCGTTGGGGACGGGAGCCGCGGCCGGGACGGGTGGCCGGGGACCGTGCGGGAACACGGTGTCTGGGAGGGGACGGTTATTTATGGCAGCGCCGGGAAAGGAATAAATAATGGTAATTAGGGAAAAAAGCCCCAAATGACCCCAAAGAATAAATCTCAGCAGCTGTCAGCCCAGGGGACATTGAACCTGACAGGGGATGTGGACAGAGCCTGGGGGTGGGAGCACCATGGTGGGGGATTTGTGGGTTGTGGCACATATTGGGGTGTTGTGCCCCACACCAGGGTGACCCACACCAGGTATGGTGACCCACACCGGCATGTCGTGACTCACACTGGGGGGTTGTGACCCACACTGGTGCACCGTGACTCATGATGGCACATGGTGACCCTCACCAGCAGCCAGTAACCCACACCAGTACGTGGTGACCCACACCAGTGTGCAATAACCCACACCAGTGTGCAATAACACACACCAGTGTGCAATAACCCACACCAGTGTACAATAACCCACACCAGTGTGCAATAACCCACACCGACATACAATGACCCCCACCAGCACACAGTGACCCACACCAGTAAACAGTGACCCCCACCAGTACCAAGTGACCCACACCAGCATATGGTGACCCCACCAGTACACCACACGCCACCCTGCGCTACCACCCCACAGCGTCCTCATGGCCAGGGGACATGCCCAGGGACATCACACCCGCAGTGGCAGAGTCAGCCCCACCTCCCACCCCCCCTGTGAGGCTTCACCCCCCGCTACCCCAAACCCCCCGAATTTTGGGACAGTGGTTCCCAGCCCAGCTGCTCTGTCCCCCTCGTGTCTGTCTGTCCGTCCCGCGGCCGCTGGCCCGTCCCGGCGCGCTGGGAGGACACCGGGGTGGGAGAGGTCGTGTGAACGCGGCCGCGGCCGTGGGGCTGCGCACGCCGAGCCCCTGGCCCCCCGCCAGCAAGGCCCCGGGGGGCTGGACCCACTCTGGCCTCTGCCCCACATCCCCCTGCAGCTGCCGCTGCCCCACAGCTGCTGTGTGACCCACTGCAGGGGGGAGACGTGGGGCTGGGGGTTTTGGAATGATCTTGTGGGGTTGGGCATGGGGCTGGGGGGCTCAGAATGGTTCTGTGGGGCTGGACATGGTTCTATGGGCCTGGGTACAGTGTTATGGGGCTGGGCATTGTTTTGTGGGGCTGAGCATCATCCTGTGGGGCTGGACATGGTTCTATGGGGCTGGACATGGGGATGAGGGTCTGAGCACGGCCCTGTGGGGCTGGATACAGTTCTATGGGACTGAGCATGGGCCTGTGGGGCTGAGTATGGTCCTATGGGGCTGGATACAGTTCTATGGGTCTGAGCTTGGGCCTGTGGGGCTGGGCATGGTCCTATGGGTCTGAATATGATCCTGTGAGGCCGGGCATGGTTCTATGGGCCTGAATACAGTTTTATGGGGCTGGGCATTGTTCTATGGGGCTGAGCATCATCCTGTGGGGCCGAGCATAGGCCTGTGGGGCTGAGTATGGTTCTGTGGGGCTCGGCATGGTCCTGTGGGTCTGGACACGGTTCTATGGGTCTGGATACAGTTCTATGGGTCTGGTCATGGTCCTATGGGGCTGAACATGGTCCTATGGGGCTGCATATGATTCTATGGGGTTGGGCATGTTCTTGTGGGGCTGGATACTGTTCTGTGGGGCTGAGCGTAGTTCTGTGGGTCTGAATATGATTCTATGGGGCTGGGCACAGTCCTGGGGGGCTGAACATGGTCTCATAGGGCTGGACATGGTTCTGTGGGGCTGGGCATGGTTCTATGGGGCTGGATACACTTCTGTGGGGCTGGGCACGGCCCCACAGGACCAACCTGTCCCCAGTGGGACCCGACACCCCCCGACACCCCCCGTCCCCCAATAATTCCCCCCTAACTCCCCCAAAACCCGTTGCCATGGCGATTCCTTCATTCCCCTCCCCATATATTCAGCTCCGCTGCGCAAAAATTGCCGCAGAAATTTGTGCAGGGTGAGATTTATGGGTTTTTTGCCAGGAAATATGTCAAAATAGGTTAAAACGAGTCAAAAACGTGACAGCGGGGGGGTCACTTCCCCTCGGTGACCCCCGGTGACACTGCGGTGCCGCCGACCCGCCGGGCCTGGCGTTATCGCCGCTGCATTAATTGCCAGCCCCTCGTTAGTGCTGGAGAAGCAGCAGCACGGGGAGACTAATTAAGCTGAAATATTAATTACCAACATCCCCCCACCCGGGTGCTGCTCCGGTTTGGAGCCAAAGGCCCAAACTGGGCCCAGTATGAAGGCGCCACCACAAACTGGTGCGGGAAAGCGCCCTTGGGAGTTCCCGCCAGGCCTCAGCCTTCAGACCTTCTCATTAACACCCGTTAATTACGAGATTAAACGCCATAACAACACCACACATGCGCCAAACCCCCTCGGCGCCGTCACCCGGGATGGTCCCCCCCGCGAGGATTTGTTGTATTTTTAGAGTTTTGACAAAATTTGGCCACTTTGGCCGAGGGGATGAAGGCCAAGCGCCAAGGCGGGAGATTATTTCTTCCCCGGCGGGGGGGTTAAAAGCATAAAAATGCGTGTTCCCCCACTCAAATATGTAAAAACAAGGAGCTGGGAATGGCAGGGAAAGCGTTTTGTTTGGTTTGGGGGTTTAATGGCAGCGCGATAAGCGGCAGGAAGGGAGATACGGTCACCATGGCCACCGGGGGGGCGAAGGGTGGCGCTTTAAATATGGGAAAATAAGCCTAAAAATGGGGCGTTCATGAAATCGGCCCCTTTGGGGGATCATTGAAGGAGTGACGGTGTTTTTGGGGCTCCACGGGAAGCAAGAGAAAAGTGAGGAAAAGACCCTGAAATGGAGATAAAGTGGGGAAAAACGCGAGAAAAAGCGCAAATGGGGATGGTTTTGGAATATATTTGGCCAAAATGCCACTGACCCCCATTTCTCACCCCCCAAAACCCCCAAATCCCTCAGGTATCGCAACACCCCCCCCCCACCCCCCGCCTCCGCTTTCCCACCAAGTAAACACGGTTCTGCTTTTGTTTTCTTTATGGTTTTCTTTTCTTTATTTTCTTTTTCTTTATTTCTTTTTCTTTCTTTTTTTTTTTCCTTGTATTTTCTTTCTTTCCCTTTTTTCTTTCATGTTTTCTCCCATTTTCCATGTCTGTTTCTCCCCTTTTTCCTTGTCTGTTTCTCCCCCTTTTTCCTTGTCTATTTCCCCCCCTTTTCCTTGTCTTTTATCCTTTATTCTTGTATTTCCCCCCTTTTTCCTTGTCTTTTTCCCCCCTTTTTCCTTGTCTGTTTCCCCCCTTTTTCCTTGTCTTTTTCCCCCCTTTTTCCTTGTCTGTTTCTCCCCCTTTTCCTTGTCTGTTTCCCCCTTTTCCTTGTCTTTTATCCTTTATTCTTGTATTTTTTCCCCCTTTTTCCTTGTCTGTTTCTCCCCCTTTTCCTTGTCTGTTTTCCCCATTTTCCTTGTCTTTTATCCTTTATTCTTGTCTTTTTTCCCCCTTTTTTTCTCATATTTTTCCCCCTTTTTTCTTGCATTTTTTTCTTATATTTTTCCTTTCCCTTTTTCTTCTTTTTACTATTTTTTTCTTGTCTCTTTTAATTATTTTCCCTCATTATTTCCCAGCCAGAGGACGATTAAGGGATAAACGCTCTCAGCTGCACTTAAAGCCCCATTTGCTGTGCCAGCCCCCGGGGAGGTGAAAAATGTCACCTTTTTGGGGGTGTTTTCAGGCAGATTCAGCTCTTTGGGGCTCCCCCCTCGGTTCATTGCTGCTTCCTGGAGGTTTTTGGGGTGACAATGTGACCCTGGGGGTGACAGGGATGGGGAGCAGGGGAAGGGGTGATGGCCGTGGGGGTGGTGGGGACTTGGGGTGGGTTTGGTGTCCCCAAGGGTGATGGGGACATGGGAAGGGGTGGGGAAGCTGTGGTGGGGCTGGGACAGGTGTCCCCAAGGGTGATGGGGACATGGGTTGGGGGGAGTGATGTTCATGGGGGTGACAGGGACGTGGGATGGGGCTGGGGTGTCCCCAGGGGTGACAGGGACCTGGGGCTGGTGTCCATGGGGGTGACAGGGCTGGGGACAAGGGGTGGTGGGATGGTGTTGATGGGGGTGACAGGGACATGGGAAGGGCCTGGGGATGATGTCCCCAAGGGTGACAGGGACCTGAGAAGAGGCTGGGACCCTGGGACGGGCTTGGGGCTGATGTCCCCAAGGGTGGTGGGGACCAGGGATGGGGGACTGATGGTCCTGGAGGTGACAGGGCTGGGGACAAGGGATAGGGGGGTGGCGTTCATGGGGGTGACAGGGACATGAGAGGGGACCCCATGATGGGGCTGATGGTGCTTGGGGTGACAGGGACCATGAGATGGGGCTGATGTCCCCGGGGGTGATGGGCACCAGGAATGGGGCTTTGGTGGCCCTGGGGGTGACAGGGACCGGGGAGGGGACCCCATGATGGGGCTGGGGCTGGGGCTGGGGCTGGTGTCCCCAAAGGTGTCGGGGACCTGGGAAGGGGGTTGGTGGCCCTGGGGTTGTCAGGGACATGGGAAGGGACCGAGACCCTGTGGTGGGGCTGATGTCCCTGGGGGTGACAGGGCTGGGGACAAGGGATAGGGGGGTGGCATTCATGGGGGTGACATGAGAGGGGACCCCATGGTGGGGCTGATGGTGCTTGGGGTGACAGGGACCATGAGATGGGGCTGATGGTGCTTGGGGTGATGGGGACCAGGGATGAGGGTGGTGGCCCTGAGGGTGACAGGGACCGGGGAGGGGACCCCAAGACATGGCTGCGATGTCCCCAAAGGCGTGAGCCGCGGTCCCCGCGCTGACAGGGCAGCGGAACCAAGGCCCTGGTGTCCGGGGTGCGGGGGGACACCGCGGGGGACACCGGGGACAGGGCGGCCCGGCCAGGCCCGGCCCCCGGGCGGCTCCGGGGCGGAGCGGAGGGACCGGCCGGGCCGGTGAGCGCGGGGCGGGGCGGGGGGCCTATAGACCCTATAGGGTGTGTGAGACCCCCCTAGAGACCCTATAGGGTGTGTGTGACCCCCCTATAGGGTGTGGGGCCTGTACGGGCTGTGTGACCCCCCCCATAGACTCTATAAGGTGTGTGGGGCCTGTATGGGATGTGTGACCCCCACATAGAATCTATAGGGTGTGTGGGGCCTGTATGGGATCTATAGTGTGTGTGGGGCCTGTATGGGATGTGTGACCCCCACCTAGAATCTATAGGGTGTGTGGGGCCTGTATGGGATCTGTAGGGTGTGTGGGGCCTGTATGGGATGTGCGACCCCCACATAGAATCTATAGGGTGTGTGGGGCCTGTATGGGATCTGTAGGGTGTGTGGGGCCTGTATGGGATGTGCGACCCCCACATAGAATCTATAGGGTGTGTGGGGCCTGTATGGGATGTGTGACCCCCACATAGACTCTATAGGGTGTGTGGGGCTTGTATGGGATCTATAGTGTGTGGGGGGCCTGTATGGGATGTGTGACCCCCACATAGAATCTATAGGGTGTGTGGGGCCTGTATGGGATGTATGACCCCCACATAGGATCTATAGGGTGTGTGGAGCCTGTATGGGCTGTGTGACCCCCCTATAGACTCTATAGGGTGTGTGGGGCCTGTATGGGATCTATAGTGTGTGTGAGCCCTGTATGGGATGTGTGACCCCCACCTAGAATTTATAGGGTGTGTGGGGCCTGTATGAGCTGTGTGACCTCCCCCAGCCCCTATAGGCCCCTCCCAGGCACCCAAACATTCGAAAATGTGACTTTCTGCCCATTTCTACCTCTTTTCCAGGACCCAGCGCAGCCGCTTGCTCTTGTCCCCCCTCCACCGACGTCCCCAGCACGTCCCCTCCACGGCCACGGTCGGTGACACCGGGGACAGGGACGGGCACGAGGGGACACCCCTCCCTCTCAATTTCCTCCCGCCTCTCTTATTTTTGGCTTAATAAACACCTTAAAACGACCCCATAAAATGGGGGGGGTGGAATTTACCCCCTCACCACTATTTTATTGGGGGGGTCCAAGCCGCCCACACCGCTGGGTACCCCCAGCTTGATTTTGGGGTTTGAGGCTGGTGAGGGGGGGTCTGCTCTGGGAATTTTGGGGCAGGCTGGGGGGGGGGCGGTTGGGTATAAATTGGGGGTTTTGGGTACAAATTGGGGGTTTGGGGTACAAATTGGGTTTTTCAGGTACAAATCGGGGATTTTTGGATGCAGATTGTGTGATTTAGGTACAAACCAGCATCTTCGTGCTGGGGGGGCCGGGGTGGGGTGTGGGTGGAAAATAATCGTGGCAGCACCGGAGCTCAGTGACACAATGAATTCAGATCCCAGGGGCTTTGGGCACGTTGTTTGCTGGGTTGTTGTGTTGTTTTACATGTTTTCACCTCTTTTTTGTGCTAAACCGCCTGTTTCCCCACCGGGGAGCTGGTCCAAAGTGGGGAGAGGGGCTCATGTCACCCCCCCGCCTCCCCGACCCCTTTCCTTCCTCCACAAACAGCATTTTGGGGTCAATTCCTCAACGTTTGGTATTTACGGGCTTTCTACCACCCTTTTCTCTTCTCAGATGAAAACCTGGGTCAGTGATTCGGGGCAGAAACTGGAGATTTTCATCCCTTTTTTGGGCAAATATCGGCCCTTGTCGGGGCGCTGCTGCCAGACCTGCACCCCTAAGAGCTGGGTAAAAGCTTGGGGGGGACCAGAGTTTGGGGACAAGGGGACAAACCCCATCCTGAGGGTCTCATGTCCCCTCCATCTCCCCACAGGACAATTTCTACCAGATGAACGTCTCATCCCTTGGTTTCCGCGACGCCATCCGGCTGACCGAGGAGGACACGCGGTAAGGCTGGCGAAATACTGCAAAAAAGCACCCTTTTTCCCCCAAATTTTACCTTTTCCCCCCAAATTTTACCCTTTTCCCAAGCTGTGGGATGCCTCTCGCCCCCTAATTATTTCGACGAGTTAAATTAATTAGATATTGAATGTCTGGAAGCCGCATTCCCGCACTTAGAGCAACAAGGGCCTCTGCCTCCTGCTGTGCTCAATCTGGGAGAATTTGGCCACAGAAGCGAGGATTTGGGGTTATTTCTATAGCTTTTCGCTATCTCGATGCTGCTGGGAAGAGTCCGGCTGGTTCCGTGCCAAATATCCGATATATTTGTCATTCCAGAGGTGCTGGAGCCCTTCGGTTCCTCTCCCCCTTTCGCTCCCTGGTGGTTTAGTGGTATTTTTGCGCTGTATTTTTGATTTATTTTTCACCCAATCTGGTCATTTTACTCCATTCTACCAAAAACCTCAATTATGTCCCTTTGGGGTGATTTTTAGCTTTAATTTAGGGGCTGGTTTGGAAGAAAAATCCCCAATTTTGGGGACATTTGCGTGCGTTTTTAGCCATCGCGGGTGTGATGCCGCGAGCAGAGTGACCCGGGGTGTCGCTCTGCCGGTGCCTCTGTTGTCCCAGCTGTGAAACGAGGAGGAAAATCTCAACATTCTTGCAAATTTAGTGCTTTTTGGGGGGTGCCTGGGGTGTCCCCATGTCCCCTGCAGGTACCGGGGCTGGCTGGTGCGCAGGGTGTGCGGGATCCTGGCGCTTTGGGGCCAGGATGTCCCCGACACCCCCAAGGACCTGGCGACCAGGATCTGCCACAGGTGGGTGGCACCGTCAACCCTGTCCCCGTGTCCCCTTTGTCACCGCAGCGAGGGGGTGTCATGGGGAGACTGGGTGAAACTGGGGGGACTGGGTGAAACTTGGGGACTGGGAGCACCATGTAGTGGGGGGACTGGGTCAGACTGGGGGCACTGGGAGCACCCCTGAGGTACTGGGGGCGACTGGGTCAAACTAGGGGGACAGGGAGCACCACGTAGTTGGGGGACTGGGTGAAACTGGGGGGACAGGGAGCACCACGTAGTTGGGGGACTGGGTGAAACTGGGGGGACTGGGAGCACCACGTAGTTGGGGGACTGGGTGAAACTGGGGGCACTGGGAGTGCCCCTGAGGTACTGGGGGGGATTGGGTGAAACTGGGAGGACTGGGTGAAACTGGGGGGACTGGGAGCACCATGTAGTGGGGGGACTGGGTGAAACTGGGGGCACCACATATTGAGGGGACTGGGTCAGACTGGGGGCACTGGGAGTGCCCCTGAGGTACTGGGGGGGACTGGGTGAAACTGGGGGCACTGGGAGCGCCCCGAGGTACTGGGGGGACTGGGTGAAACTGGGGAGACTGGGAGCACCACCTACCGGGGGCACTGGGTCAAACTGGGGACACTGGGCCTTCCTTGAGGAAGGGGCTTTGTGAGGGGACCCGCAGCACCCACATTTTGGGGTGTGGGGGGAACTGGCACTGCCGGGAGGTCCCACAGGTGACGTGGGCTCGTCAGGGAACTGTCACCCACCTCCTCATGGCTAATTAGCCGGCACAAAGCCAGTGCGCGGTAATTACAGGGTAATTACGGGGTAATTATGGATTTAACCCCCATGGCCCCGCTCCGCAGGGTGCGCGGTGTGTCCCAGGGATCCGGAGGGGCCAGCGGATCCCAGCGGTGCTGCAAGGAGGAGATCCAGCGGATCCTGGCGGGGATCCAGGCCCCGCTCGCACGGCCCCTGCTCAGGTCTGGGACCCATGCGGGGGATATTCTGGGATCCTTTGGGGGATGCACATGAATCCTTTGGAGGATATTCCTGGATCCTTTGGGGCATGTGCTGGGATCTTTTGGAGGATATTCTGGGATCCTTTGGGTATGCACATGGATCCTTTGCAGGATATTCTGAGATCTTTTGGAGGATATTCTGGGATCCTTTGGGTATGCACATGGATCCTTCAGGGGATGTGCTGGGATCCTTTGGGGGATATTCTGGGATCTTTGGAGGGATATTCTGGGATCCTTTGGGGGTCACACATGGATCTTTTGAAGGATGTTCCTGGGTCCTTTGGGGATGCACATGGATCCTTTGGGGGCTGCACATGGATATTTTGGGGATATTCTGGGATCTTTTGGCAGCTGCACCTGGATCCTTTGCAGGATATTGTGGGATCCTTTGGGGGATATTCTGGGATCTTTTGGGGGATGCACCTGGATCCTTTGGAGGATATTCCCAAGTCCTTTGGGGCATGCACTGGGATCCCTTGGGGGCTGCACATGGATATTTTGGGGATATTCTGGAATCCTTTGGGCCCTGCACTTGGATCCTTTGGAGGCTATTTTGGGATCCTTGGAGGGGATGCGCACGGATCCTTTGGGCATATTCTGGGATCTTTTGGAGGATATTCTGGGATCCTTTGGGTATGCACATGGATCCTCCAGGGGATGTGCTGGGATCCTTTGGGGGATGCACGTGGATCCTTTGGGCATATTCTGGGATCTTTTGGAGGATATTCTGGGATCCTTTGGGGGCTGCGTGCGCAGACACCCCCCTGCAGCTCCTGGGGACGATTCCCCACTTCCTTCCAGAGAGCTGGAATCTGACCCGGGATCGAGAAGGGGGAAAAAACCCCAAACACAGTGGGGCTGGAAATCCAAGCGAAGCCAAAGGGAACTTTTCTCTCATTCTCTCTCCGCTTTTCTTTCTCTCCTCCTGTCATGGAGCAATTGGCAATTAGAGGTCGCATCACAGCCTAATTGCTTGGCTGATTGAGCCAGAATAAAAGAACCTTCTGAGCAGCTTCAAGTATTTAAAGGGAAGAAAAAGCTCCCCGGGGGATCCGAGCGCTGCATCGTTCCCGGAACCAGCGCGGGAGGAAAATCACTCCGGCTTTTGTTGTCTTGTCACATCCAGCGCTAGCGGTTTAACTTAATGGATGATAAAGCTGTTTAGTGACATTTGAAGAGCTGCCTGGGTGGGGAAAGCGAGGCAGGGCGGGCTAGGGGGTTTTGGGGGGGTTCTCACTCTTCTCATTTGCTTCTTTTCCTGCAGATTTTGCGCCTGGGTTCTGCTCAAGCTGCTGAGCCGCCTGTTCCTGAGCGTCCAGCTCCACCGCGGGCAGCTGGCGACGGTGCAGGAGGCGGCCAGGACGGTGGGGACCCCCCGACCCGCTCGTGTGCCCCCCAAACCCTCCTGTCCCCCCGAGCCCTCGTCCCCAGCGTGACCGCTGCCCCATCCCCCAGCCCGACGTGCCGCTGCTTTTCCTGTGCGCCCACAAGTCGCCGCTGGACGCGCCGCTGCTGGCGCTGCTGCTGTTCTCGCAGGGGCTCGGGGCGCCCCGGGTGGCGCTGAGCGGGGACACCTGCACCCCCCTGCTGCGGTAAGAGCTCCCCCAGTTCCTCCAGTATGGCCCAGTTGCTCCACCGCTACATCAACAAGTGATCCCACTTCCCCTGGTTTGAGCCAGTACCCCCAGTTTGGTGCAGTTCCCCCACCAGTATGTCAATGGCTGCTCAAGTACCCCCAGTTTGGCCAAGTACCCCCAGTTTGACCCAGTTCCCCCAACAGTACGTCAGTGGGTGCTCCCAGTACCCCCAGTTTGGCCCAGTACCCCCATTTGACCCAGTACCCCACCAGTACATCAACAAGTGCTCCCAGTCCCCCCAGTTTGACCCAGTTCCCCACCAGTACATCAACGGGTGCTCCCAGGACCCCAGTCTGGCCCAGTTCCCCACCAGTATGTCAAAGTGGTGCTCCCAGTACCCCCGATTTGATGCCGTTCCCCACCAGTATGTCAAGGGGGTGCTCCCAGTGGCCCCAGTTTCCCCCAGTCCCTGCGGCAGGCGGTGCTGGGGACAGGGGGGACGCGGTGGGTGCGGGGGGTGTTATTCTATGGTTCCCCGCAGGTCTCTGCTCGCCCGCCTCGGGGGGGTTTTCCTGCCGCCGCGGGACGAGGCCGAGGGGCTGGCGGGGGCCGTGCTGGCCGCGGTACGACTGGGACCAGTTCAGCGCGGGTACTGGGGGCGCGGAACGACCCCCGAGAGCCCACAGTGCTCGGTGGGGGGATATGGGGGGCCGGGTGCGCGGGGTGGCCAAAGGAGGGACACGGCAGCTCCACTGCGGCCATGGGACCCCCAGTTTGGCTCAGTACCCCCATTTTGACCCAGTACACCCAGTTTGGCCCATTTCCCCCAGTTTAACAGAGTTCCCCCATTTCGTGGCTCTCACAGTCTCCCCAGTTTAACCCAGTCCCCCCAGTTTAACCCAGTCCCCTCAGTTCGTGTCTCTCCCAGTCTCCCCAGTTTAACCCAGTCCCCCCAGTCTGTGGCTCTCCCAATCTCCCCAGTTTGACACAGTCTCCCCAGTTTGACCCAGTCCCCCCAGTTCGTGTCTCTCCCGGTCTCCCCAGTTTAACCCAGTCCCCCCAGTCTGTGGCTCTCCCAGTCTCCCCAGTTTGACCCAGTCCTCCCAGTTCGTGTCTCTCCCAGTCTCCCCAGTTTAACCCAGTCCCCTCAGTTCGTGTCTCTCCCAGTCTCCCCAGTTTAACCCAGTCCCCCCAGTTCGTGTCTCTCCCAGTCCCCCCAGTTTAACCCAGTCCCCCCAGTTTAACCCAGTCCCCCCAGTTCGTGTCTCTCCCAGTCCCCCCAGTTTAACCCAGTCCCCCCAGTTCGTGGCGGAGCTGCTGCGCAGCCGGCAGCCGCTGCTGCTGTTCCTGGAGGAGCCCGCGCTGCCCCGGGTCCTGGCGCCCGCCGCCCGGCGCTGGCTGCGCCCCGTGTGCCGCGCCCTGAGCCAGCGCGCCGTGCGCGACGTGACCGTGGTGCCCGTGGGGATCGCCTACGATGTCACCCCCGGGGACACAACGGTGAGGGGACAGCACCCAAATGAGGGGATGGCACCCAAATGGGGGAACAGCACCCAAATGGGGGGATGGCACTTAAATGGGACGGCACCCAAAGTGGTGGGACAGCACCCAAGTTGGGGACAACACCCAAATGGGAGGGACAGCACTGAAATGCGGGGACAGCACCCAAATTGGGGGACAGCACCCAAATGGGGGGATGGCAGCCAAACCAGAGGGACGGCACCTAAATGGGATGGCACCCAAAGTGGGGGGACAGCACCCAAATGGGGGGGACGGCATCCAAATGGGGGACAGTACCCCAATAGGGGGATGGCACCCAAACGGGGGACAGCACCCAAACGGGGGACAGCACCCAAATGAGAGGGACAGCACTGAAATGGGGGGATAGCACCCAAACGGGGGGGACAGCAACTAAATGGGACAGCACCCAAAGTGGGGGGACAGCACCCAAATGAGGGGGACGGCATCCAAATGTGGGACAGTACCCAAATAGGGGGATGGCACACAAATGGGGGACAGCACCCAAATGAGAGGGACAGCACTGAAATGGGGGGATAGCACCCAAATGGGGGGATGGCACCCAAAAGGTGGGGACAGTACCTAAATGGGGGGATGGCACCCAAATGGGGGTCAGCACCCAAATGTGGGATGCTTTTGAGGTCCACATGGGTGCCCTTACGGTGCTCTTGGGGTTTTGGGGTGCCTTGGGTGCTCTTGGGGTGCCCCTGGGGTTTTGGAGTACTCATGGGTGCCCCCAGGTGCCTTTTGGTGCCCTTGGGAATTTTGGGGTGCCCCTGGGGTTTTGGGGCCCTCTGAGTGCCCAGAGGGATTCTGGGGTCCCCTGGGTGCTTTGGGGTGCAGCACCCAAATAGGGGGTGTTCTTGGGGTCCACATGGGTGCCCTTGGGATTTTTGGGGGTGCAGTGAGTGCTCTTGGGGTGCCTTGGGATTTTGGGGTGCTCATGGGTTCCTGTGGGATTTTGGGGTCCCTGGGTGCTCTTGGGGCGCAGCACCCAAATATGGGGGCACATCCCCCGTGTCCGCAGGCGCTGGGCATGTTTGGGATCCTGCGCATGGCCCTTGGGGCCGGACCCCGAAATCGTGGCTGCGCCCGCGTGGACTTCGGCCAACCCTTCTCCCTGCAGGTACGGGGGATCCCCACCGGATCCTGGGATCCACCCGATCCCAGGGGGTCCTGGATGGGGTGGTGGGGATGGGTGAACCCCAGGGGGGCATCCAGGGTTCTCTGAGGGATCTAGGGCTCTCAGGGGATCTCCTGGGGATCTCAGGTTCTCCTGAGGGTTTGGGGTTCTCCAGGGGATCTGGAGTTCTTGGTGGATCTCTTGGGCTCTCCAGGGATCTGAGGTTCTCCAGGGATTTGGGGTTCTCGTGGGGCTCTTGGGTTCTCCTGAGGTTCTCCAGGGGATCCAGAGTTCTGCAGGGCTCCTGGGTTCTCCTGGGGATCTGGGGTTCTCAGTGGATCTCCTGGGAATCTTGGGTTCTCCAGGGAATCTCAGGTTCTCCTGGGGATCTGGGTTTCTCTGGGGCTCTCCAGGAGATCCAAGGTTCTGCAGGCATCTGAGGTTCTCCAGGGATCCAGGGGATCTGGAGTTCTCAGGGGATCCCCTGGGGATCTGGCGTTCCCCAAGGGGATCCAGGGCTCTCCAGGGTTCTTCAAGGATATGGGGTTCTCTGGGGACCTCAGGTTCTCCGGGGTTCTCTAGGGATCTCCTGGGGATCTTGGGATCTCCTGGGGCTCTGGGGCTCTCCAGGGCTCTCCAAGGATCCCCGTTACGGGAAGCTGGGGGTGCTGGTCCCCAAGGGCTCAGCTCCCTGGCTTGTTCCCAGGAGTTCGCGGCGCAGGGCGGGTGGATCCATGCGGAGCCGCATCCAGAGGAGCCGCCGGGGGCACCGGGAACCGCGTGAGCACCACGGGGACCCCTCAGCCCCTTTCTTCACCTTTTTACACCCCATTTTCTCTCCTTGTTTTCCCCTCACCCCCTTTTCTCACCCCCTTTACTCTTGGTCCCCTTTTCTCGTCCCCTTTTCTCACCCTATTTTCTCTTGGCCCCATTTTTTTAACCTGTTTTCTCCTCACCCCTTTTTCCACCCCGTGTTCTCACTGTTTTCTCCTTGCCCCCTTTTTTTCATCCCCTTTTCTCACCCCATTTTCTCGCCCGTTTCCCCCCGTTTCTCAAGCCCCCCGGGTGACAAAGCTGTGATTTGGGGTCCCAGCCCCACGGTGGCCGCTGCTCCGGAGACCGAAGAGGAGACGCTGGTGATGCGGCTGGGCCTGCACGCGCTGAGTGGTGAGGGGGCTGTCTGTCCGGCCGGCCGTCTGTCCAGCCGTCTGTCTGTCCATCTGTCCATCCATCTGTCCGGGCTGTGGGTCCCTTGGGATGTCACCAGCGCCCCTGGGGCTCAGGGGGTGAATCCCTGATGCCTGAGATCCTGCCTTTCCCTTCCCTTCCCCCTCCCCCTTCCCTCCCCTTCCCCTTCCCCTTCCCCTTCCCCTTCCCCTCCCTTCCCCCTCCTGTCCCACAGACACCGTGTCCTGTTCCGCTGTCACAGCCGTGGGGATCACGTCTGCGCTGCTGCTGCACAAGCACCGTGGGGTGAGACCGGGAATTTTCCACATTCCCCTTCCTCTTGGAGGAATTTTTCCTCCCCCTTCCTCCTTCTCCTTCCACCTCCTCCTTCCACCTCCTCCTCATCCTTTCCTCTCTTCCTCCTTCCTCTTCCTTACTCTTTCCTTCTTCCCCTTTCCTCCTCCTTCCTTCCTCTTTCCTTCTTCCCCTTTCCTCCTCCTTCTTTCCTCTTTCCTTCCTCCTTTCTCCTTCCTCTTCCTTCTTCCTCCCCCTCTTCCTCCTCTTTCTCCCCTCTCCTCCTCTTTCCTCCTCCTTCTTCCTTCCTTCTCCTCTTTCCTTCTTCCTCATCCTTTTCCTCCTTCCTTCCTCCCCCTCTTTCCTCCTCCTCCTTCCTCTTCCTCCCCAGTCCCTCCTCCCTCTTTCCTCCTCCTTTCCTCCTTTCCTCCTCCTCCTCCTCCTCTTTCCTCCTCTTTCCTTCTTCCTCCTCCTCTTCCTCCTTCCTTCCTCCTCTTCTTTCCACCTCTTTCCTCCTCCTTTGCTCCTCCTCCTTCCTCTTCCTCCCCATTCCTCCTCCTCCTCTTTCCACCTCTTTCCTCCTCCTTTCTTCCTCCTCCTCCCTCTTCCTCCCCACTCCTCCTCCTCTTCCCTTCTTCCTCCCTCCTTCCTCCTCCTCCTTCCCCCTCTTTCCCCCTCCTGGCCGCTCTCCCTCCCTCCCGTCCATCCCGTCCCCCGCAGGCGGTGCTGCTGTCGCGGCTGCTGCGGGACTTCGGCTGGCTGCTGGAGGAGATCCTGCTGCGCCAGCGCGACGTCGGCTTCTCGGGGCAGCTGCGGGCGCTGCTGCGGCACAGCCTGGCGCTGCTGTCCCCTGGTGTCACCCTGCTGCGCCTGGCGCCGCGCGGGGACGCGCTGGTGCTGCCCGCGGGCTCGGCCGAGGCGCGGCGGGAGCTGCGCCGGCTCAGCGCCGCCGTGCTGCCCGTGTTCGCCTGCGAGGCCGTGGGAGGTGAGGGGACACTGGGGGTCGGTGGCACCAGGGGGTGGGGACACTGGGGATTGGTGACACCAGTGACTGGTGGCGCTGGGGACTTGTGACACCAGGGGATGGGGGCACTGGGGAATAGTGACACCAGTGACTGGTGACACTGGGGACTTGGTGGCACCAGGGGATGGGGACACTGGGGAATAGTGACACCAGTGATTGGTGACACTGGGGACCTGGTGACACCAGGGGATGGGGACACTGGGGGTTGGTGATGCCAGGGAATGGTGACATGGGGAATTGTGACACTGGGGATCGGTGGCACCAGGGGATGGGGACACTGGGGAATAGTGACACCAGTGATTGGTGACGCTGGGGACTTGGTGACACTGGGGATCAGTGATGCCAGGGGATGGTGACACCAGGGGGTGGGGACACTGGCGGTCAGTGATGCCAGGGACTGGTGACACCGGGGAATAGTGACACCAGGGATCAGTGACGCCGAGCACTCGGTGACACCAGGGGATGGTGAGACCAAGGAATGGTGACACCAGGGATCAGTGACACCAGGGACTTGAGGACAGTGGGGATCAGTGACACACAGGAATGGTGACACCAGAGATCAGTGACACTGGGGACTTGGTGACACCAAGGACTTGGTGACACTGGAGAATGGTGACACCAGGTGTGTGGTGACACCCGAGCTTGGTGACACGGGGCAATAGCGACACCAACGCCTCACACCAGGGATTAGTGACACTGGCGCTCGTTGACACGAGGGACTTGGTGACACTGGGGACTCCATGACACCGGGGATCAGTGACACGGGGGATTGGCGACGTGGGGGATGGTGACACCGGGGACTGGCGATGCTGGTGACCCCGGTGGTGGGTGGTGTCCCCACAGCCTGTGCCATCCGTGCGCTGCTGCTGGAGCTGCTGCCGTTCCTGGGGTCCAGCGCCGGGCGCTCCAGGATCGTGCTGAGCCAGGACGAGCTGCAGCGCAAGACGCTGGAGCTGCTGCGGCTGCTGCCCCCGACCCTGCTGGGGCTGCAGGTGGGGCTGGGGACACCGGGGGACACCGGGGGACACCGGAGTGGCAGCGGCACCCCCAGGTCACCTGTGCCCCCGTCCCCTCCTCCCAGCCCTGCCAGCCCCCCGAGTGCCGCAGCCACGACGTCCTGGACAAGCTGCTCCTGTGCGGGCTGCTGGAGGTCGAGGAGGTGGGTGACACCCCCGGAGAGGACCCTGCGGGGACAGGGTGACACCCCCGAGGTGCCACAACCCCTGTTTGTCCCCACAGCCCGAGGGCGAGCGCTGGGCCTGCGACGTGTCCCGCCGGCCCTGGGCCAGGATGGATTTCAGCGACAGCGACAGCGACGGCGCCGACGAGCTCCCCAAACGCTGCTTCAAGGTACCGGGGGTGTCCCCGAGCGGCCTCGGTGACGGGGACGGGCCGGTGTCACCTGCGCTTCCTCCCGCAGCTCAGCGAGCCCCAGGGCTGCCCCGGCTTCCTCCTCTTCCTCTGCCGCCTCCTCAGCCCCATCCTGGGGACGTTCGCCCGCGCGGTTTCGTTCCTGGAGCGGCCGCAGTGGCCCCAGCCCGGTGAGACCCCCCCGGGAGGGACAACGCTTCCCAACCGCCCCAGGGGCTTTTGGGGTGACCAAACAGCCCCTCCAGGGGTGGCGACTCCCCCGCTGCCCTACTAACCACTTCATACACCCTATTAACCTCCTCATACACCCTGCTAACCACTCCATACACCCTATTAACCACTCCATACACCCTATTAACCACTCCATACACCCTACTAACCACTCCATACACCCTACTAACCAGTTCATACACCCTATTAACCACTCCATACACCCTATTAACCCCTTCATACACCCTATTAACTACTTCATACACCCCATTAACCCCTTCATACACCCTATTAACCCCTTCATGCACCCTATTAACCACTCCATACACCCTATTAACCCCTTCATACACCCTATTAACTACTTCATACACCCTGTTTGTACTGCAAATAACCCAACAAGGGACATTGTCAACCCACATCTGTTCAAAACTCAACCACGCAAGCACATCATCCCATGCTCCTTGTCCTAAAACCTGAGCTCATCTCCGGGATCCTCTCCCGCAAGTCGAGTTTAACCCAAACCACGAGCCTAAAAATCGCAGTTAAACCCGGCTTAACCTGCCCAGGGGAGGTTCAGCCAGCAAAAACTGCTGATTCCCACCTCTAAAACCTCAGCCACTTTGCTTTTAAGCGATAATCGCAATTAACTGGTTGTAGGAGCCGTTAATCTTGGTGCAGATCGCAGTAAATAGCGGAACCCGCCCCTCCGTTCCCCTCCCGCTCAATCATCCCAACACCAACACGAGCAGAACGGGGGGTGGTGGCGTCTGACCCCCATTTGTGTCCCCCCCCAGAGGCGGTTTGTTTGGAGGCGCTGCTGCAGTTCCTGGCCGAGGGGGACGATGTCGGTGAGTCCGGGCTGGGGGGACACACACAGACCCCCCAGAGGGGCTGCGGGTGCTCCTGTTGGGGTTTCTCTCCCCACAGAGCCCCCCAGCCGCAGCGCGGCCCTCAGCGCCCTCCAGACCTTCAAGGACATGGGGGTGAGTGTGACGGGGGTCTCGCGGCCCCGTAACCCGGCTGTGTCCCCCCCGGTGACACCCGTGTCCCCACGCAGGTGCTGGAGGAGCTGAGGGGCCCCGCGGGGCCGCAGCTCCAGCTCACCCGGCCGTTCCGCGGCACCGCGGCGCGCGCGGAGCTGGAGGCCTTCGTGCGGCAGTTCCTGCAGATGTGACACGCGCCGGGGGTGACAATAAATTGGGGGTGACAATAAAGTGGGGAGGGAGAGGTGCCGACCCAGCTCGTGGCTTTATTGACCCCTGCGGGGGAAAATAGCGGCCGAATCGGGGGGATTTGGTGCCTCCGTCCTCACACCACCCGGTTGCAGATGACGCCCAGCTGCTCGATCTCGCACTGCACCTCGTCCCCACGCTGCGGGGACAGGGACACAGTGGCAGCCAACCCCCTGCCTTGTCCCCAGTGAGGGGGGGGTCCTCATGTTCCCGCTCTGCCCCCCCAAGCCCTTTCCCTACCTTAAGAAACACGGGGGGTTTCCGAAAAAACCCCACGCCAGCGGGGGTTCCCGTCAGCAGGATGTCCCCGGGGACCAGTGTGACAAAGCTGGGGAGACACAGGTGTCAGCTGCATCCCCTGGGGAGCGGTGACACCCCTGGCCCCCCCCTGCACGTACCGGGAGACCCAGGCGATGAGTTTGGGGAGGGGGAAGATGAGCTGGCTGGTGCTGCTGTCCTGCATCACCTGCCCGTTGACGCTGCAGCGGATGCGCAGGTTGTGGACGTCTGCGGGGACAGAGGGGACACGTCACAGCACGGGGGACACGTCACAGCGTGGGGGACACGGGGACGGCGGCGCCACCTCGGTGTCCCCCTTTGGAGAAAACACGGGTGATTCTGGGGGAATTCAGTGTCACACGAGTCCCCGTCCCCATCACGTCCCTGTGTTGTCCCCATCGCGTCCCCACCTGTCACAGCCTCCTTGGTGACCAGGGCCGGCCCCAGGGGACAGAAGGTGTCGAAGGTTTTCCCCAGCAGCCACTGCCGCCCGTTGCGCATCTGCCAGTCCCGGGCGCTCACGTCGTTGGCCACCGTGAACCCCACGACGTGGTCCATGGCCACCGACTCCTGCAGGGGACAACGGGGACCTGGTTAACCCGGGGTGGGGGCAGATGGCGGGGACAGGACAGGGACAGGGGGTCACCTCGATGTGCCGCCCCTTCTTCCCGATGACGGCGGCCAGTTCCACCTCCCAGTCCACCTGCTGCGGGGACAACACGGGGACTCGGTTGGGCTGCATGGGGGGGACACGGTGACAGGCGGGGGGGACAGGGGGGTCCTCACGCTGCTCTCCTGGGGCAGCTCGATGTCGTCGAAGGGGCCGGTGATGGCGCTGGGGAACTTGTTGAAGATGACGGGGTCGGCGGGGACGCGGGCGCCCTGCTCGGCGCAGTGGTCGCGGTAGTTGAGCCCCACGCAGATCAGCTTCTGGGGGTCCCCCAGCGGCGCCAGCAGCCGAACCCCGTCCCGCGGCACCCGGAACTGGCCGGACTGCAGCGCCCTGCGGGGCTGCGCTCAGCCACGGGGCTCGGGGGACACGGAGGACAGGGGGGACACGGGGAACACGGGGGACACGGGGCGGGGGGACACGACACCCACCTGTGCGCGGCAGCCAGGGCGGAAGGGCCGCTCTCCAGGAGGGATCTCATGGATCCCGGCAGCGCCGGTTCGGCCGCGCTCAGGTCAACCAGGGCCCCCCCCGGCGCCTCCTCCAGCCCCAGCCGGGGCTCGGCCCCCCCGGGCCCCCGGAACCGAACCAGCCGCATGGCCCCCGCCAGGCGCATCCCTGCGGGGAGCGGATCCGAGGGGATCCGGTGGGGATCCTGCGGCCGGGGGGTGGTGGGGACCCCCCCAGTGAATCTCAGAACGGGGAGGGAGGGGAAGGGGCAGATCCTGGCACACGGGGATCCTGCAGTGAGGGGGCACAGTGGGGAAGGGGGGAGGCAGATCCCCTGATCCCACACAGCCCCGATCCCAGGGATCTCCCCCCATCCCGGTCAGCCCCGATCCCAGGGGACCCCCGATCCCGCACGACCCCAATCTCAGAGGTTCCCCCCCGATCCCACGCAGTCCCGATCCCGAGGATCCCGCTCGTCCCAGGGGATCCCCCCAGTCCCGCACAGATCCCACAGGATCTACCCGCACCTTAAACCCGCTCAGCCCAGCCCCAGGGGTCCCTCGAATCGCGGCAGATCCCCCCCCGCACGCGCTCAGCCCGATCCCGGGGATCCCCCCCGAACCCATCCCGGGGATTCCCCATCCCGGGGGGTCCCGGGGGATTCCCCGCTCCCACCTACGTCACGTGAACGTCACTCCCCCCTCGCACGCGCTGACCCCGCGGCCCCGGCCCCAAGGTCCCCCTGCCGAAGCCACGCCCCCCTCGCCCCGACCAATGGGAACGCGGAGGGGGCGGGTAGGCGCCGCCAACGACGGCCGGTGGAGCCACCAATGAGAGCCCGCCGCGCGCAGCCACGCCGCCGGAAAGGGGCGGGGCAGCGGCGTTGCCAGGAGACGCGGAGCGGCCGCCATGATGGCGCCGCCGCCGCCATGACAGCGCCGAGGCCGCGGGCGGAGAACCGGGGGCGGCACCGGGACCGGGTTTGCCGCTTTTATTTGGCAGAAACACGCAGCGGCGGCGGCGGCGCGGCAGGAGCAGCGGGGGCAGCGGGGTCTGCAGGGGCAGCGGGGTCTGCAGGGGCAGCGGGGGCCGGGAGAGCGGCGGGCGTGAGGAGGGAAGCAGCACAAACCCCCCAAACCCCCCAACCCCCGCCCGGCTGCGCCGCCCGCGGCCCCTGAACCATCGCCCGCTCTCCGCACGCGGGACGCGGGGCAGGAGCCGCCGTTCCCGGGACAGGGACCGTGCGGGGGGCCCGCGGCCCCGCGTTTGTTTCCCTTCGGGAATAGAAACTGCGCCCCCGGAGGCCCCGGGTTAGATGATGCTCTCGAAGATCCGCATGGAGCGCACGATGTCCCCGTCCTGCGGGGGCGGCCACGGGTCACCCGCTGGCCCCGCGGCGTCACCCCCGGGGTGTTGAACGGGGGACACGGGACGGGGGGGCTGGGGGTGCCGACCCCCCTGTCACCTGCTGACACGTGTCCAGGAACTCGTGCAGGGTCACCACGCCGTCCCCGTCCCGGTCCATCTTCTGCGGGGACAGACGGGGGGTCGCGGGGACGGCGCTTGTCCCCCGTGACCCCCGGGGGACGCGCAGAGGGGACACGGAGGGGACGGCCCTTGTCCCCCGTGACCCCGGGGACACGCGGAGGGGACGCGGAGGGGACGGCCCCACCTGGAAGAAGATCTCCAGGTGCTCGGCGGGCGCGCTGTCCCGCAGCGGGGGGCGGGTGCTGCGCCCCAGCATGGCGTAAATGGACTTGATGACCTGCAGCATCTCCTGGGAGGGACAGAGCGGGGACAGGGTGACAAACCCCCCCAGTGCGGCCACCTCCGCCGCGTCCCCACGCAGTGTCACCTCCTTGGTGACGCAGCCGTCCTTGTTGAGGTCGTAGAGGTTGAACGCCCACTCGAGCCGCTGCCGCACCGTCCCCCGCAGCAGCACCGACAGCCCCACGGCGAAGTCCTGCCGGGACAGACCCACGAGTGGCACCGGCACGCGTGGCCACAACCCACGTGCCCCCCCCCCCCATCGCCATCGACCGCGGGACGCGCAGGAGCCTGTTAGGTGCTTTTCCCCCTATTGATCCCGTTTCTATTCCGGCTCGGCGCTATTTTTACCGGTGGTGAGCGCGGAGCCGGCTGTGCCGCAGTGCCGGGAGCGCTCCGCACCGCTCCCGGGGACGCGCCAGCATTCTCCCCCAGCCCTTTTGCCCGGCATTTCCCAGTATTTTTCCCAATGTTTTTCCCAGTATTTTTCCCAGCGTTCCTAATGTCTTTCCCAGCATTTCCCGGTGTTTTTCCTGGTGTTTTTCCTGGTGTTTCCAGGCATTTCCCCCTCATTTCCCACTAATGTTCCCAGCATTTCCCCATGCGTTTCCCCATATTTCCCCAGCATTTTTCCTGGCATTTCCCAGTATTTTCCACAGCATTTCCCAACGTTTTTCCCCCTCATTTCCCCGCGTTTTTCCCCTCATTTCCAAGTGTTTTTCCCAGTGTTTCCCCGTGTTTTCTCCCATGTTTTTCTGCTCATTTCCCAGTGTTTTTCCCAGTGTTTCCCCGTGTTTTCCCCCATGTTTTTCCGCTCGTTTCCCAGTGTTTTTCCCAGTGTTTTTCCTGTTGTTCTTCCCAGTGCTTCCCAGTGTTTTTCCCCGTGTTTTCCCCCTCATTTCCCAGTGTTTTTCCCAGTGTTTCCAGTGTTTTCCCCAGTGTTTTTCCGCTCATTTCCCAGTGTTTTTCCCATCGTCTTTCCCAGTGCTTCCTGGTGTTTTTCCCCCCGTGTTTTTCCGCTCATTTCCCAGTGTTTTTCCCAGTGTTTTCCCCAGTGATTTTCCTAGTGTTTCCCGGTGTTTTCCCTGGTATTTTCCCCCTCATTTCCCAGTATTTTTCCCTGTGTTTTTCCTGCCATTTTCCCCATTGCTTCCCGGTGTTTTTCCCTTCATTTCCCAGTGTTTTTCCCTATATTTTCCCTGTCATTTTCCCCAGTGTTTCCTGGTGTTTTCCCCAGTGTTTTTCCCCTCATTTCCCAGTGTTTTTCCCATCGTCTTCCCCAGCGCTTCCCGGTGTTTTTCCCCGTGTTTTTCCCCTCATTTCCTAGTGTTTTTCTCATCGTTTTTCCCGGTGTTTCCCAGCATTTTCTCCCTCATTTCCCGGTGTTTTTCCCGGAGTTCTCCCCGCTGTTTCCCCCCCGTTTCCCGTCGTCCGCTCACCTGGAAGCACAGAGCCCCGTCGCGGTCGGCGTCGAAGGCGTCGAACAAGAAGTGCGCGTAGGCGCTGGCGTCTGCAGGGCCGGGGCGGGGGGGACACAGCCAGACCCGGTGACACCCCCAGGTGACAATTCACCCTTTCCCCCCCCACACCCCCTCCCCACTCACCGCCTTGGGGGAAGAAGCGCGAATAAATCCCGGTGAAGGTTTCCTCGTCCACGAGGCCACTGGGACACTCCTGTCGGGGACGTCAAGCGCCCGGTGACCCCGAAACCCCCGTGTCCCCGCAGCGGGGGGGCCGCTGTGTGCCCCCCCCCTCCGCACTCACACTTTTGAAGCCGCGATAAAGCGCCTGCAGCTCCGCTTTGGTGAATTTGGTCCGCGCCAGCAACTTCTCCAGCTCCTCCGGTTGGTGCCGCGCGGCCGAGAGCTCCAGGTCGGTGTCACCGGCATCTGGGGGACACAGAGACCCCCCCCTCAAAGACCCCCATCCCAGGAGACCCCCCCATGTCATCCCCACCCCCAAACCCCCCGATGCGGCAGCGAACCCCGAATTCCCTGGGGAGGGAGGGAAAGCGCCGGGTTCCCCGTCCCAGGGGGTTTTTGGGGGGGTTTCCCCGGGAGGTGCCGCTGGCAGCACCTTCCTGGGGCGCAGAACATCCCGGAGCCGCTAATGGCGTGGCGGGTAATTAATAAATGATGCCTCATTAATAATTAAGTATTAATAAATGATGCCTCATGAATAATTGCAGCTCGGGGAGCCCCCGCGGAGCCGCTCGGCACCGAGCAGGAACTTGGGGAGGGGGGAAATGGGGGGTAGGATGGGGGATCCGAGACTGGGGAACCCCCCAAAAAGCTCGGGGTGGTGCTGGGGGGGGGAGCTGGGGGGGGAGAGGGCACTTGCAGCTCATTTTGGGGGGTTTGGGCACCCCAATGTTCAGTTTTGGGGGCATGGAGGGGATTGGAGGTCTATGGTGTTGCACCTTTGGGGGCTTGGGGGTCAATGCAGGACTTGGGGTCCCCCTGTGTCCCATCTCAGGGGGGGATTGGAGGCCCCACAGGAGGGTTTGGGGGGGTCATTTGGGATGGGGGGGTCCCCATCACCTCTCTTGGGGGTTAAGGAGGGTGCAGAGACCCCCCCAGTGGGGGTTTGGGGCTGTGTGGATGGGAGTTCCCTCCCTGGGGTGTTTTTGGGGGGCCCAGCCCCCTCAGGAAGGTCAGAACAAGGCTGGGCCGTGACGCTGCAAATGCGGGGGGGTGGGGTGGGGGGTCCCTGCCCCCCCCACCCTAAATCCCCCCCACACCCCCAAAACCCCCCTTGCACCCCCAAACGCTCTTCCCCCCCCACAACCCCTATTTCGCGCCCCCAGTGCCCATTTCCAGGCCCAACGGGTCCCATACCCAATGCGGGGGGGGGCAGGATGGGGCCACCCCAAGTTGAGGAGGGGGCTGTAATTAATGAACAGAGGTTAATTGGGGGGGTTTTACCTTCGGCGGAGATGGGCTCCAGGATGCCGAACTGCTTGAGGACGGCGATGAAGAGCAGGACGAGCACGGCCCCGGCGCACAGCTCCATGCCCTGCATCCCCCCCACCCCCAGAACACCCTCCGCGGGACCCCCGCGCCGGGGGGGGCACCGCAGGGGGTGTCACCGTCACGGCCGGTGCCGTCCCGGGCAGCGCAGCGGCGGGTGCGCCGTCCGGCCGTCTGTCCGGTCGTCCTGCCGTCTGTCCGGTCGTCCTGCCCTCCCCCCTTGGCACGCGGCCCCCCCGCCCCGCACCCTCACCACGAGTTCCTTATCTTTTCTATAGGGCTTTTTCTTTATCTCCCCCCCACACACAAAGGGCAGCGGGTGCAGCACCCATGGGTGCCCCTGACTGCCCAACCGGGGGTGACGACCCAGCGCCGGCCTTAAAATTGGGGGGAAAAATATTGTTGTGGTCCCCCTGCCATGGGAGGAGCGGGGGGCACGTCCCCCCCTACTGCACCTTGGGGGGTGTTTGGTGCTCGCGGGGCAATTAGTGACGGGGGTTAATTAACGCGGGGCGGCTAACGAGCGGCGCGATCGATGGGGATGAGTAAGCAGCAGGAAGGGCTCCCCTGGGACACGTGGGGAACCCGAGGCGTGGAGGGCGGGGGGGTGTCGCAGCCCCCGGGGTGGCACTGTCCCCCGGGGGTGTCCCAGCGCTGTGGCACTTCTGTCCCCATCGCCCTGGGGACGTCTGTCCCCTGTGTCCTGCGGTGGCCTTGTCCCCAAGGCCCCAGTGATGTCTGTCGCCTTCCCTTTGGGGATGTCCTGTCCCCAATGGCCCTGGGGACACTGTCTCTGTCCCCCCAGGACTGGCCTTGTCCCCATGACCCCAGGGACATCTGTTCCTGTCCCTCTGGGGGTGTCCCTGTCCCTACACTCCCAGGGACATAGTCCCTGTCCCCGCAGGAGTGGCCTTGCCCCCAAGGTCCCAGGGACATCAATCCCTGTCCCTATGGGGGTGTCCTGTCCCCAGTGGCCCTGGGGACACTGCCCCTGTCCCCACAGGAGTGGCCTTGCCCCCAGGGTCCCAGGGACATTGGTCCCTGTCCCTCCAAGGGTGTCCTGTGTCCAGCGGTCCTGGGGACACCATCTCTGTCCCTTTGACGGTGTCTCTGTCTCCAAGGCCCTAGGAACATGGTCCTTGTCCGCCTGGGACTGTCTTGTCCTGTTGGTCCCTGGGACACTGTCCCTGTTCCCCAAGGGTGTCCCTGTCCCCAGGGCCCCAGGGGACACTGTCCCTGTTCCCCAGGGGTGTCCCTGTCCCCAGGGCCCCAGGGGACACTGTCCCTGTTCCCCAGGGGTGTCCCTGTCCCCAAGGCCCCAGGGGACACTGTCCCTATTCCCCAGGGGTGTCCCTGTCCCCAGGGCCCCAGGGAACACTGTCCCTGTTCCCCAGGGGTGTCCCTGTCCCCAGGGCCCCAGGGGACACTGTCCCTGTTCCCCAGGGCTGTCCCTGTCCCCAAGGCCCCAGGGGACACTGTCCCTATTCCCCAGGGGTGTCCCTGTCCCCAAGGCCCCAGGGGACACTGTCCCTGTCCGCCAAGGTGTCCCCTCCCCATCACCCCCCACCCCGTGGTGACCCCCGGGGCTGCACGGAGGGGCGGGGCCAGTTGCCAGTGGGCGGGGCTTCCCTCCCAGTGGGCGGGGCCTCTTGCTAAGGGCGGGGCGCGCCCACCGCCCAAGGGGCGCGGCTCAGCCACACCCTCGCGCGCCGCCACTTCCGCCGCCGCCACCGGAAGCGCCGCTCGCCGCCTCCGCCATGGCCTCAAGGTTACTGCGGGTGAGCGCGGCCCTGCGGCTCCTGCCCGCGGCCTCGGCCCGCAGCGCGCCCGCCCGCGGCCTCGCCGTGCCCGGTGAGCGGGGACACCGGGGGCAACGGGGACACCGGGGACAACGGGGAGGGGGCGGGATGGGGGGGCGGGGCCGCGGCCTCCCGGAGTGACCGCGCTGCCCCGCAGGCGACCTGGCCAGCGATGAGGAGCAGGCGACGGGCTTGGAGCGGAAGGTGATGGAGGCCATGAACAAGGGCCTGGTGAGTGCGGGCGGGGGGTGACCGGGGCTCGAGCTGGGGGCTCAGGGACAGGGTGTCCTGGGGGGGCGGGGTCCGGGTGCCCCCGGCTCGGGGAGCAGCTGGGGGGACCCCTGGGAGGGTGTGTGTGGGGGGGGGGCTCAGGGACAGGGTGTCCTGGGGGGGGGGGCAGGGTCTGGGGGTGTCCCCTCCGCCCGGGGGCAGCTGGGGGACCCCAGGGTGTCCCTGAACGCCACCCACTCAGGGACACGGTGTCTTTGGAGAGGGAGTCAGGGTTTGGGGTGCCCCCCCAGCTCGGGGGGATCTGAGGGGCAGGGTCTCTTGAGGAGGGGGACACAGAGTCTTGGGGTGTCCCCCCCACACAGGAGGCAGCTGGAGGGACCCCAGGGTGGCCCTGAGTCTCCCCCCATTCAGAGACAGGGTGTCCTTGGTGGGGCAGACAGGGTCACTCAGGGAGACCCCAGGGTTGGGGGGGGGGGGGGGGGCGGGGCTCAGGGACAGGAGGGATTTGGGGGTGCCCCCCACTCACCTTCCCACCCCCCTCAGGACCCCTACAGCATGTTCCGGCCCAAGCGCTACGCGGGGACCAAGGAGGACCCCAACCTCGTCCCCTCCATCACCAACAAGCGCATCGTGGGCTGCGTCTGTAAGTGCCCCGCCCCCCCGATGTCCCCCCGTTCCCTCTGTCCGCCCGTCTGTCCCACCCTCCTCTCCCCCCCCCAGGTGAAGAGGACAACAGCTACGTCGTCTGGTTCTGGCTGCACAAGGGGGAGGCCCAGCGCTGCCCCTCCTGCGGCGCCCACTACAAGCTCATCCCCCACGAGCTGCCCCACTGAGCCCCCCGGATTGGGGGTGGGGGGGAAGAGGGGGAGCCAGGGTCACACCGACACCCCCCTCCCCCAGCACCCACTGGGGGTCCCAGGGTCACACTGAACCCCCCAGCACCCACTGGGCATTTTTTGGGCTGAGCGGAGCTGCCCCCCCCTCGCCCTGCTGTGTGTCCCCCCCTCATAAAGACTTTGTGTGGACACCCTGAGTCTGTCTGTGCGGGGTAGGCAGCAGCACCCATGGGTGCAGGGAGGAGGGGTGTGTGGATTTAAAGCATCGTGAGCAGGGAGGGGACATGGGGGGACCCCCCAGGGGGTGCTCATGACCTTGGAGCAGGATTTGGGGTGGGGGGATCCCCTGTTCACTGTCCCTGTGCCCTGGGGGAGGCAGGCTGGGTCTGTTGGGGGTTTGGAGGGTCCTCTGGTTGGGGGGAACCTGCTTGGGCTGGGGGAACCCCATCCCCAAAATAAACCCCTCTGCACCCCAGGGGGGTTGGTCCATCCCTGTGGGGGGGTGGAAAATTCTGGGGTGCGACATTGGGGGTGTCGGGGGCTCCCTGAGGTCCTGGCACCCACATCTGCCCAACCGCCCCAGCAGTCCCCGATGTGTCACTGTCACAGGTGACAGGGTCACTCAGGAGTCTCCCCCATGGTCACTCGTGTCCCCAGGGTCAGGGTGGGGTTGAGTGGGCACCAGGTCCCCGTGGTCCCAGAACCCCTGACAGTGGCTGCACAGCCTGTGGGTCACCTGTGGGACTCTGGGTGACACAGATGGGGACACCCCTCCACCCCACAGCTCTGGGGGGCTCGTGACACTCTGCAGGTGCTGCCACTGGTGGCCCCACGCAAGTGTGATGGCCGAACCTCCTGGGTGACGGTGGCCGGGGACCTGCTGGAAGGTCCTGCAGTGTCCCCAGGGGGTCCCCAAGGGGTTCCTGGGGGCCCTGCGCTGTCCCCAGTGGGTCCCAAGAGGCTCCACAGTGTCCCCAGATGGTCCCAGAAGGTTCCCCTGAGGTTGCAGGTTCCCTCGTGTGGCCCCTCCCGCCGCTGACGTTCTCGATGACGCCAGGCAGCCCGGCCATGACGTCATTCGCCGCTCCAGGCGGGAGGGAGCGGGGCTCTGGGCCTCTTCGCCCGCCGTCCCCGCGAGCGGCCAATGGGAGCCGCCGGCGGCCGTGACTGACAGGCGGCCGGTGACGTCACTGCGCTTCAGGGAACGGCGCGCCCGAGGGTGGGGGGGGCTGCGGGGCGGGACTCGGCGGGGGCGGGGCTTAGCGGAGGGGCAGGGCTTATCCGGGAGCGCCCCGCCCACGGCAGAGGGCGCGCGGGGACGCGGCGGGCGGGGCCTCCCCCGCCCCACGTGACTCGGCGGAGAAGGCGCCAGCGGCGGCGCGGCCCAGAGTGCGGCGGTGACGTCACCCCTGTCGCAGAGGGGCGGGGCGGGGGCGCGCGGGGCCGCGCGCCGGAAGCGGGGCGGCCGCGCGCGGAAGGGCCGGCGCGGGGCGGGCGGGCGGACAAGATGGCGGATGGGGACAGCGGCAGCGAGCGCGGCGGCAGCGGCGGGTTCGGCGCCGCCCGCGGAGGAGGCGGCGGCGGCGGCGGCGGAGGGAGCGGCGGCGGGGCCGGGTCCGGAGGGGGGTCCGGCGGGGCGGGCCCGGAGCAGGAGACGCAGGAACTGGCCTCGAAGCGGCTGGACATCCAGAACAAGCGCTTCTACCTGGACGTGAAGCAGAACGCCAAGGGCCGCTTCCTCAAGATCGCCGAGGTGGGCGCGGGCGGCTCCAAGAGCCGCCTCACCCTCTCCATGGCCGTGGCCGCCGAGTTCCGCGACTACCTGGGCGACTTCATCGAGCACTACGCGCAGCTGGGCCCGTCCAGCCCCGAGCAGCTCGCCCAGGCCGCCGGCGCCCCCGGGGAGGACGGCGCCGGTGCCGGCCCGCGCCGCGCCCTCAAGAGCGAGTTCCTGGTGCGGGAGAACCGCAAATATTACCTGGACCTGAAGGAAAACCAGCGCGGGCGCTTCCTCCGCATCCGCCAGACCGTCAACCGCGGGCCCGGGGGGCCGGGGGGGTTCCCCGGGGGCCCCCCCGGGCTGCAGAGCGGCCAGACCATCGCGCTGCCGGCGCAGGGGCTGATCGAGTTCCGCGACGCCCTGGCCAAGCTCATCGACGACTACGGGGGCGAGGAGGACGAGCTGGGCGGCCCCGGGGGCGGGGGGCCGGGCGGCGGGGGGCTCTACGGGGAGCTGCCCGAGGGCACCTCCATCACCGTGGACTCCAAACGCTTTTTCTTCGACGTGGGGTGCAACAAATACGGCGTTTTCCTGCGGGTGAGCGAGGTGAAGCCCTCGTACCGCAACGCCATCACCGTCCCCTACAAGGCCTGGGCCAAGTTCGGCGGCGCCTTCTGCCGCTACGCCGAGGAGATGCGCGACATCCAGGAGCGCCAGCGGGACAAGCTCTACGACCGACGCGCCGGCCCCCCGGGACCAGGCAGCGGCAGCGGCGCCGGCGACGACTCCGACGGCGACGACGTGGACGACGACTGAGCCCCGAACCGCAACGCCGGCCCCCCCATCCCCATCGCCCCCAGATCCCCCCCCCCCCAAAAACCCGCTGCCGGAGAGAGAGGAACCGGCTCGACCGCGACGCCAAGCGCGTCCCCTCGTCACCCTCTTCGGGGGACACACACACACTCACACCCCGGATCCATCTCTCCGACGCGGTGCCCCCCCCCACCACCAAAAAACCAGCATCTGGCACCGCACCGGGGCCACCAAACCCTCACGGGGGGCGACGGAGCCAAGGGGGGACGGAGCCGCGAGCGGCGGCTTCGGCAGCGAGCGCTGGGGCGGGGGGGCTGCACCTGGACCAACGGCCGCTCTCTCTTTTTTTTTCCCCCCTCTATTTTCCTTTTTTCTCCCCCTTTTTTTTCCCCCTTCTATTTTCCTTTTTCCCTCTATTTTCCTTCCCCCCGTTTTCCAGATTATTTTTTGGGATGCAAACCGCTCAACTCCAGGCACCCAAACCAGAACCCGCCCGCCCCCCCACCCTCCCCCAGGAACCAGGTTCCTGCAAATTAAGGAAAACTTTCTCGGTTTTGCTGATTTCTTCTATTCTTATATCTCTCTCTCTATTTTTCTCCCCCGGGGGGGGTGGGGGCAGCGTGGCCGGTTGGGCACGAAGCACAAGGAGAACCCGCCGGGACGCACCGGCTGCCCCTTCACGCCAAATAAGGCGGCGCCGGCGAAATCACTGTATCGCTTTGGTCCCTTATAATCATTGACTCCAAATTTGCCCTTTTTTCCTCTCTTTTTTTTTGCTTTTCCACCCCCTCCTCGCCGCCCCGGCGGGATCCGCACCCCCAATCGATTATTTTCAGGTTATTTGGGGTTTTTTTCTTATTATTTTTTCCTACCTGGCCACTCCGGCTCTGCCGCCCCGGCCAGCGGGTCCCTCAGCGTCGCCTCTCGCATTAAATGGATTTTTCCGCTCTCAAATCGTCTTTTTTTTTTTAAAAACCTTTTGGTTTTTTTGTTCTTTAATCAAACCAGGTCAATCCTGCCCTTTCCAAAACGTCTTTTTTTCCGCCGCGTTATCCCAGGAACTCTGAACCGATCGGGGTTCGTCGCTCGTCATTCCAAACTTGCAGCTTCTCCAACGCCTCCTCCACTTTTAGGACTTTATGTTTTAAATTAACTCTTTCCGCTGGTTTTTTCGGGAGCCGGCGCCCGCCGATCTCCGTAATTTATTCTCGCGGATCCGTCTCCCCGAGGAACCCGCGGGCGCCGCCGTCCGTCCATCCATCCATCCATCCATCCATCCCGCCTCCGTCGCTCGTTTTTAAAGGGATTTTTAACGTGATTTTTTTGTTTTAAATGTTCCATTTCTCCCATTTTTAACCCCGTCGCCGGGACCGGCGGTTCCGCACTCACCACGGGAGCAATAGTTTGATTTCCACGTCCGACCGCGGCCGTACTGTAATTTCGTACCCTCAGGCAGCTCTTATTCCGTGACGTCCTGCTGGTCCCACCGCGGTTCCATTCGCACCTTCGGTTCTTTGCCGCGGAAAAACAACAAACCCCCCCCCCCCAAAAAAAAAGACGACAAAAACAACAACAAAAAAGCCGCGGAAGGTTCCGGATTGGGAGAAGACGCGGCCGCAATGGACTCACCGGGAGCACCGACGCAGGCGGCGCCTCTCCTTTTATTTTTGAAGAGGATCATATATATTAAAAAAAAATACATATATATATATATTCTTTTTTTTTTTTTTTTGGCTGAATTGCGGGAATTTAGCCTTATTTTCTACTCTAGGGTAGCGGCGCCGTCGCCGCCGGTCCCGTTCGGTTCTCAGGAGCCGCTTCGGAAATAACACGGAAGATGAAAAAAGGCAAAATATGCCAAAAAAAAAGAAAAATAAACCCATAAACCGCGGAGCCGGAGCCGCGACCGGACCCTTTGTCTCGCCAGAGCCGCGGATCTGGGACAGAAACCTCCGGCACACGGTGCGAGAGTCGAGGTGTCGGGCAAAAACCACCAAAAACCATCAGAAAACAAGAGAAAAAGGCGAAAAGGGTTTGGAAGCTTTTAACCCAGTGGCAGCTGAGGCGCGGGGGGAGACGGTTGATTTGGGGGAGTTTTGGGGGGTCTCGACGCGGCGTCGCCAAAACCGGAATTCGGCAGCGGGTCGGTGGGTTCAGTTCTTCCCGTATATATATATATATATATATGTATATACACATATGTGTGCGTGTGTGTATATATATCAGATTTGGTTGGGTTTTTTTTTTCTGTAGAAAATGGGGAAATTGCTTTTTTTTTTTGGTTTGTTTCATTTTGAACCGGAAGGGGGAAAAACAATCCCAAAATTCTTGGAGCTTCCAGATTTCTGTTGCCCCGCGAGGGACGGTTTGAGAGCGCGACTTCTCGCTGTACAAAAAGAAAACCTTGTAAATCTTGTATAGCGCCCCAAAATCGATGTAAATACCCAAAAAAAACGTCCGGGCCGGGAGCCGTTGGCGGCTCCGTGAAAAGTTCAAACCGCTGCAGTTTCTTTTCCGCGCCCCCCAAGAGAAAAATCTGGAAGAAATGAGAATTTTCCTGCTGTAGTTTCAGCTGGTTTGGGGGGAGGCGACTGGTCCCGGTGCTGCCGGGCCACGGTGATGGCGGTTTCTTGTGTTGGTGATAAAACCACCAACCCTCGCCGGCTTCTCTTTTAAAAAAGAAAAAAGTTTTAAAAAAAAAAGGCAAAAATAGAAAAAATATGGAAAAAAAAATAAAAGAAGCGGGAGCGAGCGATGACGGTACTTGAGCTGATGCAGGGGGATCTCAGCGGATATTCCCGGTGGGAAACGGAACCGGCGCGGCGGCGGCGGCTCCGGGTGCTCGGTGCGGTTCTTGTGGAGCCGGTGCTGCCCGTGAGATCCAAATAATCCAGGTGCCGGGATGGAGCTGGGAGAGGAACGGCCGGTGAGGAGCGCGGTGGCTTCGCACCGCGGTGGCGGCGACCTCAGAGTCCCCGCGCTGGCGTTTGGCATTGCCGGCGGCATCGAAACAAGAAGCCACGAGGATTCGACGCAGCGCCCAAGAGCGGCTCTTGCATCCCTGGCTCCGCGCTGGAAACATCGCTCAATAAACCATCGGTAAATAAACCATCGGCGCAGGAATGAGCCGGATCCAGAACTGTCGTTGGCCAATATCTGCTGAGAGCCCCAAACGTTTCACCCCGAAAGTACCTTGAAGAAAGAAGAAAAAAAAAAAGAAAAAAGTTTTATTCCTCTTATTTTTTTAAGAAAAAGAAAAAATACAAGCAAACCATGCACTTTAGGCGGCCCAGCGCGGGGCTGCCGGCGCCCGGGGGGGCCTGTCCCCCCCGTCCCTTCCTCTGCGGCCGGCGGGGCGGTTTCGGGAGCCGCCGGGGAGCGGTTGCCGCCGGCGGGTCCTGGATTTGACCACTAGCGAAGACGAACGCCCGACGTGACGAACTCCTCATGCTCCGAGCACTCCTCACCGTAGCAGATTTTTGCAAAATGGAGTTTTACAAGGTCTATATTTAAAAAATTGTATGTTTGTAACAAATAAAAAGTATGCGGAAAAGTGAATGAAAAAAGCCCGCCCGGCCCCGGCTCGCTCCTTGGGGGGTGTCATTGGTTTGGGAAGGGGTTGTCACCACAGTGCGGATGGGGACACGGGTGTCCTGAGGGGTTGGGGGAACACACGCGGGGTCCCCAGAGCCTGGCGGGGGGTAACCACAGGGAATTTGGGGACACGCGTGGGGTCAGGGGGTGTGGGGGGCACAGGGTTTGGTGTGTGTCATGGCTGGGGTTGGTGCGTGCGGTGCCACCGGCGCCGCAGCCCCGCGCCGCATTGAGCTCTGCGGCTCCCTGCGGGCACGGGCTCATCTGAGGACACAGGCGGCAGCCGCTGCGCATGAGCCATGAGCCGCCACCGCAGCCGCCGCCACCGCCTGTCCCCGTCACCGCTGCCACCGCAGCCAGAACCCCCTCCTGGGGGGAGCAGATCTCCTGGCCCCTCCATGGGGACCCTGTCACACGCATCCCTTGGATGCCGGGGTGGCAGCTGCTGCGAGGGCGCTGGGGGTGGTGGGGACAGCTGGGGGGCCCAGCCACGCTGCAGGCGCCTGTGGGGCAGCTGGAGCAGCCGGCCGAGGGGGTGGGAGCAGCTGTGGGGTCACCCGAACCCCCCATGGCAGCTGCAGCAAGGGGGGGGGGGGGGTGTGCCCTAAACCCCCTGGTGGGTGCTGAGGGAAACTGAGGCGCGGGGGAGCCAGGGGGATGGTGACAGCGCCCAGTTGTCTCCCATGTCCCCTCCCCACTCCTCCTGTACCTGCTCCGTCCTCTCCCCCCCGGCTCGAGGGGCCGGGGGCTCCTTCACCATCCTGGGGCCTCCCAAAGCTGCTCCTGTTCATCACTCTAAAATTGCTCTTCTAAAATTAACCTCGTCACGGAAAATCGGGTTTAATTCGATGCTGGAATCGTCTCATCACGAGAAATGAGGAGCTTTTATTTCCCGTGATGTGCTCTTCCCTCACGCAGCACCGACCCCAGCACAGACTGGGAATTTTGGGGGCTTTTTTGGGGGCCATATTTTATCCCCGTTACTCACAATACTTTTTGCCTTTCAGCTCCAGCCCAAACACCCCGGGGCTGCCAGGACCGCCTGTGCTCCCTCCCTGCCGCTGCCCTTCGTATACTGGACAGGACCAGCCTTTATTTCTTTTTTTTTCCCTAAAAAGCACACAGGGAAGGTCTCAAAGGCACCACTTGACTGAGCCTCAGCAGCCCCTGGGGGTTCCTCTCACCTCGGGGCTGCCCGCGGCTGGGCCAACTCATTTGTAACCCGGGTTTAAGTCTTTCTAGGCTGCACCCAAAACCCCCACCGGGCCGGGGGGCGATGACGGGGAGCCGGGGTGTGCGGGGCGGGAAAGCCCCGACCCACGGGACCCGCGGAGAGCGGCCCGGGCCCCGCCTGCACCGGCGGCGGCGCGGAGCGAACCGCCCGCCCCCCCGGCCCCTCAGCGCCGCGATTCCCCCCCCCAAGCTCCGCGCAAACAAACAACACGGGAGGCGGGGGGAGAGAATGGGCGGGAAAGGGTTCTCTCCTCCCATTGGCTGCGCGCGCTGTCTGTCTGCCCATCACCGCCCCTCGTGGAAGGCTCGGATCTTTCTATTGGTGGATGGGCACGTCACTCCGTCGCAACCGCCCACAGGCTCGATCGCCGGGCACGCCCCCCGCCCTCACCCCTGCGTGCCGTGTGCAAAGGAAAAACAGCCGTTAAACGGGCCGCGGGGCGGAGCTAGCGAGGGGGTAAGAAAGGGCCCCGCGATTGGCGGCAGCCGGATGTTCAAACTAGTATGGGATGCCTTGATTGGCTCGGACCCGCCGCGGCAGGCCGGGCTCCCTCCTCGCGCTCGGGCGGGTTATTGTCTGGCGGCTCCTGAGGCGGCTCCAGCGCGGACTCGGGACCGGAGCTCAGGAGGCGGCGGCGGCACCATGGTGAGAGGCGGGGGCGGCGGCCGGGGCCGGTCCGGCTCCCCGGGGGGCGCGGGGGGGGCTCTGGGACCGGTACCGGAGCCGCTGGGGGGCAGGGGCTGGGCGGGGTGGCCTGGCCGGGGCCTCCGGCCGCGGGCCCGGCGGTGACAGGGGCGGCGGGGGGCGTGGAGCCGCATCTCGGGGTCGCCAGCGGCCGCCGCTCCGCTCGGAGAGACGCCGGGCGGGCGGGGGGAGCGGAGCGGGCAGCTCCGGCCGGGCTGTGTCACCACCCGTGACCTTGGGCACGTCTCGCTCCCCGCGCGGCCCCGCGGGGGCCCTGGGGTCTCCGGTGGACGAGCCACCTGGAAACGCGCCCAAAACCGCTTCCCCCTCCCCCCCCCCCCCCCCCCCCGGCCGCCGTTGTGTAACCGAAGCGTCTCGCCGCTTCTCTCTGGGTGCGAGGCCCCCCGGGACGGGCTTTGTGGCGCTGCCCGAGGGTTCGGCGACCCTCGTTCGCTGTCAGAGCTTCCCGCGGGTGCCGCGATGTCATCGGCGCCGCTTTCTGAGGGAAACCGCCGCTGTAACAGCTGCTTTCTGTGCTTATATATTTTAAAAAGTTGTTTGTGGAGTAAGGAAGCAACTGTCAGGGTGTAGAAGCTGCCGAGCGAGGAGCGGGACATCTGTCAAGCACCAGCCGCCTGCCCCGAGGAGCCTTTGGTTTCCATGTTTTTGGCTCTAACCGACGTCTCTGGGTGCGTTTGGCCCTTGGCAGAGCTCGCTGGTGGCTTCCCAAGGAAAATTCTGATCCCATGGGAGGAGAAAACTGGAGTTTAATTCTCCCTGGTGCTTCGTGCGTTCGGTCCGAGCCCTGAAACCTGTGGAAGTGTCAGCTGGAGGGTCTGTAACTCGTTTAGGAGGTTCCCGAGCAGGGGATAAGGGCCTGGGTCGTTAAGGGTTAACGAGGAAATGCTCCGTGAGATTATGCAAAAGAGAACTTGCACTCAAAGATATCTGGCGATTTGGAGCAGGAGATAAAAAAGTCGCTTTTTGAAGTGTCTCAGTCTTATTTGAAGTAATAAGAAGAGTCTTTAAGCCACTCGAGTGCTGCGAGAGATGCAGTGTGTTAAATCCAGCGAGGTTTTGGGATGGGAAGGAGACATCGCGTCCCCTCCAGATGAAGAAGCAAATCGCTGCTGTCTCACCTGTGAGTGAGAGAGAAGGAAATTCCCATGTTAAGAGAAGGTGCCGATCTCGGACCCTGATCCTGCTGGGAGCAGCTTGGCCGTGGAACCTGTTGCAGCGTTTCCTCTGCGGAAGGTTTAGATGTTGGTGAAGATGGAAAAAAACCAACCCCAAACCACCTTGGGACTTCCACTGCGAGACTTTTCTTCCCTCTTTTTAGTGAAATAGCGTGTAAAGAAGCATCAGGCAGCAGCTGCCGGCTGGAAAACTTGACAGAGAAGTGGGAAAGGTCACAGCTGGGGGATCAAAGCCCTCGCTCTGTTATTTCTAGAGCGAAGAAACATCCCCAGATCCTCCTTCCCGATTTTTTGAAGTTTTACTGTGTGATATTTTCTTCTGCTAAATAACTCCTGACGCTTCACCATGGCAAAGGCACCGTCGAGTCGGCGCTTTAAAGTATTTCTGGACGCTCCAAATCATCCCTCAGCCGCTTTCCTGCCAAAAACTGCTCCTAAAGACGCTCCTTTTACCGCCTCTAAATTAAATATTTTCCTCTTGCGATTTATTTTCTTTGCAGCGTTTAAGTTGGAGCCGGTTAACTCCCACCTCGCTGGGACGGGACGTGGATCTTGGACGTCCCTGCATTAAGCTGGCGTTGTATTTTAAGGATTAATTGACTTAATTAGTGTCACCTCAGCCTCCTGGGGATCTTGGGATCCTGTGGTTCCTTCCAAACAAGAGGGAAGGGCAGGCGGCAGCTTTCAGCTCCCTCACAGCGAGACGTCATTCCTTTTTAGATGGGAAAGGGGATTTTGGGATCAATATGTGGTGTAAAAATGGGAATTCTATGTTTTCAGCGTATTTTTGGGCTGTACGGCGGCTTCTCTGCTCAGTTTCAGGGGTTATAGTTGCTGTTGCTTCTTAAATGAACCAGATTTTTGGGTTGGTAACGTAATTTTTTTGCCTGGAAGGTGCAAGTTCATTCTGACTGGCTGCTCTTCATTAGAAGTGGCTCTCATTAGCGAATTAGTGACGTCATGGCTTCTTTCAAAGAAATCGATTCGTTGAAGGGATATTAAGGCGGATGCAAGAGATCCCAACAAACCTGCGTTCGGTGCTTCCTCACTTCTCTGTGGCTTCCAAACTCTCACACTCTGGAGCTTCAGCAGCACAATTTTCAGTCAATTCACCATTTTTGGGACTTTCTGAGAAGTTTTTGCTCACAGCAGGATGGGAATTGCCCTTGAATCCCACAAATTCCCCCGTACAGAAGCGTCTGTGTCAGCGCCCGCTTCAGAGCGGAGAAAATGCCTCTGGAATCAAACTTCTCACAACCACGTTTTTTGGGGCTGTTTTCCTCGTTTGGCGTTTTCTAGACAATAATGGGAATATAATGATAGCGGGAAAGGAGAATAAGTAATAAAGCAGCCATCGCACCCCTTGAAATCCCCTCAAATTCGCCTCATTTTGGGTCATTTGAGAGGCCATAAAGTTTCCCGCAGCAGCAGAGAGTGTGTTTGGGCCTGGATTACAGTGCAGTAGATCTCTCTGGATAATTGCAGTTAATTAACAGGCGCGTTTCTCCCTCGCAGGCTGGCGGGAAGGCGGGGAAGGACAGCGGGAAGGCCAAGGCCAAGGCCGTGTCGCGCTCGCAGAGAGCCGGGCTGCAGGTAATCCCCGATTTCTCCAAAAAGTGTGATTTTTGCAGTCAAATGGCCCCTTATGGGAGGTGGGTTGCCCCAAACCTGCTGATTTTGGGGTGAAAACTGAATATTTTGGGGGGTTGTGTTGTTATTCTGGAGCGACGAGGAGCTCTGAGCTGTTTGTTCCCACTTTGTCCTGGCTCAGGCACAATCCATCTCTCCTCTAGAGCAGGTGCAAGAACTGATTTCTATAATTAATAATATAATAATAATTATTAATAATAATATGGTAAATTCCACGAGTGGATCGAGTCGGTTCTGTATCTCATGTCGAAGCCGTAGCCGTGCAGGGGGGGCGGGAAGCGCTTGGACCAAAATCAGCGATGCGGGGCCTAATTACACAAATATCCAGGGGGCTGTAGGTGTTAACGAGGTGCTGTTAATTACTCCCAGTTCCCCGTGGGCCGGATCCACAGACACTTGAAGACTCGCACCACCAGCCATGGGCGAGTGGGAGCGACCGCGGCCGTTTACAGCGCCGCCATCCTCGAGTACCTCACCGCCGAGGTGGGTCCTGCGCCTTCGTCCCTAAAAACACCCCCAAAAAAGTGGTTTTCTCAGGATTTTGAGTGTTTTCCCCAATTTTCGGCAGGTGCTGGAGCTGGCGGGCAACGCTTCAAAGGATCTCAAAGTGAAGCGGATCACTCCCCGTCACTTGCAGCTGGCGATTCGCGGGGATGAAGAGTTGGATTCGCTCATCAAAGCCACCATCGCTGGGGGAGGTGGGTATCATTTTAGTGAGAAAAGGGGAAAAATAAGGCAAAATGTACAGGAATTTGGTACTGGAGCAGCAGGGCGTGATCTGTGGAGCGGGAGGAAATGTTATCGCGAAACTCTGCTGGGATTTGAGGATTTTTTTTACGGGTTTTTTTTGGGAAATCTCTGAGGATCTTACGCGAATCCTCCTTTTCTGTTTGCAGGTGTCATCCCTCACATCCACAAGTCTCTGATCGGAAAGAAGGGACAACAAAAAACGGCGTAGAGAGGAAAACCAATTAAAATCGGCCCGCTCCCTCCCGTCGTTGTACCGTACCCAGGACAGAAGAAATCTTGGGGAACCGTGGAAATTTTTTGTTTTTTTAAGGAATAGTTCAAAGGAAGAGCATAGACAATTGACTGTAGAGAGGAGAAAATGTGGGTATGGGGTTTAGATTCCAAGTTTTGACACAAAGTTGTACCTTGTCAGGCGGCAGTGGTTGGTTTTTGGTGGTCGAGGGCTCGGCTGCTCCCCTGGGTTTTATACAAAAATGGAACGGATAAACCATTTTTTACAAAAAAAACCAAACACCTCTCCTGTGGTGCTGGGGAGGGGAAAGGCCCCCGAGGGCTGTACCGGACCCCCGGTCAGCGGGGGGGGGCCCAGCGGGCCGGGGGAGGTGATAACGGGGAGGCCCCCCCCTCCGCCCAGGAACGGGTCCGCAAGTGCGGGCCCGCGCAACATGCAAAGTAGGTCCCGCCCCGTATGCAAATGAAAAGGGGCGGTGCCGCCTCGTATGCAAATAAGCGAGGAGGGGGCGAGGTTTCCCCGGGGCTCCGCCCACTGCCCCCACATGTCCGGGGTGTCCCGGACGTGGGTGCCCTTCTGTCCTGGGCACTTAGGGGCCCCAGTTGTCTGTCTGTCTGTCCTGGGTGTATGGATGCCAGGTGTCTGTCTGTACTGGGGCACTGGGTGTCTGTCTGTCTGGCCTGAGGAGGTGTATGTGGGTGCTGGGTGCTTGTTGGCTGTGGGCATCTGTCCGTCCGGGGTAATGGGGTGTCTGTTTGAGGCGTCCCAGCTGACCTGGGCATGTGGGTCCTGGCTGTCCATCTGTCCTGAGCACTTGGGTCCCCAGTTGTCTGTCTGTCCTGGCATATGGGTGTCAGGTGTCTGTCCAGAGTATTAGGGTATGGGGTGTCTATCTGTCCTGGGCACATGGGCCCCAGCTGTCTGTCTGTCCTGGTGAGGGGGCTCCTGGGCCCTTGTCGGCCCTGGGTGTGTGTCTGTCCCGGACACAGGGTTGTCAGTGTGTCAGCTGTCCGTCTGTCCGGGCCCTGCGCGGTCCCTGCCCCACGCCCCGGCTGTGCCCCGGGGAGCTGGGGCGGCTCCAGTGCTGGCAACACCAGCGCCCGGTTGCATCAGGTGCCAGGGGCCACAGGCCGCCTGCCCCGGGTGCGGCCTCAGCCCCGCCCCGCCCCGCCGGCCGCCGCGCCCGGGCGGCCCCGCAGCCCCGGTACCGGCTGCTGGCCGGGCTGCCCGCTGCCCCCGGCTGTGCAGCTGCCCCGTTATCACAAGATGGCGGCGGGAGGCGGCGGGATGGGGCAGGAGGCGGCGGGGGGGGCTGGGGGGGCGGCGGCGGGGCCGTGCGGCGGCCCGGGGCGCGCGGCGGGGCGGGGGCGGCCGGTGGCGAAGGCGGCGGGGCCCGAGGGCCGCACAATGGCGGGACCGCTCAGCGCGCAAGATGGCGGCGGCAGGGAGGGGCCGTCCTCGTCGCCCGCGGGCGACACACCACGCATGCGTGCGCTTGCCGCCTCGCGCCGCCGGGCCGCGCGGAAAGCTCCACGCGGCCACGCCGGGGGGAGCGGCGGGAAACGCCGGTTCCCGCCCGCCTCGCCGCGCCTCGAGGGAAGGCGGGACGGCTCTGCCGCCCTCTGAGACCCGCTCGCTTCCCGGCTGGCCGCCGGGGGAATCCGGCAGCCGCGGCGGGGATGGCCGCGCTCGGCGTTACGTAACGCATCTCCCCCGCCGGCCGGCAGTGGTTGCGTCGCCCCGCCCCCGCGGCCCGTTCGGCGCCTTCTATTGGTAGGAAGAGGCAGCGGGGCGGGGCGAGGAGAATATAAATGGAGGCTGGGCGGCGGGCGCCCCACTCAGTCCGTTCCGGCCGTTACCGAGTCCCGCCGTCGCTGCGCTCCCGCCTGCCCGCGTTCCCGCCTGTCGCCGCTCCGCCTCCTCAGCCATGAACGGGCAACTCAACGGCTTCCACGAGGTGTTCATCGAGGAGGGCACCTTCCTCTTCACCTCCGAGTCCGTGGGCGAGGGGCACCCAGGTGCGGGCCGAGGCGCGGCGGCGAGCGCGCAGGCGCGGCACGGCGGCGCGGGGCCGCCTCCGGGCGGGCGGGGGAAGGAGGGGGGGGGGGAGAGGGGAGGGGGCGCGCCCAGGGGGTGGGGGTGGGGAGGGGTCGGACAGGTGTTGGGGGGGGCGGTGATGCCACCGGGCGCGCGCAGCGCGGGGTCGCGCGAGCCGCATTGCGGGCCCCGGCGCGCACGTGCTTCCCGCGTGGGGCGGGCGGGGGCGGGGGGGGGGGGGGACACAGCGCGACACGAACCGGGGATGGCGGGGACGGGGGGGGTCGCACCGGGTGACGCAAGGACGGGGGGGGCCGGGGGCCGCCGTGACTCAGCCGTGACTAAGCAGCTCCCGGAGGGCGGCGGGAACGGGGCGGGGGGGAGGGGGGCGATGTGTCCCCAGTTCCCCCATCGCCGCAGGTGCCCCCCCGGGACACTGGGGCCGTGACAGGCCTGGAGGAGGGACACCCCCGGCTCGGGCAGGCACTAGTGGGGCGCCGCCCTCCGGGCACCCCGACCCCCCGATGGGGATCCCCCGTGTTCCCCCAGCTCTGGGCACCCTGAGCTCCCCCCACCCCGGGGGTCCCCAGACATGTCCCCGCTCAGCGGGAGGGTGGGGACCCCATGGGCGCTGTTGGGGCCCCTCGGGCTGTGTCCGACCCCCATCCCTTTGTGCTCACATGATGTGTGGACCGCTGCTCGCACCCCCTGCCCGCACACCCCAACCCCCCATCCTGCTCCATCACCCCCACCCACAACACCCACTGGCGTCACCAAAGCACCTTTGGGGCTCCCCCTCCACATTGAAGGACTCGCCGCCCCCGAGATCACGCGCTGGGGCGAGGGACAGGAGTTGAAAGGTCCAATCCTGCGCTCTTTCACCCTGAGCCGCAGCCGGCGGAGCCGCCTTCCCCATCCTCCCCTAAATCCGGCCTGAAAGGTCGCGGCCAAGGACGGCGGCGGCGCCCGGGATGCCGCTGATTCACCGCCATGGCCCCCAGGGAGTGCGGGAGGGGGCTCTGCTGCTCCCAGAATAACCCAGCGCAGAACTGGGGGGCTCTGGTGGTGTGGGGGGGGTGCCGGTGCCTGTCGGTGATGCCGTAGGTAGCTGAGCCCAAGCTCTGACCCGGCTGTAACTGGAGCTTAACTGGGAAATGCCTGGAATTCCAGGCTAATAACCCGGCGCGGCAACAAGGCGAGCGCTGTGTGCACCGGGAGCCTCGTGCCGGATCCCGGCTTAGCGCAGCCCGGCGGTGCCAGGGCCGGGTGCAGGAAGGAAGGGCCGTGCCGGTCCGTGCCATTCTGTACCGTTCTGTGCCACCCTGATGGCCGCTGTCCCCTCCCCAGATAAAATCTGTGACCAGATCAGCGACGCCGTCCTGGACGCGCATCTCAAGCAGGACCCTGATGCCAAGGTGGCCTGTGGTGAGTGGCTCCCCGGGGACACGCAGTGACAGCGGCGCCGGGCTGGTGACGCCGGCGCTGACGTCGTCCCCTTTCCCATCAGAAACGGTGGCGAAGACGGGGATGATCCTGCTGGCCGGGGAGATCACCTCGCGCGCCGCCGTCGACTACCAGAAAGTTGTGCGGGACACCATCAAGCACATTGGTTACGATGACTCTTCCAAAGGTACGTGCCGGGGGTCACCTGCTGTCACCGCGGGGTTTGTCACCTGCACTCACCGCACCCCCTGTCCCCCCTCAGGCTTCGACTACAAGACATGCAACGTGCTGGTGGCCCTGGAGCAGCAGTCGCCCGACATCGCCCAGGGTGTCCACCTGGACCGCAGCGAGGAGGACATTGGTGCCGGTGACCAGGTGAGTCCCCGCAGTCCCTGAGACGCCAAATTCAGCCGCAGGGACCGCGGTGTCACCGTCCCCCCTCCCTGTGCCGCAGGGGCTGATGTTCGGCTACGCCACGGACGAGACGGAGGAGTGCATGCCGCTCACCATCGTCCTGGCGCACAAGCTCAACGCCAAACTGGCCGAGCTGCGGCGGAACGGGACCCTCCCCTGGCTGCGCCCTGACTCCAAGACGCAGGTGAGGACCCTTAAAACGCTTCATTGTGTCCCCAAAACCGCTCCCTGGAGCCTCCTGACCCCGCGGTGTCCCCGGCAGGTGACGGTGCAGTACATGCAGGACCGCGGCGCTGTCATCCCCATCCGCGTGCACACCATCGTCATCTCGGTGCAGCACGACGAGGAGGTGTCGCTGGACGAGATGCGGGATGCCCTCAAGGAGAAGGTGATCAAGGCCGTGGTGCCGGCCAAGTACCTGGACGACGACACCATCTACCACCTGCAGCCCAGCGGCCGCTTCGTCATCGGTGGCCCCCAGGTACTGGCGCCGCTCCCGGGGCCGCGGGGCCAGCGCGGTGCCGGCGGCGTGGCCGTGACGCTTTGTCCTTCGCAGGGAGACGCCGGTTTAACCGGCCGCAAGATCATCGTGGACACGTACGGGGGCTGGGGGGCCCACGGCGGCGGCGCCTTTTCGGGGAAAGATTACACCAAAGTGGATCGCTCGGCCGCCTACGCCGCGCGCTGGGTGGCCAAGTCGCTCATCAAGGCCGGGCTGTGCCGCCGGGTGCTGGTGCAGGTGGGTGTGGGGGGTCCCCGCTTCCCGTGGTGTTTTGGGGGGGGCTCTCCGGGGTTAACCGCTGCCCCCCCGCAGGTCTCGTACGCCATCGGGGTGTCGCACCCCTTGTCCATCTCCATCTTCCACTACGGCACCTCGCAGAAGAGCGAGCGGGAGCTGCTGGAGATCGTCAAGAAGAATTTTGACCTTCGCCCCGGGGTGATCGTCAGGTAACGGGGTGTGGGGGGCGCGCACAGGCAGTTGGGGGGCCGGCGGGGGCGGTGGCAGCGTTTGGGGGTCCCCAGCCCACGGTCACCGCCCGGTGCGACTGGAACCGGCCCCGCGAGGAGCAGGAAAAAGCCCGAGGATAAAGCGCTTTGGGGCGCGGACGGGGGTGAGTATCCGATTGGAGCTTCTCCGGAATTCATGGGGTGGGGGGGGAAGCTCCAAAACCGCCCTCTGGGGATGGGGAGGGGGCAGCAGGGACGGGGCGACCGCGGCCGGGCCCCCCGTTTGTGACCCGCGCCCCGTTGCGTTGCAGGGACCTGGACCTGAAGCGGCCCCTGTACCAGCGAACCGCCGCCTACGGCCACTTCGGCAGGGACAGCTTCCCCTGGGAAGTGCCCAAAAAACTCAAATATTAACACAAAACCGCCTTGTTGGGGCTTTTTCCCCCCATTCCCGCGGGCGTAGGCTACAGAGAAGCTCGCGGGCTCTGGGGGAATGAGCTCCTGGCCCCCCCCTTGTGTCCCCCGGCCCCCGTTTTTCTCTCTTCTGTCTGTCTGTCCCTGGTTTCGGTTGCGTGGGGACCACGCGCTCGTGCCTCTGCCCGCCCAGCCCTCCGGCTTCTTTTTACACAAAAATCCTCGTGCGACGTCTGAGCTCAGAGATGACAAAAAGCCCCCCCGAGCGCTCCCCCCCCCCCGACCCCACTGTCCCGCCGAGGCGGGGGGCGGGGGGGACACATTTGGGTCCCCCCTTCACCCCCCACCCCGGGATCTCGCTGGTGCTGGTTTTGTTCTTAACCCACGTTTTAAACCTCTCGGAGGACGCACGTTTTTTAAGGGGGGGGGTGTTAAAACCTCCCCCCCCATCCCGTGCAGGTTTGGTACTGGAGGAAACATTTTATGGTTATTTTCTAAGCAAGCCGAAGTGACTCCAAACTGCACAACCCCCCCCAATTCCCACCTCGGCGCCGTGGGGGGGGGCGGCGGCTCAGCCGAGTGTTCTCGACGTATTTTTGGGGGGGAGGGGGAGATTTTTTGGGCCCTTCATACTTGAACGTTCTTGTTTAGTTTTGTTTTCTAGCGGTGTATTTATTGTGTGCTGAGGCGCGGGGTGTGATACAGAGAAGCCCCCGGGCTCAGACGGCAGCTCTGGATTTTCCAGAAAGCCCCCCCAGGACCCCCACCCCCCTCCAGCCGCTTTCCCCCCCCCACCAGGAGGCTCAAAAAGCCTCCAGATTGGGGTAAAAAAGGGGGAAACGGGGTTTTTGGGGCCGCCAGCCCCGGGACGCGGCGCATTTGGCCGGTGTGGTACAGAGAAGCCGGCTTGTTTACTGCCCGTCCCGGGGGGGCCGGCGCCCCCAAAACGGCCTCGGTTGGGGTTTGGGGTGATGGTTCAAAGGGCTTTCTCTTTATTTTTTTTTTTTTTTTTAATTTTAATTTCTTTCTTTTAATATTTTTCTGGAGGTTTTATTACATTTCATTTCGATCTCACCAATTCCAAAAAAAGAAACCAAGTTGAAAAAAACTTAATAAAACTGCTGGGTTTAACCATAAACCTGCCTGAGGTTGTATGTGCGTTGGCTTAAAAATGAAGGGGTTTTTGAGGGTGTTCAGAGCTCGGGGGCCCCCCCGGCGCCGTCCTCGGGCCGCCCCTCGTCTTCCTCACCGCGCCAGTTGGCGAACGTCACCTCCCGCGCCAGCTGCTCCAGCGGCGGCCGCCCCAGCGCCAGGTTGCGCAGGGAGATGAGCGTCATGAGGGCGCTGCACAGGGACGCTGGGTGAGTGATTTGTGATTAAATTAAGGGGAGGGGGGGAAAAAAGGGGGTGATTTTGGGGGCTGACCTGCGTCGGAACAGGTAGAATTTGCGGCGGAGGAAGCGCAGGAGCCGCGGCGCCAGCCCGGCCTCGCGCCGCCGGTTCTGCTGCTCCAGCCGCTGCTCCCAGCGCAGAAACGTCGTCACCAGCGGGTCCGCGGTGACCCCGTTGGGAACCGGCTCCCCCAGCAGCGGCCGCAGCTCCGGGGGCAGCGGCTCCGTCTCTGCGGGGACAATGGGGGCTCAGAGGGGTTTGTTTAGGGAGGTGCGGGGGGGTCCCCGGTTCCCCCCGCGCTCACCGGTGCCGTTGCGCAGCCGGTCCCGCAGCTCCCGCAGCCGCGTCAGGTTGCGCTCCAGCGTCACGGCCGTGGTGTTAACGTACAGGTACATGTAGCACGAGGGCTCCGGGGACACCGTGTGCACCTTGTGGTACTGGCCTGCGGGCAGCTGGGGACATGGGGGGGTCAGCAGACTTTGGGGACCCCCCCGAGCCCTCTGTGTGTCACCTGTGCTGTCACCTGTGTCCGCTTGTACAGGGAACCGCTAAGGTTCTGCTCCACCAGCACCTCCTTCACATCACCCTTTGGGGACCCCCCCCAACACATTTTGGGGATCTCCACAGCACCCTTTGGGGACACAGGGGGCTCAGCAGACTTTGGGGATCCCCCAGCCTCCCTGTGTCCCCCCTCACAGTGTCACCTACATCCCATCACAAGAACTGCTGAGGTTCTGTTCCGCCTTCACATCACCCTTTGGGGACCCTCAGCAGCTTTTGGGGACCCCCCACAGCACCCTTTGGGGACACAAGGGGGTCAGTAGACTTTGGGGACCCCACTCCCCTGCCCAGCACCTTTTGGGGACACCCCATGTCCCCCTCACAAGTGTCATCTCCATCCCATCACACAAGGAGCAATTGATGTTCTGCTCCACCAGCCCCTCCCTCAAATCACCCTTTGGGGACACTCCAAGAACATTATGGAGACCCCCCCAAAAACCTTTTGGAGACACAGCGGGGGGGTCAGTAGACTTTGGGGACCCCCAGAGCACCTCTGGGGACCCCCCAGCCCCAATTTGTCCCATACGTCCCATCACACAGGGAGTGTTTTGATGTTCTGCTCCACCAGCACCTCCCTCACCTCACCCTTTGGGGACACCCCCAGAACCCTTTGGGGACACCCCCAGAACCCTTTTGGGGACCCTGGCAGCACTTTTTGGGCCCCCCCGCGCTGTCACCTGCATCCCGTCCCCCTCGCGCAGGGAGCGGTTGACATTCTGCTCCACCAGCTCCACCAGCACCTCCCCGCGCAGCACCCGCAGGCTGGTGTTCCCCAGGTCCTCGCTCACAAAGTTCTCCAGGTGCAGCCCTGGGGGGACGGAGACACAGAATAAGGGGTTCAGCCCCCCCCCCAGAATAACCACGGACCCCTCCATGACCACATACCAGGGAAATCTGCGATGAAGACGGCGTCCGTGTGTCCATCCAGCTGGCTCTCCAGCTCCTGCAGCCGCTCCCGCCAGGGCGACAGCTCCAGCAGCAGCGGCAGCACCCACGGCGTGGGCACCCACGGGGACCAGGGCGCCTGCACCACGTCCACGTGCGGGTCCACCAGCCTGGGGATACATGGGACATCACAGGATCACAGTGTCAGGGGTTGAAGGGCCCTGGAAAGCTCATCCAGTGCAATCCCCCCATGGAGCAGGAACACCCAGATGAGGTTACACAGGAAGGTGTCCAGGCGGGTTGGAATGTCTGCACAGAAGGAGACTCCACAACCCCCCTGGGCAGCCTGGGCCAGGCTCTGACACCCTCACCACGAACAAGTTTCTTCTCAAATTTAAGTGGAACCTCCTGTGTTCCAGTTTGCACCCATTGCCCCTTGTCCTGTCACTGGTTGTCACCAGAAGAGCCTGGCTCCATCCTCCTGACACTGCCCCTTTAGATATCTGTAACCATGAATGAGTCCCCCCTCAGTGTCCTCTTGTCCAGCTCCAGAGCCCCAGCTCCCTCAGCCTTTCCTCACCCGGGAGATGCTCCACTCCCTTCAGCATCTTTGTTGCCCTGCGCTGGACTCTCTGCAGCAGTTCCCTGTCCTGCTGGAACTGAGGGGCCACAGCTGGACACAAGATTGCAGGTGTGGTCTCCCCAGGGCAGAGCAGAGGGGCAGGAGAACCTCTCTGACCTACTGACCACCCCCTTCTAACCCACCCCAGGTCCCATTGGCTTCCTGGCCACAAGGGCCCAGTGCTGGCTCATGGTCACCCTGCTGTCCCCAGGACCCCCAGCTCCCTTTCCCCTACGCTGCTCTCCAACAGCTCATTCCCCAACTTACACTGGACCCTGGGGTTGTTCCTGCCCAGATTCAAGACTCTACACTTGCCCTTGTTCTATTTCATTAGGTTTTCCCTGCCCAGCTCTCCAGCCTGTCCAGGTCTCTGATGGCAGCACAGCCTCCAGTGTCACCACTGCTCCAGCTTGGTGTCACCAGCAAACTTGCTGACAGTCACTCTATTCCCTCACCCCCCCCAGAGCCCCCCTGGCCCCCCCACCTCTGCTGGAATCGCTCGTTGATGGACACCCAGATGTCGAAGTAGATGCGGGGCTGGGACACGTTGTAGCGCGGGAGCAGGCGGCTCAGGCACGTCGCGTATTGCTTGAGCATGTCGGCGTGGTCCTTCCAGCGCCGCGTCTGCGTGAACACCTGCGGGCCGGGGGTCCTGAGCCTGGGGGGGACGGGGGGGGGGGCTGGGGGGGCTTTATCCATATTTGGGGGTCTGAGGGTGCTGTGATTGGGTTGGAGGGGCTTTTGTTGGGCGCTTAAGGCGGTCTGGGTGCCCCTGTTTGGCCTGGGGGGTGATCTGGGGGGGGGCTTTGTATACAGTAAGGTGTTTTTTTTGGGGGGAGGGGGAGTTTGGGTGACCCTGTCCAAGCTGGGGGTGCCCAGGGTGGGGGGTTTTGGGAGTGCCCTTGTGCAGGATCAGGATGTTTTTAGGGGTCCCCACACAGGGTGGGGGTGCCCGGGGAGGGGGGGGGGCACTTTGGTGGGGGGGTCTTGGTGCCCCACCCAGTCTGGGGGTGTTTTGGGGGGGGTCTCTGTCCAGATTCAGGGGTTTGGGGTGTCTGGGTGACCCTGCCCGGGCTGGGGATGATTTGGGGGGTTTATGGGGTCTGGGTGACCCTGTGCAGGCTGGGGGTGTTTTGGGTGGTATAAAGGGGTCTGGGTGCCCCTGCTCGGCTGGGGGGGGCTCGGGGGGGGGTTGGGGCTCACCCCTGGTTTCAGGTACCCCTGCTCCCCCGTCACCCCGTCCCGATAGGTGATCTTGACGTGCTGGTGGGAGCGCGAATGAACCATCATGTCCCACGAGTAGCCGTAGAGCCCGTTGGTCCAGTTGTTGTAACCCTGGATGGGGGGGGACACGACACATTGTGGGGGGTGACAGCGATGATAAGGGGATGGGAACCCCCCCTGTCCCCCCTCCTTCCATCACCCCTGTGCCCTCCCCAAATTACACCCCCAAAATGCCCCCATCCCATGACCTAAGAGCCCCCGTATGTCCCCAAAAATGACCCCCCCAACCCCCAAATGTCCCCCACGTCACCTAAAGTCCCCCCCCCATCCCCAAAGTGGCACCATGGCTCCAAAAATTCCCCTTAAATGCTCCTCAGGTCCCTAAAAACACACCCCACATCCCCCCACCAAATTACCCCCCCATCCCCAAAATTAGCCCCCCATGTCCCCAAAATTACCGTAACTGCCCCCATGTCCTCAAAAATGCACCTAAAATGCTCCTCAGGTCCATGAAAACACCCCCCACATCCCCAAAATTACCCCTCCACCCCCAAAGTGCCCCCACCATGTCCCCAAAATTACTCTAAATGTCCCCCATGTCCTCAAAAATGCGCCTAAAATGCTTCTCAGGTCTCCAAAAACACCCCCCACATCCCCCAAAATTATCTCCCCCATCCCCAAAAATTACCCCCCTATGTCCCCAAAGTGCCCCCCCACATGTCCCCAAAATTACCCTAAATGCCCCCCATCCCATAAATGCCCCTAAAATGCTCCTCAGGTCCCCAAACACACCTCCCACATCCCCCAGAGTTACCCCCCTCCATGTCCCCAAAGTGCCCTCCCCATGTCCCCAAAGTGCCCCCCCCATGTCCCCAGAGCACCCCCCCCATGTCCCCAAAGCGCCCCCTCAATGCCCCCAGAGCATCCCCCCGTGTCCCCAAAGCGCCCTCCCATGTCCCCAAAGCGCCCCCCCCGTGTCCCCAGAGCATCCCCCCATGTCCCTAGAGCATCCCCCCATGTCCCCAAAGTGCCCCCCCCATGTCCCCAAAGCGCCCCCCCCATGTCCCCAAAGCGCCCCCCCCATGTCCCCAGAGCATCCCCCCATGTCCCCAGAGCGCCCCCCCATGTCCCCAGAGTGCCCCCCCCATGTCCCCAGAGCATCCCCCCATGTCCCCAGAGCACCCCCCCCATGTCCTCAGAGCACCCCCTCAATGCCCCCAGAGCATCCCCCCATGTCCCCAAAGCGCCCCCCCATGTCCCTAAAGCACCCCCCCATGTCCCCAGAGCACCCCCCCATGTCCCCAGAGCATCATCTCATGTCCCCAAAGCGCCCCCCCAACGCCCCTAGAGCATTCATCCCCTCATGTCCCCAAAGCGCCCCCCCCATGTCCCTAGAGCATCCCCCCATGTCCCCAAAGCGCCCCCCCCATGTCCCAAAGCGCCCCCCTCATGTCCCCAGAGCACCCCCCCCATGTCCCCAGAGCACCCCCCCATGTCCCCCCCATGTCGCACTGGGGTGACGAAGTGCGAGTAGGGCAGGAACAGCTGCTCCAGCACGTAGAACACGGTGAACGCGGCCGCCAGGTGCTGCCGGGCCCGCAGGGCCCCCCCGGGCCCCCCCCGCGGGCTGTAGCAGCAGTCGGGGCTGCGCTGGGGGGGCCGGGCGCTGGGGAGCCCCCCCCGCAGGCACGGGGGGCAGCGCTGCAGCAGCCGCCGGGGCCAGCAGGGCCGGCAGAACAGGCTGCTGCTCAGCAGCATGGTGTACGGGAACATCCCTGGGGGGCGCACAGACCCCCCCACGGGGGGGCAGGGGGAGGTTAGAGAGGGGGTGGTAGGGGGAGGGTCTCTGTGCAATTTAAGGGGGTTTTGGGGGGGTGTCTGTGCAGATTATGGGGGTTTAGGGGGGTCTACATGCAGATTATGGGGGTTTGGGGGGGGGTCTCTGCAGATTATGGGGGTTTGGGGGGGCCCTATGTGCAGATTATGGGGCTTTGGGGGGGTCTATGTGCATATTATGGGGATTTTGGGGGGCTCTATGTGCAGATTACGTGGGTTTGGGGGGGTGTCTGTGCAGATTATGGGGGTTTGGGGGGGTCTACATGCAGATTATGGGGGTTTGGGGGGGGGTCTCTGCAGATTATGGGGGTTTGGGAGGGTCTCTATGCAGATTATGGGGGTTTGGGGGGGTCTCTATGCAGATTATGGGGGTTTGGGGGGCTCTATGTGCAGATTATGGGGGTTTGGTGGGGGCCCTATGTGCAGATTATGGGGGTTTTGGGGGGGTCTCTGTGCAGATTACGTGGGTTTGGGGGGGTGTCTGTGCAGATTATGGGGGTTTGGGGGGGTCTCTGTGCAGATTACGTGGGTTTGGGGGGGCTCTCTGTGCAGATTATGGGGGTTTTGGGGGGTTCTCTGTGCAGATTATGGGGGTTTTGGGGGGGGTCTCTGTGCAGGTTATGGGGGTTTTGGGGGGGTCTCTGTGCAGATTATGGGGGTTTGGGGGGGGCCTCTGTGCAGATTATGGGGGTTTTGGGGGGGTTCTCTGTGCAGATTATGGGGGTTTGGGGGGGGTCTCTGTGCAGATTATGGGGGTTTGGGGGGGGTCTGTGTGCAGATTATGGGGATTTTGGGGGGCTCTGTGCAGATTATGGGGATTTTGGGGGGAGTCTGCAGATTATGGGGATTTTGGGGGGATTCTGTGCAGATTATGGGGATTTTGGGGGGGTCTCTGTGCAGATTATGGGGGTTTGGGGGGGGTCTGGGTGCCCCTGTCCAGGTTGAGGATGTTTCGGTGGGGTCTGGGGGGGGGGGGGGGGGGGGGGTTTGGGGGGATTTAGGGTGTCTGGGTGCCCCTGTTCAGCCTGGGGTTGCTCTCTGGGGCTGGGGGTGTCTTGGGGGGGTCTGAGGTTGCTCTGGGGTTCTGGGGGGTGTTTGGGGGGCTCTGGAGGTGCTCAGGGGGGGTGAGGGTGTTTTTTGGGGGTCTGGGGTCCTCAGGGGGGTCTGGGGTGTTTTTGGAGGGTCTGGGGATGCTCTGAGTGGTCCGAGGGTGCTCTGGGGGCTCTGAGGGTGCTCTGGGGGGTCCGAGGGTGCTCAGGAGGGTCTGGGGTGGTTTTGGAGGGTCTGGGGATGCTCTGGGGGCTCCGAGGGTGCTCTGGGGGCTCTGAGGGTGTTTTTGGGGGTCTCACCGATGCTGAAGAGCTGGGAGTTCATGGTGTGGAAGTAGGTGGTGAGCAGCAGCCCCAGCGGGCGGGAGGCGTCGAAGAAGAGCAGGAACCCGGCGGAGAGATCCAGCGCCAGCCCCCCCCCGTGCACCACCAGCCGGCTGGTCAGCGCCTCCGACAGCACCAGCCTGCGGGGGGGCCTTCCTCAGCACCGCCCTCCTCATCCTCACCCCCCTCACCGCAGCATCCACAGGGCTCAGCAGCATCCTCAGCACCCTGACCTTCATCAGGGCTCCTCGGCAGCATCATCACCTTCATCCATGCTGGCATCCTCAGCAGCACCATCCTGACCTCCATCACAGCTCCTCATCCTCATCCTCATCATCCTCACCTTCATCCATGCTGGCATCCTCACCCTGACCTTCATCACGGCTCATCCTCACCCTCATCATCCTCACCTTCAGCCATGCTGGCATCCTCAGCAGCATCATCCTCACCTTCATCAGGGCTCCTCATCTTCATCATTATCACCTTCAGCACTGCTCAGCATCCTCACCATCAGTGCCCTCATCCTCAGCATCATCACCACCTTCCCCAGTGCTCCTCACCCTCCTCATCCTCACCTTCATCAGTCACCTCCTCCTCATCATCCTCATCATCCTCATCAGTACCTCAGCAGCATCGGCATCATCACCTTCCCCAGTGCTCCTCATCCTCATCTTCCTCATCCTCACCTTCGTCAGTTCCTCAGTGTCATCATCGTCATCCTCCTCAGCAGCATCATCATCTCCTTCCTCAGCATCCTCATCCTCACTCTCGTCCTCATCATCACTATCTCAGCATCAGCATCATCTTCCTCAGCACCCTCCTCAGCTTAAGCTTCCTCACCCCCACCCTCCTCATCCTCATCAGTGCTCAGCATCATCATCATCATCCTCACCTTCATCAGTCACTTCCTCCTCATCATCCTCATCAGTACTTCAGCAGCATCAGCATCATCACCTTCCCCAGAGCTCCTCATCCTCATCTTCACCTTCATCAGTTCCTCAGCATCATCATCGTCTCCTTCCTCAGCACCCTCATCCTCACTCTCCTCCTCATCATCACTATCTCAGCATCAGCATCATCTTCCTCAGCACCCTCCTCAGCTTAATCTTCCTCACCCCCACCCTCCTCATCCTCACCCTGTCCCCATCACTCTCCTCATCTTCACCCTCATCCTCACGCTGTCACCCTCCTCATCTTCACCCTCTTCACCCCCACCCTGTCCCCATCACCCTTCTCATCTTCATCCCCCCCCCCCTCCTCCTCCTCACCGGAAGGGTGCGAAGAGCCAGTGCCGGGCCAGGCTGTTCATGGAGTAGCCGCCCACCCAGTCCGCGTCCAGCTTCTTCAGCCCCGCGATGAAGTACACGATGAAGATCTGGGGGGCACAGCGGTCAGGGGGGGCACAGGGGACCCCGGCGTCCGGGGGGGGGGGGGGACACAGGGGGACCCACCTGCGCACGCAGCAGCGCGTAGTTCCACAGCGGGACGTGCGCGTTGCGCTTCTGGGGACGGAACAGCCCGTCCACGGACCTGCGGGCACACGGGGGGACGTGGGGACAGGACACGGTCACCCCAGGGACACCGCAGCCCCAGGGAGACCGCGGCGCTGCGGGGGACACCAGGGTCACCTCACGGGCACCCCTGGGATGCGGGGGACACCAGGGCCACCCCATGGTCACCCCGCGGATGTGGGTGACACCGGGGTCTGTGCCACCACCCCATGGGGACCCTGGTGCTACAGAGTCTTTGTCACCCCACGGGGACACACAGCCAGGGGACCCTGGTGCTACAGGGGACACTAGGGCTTGTGCCACCCGCTGGGGACACAGACCCAGGGGACCCTGGTTCTAAGGATATTGGGTCCTGTGCCACCCCCTGGGTGACCCGCGCCATGGTGCCCCAGCCTGTGCCACCTGCCAGCCCCAGTGACACCGTCGCCCCCTACGTGTCCCCCCACCTCCCCGTGCCCTGGGGACATCCTAGTGACACCCTGGTGACACTGCAGGGTGGCAGTGGTGATGCCGATGCCCACTCATATCAGTCTGTGCCCAGCAGCGCCAGCTGGAACCTGTCCCCCCATGTCCCTGTCCCAGCTCTCTGTACCCTGAGGACCATGGGGACACCTCGGGGTGGCAGTGGTGGTGCTGGTGACACCCATGGTGCCAACGCCCACTCATATCAATCTGCGCCCATCAGCACCAGCTGGAACGTGTCCCCCAACGTCCCCCCCATGTCCCCGTGCCCTGGGGGACCGTGGGGACACCCGGGGGTGCCAGTGGCAGTGCCGATGCCACCCACGGTGACAGTGCCCACTCACACCAGCCCGCGCCCATCAGCATCAGCTGCAACATCTCCCCCTGTGTCCCCCCAGCTCCCTGTGCCCCGGGGGACCCTGGTGACACCCTGGTGTCACTGCAGGGTGGCAGTGGTGGCGCCAATGCCCACTCGCATCAATCCGTGCCCACCAGCACCAGCTGGAACATCTCCCCCGTGTCCCCCCGTGTCCCCGTGCCCTGGCCCCCCATGCCAGCCGGTGCCACCGCGGTGGCCGTGCCACACGCACCCGTATCGGTCGGCGCCCAGCAGCGCCAGCTGTGTCCCCAGCAGCCCGTACAGGTACGAGTGGTTGTTCCAGGAGCTCTTGTCCAGTAGCAGCACGTACCAGTAGGGGCCCAGGAAGGCGACGCAGCTCAGGCGGTACCAGCACCCGGCCATGATGCCCAGCGCCCCTGCGGCACCCGCCACCTGTCCCTGTCACCGTCCCACGGCCCCAGCCCTCCCTGGTTCGCCCACCCGCGTCCCAGCGCCTCCCGGTCCCCGTCCCCCACCCCAGTGCCCGCCCTGGTCCCATCCCCTGTGCCATGGCGGTGTCTGTCCCCACGCCGACACTGGGGACTGTCCCTGTCCCAGCGCCACCTGTTCCCAGCCTGCCTTGGTTCCTCTCAGCCCTTGTCCCCAGGGCCCAGCTCGGTGACAGCCCCACCACAGTCCCCGTCCCCATTCCAGTCCCCGTCCCCGTTCTCCCCACTGCTGGTCCCCACCGTGGCTCCTGTCCCCACCCCGTCCCTGTTTCTATCCCTGTGTCACCCCCTGCTTGTCCCCATCTGTGTCCCCACCCTTCCCTGGTTCTCCTTCGGTACATGTTCCTGTTCCCATCCCAGTCCTTGTCCCCAAGACCATCCCAGTCCCTCTGTCCATCTCAGTCACTGTCCCCACGCCACTGCCCATCCCTGTTCCCATTCCCACCCCAGTGCTGGTCCCCATGGTGGCTCGTGTCCCCATCCCACCCCCGTTTCTGTCCCAGTGCCACCCCCTGCTTGTCCCCATCCTTCCCCACTTCCCTTCCTGGTCCCTGTCCCCACCTGTGTCCCCATCCTTTCCCAGTTCCCCATCCTGGGCTCTGTCGCCACCACAGCACCCACCCCTGTTCCTGTCCCCATGTCCCTTGTGGCCACCTTGAGGACCTCGAACCCAACCTGGGGACCCTGTGCCACCTTAGGGGCCCTGAGCCACCATGGGGACCTTGTACCCAACTTGGGGACCTTGTGTCGATCCATTTTGGAGACCCTGTGCCACCTCATAGATGCTGTGCCCACCCTGGGGACCCCGTGCACTCCTTAGGGGTCCTGAGCCACCCTGAGGACCTTGTGCCCAACTGGGGGACCAAACACCCAGCCTAGGGATCCTGTGCCCATCTTGGGGACACTGCCTCCTCAGAGATGCTGTGCCCACCTTGGGGACCCAGCACCCAGCCTGGGGACTCTGTGCACTCCTTAGGGGTCCTGAGTCACCTTGAGGACCTTGTGTCCATCTTGGAGACCCTCTGTCACCTTGGGGACCCTGTGGCCACCCTGAGGACCTTGTGCCACCTTGGGGACCACTCCAAGGACCTCATGCCCAAGTAGGGACTTGGTGCCACCTCAGGGACCCTGCGCCCACCATGAGGACTCTGTGGCCACCTTGAGGACCTTGGACCAAACTTGGGGACCCTGTGGCCACCCTGAGGAGCCTGTGCCACATTAGGGGCCCTGTGCCACCCTTGGGACCCTGTGCCAACTTGAGGACTTTGTGCCCACCCTGGGGACCCTGTGCCCACCTTCAGGACCTTGTACCCAACTTGGTGACCCAGCACCCAGCCTGGGGACCCTGTGCACTCCTTAGGGGTCCTGAGCCACCTTGAGGACCTTGTGTCCACCCGGGGTGAGTTGTGCCCAACTTGGAGACTGTGTGACCAACATGGGGACCCTGTGCCCATCCTGGGGATCTTGTACCCAACTTGGGGACCCTGTGCACTCCTTAGGGGTCCTGAGCCACCTTGAGCACCCTGTCCGTACCCAGGAACATGACCGCATACAGCAGGTACATCCAGTCGAGGGGCAGCGGCTGCAGGAACGGCAGCAGCGGGAACCGACAAACCTCCAGCCCGTCCAGGAAGCGCCGGTCCAGCTGCGCCAGCCCCCGCTCCTGCGGCACGTCCAGCGCCATCAGCAGCCCTGGGGACGGGACGAGGGGTTGGTGACCCGCACGGGGACCCAGGCGTCCGGCCGGACACCGACCCCCACCCCCGGTCTCCGCCTCGGCCTTTGCTCTGCTGCTGACGTGTCACGGCCCGGACGCCTGGGTCCCTGGCAGATGCCTGGGTCCCCTCTGGATGCCCAAGTCCCTCCGGACGCCTGGGTCCCCCCCTGGACGCCTGGGTCCCCCCCTGGACATTTGGGTCCTCTCTGAATACCAAGGTCCCCCCAGGACGCCTGGGTCCCCCCCAGTGACACCCCCTCGGATGCCTGGGTCCCCCCAATGGCTGTCTCTCTCCCGGACGCCTGGGTCCCCTCTGAACACGAGGGTCCCCCCAGTGGCATCCTCCCGGACGCCTGGGTCCCCCGGAATCCCCATCCCCCCTCCCAAGGCTCCTGCGCTCCCCGAGCCCGGAACTGCCGGTGACCCCTGGTGACCCCCGGCCCCCCGCCCCGCCCCGCCAAGGCTCCCGGTGTCCCCGGTGTCCCCGGCGCCCCGATCGCTCACCGAAGGCGGCCCGGAATGCCCCCAGCCCCGCGGGGTCGGTGGGCCGGTGCAGCAGCCGCACGAACCGGTCCCAGCGCGTCAGGTCCCGCAGCTCGAAGCCCAGGAGGCGCCGGGCCAGCCCGGGCTCGGTACCGGGGCCGGTCTTGGGGTCGGTACCGGGCGGTGAAGGGCCCGGGGGCGGCCCCGCCGCCTCCCCCCGCTCCGGCCGCCTCCGCCGCGCCGAGCCTGCGGGGTCAGAGGTCAGGGGTCAGGGGTCACACCGCCCCGAGACCCCCGCCCCGCTTCGTTCCCTCCGTACCCTCCACCGCCGCCATCGCGCCGGCCCCACCCCCCTGGAATCACGTGCCACCTCAGGGCGTGGCCACCGAGCGGCATCGCCCATGTCTCCTCTTAACCCCGCCCACACCTCCCCGGCCCCGCCCCTATCCCTCCTTGACCACGCCCACACCTCCCTGGCCCCGCCCCTATCCCTCCTTGACCCCGCCCACACCTCCCCGGCCCCGCCCCTATCCCTCCTTGACCCCGCCCCATTCACTCCTGGCCCCGCCCACATCTCTCCCGGTCCCGCCCCTGTCACCCCTGACCCCGCCCACACATTCCCGACCCCCGCCCACAACCCCCTGGCCCCGCCTCTGTCACCCCAGACCCCGCCCACACCTCCCCGGCCCCGCCCCTGTCACACCTTGACCCTGCCCACACCTCTCTGGCCACGCCCCCCTGACCCCGCCCCCCGCCGGTACCGCCGCTCCCGGAAGCCCCGAGGGGGCGGGGTCACGGGGCAGCGGCGGCGGGAGCGGGACCGGCCATGGTGGGACCGGGACCCATAGGGGCAATGGGGGGACCATGGGGGGCTGGGGCTGGGCCTGGGGCTGTGGGGCGGACACGGGCACCTGTGGGGCGGGCAGGGCGTGTCCATGGGGGGTATAGGGGGTGCCCAGGGGCATATGGGGGCCTGGGATATATATGGGGGGACTGGGGGGACATATGGGGGCCTGGGAGACATTATGGGGGGCTGAGGTACATTTGGGGGGGCTATAGGGTGCAGAGGGGTGCCCAGGGAGCCTATAGGGTGCTCAAGGAAGTGCCTGTGGTGTGTGTGGGGTGGACACGGGGCACCTATGGGGTGGTCACGGAGTGTATAGAGTGTGCCCAGGGGGCATATGGGGGGGCTGGGGTACGTATAGGGTACATATGAGGTGGCTGGGGGGTGCTTGGGGAAGTGCTCGGGTGCATATGGACACTGTTGGGTTCTTGGTGTTGGTATGGGGGACATATGGTGTGCCTATGGGATGCCTATAGGGTATACGTGGAGTGCCTGGGGAGAGTCTATAGGGTGTGTGTGGGGTGTCTGGGGTGTTTATAGGGTGCATATAGGGTGTACATGGGGTTCCAAGGGGATGTATTTAGTGGCTCTACAGGGTGTATATGGGGTGTCCAGGGGATGCCTATGGGGTATATATGGAGCACCTACGGGGTGTCTATAGGGTGTACACAGAGTATCTATGGGGTGTCTGGGGTGTTTATGGAGTGCCTATGGGGTGCATATGGGGTTCCCAGGGTTTATCTATAGGGTGTGTATGGGGGGCCCATGGGGTGTATAGGGGGTCCCCATAGGGGGCTGGGTGCCCACCTGACACCTGCCCTGCGCTGGCAGGAGAGCGGCGGGACGGGCGGCACCGTGCCGGGCGGCACCAGCGGCGGTGACAGCGGTGACAGGGCCAGCGGGCGCGTGCGGGCGCTGCAGCGCGAGGTCGAGGGCGTCACCACCATCATGACGCGGAACGTGGAGCAGATCCTGGCGCGGGGGGAGAACCTGGAGCGGCTGCACGACAAGAGCCAGGACCTGGAGGCCACCGTGAGTGTGGGGACACCGGGGGGGCACAGGGTCCCCACGCTGGGCACAGGGTCCCCAGAGTGGACACAGGGTCCCCACATTGGGCACAAGGTCCTCGAGGTGGCACAGGGTCCCCACGTTGGGCACAAGGTCCTCAAGGTGGCATAGGGTCCCCACGTTGCGCACAATGTCCTCAAGGTGGCCACAGAGTCCCCAGGGTGGGCACAGGGTCCCCACGTTGGGCACAAGGTCCTCAAGGTTGCACAGGGTCCCCACGTTGGGCACAGGGTCCTCAAGGTGGCCACAGAGTCCTCATGGTGGGCACAAGGTCCTTGTGGTGGCACCAAGTCCCTGCTTGGGCATAATGTCCTTGGAGTGGGCACAGAGTCCCCAAGATGGCCACAAGGTTCCCAAGGTGGTCACAGCATCCTCAGGATGGGCACAGTGTCCTTGAGGTGACACCAAGTCCCTCCATGTGCATAAGGTCCCTGGAGTGGGTACGAGGTCCCCAAGGTGGCCACAGTGTCCTCAGGGTGGGCACAGGGTCCCTGAGGTGGCATCAGGTCCCCAGAGGGGGGACATGGGGTTGTGGGGCACCGGGTCCCTGAGGGGGCACCAGGCCCAGCTGGGCACTGGGAGTGGGGACATGGGACACTTGGGTGGCAGTGGGGTGTTCCTAAGGGTGACAATGGGGGTCCCCAGGGCAGCAGGGCTGTCCCCAGGGTGGCAGTGGGTGCCTCTGGGGTGACAACAGGTGTCCCTGGGGTCACCGTGGGTATTTCAGGAGGGCAGTGGGGGTCCCGGAGGTCACAGCAGATGTCCCCAGGGTGGCAGGGGGTGTCCCCACATCTCCCTGAGCGGTGTCCCCACAGTCGCAGCACTTCAAGGTGACATCGCAGAAGGTGGTCCGGCGGTACTGGTGGAAGAACGTGAAGCTGCTCATCATCCTCGGCCTCGTGGGTGTCATCATCCTCATCCTCATCATCCTCCTGGCCACCGGCACCATCCCCACCTAGAGCCACCCTGTCCCCACCCAGCGCCAGCCTGTCCCCCAGCCGGGACCCCCCCAGTCACCACTGTCCCCTGAGAATACAGGGGTGACAAGATGTGTGGAGCTGCATGTGTGCGGTGTGGGGACACAGGGGGACAGGTGTGGGGACATGGAGGGGGACAGAGGGAGGGACACAGGGGAGGGTACGAGCGGGGACAGGCATGGGGACATGGAGGGGGATACAGGTGGGGACAATTATGGGGACATAGGGGATATGAGTGGGGACACAGGACAGATGTGGAGACATGGAGGGGGGGACAGAAGGGGGACACAGGGGAGGGTATGAGTGGGGACAGGCATGGGGACACACGGATATAAGTGGGGACAATTGTGGGGACATAGGGCATATGAGTGGGGACACAGGACAGGTGTGGGGACAGTGGAGGGGTGTGGAGACACAGGGGAGGGTATGAGTGGGGACAGGCATGGGGACACGTGGGGATATAAGTGGGGACAATTGTGGGGATATGAGTGGGGACACGGGAGGGGACAGACACGTGCTGTCCCGGGGGGGGCGGTGCCAGGCGGGTGCTGGTGCCAGGGAACAAAGGGCACAGTGTGGTGGCACTGCCACCCCCGTGGGGACTGCGGTGGGGGAGCTTTGGGGACACAGGGGTCCCCAGGGATGGGGGGACTCACATCTGGGGACACGTGGACCTTGGGGGGTGGGGCCGGAGGGGTCCTGGTGACACAGACCTGGTGAGGGGGGACACACACAGGACACTCTGTGGCCCCAGAGGACACCAGGTGGGGACAGGGCGGGAGGGGACACAGATGGGACCAGCACCATGGGGAGTGCAGGGGGCCCGGCTGCTGCTTTCACTTCTCAGGGTGGGGGGACAAGGGACACCCTCGTCACCACCCAGTCCCAGTCACCCCCGGTGGGAGGGACACGGTCACAGGGGGCAGCCCACACAGGACTTGCCATGTCCCCATGTCCCAGCCCCGGGGTCCCCGAGTGTCCCAGTGCTGTGACCCCTGTGTGCCACATCCCCATCAGCCCCATGTGTCCCCCAACAGGATCTGCTTTGGGAGACCCTACAATAACAAACCAGTTCAACCAGCCCTGGGGACACTTGGCCTTGTCCCCAGGTGCCACCAACCCAGGAGTTGGGGGGGACAAGTGGGGGATGCAGCCCTGCCACCGACACTGGAGGCCTGTGAGGAGACCCTGGGGTGACACTGGGGTCCCCAAGCCCCTCCCTGTGCCTCAGTTTCCCCACGCAGAGCCACGCGCCAGCGCCTCGCAGCACCTTTATTGTCACCAGGCAGCAGCTGGCACTGTCCCCTGAGGGTGACACTGTCCCCGGGGGGTGGCAGCACCCCAGGGGGTGACGCTGTCCCCGGGGGGGCGGCAGCGTCACCCCGTCCCGCGGCGCTTGCTGAGCTCGTCCTGCACGCGCTGGCACAGCGCCCGCCGCAGCGGGGGCTCCAGGGGGCTCCGGGCGCAGACGCGTCGCGTCACGTCCTCCGCGCTGTCCCCCTGCCACACCGTGTCACCCGGGGTGCCCAGGGCCCCCCAGCACCCCTGTACCCCCCCCGGGGTGGGGGTGTCCCCACCTGGTGCACGATGACCGCGGTGACGTGCCCGTCGTCCCCCTCGTACTCCAGGCAGAAGAGCCGGGGCCCGCGGGGGTCACCGGAGGGGGGATCCGGGCTGGCATCGCCCCCGGGGCCCCCTGTGGCACCCAAACCCTCAGGGGGGACAGTGACCCCCCCCACCCGCACCCTCGGGTGCCCCTTCTCCAGCACTGGGTCACCCTTGGGTGCCCCGCTAGCCCCAAACACCTCTTAGGATCCCACCCATGGGTGCCCCCCATCTTTTGGGTGACCCCCATGGCCCAGCACCCTCCCCCCACTCATGGGTGCCCCCTCACATCCCCAAGGTCCCCCCCCCGCCCTGGGTGCCCCCCTAGCCCCAAACACCTCTTAGGATCCCACCTTGTGGTGCCCTCCATGCCCCACCCCACCCATGGGTGCCCCCATGTCCCAGCATACCCCAAGTTCCCCCACAATTTTTCCTCACCCATGGGTGCCCCCCTGGGTGTTCCCCATCCCTGTGTCACCCTTGGGTGCCCCCCCACTCCCCAAACACCTCTTAGGACCACACCCTGGGGTGCCCCCCCATCTACTAGATACCCCACGTCCTGGCTCCCCCCCACTCATTTCTTGGGTGACCCCCATGCCCCAGCACTCTCCCCCCACCCACGGGTGTCCCCCCATTTTCCCCCACCCTTGGGTGCCCCCCCAGCCCCCAAACACCCCTTGGGAGCGCCCCCCCCCCCCCCAGGTGTAACCCCTGTCTCCATCCTTCCTCGGCTTCCCCCCACCCATGGGTGCCCCCGATCCCCATCCCCCACGGGTGCCCCCCCGGGTGCCCCCGCCCTCGTGTCCCCGCTCACCGGGCCGCCGCGGCCGGTACACCTGCTGGTCGGGCCGGCGGGGCCGGGGGGGCGCCGGGATGAGCCGCCCCCTCGCCCGCCCCCGCGCCTGCCGCACCGCCCGCTCGTACGCGTCCCTGCGCACCGGGGGGAGGGTTACCGGGGGGGGGGATTGACCGGGTTACCCGGTGAAAGCCCCGCCGGTGCTGATACCTGGCGATCTGGTTGCGGCGGATGTGCCGCAGGAAGCCGTGACTCATATCGAGCCGCCCCCCCGGCCGGCAGCGCCAGCCTGCGCTCGCCTCCATCAGCCGCCGCCACCGGAACGGCTCCGCCGTTAACGGGACGCGGCCCCTTTAAAAGCCCCGCCGGCCGCCGCGGCCCCGCGCGCACGCGCCGCTGTGGGAGCGCCGCACTGCGCAGGCGCGGGAGGGGCGTTGGCCAGCCCGGCTGTTGCGCGCATGCGTATTAACAAGGAGGCGGTGGCACTGCTGCCGGTTGGAAGACAGCGCATGCGCACTCGGTCTCGCTGAGCAGTCTCCGCCCCCCCCGGCGTGGCCCCGCCCCCAGTGTGGCCCCGCCCCCGCCGCGCGCTGTGCGGGATGTCGAGCCGCGGGAAACGGGACCGGGAGTCTCGGGCGGCGCCGCGGGGCGGCGGCTCCTCCTCCTCCTCCTCATCATCGTCATCGTCAGCAGCAGCGCGGGGGTCGTCGCGGAGCCGCCGGGACGGGGACGCGGAGCGGTCCCGGGGGCGGCGGGAGGCGGAGCGGGAGCGCGGGCGGCGGGAGGCGGCGGAGCCGGGCCAGGCCCTCCCGCTGCCCGTGGATCCCGCGCGGATCAAGCGGGAGCCGGGCACCGGGACCGGCTCCTCGGGAGTTTCCGCGGCCCCTGTCGGCCCCGTGCGGGTGAAGCGGGAGCGGGAGCCTGATGGCGACTCCGACCCGGAGCCCGAGCCCACCGGTGCGGAGCGGGACAGCGGGGGGGGCGGGGGCTCCGCGGCTGAGCCGGGATCCCGGTCTGCGGAGGCGGCGGCACCGGGGGGGTCACCGGGGGGGCATTTGCTCTGTCTCTGATACGAGGTGTCACCCTCGTGCTAACGGGCCCCTGTGACCCCCCCCCGCCATTAACAATTCTCCATTAATGACAAACCTCCTCATTAACAACCCCCCCGTTTGTTAACGAACCCCTTTGCTAATGATCCCCCTTTTGCTAACGAGACGCCCTTCATTAATGACCCCCCTCCATTAACAATCTCCCTCTTTGCTAATGATCCCCTTCTTCATTAACGCCCCCCATTTGTTAATGACACCCCCTTGCTAATGAGCCCCCATTTGTTAACAACCCCCTTCTTTGCTAACACTCCCCCTCTTAATTAGTAGCTCCCCCCACTCATTAACGACCCCCTTCTTTGCTAATGCACCCCTCTTAATTAATGATATCTCATTTTCATTAATGACCCCCCCTTTTATTAACGCCCCCTTCATTAATTACCGCCCCCAGTGCGCTATGGGCGGTTCGACCCCGAGGACCAGCGCAGCCGCCACTGCCCCTACCTGGACACCATCAACAAGTGAGTGCGGGGGGGCGGGTTGGGGTCCTCGGCGGTCCCCCCTGTCCCCGAGGGTCCCCCCTGTCCCTGAGGGTCCCCCCTGTTCCCGAGGGTCCCCCCCCAAGCTGTGTCCCCCCACAGGAGCGTCCTGGACTTCGATTTTGAGAAGCTCTGCTCCATCTCACTGTCCCACATCAACGTCTACGCCTGCCTGGTCTGCGGGAAGTACTTCCAGGGTGAGCCCCGGGGACATCTGGGGACAGGGGTGGTGTGGGGGGGACGTGGGGACAGCCAGGGGCTGGGGTGGTGTGGGAGGGGACACCAAGGGACAGGGATGCCACTGAGGGGGACTTGGTACAGCCAGGGGCTGCGGTGCTGCTGGGGAGGACACTGGGGACACCCAGGGACAGGGGTGGTGCTGGGGGACACTGGAGACACCCAGGGACGGGGGTGGTGCTGGGGGACACTGGGGACACCCAGGGACAGGGGTGGTGCTGGGGGACACTGGGGACACCCAGGGACGGGATGAGCTGGGGGGGACATGGGGACAGTCAGTGACTGGGGTGCTGCCTGACGGGGGACAGCCAGGGACTGGGTTGCTGCTGGGGAGGTGACAGGGGGTACCCAGGGACAGGAGTGGTGTGGGGGGGACATGGGGGACACCTGGGGACACGAATGCTGCTGGGGGGGACACAGGGACCCTCAGGGGCACATAAGCCACCCCCAGCTTTGGATGGGGGGGACTCACCTGTGTTCCACCTCCACCTTCTTACGCCTTCCCCGTCCCTCTTCCCTCCCTTTGGGGGCTCCCCCTGACCCCCTAAACGTCCCCTCCATGTGTCCCCTGTCCCCGCAGGCCGCGGGCTGAAGTCCCACGCCTACATCCACAGCGTCCAGCTCAGCCACCACGTCTTCCTCAACCTGCACACCCTCAAGTTCTACTGCCTGCCCGACAACTACGAGATCATCGACTCCTCGCTGGAGGACATCACGGTGTGGGGGGTGACACAGCCGCCCCGGGGGGTTCGGGTGTCCCCCCCGTTGTCCTGACACCAGATCTCTCTGCAGTACGTGCTGAAGCCGACGTTCACGGCGCAGCAGATCGCCAACCTGGACCGGCAGGCCAAGCTGTCCCGCGCCTACGATGGCACCACGTACCTTCCCGGCATCGTGGGGCTCAACAACATCAAAGCCAACGACTACGCCAACGCCGTGCTGCAGGTACCGTGGGGACAGTGGGGCTGGAAAAGCCCCTCGAGATCATGGAGCCCACCCGTAACCCACCCCTGGCACTGCCCCGTGTCCTGAGAACCTCGTGTCCGTCTGTCCAGCCCTCCAGGGCTGGTGACTCCAGCACTGCCCTGGGCAGCCTGTTCCAATGCCCCACAGCCCTTTGGGGAAGAAATTGTTCCCACATCCAACCTCAACCTCCCCTGGGCAACTTGAGGCCGTTTCCTCTGCTCCTGGCGCTTGTTCCTGGGGAGCAGAGCCCGACCCCCCTGGCTCCAAGCTCCTTTCAGGCAGCTCAGAGATCAGAAGGTCTCCCCTCAGCTCCTGTTCTCCAGCTGAACCCCCAGGTCCCTCAGCCGCTCCATCACATTGTGCTCCAGCCCCTCACCAGCTCCGTTCCCTTCTCTCAACTCGCTCCAGCACCTTTGTCCAGATCATCGATAAAGAGATTAAACAGAACCAGCCCCAGCTGTGGGATTAATTTTGGGGGCAAAAACCCCCCAAAACCTCACCCCGGGGTGCTCCCGGCTCCTCTCCCACAGGCCTTGTCCAACGTCCCGCCGCTGCGGAATTATTTTTTGGAGGAGGAGAATTACGGGCAGATCCAGCGCCCACCCGGGGACGTGATGTTCCTGCTGGTGCAGCGGTTCGGGGAGCTCATGCGGAAGCTCTGGAACCCCCGGAATTTCAAAGCCCACGTCTCTCCCCACGAGATGCTGCAGGCCGTGGTGCTCTGCAGCAAGAAGAACTTCCAGATCACCAAGCAAGGTGAGGAACGGGGTGAAGGAAACAACCAGACAGTCGTGGTCAATGGGCAGAGTCCAGTTGGGGCCTGTATCCAGTGCAGTGTCTCAGGGGCAGTGCTGGGGCCGGGATTGTTCAATATATTCATTAATGATTTGGACGAAGGAATAGAGTGACTGTCAGCAAGTTTGCTGGTGACACCAAGCTGGGAGGAGTGGTGACACTGGAGGCTGTGCTGCCATCAGAGACCTGGACAGGCTGGAGAGCTGGGTGGGGAAACATTTATTGAAATAGAACAAGGGCAAGTGTAGAGTCTTGAATCTGGGCAGGAACAACCCCAGGTTCAGTGTAAGTTGGGGAATGAGCTATTAGAGAGCAGCGTAGGGGAAAGGCACCTGGGGGTCCTGGGGACAGCAGGGTGACCATGAGCCAGCACTGGGCCCTTGTGGCCAGGAAGCCAATGGGACCTGGGGTGGGTTAGAAGGGGGTGGTCAGTAGGTCAGAGAGGTTCTCCTGCCCCTCTGCTCTGCCCTGGGGAGACCACACCTGCAATCTTGTGTCCAGCTGTGGCCCCTCAGTTCCAGCAGGACAGGGAACTGCTGCAGAGAGTCCAGCGCAGGGCAACAAAGATGCTGAAGGGAGTGGAGCATCTCCCGGGTGAGGAAAGGCTGAGGGAGCTGGGGCTCTGGAGCTGGACAAGAGGACACTGAGGGGGGACTCATTCATGGTTACAGATATCTAAAGGGGGAGTGTCAGGAGGATGGAGCCAGGCTCTTCTCAGTGACAACCAGTGATAGGACAAGGGGTAATGGGTGCAAACTGGAACACAGGAGGTTCCACTTAAATTTGAGAAGAAACTTGTTCGTGGTGAGGGTGTCAGAGCCTGGCCCAGGCTGCCCAGGGGGTTGTGGAGTCTCCTTCTGTGCAGACATTCCAACCCGCCTGGACACCTTCCTGTGTAACCTCATCTGGGTGTTCCTGCTCCATGGGGGGATTGCACTGGGTGAGCTTTCCAGGGCCCTTCAACCCCTGACACTCTGGGATTCTGTGCATTGTGTGGGCCGACACGCTGGGTCTGTCCCTGCCTGGTTCTGATGGACCTTCTGGTTTCAGGTGATGGGGTGGAATTCCTGTCCTGGTTCCTCAACGCGCTGCACTCGGCCCTGGGCGGCACCAAGAGGAAGAAGAAGAGTGAGCAGAGGGCGATGAAGGCCCCTAATTCCCTTGGGGCACCCCATGGGGTGACGCATGTCCCCCACTAACATCATTCTGTCCCCGCAGCCATCGTCACCGACGTCTTCCAGGGCTCCATGCGCATCTTCACCAAGAAGCTTCCTCACCCGGATCTGGTGAGTCCATAGAAGGGTCATGGTGGGTTCTGACCCCAAGGGGGTGTCCCCAAGGTCCCCCACTGAGCCCCGTGTCCCGCAGCCGGCCGAGGAGAAGGCGCAGCTCCTGCAGAACGCCGAGTACCAGGAGATGATGGTGGAATCCACCTTCATGTACCTGACGCTGGACCTGCCCACCGCCCCGCTCTACAAGGACGAGAAGGAGCAGCTCATCATCCCCCAGGTCCCGCTCTTCAGCATCTTGGCCAAGTTCAACGGCGTCACCGAGAAGGAGTACAAGACCTACAAGGAGAACTTCCTCAAGCGCTTCCAGCTCACCAAGCTGCCGCCCTACCTCATCTTCTGCATCAAGCGCTTCACCAAGAACAACTTCTTTGTGGAGAAGAACCCCACTATCGTCAACTTCCCCATCACGTGAGCACCAAAGGACATCGGGGGGTTGCTTGAGGTCCCTGTGTCCCCTTTCGCTGCACACTGTTGGGGTTCTGGAAGAATCTAGGAGGGGTTTGGAAGCACATGGTGAGGGGGAATCATCTAGGAGGGGTTTTGGAAGCAACTAGAAGGGGTTTGTAGGCATCTAAGAGGAGTTTGTAGGTATCTAAGGGGTGTCTGTAGGCATCTAGAAGGGGTTTGGAAGGATCTAGGAAGCGTTTGGAACCATCGCTCATGGGTTGAAAGCGTCTTGGGAAGGTATTAAACCACCAAAGAGGGGTTTGAGAGTATCAGGGCGGGGGCATTGAAATCGTCTAGGGAGAGATTGAGAACATCTAGGAGGGGTGTGGAAGAATTGGGGGCGGGTTGGAAGCATCTAGAAGGGGTTTGTAAGCATCTCTAAGGTGTTGGAAGCATCTAGGATGGCTTTGGAAGCATCTAGGGTGGGGTTTGTAGGCATCTAGAAGGTGTTTGGAGCATCTAGGGAGGGTTTGGAAGCATCTAGTAGGGGTTTGGAACCATACGTGGTGGGTTGGAAGCATCTTCTGGGGGTTGGAGGCATCTGGGAGGGATTTGGAAGCATCTGGGGGGGCTGTGGGCATCTGAGGAGGCTTTGGAAGCAGCTTGGCGGGTTTAGAAGAATCTGGGGGTGGTTGGAAGCATCTGGGGTGGGAGGGTACGAGCATCTAGGGGGGTTTGGCGGCATTTTGGGGGGATTGTGGGCATCCAGGGAGGGTTTGGAAGCATCTGGGGGGTTGAAGGTGTCTGGGGGAGGTTGGAAGCATCCATGGAAGGGCTGGAAACATCTGGGGGGGTTTGGGTGTCCCCAGGAACGTGGACCTGCGCGAGTACCTGTCGGAGGAGGTGCAGGCTGCCCACGCCAACACCACCTACGACCTGATCGCCAACATCGTGCACGACGGGAAACCCTCCGAGGGCTCCTACCGCATCCACGTGCTGCACCACGTGAGTGTCCCCACCCCCGCTGTCACCCCGGTGTCACCCCCGTGTCACCCCGGTGTCACCGCTGTCCCCGCGCAGGGCACCGGGAAGTGGTACGAGCTGCAGGACCTGCAGGTCACCGACATCCTGCCCCAGATGATCACCCTCTCGGAGGCCTACATCCAGGTGACATGTGTCCCCCAGAAATTGTCCCCTTGTCCCCCCCAGTTGTCCCCTTGTCTCCCCCGGTTGTCCCCTTGTCTCCCCCAGTTGTCCCCTTGTCACCCCAACAATTCTGCAGATTTGGAAGCGGCGCGAGGAGGACGAGACGAACCAACAAGGCGCTTGAGGACCCCCCTGGGGACACCCCCTCCCCCTGGGGACACCCAACCCCCGCCTGGGGACACCAAGACATCCCCCCTGGTGTCCCCCCCTTCCCCAATTAAACCCCTGCTCTATTTTTGTCACCGTTTCCGCTTTCGCTCCTTTTTGGGGCGCGGGGGGGTCGTGGTTTTCACAGTTTCTGGCAAGTGCCAAAACCCGCCTGTTTTCCGATAAAAATGTCACCCCCACCCTGTCACCCCCCCAAAACTTGGGGAAACTGAGGCAGGGCGGCTTCCAAGCTTTATTGCGGGGTGGGTAGGTCCTTGTTGTCCCCTACAGCCAGACGTGCTCCTGGCAGTGCTGCAGGGCCTGGGGACAGCAAGAGGGGACAGGTGGGTGACAGGCCACCCCCGTGTCCCCTCTGTCCCCCCCCGTGTCCCCAGCTGACCTGGCAGCGGCTTGCGGCCGTGGGGCTGGAGCACCAGTAGGTTGGGCCCAGGGCGCAGGGTCCCCAGTTTGGGGACAGTGCGGGGACGGGGTGGCCTTGGCGTGGGTCCTGCGGCAGGGACATGGGGGTCAGGGTGGGGACACCCCGCCCCAGGGTTGGAGTGGCCTGAGTGTGTCCCCAGGGCCTGTGACACCCTTTGTGTCCCCAGCATGTCCCCTCGGAGCTGTGACACCCCAGATTGTGTCCCCAGGGTCTGTGACATCCTTTGGGTCCCCAGCATGTCCCTCAGGGCTGTGACACCCTGAAGTGTGTCCCCAGGGGTTGTGACACCCTAGGATGGGTCCCCAGGGCCTGTGACACCCTTTGTGTCCCCAGCATGTCCCCTTGGGTGCCCTGTCACCCCCCTGGGGCCCCTCACCCACATCCCCAGCCCTCCCCGGCCACACGACCCCGGTGCCACCCTGTCCCCTGTCCCCTCGCTCACCTCACTGCCAGCGCACCCGGCCAGCGCGGCCGCGGTGACCTCGCGGTGCCGCCGTGGAGGTGCCAGCGCGGGGAGCGCCGCAGCGCCGTCCCCTTCGCGACACGCCAGCAGCAGGTGGCACAGCAGCCGCGGCGCCACGCGGCCCAGCAGCCCCTCCAGCGCCAGCGCCGCGTAGCGCCCGGCCAGGCACTGGCACGCGCCGGCCAGCGCCACCGGCAGCACCCGGCACAGCCCCACCGCCACCGCCGCCACGCGCTCCGTGGGGACAGCGGCCTCGGCGCGGGACAGGAACGTGCGGCACAGCCAGCACAGCGGCATGGGCACGGGCAGGGACGACACCTGCGGGAGGGCGTTCACTCTGGAGCCTAATGGTGGGGCTGTGCCCATGGAGATCCCCAGAGAATTACCCACGGAGATACACGTGCCCACTTAGATGTCCATGGAGATGCCCACAGTGATGGCCGTGTCCATATCCATGCCCATGCAGTTGCCCAGAGATGCCCACGTAGATGCCCACAGAGACACTCATGTCCATGCCCATGGAGATGCCCACAGAGACTCCCATGTCCACATAGATGCCCACAGAGTTGTCCATGTCCATGGAGATGCCCATGGGGACACCCATGTCTGTGCCCACATCCCTGCCCATGTCCCCACGCGTGTCCCCATGGTGCCCCACAGCCCCAGTGCTGATGTCCCCGTCACCCTCGTACCTGCAGGTGAGTACTGAGTGTCCCCAGGGGGGACAGGGCCGGGTCCCCCCCTGGCTGCCCCGGGCACAGCTCCAGGCGGGCACAGATGGCCGAGGGCTTCTGGGGGGACACCCGGCATGGGGACCCCGCGGTAACCTGGGGCACGGTGTCCCCAACACCCAGGTGTCCCCAGCACCCCCAGCTGTCCCCAGCTGGCACCATGTCCCCAAAGCCCCACAACACCCTGAGGTGTCCCCCACTGGCACAGTGTCCCCAAACCCTCCAGCACCATGAGGTGTCCCCAAGCACCCCTAAGGTGTCCCTGACCCCCCCAACACCTCAAATGTCCCCAGCTGGCATGATGTCCCCAAACCCACCCAGCACTCCAAAGTGTCCCCTGCTGATGTGGTGTCCCCAAGCACCCATGAGCTGTCCCTGATCTCCCCCTGAGGTGTCCCCAGCTGGCACAGTGTCCCCAAACCCCCAGAATCTCAAGGTGTCCCCAAACACCCCAAGTCCCCAATGTCCCCAGCACCCTGAAGTGTTTCCCACAAATACGGTGTCCCCAAACCCCTCCTCCGAGCACCCTGAGGTGTCCCCAGCTGGCACAGTGTCCCCAAGCACTCCAAGGTGTCCCTGGCCAGTGCAGTGTCCCCAATGTCCCCAGCACTACAGTGTCCCCAGCTGGCATAGTGTCCCCAAGCACCCCAAGGTGTCCCTGGCCAGTGCCATGTCCCCAGCACCCCAAGGTGTCTCCAAACAACACGATGTACCCAACGCCCCCCTCCCAGCACCCCAAGGTGTCCCCAGCTGTCACGATGCCCGCTGTCCCCCAGCGCCCCGGGTGTCACTCACGAGGTGGCCCTCGATGTCGGTGAGGAGCAGGCTGAGGTACTGGTGCACCAGGTTCTGGCACGGTGTCACCATGGTGGGGACGGGCAGCGCCGCGCACTCCTGCCGCAGGAACCCCTCCACGGCCACCTGCGCACCACGGCACCCGCGGTGACACCCGCGGTGACACTCGTCACCCCCCCCCTCCCCACCCTGTCCCCTGGGCACCTTGGTGGCCGACTCGTTGGCCATGCGGATGAGGAGGGTGACGATCTGCTGGCAGTCGGCGCACACGTCCTGAGAGAGGTGGCACGGGGACATGGGGACGTGTGACGTGGGGACATAGGGTATGGGGCGTAGGATGTGGGGACATGAACTCAGGGGCAGAGGGAGAGGTGGGGTGGGGATGTGGGGACATGGAGTGTGGGGACATACACATGTGAGGCATGGGGACATGAGGACATGGGGACATTGGGCGGTGGGGACGTGGGGGACATTGGGAGATGGGGACGTGGAGGATGAGGGGACAAGGGGACATGGGGAAATGGGAGAATGGGGACATGGGTGATTGAGGACATGAGGACATGGGGGCCATTGGGAGATGGGGACATGGGGGATGAGGGGACATGGGGGACTAGGGATACTGGGACATGGGGGACGTTGGGAGGTAGGGGACATGGGGACATGGGGGACATTGGGAGATAGGGAACATGGGGAACATTGGGAAATGGGGATGTGGGGGATAAGGGGACAAGGGGACATGGGGAAATGGGGACACTGGGACATAGGTGACATTGGGAGGTGGGGACATGGGGGAATGGGGACATGAGGACATGGGGACACAGGCGACATGGGAAGATTTTGGGACACAGGGAGATTTGGGACATGGGGCCACGGGGGAATTGGAACATGGTGACATGAGGGAATGGGGACATGGGGAGATGGGGAACAGGGGGGTGTATGGGGACATACAAGAGGGTTATGGGGACAAAGGAAGGGGGTGTGGGGCCACGTGGGGGCCATGGGGACATGCGGGGGCCATGGGGACACGTGGGAGCCATGGGGACACGTGGGAGCCATGGGGACATGCGGGGGCCGTGGGGACACATGAGAGCCATGGGGACACGTGGGAGCCATGGGGACATGCGGGGGCCGTGGGGACACGTGGGAGCCGTGGGGACATGTGGGAGCCATGGGGACATGCGGGGGCCGTGGGGACACATGGGAGCCATGGGGACATGCGGAGGCCGTGGGGCCAGGCGGGTTGTGGGTCTCACCGTGCCGGGGGGCGCCCAGGCCAGGGCGCAGCGCCCCAGGGCCCCGCAGCGCAGCGCCGACTCCCAGCTCTGGCACCAGGCGGAGGGGGGCAGCCCACAGCCCCCCCCCGGGGCTCCCAGCCCTGCGGCCACCGTCAGCACCCGCCACCCCCCTGGCTGCGCGGGGACCCAGGCGTCCGGGGACACCCACCCAATAACCACCCCAGGTGCACCTTCCCACCCCAAAACCCCAAGAGGGACCCAGGTGTCCAGGACCCAAGGGCCCCTCCCATCTTCAAGAGGGGACCCAGGTGTCCGGGCTCCCTACTCCAATTTCCCCCCCAGGTGCCCCACTCCACCCCCAGCCCCCATGGGTGGACCCAGGCATCCAGGAATCCCCCACCCAAGGGTTCCCATCTCTTCGGGAGGGGACCCAGGCATCCGGGAGCGCCCCAACACCCATCCCCCCCACAGGTGCCCCACCCCAGCCCTGGCTCCCATGGGCGGGACCCACGTGTCCAGGAACCCCCCACCCCAATGTAAACCCCCTGCCTCCCCCCCCGCCAAGACACCAAGAAGGGACCCAGGCATCCGGGACTCCCACTCCAACATGCCCCCCACCACCAAGGTGCCCCATCCCAGCCACAAGTGGGGACTCAGGCATCCGGGACCCCCCACCCAAGACCCCTCCCGTCATTTTCAAGAGGGGTCCCAGGCATCCGGGCCCTTCACGCCCAATGTGGGTCCCCCCTCACCCCAACCTCAGCTCTGAGGAGGGTCCTCCCACCCCACCATAGGTCCGTGGGGGGGAGCACCCAACTTTTGGGGGGCACCCAAGTCTGGGGGGGTACCCAGCTTTGGGGACACCCCCCAGCTCTGGGGGGCCCTACCTGAGGTGGCACAGAGCAGGGCGAGGAGCAGGGCCCGCGTGGGTGACGGGGACGGTGACAGTGCCATGGTGGCGCTGGCACGGCCAGACCCTGCGGCCTCTTATAGCCCCGGCGGGGGGCGGCCGCTGGGCCGGTGCCAGCGCCGTGGGGACACGGGGACACTGGGAGGTGCCACCCTGTCCCCCACCCTGTGGTCCTGACACTGTCCCCACAGCCCCGTGTGCCCCATGGACATGTCCCCTTTGGGGTCCCCATCCCAGCCCGGTGCCCCTGTAGGGACAGACACGGTGCCACCTCTGCGGTGACAAAGACTTTATTGAGCTGCGAGGGCACGGGGGACAACGTGGGGGGACGTTGGTGACATCGGGTGCCCTCGGAGCTGGCTGGTCCCTGGAGGGGCAGAGGTGGCAGTGGGGACAGGGCACCCCTGGGCACTGTGTCCCCGTGTCCCTGTCCCCCTTGTTATCCCCTTGTCACCATAGCACTGTGTCCCATGTCCCCTCCACATTCCCATGGCCCCCAATGGCCCCATGTCCCATACCCCCAATGTCCCCCTACCCCTCCACTCATGCTCAAGTGTCCCCAAGCCCCCATGAACCCCCTTGCCCCATATCCCCACATCCCACGTCTCCCATGTCCCCAAACCCCCATGTCCCCCCCATAACCCCCATGTCCCCCTACATCCCCCCCTTGTCCCCATGTCCCATGTGCCCCCACCACACCCCCATGTCTCCATGTCCCCCATGTCCCTGTATACCCCAAATATCCCCATGTCCCCACACCCCCACATTCCCATGTCCCCTCATACCCCCATGTTCCCCCAAACCCCCATGTCCCCTCATGTCCCACTGTACCCCCATGTTCCCACCCCCCATACCCCCCTGTCCCATGTCCTCATGTTCCCACACTCCCACATTCCCACGTCCCCCCCATGTCCCCACCCCCACATCCCCCTGTATCCTCATGTCCCCACACCCCCTCATGTCTCGCCCCCCCATCCCCATGTCCCCCCATATTCCCATGTCCCCCCATGCGCCATTTACACCCATGTCTCCCTGTACCCCCATATTCCCCTATGCCCCCACATCCCCTCATGTCCCCCCATGCCCCCCTGTCCCCTCATGTCCCTGTGTTCCTACACCCCCACATTCCCATGTCCCCCCATATCCCCATGTCCTCACATCCCTTCATGTCCCCCCATGTCCTCACATTCCCACCCCATGTCCCCCCCACGTTCCCACATCCCCAACCCCCGCATGTGCCATTTACACCCATGTCCCCCTGTACCCCCATGTCCCCATCCCCCCATTCCCCACATGCCCTCATGTCCCCCCTGCCATGTGTCCCCCCCATATCCCCCCATCCCCATATCCCCCCATCCCCATGTCCCCCCCATCCCCCACCTCCAATGTGCCCTTTTACCCCCATGTCCCCCCATTCCCCCCCCCCCCCCCGCACCCATGGGTGCGCCCCCCCTCCCCCCATTCCCGTCAAGGCTCTGAACCGCCGCGGCCCTACCCCCACTCGAGAGCCCTCGTACGCGGGCGCGGCCCGGACGCCTGGGTCCCCTGGGAGGGGGGAGGGGCGGGAGGGGCTCTGCGGGTGCTCAGGGCGGGGGGGGCGGCAGCGCAGCCCCAGTACTCCCATTAATCCTCATTACCGCAGTACCCCCAGTATCTCCATTACCCCAGTGCTCCCAGTGTCCCCCATTACCCCAGTACCCCCATTAACCATCATTACCCCATTACCCCCATTAATCCCCATTACCGCAGTACCCCCAGTATCCCCATTACCCCAGTGCTCCCAGTGTCCCCCATTACCCCAGTACCCCCATTAACCATCATTACCCCAATATCCCCATTACCCACATTACCCCAGTGCTCCCAGTGTCCCCCATTACCCCAGTACCCCCATTAACCATCATTACCCCAATACCCCATTACCCACATTACTCCAGTGCCTCCAATACCCCCAGTGCTCCCAGTGTCCCCCATTACCCCCACTACCCCCATTATCCCCCAGTGCTCCCAGTGTCCCCCATTACCCCAGTACCCCCATTAACCATCATTACCCTATTACCCCAGTACCCCCATTAACCCTCATTACCCCAATACCCCATTACCCACATTACCCTGGTGCTCCCAGTGTCCCCCGTTACCGCAGTACCCCCATTAACCATTATTACCCCGGTGCTCCCAGTGTCCCCCGTCACCCCAGTACCCCCATTAACCATCATTACCCCGGTGCTCCCAGTGTCCCCCGTCACCCCAGTACCCCCATTACCCACATTACCCCAGTGCTCCCAGTGTCCCCCGTCACCCCCGTACCCGTGTCCCGCCCCCGCTCCCCCGGCGCGCCCTCCAGCCGCCAGGGGGCGCTGCCCCGCCCGCCGTCCCGTGCCAAGATGGCGGCGCCCGCGGCTGCCCGCGCGCTGCGGGTGAGGGACGGGACAGGGGGACGCTGGGACGGGGGGGACACTGGGGGTGGGGACAGGGGGACACTGGGACGAGGGGGACACTGCAGGTGGGGACAGGGGGACACTGGGACGAGGGAGACACTGGGGGTGGGGACAGGGGGACGCTGGGACGGGGGGGACACTGGGGGTGGGGGCAGGGGGACACTGGGACGAGGGGGACACTGGGGGTGGGGACAGGGGGACGCTGGGACGGGGGGGACACTGGGGGTGGGGGCAGGGGGACACTAGGGCGGGGGGGACACTGGGGGTGGGGACAGGGGGACACTGGGACGGGGGGGACACTGGGAGTGGGGACAGGGGGACACTGGGACGGGGGGGACACTGGGGGTGGGGACAGGGGGACACTGGGGCGAGGGGGACACTGGGGGTGGGGACAGGGGGACACTGGGACGGGGGGGACACTGGGGGTGGGGACAGGGGGACACTGGGACGGGGGGGACACTGGGGGTGGGGACAGGGGGACACTGGGGCGGGGGGGACACTGGGAGTGGGGACAGGGGGACACTGGGACGGGGGGGACACTGGGGGTGGGGACAGGGGGACACTGGGACGGGGGGGACACTGGGGGTGGGGACAGGGGGACACTGGGACGGGGGGGACACTAGGGGTGGGGACAGGGGGACACTGGGACGGGGGGGACACTGGGGGTGGGGACAGGGGGACACTGGGGCGGGGGGGACACTGGGGGTGGGGACAGGGGGACACTGGGGCGGGGGGGACACTGGGGGTGGGGGCACCGGGGACTCCAGGCCTGGGGGCTTGTGGGCTGGGGGGCGGATCTGGGGACACAGGGTGTGGGGGACACTTGGTATGGGGGACACTGGGGACACCGGCTATAGGGGACATGGCGTATGGGGGACACCTGGTGTGTATAGGGGACACTGGGTATGGGGTACATGGGGACACCAGAGACGCGGAATAGAGGGGACATGGGGGACACCAGGTATGGGGGACACTGGGTGTGGGGTACATGGGGACACCGGGGACACTGAATATAGGGGACATGGGAGACACTGGGTATGGGGGACACTGGGTATGGGGGGCTCTGGGGACACCAGGGACACTGGATATAGGGGACACGAGGGACAGGGGGCTCCAGGCCTGGGGGGAGATGGGGCATGGGGGGGGTCTGGGGACATTGGGAATAGGGGACACCAGGGATGGGGGACACTGCGTGTAGGGGATACTGGTCATGGGGGGACTCTGGGGACACCAAGTATAAGGGATACTGGGTATAGGGGACACCAGGTATGGGGGGCTCATGCCTGGGGGGGGTGTAGGCCTGGGGGGGCTCTGGGACACCAGGGGTGGAGGACAGGGGGACACTGGAGATGGGGGACACTGGTTATGGGGGCACCAGGGGCTCCGGGCTGGGGGGTTATGGGCTGGGGGCAATGTGGGCATTGGGGGGGTCTGGGGACACTGGGAATAGGGGACAGCAGGTACTGGGGACAATGGGGACAGGGGACACTGAGAGGGAGGACATTGGGGATACAGGGTATAGGAATCACTGGGTAGGGGGGACACCAGGGACACTGAATATAGGGGACAGTGGGTCTGGGAGACACTGGGAACACTGGGTACAGGGGACACCAGGCATGGGGGTCACTGGTCGCAGGAGGGGACAGGGACACCCCATGGGGTGGTGGCTCCGCTCTGGGGACAGGAACAGGGGGGCACAGGGCAGGGGGGCTCCAGGGCTGGGGGACACTGGGTGTTGGGGACACCAGGGCCCGCTGTCCCTCACCCTGTCCCCTCACCAGGCAGTGTCCCTCATCCGCCGTGTCCCCGAGGGCACCCGGCTCCTCCACACCACCCCCGCCTGCCTCAAGGTGAGTCCTGGGGGTGTCACCATCCGCCCCTGGTTGTCCCCACCCCTCTCCCGGCTGTCACCCCCCAGGTGTCACCCCCTCTGACCCCCTGTCCCCGCAGACGCGGGCGGCGCGGGTGCGCGTGGGCAAAGGGGACAAGCCGGTGACGTATGAGGAGGCGCACGCCCCGCACTACATCGGCCACCGCAAGGGGTGGCTGTCCCTGCACACCGGTGGGTCACCCGGGGCCTGGGGACAGTGACACTGTGGTGGGGGTGTGTGGGACATGGGGGGCATCGTGGGGATGGGGACATGGGGGACAAGGGTGTCGTGGGCTGTAGGGGGTTGTGGGGACAGGGCCGTGTGTGGTACGTGGGGACAGGACACATGGGTGGCATGGGGACATGCGGAATGTGGACATTGTGGGGACAGTGGTGGGGGGACATGGGTATCGTGTGGGCAGGAGCACATGGGACATGGGGGCATCCTGGGGATGGGACACACGGTCACCGCAGGGCACAGGGACACGGTGGGGACAGGGACAGGTGGGACACCAGGGCATCCCAGGGATGTGACACATTGTCACCATGGGGCACAGGGACACGGTGGGGACAGGGACAGGGGGGTCACGAGGGCAGTGTGGGGATGGGGCATGGTGGGGACGGGGACACATGGGACATGTGAGCACTGTGTGGACACTGGGGCATCCTGGGGATGGGACACATGGTCACCGTGGGACACAGTGTGGACAGGACCATATGGGACACTGGGGCATCCTGTGCACAGGGCCACACGGTCACACACCGTGGCCGGGGCCGCGTGGGGCGGCGTCCCCGTCCCCCCATCGCCGTGTCCCCGTGTCCCCCCAGGGAACCTGTGCGACGAGGCGGGCGCGGCGGAGCGGGCGCTGGAGGACGCGTTCCTGCGGCGGTTCCTGCGCGGGACGTTCCCGGGGGCGCTGGCGGACGCGCCGGTGCTGCGGCGCCGCGGGAACGTGCTGGTGCTGAGCGCGGCGCTGGTGCGGACGCTGCCGCCCCCCAAGCTCTACTTCCTGCTGGGCTACAGCGAGACCCTCCTGAGCCACTTCTACAAGTGCCCCGTGCGCCTGGAGCTGCAGACGCTGCCCGCGCGCGTCCCCTACAAGTTCCTCTAGGGACACGGAGACGCCGCGGGAATAAAGACGCGTTGTGCCTGGAACGGGTCCTGCTGCCACCGCCTGTGTCCCCAAGGTCATTCCCTGTGCCACCCTGTGTGTCCCATGTCCTTCTATCGCCTCCAGCAGCCCCAAACCCATCTGGGGTGTCCCAGCTCCTTCTGCCACCTCGTGTCCCCAAAGCCAGCCCTTGTGCCACCTGGTGTATCCCAGGTCCTTCTGCCACCCTCTGTACCCCCACATGCCACCTCACGTGTCCCAGCTCCTTTTGCCACCTCCCGTGTCCCCAAAGCCACCCTGTGTGTCCCAGCCTCTTCTGCCACTACCTTGTGTTCCCAAATCCACCCCATGTGCCACTTCATGTGTTCAGCTCCTTCTGCTTCCTCCTGTGTCCCCAAATCCACCCCGTGTGCCACCTCATGTGTCCCAGCTCCTTCTGCCTCCTCTTGTGTCCCCAAAGCCACTTGGGGTGTCCCAAGTCCTTCTGCCACCTGCTGTGGCTTCATGTGGCACCCCAGGTGCCACCTCATGTGTCCCCAGTGCTTCTGCCACCTCCTGTGTCCGCAAAGCCACCCCATGTGCCACCCTATATGTCTCAGGTCCTTCTGTCACCCCCTGTACCACCCCATGTGTCCCACACTAGGGGACATCCCAGCGGGCCACAGTGTCAGCTGCGGTGATGGTGACAATTGTGGCAGCAGCTGCTGTCACCCCATTGCCTGTGACCCAGGGGGGACCCCAGGGGTGTTGGGGACGAGTGGGGCTGGTGTCACCTGCCCGGTCCCTGCTGCTGGTGGAGCTTCGTTACCTGGGGCTTAATTACTTGATTCATTACCCAGTCACATCCAGTCACTCCCAGTAGGCAGCAGTGAGCTCCCAGTACACACAGAGGAGCTCCCAGTATGCACCGGCAAGCTCCCAGTCGCTCCCAGTACACACCCAGGAGCTCCCAGTAAGCAGCATTAAGCTCCCAGTTTGCATGCCGGAGCTCCCAGTCCCTCCCAGTATGCAGCACTGAGCTCCCAGTCCCTCCCAGTAGCTCCCAGTAATTCCCAGTATGCAGCACTGAGCTCCCAGTTTGCACCCAGGAGCTCCCAGCCACTCCCAGTAGCTCCCAGTTTCTCCCAGTAGGCAGCAGTGAGCTCCCAGTCTGCACCCAGGAGCTCACAGTATCTCCCAGCAAGCTCCCATTACACACTCAGGAGCTCCCAGTCACTCCCAGTAGCTCCCAGTTACTCCCAGTAAGCAGCAGCAGCAGCTCCCAGTACACCCAGAGAAGCTCCCTGTAGGCACCCAGTACACTCCCAGTCCCTCCCAGTCACATCCAGTTACTCCCAGTATGCAGCACTGAGCTCCCAGTTTGCACCCAGCAGCTCCCAGTCCCCCCCAGTCAGCACGTCCCAGCCCTCCCAGCACACGCGGCTCTTTCGTAATGAAATAATTTATTTCTAACAGTGGAACAATCCAGAAATATCCAAAAACACGGCAAAAGGTCTAAAACACGGAGTTCCTAAAAAACGCGTCCGAAAAAAAGCACCATGGGAGGGGGCCGGGGGGGGTCCCGGTGACAACAACGGGGTCCCACATAAACCAACGCCAACCCGGAGCCGCGCGGGCGATGGAGAAGAAACGAGTGGGGAAAACGATGGAAAAGCGCAAATAAAGTGTAAGGAAAATAAACCCCGAACAACCCGGCTCGGGATGTGAATAAAAACTGACCAAACCAACCCAAAAAGGGGGTTTTGGTGCGGGGGGAGGCGGCGGCGGCTCCCGGAGCCCCCGGGTGCGGCAGGAGCTGGAAAAGGGTCCTGTGTGCGGTTGTTAATGGGGATGCTGGTGGGTTGGGGGGTTGGGGGGCCCGAGGGGATGGGATGGGGGTCTGGGGTGTCCTGGGGGGTGGGGGAGGAGAAAAGGGGGGGGGAGAAAAGGGAGGGGAGAAAAGGGGGGGTAAGAAAGGGGGGGGTGAGAAAGGGGGGGGAGAAAAGTGGGGGGAGAAAAGTGGGGGGAAGAAAGGGGGGGGAAAAAGGGGGGGGAAGAAGGAGGGGGGAAGAAAGGGGGGGGAAGAAAGGGGGGGAAGAAAGGGGGGGAAGAAAGGGGGGGAAGAAAGGGGGGGGAAGAAAAGGGGGGGAAGAAAAGTGGGGGAAGAAAAGGGGGGGGAGAAAAGGGGGGGGAGAAAAGGGGAGGGAGAAAAGGGGGAGAAAAGGGGGGGGAAGAAAAGGGGGGGGAGGAAGGGGGGGAGAAAAGGGGGGGGAGAAAAGGGGGAGGAGAAAAGGGGGGGGAGAAAAGGGGGGGGAGAAAGGGGGGGGAGAAAAGGGGGGGAGAAAAGGGGGGGGAGAAAAGGGGGGGGAGAAAGGGGGGGGAGAAAAGGGGGGGAGAAAAGGGGGGGGAGAAAAGGGGGGGGAGAAAAGGGGGGGGAGAAAAGGGGGGGGAGAAAGGGAGGGGAGAAAAAAGGGGGGGAGAAAAAAGGGGGGGAAGAGGGGGGAAGGGCAGGAAAGGGGGGGGAAAGGGAGGAAGGGGGGGAAGGGGGGGAAAAAGGGGGGAAAACCAATAAAGCCCCCCCCGCGTGGCGTTTCACCAACAGCCGCCACTCAAACAGGCACGACACCAAAAACTGAGTGGAAACCTCAAGATTTGGGTCTGTCCAACCCACACAAACCCCCATACCCGCGTGTCCCCCCCATGGGCGCTCTCCGACCTCCCGCTTTCGGGCCTCCAAACGCCGCCATCCTGCAGTTCTGTCTCTGTGCTTTTCATCTTTTTGCCTTTTTCCCCCCATTTCTGGGAGCCGGGGGTGCTGAGTTTGTGTTGGGGGGTTTGTAGCGGGTGCGGGTTTGTTCCCCCCATGGGATGGAAAAGCCCTCGGAGCTCAACAGGCAAAGAACATCTACTTAACCAAGTCTGCAAACGTCTAGAAAAGGCAGAAAGTCGTAGGGTAGAAAAAGGAATAAATAGGATTTCTAGCTGGCGTCTCTGTACATTCCCTGGGCTCTGGGGCCGGACCCCCCGCTACGGGCGCTGGGGGCTCTGCCCCTTTTCTTGGCGTGTTTGGCAGCGACCAAAATCCTCGGGGAGCGCATTCGGTGCCCCGAAAGCTCCTCCCGCGGCCGGGGAAGCGTTTGGGCCGCGCGGGGGGACCCGTAGGACCCCCCGGTTATTGCTGAGCGGTGGCTGGACCGGGACCCGGCGTCGCTTCTGGCCAACGGCTGAGGCATCGTCTTGGTTTGTTGTGCTAAAGGGCTGGAGATCGTCTTGGTTCGTCTCTCCGAGGTAGAATTAAGTTGTCCCCGAGACAAGAGGAGAAGGGGATGGTGGAGCGAGTGCGGCGCGCGGAGCCGGGACGGCGCGGGGACGGCAGCGGGTTTGGGGCACTCCGGTACAATTCCTGCGCCCCCGCGGGACGTGACGCAGCCAAAACGCTCCGTGCGCCGCCGCCGACTCGTCCCCGCGCTCCAAACCACCTGAGTGCAGCTCCGTCCCTGGATCCTCACCCAAAACGCGGCACTGGGGCCTCGCCGCTGATCAGCGGGTGCGTGAGGTCGCTGCGCAGACGCGGAGCAGATCGGGGACACGGGACAGCGAGCGCGCAGGTCGCCGTCACCGCCGTGACGTCCTCGGGCGCAGCGGAGCGCGGTTGGAATGTTCGGTGTGCAGAGGGAGTTGGGACGGGACGAGAAGCCGGTGGGCGCGCCGGGGCCGAGCTCGGGGAGCAGCATCGCCCGCAGCCCCGCGCGGTTTAGGACTTCGGCAAAGCTCAGCTTTGCGTCGGTCTGCGGGACGCGGGGACGGTCGAGGCGCAGAGCGGCGGGACGGTCGGGTGTGCTACCTAAGGACATCCAGAGGGGAAACGGTGACGGGTGGAGCAGCGCCGGGAGCCGCTTCTTATAGCCCGGGAGCCGGTTTGTGGCCGCTCTGCAGCTTCAAGCGCTTCAGGCCGGCGCTGGAATAGCCCTCGTCGCTGCAGACGCTCTGCAGGCTGCCCCGCTCGTCTGAGTCGCTGGGGCTGCTGCTGCTCCAGTCGAGGTCGGCGGGGAGGTCGTCCGTGCTCTCCACGTCCACGTCGATCTCTTCTGCAGGAGGAACAGAATCACAGAATCACAGAATGGACTGGGTTGGAAAAGACCTCAGGGATCATCGAGTCCAACCCTTGGTCCAACTCCAGTCCGTTTACTAGATCATGGCACTAAGTGCCATGGCCAACCTCAGTTTAAAAACCTCCAGGGCCGCTGAGTCCAGCACCTCCCTGGGCAGCCATTCCAATGCCTGACCACTCTCTCTGCACAGAATTGCTTTCTCATCTCCAGCCTCAATTTCCCCTGGCAGAGTTGAAGCCCATGGCCCCTTGTCCTATTGCTGATGCCTGGGAGAAGAGCCCAATCCCCACCTGGCTACAACTGCCCTTCAGGTAGTTATGGAACGTTGGGGTCACGCTGTGGCAGGACGGAGCCGGGCCCGGCAGCACCGCGGGACGGGACTCACCGCGGTCCGAGTCGGAGCGCTCCGAGGACACGGCCGAGCCCACGCTGTCCGTGCGCGTCCGCTCCACCCCCAGCTTCTCCAGCTGCCGCTTCAGGTGCCGCTGCTCCCGCTGCAGCTGCTCGATCTGGTGCACGGCTCGCCGGTCGTAGTCCTCGAGCTTCTGCACAGGGCGGGAGAGAAGAGACTGAGCCCCCAGCTCCAAGTGAAACGTCACCTTTGCTGCTTGAGGGACCAAAGCGTGACCACCAGCAGCTGCCGAGGGCTCCTGCTCCTGCTCCAGCACAGGGCTCTGCGCACGGTGCCTGAGAATCTGTGAATCGTTCTGGTTGGAAAAGCCCCTCAAGCTCATCAAGTCCACCCATAACCCACCCCCGGCACTGCCCCATGTCCTGAGAACCTCATGTCCGTCTGTCCAGCCCTCCAGGGCTGGTGACTCCAGCACTGCCCTGGGCAGCCTGTTCCAATGCCCCACAGCCCTTTGGGGAAGAAATTGTTCCCACATCCAACCTCAACCTCCCCTGGGCAACTTGAGGCCGTTTCCTCTGCTCCTGGCGCTTGTTCCTGGGGAGCAGAGCCCGACCCCCCTGGCTCCAAGCTCCTTTCAGGCAGTTCAGAGATCAGAAGGTCTCCCCTCAGCTCCTGTTCTCCAGCTGAACCCCCAGCTCCCTCAGCCGCTCCATCACATTGTGCTCCAGCCCCTCACCAGCTCCGTTCCCTTCTCTCAACTCGCTCCAGCTTCTCCGTGCAGCTGCGCTGGAGCTCGTTCTATCCTATTTATACATTTTCAGAGTCTTTGATAACCAGGGAGTTGAGCACTGGCCGACGCCAGCACTGCCCCGGTCACCCCTCAGCTCATAAAGCTCTAATCACACCCAGCGAGGAGAATCCTGTTGAGTCCAAGTGTAAAGGACAGAGAGGGACAAGGGAGTGGTCAGTAGGTCAGAGAGGTTCTCCTGCCCCTCTGCTCTGCCCTGGGGAGACCACACCTGGAATCTTGTGTCCAGCTGTGGCCCCTCAGTTCCAGCAGGACAGGGAACTGCTGCAGAGAGTCCAGCGCAGGGCAACAAAGATGCTGCAGGGAGTGGAGCATCTCCCGGGTGAGGAAAGGCTGAGGGAGCTGGGGCTCTGGAGCTGGACAAGAGGACACTGAGGGGGGACTCATTCATGGTTACAGATATCTAAAGGGGCAGTGTCAGGAGGATGGAGCCAGGCTCTTCTGGTGACAACCAGTGATAGGACAAGGGGTAATGGGTTCAAACTGGAACACAGGAGGTTCCACTTAAATATGAGAAGAAACTTATTTGCGGTGAGGGTGTCAGAGCCTGGCCCAGGCTGCCCAGGGGGGTTGTGGAGTCTCCTTCTGTGCAGACATTCCAACCCGCCTGGACACCTTCCTGTGTAACCTCATCTGGGTGTTCCTGCTCCATGGGGGGATTGCACTGGGTGAGCTTTCCAGGTCCCTTCCAACCCCTGACACTCTGGGTTTCTATGCAAAACGTGTCCGTGCCCGATCCCGCAGCCTGATCCGTAACACATCCCCGGGACCTGCGCTCCGTGCCGCTCACCTTGATGTGGGACTGCGCGCGGGTCAGCAGGCTCAGTGTGGTGTGTCTCCCGGCGTCAGCGCCCGGCGGCACCAGCCCCTTCAGCCTCTCCAGGCACAGCCGCAGGTGCGCGCGCCTGCAAACACAACACGGGGTTCACCGGATCCACCCCCGGCTACACGGGGGAGAAATACAACACAGAACCATCCCTGTGACCTGTGACAACCCAAATACACATCCCGGGTGCGCAAACACACACGCAACCCCAACGGCTACAACTTGAAACTAAAACATGCCATTACTTTAACACACATTATCTGGGAACTGTGGTTCGTGATTCTGAAAGTGTGATGTAAAAGAATGAAATATATGAATGAATATAAAACCAAGTAAGTAAGCACCTGTAGGAAAGAATTGGAGGTAATTCTGGATCAGATGTAGTAGAAACATATAATAATATAAAATAATATAAGGCAACACACGTGGAGTTGTCAAGGACTTTCCAAAGGTTTCAGAGTTCACCTTAGAGCATCAGGTCTGGGTGTCAACAGATCGAACTGCTCTGGACTGATGAACATGATAGAAAACACCAGGAAAACCACAGCCGGACAACGGGACATCCCCAAAAAACAACTGCAGCTCCGGCCAATGCCACCGACAAACCACGGCGCCTTTTGGGGTGTTTGCTGGTGAGGAGCTGCCAAGGAGCGCGACTTTTTGGGCGAGCAAACCTGCCTTTGGGCTTTCTCCTCCCAAAAAGCTTCGCTGTGGGGACGCTGCTTGGTCACCGCATCGCTTTAGTAGCACCAGGACAGATGCTGTGGAGCTGGCAACCCAGTTGGAATGGGCCGGTTTTGGCTCCATCGCCACAGCAGGTACCCAAAGGGACGCAGCGCCGGCTGCTTGGCGCTGGGAACTTGTGTCACACCCCGATTTTCTCAGCATTAACGCGTCGGTTCAGGTTCCATCGTTCACAAACCGCTGCCGAGGATGCTCCGGCTCCTCGGGGTCGTCCCTTGGCCCGCGGTGCCCGAGCTGCCCTGGCACCGGCTGCTTCCCCGCGTTTGACACCGCGGCAGATGCACGTCCCCCTGTGCCCCCCGCTTCCCTCCGACGTGGGAGGTGCGGCACAGCCCCCTCTTCCCCAGCACATCCCCCCTCTCCTGCAATGGGGCAGTTAACACCTCCTTCTGTCGCTTGGTTAGAAGAGAGGACGAGGCGCCGAGGGGTCGGGAAGTTTTGGGGCACCCATAGCCAGAGTGGGGGGGTGCCAAGACATTTTGGGGCACCCATAGCCAGAGTGGGGGGTGCCAAGACGTTTTGGGGCACCCATAGCCAGAGCGGGGGTGCAGAGCAGCCGAGAAGCTTCTGAATGGCCACAGCCAGATCTGACAAGACTATAAAAACGGGGTTCCCGCCGGTGTTCCCTTTGTGTGGTCCTCCCCCAAAATACAACCAGGAGACCCTCCTGGTACTGGGACTGTCTCATTGCTGTGTGTGGGTGTTTTCCTCACTAGATGGGTGTATTTTCCTGGGGTCAGGGATGGCTCTGCCGTTGTTTTTCATGAACCACGTGTATGCCCACTGTGCATCTCCATTATTCTTATTTGCTGCACGCCGATAATTTCCTCAGCTGATATCCGAGCCTGTATTTTATGTTACCAGAGTGCTAACTGATTGTATAAACCCCATTTCTAATTGCTTGTTTTGCTGGACTTTCCTGGACAGAATAAGTCTGGTTTGGACCTTGGTTGTCCACCTAAAACTAATTTTGGGGTCCCATCATGACAGACGCCCCAACCTCAAGTTTCAGGGCACGTTCTCAGGCAGCGGTTGCAACACCCACCTTAGAAACACCCGATGGACATCGACAGATGGAAATGGGGGTTTTGCAAGTCCCCGTTTGGGGCACGCGGGGAGGAAACGGGTGTTTGCCCACGCAAATCCCTTTGGAATTATAACGTGGATGGAACGCGTGCGCCAAGTGGGCACAGACGAGGATGAGGAGCTGGCCCCGCGGCAGCAAAATCAACCTTTTCGGCTGCTGCTAAAGCAAAATACCCCGTTCGCACCCGAAAAACAAGGAATGGAAAAAAACCAGCTGGCCCTGCCCAGCAGAGGTTGCGCAGGAGCAGCAACAACCCGCTCGGCCAGCGCCGAAAAGCGCCCGGGTTTCACAACGCCGGAGCCAACCGGGGTTTCCGCTTCCAACCCTGACCGTCAAAGCAGGTTTCTGCCCCCCCAAAACCGCCGCCACGCTTAAAAACCCCCCCAAATCCCACTGGTTTGTGGTAATACATGAGAAGGGATGAGTGAGCATGGTGTGGAGGGTTTGTCTTGTTTCTCGCTCGAAGAGGCGAAAAGACGGAGCATTTATGGCTTGTGCAACGTTAGCGATGGGATTGCGACACCACTTGGGCTGAGGGCGGCGAGAGGGACCCCGGGCCAGCCTGAAGTCACCAAATTCTCATTTTCTGGGTCTTTTCGCACGAGGAATAAAAATCCCTGGGCTTTTCTAAGCCATAAAACCCAGCTCAGTTCTGCCTCAAGATACAAACCGACCGATAAATAGAATTCCCACCTCTTTAACGTGTAGCTGCTCCGACAGCAAATCCTGCCGACGCCAGGGCACCTGTGGTGTCACTTTGTCCCGTTGTCCCCCCCGCTCCCCATCCGATTCACACAAACCTCCAGCGCTCACCTGTTTTTCTCCATCTCGTTGTGCGTTGACCTGAAAGAGAAAGAACCGATCAGTGACTCCTTCGTTTGACTCCGTGATGGGGATTAATTTAGGGAAAACGTGGAAAAACGGCAAATTCGGCGTCGCTTGGTGAAGTGGGGACAATGAAACAGCCAAAGGACACAGACAGCACGGTGCAATGGGGAAAACAGGAGAAAAACAGCAATAAAAGGGTCAGTAAACCCAAAAGATGGCATTTTTGAAGCAGAGAGGCTGAAGTTTTAGAACTAGGACTAGGATTAAGCGGCTGTATCGGTGCAACCTGCAACCAGCCCGTCGGACGCAATGCGGGTTTTGGTGCCTTGGGGCACGTCGGGTTTGGTTTGTAAAGCAGCTTTTTGAAGATTTCTCGCACAAGGAACTCAATGGGAGAATCTGCGTCCCGAACAAACACGATGTGAAGTCCCAGCGGGCGTTAAATCCGTTCACAAATTCCCTGGAAGCTCCTGATTTTGGCAAAGCAAGAAGAGGCAGGAAACATAAACCGCTGCTTATTTTCTCTCCCTCAAAACCCCAAATCGCTGCATTGACAGGTGGGAAGAGCCGCTTCCCACCCGCTCCTTCCTTCACACCTCGAGAAGCCACTGGCTCTAATTAACGTCATTAACGTTTAACAACCCGCGTCGAGGCTCTGGGTGGATTTTGGGGAGGATAATTAAGCAAAAAAGAAGGGAACAGACCCACCGCAGCTGTGTGGTTTGAATATATCACAGATCAGTTCTGAAGTGATGAACAAGCCCTAAATCTTCCTAAAAGGAAACTCGGAGTGTGCGAAAAACACCCGCGAGTTCGCTCGGTGAGGAGCCCAAGGCTTCACCCGCACCCCGAAACCCGCGGGGAGGGGACGGGGCTGCGGTTTGGGCTGTGCCGGCAGCTCTCAAAGGTCACGGCACGCTAGGGAGTTTGTGACACTGTGGCACGTCTGGTGACACCGCTCCTCCCTGGGCAAACAGCTGGAAACGAGCCGGTGAGAGCGGCGACGTGTCGGCACGGACACAACGGTGTTTCCCCCGAAGCTGTTTCGAGGTGCTGGACACGTCCTGGCGTGGGGGTGACACTCAGGAGCTCGATGACACCCAAGGGGTTTTAATGCTCTTAAAGCGGCTGAATAAACCACCGGAACGAGCAAAATCCACTGGGCGACTCTGCAACGCTGCGTATGGAACGGGAGAGCGAGCAAATAAAACGCGACACGGGAGCGTTAGGTGATTAATCCCCCGGCCTGCGAGGAGCAATTAAACACAGCCCGGGAAAAACTCCAAACCTGGTGGGACCCGCTCCCGAACACGACAAAAGGAGTTTTTTTCAAAGGAAAACAGGACTTGGTGATTAATGTAAGGGTTGAACGAAACCCAAGCGGTTCCCTGCGCTTGCTTGAACAAAGTCTCGCTTTCTTTAGGGCGAATCCCGGCAGACGGGGACAGTTTCACTTCCCGAGCTCGGCACAAGCTGAAATCAAAAGCCCAAGTTCCACATTCCGCCACGTCAGGCGCCCGCACGGTCCCCACCCCGGTTTGCCCCAAACGGGCGGGTTCTCCCTCGTATCTCACCGGGAGGTGCCGGAGAAACACCGGGAGGGGGACGTGAATTGGAGGTGACAACAGGGAGCCCTTGGTGGGGAGGGAAGGGGACGGTGTGACATGGGGGTGACACAGGGGCTGGTGGCAGAACATGAGGTCCCAGTGACAGGAGGGTCCCCCCAGCCACACACCCCGTGACAGAGGGACCGTCTCGGTCACCTGGGGACAGGACGGTCCCCAGCCCTGTCACTCGCCCTGTGACCTGCTCGGTCAGCTGGGGACAGGAGGGTCCCCTGGGGACAGGAGGGTCCCCAGCCCTGTCACATGCTCTGCAACAGAGGGACTTGCCCGGTCATCCAGGGACAGGAGGGTCCCCTGGGGACAGGAGGGTGTCCCCAACCCCAACAGCTCCTGGTGACAGCAGGATCCTACCAGACCTGGTCATCCGGGGACAGGAGGGTCCCCCCAGCCCGGGCACACACACCCGGTGACAGTGGGACCTACCCGGTCACCTGGGGACAGGAGGGTCCCCCCCAGCCCTGCCAGGTGCTCCGTGACAGTGGGACCTTACTGGGCTTGGTCACCGAGGGACAGGAGGGTCCCCCAGCCCAGCCAGCACCTGGTGACAGTGGGATCCGACCAGATCCTGTCACCGGTCCCCTCAGCCACAAGCCCTGTGACAGCAGGACCCGGAGACAGGGAGGTGTCCCCAGCCCCAACAGCCACCGGTGACAACGATCCTACCAGCCCTGGTCACCGGTGACAGGGGGGTCCCCCCAGCCCTGCCAGGTGCCCCGGGACAGTGGGACCTGGTGGCAGGAGGGTCCCCACCTCGGCCACATGTCCCGTGACAGCGGGAGCTGCCCGGTCACCCGGTGACAGGAGGGTGTCCCCGGCTACATGCCCGGTGACAGGGGCACCTTACCGAGCCCGGTTCCCCGGTGACAGGAGGGTCCTCATCCCGGCCACACACCCCGTGACAGCGGGAGCTGCCCGGTCACCGGGGTCAGCCCCTCCCGCACTGCCCGGAGCGGCCCCGCAGAGCTCGGCGGGTCCGGCCGGCCGCGGCCGCTCCCCGTGCGGGTCCCCGCGCCGGTACCTGCTGCCGCCGCCGCTCCTCCTGGCCTTGGCTCGGCGCCGCAGGGCCTCCCCGTCCTTCCCGCCGGGCAGCAGCGAGGCGTAGCCGTGCTCGGCTTCTGCGGAGACACAACCGGGGCCGCCGGTCACACCGGGCCCGCCTCAGGGGGCACCGGGCCGGGGCAGGGGAGGAGCCAGCGGTACCTCGCTCCCGCCGCTCCAGGTAATCGGCCGCCTCCAGCAGCAGCTGGATGCTGAGCCCGCCGCACGCCGCCATGTCTCCGCTGGGAGCGCCGGGCCGGGAGCGGCGGCGGCGGCGAGCGGAGCGCGGGGGGCGGTGCCGCCGTCTGTCCGCCTCGCCCGGCCGTTCCACCAGACCACGCCCCTCGCCGCCGCTCATTGGGCGGTGTCCCGCTGCCGCCGCTGCCTATTGGAGGAAGGAGGAGGGAGGCCCCGCCCAGCGCCCTCACGGGAGGGCGGGCGTTAGGGGGCTGTGCCCGAGGCCACGCCCCACGCTCGCTGTCATTGGCCGAGAGCTCCACGCCCTCCCGCCGTTGGCCCGGCCCCCCCGCGACGCCCCGCCCACTGGCTTCATCCGTGACGCGCCCCATTGGGCGGCACGCCCTGCCACGCCTCTTGCCCTGACTCACTTCCTGCCCGGGCAGCCAATGGCGGAACGGGAAGCCGAAAGGGGCGGGGCGTCAGCTCCAGCTGGCTACGCGGGCTCGACACGGGGGGCAAAGGGGAACCCGCGGACCCCCCAGGGACGGACCCGGGACCCCCCCAGGGACGGACCCGGGACCCCCCCAGGGACGGACCCACCCCGTTCTGGAACCCCCCCATTCTATACAGGGAGCCCCCCGTTCTCCAAGGCCCCCCCAGGTCAGGGAGAACCAAGGCACCCTCCCAAAAGCACCCAAAGCCCCACTCTCCCACACCCCACAACCCCCCCGGGGTGACAACCAGCAGGGGACAAGGGACCCCCCAACCCGGTGACCTGGAGGTGAGAGAACCAGCCCCCACCTACCCCCCCAGCACCTCCATTTCAACCCCAGGGCTTCCCTCACCCTCTGCGCCCCCCGCCCGGGGTGAGCGGCTGTTAATTAGCAAACCTCGTTAATTAGCAAAAGACAGAAGCAAACGGACACCTCGCTGGGGGGAAACACCCAGCCCGGCCACCAAAAAATAAGTGAAAAAGTGGGTTTTTTTTCAATAAAAGGCCCCAAATGGGCACAGCCACACGTGGTTTAATTGATTTTATAAACTTCTATGTATTTGAGTGACGTGGGAATCGGGGCGGGGGTTGGGGCGGAAAGTCCTGGGTGAATAAAATCATAGGGAATAAAATAACAGGCAATAAAATAATAGGGAATAAAATAATAGGAAAAATATACACAGGGTTTTATTATAATGGGGAAACAAGAAAAATACAACGAAATCCCAGGGAGGATCAAACCCCGCGGGAAATTGTACAAATACAAATAAATCACAGATCTGGTGGCTCGTACCCGCTCGGGGGGGTCGCCGGGAATAACCCCAATTTGCCTGGGATCCAGTCTCGGGGCGGGGGGATCCCGGGGGATCCGTCAGGCGATGAAATCCAGCGGCCGGTTGAATCCTCCTTTGCGGTTCATGTATTGCCTGGTGGGGGGGGAACCGGATTAACCCCCCAAAATACCCCAAACCCCCCTGAGTGAACCCAATTCCCTGAGGATTCGCATCAACCGGCGGCGTCTCGAGGGGTTCGGGGACCCCGATGCCAGAGCCAGAGCCGGAGCTCAAATCTTCATCAAAAAAGGAGCTTAATTAACAAACTGAGCGGGGGTTTTTGGTAATAAACCCGCACACCCCATCTCTTCCACTCCTCATCTAATTTCAGTGTTTCCAGGAGAAAACTGAGGCATCTCATGTCTTTTTGACCCAAAAAACCCCAAAAGTTGCTGTTTCCCAAGGCCCACAAAGCCGATCACCCCCGTGGCCGTGGAGTTTCCTCCGCAACACGTTATCTCGTCACAAAAACTCTTTTCATCAGAAAAGTGGGCCGGGCACCAACCTGTACTTCCTCTTCTGGGACACGTTGATGGCGTAGGCGTTGGCGGCGCCGTCCACCTTCTTCCCCTGAAAGACACGAAGGAAGAAAAAGGGTCCCAAAACTCAGCGGATTGTCCCCAAAAAGAGCAGGGCTGCGGGAGGCCGAGCCGCGCTCACCTTCGTCGTGTCGAAGGAGGCGAATCCCATCGTCTTCATCATCTCGATCTCCTCCTCAGTCTTGCCCTGCAAATCCTCCTCTGCAAAAAAATGAAAGAGTTTGGTACAAGGAGATGTTGGGATTTGCCAAAAAGATCTTAAATGAGCCCCTGGGTGTCCCTGGGACACAGGAGGTAGCTGGGACACATGAGGTGACACCTGGTGTGGCAAATGGAAGCACAGAAGGTGGCAGAAGGATCTGGGACACCCCAAGTGGCTTTTGGGGGATCATAGGCAGCGGCAGAAGGAGCTGGGACACATGGGGTGGCTTTGGGGACACAGGAGGTGACAGAAGGAGCTGGGACACATGGAGGGTTTGGGTTGGTGTGGGTGAGGGTTTTGGGGGGGAATTGGGGTTTTTCAGGGGTTGGGGGGATTCTTTGGGGTGTTGGGATTTTAGGAGACATGAGGGTCTTGGGAGTTTAGCAGGGGTTGGGTTTTTTTGGCAGTTTCTAGGGGTCTTGGGGGGGTTAAGGGAGTATCAGGACTGTGGGTTTTGGAGTTGGGGGAGTTGGAAGGGTTGGGAGTTATTTGGGGGGGTTTAGGGGCAGTTGGGGCTATTGGGGGGGTTGAGTGGCTTTTGAGGGGGTCTTGAGGGGCTTGGGGGGGAGTTATGCAAGGATTTTGGAGGGTTTGGGGTTTTGGGAGGTTTATTAGAGGGTCTGGGGTAGTTTGAGGGGTTTTTTGGGGGGTGGGGAACCCAAGATGAACTTAGGGAGGAAAATCCCCCCTCACCTGTGATCTGTCGCTCTTTGCCTTTGGAATCCTTGATTTCTTTCTTCTCCTCGTCCCGTCGCTCCTTCAGCCGCGGCGGGGAGGACGAGCTCGATCGGTGCCGTCTCGGCGACCTGACAGGAAAAACGTGGGGCGGTTTGTGCCTTCCCGGCTCTGCTGTCACCTCAGACAGTGTGACAGCGTTAACGAGTCCCCAAAATGCCCTCCATTCCATCCCGGTGTCTGTGCCGCTCACCTGGATCGCCGCCGGTGCGGGGAGCGTGAGCGGCTCCTCCTCCGGTCCCTGTCCCGGGAGCGCGATCGCTCCCGGCGCCGTCTCTCCCGCTCACGGGAGGTCGAGCGCGACCGCCGGCGCTCTGCTCGGGGAGACAAAGCACCGGGTTAGTGGCTGCGTCCTCACAGCCCTTTGTCACTTAAAATCCCACCTGTGCTGTGACACCCGAGTCACAGAATTGGGTTGGAAGGGACGTTTTGAGCTCAGTGATGAACTCAATGAGCAGGGACATCTGCACCAGCTCAGGGTGCTCAGAGCCCCGTCCAGCCTGGCCTGGGGTGTCTCCAGGGATGGTTCATCCACCACCTCTCTGGGCACCAGGGCCGGGCTCTCACCACCCTCAGGGCCAACAATTTATTGAATTTCTTCTTTTGATGCAGCCTTCTGGGCTCCAAGTCAGAGACAAGGGTGTTGTGGGGACCTTGTGCCTCCTCTCCTGCCCCGTCACCCTGATCCCTCCAGGATGGGCACAAAGATCCCCTGAGCACCCACAGAAATGGGAAAAGCGGCAGGAAAATCCCTTTGATGGGGAGTGGGGTGAGCAACCTGCTGGCAGATCAGGCCCTGAAGAGCTGAGGTGGGTGCAGGGGGGCGGGACCCGTGTGCGGGAGGAGGAATCACAGAATCATTTTGGTTCAAAAAGACCCTCAAGATCATGGAGCCCACCCATAACCCACCCCAGCACTGCCCCATGTCCTGAGAACCTCGTGTCCGTCTGTCCAGCCCTCCAGGGATGTGACTCCAGCACTGCCCTGGGCAGCCTGTTCCAATGCCCCACAGCCCTTTGGGGAAGAAATTGTTCCCACATCCAACCTCAACCTCCCCTGGGCAACTTGAGGCCGTTTCCTCTGCTCCTGGCGCTTGTTCCTGGGGAGCAGAGCCCGACCCCCCTGGCTCCAAGCTCCTTTCAGGCAGTTCAGAGATCAGAAGGTCTCCCCTCAGCTCCTGTTCTCCAGCTGAACCCCCAGGTCCCTCAGTCTCCATCACATTGTGCTCCAGCCCCTCACCAGCTCCGTTCCCTTCTCTCCACTCGCTCCAGCACCTCACGGGTTTTCATGAGGTGATCCCGCCACCCCGGGGCCGCCATTCTGAGCCCTGCGGTGAAGGTCTGTCCCCCCCACGCCCGGGTCTGTCCCCCCGCTTGTCCCCCAAGGCCGCGGTGCCTCATTCCGCTTCGCGTAGCCCCGTCCCCCCGGGCTCTCCCCTCGCCCCTCCCGGCCCGTCCCGTCCGGTCTCTCCTCACCCCGCCTCGGCGGTGACCGGGAGCGGCTGCGGCCCATAGCCGCCCCTCAGCGCCCGCACTTCCGGCCGCTCGGCCCCTCACGCCCCGCACTTCCGGCCCCCCCGCCCTCCTCTCCCCGGCCCGGCCCGGCCCCGGCGCCATCGCGATTTGGTTCCGCAGCGAACACGGGCCGGGGGCGGCTGAACCACCGCCTGCCGGCCGCCCCCTCGGCGGGGCTGCGGTACCCACGGCCGGGCTGAGACCAGGCGAGTGTGGAGTGTTCAATCTGGGCAGGAACAACCCCAGTTCAAGTTGGGGAACGAGCTGTTGGAGAACAGCGTGGGGGAAAGGGACCAACGGTACCTGGGGTGGGTTAGAAGGGGGTGGTCAGTAGGTCAGAGAGGTTCTCCTGCCCCTCTGCTCTGCCCTGGGGAGACCACACCTGGAATCTTGTGTCCAGCTGTGGCCCCTCAGTTCCAGCAGGACAGGGAACTGCTGCAGAGAGTCCAGCGCAGGGCAACAAAGATGCTGAAGGGAGTGGAGCATCTCCCGGGTGAGGAAAGGCTGAGGGAGCTGGGGCTCTGGGGCTGGATGAGAGGACACTGAGGGGGGACTCATTCATGGTTACAGATATCTAAAGGGGCAGTGTCAGGAGGATGGAGCCAGGCTCTTCTGGTGACAACCAGTGATAGCACAAGGGGTAATGGGTGCAAACTGGAACACAAGAGGTTCCACTTAAATTTGAGAAGAAACTTGTTCATGGTGAGGGTGGCAGAGCCTGGCCCAGGCTGCCCAGGGGGGTTGTGGAGTCTCCTTCTGTGCAGACATTCCAACCCGCCTGGACACCTTCCTGTGTAACCTCATCTGGGTGTTCCTGCTCCATGGGGGGATTGCACTGGATGAGCTTTCCAGGGCCCTTCAACCCCTGACACTCTGGGATTCTGTGATTCTAGTGCCAGGCTCAGCACCAGCACCAGGCTCAGCCACAGCCCCAACCTGAGTCCCAGTCCCTGGCCCAGGCTCAGCCCCATCCCCAGCCCCACGGAGCCTGTGCCACCCCTCGCCGCTCACTGCACAGCGCTGCCAGGTGCCAAACTCGGGTTTATTTACACACAGGGTTCCCCAGTGCCCACTGTCACCCCCGCAGTCCCCTCACCCCCAGCCGCAGCCCCAGGGCGGCAGAACCTCCGGGTCCTGGTCCCGCTCCGTGGGGGTTTGGCAGCCGCCCTGTTGCCAGCGCCCTCCAAACAGGCACCGAGTCCCAGTGAACTCGTGGAGATGGAAATCTGGATGCTCTTGTTTCAGATACAGAGAGCGACGAGCACTGGGGCGGCGGATCCGCGATTCCCGGGACCACGGCCCTGTTTCCCTGTGGAAAACCCAAAAAGGGGGGAGAAGCAGCAGCGAGCGGGATCCTGCCTGTGAACAGCGGGTGAAACGCTGCCCGGGGAGAGGGGGACGGTGATCCGGAGTTACTTGGGTGCCTGAAAAATGGGGGAGTTGTGGTGTCAGTGTGACCCCTCATATCTTTGTTTCCAGCCAAGCATCAAAGACTTGTGTCACTGTGGCTGTTTGCACCTTCCTCCCTGCGCCTGCACCGGTTTCTCCGCCTCCCTGCACCGTAAGAGATGCCAAATGCACCCTGAACTTCCATGGTGGGAAATAAATCCCCGTCTCCTCTGCAAAGACCCCATTCCTCATGGTCACCAAACCCCTGGGGACAAAGGCAGCGCTGGCCGGGCCGGTGGGGCGAGCGGCAGTGTTGAAATTCAGGGAATCGCCCCAGGAATGACCGTGCCATGGCTTTCCCGGCCTGGGTCGCACAGGGGGGACAGGCGAGGTGACAAAAACGGCCCCGAAAAGCCTGGAATCCGTGGCAGTAAACGCCGGCCCATGGGAAGCGGGTGCGGAGCTGCGGTTTGTGTCTTGGAGGCTGAACGAACACGGAACGCGGGGGCTGGGGGGGAATTTGGGGGCTCAGGGTCCTCCTGGGCGTTGCGGGAGGGCGATGGGGAATTGGAGCTCATGGGGCAGGTCAAACGTTCCCCCCAAAAACCGGGCTGAGGTGGGTTCTGGGGAGACCCCAGCTAGGTGTGGATTTGTGTGATTTTTAACAGCTTATGACATTTTAACTATTTGATGCAGAATTTGCCTGGCACGGTCCAAATCGCAGCCCTGCCTGTGTCTGCAAACCTCCTCCCTTCGACCTGCCTGCACCCCCTTTCCCTGCCTGCACCCCGTGTTCTCACTGCCCCCAAAGCTGCCGCCTGGCCCACGGCCTTTCTGCTCTTCCAGATGGGAAAACAAACCCAAGAGCTGCCTCACAGCAGCAAAAACACTTCGAAAACGTGGGGGTAGCATGTGGGAAAATCATATTTGGGGTGAGGAAACCCCGAGCCCTCAGGGGGACATTCTGGGGGTTCCCATGGGCACATTTGGGGCCGGCACCCCAGGATGGCAAACCCATTGGTTTTGTGCCCCAAATCCCAACGCTGGGGCGAATGGGTGTTGCTGGGAGGTTGTAACAATGGTTTTGTCGCCGTTTGGAGGATTTTAAACGCGTGCCAGGGAAAAGGCGCGATCCGGCGTGGCGGTGGCGGATGGTGCTGCGGTGGTGGCAGTGCCTGGCGTGAGTTGGCAGCAACGTGTTCGTCCCGAAGTAGCACTTAGTGAGTGGAGTTTTGCTCAGTTTTAAATAACACAAAATCTTCCCGGAGAGGCTTTTTGCTTCTCCCTTGCCAGGTGCGGTGCGTGCGGTGCGGCGCAAGCTGGCCCAGATCCTGCTCGTCCCGTGAACGTGTGAGACGGTGGCACCGGGACAAGGGGACAAAGCGGCTCTCCGGCCCGGGGACAAGGCGGTGACAATCCGGGAAGGAAAAGCGCCCAGGACACGATCCCTCCCTTGTCCCGCTCGATCCCGTTTCCAACAGTTTTCCCTGGGGTGAAGCCAGCGCCAATGCAGCAGAGCTTGAAACACGAGGTAAAAAATAATAAATAACAACAAAAACACCTTTTTCTTCCTCAAACCAAGCGATCCGAGCCGTGCCCCGAGTTTCTCAAGGGATCTGCAAGCGGCGGGTGGGGAAGGAATCAAACTCTCAGCCTGGGTGCGGGAGAGGAGGGAGGTGACAGCGGCAAACGAGGCCACGATCGTCTCGTGAGCTCGGTGACGGCCGCCAGAAGCGGGTGACAAGGGGCGAGGTGCCTCATGCCCGGAACGCGACGCGTCTCCGGGGTGCGGGGCCGCGGCTCGTCCCTCCGGAGCCTCAAGCTTCGATCTTTTCCTTCTTTTTGCCTTTTTTCAGGAAAGATGGGGTCCGGAATTTCTTCTTCTTCTTGGAGGGTGATTTGGAGGGTGACCCTTCGGGGGACACGGGGCTGCTGGTCACCGTCTCCTTCTCCTTGGGGGGCTCCGTGTCGGTGCTGGGGGGGGCAGTCGGCTGCCCCCCACCTTTGCTCTCCTCGGTGCTCGGTTCCTCATCCTTCCCGTTCACGGCTGGTGGCTCCTCGGTGTCACCCGGCGCTTGGCCACCGTCCGCCTTCTTGTCACCTTGGCAAGGGGACAGGGGAGTGGTGACACTGCGGCAGGAGGTTTCACCCCCCCGCAAGGCGCCAGTTTGACCCAGGCAGGAGGCAGATTTGGCCCCCGCGGATGGAAAACGCCGGGATTTGTCCCCCTCCTGCGTCCTTGAGCTCCCCTGGTCCCCGCGGAACGAGCAGCGGTGGGATGAGAGTGGGACGGGGCAGCGCGGGGCAAATTAAAGCGGGTGGCAAAGAAAACGAGGTGACACGAGGGGTTTCCTGCTGCGAGCCGGGACGGGGAGCGGGACACCCCAGCGCGGTGCTCGCGCCCCTCGTCCCGGCCTCTCCGTACTTACTACGGTGACAAGGACTCAGAGGGGACTCCTGGGGCCACAGCCACGCGTGGAGGGGAGAGACAGGGAGACGTTGTGGAGACAGACAGACAAACACCATGAGACACGATGAAAAGCCAGAAGCCGCGCGCCTGCCCCCCCAGACCCGCCGCGGTTTGGGGGGTGACAAATTTGCGCTTTGGGGTGTATAACAATGGGAACGTTGCAGCCCCGGTGCGCTGGGAGAGGGACAGGGTGTCCCCTGCCAAAGCCACCGGTGGACACTCACGTCCTGCTGTGACATTCACGCCAAGCGGTGGCTTCGGTGCCATCGCAGTGTGAACCCCCATTGGCGTGGGGACCCCCCAGGGGGCAGAGGGACACGGGGGGTGATGTTTTTCTGTCTTTCAGCGGGTTTGGCGCTGCAGCCCCTTCTCTTTGTCCCCGGGGGTGACACACTCACCCTCCGAGGGCTCCGTGGGTGGCGGGGCGGCCGGGGGCGATTTGGGGGGCGCAACCGGGGTCTCCTCTGCCGCAACGTCCTTGTCACCTGCAGGCAGAGACACACGCTGGCCCTGGGGTCCGTGGGGCACCCCCCAAGTGTGGAATTTGTGGTGAGGGCCCCCCCGTTCCCCTCCTACCCTGCAGCCCCAGCTTTTTGCGCTCCACCTCGCGCTTGTACTCCTCCAGCTCCTGGTCCGTCAGTTGGCTGAAGGGGTTGGGGGGCTCTGGTTCGGGGGGTCCCTCCTCCCGCGATGCTTCTTTGGCCTCTGCGTCCCCCAAGTGACTCTCTGTGGACTGAAACAGCCCCCCCGGTGTGGTGTCACCCCCGCTGTGTGTTGGGGTGCTGGGTGGCCGGGTTGGGGGTGCAGGGGGGACGTACGGGGCTGCGGCTGCTCTCGGCGATGACGCTGGCCAGGACCTGCGACTGCGGCCCCGCCGACTTCACCTCCTGCCGGTTTTGCTCCCGGATCTGGGGGGTGAGATGGGAGGGGAGAACAGAGAAAACCCCCCCTTCCCGAGCCCTGGGGTCGGCGGGGACCCCATGTCACAACGCCGCGGGGGTTTTGGGGATGGGACCACGGGACCGGACCTTGTTCCGCATCTCCAGCACCTCCTGCGGGTCCGTGTAGAGCGGCACGAACTGGTTGGGGTTCTCGATGCGGATGGGTGTCCCGCTGCTGCCTTTCTCCACCTCGTCTGCTTTCAGCCACTGCGTGGCGCACAGAAAACCCCATAAATACATGTTGTGGGGAGAGGAGACCCTGATAAGTGTGTGTTATAGAGAGAGGAGACCCCGATAAATGTATGTTACATGGAGGGGAGACCCCGATAAATGTGTGTTATATAGAGAGGAGACCCTGATAAACATGTGTTACATAGAGGGAGACCCCATTAAATGTGTTATATAGAGGGAGGCCCCTATAAATGTGTGTTACATGGAGGGGAGACCCCAATAAATGTGTGTTGCGTAGAGGGAAACCCAAATAACTGTGTGTTACATAGAGGGAGACCCCAATATATGTGTGTTACACGGAGGGTAGACCCCAATAACTGTGTGTTACATAGAGGGACACCCCAATAAATGTGTGCTACATGGAGAGGAGACCCCAATGAATGTGTGTTACATAGAGAGGAGACCCCAATTAATGTGTGTTGTATGGAGGGAGAACCCAATAAATGTGTGTTACATAGAGAGGAGACCCCAATGAATGTGTGTTACATGGAGGGAGACCCCAATATATGTGTTACACAGAGGGAGGCCCCAATAACTGTGTTACATAGAGAAAAGACCCCAATAAACATGTGTTACTTATAGAGGAGAACCCAATAAATGTGTGTTACATTATTGGGGTGTCCTCTCTGTGTGTGTTACATAGAGGGGAGACCCCAATAAAGCCCGTGGTGCTCGGCCCGCTGGGCTGGGGCGCTGGGAATTTAAAGTAAATATTATTATTAGTTTGGGAATAGAGGAAGAAAGGAAACTCGTGTTCAATAAACGCGCTGAACGAAGCTCCTCACCGTTGTCTTGGTCCTCTGGCTGCCGGCGCTGCCCTGCGGCTCCTCGGCCACGTTGACCCTCAGGTAGGTGTTGGGGGTGTTGAGCCACCGCGTCTTCTCCTTCTGCTGCTTCTGCGCGTGCTGCCGCAGCGCCGGCACCGGCGCCGGCTCCTCCTCGAACACGAAGGCCGTCACGGTGGCGGGGATCAGCACGTCGCTCTTGGGTTTGCTCTTCTCTTGCACGAAGGGGTAGCGGTAGGTGTAGCCCGTGCGGTAACCCTGGGAAGGCAGAGAGCACCCAGGGTAAAAAAAATAAGGGTTTATTGTGTATTTTGGGGGAAATCGCTGAGGTTTTGGTGCTCACCAGGTTGTCCAGCATCCTCATCAGGGCCTCGAACTCGTGCTCGCCCAGGCGGCTCTTCTGCATGGGCCCGAAGGTGCTGCCGGCCCAGCGCACCGAGCCCACCTCGTGCGGCCGGTGCTTGGCGCGCTCCAGCACGATCAGGTTCTCGGCGCCGCCCGCGCTCGCCAGCGCCGACACCTGCGCCGGGGAGAGGCAAACGGTGCAGCCAAATGGTCCTGCGGCTGCGCCGGTGTGTCCAAGCCGGGCACCGCACTGGCCGCAGAGACCTGGCGCAGATCAGTGCACCATCTCAGATCAATATATTGGCTGCAGAGACCTGGCACAGCTCAGTGTACCATCTCAGATCAATATATTGGCTGCAGAGACCGGGCACAGCTCAGTGCACCATCTCAGATCAATATATTGGCTGCAGAGACCGGGCACAGCTCAGTGTACCATCTCAGATCAATATATTGGCTGCAGAGACCTGGCGCAGCTCAGTGCACCATCTCAGATCAATATATTGGCTGCAGAGATCTGGCACAGCTCAGTGCACCATCTCAGATCAATATATTGGCTGCAGAGACCTGGCACAGCTCAGTGCACGGTCTCAGATCAATATATTGGCTGCAGAGACCTGGCACAGCTCAGTGCACGGTCTCAGATCAATATATTGGCAGCAGAGACCTGGTGGAGCTCAGTGCACTGCCTCAGATAAATATATTGGCTGCAGAGACTTGGCACAACTCAGTGCATGGTCTGAGATCAATGTATTTACAGCAGAGACCTGATGGAGCTCAGTGCATGGTCTCAGATCAATATATTGGCTGCAGAGACCTGGTGGAGCTCAGTGCATGGTCTGAGATCAATATATTGGCAGCAGAGACCTGGCACAGCTCAGTGTGCAGTCACAGATCAACGTCTTGTCACCAGAGACCTGGCACAGCTCAGTGCACCATCTCAGATCAATATATTGGCTGCAGAGACCTGGTGGAGCTCAGTGCATGGTCTGAGATCAATGTATTGGCAGCAGCGCCCTGTCCCAGCTCGGTGCATGGTCTGAGATCAATGTGTTGGCTGCAGCGCCCTGTCCCAGCTCGGTGCATGGTCTGAGATCAATGTATTGGCTGCAGCGCCCTGTCCCAGCTCGGTGCATGGTCTGAGATCAATGTATTGGCTGCAGCGCCCTGTCCCAGCTCGGTGAGCTCCGGGGACGCGGTGCTGGCAGCCGGGGCCGTTCCCAGCTCGGTGCTGATTCCCGGAGCCCCCCCGGCAGCCGAGCGGGTGCTCAGCCATTGCACAGCCCACCGCCCGCCCCGGGCGCTCACCTGGATCTCGCAGGCCGCCTGCAGGTGGAAGATGCTGTAAAACGCCTCCTCGGCCGTGTCGCCCAGCGCCAGCGCCCCGTGGTTGCGCAGCACCAGGATCTGCGGCACCCAGCGTCAGCGGGCAAGGAGGGGACAGGGACACACACGCACACACACACACACACACACAAACACCCCCGTCCCCTCACCTTGCAGGTGGGGCCGAGGGATTTCTGCAGCTCGACCCGATCGGCTTCATCCTCCACCTCCCCGCGGAAATCGAAGTAGGCGACGTCTCCCAGCAGCAGCGCGGGGCGGGAGATGGGCAGCAGCCCGCAGCGCATGGCCGACACCTGCGGCGGGACGTGGCACCCCGCCTAGCAAACCAACACCCCACCCCAAAAAACCACATTCCCCCACAAAGAACCCACTTTTCCCCCAAAAAAACCCCGTTTCCCGCCGTCTTACGGCAGCCGTGGCCGGCGTGTGCAGGTGGACGATGCAGCGGGCGTCGGGCCGCGCGGCGTAGATGGCGGCGTGGAGACCGAAGCTGCGGGTGTCGGGGGAGAAGCCGGTGCTGCCCGGCTCCACCACGGCCCCCAGCACGTTCACCTTCACCTGGGGGGCCGGAGGGGTCAGAGCTGAGGGGTTTCCCCCCTGCTGGGGGTGTGGGGGGGTTTTTTGGGGGGCCGCGGCTCACCAGACTGGCCGCTGTCACCTCGCTGCACGCCAGACCCTGCGGGGCCACCAAGAAGTGCTCCTGCTCCTTGCTGACCCGCAGCTGCGCGGGGGGGCAGAAATAGAGGATAAATGCGTTACAAATGCATTAATCCAACTCCCCCTAATAACCACAACCCCTTTGACCCCCCCCAAAACCAGCCAAAAATCTCCCGACACCCACAAACCCCTCAGCCCCCCCAAAACAACCTCAACCCTCCAACCCCCGCAAACCAACCCAACCCCCCCAAAAAAACCCAACCCACCCAAAACCCACCACAACTCCACACAAAGAACCTCAAACTCCCCAAACCTCCCCAAAATAGCCCCCCCAAGACCCCCTCAAAAGTCTCCAGCTCCCCAAACAACCCCAACTGCCCCCAGCCCCAAAACCACCCCCTAAAACCTGATCCCTCCAAACCCCAACTGCCCCCAACCCCCCCCCCCAAACACCCAACCCCTGTAAACTCCCCAGTCCCCCCAAAACCCCAACTCCCCCCAAAAATACCTTCTAAAAACCTCCCAAAACCTCCTCACCCTCCCAACCCCTCGACCCCCCAACCCTCTAAAAAACCTTCCCAAAACTCCCCAAAAATCCCTCAGGACAACCTAAAAAAGCCCCCAACCCCAAAAGAACCACCCCCAAAAAGACTCCAAATCCTTAATAACCCTCCAAGTCCCCCCCTAAAAACCCTCAAAAAGCCCCCCAAAACTCCCTCAAAATCCCCCCTGGACTCCCTCAAAACTCCCAACCCCCCCAAACAACCCCAACTGCCCCCAGCCCCAAAACCACCACCCCCAAATTCTAAACCCCCCAAACCCAGCTGACCCAGAAAACCCCCAAAACTGCTCAACCCCCCCCAAAACACCTTCTAAAAACCTCCCTAAACCTCCTCAACCCCCAACCCCCTAAAAAACCCTCCCAAGACTCCCCAAAACCCCTCAGGACCACCTAAAAAGCCCCCAGCCCTCCCAAATAACCCAAACTGCCCCCAGCCCCCCCCAGACTTGCACTGAGCCCCCCCCGAGCCCCCCGGTGCTCACGGTGACGGCCGCGTGTCCCAGCTGTGCCCACCCGTACAGGTCCAGCAGGCGGTGCAGAGCCCCCACCTTGCAGCGCATCAGCCGCTCCCCCCGCGCCAGCGCCGGCCCCTCTGCCCCATGCAGGTCATTGATGGGGGTCACGGCCACCAGCCCTGGGGACAGGACACCCCCCCCGGTCAGTGGGGACACCCCCAAAAAACAGGGGTTTCCCAGGGGTGGGGAGTGGAGGGTTGTGGAGTTGGGTTTGGTGACACCCAAGGGTTTGATGGCCCCAAAGGTTTGGTGGCTCCAAGGTTTTGGTGGCCCCAAAGGTTTTGGTGGCCCCAAAGGCTTGGTGGCTCCAAAGGTTTGGTGGCTCCAAAGGTTTGGTGGCCCCAAAGGTTTTGGTGGTCCCTGAGGTTTGCTGGCCACAAAACTTTGGTGGCCCCAAATGTTTGGTTGTCCCCAAGTTTTGGCGGTCCCTGAGGTTTGCTGGCCACAAATGTTTGGTGGCCCCTAATGTTTGGTTGTCCCCAAGTTCTGGTGGCCCCAAGGCTTTGGTGGTCCCTGAGGTTTGCTGGCCACAGAAGTTTGGTGGCCCCTAACATTTGGTTGTCCCCAAGTTTTGGTGGCCCCAAGGCTTTGGTGGCCCCAGAGGATTCATGGCTCCATAGGTTTGGTGACCCCAAGGTTTTGGTGGCCACAAAAATTTGGTGGCCTCGAACGTTTGGTTTTCCCCAAGTTTTGGTGGTCCCAAGGCTTTGCTGGTCTCTGAGGTTTTGGTGGCCCCAAAGGTTTGGTGACCCCAAAGGATTCATGGCTCCAAAGGTTTGGTGACCCCAAGGTTTTGGTGGTCCCAAAGGCTTGCTGGCCACAAAAGTTTGGTGTCCCTAAATGTTTGGTTGTCCCCAAGTTTTGGTGGTCCCTGAGGTTTGCTGGCCACAAAGGTTTGGTGGCCTCAAGGCTTTGATGGTCCCTAAGGTTTGCTGGCCACAAAGGTTTGGTGGCCCCAAGGCTTTGGTGGGCCCTGAGGTTGAGCGGTCATGAAGGTTTGGTGGCCCCCAAGGTCCTGGGAGATGTTTTCCCACCTACAACCCCAGAAATTCAGCAAAACCCTCCAGAATTTCACCAAACTGTTCCATTTTGCCCCCAAAAGCCCCTGGAGGGCCTGGCCGTACCGAGCGGGGAGGTGGGGAGGGTGGCGGGGGACGTGGTGGCCATGAAGTCGGCGATCTGCCGCAAGGCCCAGACGTGGGACGAGTTGTTCCCCTTCGTCATCTGCTCCTGGATGAGGCTCTCCAGCTCCTCCCTGAAAGACTGTGACACGCGGTCCCCTGGTGTCACCTCCCGGGGAAGGGACACGGTGACCCAATGGGGACCGTCTGGTGGCATTGGGGTAGGGACACTGCTGGGTTGGTGGCAGCAGCATCACCAGCTTGGTGGAAGTGTCACCGCTGTCTTGGTGGCACGGTGATGGTGGCACCACCAGCTTGGTGGCAGCAACAGCAGTGGCTTGTCCCCAACCCCATCTCTCTTGTCCCCAGCCCATCCCTCTTGTTCCCAGCCCGGGGACATCACCAGCTTGGTGGCACCACTGGCTTGGTGTCAACACCACCAGGTTGGTGGCATGGTGACACTGGCAACTCGGTGACAGCAGCACCATGGGCTTGGTGGCAGTGACATCCACAGCTCGGTGGCACAGCTGTGACAGTAGCACCACCAGATGAGTGGGGACATGCCCTGAGCCAACATGTGGTGGCATTTGGGACAGGAAGGACCGGGTTGGGGGCAGAACAGATGGGTTGGGAACAAGAGGGATGGGTTTGGGGACAGGGGGGCTGGATTGGGGACAGGACAGATGGGTTGGGGACAAGGGGGCCAGGCTGGGGACAGCAGGAGGGAAGGGTTTGGGACAGGGGGGCCAGGTTGGGGACAGGACAGATGGGTTGGGGACAGGAGTGGGGGCTGGGGACAGGAGTGATGGGGTTGGGGACAGGACGGAAGGGTTGGGGATGGGTGGCATGTTTGGAACAGGACAGATGGGTTGGGGACAGGAGGGAAGGGGTTGGGGACAGGAGTGGGGGCTGGGGACAGGAGGGAAGGGTTAGGGAAAGGCGAGATGCATTGGGGACAGGGGGCATGCTGGGGACAGGAGAGATGGAAGGGCTGGGGACAGGAGGGCAGGTTGGGGACAAGAGGAATGGGGGCTGGGGACAAGAGTGATGGGGTTGGGGCCAGGGGGGCAGGTTGGGGACAGGACAGATGCATTGGGGACAGGGGGGCAGGTTGGGGCCGGGGGCTCCTCACCGGGCTCTGCAGGATCATTGTCACCCGTTTCCTCTGCTCGGTGACACCGACGTCCCCCCGCAGCTCGTTTCGCGCCCGCAGATCCCCAGGGGGGTCCCCGGGGGGCTCCTGGGCAGAGCCCCCCCCGAAGCGGGGCCCGGGGGGCTCAGGGAGGGGCTCGGGGCTGGCGGCCGCGCTCATCCTGCGGTGGGACGGACGGACAGAGGGACAGACGGACAGTGTCACCCCCCCGCGATACAGATTGCGAAGAAACCACCGAAAATACCCAAACACGCCGCAGCTGCGGGCGCAGATAAGGCCCCCCCCCCGGCCCCGCCCTGGCCTGTCCGGGTGACGAGTTGGCAGGAGCGGCGGGGACACCCGGGGGGGTGCGGGGGTGTCCCGGGGGGTGTTTGGGGTGTCCCACCCCCCATAAACCCGGCTGAGAACGGGCAGCTCAGTGCACTGATGGGAGCAGCGACACCCACCCCCCGAAATATGGCCGGGTGGCGGCGGGGGGGGGAAGGGACACAAACTGGAGCCGGTTATTCAAACCCAACCTGCTCCCCCAAATCCAGGGGGGACACCCCCAGATCCCCCCCCAAATCCAAGCTCCCACAGCCTCCCGTGTGTGTCCCCCAATTTTTGCTGCCCTAGACCGACCTGGCTGGGGGGGGGCGGGAGCCTTTTCCAGGCTGTATTCACGGCTGGGGGGGTCCCACAGATTGGGAGGGATCCCACAAATTGGGTGGGGTGAGGGGGGGTCCCACGGTGCCCCCAGCCCAGGGGGAGCGTCAGGCGGCAGCGAGATCCTGAGCATCGCGGGGGGAGAGCAGAGAGGTGTCCAAGGGCCCCCCCACATCCCTGTGTGCCGGGGGGGGGGGGGAACACACACACCCTAAATCTGCCCCCCCCCCAGCATCCCCGGCCGCCTCCGCCCGCACCGCACCCAGCGCCGCTGCGGCAGCCGCAGGGATGGCGGATGGGAATAAAATAAAACAAATAGGGATATTTTTTGGGGGGGTGGGGGTCATACGTAGCATCGCACCCCCCAAGGATGGGCAGCGATGTGGGGGGGTCGGGCACCCACCGCCCTCGGAGGATAAAGGCCTTGGGTGGGGGGGGAAGATGATGCTCTGCACCCACCCGTATCCACATGCAGGCGGCTTGGGGGATGAGACAAAAGTAGGAAAATGGGGGGGTCACCCAGATGGTCCCCCCGTCCCCCCCCAAACCCTCCCCCGTGGTGGGGGGGGGATGCTGCGGCCATCACCCACCTCCTCCTCCTCAGAGCATCCTGACAAAGGGCCGCCCCCCGCCCCCCCGCGCAGGTCCAGCTCCCGCCACGCCCCGCCTGGCCCCGCCCCCCGGAGGGACCCCCCCACATCACAGACACCCCCGGAGCCAGTTTCATTGCCAGATCCTTAATTGGGAATCGTGGGAAATTACTGGGGGGGGGGGAGGGGAAGGGGAGCGGGGGGAAAGGAGCAGCACCGCTAATTGCTGATTACATCGGCACAGAGCAATTAATGACAGCGCGGGGGCCCCACCGCGGCTTAGGGTGACACCGCCCCCCCCCGCCCCGTTTTGGGGACAGGCGGGCGGTGGTGGGTTGGGGTGACACCCCTGGTTTGGGGACAGAAGGGTGGTGCTGAGTTGGGGTGACACGCCCAGTTTAGGGACAGGCAGGTGGTGCAGGGTTAGGGTGACACCCCCGGTTTGGGGACAGGCGGGTGGTGGTGGGGTTGGGGTGACACCCCCGGTTTGGGGACGGGGTAGGCGGTGCAGGGTTAGGGTGACACCCCCGTTTTGGGGACAGGTAGGTAGTGGGGTTGGGGTGACACCTCCAGTTTGGGGACAGACGGGTAGTGGTGGGGTTAGGGTGACACCCCCGGTTTGGGGACAGGCGGGTGGTGGTGGGTTTGAGGTGACACCCCCGGTTTGGGGACGGGGTAGGCGGTGCAGGGTTAGGGTGACACCCCCGGTTTGAGGACAGGCAGGTAGTGGTGGGGTTGGGGTGACACCCCCAGTTTGGGGACAGGCGGGCAGTGGTGGCGTTGGGGTGACACCCCTGATTTGGGGACAGGTGGGCAGTGGTGAGGTTGGGGTGACACCCCTGGTTTGGGGACAGGCAGGCAGTGGTGGGGTTGGGGTGACACCCCTGGTTTGGGGACAGGCAGGCAGTGGTGGGGTTGGGGTGACACCCCCGGTTTGGGGACAGGTGGGCAGTGCAGTGTTGAGGTGACACCCGCGGTTTGGGGACAGGCAGGTGGTGGTGGGTTTGGGGTGACACCCCCGGTTTGGAAATCTGGGGCTAGATCCACCCCCGCAACCCCAAGATCGGTGCTGGAGTGTTGAACGTGGGCATCACCCTCAGGACCCGCCGGATTTTCAGGGGTTGGCAGGAAAAACCTGGAAAACATTAAAAACATTGAGAGAAAGAGAAGGGGGGGAACAGAAAAAAAAACAAGGGGGGGTGGGAAGGGAAAGGGGGGAAATGGGAGGGGAAAATGAAAGGAGGAGGAAAAAATTTGGGGGGGCTTAAAAGCTGATTTGAAGCAACACCCTGGTCATGCTGACATAAGCCACAAGCCCCCTGTGAGGCCCATGGGTGCCCCCCACCCCCAGGGTGCCCCCAACTCACCGGGTCCTGTCTGTCTTGCAGTGACCCCGGGTTGGGGCACAGGCCGGGGGGACCCCATGGGTAGGGGGGGCCCCACGTCCCGGGTGTCCCCCCCCGGGGTCTCCTCTCTGCTGTCACCCATCTCCTGCTCAGCACCCACGTTGTGCCCCTGAGAAAATGGGGAGAAACAGCAACAGGGAATTAAAAATCACCAATATCAAGATTTATTTTCTTTCCTGCCCCCCCCCGCTGAAAAATACCCCCTCCCCAGAATAATAATTCACTTTTAGTTTTAAAACGACCAGAAAAACGTCAAGCAAGAAAATCCAGCTCAACCCCTCCTAACGCCACCCCCATGTCAGACGGGGGGTTCAGGCCGGCTGGTCCTGGTTTTGGGGTGCCCCCCCCGTACCTGGCAGCCCCCCGCGTCCTGCAGCACCGCCCGCAGCAGCTGGATGTAGCGGGCGGCCGCGCGCAGCGTGTCGGCTTTGCTGGGCTTGCGGTCGCGGGGCACCAGGGGCACCAGCGCCTTCAGCCTCGCAAAGCCGCTGTTCAGGTTCTTGATCTGCCGGGGAGGGAAACACGGGGGTTAAACTGGGGCCCAGGAGTAAACCGGGGTCCCTTTAGCATTAAACTGGGTGCCCAGGAGTAAACTGGGGTCCCCAGGATTAAGCAGGGGTCCCTTTAGCATTAAAGTGAGTCCTCAGAATTAAACAGGGGTCCCTTGAGCACTAAACTGGGGCCCCAGGATTAAACAGGGGTCCCTTTAGCATTAAAGTGGGTCCTCAGGATTAAACAGGGGTCCCTTCAGCATTAAACTGGGTCCTCAGGATTAAACAGGGGTCCCTTCAGCATTAAACTGGGTGCCCCGGAGTAAACCGGGGCCCTCTCAGTGTTAAACTGGGTGCCAAGGATTAAACAGGGGTCCCTTTAGCATTAAACTGGGTCCTCAGGATTAAACTGGGGTCCCTTTATCACTAAACTGGGGCCCCAGGATTAAACAGGGGTCCCTTTAGCACTAAACTAGGACCCCAGGATTAAACAGGGGCCCATTCAGCATTAAACTGGGGCCCCATCTTTAAAAGTGGGTCCCCTCCAGCACTAAACTGGGACCCCAGGAGTAAACCAGGGCCCTTCTAGCGTTAAACAGGGGCCCATTCAGCATTAAACTGGGTCTCCAGGATAAAACCAGGGCCCCCAAAGCATTAAATTCGGTCTCCCGGATAAAACCAGGGCCCCTCCAGCATTAAACTGGGGCCCCGTCTTTAAAAATGGGCCCCTTCCAGCATCAAACTGGGTACTCAGGATTAAACAGGAGCCCATTCAGCATTAAACCAGAGTTCTTCCAGGATTAAACTGGGTCCCCATTATTAATCCAGGGTCCCTCTAGGATTAAACTGGATCCTCAGCATTAAACCAGGACTAAACTGGTCCCCCCCCAAGGATTAAATCAATGCCCCCCACCCACATTAAACTGAGTATCCACCACTAAACCAGGCCTCATCCAGGATAAAACTGAGTCCCCAGGACTAAACCAGGGCCCCTCAGGATTAAACTGTGTCTCCAGGATTAAACAGGAGTCCATTCAGCATCAAACCGAGACCCCTCCAGAATTAGACTGTGTCCCCAGAATTAAAGCAGGGCTTCCTCCAGCATCAAACTGGGTCCCCAGACTAAACTGGGCCCCCAGCATTAAACTGGGATCTCTCCAGCATTAAACTGGGTGCCCAAAATTAAAGCAGGGCCTTCTCCAGCATTAAACCGTGTCCCCGGACTAAACTGGACCCCTCCAGGATTAAACTGTGCCCCCAGCATTAAACTGAGTCCCTAGAATTAAAGCAGGGCCTTCTCCAGCATTAAACCGTGTCCCCGGACTAAACTGGGCCCCTCCAGGATTAAACTGTGCTCCCAGCATTAAACTGGGTCCCCAGAATTAAAGCACAGCCTCCTCCAACATTAAACTGTGTCCCTGGACTAAATTGGGCCCCCTCAGGATTAAACTGTGCCCCCAGGTTTAAACCAGGGCCCCAGGATTAAACTGGGCTCTCTAGGATCAACCCAGGGCCCCCCAGATGCAGGATCCCCCATAACCTGCTACCAAGCGACCTCAGGGTGTCCCCAACTCGAGGTGACCCCAAGTGCCATCACCATGAGACATTTGCCTCCCACAATTCGCACCCAACCCTGCAGGGTTTGGTATTTTTGGGGGTGCAGAGGGTGTCTTTGGGGGCGCCCTCACCCTCTCGCGCTCCTTGGCGTTGGCCGCTCGCCGCCGCTCCAGCGCCTCGGCGGGGTCCCCGGTGTGCTCGTAGCCGCCGGCGGGGCCGCGGCGCAGGCGGGCGATGGCGGCGGCGCGGGGCAGGGGGCCGTGGCGCTGCCGCAGCACCAGCTCCAGCACCTCGGGGGCCGGCGTGGGCAGCACGACCCCCAACGCCCGCCCCCCAAAACCGCTGGGCTCCCCCATCCCTGGAGAAGCCACAAACCCCACACCACAAGCTCAGCTCTCCCCAAACCCAAGAAAATGCCTAAAGAAGAGCCTTAAATACCCCAACGAGCTGCAGGTGCGGCCCAGCTGGGCTAACGAGGGGGTGGGGGCTCGGCTGTGCCTCAGTTTCCTCACTTAGTGCTTGCAAATGCCACTTTGACCCAAAAAGGGACCCAAAATTGTCCCCTGGAGCACGGGCGGGGGACAAAGCCACCCTGGGGATGGGCAGCGGTGTTGTCCTGCAGAACCAGGGGGTTGGTTGGGGGCTTCATGTGTCCCTAAAAATGCAGGAAATAAACTGTTTTGGGTGAGGAAAATGGAAATATGAGGGTGTATTATAATAACGGTGTTTCGGTAGATGGCGGTGTTAGTCCGGGCAACGCCGAAACCTCGGCACGGCCGGAAAAATGGGATCATTCCCCTTTTGCCACCAAAACCATGGGCAGAGAGCGAGGCTGGAGGAGCACATTGCAAAGAAACACACAAATATCCCCCCAAACGAGCCTTGCGGACACCTGGAAGGCAAACGAGCTTTTATTAGAACCCCAGAAAACCCAATTTTTCCCTCTTTAATGCTCCGTAATGAGCTTCCCTGCCCGCAGCCGGATCCGGATAATCACATTATTACTGCCCCGGTCTGGGGGAGCAGATCTGACATGTTAATCCGAGGGCAGGTGGGTTTAAAGCCCCCCCACAAAAGAAGGCAGGTCCCTCACCCCAAGCTGGTGGGGGGTCCAAGCCCGACCCACACCGGGACCCCCCATCCTGCTTCCCGTGGGCACCGGGCACCCAGGATGGGGCTCCCAGTGTGGGAAATGTGGGGTGCAGGCAGATATACAGCCGGTGAGGCCTCCTTAAAAGCTTTTATACTGCCGTTAAAGCCATAAAATCACCTCTCCCGCTGCCATCAACGTTACCGGCAATATCAATATCTGCGTCTCCCGAACACCTTATCTTAGCAAAACATCGTGGGGCTCCGGCCACAGGCGGAGAACTTGCCCTGCTGGAGTTTTCCCAGCTCGCCCGGCCGCTCCAGCCGGAAATTCGGAGTGTGTTTGTGAGGGAAAGTGCAGAGGCGGCTGCGCACCCAGCGCTGCTGTTGACATTGAGGGAGCTGCAGCCGCCGGGTTCCTGGGGTGATGCCCGGGGGACGTTCTGGGGACATCGCCATCCCCCCCGTGTCCTCTTGTATAGGGGTTTAATGGAGCGCAGGAGGGGGGACGGTCCCTGGACACCCAGCGTGGGGGTCCCGCGTTGGGAAAGCGCAGGTGCTGCCCCCCCCCGTGAGCTGAATTATCCATGAGGCGGGAGGGACAATGTTTATCGGGATTTCGGCAGGGATGGGTGGCAACATCTGGGCGATGCGACTCAGCGTCGCTGGGCTCCTATCAACCCCACCTTCTTTATTATGGCGGGAGATTAAATTATCTCGGTTGGTTAAATAAAAATTAACTCCTGCCGGGACTTGAGAGGGGGAAATCCCTGCGTGGACACCCCAGCGCCACTGGCCCCTGGCACATCTCCCATCGCTCAACGCTCACAGCCCATTTTATTTCATGTTACTCTATTTTCTCCTGGAGATTCCGGCGCGGACGTGCCAGGGGGTGGTTGTGAAGCGCCGGTGCCGAGGGCTCGGTGACGTTCCCTCCGCGCCGGCAGCAAGAGGAGCAGGAGGGAACAAAGGCCGCTTTGTCCTTCCCCACTTGAAGAAACCTTTATGTGAAAGCCGGCGGCGGGAGGATCCCAGCCCGGAGAGCCACGCTTTCCCCCTTCCAAGGATTTTTGGAGATAAAAGCCATTTCCGCCAGCTGAAGGTGTTGCCAAACCCCTGGCACAAGGCGGGCGCTGCTGGGGCACTGGATCATGAGCGCCGGGGGGGTCGGGGTTCTGGCTGCCACCCGCCCCCGGCAACTGGCCCAGGTCTTCGTTAGTCTTGGGTGGTGACCATCAGGCACGTGTCCTGGGGATGGAGATGGGGACAGGGATGGGAGGGGGAAGGGAACAGGGATGGGGATGAGATGGGGAGACGGACAGGGATGGGATGGGGACAGGGATGGGATGGGAGAGGGAAGGGAACAGGGATGGGGATGAGATGGGGACATGGACAGGGATGGGATGGGGACAGCGATGGGAATGGGAGAGGGAATGGAGCAGCAATGGGGATGAGATGGGGAGGCAGACAGGGATGGGATGGGGATAGGGATGGGGATGGGAGAGGAAAAGGAGCAGGATGGGGATGGGGACAGGGACAGGGATGGGATGGGGACAGGGACAAAGACAGAGATGAGAACAAGGATGGGGATAGGGATGGAGATGGGGACAGAAATGGGGATGGGAGAGGGAAGGGAGCAGGATGGGGACAGGGACAGGAACCAGGATGGGGACAGGGATGGGATGGGGACAGGGATGGGGATGGCAATGAAGACAGGGACCAAGACAGGGACAAGGACAAGGATGGGATGGGGACAGGGATGGGGGTGGGGACAGGGATGGGATAGGGACAAGGACTAGGATGGGGATGAGGACAGGGACAGAGACCACGATAGGGATGGGAACAGGGATGGGGTGGTGACAGGGCCCAGGATGGGGACAGCGATGGAGATGAGATGGGGACACGGACCAAGACAGGGAGGAGGATCAGGACAGGGATGGGACAGCAATGGAAATGAGATGGGAACAGGGACCGGGATGCAGATGAGGATGGGGACAGGGCCAGACTCTCCCCAAGCAGCGCAGCACTTTGCAAAGGGAAAGTGCCGAGTTCAGAGGCCAGACTAAGCTTCAAGGCTGGGTTTAACCTTCAGCAGATCCAGGTGCTGCCTGAGCCTGGGAGGGGATCCTGCTTCCCCCAAAACGAGCCTGGCACCTTCTCTTGAGCCCCATCACAGCGCAGCGCCTGCAACTGGGAACGCTGGGGCTGCGGCTCCGTCCCCCCCTCCCGGCAGCAATTCCTGCCCATCCCGGATAACCGCCGATCGCCGCTGCGAGCCAGATTATCTCCATCTGAGGGAATTAGAAAGTTCATCAACCTTAACCCTCTTTGCTCGGCAGCTCCTCTCCAGCAGTGGGGAGAGGGCACTCGCGTGGTCACGCAGGGATGCGGACACGGAGCCGCGGGGCCGGGGGCTGCGAGGCACCGCAGCAGCTCTCCCCCCGCTCTTTCTCCCCCCATCCAGGTTTTTTGGGGTTCCCCAGAGCCCTCAAAGCTCAGCGTACGCCGAGGAGCCACCGCTGTGCCAGATGCCCGCAGATCCCGATTAAGCACTTTGCTGGGTAAGAGCGAAGCGGGCGGCCACGTGTCCCAGCCCCACGCACGTGCAACGCACACGTGCACAGACACAACCCTGGCGCTCCACGGGTGTTTCCAGGAGGGGGCTGTGCAGACCCAGCAGCACCAGGAGCCTCCAGCCCCCGCCAGCGACCCCTCACAAACGACATCCATCCCGTCCAGCAGCGATTTCCCCGCTTCGCTTTCCCTCCCCAGGGAAAAGGAGGGAGGATTCATCCACCGAACTCTGCGCTGAAATTTGCGCTGGGGACAAGGCAAGTCACCCCCACCCGGGGACACCGTGGGGGTCACCCGTGGGCTGGTCCATGATCCAGCTGCTCTTTATTGCCGTGCGGGGGGGACACCGGGGGGTATCCATGGGGGTGTTGGTGAGGGAGACAGGAGGAGCCCAAACCCACCGGCACCACACATAGAGGCTCAGATCGCGAGCAGCTCCGTCGCGCTCATCCCGCGGCTCCGGGATTACACCGGTGCCACTGAAATCCCAGATTTATCTTGACAGCGTCCAGCCAATGCCCTCGGGGTGACGCGCACGACCTTCCCCCGCGGGGATCAGAGGTGATAAAGCTCCCCTGGTCCTGCCTCACCACAGGGCACAAGGTCTCGGTCCCACCAGACGGGCTCAGGTGCTCCAGGGATGACGTCTGAGTGCGCAGCGGATGGGATGGACGGCAACCTCTTCACCCAGGTAAGGGGATTTTCTCGCTGGATTTGGGATTTGGAGGGTTGTTTTGCTCCTTGCAAAGGAGCAGCCACAGCCCCAGTGCAAAGAAGCATGAGACCAATTCCCATTGTCACACTGGGAGTCGCTGGGGGCAGCGGGGACCACGGGGCGGATGCTGGCGAAATAATTCATGGAAGGGTGTTGGAGAGCTGTTCCCCAAACCTCTGGCCCCGAGCCAGGCTGGGTGATGCCGGAGCAAGGTGGGCTGTGATGTTTGGGGTGTTCTTCTGCCTGCTGGAGTGATTTTAAGGAAAAATATGTCAGCGGGGAATTGGAGATGTGGATGTGGTCCTGCCCGCAGGGAGGGAAGCGAGATGCTGCTCGGGGTGAGCTCCTGCATCCCGGGAGAGCCGGGCAGGCAGGGGCTGGGGCAGGGACGGCTTTTCTATGGCAGAACTGCCGAGGAAACAGCAGCGTTTCCCTGGTGGGATGCTGAGCATTGAGGAAACAGCAGCGTTTCCCTGGCAGGATGCTGAGCATTGAGGAAACAGCAGCGTTTCCCTGGCGGGATGCTGAGCATTGAGGAAACAGCAGCGTTTCCCTAGCGGGATGCTGAGCATTGAGGAAACAGCAGCGTTTCCCTAGCGGGATGCTGAGCATTGAGGAAACAGCAGCGTTTCCCTGGCAGGATGCTGAGCATTGAGGAAACAGCAGCGTTTCCCTGGCAGGATGCTGAGCATTGAGGAAACAGCAGCATTTCCCTGGTGGGATGCTGAGCATTGAGGAAACAGCAGCGTTTCCATGGCAGGATGCTGAGCATTGAGGAAACAGCAGCGTTTCCCTGGCAGGATGCTGAGCATTGAGGAAACAGCAGCGTTTCCATGGCAGGATGCTGAGCATTGAGGAAACAGCAGCGTTTCCCTGGCAGGATGCTGAGCATTGAGGAAACAGCAGCGTTTCTGTGGTGGGATGCTGAGCATTGAGGAAACAGCAGCGTTTCCCTAGCGGGATGCTGAGCATTGAGGAAACAGCGGCGTTTCCCTGGTGGGATGCTGAGCATTGAGGAAACAGCAGCGTTTCTGTGGTGGGATGCTGAGCATCGTGCTCAGTGCGGGGCCGCCCAGTAGGAAGTTTCCCTGGAAAAGCCGCTTTTCCCCTGTGTCTCAGTGGGGGAAAAGCCTCTCCCATTCCAGCCTCTCCTCATTTCACCCGAGCAGCAGGAAGGGCTGGGAGACAGGACCCCTCAGCTGCAGGTCCCCCCTTGTGCTCCAGATTTGGGGCTCAGTGGGGTTTTAACCCTTCTCTGCCCAGCAGTTGTGCCATCTGCTTTCGGCCGGGTTTTATGGAGAGGTGGGAGGTCGATGTCCAAATCAACCTGGGCTTTAAGAGGGTGCCCAGCTCCTTGGTCTGGTGACAGCTCTTGCGGCATCTCACCAAAGCACAGAGGATGGGTCGGGATGCGCATCCACCCGCGTGTGGCTTTGCCGCGGTGCCGTGATGCGTGCGGTGGCTTTGCCGCGGTGCCGTGGTGCGTGCGGTGGCTTTGCCGCGGTGCTGTGGTGCGTGCGGTGGCTTTGCCGCGATGCCGTGGTGCGTGCGGTGGCTTTGCCGCGGTGCCGTGGTGCGTGCGGTGGCTTTGCCGCGGTGCCGTGGTGCGTGCGGTGGCTTTGCCGCGGTGCTGTGGTGCGTGCGGTGGCTTTGCCGCGGTGCCGTGGTGCGTGCGGTGGCTTTGCCGCGATGCCGTGGTGCGTGCGGTGGCTTTGCCGCAAGCCCGGGGGGGCTGATGGGGGATCCGCTTTGAGTCTCGGGTTATTTCCTCCGACCGCCAGCCTGGGTGGGGAGGATCCTGCAGGGATCGGTGCGGGTGGACGTCCTCGGGATGGGTTTGCATTTGGGATCTGACCCCAGCGCAGCCCCTGGGCTTCTCCTGAGCCTTCAGCTGCCACCTCCGTGGCCCTTTCCTGCAGCATCCTGGGGAGCCAGGATGTCCCATGGACTCCTGTTCTGCCATCCGGGGCTTGAGGACCAACCCTGCACTGCGATGGGGCTGGATGCAGCCATGGCATCTCGGGTTGACGGCCAAGTTATCCCATTGCCATTTGGGGATAGTGGTGGGTTATCCCACAGCCATTTGGGGATGGTGGTGGGTTACCCCGCAGCCTGCACACTCCAGGATGGGACTGCTGAGATCCGGCTCTGGGAGGCTGGTGCAGCGGGTGAAACTCCAGGGCAGCATCCACACTCTTTGTATTGGAAATGGTAATGGCACCCACACACTTTACAGGGGCTGCAAACCCCCCCGGGCTCGCTGACACCCAGGGCTCAGGGTCCCGTGGAGGAGGTGAGGGACAAGTCCGTGGCACCGAGCATGTCCCTGCCTGCTGCTGCTCGCCCGCTCATGTCCCAGCCCATGTTTGGTGGCACTGGGGACGTGCACTCGCCCCACGCCGTGGGACGTGGCGGTGACCCAGCTCTGCCGGTGGCTGGAACGCGCCCGGGGACGCTGGAGAAACTTCCCCTTCTGCCGCGATTGGGAAAGTGCCGCACGCGGGGTTTGTTCATCCCAGTGACTCAAGGTCCTGGGTCCCTTTTCACCTCAGGTGAGCTGGGTTTGTGCAGAGCCCATACAGCCCTGGCGCCCCCATGCTCCCTGGGTTTGGCCATGGCAGCCTTTGGGGACACCATCCCTCCTCCAGGGCTCCTGCCAGCTCTGACATCCCCTCCGGGGCTTGGGGACCTTGCTGGGACTCTGGGGACAGTGCAGCTCATGGAAACACAAGGAGCTCGGATGTCTCCACTCCCCATCACGTCACAGGGCTGATCCCAGTCCCATGGGGGATCCGATGTCCCCTTGGATCAGGAGACATTCGATGGAGCTGGCAGGGTCTGGTGTCACCACGAGGGAGGTCAGGGCTGGCAGCAGAACGTCACCGTCCCATCACAGCCATGTGGCAGGAGGCAGAGGGACCGGCAGGTGCTTGGCGGGGACTGGGCAAACCGGGTTTGGCAATGCTGCTGCTCCCACTGCAAAAATCCTCCTGGGCAGCGGCCACTGCTCAGGGCTGGAGGTGTTCCCAAGGCTGAGGGCGGCTGTCACCAGCCGAACGTGGCTGTCACCAGCGGTCCCCTCTCGGCAGAGCTCCAGTGCCCTCACGCCTCCCCCACCACTGGACACCACTTCCCAGCCAAACCCATCCGGGTTCCCCCGTGCTGGCTGGTGCCTTGGGGGGTGCGTGCGGTTCAGGGGAGCGACGGCAGCGCCAGAGCACCCGTGACACGCGAGGAAGCTAAAATTAGGCAGCTGCATCTAATCTAATTTAATCTCCCTTTTCCGCCCGTATAACAGGGATTAGCCTGGCTGTGCAGGGCAGGGAGGCTGCGCCGAGCTTGGGGTGACCCAGCCGGGGGTCCCCATTCCCGCTGGGGTTCCCTCTGCAGGGTGGGCTGCTTGGGGTGGGTGGGCTGGGGATGCAGCTGGGTGTTTCAGGATGGGTGGGCTGGAGGTGACCTGCATGGTTATGAGAATCCATAGAGGAGCAGAGGTAGGACGGACGGATGGATGGATTCCCACCAGTCCAATCCTCCCCTCTGCTTCCACCTTTGCGGAGCGTTGGGATGGGCAGAACTCCTTCCTGGCTGCGGAGCCGGGGAAAGGTTCCTTGGCAGCTCAGCCCCAAGGTCCATCCCACGGCTGCCGAAGAAAGAAAAGTTCTCGGACCGGTTTTCCGCTCCCGGCCCCACACAGGGCTGGGTCTGCCCGAGTTCAAGGCTTCCGGTGCGTTGGGTGACCAGGCAGAGTAAATAACCGGTCACCGGTGTCATTCTTGTGCCGATGGGTTCGTTTGGGATGTGTGTGTGTGTGTGGCAAATGAAACGTTGCTGGAAAGTATGTGGAGCAGCGCTGGAGCGGTGAATCACGGGGCAGGTGATCTGGGATGAGTTAATGCTTCTCCTGGAGCAGGTCCAGCTCCCGGATCATCGCGGCTGCTCCGCGCCGCACGGCGGCCTCCAGAATGGGATGCGCCGGGTCTGGTTCCCAATTCCTGCCCCCTTCCCACTCTGTGCCTCGGTTTCCCCAGCATAAAAGGGGGATATCGCCCTTGTTGGGTTTGCAAAGCTCCTTCTTCGGGGGTCCCAGTGCTCTGGGGGGATTTGGCTCAGGTTGGCCCCCGTTGCACCCAGAGCCGGTCCCAGGACCCCGGGATGCTCCGTCCCCGCTCCGGCCGCTGGGCACGGCCCTTCCTTTCAAGCTCCGGCGTTGTCATTACCGCAGTCATTCGTCTTTAAAGAATCGCATTAGAGAAATTAGAGCCGTTTGTAGCTTCAATCCCTGCAATCAGCCCATTTCCTTTTGCTCAGGAACGCGGCATTAAATGCCGATAGATTATTACAAGCCCATACAAAGTCAGGAAGCAGCTGGGAGGGATGACTTGAAAAGATTTAGATTTTGAGGTTTGTTACGTGAAAGGAATTACTAAACCTGTTAGAAAAACTCATCTGGAATTAAAAAGTCACTTTAAAAGCAGGTGTTATTTAGAGGAATACACAGGCCAGAGAGCCGACCCTCCTGCCTTTTCTAGACTTGGGTGTTATCTGGCAAATAAATTGAGTCTTGGGGAATACATCTCCCCAAATAAACTGGTTTTGCAGAGGTGAACTGAGCTACCGAGCGGGACAGAAGGACGAGACAGAGCCCTCGTTCTGCACATACAGTTGCTTCCTTCATCCAGCCGGGCCGGCAGCAGATGGGGAAGGTGGACAGATGCACCCGGCTATTTTTAGGCTAAATGCTGCTTTAATTTCATCTTAACCACTGAGAATTTGGGTATTTAGTAAGAAAAAAAAGCTGGATGAGAGGGTGAATTGAAATGCAGGCTCACCGAAAAGGATTAAAAAGCATCAGCTGCTGATATGGGGTTTTAACCGAAACCCTGGTCAAACCGGGGCTGGCCGGGCAGGGGCCGGCAGGACGGGATCTGGCAGCGGGTTGGCTTGGCCACGCTCCTCCAGCTCCATTCTGGTTGCGTCTCCCCCTCTCTTTCCTTTGAAATGGAGTTTCAATTCCTTGTAACAAAAAAAAAAAAATGATGTAAATGACCACTTAGAAGGAAATATTTACAAGGTAAAGCCGTGAAGAGTTTGAGCTGCTCCGAACAGGTTGGGAAAGCGCGGCGGGGAGCGGGCAGACGGGTTGGGTAACTCCCGCCCCAGGGCTGCTGGGACCGGCTCTGCTGGGCGGCCGGAGCCGCGCGGAGGGCGCAGGACGTGCCACCGGCCTCGTACGGCTCCGGCAGCGCCCGGCGAGGGGCTTCGTGTGCCCCACAGCCACGGGTGGAGCAGGAGAGGGGAGATGGGGGCGGCGAGGACAGCGGGATGGTGGAGGCAGATCCCCCTGGGGTAATGCGGGGAGACGCTGCACAGGATCCCAGAATGTCAGGGGTTGAAGGGACCTGGAAAGCTCATCCAGTGCAATCCCCCCATGGAGCAGGAACACCCAGATGAGGTTACACAGGAAGGTGTCCAGGCGGGTTGGAATGTCTGCACAGAAGGAGACTCCACAACCCCCTGGGCAGCCTGGGCCAGGCTCTGACACCCTCACCGGGAACAAGTTTCTTCTCAAATTTAAGTGGAACCTCCTGTGTTCCAGTTTGAACCCATTGCCCCCTGTCCTATCACTGGTTGTCACCAAGAAGAGCCTGGCTCCATCCTCCTGACACTCCCCTTTAGATATCTGGAAACATGAATGAGTCCCCCCTCAGTGTCCTCTTGTCCAGCTCCAGAGCCCCAGCTCCCTCAGCCTTTCCTCACCCGGGAGATGCTCCACTCCCTTCAGCATCTTTGTTGCCCTGCGCTGGACTCTCTGCAGCAGTTCCCTGTCCTGCTGGAACTGAGGGGCCACAGCTGGACACAAGATTCCAGGTGTGGTCTCCCCAGGGCAGAGCAGAGGGGCAGGAGAACCTCTCTGACCTACTGACCACCCCCTTCTAACCCACCCCAGGTACCACTGGCCTTTCGCAAAGCTCGGGGTGTGCTGAGTGTTTCCCCCCAGCCCTTCCCCGTGCACAAGCAGCCGTGCACAAGGAGCGGTTCACACGCATGCAGGCGCTGGAGCCCCACGGGCCGCGGGCTGATGGATGCGGAGTGACGGGTGCACACGGGCGCGCACGTTGAGGCGCACGTGACCGCGCACACACGCAGTGGGGGGCATCTGCAGGACACACGGTGGCTCACACAGACACCAGGGACAGCCCTGAGCGCGGGCACCAACACACCAGTGTGGGCACCGACACATGAGTGTGGGCACCAACACACACCAGTGCGGGCACCAACACACACCGGTGCGGGCACCAACACATGGCGCTGTGTGCGTGGACCCCACACATGCTGCTGCGTGACCCCCCCGGGTGCACACGTGCCAGTGTGCGCAGACAGTGTGCACACAGCCCCCCCACCCCGCACACCCCACACAAAAGGCATCCACTGCCCCCTGTGTGCACACCCCACACCGGTTCATGCACACCCCCCCAGTGCACACACTGACCCCCCCGAGTCCACCCTCGCTCCTTCTCCACCCCCCTCAGTGCCCACCTGAGATCCTGCTCATACGCCCCCATCCAAGACCACATGCACCCCCCAGTGCATGCACAGACACCCCCATAGGCCCCCACCCCCGCCATGTACCCACAGCCCCCACCTCAGTTGACACTCATCTCCCTTGCACTGACCCTCCGAGATCCTGCTCACCCCTCATAGACCTGGCACCTCACACCAGTTCACCCCAGTACCCCCCAATGTACCACACACCCCCAGTGCCCCCCAGCCCCTCCCATCCACTCACACTCATCTGCTCCTCATCCCCTTCCAGTGCCCACCCGAGATCCTGTTGACACCCCGTCATCCTGCACCAGTTCACCCCAGTACCTCCCATTGGCCTCCCCATTCCATTCACTCTTATTCCCTCAATTTACTCCCCTATTCACCTGCCCCCCCATTCACTGCCCCATCCCATTCACTCCCATTCTCCCCCATTTATTTCCAACCCCCCTTGCACTCCCCCATTCACCCCCATGCACTCACATGTTCCTTCCCCATTCCCTGCCATTCCCCCCCCATTCCCTCCCTATTCCCCCCACTTCACTCCCAATTCACTCCTCATTCACCTCCCACTCCCTTCCCGTTCTTCCCCCCATTCCCTCCCATTCTCCCCCCATTCATCTCCCCATTCCCCCCCTCATTTCCTTTCCATTCCCTCCCCGTTCACCCACCCCAATTCTCTCCCATTACCCCCCATTCCCCTCCATACCCTCCCTGTTTCCCCTCCATTCCCTCCCATTCCCCCCCCATTTCCTTTCCATTCCCTCTCCATTCACCCACCCCCATTCCCTCCCATTCCCCCCATTCACTCCCTGTTCTCCCTGCCATTCCTCCCCATTCACCCCCCCATTCCGCACTCATTCAACTCCCCATTCCCCCCACATTCCCTCCCCATTCATCCCCCATTCACCCCATTCACCCCCCCATTTCCTTTCCATTCCCTTCCCATTCACCCACCCCCATTCCCTCCCATTCCCCCCCCATTCACTCCCTGATCTCCCCCCATTCCTCCCCGTTCTCCCCTCATTCCTCCCCATTCGTTCCCCGTTCCACCCTCATTCAACCCCCCATTCCCCCCCCATTCCCTCCCCGTTCTCCCCCCCGATTCATCCCCTAATTCCCCCCTATTCCCCCCCTCCCTCGAGCGCCCCCTAGCGCCGGGCGCCCCCCCCCACGCCGGTCACACACCCTCGCTGTTCAGCCAATCAGAAGCCGCCGCGGCGCCGCGTCACTCGTGGGCCGGGGGAACCTCCTCAATGAGCCACATTGTCGCGGCGAGTCCCGCGGTGCGCAGCGCTCCGCGCCGCTCCGCACCATGATCGCCTCTCACCTCCTCGCCTACTTCTTCACCGAGCTCAACCATGACCAGGCGCAGAAGGTGAGGGGCGGGACGGGGGGGATGCGCGGGAAAAAAGGGCCGGGGAGAAGTTGGGGGTGGGGGGGGGAAGAAAAAAAGGAGGAAAAAAAAAGAGGGGGGAAAAAAGTAGGAAGAAAAGGAAAAAGGGAAAGAAGGAAAAAAGAGAAACAAGGGAGAAAGGAAAAAGAAGAAGGGAAAAAGGGAGGGAAAGGAGAGGAGGGAAAAGTTTAATAAAAAAAGAAAGAGAAAGGGGAAAAATAAAAAGGAAAAAAGAAAAAGGAAAAAAGGAAAAAGTGAACAAAAAGGGAAAAATGAAAAAGGGGAACGGAAAGGAAAAATGAAAAAGGAGAGGAGGAAAGAAGTGAAAAAAGGGGGAGATGAAAAAGAAAAGGAAAACGGAGAAAAAAGTAAAAAGGAAAGAGAAAAAGGGGAAGGGAGCGAAAGGAGAAAAAGGCGAAAGCAAAAGGGGAGCGGGGGCAGCGGGCGGGGGGCGGCGGGGTGGCCGCTGTGGCCCCGGCGGGGCCGCCGTGCGGTACGTGCCGCGGCGGCTGCGGGACCACGCGTGGCCGGGCGCCCCCCGCGGGCCGGCGGCGGGACGAGGAGGAGGAGAAGGGGGACGTGTGTGAGTGTGTGAGTGTGTGTGTGTGTGTGTGTGCGCGCCTCGTGTCTCCGCTCCCCTCCCCGTCCGCCCCCGCGGGATTCGGGCCCCCCGGGGCCACCACGTGTCGCCGCTTCCCGCCGCGGAACATCCGCGGAGCATCGCCCGGAACCGGCACCTTCAGCCCCTCGGCGGGAACCCCCATTGCCCCCCCACCTCGTCCACCTTGTCCCCGGCCGCGTCCCCCAGCGCGGGGTGACCCGGAGGTGCCCCTCGGGCTGCCCTTCCCCAGGCTGTGCCCCCCATCTCCTGCACTGATGGGATCGAAACCACCCCCTTGCCTTCTCCCCCACCTTAATTTACGGGTCCTGAAGGACCAGGCTGCGAATGTTCCTGGACTGCAGATGACAGTCCCGTTGGGATGCTCGGAGCGTTTGTCACCGGGAGTTCAGGCACTTGAAAAATGCGAGTGCTTCTGCTTTCCTCTGGCCGGTGGAAAGCAGCCGGCCTGTATTTGGTCAGGACAGCGTTCAGGCTCCAAACAGCAAGTGTTAAATGATTCCTGGAAAAAAAATGCTGGCTGGGGGACAACATGTAGGCTCAGACTCTTCCTCCAGCCCTCTGGCAGAGTTTGGGGCATCTGAGGATACATCTGATGTTTCAGCTCTGAGTCCTGAGGTTGTGCAGTGGTTCCTGTTACCGAGATCACAGTGCCCAGATGTGCAGGAGTTCAGGATTTGCAAATGTCCCCTAATAAAAGGCACAATGTAAAACACACGGCCGCGGAGAGCCCCGGCTCGCTCCATCGCCTAACGCCGGAGAAGCCGATGAGAAACAAAACTTGCCACGTTGGCCTTTTGCCTGCGTTAAATAGGAAGCAAAACAAGAGAGAACATTAAAAAAAAAAAGCCTCAGCAACCCAATAAACAAAGTACATAGAAATAACTTCCCAACGCAAAGCGGTCTGTAAGGAAATAAGGGCTCAGCTTCTCCCTCCACTCGAGTGTCCTGGGTTGTGCAACAGCCAAATCCACGGGAAGGGGTTGTGTAACCCGACGGCAGAAATAGGCCAGCGGCTGCTCCCGCTCGGGCGCCGGGCAGCTCACGAGTTCCTTATCGGGAGCTGGAAATAATGGAGGGGAAAGGTTCTGGTTTGAGGTATTTGGCTTTGTCGCCCCATGGGAAAAGGGTGTGCGAAGCCTCGGGAATCGGCTTCGTTTTCCTCCCGGCTCCGAAGCTCGAACAAAATGAGTTGTTGAGATTTGTGTGCGTGTGGGGAAAATACCCAGGAGCCGTGGTCCGGGGCTCTGGCTGGTGTGGGAGATGGCGCTGCCCTCCCGGCCCAACAGTCGCTGCCACAACTGCGTTTTCCCTGGGTTATTTTTAAACAAATGCCTGTGAATCCTCTGGGAAAGGCAAACGTGGGGTTGGTGCAGCCTCCGGAGGGGGAGAAGCAGCTGGGCTTCCCAGCTGGATGCGTCCACCATGGATGCAAAGATTATTCCTGGCTTATGAATCTTCCCTGGCAAGGAAGGGGAGTCCCCAGCACAGGGGCTGAAATTCTTGGAAAGCTGTGATTTACTTATCTTCTCAAACCCAAAGGCTTTACCCAGGCTCTATCCACATTAGGGCCTTCAAAACAGACCCCAAAATAGGGGTTTTCTTCCCGTTCTTGACATGGAGCAGCTTTACCTGCTCTGCTGCCCATTTGGGTTGTCACATATGGCCCCAAATTCCTCCTGCCCTTGGCCTGCCCAGCTGCGCCGTGGGTTGCAGGACTGACTTATCTAACCCCCAAGGGATTGTGCAAACTTTAATTAACCTCAGCAGCATCCTTTGAGATCCCGGCTTGAAAGTTTGCCGCCGATGAACCGCGTTCCCTTGGGATGTGCCGGCTCACTCCGGCTTTCCTGCTCCCTGCACCTCGTCATGCGATGGGAGGTGAATGAGCTAAATAACCAGGCTCTTCCTCCCCATCCTTTGTAACAAGGAAAAGCTGGAGATGGAGTTAATTTTCCTGTGTTTGCCGCCGTTCCCAGGCAGGGACAGGTTTTCCTCGGTTTTATTTTGGTTTTCCTTTGCCGAGGGATTAGTTTTACCCAGCCCGTGGCTCCCTGGCTGTGTCTCGCAGGCTGTGGGAGGGACGCGAATTCCTGGAAACCAACTTAACAGCTTCTCTGTCAAGGTCAAGGGCGGGACGGCCTTTCCCGTGTCCTTGGTGCCTTCGGGGAAGTCATCACATATCCCCAGCTTGTCACTGCAGCTGCCCTGGGTGCTGCCTCAGTTTCCCCAGGGAAATGGGGATGCTCCTAGGGGTCTCGGTGCCTGCGCGGATTTCTGATCCAGCAGCACCCGCGGGCGATGCCGCCTCCGATACCAAGAGAGAAAGGGGTGTCGTGGCGGCCGGTGGGGGCTGCTCGGGGCCGGTGGGACTGGGGACCAGTTTGACATCTCTGGCTCCTGAGCTGGGAACCAGAACGTTTTCACGGTTAAACTGGGCTTTTCGTGGAGCAGCGGGGTCACCCCAGGGTGGGTCCCAGCCGCCGCTGATGCTCTGCAGCGTGACTTCTTCACCATGGGTGCTCAGCTCCACCTCCGGCGTGGGGTTCAGCTGCTGTCCCGGGGCGGGGGGATGAGGATGGGGAGGAACCGGCCGAGCAGGAAACCATCTGACTCACTCGGGTTCAAGATGACTCCAGGCGTGTGTCATCAGAGGCTTGGCTGCAGCGAGGAGGGCACGTGGGGTTTAATTCGGCGCCGAGCCCTCAATAGCAGCCGAGGACGTGGGTGCTGCGGGGTCAGGGCTGCGGGAGGTGGGTGCAGCCCTGTCCTGTGTCACACAAGGTGGGGAGCTCGGGGAAGGGGATGAGCTGGTTCCCCACGCTGAGTAACGGCGCGGTGACACAGGGGCACGGAGCGCCGGTTTTCGGTACGGACGGGTCCGTCCTGCGGCGCCCATCCCTTTGCAATAAAAGTTGCAAAGTGTGTGCCGGGTGACGGTCCCCAGCCAGGAAACAAAACGCTCTCCGTGCTGGATGCTTTCCCAGCTTCGCTTTGCGGTCTCGGTGACTCGCCGCCGCTCCCCCTGCCTCAGTTTCCCCAAATCCATGGTGTTGCGCTGTGGGTCTGGGCAGGACGGGGGCACGGCCGCCCGCTCGCCCTCGGCTTGCACAGCATCCCCCTCTGAGAGAGTGAAAAACTAGAGTGGCCTTTTTAAAAAGGAGCATGTTTTAAGTTCAAAGCTGGGCTAGGGAGGGAAGTAATCTAAAGACAAAGTAATTTCAGGCAGAGATTACCCTGGAGAGAGGATTGAGTCCGCACACTTGTGGGTTAGGAGTGCTCAAACCTTCCGCAAAGTCGAACATCTCTCTGTTGTTCTCGTACACAACAAATAATTGAGTTTCTGTTGCCAGAAAGGTAAAGAATCCAGCCCAGAAAGCAGCTAAGCTCTTCCAGTGTTACGCTGCTGAAATTAGGCACATGTGGCTGAAAACTATAGCGACTGAAAATGTTCGTTCCCAGTCTGGTTCTCGTCAGCCACGTGGCTTTGCAAAGAGACTCAGAGCAAAACTAAAACTAAAGAGGAGCAGCTTCCCCTTCACAGGGCCAAGGATCACGAACAAGGAACATGTGGAGACTTTATTGCGCGAAAATAAACCACCCCCAGTCCTTCCCCTTCCCCGACACCCTTTGCTGGGCAGGAAGCGGTTGCATTTCTCCGGAAGCCGCTGTCGGGCTGTAATTTCCATCACCGAGAGCAATGCTGCCCCACGTCCCCCCGAGTGATGGGGAAAAGGGTCCCCACTGTCCCCATGAGCCGTTCCAAGCCATTCCGAGCCATTCTGAGTCATTCCACCACCATGCACCGGGGACAGTGACACAGAACAGATCTGTCAGCGACTGTTTTTACACTTTTACAAGTAGCTACATTGATGGGAAACATCTTGCAAACATAGAAGCTTAGGAATTAATTTTCTCCATGGACAGTGGCATAGTGTCGGAATGAAGTTACTCGCAGGTTAATATATTTGCAGGACCAACCCCTTAGGGTGGTTGGGAGGATGAAGAGAAGTCTTGAGGCAAAAGGGCATCGTCCGGCTGTGGTGCTGGTGGCCGAGGTGTGGGTTATGCCCATCATTGCAAAGGCAGACCTGGCTTTTGGGGTGCTTTAAGCTCAGCTTGGCACAGCACAGCTCACTCGGCTTCCAGCAAAAATTGGGCAACTCGAGGTTTCTTCAGCCTTGGGGCGGGTGGACGTTGCCCAACGGTGGCCGCGCAGCCGGGACGGGCGACGTCGGGCACGTCCTCAGCACCCGGGGTAGAAATCAGCCAAGCGTTTGGACACGGTCCTGAGCCAGGAGATGTGGATTTGCTCAGTTTCAGTTAAAAAGAGAATAAAAACTCACGCGTCGAAGTCATTCTGCCCACAGCGGCTCTCGCAATCTGGTTCTCTAACAAAACGTCCTGCCCCGAGCAGCCGTCCTTGGGTGAGCGCACACCCAGCGCTTCCCAGCTTCGATCTATTCCTTCTTCGCTCAGTTTAGATTTCCTCGGGTAAACACTATTATTTATAATGGAAGGTTTCCAGAAGTTCAATTGCCCCGTTCCGGATCCCAACCTGGTGACTTTGTTTATTTGGAATTAGCAATGATCTTAAAAAAGGTTAAACAACCCAGAAAGTTGTTTGTCTTGAAAGATATTAAGATATTCACTCATGCTTCGGTGCCACAGACTAATTCCCCTGTCTTAGCAGATCTTTGCTCTGGTTTGGGGTGCAGGGGGGTAGTTGGGGTGGTTGTGGCTCTGCTGGGGGGCCGGTGCCCACCAGGGTGGTCTCAGTGGGAAGGGGCTGAGCTGCCCGCAGGACGCCCTGACCCGCCTGAGCTGCGTCCACAGAAGATGATCCAGGTCTTAAAGGGCTTTGGAGATTAGCAGAAGGTCACCCTGTTTCTCGGGCTGCTGGTTATTCCTGGTGCGGTGCAGCCTGGAGGACATGGGGAACGTGCCGAGCAGTGCCTGTCCTGGAGGACGGAGGTGACGCCTCCGCGCCGGCTCCCCGGGCTGGGCTTTTGGGGCTGGCAGGTCGTGCACGCAGCATCTTCACTGCCCTGGGCCTTGGGCAGGAGCCGAGGAGCAAACGACGGTGGCTTTTTGAGCATCCAAAACGCCCGCTTTTGCTGGGATGAGACAAAAAAGCGAGCAAAGCCAGGTGTTGGGCAGCAGAGACACAGCAGCAGCACAGGGGTTTGTGCCAGGCGACGCTGGGATGGGGACACCTCCTTGGGACCCTGTCCATGCTCACCGTGGTCGCCCAGGACCCCCAACCATGCAGTCCAGGGAGGGAAGGTGTCACGGCGCTGCTGGGCTGGGTTGTCTCTAATTGTCACCCCCAGCCTAGTCAGATGCTGCTGGAGCGGAGCCGGGGCCTGGCTGAGGTCCCCTCTGTCCCCAGGGCAGGTTGGTGGCTCTGTGGAGGTTGTGAAATGCCCATGTAAGCTGGGATAACACTGTCTCTGCCGCACAGCTGAGAAACAGGGCTGGGCCGTCTGTCCTGGGTCCATGGCGTCTGTCCTGCGTTGATGGCACCTGTCCTGGATCCATGGCGTCTGTCCTGGATCCATGGTGTCTGTCCTGGGTCCATGGTGTCTGTCCTGAGTCCATGGCGTCTGTCCTGCGTTGATGGCACCTGTCCTGGATCCATGGCGTCTGTCCTGGATCCATGGTGTCTGTCCTGGGTCCATGGCGTCTGTCCTGGGTCCATGGCGTCTGTCCTGGGTCCATGGCGTCTGTCCTGCGTTGATGGCACCTGTCCTGGGTTGATGGCGTTGACCGATAATGGGAGGTTTCCCTCCCTGGGGCTGATGGAGGAAGTTAATATGGTATCATATATTAGGAAAAATAAACATATGAGGAGTAGTATTCTATTGGAAAATAAAGTCAATTTACGCCAAGGTTAGTAGCAGCACATTGACCTGAGGCAGATACATTAGTTGCTGCTGTAGTATGAGCATAGAAAGCCTTTATAGTGGCCAACAACATACTCATAACTGCTGGAACACCAGGGCACATGTATTTAGAAGATAGAAAAAGTGCTTACAAGTCAAACAGGCCTTTATTAAAGATGGGGAAAATTCTGATCTTTTCTCACACCATTTCTTTTAGTTCCAATAATGTAGCTTTCAAGCTACCTCGTGGACAATTGTGCAAAAATCCATACAATATAATGGGCAGTTGTTGCACGCTGATGCTGTTGCACACTGGGGTCTGGAGGAGGAGGAGGGTGAAGGTGACCTGGGCAGCGGCCGCGTCCCTGTGCCAGGAACCGCGGCAATTCCCAGCAAGCAAAAGCAAACAGGAGGGCAAGGAGGGGAATGTTTGTCTTCCTGCTGCTGGGGTGGATAGGGAGGAGCAGGTAAACAGCCGGCACTGGGAAACCTCCAGCTTTCCTTCTCCTTGTCCTTTCCCTCCCGCCTGCCTGCTCTCCTGGCTGCTCCCGGTTAATGGCAAAGAGCTGGAAGCACTGGGAGAAACCAGGGGGAGGTTTTACCCATCCCATTCCCCAGGGAATAAAGCGTCTCGGCCGGGCTCCCCTCCATCCTCCCACCTCGCCACAGCAAATGGAGCCACTGGGGACTCGGCTTCCAAATTCCCAGCGCAGCCGGGGTTGGGGAAAGGCCACGCCGAGCATCCCAAGCCGGACACGCAGGCGGCGAAGCCACAGCAGAGCTGTTTGGTTCAGCCCGGGGTCCCGGCAGCCGTGCGCGAGGTCACGCTGGGGCGCTTGGCTATTACTCGCCCACAAAATGCCCATTTCCTATAGCGTAGCCCTATAAAAGAAAATTCATGCTTGATTTCTGATGACCTTATGTTACGTGCCTACAGACAGGTGAGCTAACTGGGTGGAGTTTTCCTCTTGACTTCTCAAGGCTTGCAGCTGCCCTTTAATTAATTTTAAGTGAAGTTAATTGAAACAGGGCATAGTTTGGCAGCTGGCAGTCTGTCCACCTCTCTATTCCCTTCCCTGCCCCGGCCAGGCTGTGGGAACACGCACAGCGCTTATGGATGTGTCAGGGAGGAGCTTTTTTGTGCCTTTTCCAGGGAAGAGAAGATGCTTTGAGGCCATTCAGAAGGAGCTGGACATCTTCACAGCCTCAGCATAAGGGCATAACCGATGGCCAGGAGCAGGGGTTGGATTTCTTCCCTTTCTGGCCATGGCACCCACTGGTGTCACACGGTGTTGTTTGCTCAAGGGGGTTGAGCAGCTCTTGGCCACGTACCCTTCATAGGGGTGATCTCAGCGGGGAATGGGTGAATGGGCAGTGGATTCTGGCCAAGCATCCCTCACGTAGGAAGCGGGAAGGGCTCTGCAGTTGGAAAACCTCCGGCATCAACCTCCTGACTCATGGCAGGGAAGGTTGTTGGGTTTGGGTCCTACTTCTGTCGCAACCTGTTTGGGTGAATGAGCGGGGAAGATGCTGCGGAGCAGCGGGAGCTCCTTGGGGTTTGGTGTTTCCAGCACTGTCTGGGCAGGGGACGCTGAGGAGGGCGCGGGTGGCGTTTCGTGAGCTCTGTGCAGAGCGGCCCCCACGCGCAGGACAAGGTGCCGGAGGCCGGTGCACGTTATCAGCACCGAGAGATCAGCTGCCGCGGCTCTGCCGGCTGTGCCGGGCGGGCAATGTGCTGGCACAGCCGTGTCCTGCTCCCGGCTGGGTCAACACCCACTCCTGCTTCTTGCATCAGCCCTGGCAGACACACGAGGAGGGCTCAACACTGTCCTGAGTGTGTCACGGGGGTCGTGCCTATGTCCCCAACTCTCCAGCTGACTTTTTGGCTTTATCTCCACCTTTCAGATTGACAAGTACCTCTACGACATGCGTCTCTCCGAGGAGACCCTCCAGGAGGTGTCGCAGCGCTTTGGGAAGGAGATGGAGAAGGGGCTGGGAGCAGACACCAACCCCACCGCCTCGGTGAAGATGCTGCCCACCTTCGTGAGATCCACCCCCGATGGGACAGGTACCGTGAGACGGGGGACGAGCGGTGGAGAGGTCTTGGAGGTGCCAACATGGGCCAGGAGGGCTGGGGCCACCCGTCCTCGCGGTGCCGCCAAAATCCATGCACACGTGGCCACCTTCACTCCTGGGGTGGCTTCATCCTGCTTCTGCTGAGTGAGGCTTAGCATGGGGACAGGTCTCGTCCTCCCTCTGTGCTGGGACTGGAGGGGCTTCCAGTTCCTACCGGTGGGAGGGAGGGTGGGAACGAGCCCTCGCGTGCCCTTCCTGGCAGGACACGGACGGTCACGGGTCCGGCTCATAGACGTCATTAGCGCGGAGGGGCAGCGGTGCCAGCCAGAGCCACGAGGGCCGTGGAAGGGGACGGGGATCTCCGGACTTGCTTCTCACAATACGGCCTTTCTGCCCGATCTGCAGCACCCTCCCGGCCGGGCACATCCCCGTTTTGGGCTTGAGCTTGCTCCTCAACCCAAAAACCAGCTTGTTTCAGCATCCATATGGGAAATTTTCGCGCGTCTCCTCTCGTAACGTGGTGCTTAGGGAAGGAGCTTTGCTGTGGTCCCTGTGGCGTCGCCCCCTGCCCACTGGTGCGCAGTGGGATGTGGATGCCACCCGGGACCTGCTGGTGCTGGAAGCTGATGGGGGTCCTGGCTGCTGAAGGATGGGGGGACAGGGAGCCCCGAGCAGCCGGAGCTGACCCCAGGATGAGTCCCTGGGCTGGGGGGGTCCCGCTGGCTGGAGCTGCTCAGAGCTGGGGTTGCTCCAGCATTGGCACGTTCACGGGGCTCCCGAGGCAAGGACAAGGTGACGAACTGAAGGTCTGTGCCACCAGCCATTTCTGGGTGCGTGTTTGCTGGTAACATCTCAGCGAGGTCTGGGGGGTGGTGGTGGCACCTCCTGAGTCCCTGGGGAGTCACCGTCGTCACAGAATGTTTTGTGTTGAAGGGACCTCCCCAGCCCCCCAGTGCCCCCCCTGCCATGAGCAGGGACATCTGCACCAGCTCAGGTTGCTCAGAGCCCCATCCAGCCTGGCCTGGGATGTCTCCAGGGATGGTTCATCCACCACCTCTGGGCATTGTGGGCCAGGCTCTCAGCACCCTCAGGGCCAACAATTTCATTATATCCAGCCTCAATCTCCCTCCTTTAGTTTAAAACCATCACCTCTTGTCCTATCACAACAGGCCCTGCTGAAAAGTCTGTCCCCATCTTTCCTATAAGCCCCCTTTAAGTACAGAAGTGTCCCTGCACCCCGAGCCGTCCTACATGCCACGTGCTCGGCCCTCCTGGTGCACGTACACTCAAAAACTGGACCTGGCTGCCTGCCCCGGGATCAAGATTTCAATCTATTTAAATATTTGAGAATATTTTTAATTACAAGGATGGCTGGAATGCCGCTCCTGGCCATGGGAACTATTGCAGCTGGGTGCTGGTGGAGTGTGTCAGAGCTCCCGAGCAGATCGCTCAGCACCCTGACCCGTGTTGGGGAGCAGGTACAATCCCTTTCCTTGACCTTTCAAGAGCGAGCCCTGGCTTCCTTCATCATATCCTCCCCATTCGTGGCTTCTCCAGTGTCCCAGCTGGTATTTCTTGCCTGCAGCAAGCTCAGCACGTGGGGAGAAGCGGCGCGGCAGCATGGAAAATGTTACGCAAAAGGGATGATCACGGGGCTGCAGCTGCCCAGGGCCTGGGGAGCGGGAGGGTTTTGAGCAAGTCATAGATCAGAGAATAGTTTGGGTTAGAAGGGACCTTCAAAGGTCATCTAGTCCAGTGCCAGGTCCTGAGGAGCCGAGAGCCGGGATACAGCGGGATCTGGGCTGTGAGCGGCGTCGCTGTCTGTGCTGTTCTGGGGGGGCTGGAAGGCGGCACGTCGGGGCCATGTGAGGCCAGCCTGAGTGGAGCTCGCTGCCAGCTTGTTGGCACATGGCTTTGTGACGAGACGGTGTGACAACAGAAACTCAATGTCCAGGGGTGCTTCCTCCCTTCTTCTGCTTTTTTTGGAAGCTTCTGGGCACAGTCTGACTTTGGCCGGGCACGTAGTCCTGCTCCCAGCGCTGCTGCGGCAGCTCCGACCCGACCCGGTGCCACAACGGGTTCGAGGGCTCCGCACTGTCCCCCCACAAAACCTCCCTGCCCCTCCTTGCCGTAGCACTGGCTGTCTCTGCTTTTGGATTATATCCCATTTAATGCGCAGCCGGCAGCTCCCCGGGATCCAGGCGGATGAGAAACGCTTATAGAAATACAAGGTCACATCTGTGGGTTGAAGTCAAAACACAGACCCGTCTCCCGACCGCTCCATCCTCCTTGTGGTGGTTTCGCCATTCCCGATGCAGCGTGATAAGAGAATTTCCGCTTTTGAAGTGGGATCTCTCCTAAAAGCAACTTCGCTTGCTTTGCTCAGCTCTGGCTCCAAGCAGACGCCTGCTGTGCTCCAAACAAGCTTTTTCTCAGAGCCCCAGCGCTCCGCCACCGTCCTCCCTGCTCCTTTCCTGGTTGTTCCAGGCTTTGCTGGTGTCACTGCGTTTCCTCCTCCATGTTGACACAAGGATCTCCTGGCACATCCTCCGTTAAGCCCCAGCAGCTGATAGCCGTGGCTGGGGCTTTTCAGGAGGATGCTGCAGGGCTTTGGAGCTCAAATCCTGGAAATTCAAAGGGTGGTTCTGGGCTGGATTTCTTGAAGGGTCTTTGCAACATCCCTCTCTTGGCTGGGGGGCTCAGTTCCTGCCAATAACCAGCTGCTTCTGCAAGAAAACTGGCTCACATGGCCCGTGATTTTGAAAGGCTTTAAAGATGCTGGTTTGATGCCCGCAGCCCCTCACCTGGTGATTGAGTTTGCTCCCCAGCGATGAATCACATTGGGGAACTGCTGCCAGTGCCTCTCGCTGTGGTCAATGTGAGCTGCTCCTTGCTGGACGCAGTTCTGTCCAAAACGAGCCACCAGGTTAATCCCGGATCTTTCATTGCTGCAAACCCACTGCTTCACATCCTAAGCCCCTTTGCTGCTCTCCAGCGCTAATTCGGTGGAGATGCTGATGTGAGCACCAGGGCTTTCACATCCCCGCTTCGGCTGGAATCCGCTGGAGTGGCGGGAAGGAGCCGGGCAGGGCTGGGGATCCGGGACCCGCTGGGGTCTGCGCCGCCCTGGGGAGCGGAGCCTGGACCTGCTCCTGCTTCTTCTCTTCCTCTTATTTTTTATTAAGCCAATTTGACCGAGGATTCCTACAAAATGGGATTGGAAGCCTCGAGGTTGGCGTGAGTGACCTCGGAGATGCCGGGACACGATCCCGCACGCCATGCTCCGGTCCCCCGGCCCCAGCTGAGCTCCTGCTTGCTTTCTCCCAGGGAGCGCAGGCGTTTCTAAAGCCACTAAACACTCACCATTAGGTGGTTTGCTGAGAGCAAACAGACCCTTGAGTCAAAGCTCCATGTTTGCCCTTGCTGTTTGGGCTGTGAGCTGTGTCTCTATCTTATCACATAACGAGGGAGCCCTAATCAAAGGGAGGAACCAGACGTGGTATCAGCTGGCGGAGCCCACCACACAGCTGTATCGCTTCAGTCTGGGAATTTTTTAAGAGAGATTTTGCTGCTTTTTTCCTTCCTGAAAGCTGATCCACCCAGGAATCCACCCCTTGACTTGAGCAGTTGCCACTTGAACCACTTGTCCCTGTTCTGTGGCCGCTGGGCAGTTAGTGACGGGGGCTTTGGGTTGGTAGGTTTGGTCCTGCTGCTCGGTGGCCACAGGTGGTGGGTGGCGGGTCAGGGAAAGCCTGGCAGGGGCGGTTCAGCCAAAATAGCGAGTGTGCAGGACAGGGGACGGTCCTGTTGCCTTTTTTATTTCTGGATATCTGTTCCCCCTGGATTCCCTGCGTTATCTCCAAGGAGCTGAGCAGCCTCTTGGCTCCAGCGTCCTTAGCCCTGGCATATTTATCACCCCTGAGATATTTTTCACGCTTGGCTGGTGAGCAGAACAGCATCTGTGGCTGTGGTACTGCGGCAGGAGTACAGCCTGACCTGTGCTTGGGGCAGAACGCGGTGCCAGCCGTGCCCAGCCAGGCATCGCGTCCCGCTCCAACCGTCCCAGCCCCACGGCGGCCACGCTGGGAACATCGAGACTTTTGCTGAGGGATCCCCTGGTGCATCCGGCTAAAGAGCCGTGGCCAAGGCCGGGCCCTGTGTCTGCAAATGAGCTGCCAAACTGCTTTAAACCAAAGGGTCACGCAGGTGTGATAAGGAAATACCCGTGGTTTGCTGAGAGATCGGACATGCGGGTGCTCCGCTGGCTCCCGCGCTGTTCTCCAGCCGGGTGAGCGCTGGATGGGGCAGCTCTGAGTGTTCAAGGAGGGATGAGTTGCGAAGCTTTGGTGGGGTCTGGGTTTGGTTAGCAGCTCTCGCAGGGGGTGTGTGGTGCTCCCGAGGTGAGGGTTGGTCGGAGCCCACGCAGGGACTCAGCTGAACTTTGGCTTTTCTTAAAATAATGGTGTAGCTGCCTTGGCATCAACTCCTCCTGCCAGCCGGTTGATCTCGGGGTGTAACCTCAGCCAACAGCAGCCGGAGCATCGCGGGCCTGCACAGGGTGATGGGCTGGGAGCCCTGAGATCCCGGACCCCACCTGCCCCGTGTCAACCCCGGGGTGATACCCTGATTCCCTGGGGTGACACCCTGACCCCCCTGGGGTGATACCCTAATCCCCTGGGATGATACCATAGAGCCCCAGGGTGACACCCTGATTCCCTGGGGGGACACCCTGACCCCCCTGGGGTGATACCCTGATCCCCTGGGATGATACCATGGAGCCCTGGGGTGACACCCTGATACCCTGAGGTGATATCCTGACCCCCCCAGGGTGATACCCTGATCCGCTGGGATGATATCCTGACCACCCCAGGGTGATATCCCGACCCTCCAGTGCTCCCCCCGTTCTCCATCCCGAGCGCCAAGGCTGTTGAACTCCGTTCAAGATCTCTCAGCCTGTCTTATTCCTCATCTTCTCATTTCCTCGGAGCACAAGGACAGCTTTTCATAGACCTTTTCAGCCGCAGAGGGATTTTCTAAAGCCGCTCTCGGCCCAGGCTCCGAGTCGGTCACCGTCCGCAGTTCCCTCGCCCCGAGTCCCCGGCGGATCAGCCCCAGGAAAGGCGTCAGGACAGATGGACGCCCCGCGGGCTGGGACCGCGAGCTGCCTTTTCAGCTGGAGTCACTGGAGATGCTGGCTGGCCTGGTGGCGTTTGAATACTAATAAACCACGCTTTTTGTTTCGACTGTAGCCCCTTTGTAAAGGCACCGGCGGGCACAATGCGGTCCCCGGGCGCTGTGATCTGCCTCGGGGAGCCAGCGCAGCACATTTAATGCATTCAGAAATCGAACACTGCTGAGAGAGGGCTTTCCCCCAGCCCTCGCCCCACACTGCTAGGTATTTAAAACAGCCAGCTTGGCGCTTTTCCCGCAGCCTGGGTCTGGGTTGGTCCAAAATGCAGCAAACTGCCTTGGTGCCTGGGACAATAAACACAAAGCGGAGGGGAAACCCGCTGGGCTCTGCCCTCGGGTCCTGGAGGCAGCTGGACCTGGGGCTCCTCTTGGCCAACACCAGCGGAAAAACGCCACTGCTGCTTCTCCGGCTGCCCAGGAAAGGCAACAATGAGCCCCTGAAGGTCTCGCAGGATTTTTTCCCTCCCTGGTTTCCTGCTTACACCCCAATGTTGCCTTCGGCGAGAAGCCACATGCCAGGAGTGCACGGGATTCCTGGGGCAGGGGAGGTTGTACTGGATCGTGCAGCCAAGCCTGAACACAGGTTGGCTTTTCTTTTCCGTGTATCAAGTGTTTTGCCAAACTCTAGTGTTTCACCAGCTGCCTGGAAGGATTTTAACTTGAGAATGAGGAGCTTTCGTGGGCATCCTGTGTCAACAGGGCCGGGAAGGAGTCTGCTGCCTTCTTCTGTTCTTCTGTTTGGGCACGGGCTGGTCTGGGGGGGTGGTGGGGTCTGTCCTTCTGCCAATAGATGCACCCCCAGCTCAGCCACCATCCCCACGCTCCAGCCCAGGGCAACAGGACACGTCCCAAAGGAGCCGCTTTGATTCCCCATCAGCTCTGGGGGTGCCGAGGAGGGGTGGGAAGCGCAGCCACAGCTCTGATAAATAAAACATAATATCTAAAATATAATAATAAAAAAATGTAAAAAAATCATACCTTACCGTCGTATTTGTGAGGTAGCTCGTTACTTCCTCACCAGCTCTGGGCTCTCTGTGTTGGCACCGATGCTGCTGAAAGGGACCCGCAGAGTGATAACAAATGGTGGTTCTTGTCCCCACAGAGGACGGGGATTTCTTGGCGCTGGACCTCGGTGGCACCAACTTCCGCGTGCTGAGGGTCAAGGTGTCGGACAACGGGCTGCAGAAGGTGGAGATGGAGAACCAGATCTACGCCATCCCCGAGGAGCTCATGCGGGGCAGCGGGGTGCAGGTGGGTCCCACCTCCTCCCCATCCCCACCCGCCCGGGCTCCTCCCACCTGCAGAGCTTCCCCCCATGGGAACCCCCATCTGGGGCAGTTCTGCTGCTTTGGGCTGGTAGCGCCTGAGACCTGGAGCTGGGCGATGGGGCTGGAGCAGCTCTGGGCACCCCTTTGCTGCCCTTCCCGGGGGGAATCCCAGAATGTCAGGGGTTGGAAGGGCCCTGGAAAGCTCATCCAGTGCAATCCCCCCATGGAGCAGGAACACCCAGATGAGGTTACACAGGAAGGTGTCCAGGCGGGTTGGAATGTCTGCACAGAACGAGACTCCACAACCCCCTGGGCAGCCTGGGCCAGGCTCTGGCACCCTCACCAGGAACAAGTTTCTTCTCAAATTTAAGTGGAACCTTTTGTGTTCCAGTTTGCACCCATTGCCCCTTGTCCTATCACTGGTTGTCACCAGAAGAGCCTGGCTCCATCCTCCTGACACTCCCCCTTTAGATATCTGTGAACATGAATGAGTCCCCCCTCAGTGTCCTCTTGTCCAGCTCCAGAGCCCCAGCTCCCTCAGCCTTTCCTCACATGGGAGATGCTCCACTCCCTTCAGCATCTTTGTTGCCCTGCGCTGGACTCTCTGCAGCAGTTCCCTGTCCTGCTGGAACTGAGGGGCCACAGCTGGACACAAGATTCCAGGTGTGGTCTCCCCAGGGCAGAGCAGAGGGGCAGGAGAATCTGCCTTCCTGGGGTGATTAGCTCCTGACACTGGGTCTGGTGATGGTGAGGCCCCTGCATGTGATGGGGTGACAGACCCTGGTCCCCCGGGCAGGCTGGGGTGCAGGCTCTGCTCTGGTGCATCACCTCGCCTCATTCTTTGCCTTTTTTTCAGCTCTTCGACCACATCGCCGAGTGCTTGGCCAACTTCATGGAGAAGCTGAAAATCAAAGACAAGAAGCTCCCTCTGGGGTTCACCTTCTCCTTCCCGTGTCACCAGACCAAGCTGGATGAGGTGAGCAAAGGTCTCACGTCCTTCCGAGGATTGGGGTGCAGTGGGACGGGGTGGGCTCTCACCTGTCCCACACTGATTGAGCTTTTGCTTTTAATTAGCAGCATTGAGTTGGGGTAGTGTGTAAGGTCTCGGTGCTGAAGGGAGCGAAGGATGTGCCCTGGGGCTTGCAGGGGTCTGGAAGGTGATATTTAATGTGCCAGTCACTCTGGCACAGACGCCTCCACGAAAAAGCAGCTTATTCCCCTGTGCAGAGAGAGCTGAAGGAGCGCGGCTGCGGCGGGAGCGGCTCCAGCCGCCCGCAGCCAAAGGCAGCCAGACGTGCCGAGCATCACATCCCATCCCCGGCACGCAGCGGCGCAGGGGAGACGCGGGGGGGTCGCCGAGCCCCGGGCGAGCCGGGAACCGAGGGCTGTCAGCTCCGCTCAGCCGCACCGGCTCTGCCGACCGCGCCGGGAGACCAAACATCTCGGCGAGCAGCGCGGCCGGGACACGTGGCCCCGCTCCTGCGCCCGCGGCCGCCGCCGGCTCCCGCTCCTTGCCCTGATCTCACCCGGCGTCCCGGGCAGGGCGGGCAGCTCCATGGCGCGCTGGCCGCTCAGCACGTCCTCCCCGCGTGGGAGCGCGGCGGCGTTTTGGACCAGCGATGGGGCAGGTTGTGCTCTCGTGCCTGAGCGGTTCAGCAGAAGTAATGAGGAAGGGGATTAATGCTTTTCCTTGTGGTAGATGCGGGGACTGTATTAAAAAAACAAACCAAAAACAAACCAACAAAGACACTGGGAGAGGAAGCATCTCTCCCCAGTGACCTTGTCTGCTTCTCTCCGTGCCTCAGTTTCCCCATCTGAGTGTTTGCCTCTCTAAGGCTGGAGATTTCAATGCAATCGAGTCCTTTCCCTTCCCTCAAGTCTCAGCGCAGCCTTTGTGCGGGTGGCTGCGATGGCCCTGGTGCCTCTGGCCACAGGGACGGTCAGACCCCCACCCCTTCGGGCCGGCTCAGGGAGCTCCCGTACACCTGTGAGCAGCTTTTGCTTCAGGGCTCCATAAAACGAGCCATGGGAATCGTGTTCCTTCCTGCCGGTGGGAGCAACGAGCAGCTCGCCTGCTATTTCGTGGCCATAAACTTTATCTGCACAGAGGTGCGGAAATAATTGCTGCTCTTGCTGATAACAGGAGGGACTCACGGCCGTGCTGTGTGTCCCTCCAGCCCTCGCCGTGCACGGGGAGCGCGCTGGGCAGGGGGAACACCTGTGGGTCCCTCCTCCTACATCCCTTCTGGCTTTTTCTCCATAGAGCATCCTCGTTACGTGGACAAAAGGATTCAAATGCAGCAGCGTGGAGGGGAAAGACGTGGTGTCAATGCTGCGCAAGTCCATCAAGAAAAGAGGGGTAAGAGGTTGGGCAGGACTGGGGTGGCGGGACGGGGGCACACGGTTCCCTGGCACAGGGACTGTGACAGCAGGAGATGTTTTGGTCTGTTTTGGCCGCACTGACTCCATTTTTCTTCTCTCCACCATCTCAGGATTTCGACATTGACATCGTGGCCGTGGTCAATGACACCGTCGGGACCATGATGACCTGCGGTTACGACGATCATAACTGTGAAGTTGGCCTCATTGTGGGTGAGTTGCGGCAAGGAGGGAGAATTGGGATTGATTTGTGCATCAGCTCCAGGAGGAGATCACATTTCTTGCAGTTTTCAGGGTCTTTTTTGGGGAAAAAGAAAGGGGAAGCAATGTTAGGAAACCAGCATTGCTCAATGTTTGTTTTCTTCCGCCTTCACTTTCTGTGTTGCATTTGGCCGTTGCTAATTATGGGGGATAGGGGAAGGCAGGATCCTCTCTCACTCCATCCCTGTGCCTGTTTCAGGTACCGGTACCAACGCCTGTTACATGGAGGAGATGCGCCACATCGACCTGGTGGAAGGGGACGAAGGCCGCATGTGCATCAACATGGAGTGGGGGGCGTTCGGTGACGACGGCGCGCTCAACGACATCCGCACCGAGTTCGACCGCGAGATAGACATGGGCTCGCTCAACCCTGGCAAACAATTGTAAGCGGATTCTTGGCTTCGGCTCAGGCTCGGGGTTTGCTCTGCATTGTCCGTCCTCCCGTTGCGCTGGCGGTGGCGGCACCGCAGAGGTCATCCTAGTTAACTAGGTCACCGCGTCCTCCGCTGTGCCAGCTACGCCGATGCACACAGGGGCTGTATCCCAAATTTGGGGTGATGCGCCCAACTGAACCACTCAACACCCGCTTCCTCTGAGCCTTTCGCTCCAATGTTTTGGGTTCGGTTTCTTGCCAGCCCAGGCAAACGCCACCACCTCACATCCACATCCAAGTCATGTGGATTTCCCATTCCCTGGGTGGCTTCAGGTAGCACAGGTGGGATTTGGGGGGTTCTCTGCAAACTGACAGACCCCCCTCAGGTAGCCACAAGTTCTCCTTGCAGGCTGACGGTTGTGTCAGCGTGGTTTATTTTCTCAGTGAAGGGATAAGCTGCTCTGGAAGCAGATTACCTGGATTGCCTTTGCCCATGGAAGGCTGCTGAGTGTTGTTCACACCAACCCGCCGCCATCTCACGGCACATGCAGCCGAACAAACGTGTCTTGTGCTTTCCCCTGGGGCAGGTTTGAGAAGATGATCAGCGGGATGTACATGGGAGAGCTGGTCAGGCTCATCCTGGTGAAGATGGCCAAGGAAGGGCTCCTGTTTGGAGGAAGGCTCACCCCAGATCTGCTCACTACTGGCCACTTTGAGACCAGATACGTCTCTGCTATTGAGAAGTAAGTAGGATCTGGGTGGTTTCCTGTAGTTCTAGCACATCTCCTGACATCTGTACTGGTGGAAAACAGCACCCATCGCAGAGCTATACACAGACCATCATGAGCCAGCACTGGGCCCTTGTGGCCAGGAAGCCAATGGGACCTGGGGTGGGTTAGAAGGGGGTGGTCAGTAGGTCAGAGAGGTTCTCCTGCCCCTCTGCTCTGCCCTGGGGAGACCACACCTGGAATCTTGTGTCCAGTTGTGGCCCCTCAGTTCCAGCAGGACAGGGAACTGCTGCAGAGAGTCCAGCGCAGGGCAACAAAGATGCTGAAGGGAGTGGAGCATCTCCCGGGTGAGGAAAGGCTGAGGGAGCTGGGGCTCTGGAGCTGGACGAGAGGACACTGAGGGGGGACTCATTCATGTTTCCAGATATCTAAAGGGGAGTGTCAGGAGGATGGAGCCAGGCTCTTCTGGTGACACCAGTGATAGGACAAGGGGCAATGGGTTCAAACTGGAACACAAAAGGTTCCACTTAAATTGAGAAGAAACTTGTTCGTGGTGAGGGTGGCAGAGCCTGGCCCAGGCTGCCCAGGGGGGTTGTGGAGTCTCCTTCTGTGCAGACATTCCAACCCGCCTGGACACCTTCCTGTGTAACCTCATCTGGGTGTTCCTGCTCCATGGGGGGATTGCACTGGATGAGCTTTCCAGGTCCCTTCCAAACCCCTGACATTCTGGGATTCTGTGATTCTGTGATTCTGTGAGTCTTCATATGGCAACAGCTGGATTTCCAGGCAGGAATCCTTATTTCTTCTTCGATGTGCAGGGAGAAGGAAGGGCTGCAGAAAGCCCATGAGATCCTCAGCAAGCTGGGCCTGGAGCCGTCTCATGAAGACTGTGTGGCCACCCACCGCATCTGCCAGATCGTGTCCACCCGCTCGGCCAGCCTGTGCGGGGCCACCCTGGCAGCCGTGCTGCGGCGCATCAAGGAGAACAAGGGGCTGGACCGGCTGCGCTCCACGGTCGGCGTGGATGGCTCCGTCTACAAGAAGCATCCCCAGTAAGTCCGTGGAGAAAAGGTGGGGGGAGAGAGCACAGATCCATTCCTACCAGCAGCGGATAAAGCTTGGCTCAAGGAAAGCACCTCCAGATAGTGATAGGACAAGGGGAGATGGCCTCAGGTTGCACCGGGGGAGGTTTAGACTGGATATTAGGAAAACTTTCTTCTTGGAAAGGGCTGTCTGAGGTTCAACAGGCCAAGTGCCGGGTCCTGCGCTTGGGCCACAACAACCCCATGAACGCTGCAGCTGGGGAAGAGCGGCTGGAAAGGCCCTGGGGGTGTTGGTGCCAGCGGCTGAACATGAGCCAGCGTGTGCCCAGGTGGCCAAGAGGCCACCAGCATCCTGGCTGGTACCAGCGCTGTGTGGCCAGCAGGCCCAGGGCAGCGACCGTCCCTGTGCTGGGACCTGGGGAGGAGAAACCTCCAATCCTGGGGGCAGTTCTGGGCCCCTCAGCTCAGGGCTCAAAATGGCGGCACCAAAATCACCTCAGGGCTCAAAATGGCGGCACCAAAATCACCTCAGCACACAAAATGGCGGCCCCAGGGGTGGCGGGATCACCTCATGAAAGCCCTTGAGGTGCTGGAGCGAGTGGAGAGAAGGGAACGGAGCTGGTGAGGGGCTGGAGCACAATGTGATGGAGACTGAGGGACCTGGGGGTTCAGCTGGAGAACAGGAGCTGAGGGGAGACCTTCTGATCTCTGACCTGCCTGAAAGGAGCTTGGAGCCAGGGGGGTCGGGCTCTGCTCCCCAGGAACAAGCGCCAGGAGCAGAGGAAACGGCCTCAAGTTGCCCAGGGGAGGTTGAGGTTGGATGTGGGAACAATTTCTTCCCCAAAGGGCTGTGGGGCATTGGAACAGGCTGCCCAGGGCAGTGCTGGAGTCACCAGCCCTGGAGGGGTTCAAAAGGTGTTTAGACGAGGTTCTCAGGGACACGAGTTAGTGCCAGAGCTGGGTTATGGTTGGACTCATTTTGAGGGTCTCTTCCCACTGAAATGGTTCTATGACTATAAATATCCCCCTGGGCACCTCCGTTTGGATCCCAAAGGGTCCCAGCCCCATCACGTACTCAACTCCTCTTTCCTCCTCCGTAGCTTCGCCCGGCGTCTCCACAAGACCGTGCGGAAGCTGCTGCCGGACTGCGAGATCCGTTTCGTGCGGTCGGAGGACGGAAGCGGCAAAGGGGCGGCCATGGTGACGGCGGTGGCATACAGACTGGCCGCCCAGCACCAGGCACGGCAGCAGATCTTGGAAGCGCTGAAGCTGAGCCACGAGCAGCTCCTGGAGGTGAAGCAAAGGATGAGGACGGAGATGGAGAAGGGGCTGGGCAAGGAGACGCACGCAGAGGCGACGGTGAAGATGCTGCCCACCTACGTGTGCTCAACCCCGGACGGGACAGGTGAGGTACCGGGTGGATCAGCCCACGTGTGTCTTGCCCAGCATCGCTGCTCCCAGCACCTGCACCACACAGGGAAGGGCTGGGACCTTTCCCATGGCCAGTTCCCTGTTTGTGGTGGGAGTGGCGCAAAGCTCTTGAACCTCCAGTACGATACTGGGAAAAGCGGCTGAGCCTCCGGGACGTTCTGCACTTGACTTAACACAAAGCCTGGCTTTCACTGTGGTTTTCGCCACCACGATTGTCCTGGGTTGTGCTCCAGGTTCTGTCGGTGGCTTGGGTGTGTTCCTGCCCCTCGGCTTGACTCCCTGTGATCTCCCGAGGCTGGAGCAGCCTCCCCATTGCCCGCACCCGCTGCTCCCGCACGCCTCCTGCTTTCTGCTCCTGTCCCGGGAACACGGTAGATTCAGATCAGCTTTGCGCCACGTTCGTGACACCCCACGTCAAGATTTCTCTCCTAACGATTTTCTCTCGGCTTTCAGAAAAGGGAGATTTCCTCGCCCTGGACCTGGGAGGTACCAATTTCCGTGTGCTGCTGGTGCGCGTGAGGAACGGGATGCGGCGCGGCGTGGAGATGCACAACAAGATCTACTCCATCCCGGTGGAGATCATGCAGGGGACGGGGGAGGAGGTGAGGACGGGCAGCTGGAGGTGGGAAACTGAGGCACGGCCCCCGGGGCGGCAGCAGACGTGGGTGCTGGGTGTCCACGGGAGCTGCTTTTCCTTGCTCTGCTCTTGTACAGCACCAGGAGGGTGGAGAAGGCTGGTGCTCTCCTGCTTTTAGAGCAGCGAGTTCTGCCCAAGGCGCTGGAGTTGGAAATGCACTTTAGGAAGCGTGAAACTGGTTTTTAGGTTAGAAATCATGTCATTCCCAGACATCACTGAGCCTCCCCGAATCCCACACACTCCACAGGGGCAGACAAGCACCATCCCCATTTCCCAGGTAGCAAAACCACAACACAAGCAGTAAGAGGCATCTCCAGAGCCTTATTTGCAGATGGAAAGAGTTTTGCAAACCACTCCGGGCGGTGCTCAGGGATTGGGAGTGTTTCTAGCAGACGGGCTCTGGGGACACCTTGCAAAGGGACCAGGTTCCCGTGTCACCCATGGGCAGCTGGTCGCCTCCCGCTGGCCCCTCCGTCCCTACTGGGTCTTAGAGGTGTCACGGTGACGTGACCGTGTTGTTGGTGGGGAAGAGAAGCTGTTTTGGGCTCACTCACCTCCCACAGCGTCCTGGTCTGTTCAAACCCTATTGGGGATAGAGTGCACTATTGGCAAGTTTGCTGGTGACACCAAGCTGGGAGGAGTGGTGACACTGGAGGCTGTGCTGCCATCAGAGACCTGGACAGGCTGGAGAGCTGGGTGGGGAAACATTTAATGAAATAGAACAAGGGCAAGTGTAGAGTCTTGAATCTGGGCAGGAACAACCCCAGGTTCCAGTATAAGTTGGGGAATGACCTATTAGAGAGCAGCGTAGGGGAAAGGGACCTGGGGGTCCTGGGGACAGCAGGGTGACCATGAGCCAGCACTGGGCCCTTGTGGCCAGGAAGCCAATGGGACCTGGGGTGGGTTAGAAGGGGGTGGTCAGTAGGTCAGAGAGGTTCTCCTGCCCCTCTGCTCTGCCCTGGGGAGACCACACCTGGAATCTTGTGTCCAGTTGTGGCCCCTCAGTTCCAGCAGGACAGGGAACTGCTGGAGAGAGTCCAGCGCAGGGCAACAAAGATGCTGAAGGGAGTGGAGCATCTCCCGGGTGAGGAAAGGCTGAGGGAGCTGGGGCTCTGGAGCTGGACAAGAGGACACTGAGGGGGGACTCATTCATGGTTACAGATATCTAAAGGGGAGTGTCAGGAGGATGGAGCCAGGCTCTTCTGGTGACAACCAGTGATAGGACAAGGGGCAATGGGTTCAAACTGGAACACAAAAGGTTCCACTTAAATTGAGAAGAAACTTGTTCCCGGTGAGGGTGGCAGAGCCTGGCCCAGGCTGCCCAGGGGGGTTGTGGAGTCTCCTTCTGTGCAGACATTCCAACCCGCCTGGACACTTTCCTGTGTAACCTCATCTGGGTGTTCCTGCTCCATGGGGGGATTGCACTGGATGAGCTTTCCAGGTCCCCTCCAGCCCCTGACATCCTGGGATTCTGTGATTCTGTGGCTTTGGAAATGGATCGAGCACCCCAGTGGGTCGGGTGGGCTGGCAGCCAGCTCAGCATCTTGCTGCGATGGTAACTTCTCCCATGGGCTTTGCACACCCAGCTCTTTGACCACATCGTCCACTGCATCTCCGACTTCCTGGAATACATGGGGATGAAGGGCGTATCGCTCCCGCTCGGATTCACCTTCTCCTTCCCGTGCCAGCAGACCAACCTGGACGAGGTAACCCCGGCCCACGTGGCAGCGCGTGTGTGGTCGTGTCGAGGTTTGATAGCAGGGTGACAATAAAACCGTGGCTGTTGTATTGTTAAACCCCTCTGCCCGCCTCTTCCCCCTTTAGCCCCTTGCTCTCCCCCCTTACAGCCATAAGGAAAAGGGACGAGATCCTCATGATCTCCCACTTTTACATGAGTATCACGTGAATGGGATGGGATACTTAGTTGGTCAGTTTTTGTCACCTGTTTCAGTTCACTGCTCTCGTGAGATGTGCATCTATTCTTATCAATGATCTCACATTCCATTATTATGTTCACCAAAACATGTATCTAGCTTTTCAGGAAAATGCAGCTCATATGAAGCTTTAGCTGATGGGCAAATTCACTAAAAGAGAGACTTGTTTTTAACAAAACCAGGGCTGGCTGAAAAGCCAAAACACGCTGGAAACGCAACGTACCAGCAGCAGTGACCATGGGGCAGGTCAGACAGAGCCCCAGAGAGGGGGATCAGGAGCTCGGAGCTGCTGGTGCTTCTGCACCAAAGCAAACGCAGATCCCTCGAGCTGCGGGGTGTCTGACCCCCGAGCCGGGGGACGGGGTGGCCGTGCCTCCCACCCAGCACCCCGGGGACTCACCGGGGGGCGTTTCCACACCAGGGGATCCTCCTGAAGTGGACAAAAGGTTTCAAGGCGACTGGCTGCGAAGGAGAAGATGTGGTGAACCTGCTGAAGGAGGCGATTCACAGGAGGGAGGTGAGTGTCCGTGGAGCGGGGAGAAGCCGGCTGCTTGCTCCCGCATCCCGGCTGGCTTGGGCATCTTTAATTGGCCTGTAAAGCAAATTAATGGGCTGAGCACAGGGCTAATGAGTGTCTGAGTTTTAACAACTACCCTTAGTCATGGCTGGAGGTTGGATTTTCAGCCCCCGGAGCTAAGCGCTGGCTCCTGGCCATGGCTGGGGCAGACTTGGCTCACCGTGAGTTCGGGAGACACCGCGGTGCGGCCCACCCAGAGCTCCGGCTGTTTGTGGAGGGCTGGCCCAGCTCCTTGCGCTCGGGTCTTGCTGGAGGAGTCTTGAGGTCCGAGCGTCCACCTGCAGACACGAGGGGCTGCAGGAGCTCCTGGGGCCGGGAGGTTTCGGGTGCTCAGCAGGCGGGTCCTTTCCCAGCAGTGGGAGTGGATGGGCAGCCTGTGTCCCCCAGCGGTAACCCCTGCAACCCCATCCCTGTGGGCCCCCAGTTCCAGCAGGACAGGGAACTGCTGCAGAGAGTCCAGCGCAGGGCAACAAAGATGCTGAAGGGAGTGGAGCATCTCCCGGGTGAGGAAAGGCTGAGGGAGCTGGGGCTCTGGAGCTGGACAAGAGGACACTGAGGGGGGACTCATTCATGTTTCCAGATATCGAAAGGGGCAGTGTCAGGAGGATGGAGCCAGGCTCTTCTGGTGACAACCAGTGATAGGACAAGGGGTGATGGGTTCAAACTGGAACACAAGAGGTTCCACTTAAATATGAGAAGAAACTTGTTCCTGGTGAGGGTGTCAGAGCCTGGCCCAGGCTGCCCAGGGGGGTTGTGGAGTCTCCTTCTGTGCAGACATTCCAACCCGCCTGGACACCTTCCTGTGTAACCTCATCTGGGTGTTCCTGCTCCATGGGGGGATTGCACTGGATGAGCTTTCCACGTCCCTTCAACCCCTGACATTCTGTGATCCCTCTGCAGGAATTCGACCTGGATGTGGTCGCGGTGGTGAATGACACGGTTGGCACCATGATGACCTGTGGGTACGAAGATCCGTATTGCGAAGTTGGGCTGATAGTCGGTGAGGACTGACGCTTTCTTACAGAACTCCTCTGCCCATGGTCCCAAACCTGCCCCCGCGGGCTGCCCAACGTGTCCCAGGGCTTTTCTCTTGCGTTCGCGCCTTTTCCAACAGCCCCTTTGAAAGCTGCTTCTCTCTCTGCAGGCACAGGCAGCAACGCCTGTTACATGGAGGAGATGAGGAACGTGGAGCTGGTGGAAGGGGAGGAGGGCAGGATGTGTGTCAATATGGAGTGGGGGGCGTTTGGTGACAACGGGTGCTTGGATGACATACGGACAGAGTTTGACATGGCAGTGGATGAGCTGTCTCTCAACCCTGGGAAGCAAAGGTGCGTGGTGGCTTTGTGGGGCTGGGGGGGCCTCCGATGAGGCTGGGTGTCCAGGAACAGGTCAGCGCTGCCCCACTTGGTGGATCATCAGGGGACAAGTCTGGCTTTGCGACACACCGATGTGTCCCTTGTCCCCCTGCGCTGCTGGGCTTGGTCCAGGGGGTTGTGTCAATGGCATCTGGCAGAGCTGGGGGCCCGATCCAGACCCAGCGTCCCTTCGTATCCTGATGTCCAGCCTTGCCTGACCTTCCCAGGTTTGAGAAGATGATCAGCGGGATGTACCTGGGGGAGATCGTCCGGAACATCCTGATGGATTTCACCAAGCGAGGGCTGCTCTTCCGCGGACGCATCTCAGAGAGGCTGAAGACCAGAGGGATCTTTGAGACCAAGTTCCTGTCCCAGATAGAAAGGTGAGGCCCAACAGGCTCTGTCCTTACAGCTGCAGAACGGGGCAGAGCTGTCATTTGGGGGACAGTGTTCCCAGGGCTTGTGGAAGCCCCAGGATGGGGCCAGGACGGCATAGGGTGCTGGAATGCAGATAAATCAACAAGATCTGTGTGGTGTTGAGAGACAAGCAAACTGGGGTTGGCAACACAGGCGCCTCTTTATCCTCTGCCTGGGACAGAGAAGGTTCAATAACCATCATGCTCCGAGTCAGTGGCTTTGTTCTGAGATAACCCCATCGATCGGGATGTGACACCAGAGCCATGTCCAGGTCTGAGCGCTGAGGTTGGGGAGCTGCAGAGTCCCTGTGGTCGGTGCTCTGTGCTCTGCAGGGTGAGCCGCACACTCAGGTTGCTCCATCTCCTAACGCTGTCCCTCGTGTCCCCACAGCGACTGCCTGGCCCTGCTCCAGGTCCGCTCCATCCTGCAGCACCTGGGCCTGGAGAGCACGTGCGACGACAGCATCATCGTGAAGGAGGTGTGCACGGTGGTGGCGCGGCGGGCGGCTCAGCTCTGCGGGGCCGGCATGGCGGCCGTGGTGGACAAGATCCGGGAGAACCGCGGGCTGGACTTCCTCAAGGTCACGGTCGGCGTGGACGGCACGCTCTACAAGCTGCACCCTCAGTGAGTTGCTCGGTGGTGGGCACCGCTTCTCCAGGGAGGGACACTTACTGGTGCATCTGCCCAGTAAGAGCTGGTGTGGGATGGGTAGCTGGGGAGGAAAGGAGGTATTTTGGCTTCTCCAGGGCTTGCCAGTAGCTGAGCAATCTAAATGCTGTTGAGGCGCAGCAAGAACCGGCTGTTCCCTAAGGGATGGGTCACCAAGGCAGATAACACAGCAGCTGAGGCCAGTTTGACGTGGAGATGCCACCAGCTTCAAACAGCCCCACAGGAGCAGTGAGGGGGATGAGCAGGTCTGATCTGAGCAGCCGGTCCCTGATCCGGGTTAAAAGGGCCCATAGCCAAGCAGAGCTGAAGGCTGGAACTCCTAAGAAAATGTTGCTCAGATGGGGACTAAAGACACAGTGCTGAGCTTAAACAGGGCGCATGGGGAGAGGGAGGGAGGGCTATGGAGGGGGGTGAGGCTGGTCAGGGCTGGGAGGTTTATTAGTGCTCTCAGGGCTTGGTGGGACTAGAGAAGGGGACAGATTTGGCCACGGGGACATAAGGACATTGAGGGACTAGAGAGAGTGCAGAGGAGGTGACAGAGCTGGTGAGGGGCTGGAGCACAATGTGATGGAGCGGCTGAGGGAGCTGGGGGTTCAGCTGGAGAACAGGAGCTGAGGGGAGACCTTCTGATCTCTGAACTGCCTGAAAGGAGCTTGGAGCCAGGGGGGTCGGGCTCTGCTCCCCAGGAACAAGCGCCAGGAGCGGAGGAAACGGCCTCAAGTTGCCCAGGGGAGGTTGAGGTTGGATGTGGGAACAATTTCTTCCCCAAAGGGCTGTGGGGCATTGGAACAGGCTGCCCAGGGCAGTGCTGGAGTCACCATCCCTGGAGGGCTGGACAGACAGACATGAGGTTCTCAGGACATGGGGCAGTGCCGGGGGTGGGTTACAGGTGGATTTACGGTTCTATGAGTGTGTTCTGCTAAGCGTGAAGCTGCCGGTGGTGTGGACCTGGTGGGGGTGCGCAGGGGTTTGTCCACAGCAGGTTGCATCAGCCTCTCCCTCCCCGTGCCCCGCAGCTTCTCCACCGTCATGCACGAAACAGTGAAGCAGTTGTCTCCCAAGTGCGAAGTGACCTTCCTGCAGTCGGAGGACGGCAGCGGCAAGGGCGCGGCGCTCATCACGGCGGTGGCGTGCCGCATCCGGGAGGCCGGCCAGCGATAGGAGGCAGGATGGAGGTTTGCCGAAGAGTTTGGTTTCAGCAAAAACAGGACATTTCCCCAGCCGCCCCCCCCTCTCCGTACACACACACACACACACACACACGTCCGTGGCCTCCCCTCGCAAGCAGACTCTTAGCTTTACTTGTTCTCTTGAGATTCCGCCAGTGGGACCGGAGATGCTGTGTGCTTTGTATAGAGTTGTCTTGGGAGTTTTATTGCATGCCATAAAAGTGCACATCAAGTAAAGCTAGAAGTGTCTTTTGGCTGTCTACCCGCATCTCCAGTTAGAGCTGGACGGTTCCACGTGCAGCCTCCTCCAAACACCAGCTTTCCTCCCACCTCACCACTCACATCTTCCCTAACAGCAGAATCGATAATGCCAGAATAATTAAGACACTGCATTGTCACTTTATAGTAACTGGTACCTATTTATGTATGTCGGAGTTGTAGCGTGTCCGTGCTGTAGAAAGCAAACCTCTTTAAGATTGGGCTAAAGACCTGCGTTAGTCTTTTACCCTGATCAAGGCTGTTTTATTTCCATGAAAGTCATGGTAACTCTTAAAGCACAGGGTGCAGAATTTCAACCGGCGTGTTCCGAGTCTGCGCTGCAAGATACCAAGTATCTCTGTTGGTGAGCAATACTAAAGAACTGCTGGACCCCAGTTTGAGGTTCCCCTCCGACTGCTCCAGCAGAGCATGTGCCTGGAAATAATTTGGGGACTCAGGGTCTAATCCCATTTCCCGACCTCTCACCCGCACCCTACACCGTGTAGTAACGTGGTATATCTGTGTGTTACACCCCCCAAAACCACTGGCCCCTTCCCCCGGTGCGTGCGCGGCACGAGGAGCCAGCGCCGGGTCGGTGTCGTCCCCGCGCCCCAAACGTGGCGGCGGGTCCGGTTTGCTTTTTGTCTGTGAAATAGTGCTGCGTCCTCAGCCTTGTAGGTGACACCTGCATTTATACACTGTATATTTATGTTTCAGGATATCTTTTTGTGTACATAGTCTCGGGGCGGGGGGGTATAGTGTTTAGTTGTAGCTTCACCTTTTAATGTCATTGAAGAGCGGTACAGAGTACTTATTTTCTTGTGTTATTTTTTTAATTTAAGTTTTTCTTGGGGTAGACTGGAGAGAGAGACCCAGATTCCTGAGGGCAGTTGTACAAGAGGTTTGGGCCTTCTGAATTTACCACCAGAACAAAAGGGAAACCAGCAAATTACTAATGATTCCCACAAATACACCTTCGGTTTGGAGGATAGAGTTTCTGTCTATTTTTGTGTATATTTTTATATTGCTTGGGGCAGCCTCATTACCAAAAGTATCTCTTCTATGTTGGGGGTCAAGTTCAGTAGCACAACGTTCAAGCAAAATTACTCTTTGGGCATTTTAAATGCTTATTTTTTTTTATAAGCCTCAAGACAATTAAAACAAATCAAATCTGTGTATAGAAACGATGTAAGAAACTGAGTTTAGTGGAAGTTTTAGAAGATATTAAATAAATCGCTGAAAGATGACACAGAAATCCTCTTAATACGGTACCAAGCAGTTGTGTGTGATTCTTTCCTGACCAGACCAGCATTTTGCTTACCGGAAAACCAATCCAGACGTGGTTTAACCGCCGCACCGCGCAGAAGGTCGTGTTAGCGGCTGTATTTTCAGTCTCTTATCCAGCTGTGCCCCTTTGGAAACACGTAGCATTCGGATCACTTAGCGAGCTGTAGTTTTGGGGGGAGAGTGGGAAGGATCGGGACTGTGGGCAGCTCTGCTTTTGTAGCTCCAGGATTCAGGGGGTGAGAAGGAATGTGGGGCTCTGTCCCTGCTCCGGCGGAGCGGGGAGACCTTTCCCTCTTGGAACACAGGAAATTCGGTTGTGGCGCAAGTTCCTGGAGCTCCAGCCGCTTTGGGTCTGTCCAAAGTATCCAGGCTGGGGGGTCACAAAACCATGAAGGCCACGTGCTGAACTCGAGGATACGGATCTGAGCTTCATGAGGTCAGGGAGGTTTTTTGGCTGGATACCCACAAGGATCCTGTAATCCTTGAAAGCTTTTGCTTCCCCTTTGCTTTGCATCAGAATAAAGCAGGGTCTGGCGCGTTATCAGGGGAAAAAGCACGACTTGAAGCATTAGGACACCCCGTGTTGAGCTGCAGGCGTTATTAACCACTTGGAGAAGCTTCTGCTCTGTGTCCAGGGCGATGAGCACCAGAGATGTTTGCTGCACAGTCTGATTGTAACTTGGCTGGGACTGTAACCTCACACCAAAACGTTCCACGGGATGTTATGTGAATGTGTTGAAAATGAAGAAGGGAAGATGAAATTGTAACTATTGCTATGAAGGGAAGATCGAATCTATATGTAGGGAGGGATGGACAGACTGACCCACCGGGCTGGCGCAGTCTGTCTCTCCTCCAGTGCGAAGCGCTGCTCTGTGGATTGAGGACGGCTTTTGTTTCGCTTGGGTTGGTCCCATTGAGATGCATTTTCTTTGCACTCCTGGTGTTGTGCTGGCACCTTCTCCAGGGTCTTCTGCGATGCTGGAGACACCGACCTTTCTTCCCCGGCAATTCTCTCATTGCTGCTTCAGACAGAATTTTATTGTTGCTGCTTTAAAAAAGAATAATTAAAATATATATATATATATATATGCAAGCAGCAAATTATTGAGCTTTTCAAAAGGAATTTGCCTCTTCTTGAAGTCAAAGGTTGCATAGGGAGAAGCGTCACAGTGAGTCACCACGATGTGTGAGGAACACGAGAGCTCCCGTGGTTTGACCCCAGGTCTCTTATCAGGCAATTCAAGCTGGCTGGGAGATAAGGGGGTGAAAAGGCCCTGTGGGTGGGAGGGAAGCAAAACCCACAAGTAACAAGGTCCATGACAGCACAAAATGACCTGGGATGGGGGGACCCCTGCTCCTCCACACCCCCCTGCCCTCCTGGCAGAGAAAAGAGAGGAAAATTCTTCTGCCACATCGTTGTTATTGAACCGTTGCGCTTGCTCGTAGAAGAATGGTCACTGACAGCAAAGGAGGCGATTCCTGCTCATTCGGACAAATTGGTGACATCCCTGACAAGTCTGGAGCAAAGAAAATGCATCTTGATGGGGGTGTTGGCTCCCTCTGGGCCAGGGGGGGTTAAATAAAGCCAAAGACTGTTGGGCTGCTAGCGGAAATGAGTGACTGTAGATTCACCTGATGTTATTTCGTGTTTACAATATTTATTTTTAGTAATTGACTGCGATGATATTATATATAGGCTTCCTTATTTTTGTACTTTTCATACGGTTTTCCCGAGTGTGGTGGTGTACTCCCCAGCTCCCCTTCGCCACGATTGCTGCTCCTAGTCGGTGACAAATAAAAGAGACGAAAAAACCAACCAACCGAGCACCCATTTTCTGGGGTGAGTTGTGATGTGTTTGGGTTTCTGTGCTCCGCGCACTGAGCTGCTCCATCCCCATCCCAAATCCCCAGGTCGGGCCGTGGGGAAGAAGCAGCAAAGCTGGGAAGGGATTATTTCTTTGCATTGAGTCCCTGCACAAGCAGGAGGGGGAGGGAACCAGGACCCCAAAGAACAAGGGAAGGAGTTGGTTATGGCTGGAAAAAGTATCATGATTAGTTTAACATAAGCTCTTGCAGGACCTGGACCTGAACCCTCAGCACATAAATTAAACGCAGGTATTTTAATGTACCCCTTTTGTTCTGCCATTAACAAGCAGCCCCTATTTCTTTCCACTGAATCAATGAGTTTTAAAGACTTGGTGCTTCTAGGTATAAAAAGACAAAGTGCTTACTTAAATATTTGATGCAGGTGAACGCCTTAAAATGCTTCTTTCTGCTTCCCAATAAATAGGATACAGTGCAAGATTATAGAGATGCATCCACGGGCTAATTCTAGGAGAAAAAGCTATTAATAGTAGAAAAGGATGGACACTTGAAATCATTTATTGACAAGTTGCCATGTTTTTCCATCTTGCCCAACACATTTTTATCCTTGTTATAAAGTACAAATGGTTTTCTACTTTTCTGACAACGTTAAAAAAATAGGCTAAAGAGGCAAAATTCCCACTTTGAACCCGCAAATCCTGCTGTAGGGATTCAAAATTCAAACAGACAAGCATCAAACTCAACAGACAGAAAAAATGAACGCGGTGTTATCACTTACGCTCGACTCCTTTGTCAAACCAACGGAAAGGAATCCCTTGCTCCCGGCTCTTCCTTCGGATCCTGTGACCTCGCTTAACTGATGGGAAGTTTGGTAACACACACAACTCAAAAGGCACTCGAAGGTCACAAGTTCCTGAGCTAAAACGGGATATATTCCCAATGTTACAGCTGAAACAAGTCGCAAAAAACGATGTTTGGAAAGTGGTGTTTGGTTCACGTGAGTGTATTAAGTGCTGCTGCTGTGTCACAGACTCAAAGGATGGTTAGCGCAGGTTTTCAGCACATGGAGAATGATAATTCACTTATGAGCATCCTCATGAGCAAATTCACGTGGTATAAAAAGAAAGGGAAATATCTGCTGCAACGTTTAAAAAGTCCAAGAACAAGAAAGAAATGTATGGGTGTGAGATGCAATAAAGGCTTAAAACCCAGCAGGTTTGAAAGTCCGTACAGTTCAATAACTAACAGAAGTTGACAGGCAACATTTACACAGAGGTACTTGGCCCTAATGGAAAAGGACCGCAAAATAAAGCAGAATATGGAGCTGGTATTTACAAACCAGTTGTTAAAAAACCCAAAAACCAACATAAAACCCACACGTCCTATCACGTGTGCTCCGAATCCCACAGGTAAGCTCATAAGACGTTCACGCAAACCCCCTATTTCCAATTTGGCTCAGTTTTCGCCCAGAGAAATCAAAGCGTAACGTTTCCCAAACACGGAATGGCTACTGCCTGAAGATGCGGAACATAAATAAGAATTTAAAAAATAGGGGATAACTAGTTTTGGCCTAGATAATTTCTGATCTTCAGATATGCATAGGAGTATACTAAGGCCATGGATATATCAGCTACAGTGTAAGGCCTTTGTTGTCAGGGCTCTGTGCATCAGCAAGGCAGGTAACGGAAAGCAGAGTCCTACAAGCGCTACTGCATCCCAATGGAGAGGGCTCAGGGTTCCGAATTGTCCGGCAGCGCCTCACCCTCCGTTTTCTTCTGCGGTGACGTGTACAAGAAGTTACAGCAGATGTAGAGCGGGAAGATGAGGAGCCTGCTGTCCAGGTTCATCACCACCTGCTCCTGTGAAACAAGGGGACATTTGCACAGTGGGCGACGCGGATCAAATAAAACCACATTGAGGTTGATACTAACAGTCATTCTATAATTTTAATTACTAGAGATTAAAAAGCAGAAGATAAATCCCCAAGATAGTAACTCACCTTAAGCAGAGGTTTGATAACGTTAACACTGATAAGATATTTTCAAAATGTTTATAACACTTTGCCCCGGTGCTGCCGACCAAAGAAAATAGAACCGTAGGAAATGGCTGAGTAAACGTCACCTTCGGGCACCCCGGGGAGAAAAGGAGACGACTCTGCCACCAGCAGCTTCGGGAGATTTAACCACCCAGGTTAAGTTCCAGTTGGTTGGTAGGAACTGGTTTTAGCCCAAGAACTTTGGCCTAGCAAAACGGAAACCTTCTCCTACAGCGAGGATGGCATTTACAAGAAGTTTTCTATTACTTACCATCTACATATCACTGCTGATTAGGAATTAAGAAACTTGATGACCAAGTCTTTCACATTCCTTACTAAATTCTGCTGCCACAGAGGTGGAAATGGGCACGTTCTCTTCAGAAAACCCCACTCCTCTCTGAGGCTTTTTGACAGAATAATAACTACCACCCTTGAACAATATGCAGATGTTCTTTTAACTCTTCAGCTTATAATACAAGAGTCTTCAAACAAGCTTCAAATTTGCCTCTAAAGAAGCAGGAGGCTGCTGGACACGTTCTGCAGTAACCTCAGCAGCGCTGGGGAAGTCGTTGTCCAGCCGAGCGCGACCCCACAGCAGCACCAACCTCACGGTTATCCACCTTAACGAAATCCACGCTACCCTACTCTAGTTACACTTCCCAAACCAGCGTTATCTTCCACCACATCTAAAAGGAACGCTTGGAATTCCACATAAGCAATAACAACGAGAAGAGCAACTTCTCTTCAAAAGCATTGTTGATTTCTCAGCATTTGTTTCATGCCCTGGACTCCACAACTCAAGTTCAACAGCTCAAAAATCCACAAACATACCTGGTCCTTCTCAAAGGTTAGGATCTGATATCCTGTTGCTCTACTGCAAATGATTTTCCCACTGCTGTCAAAAGAGGCCAGACGTAACCTAGGGATAGAACAACACTTACATGACTTAAATTCCCCAGAGCTTAGTTTTTCCAGCTCAGAGAGTTTCTCCCAAGGAGACAGAAGAACGTTTTCAAAGCTTGGCGGCAACAAAACATAACACAAGCACTATGGAAAGATGTAGTAACAGGAAGGCATCTTAGCATGCACGGCAGGGTCTGCCTGGGTGGGCAGGGTTTACCTGAAGGCGATGTTCCTCCGAGGCTGCAGGCTGACCGATCCGCTGCATGGCTGATTCAGCGTGTTCCGCTTGAAAATGATGTAACGATTGGTGTAAGTAACAAGCAGGTCAAAGCCAAAGTTGAAGCCCGTCCACCGCCAGCAGTACTGAAGAGAAGTAAAAAACCAGGTTGTGATGTGAATAATAAGTGTCACTTCTCCAATAAATCACACTGGGGAGTGGGATTCTCGGCTACAGGGATGTGTGGTGGTTCCTGGATGCTTATTTGGAATATAACACATCTTGGTGGGCAACCATGCACTTTGTGGCCGTTGTCTTGTGCAGTTATCTGTCTGCAAGCTCAGTACCAGCTGCCTTCCAAACGTACAGAAATACATTTAGCACAAGTGGATCTAAAACACGTCTGTAAGCGGTGCTGTGTTTGTGAGCAGCACCTCACCGCAGGTCCCGTCCACGCTCAGCGCGCTCCTGGGAGCACAACAGCCTCATGTTTAGCGAGTTCAGTGGGAAACAAATGCATGTTTCCTATATTCTCGCAAGACCTGTTACCTAAAGACACACACATGTATATGGAACACATGGGGGTTCTGGCTGTGGCTGTTCCATGTTTTATCTAGAAAGCTGCTTTTTCCAGTTAAAAAGACACCAGTGATCACAGGTATATTTGTGCTGTGTGTATTTCACAGTCTCAAATGACAAGTCATGGCTACATCCCCTCCTTTCACACACCACAGGTTTTGCCAAACATGGACTTGCTTGCAGCCCAAGAACGCAATTAAAACACTAGATCCGTATTCATGGCAAACACAGCAAGTTTTTTCATCCTTCTAGGGAGAGCAAAATAATTTAGTGTACCATCTCCATTACATCTTCTGGATGAAGCTTGACAATTAAGACCTACGTGTTTTGAGAATACAGAACATGCCTAAGACATGTCAGCTCCGCACAGGCGTCGCCACGTGCCGTACTTACATCACCGTCCTTTGCAAGTTTTCGACCACACCTCATGCTGTTTCCTTCCATTTCCTCTTCATTTAATTCTTGAGGCCTACAAGAAAAACGCAACTTTAAGGACACTTCAGCTTTGTGTGGTGCTTTAATGCGGGAAAGGTGAACAGAGCGGAGTAAACGGGTCTGACTGTACGACCGACCCTTCTTTGAGCAGAGCTTAGACTGGATGACCTCCCCTTCCTACCTGAGCTGTCCCATGAATATCCAAACACTGCACAAAACCGCAACGTAAAGCCGCTCGACACACCTCAGTCAGGTAGGACTTGTACAAAAGAACCTTTCCAGGTAAGAAAATAACAGCCGTTGCAATGAAATAGTCATCCTAAAAACCACCGAGTCCTTTTTACGTGCAGTGGTGTGAGTGGGGAGGCGCAAATCACCACCACCACCAGGATGGTGCGGAGCAGCTGTGCTGTGAAGAAGCGCCCGCAGATGGTGGAAGGTTTCTCAAGCAGCTGGTTACACAACTTGGCTATAAAAAGTTTACCCTCAGCAATCGCGAAGTGCCACAAGCTCCTGGGTTCTGTCACCCTACACCACCGCGAACTTGTTTCACCCAACAGTTTCCATGGGCGCTTCAATACGCAGGAAAATCTTGCAGAGCCGGCAGGAGTAAAATCGGCTCTGGTTTTCCAGAGGTATGTTACTCACTTTAGATACGATTACATCATTAACCAAATAAGTCACCATTGCCAGAAAGTCTTCAAGTTACACTGAGGAGAAACGCTTCGAGTGAGTATTATAAATCACAATGAAAGGCAACCCCCCCACGCACGTTCAATTAAACCACAATATCAAACAATATCCTTCGAGCAAGAAGGAATGCAGCGTCTGTTCTCTTCCTACAGCACACAGGAACTTGCGGCTACAGCTTTTAGGAACAAACTCGGTCTGTGGGCTTTTCACTCCCTTTCTGTAAAAATAAATCCTGGAAGATTATGTATTTTGTGAATAAGCTAAGCAAATAAGTTAATGACGCTGAGCAAATTCATCCAAGAGCCTTCCATGTGCCTTTTCCACATCTTCTCGCTGAACTGGTTAGCTGACCCAAATTCAGTAATGGTGATAAAAGATTTATTTCTGTTTAATTAGTAACAAATTTCACAAACATCAGTACGTGATGTTCAGCCAGACATTACTATTTCCCTCTCTCAGCTCCTCGAGCAGCCTCAGAAGATGCAAAACTCCCACTTTCAACCACTTGCACTGGCCTAGTGAACAGTCAGGTTATTCTATTTCCCGCTTGAACGTTGCCAAAGAGACTCTGAGAATAGAAGCAATTCCGGTCATGGACTCGAAAGATCTGTCTTGCATCTGCCACAGAACAAACTCCAGCCCTTTTAAATGCAAACTACATAGGAGAGAAACGTTTTCTTCTCCTCTCTAAAGTTCTCAAAAGAGCAAACCACATCACACATTCCAAAGCAATATCGTTTCCATGTTGGCAGGCCTGGAATAAGAAGGTGCAATTCTGCTCTGCACCAGGTGGGATATGAAAATAGAGCCTCAGCGCATCTAAGACTGCACAGTCTGTCCAGCTTTCTAAGTTTGCACCCTTATCTCTACAGGAAAAAATGTGTTCAGATACTGATAGAGGCCGTGAGGGTGAGAGGAAGGGCAGAGCTGGAGAAGAGGATGTTCTCACAAAACCTCAATTCTTTCCTTTTAGCTACAGGTTGGTCAAATGCCCAAAATATTTGCTTTAATACAAAGGAACATTTGCACATCTTCCCTTCTAAGACACCAGAGCTCGCCAGGCCAAAAAGGGATCTCAGGGCTTCAAATGACATTGATTTTCTCAGAGATCGCTTGCTATGCACTAACGACGCTCCAGGTATTATTAACTACAGGGAAGGTCTCCAGGCACCCGTACCCACACCCCCATCTCCACAGAACACCCTGTGCAAAGATAATTAGTCCATTATTGCCTATTAAACAAACAGTAACCTGGATGCCACCTTGAACCAGTTGGTAAACTACTAAAGTCAGAACTTAAGAAATACTGAAGAGAAACACGACGTTTTACTCACTTCTTCCCACTGCCATTAATGGAAGAGCTTGGCAATGAATCTCTTACTCCAAAGAGTAAGCAAACAGATTCTGCTGCGGAGTAAAATTCCCTCTGCCTGAGATTTTCAGTTTTAGGGGACTTATGAAAGAAAAAGAAATCCCATACTGTGAAAGAGCAAACTAGACAAGCAAGAAAAACGTGGTGAAATACTCTGCTCGTTTTAAGAGGCACTGAAATCATCAGCCCTGTAGTTGAACGTGAAAGTTGCTCCTTTAAAAGCTGGTACGACCCCCAGCATCTTCACCGCAGTTTTCTATGAAGCTGACAGTTCAAATGCTCTCACTGTGTTACAGTGAACTACCAAAAGACATCCAAAAAAGCAAATATACAGTCTTATCTTGTGTCAGGATTTTTATGACTATGTTAATACTAATTTTCACATTAACTGTGCTTCCCATACAAGCACAATCTACAACCATCTACTATTAGATACGTCCACGACAGCATTACAAGAAAAATCTTCCCAAAACAACAACAGTATCAGAAACAAGCTGCGACCACCTGAGATTAATCTTGAGGAGCTAAATGATGAGATCACAATGATGTACTTCACCACCTCCTGAACGCTGCTATGGCCAAAGAGAACCACTTCTTCCAAATCCTCATTATTCAAAGACCAAAGTCAGAGTTCTGGGGATTTTTTAATGCTATAATAACATCAAAAGGAAATAATTAAGGGAATATTTCCTATATAATACACCGTTATTCCACAGGATGCTGGGGCTAAAGCATAAGCTGTTTCAAAACAGAACTGTCTCTATTTAACAACAGGTCTGTTGGTGGCTGGTTGTTCAATAACAATCCAGCCAAAACCTCCACCTGGCAAATCCTTAACCACTCACTGCCGGAGAAGCGCATCAAGAACATCCATTGTTCACCCCGAAGGAAGAGGAGGGATTTGTAACTCTGCTGAGCACTGCACGGCCTCTGCTTCAAACCAGGACAGCGTTTTCAGATTGCAATTGATAAGTGACCCTACCACCGCAATCGAACACGCTCGTCTTCAGAACGGCAAACGCTGGGCTAACAGAACTGATCCAAGAAAATAAAGAAGCTGGTTTATCGGTATTTGAAAAGTAACAAACATTTTTCAGCTTCCTGATCTGACATTTATTCTCCACAAAGCACATGAAGAACCATGAGAGAGGATAAAGGCACAAACAGCTCCCCCAGTCGCATTTTGGCAGAGGTTTGGTATTTAGAAAGTGATTAAGGGACCTGGCTCAAAGCAACGTGGCAAAAAGCAAAGCAGAAGGAAACAGTTTATGATCACACACGTACATGTGACATACGTTAAATCAACGTCCAAGCCTGATAACCCGTGTGGGGCACAATGCCCAGCTACGCCTTCCGCACAAACACCAGTGCAGCCACCTGCAAATCATTGAAAGGGCACAGAAATGTGGTGGTTGTCGTTGAGTTTCCTCAATGGCAATGCAACGGCAACAGTGCAGCAAGGAGAAAACACAGGATAACTGAGGGCACAGGGTCTTAGCAGGGGAGAAGGATGCACTGCCAGGGAAGGGCCGGAGGTGCTGGCAGTGCAGGGAGCGGCCAAAAAAACACAGGGGGAAATTCAAAGGGAACGAGGCAAACGGGTCACAGGGTGCTGGGCCCTGCTGGGTGCTGGGCCCTTGGTCGCTGCCTGGAAGGCTGGGATGGGAGCGGCAGGAACAAAGGTTTGCGTGGAGTGTAGGGGAAAGGGACCTGGGGGTCCTGGGGACAGCAGGGTGACCATGAGCCAGCACTTGGCCCTTGTGGCCAGGAAGCCAATGGGACCTGGGGTGGGTTAGAAGGGGGTGGTCAGTAGGTCAGAGAGGTTCTCCTGCCCCTCTGCTCTGCCCTGGGGAGACCACACCTGGAATCTTGTGTCCAGTTGTGGCCCCTCAGTTCCAGCAGGACAGGGAACTGCTGCAGAGAGTCCAGCGCACGGCAACAAAGATGCTGAAGGGAGTGGAGCATCTCCCGGGTGAGGAAAGGCTGAGGGAGCTGGGGCTCTGGAGCTGGACACGAGGAGCCTGAGGGGGGACTCATTCATGTTTCCAGATATCTAAAGGGGGAGTGTCAGGAGGATGGAGCCAGGCTCTTCTGGTGACAACCAGTGATAGGACAAGGGTCGATGGGTTCAAACTGGAACACAGAAGGTTCCACTTAAATTTGAGAAGAAACTTGTTCGTGGTGAGGGTGTCAGAGCCTGGCCCAGGCTGCCCAGGGGGTTGTGGAGTCTCCTTCTGTGCAGACATTCCAACCCGCCTGGACACCTTCCTGTGTAACCTCATCTGGGTGTTCCTGTTCCATGGGGGGATTGCACTGGATGAGCTTTCCAGGTCCCTTCCAAACCCTGACATCCTGGGACTCTGTCATCCTGCATGAACAAAAAATATCAAATTGCCTCCAGCGCACCGCCGGCTCCTGCCCAGCTTGCCCAGGGAAGCAGGACCGTAAGGCTCCTTCCCATCTGCAGCACTTTTCTTAAAGCTGTCCTTAAAACACAAGGCTAATAAGTTACACTGTCATAGCCTCAACACATATTTCAAGGCAAAGCACCAGTGAGAAGCATTAACCAACATAAAAGCGAATACAGAACATCCCTCCCCCGTGTTCACCTCTGGTCGCGTTATACAAGTTTCCTATAGTTCTGCTGTTCAAAGGAGATCGGCCAGTCCAAGGGAACAGATGGTTCCTCAGAGAACAGCAGAGTTGAAACCTCCTGATTTGTGCTTCCCCCCCGCTCCTCTTAATGTGAACTCCAAAGGTTAATCATGTCAGTATATATATGAGAGGAAGGTTTCTAATTTAAGAAAGAAATAAAGGAAAGCCTGTAATATACCTACCCAATATCATTGTCTTGTTCTGCTCTGAGCATGGCAAACCACTGCTGTTTGTAAACAGAGGACAGCCATTCTAAAATTAAAAAAAAATAAATAAGCTTGGCGTTGTCTTTGGAGCTGGGAATGGGGATATTCATAAACATTTGAAATATAGAAATAAAACAACATTGAAACAATAAGGTTACACATTAACTGGATGGCCTGTGCAAACCCACCACTTGTGTTATTCATCTCCAGGCCTCAACTCGCAAGCAGCGGCACAGATAAAAACCAACAGCTAACGCTCAGTAACTCAGGACCACGTTCGTCTTGTGGAGCACTCGCCATTGCCAGAAGTGATGCAACTCAACCCGTTTTCTCAGCGCACAAAGTCCTGGTTTGCCAAGGAGCTTGTTAACGAGCTCCTGGGAGGAGATGATGATTTCTGAATCCCCAATGGGATTCTACACAAGTTAAACAAGAAGAAAACAGAACCAAAGGATAAAGGAAACAGAGACTTATCACAGATACGGTGAAAACAAACAGAAATTGTCCCCTACTGGGAATAAACATAAATCATGTCTTCCTGTGAGAACACCATGAAGATTTTATCGGCTGTATTAATTTAACAGTTGCAACCAAGAGATAAATCAGAACAAAAACTTACAGCTTGCAAGTCAGTTACACAAAAGGGATCACAGGGACCCAAAAGCACAGTGTGTAAGTTCTTCTCAGTGGAGATAACGACCAGGGGCAAGTACACAAGGTCACGTACAAGAACAAACTCAACGGGGATGGCAGGAGCAGTGAGAATCACTGTTAGCACAAAACCACAACAGGTGGGTGATGAAGGTGATAGAGGGAGAGGGGAGGTCACAGCGCTGAGATCTCCCTGCAAGTCCCAGATGGAAAAATTAAACCCAGGCCTTGCCCTGCTAACCCTGGAGTAAAGATTCAGAGATAGGACCAAAATGGGCATTAACCACAGTACAACAGAAAGTATAAAAATGAGTTAAGGAAAACTGCACAGGGAAGGAACAGAGAATGGATGTGCTAGAAGGAAGAAAATAACCAAAATCAGGAGACAGAGCATCTTCTCTAGTGTTGTATATGTACATATCTATTTAATACACCAACTGCAGCTGAACAATGAACACTTGGCTAGAATGATTGCTCTCTCTTACATCCCTTCTATGCAAACAAGAAATCCTAATATAGTATTGCAGCTTTCTCCTGCAGGTCCTTGAGAACAATTTCACCTACAATAATCTAAGAGGTTTCCACTACAATACAAACCACCCAGCAATTCCACCTGTGCAGACCTGGGTGTGGTGCAATCACCTGAAATCCTGGATGCTGGCAGCCAGGAACCTTTGCAAAAGCTTTTTATTTCTTTTATTTTTTATTATTATTAATCAATGGTAGAGCAAATCAGATACTCTTCCTGCACTAACCACACACTCTCAAACCCTCATTGCTCTGCTTTCCCTCTGTACGACTACAAATCAACCCTGTATCAGCGTTGAAAGAGAAAACATTTTGCTCTCTAGCACCTTGTGAACTGTGCAAAAATGACACGTTCTTTCTAAAAAGCACAAGCAAATCAGCCTCAAAGTTGCCATTAATCTTGTAACAATTTAAGGAAAACATAGATAGAAGGCTTCTGGGTTTAGTGTGGGCACCATTTATTCATGGGAGAACACGAAGGGAACGCTGCCCACGGCAGTGCCGATAACAGCAGCAACATTGAGAAGGAAATCAAGCGCAGTACTAAAAATTTCTGGTTTGCAATATCTTATTCACATGCTGACAAAGCCACTTTGCATGGAAATAACCCACAGTTCTATATCATTAAAGATCTAAAGGGTCCTTCACCCCAAGTTAACATTTTTTATTACAGAATGAAGCTGTACACTTGGGTTATAATCTGTGCCAATCCCCATCTTAAACAAGATGGATTATATTTACTTTACACATCGGTTAAGCACATAAAATCTCACACGTCAAAGATGAGATCTCTTTTTCCGCGTTGTTTTGTGTGTCACACAAAACGTTTTCACTCGCTCAAGGTCCAAACCTGCCCCATCTACTGGACACAAGGGATGGAGCATCAGCAGCGCACGGCTCGCAGCTCTGGGCAATGCGCTGCCTCCACCTGCTGTTCAAACAGCACTTGGAATAGACATTTCAGCACAGGATAGCCAAGTTCCTTCATATTTGACTTCCAAGCAGCGCAGAAGGCATTCTCCATCTCTTACGGTATTAATTTAAACCAGAACCGGGAGGAGGAAAGCCAGGACATTCAAGCAGTGGGAATTGTCCGCTTACGCTCATGAGATGGACAGATTTCTAGCAAGGAAAGGACGTCACCCCCTCCCCACAGGTACCCCCATCACAGAGTCACAATTCGGTTCTGACAGCCACGTTTCTTCAAGAATTTCAGAGCGAAAGAGCTGCTCAAAGTTGGCCAGACATTCAGCTTCAAAGAGCAATCAAGCCATTATTTGTGGAACAGACAGGGTACAGCAGGACGACTCACACATCATCTTAATGGCAAGGAAAGGGTTTCAAAAGCATCTCACAACTTGCTCAGGCTCTAAAGAAATATCCTGAAGAGTCTGTTTTGGCATTATACCATAGTTGTGTTGACATCTATGGCAGCATAGAAGGAAAAGCCAATATGAGATGAAAAAGAAATTAAGTTTATAGGAAGAGAGCAACGTAACTCAAAGGGTAAATTATTTACGTGTGACAAGAGTCGCAAGCGACCCCCAAGGCTACAGATGACAAGAACACAGATGTCAAGGAGTTACAAATAGGAGTGATAAACAGCTCAATAAAAGCAGGGTTGATTTTGGCAATTACACCTAAAACCAGACATCAGAGGCACAGATGAATGGACATGTACAGTGCAGACAGAAATAAACAATAGCAAAGCCGTGTATGTGAGAGCTAAGAAAAAGCCCAAAACGCAACAAACACCCACAAACCAAAAATACCCCAAACTGTCAGAGAGTTAAGATGCCAAATTCAACGCCAAGATTCAACTCTGACAAGGGAACCCTGAACAGAGTGAAATATGGAGCAAGGACATCAGGAGCCAAATTCAAAGGCAGAGCATGAGGTGTCTGAACACTGAGACAGGGAGCACAACTCGCTCTGAAGAGAAAAGTAAAAATGAATTTAAAAAACAAAAGGAAAAAGAAGGAGATGCAGGTGTTTCACATGATAAAAGACATGAATGAGAGTGGAAAAACATTTTCAAGCGCGAGCCCAACTTGAGAATTCATTTCCAGCCTTACTCATGTATCAGCAGCCAGGTTTACAGAGCTCCCAAGCAAAGAATAAACCAGCTCTGAACTCAGACTTCAGCAGAGAGATGAGAATGGGCGTTTTTATTGTTTAGTGGTAATATAATGTTAATAGCCGTATTCTGTAATAATATTAAATGGCATTTCACCCCATGGGCTCCAAAAAGCACCAGGACCTAGAATGAGGGTGTATTTTACACAAGTCCAAATGCAAATAAAAGGACAAGAGCAGAATACATAAATACTCTTTCTCCTCCAAAAACATCCTAAGTATCTGTTACTAAATAACACTTGTCTTTGAAGACGGGAGAAGAGTTCACAGCATTTTCATTTTTAGGTGTTGTTCCAAATCCTATCAAAAATTACCCAGCAATTTTAAGAAAGCTGATGGCTAGGAAACAGCTGAGTCACAGAAAGTCTTGCTCTCTTAAAAGTTTTGAGGTTTTTTTTGCACTTAAACACTGGTAATGTACTAAATATTGATCATAGAGTATTTTGATAAACTGACTGATCAACACAATGCTTAATGCACCTACGTGTGTGCCTATTAAGACTTTTATGCATGTGAATTTAATATTCAGCCTCTGCTGAACCTTCAGCCACAACTGAGATGCTGGAGATAAACACGAGAGCGATAAGACCAGTTGCTCTGCTGGGAAAGGCCCACAAAGCCGGCTCAGCCGTGTCTTCACTCACCTGGGGGTATCAGGGAATCTCTCTCCACAATTCGGGCCGATGCCAAATCACTGACGATATACGGTAACCTCAAGTGTGCGAACACTGGCAGGAACGCGCTTCCCTGTTCTGATTCCAGGAACGCAACGTCACCCTCAAAATCTGTAAGACACAGCACCTGTGTTACCATGTCTTTTCCTAAAGATTTACCAGACCCTATTTCTATTTGAGATTGAGGTTTAACTTGGTGATCAGATGCAGTTATTACAGCCAGGCAAAACATCTTTTGCAGCTAAAATTAAGAAATTCCTTACATTCAAGTCCCTTCAGCAGAAATATTAGACCAAATTTGAATTATACTAGTGTCTTCTACTGAGAGGGCAACAACAGCTTATCCTAACTGAACAACAGCAGAAACAACAAAGCACAAATAGCGATGACGTCTGCTCACTTGAAAATATGTGGACAAAACAGTGGCAAAGCTCTCAGGTTCCAGTATAAGTTGGGGAATGACCTATTAGAGAGCAGCGTAGGGGAAAGGGACCTGGGGGTCCTGGGGACAGCAGGGTGACCATGAGCCAGCACTGGGCCCTTGTGGCCAGGAAGCCAATGGGACCTGGGGTGGGTTAGAAGGGGGTGGTCAGTAGGTCAGAGAGGTTCTCCTGCCCCTCTGCTCTGCCCTGGGGAGACCACACCTGCAATCTTGTGTCCAGTTGTGGCCCCTCAGTTCCAGCAGGACAGGGAACTGCTGCAGAGAGTCCAGCGCAGGGCAACAAAGATGCTGCAGGGAGTGGAGCATCTCCCGGGTGAGGAAAGGCTGAGGGAGCTGGGGCTCTGGAGCTGGACAAGAGGACACTGAGGGGGGACTCATTCATGGGGATCAATATGGAAAGGGTGAGTGTCGGGAGGATGGAGCCAGGCTCTCCTCGGTGACAACCAGTGATAAGACAAGGGGTAATGGGTTCAAACTGGAACACAGAAGGTTCCACTTAAATTTGAGAAGAAACTTCTTCTCAGTAAGGGTGACAGACACTGGAACAGGCTGCCCAGGGAAGTTGTGGAGTCTCCTACTCTGGAGACATTCAAAACACGCCTGGACACCTTCCTGTGTAACCTCATCTGGGTGTTCCTGCTCCGGCGGGGGGACTGGACTGGATGAGCTTTCCAGATCCCTTCCAATCCCTAGCATTCTATGATTCTGTGGTGTTGAGAGCCTGCTGGAAAAGGGGAGAACACTTGGAAGTGAAGGAAGACTGTTGTATTTTAATCTAACCCACGTCTTCCCCAAAGCAAGGCCGTGCTGATCAATCCTACCTTTTATACGCTTGGCAAACCAGGCATCAGCTTCAGCGAGGAGTTGTTTCAAAGAGCCGTTCCAAGAAGGCACTAGCTGGAGGAACATCCACTAAGTCAAACAAACAAACTCGAGTTAATTGAAGTTGTCAAGTAAGTAACATATGTACTATTAAAGAGCCATTTTCATAATGCATTAATTCCTACAAAGATTCCAATACTCTAATAAATAGTTTTGGTGAATACCAAAAAGGGTAAAACTCTCATCATGTTACAAATGTTACTATTGATGAGTTCAACTTGATAAAGCCCCAGTCGGCCCCTTTGCCACGCACCTTTTTGAGAGCAGTATACACATCCATTTCCACTTGCATTACAAACAGGTTAGAAGAGCTAATCAGCTGTTTCATGAGGTTTATGCTGGAGAAAAAAAAGAGAAGAAAATCATAAGACTTACACGAGACAGTACAGATAACACCAAGCAACAAGCTAAGTAACAACCAACCACCAAGAACCTGGAAACTTATTCATAGTGCGTTATATACTCTGAAATAAATTGTACTTCAACACTGAACGTTAATTGAAGCCCGAATACCTGAGTTCTTTGAAGAGTTCAACACTCTGGTGAGTCATCAGGTTATTCAAGAGCCATTCAAGGCACCTGCATTAAAAGCAAGGAATTAATAGCTTCATCTTTTTCTCATGTATGTCAACATTCCTGCAACAGTTGCTCAGGCTCACAAAGCCTGGGTAGGTACCGCAAAATTTTGAAATAACATGAGACATGAATGCAGAAAAATATCCAAAAGAGTTATTACAAAAACAAAGTTTACCCCAGAATTTTCTGAAGCTCTTAAAGTGGCATTTAGTTTCTCTCAGGGTACAGTGCAAGCTAAATCCAAAGTAATGCCACAAAAAGCACTGAGAACATACTCGCTCCCAGCAGAACGAAACAGTTTCCACTAACCTCGGCATTCTGCTCCCAAATGTGTAATTATCCCTCCTAATTAAGATAAAGTTAAGCTTAAGTTCTGCTTATTAAAGCAGCTTTACGATAAAACAGTCAATGATCACAAGTATTATTTCACTGTCACACTGCAGACCAAATATATTGTCTTTACTGATGTAATTAATTCATCCACAGCACAGGCCAATCAATCTACTATAATCTACACCAATTTGAAAGTAATTGATTATAGTAGAAATTCAAAAACTAAACAGAAGGAGAACCCAAGCCAGAAGGCTCTTAAAAACCAACAACTTGGGCATTATTTTACTGTTTGTAAATTCACACTTTTAATTAGCAGCATACAAAGCAGCTTGGAGAAAGTAATTCTTACTTTTTCTTCACAGAGTCTAACCCGTACGTCTCCGCTGAATTATAATAACCACAGACGGTTTTTGCATTAATGGTTTCCTTCATTGTTTCACCACATCGCTGGATTAAGCCATCCTGCGGGGAGGAGAAAACCCACAAATATTCAACGTTTTAATTTACTAACAGGATACGTCAAAGGTTGTGCAGTTCATACAAATGTTCATGCCCAAACAATTACCCAAGTCACGCGGGCTACAGTGACCTACGCTACGTGATCCAGAAAACTTAAAGCAACCTTCCTCAGAAAAGTACATTTTTCTTAAGAATATATCACATGAAAGAAAAGCTTAATAAATACCCTCAGGGTAGAACAAATGAGCTGTTAAAACATATTTTATTCTACTCCTAGATAGGATTCTCAAAGCAAAACTTAATATTACAACTGAATCTTAGTCACGGCATCTTAAAACAAAACGACTGCGTTACGCTTGGGTCTGAAGAGATGATTCATTGCTCTGGATGAAACAGTGCACACGTGTGAGTATATATGAGCTGTTATCTTTACGTAAAAAGAAAACATAAAGATACAGCAGACGTGTTACTTACGAGCTGCAGCATGCAGGCTGCTGCTAGAAGCGCAACGACTCGGCTGGGTTTTATTAAGACATCATCTCTGTACAGTGAACCAAAAGCCACCTGGAGAGCTGAAAAGACACAAGTATCAAACAAATATGGGATGTGGAGTACGGATAACTAAGAGAATCCTTAAATAGAAACAAACCGCACCAGTGCTCGGGATAAAAAGCCCAAGCACACACATAAGCTGAAAACGCAGACCACGGTGTTAATGAATAAAATACAGTTCTTTTCACCATTTAAGCAAAATATTCACCTTAAACAGTCACCAAGACATGGGACGGGGCAACGTGGAGAGTGGAAAAACTCGATCAAAAGCACCTAAACCTCGTGATCCTCCCCTGCCACTGATCACTGGTGTAACGTTGAGATATTGCTATGATGCTACAAGTTCCTCTGTGATTCTTCTGGACAACACAACTTCTTCACTCCACGATGCTCAGAGCCATAAAAACCACTCTGCCCAGTCCCACTGCGTCCGAGTTCAACTCCACTGGTGACCCCAGTCAAGCTCAAAACTGAATGAGCACAGAACTCACTCTCTCAAGTTTCTTATTTAGTAGTTTGAAAATTATTCTTTAAAAATATATTTTTTTTCAGTTATTTTTGGTCAGGTTCAGCTTCACCTCTATGTTCAGTGTTTATGTTAAAATAAAAGCTTCCCACTTACCTTCTACATCGATATTTTGGTCAGGAATCTCCAACTCTATGACGTTCATATTAGATTCTTTCCAAGATCCGCTGAACATACTGGAAAAGTAGCCTGACTGTATGAGGGAAGATGAGAGCAAAACAACTCAAGTGAGAGATTTCATTCAGATGAGGACGGTCAAAAGCAGCACATGGAACAAAAAATCGTTAATATTTACCTTTACGCAGAGCAAAATGTATTAAGGGAACCATTCACAAGCTAAAACATTCTGACATACTTGAGAAAGGGCTAATTGTAGTTGCTCTATTTCTGAAGGTGGAAACGTGTATAGAAAATTTGGACCATGTATCTGTAATCAGAGTAACTAAAGAGCTTTAAAGGGCTAGAAAAGCCACATAGGCTCTTTTCCTACAAACCACACCACCAATGGGGATATAATTAGTCCAAGAATTAGGTCCTTAATGTTATCAGTGGACAACAAATCCTGCAGGCATTAGGAAATGCCAGGTTGGGTATTGGGGGAAAAGAAAAAAACAGGCATGCAAGACATACAAATTAATGTACAAGGTTGTAGTCTCATACCAAGGACACATACACATACACCATTTATGTAAATATACCTTTTATTATAAAGTGTAAGGCATATAAAACTAGAATTTGATAGGTTTCCATCCCAATGAAGTGAAATACACTGCTCTACTAGGATTCATGATTTTCCTTCTCAGCAGCAGATGTGCCCATTATGAGATGCTATCACTCACTGAAGTTTACCTGAGAGATCAAAAAAATAAAGTCTATTTGTACAGCACCATATTCCCTGACCCCTTAACTCAGCATTTCAACCCAGGGTGGCAAATCAAATCAAAATCAAAATTGCATTTTACGTTATGTAAATATTTCTATATTTCCAACACATCCCCTAACTCCGATGATACACAACGCGCTGCTCTCAAAACCATGACCGTATTCATCGTACCAGTCCTCATGAGGCCACCTTGGCTTTGCCAGGAAGATCGACTCCTCAATTTGCTGAGAATTCATCATTTTAGTAAAGAGCATCAGCAAAAGGAAACCCTCCGTTTCTCCCATTTGCTGCTCACGGGTAGGGCAGCACCTCACTGCCCTTTACCAAACTAAACACAGGAACGGAGACTCGGGAAGCGGAAACATTCAGAGCGAGTTATTCTGCTCAACAAGCCAGAGACACAGTCAAAATTTCATTTAAGAATCATTTAACTTCCAAAATATTTTACCTATAGTAACATAATTCCAATGACAGAGCATGAATCGAAACAGAGCAATTAACTTGAGCACGTTTCATCTCACGAGAACATCGCTTGTACAAGGCCCCTACAGAACAAATCCTCACTTTTCAAAGCCTGTTATAAAGCATCCATGGAAGCGATTAATAATCAGTTTTAGCCACCAGCCCACTAGCTTCACAAACTTGAGATGCAGCAACAACAGAATAGCAACAATTAATAACGCCATCACCGACCGGCCCAAGGAGGCATCAGCAATGGGCCCACCCTGTTGATGCTGCACAGCCCAAGTCTGACTGTCCAACCCGTTTATATCCCCCCTTCGTTAAATCAAGCGTGATTAACGCTGTATCTGCAGCATCCTCTTTGGTCACACACACCCACTGCTCAACCTTGGGCTAGACACAAGTGATTTTCCTGCCCTTGTTTTATGCTCTGTAAAAGGTTCTAACACATGCAAAAATAAAGGGCTTTTTCCTACAAGAAAGCAATGAAATTTCCCTCACTGCAGCCAACGCAAGGAATTGTTTTACCTGCACTGTGATCACGGCTTTTACACAACAAAATCAAGAATTCATTTCTACCATCACTTATTACACCATAGAAACTGTGTTCAAACTGCTGAGTGTCTCACAGCGTCATCTGCACCCTGTAACACACAGAATCATTTTGGTTGGACTAGACCCTTTAGATCAAGTCCAACCGTAACCCAACTCTAGTGCTAAACCATGTCCCTACAAACCTCATCTACGCATCTTTCAAACATAAAACTGCTTTGTGTTTGCCTACAGCTACCAAAGTGCACGTTTTCAGGTATGGTACCTCATCTTACGTCCTCTTCCTGCTTCAAATACATTGCTTCCAAGGTCAGACTCCACTTTAACGTCAGCAGCACAACTGAATTAGACATTTCACCATAAACCCATGGTTTCTCCCCACTTCTGTCCCAGGACAAGTAACAAAGGGAACAGTCAGTAAAGATAACTGTACCTCTTCACTCCCAAAGAGTAACACAAAGAACTTCACCTTCATAGAAGTCCAAAATAAAATGCTGGTAGAAACAGCATCTTTTTTGCAGGTACGCACTAAGATGTGTTCCTTTCCAGAGCTTCTATGCACACTCTCAAGAAATAACAATTACACCAATTTCCACGAAGAAATAACAAATAGAGAGACCCAGCTACAGCAATTTCACTTCAGGTTCCTACACCCAAGTACCAACAAACAGTAAAACTGAACCGGGCCAGCACATGTCTTACAAATCCATTCTGGAAGCGCCTTCTTCGCTCTGCAATAACATTAACATCGCAGGAGACTCTCAGTCATTTGTTTAGCAAACAAGAACGTATTCTCAGGACATCAAAAGATAGTTTTCAGGGCTGTTTGCACAACGGATGTGCCAAGGTTAAGATGAGTAGATTAAAACAAATTAAATAGAGACAGAAGTGAAGAAACTTTTCAAACACAAAGCTCCAGTTACGCTTCCTAACGTTACTCTCAAAAGTACAAGACAAGCTGTTTAACTGTTTGCATTCACAGAAAGAGTGAGAAGTCAAAAATATAAGGAAAAAAAGAAAAAAAAGTCTCATCACAACATTTACCAAGTATTATTTTATTAAAAAGAGTTTCTATTGTAATAAATAAGTTGCTTACCTGACGCAAATATACCTTATGCAAGTTCCACTCCTCTCCCAGAGCACAAATTTTGATATCGCTGTTCTCGCCATTCAAAAACAGAGTCTGATAAATATACTTAAAAGTGCTTTTCAGTTTTTTCCTACACAAAAAAGGCAAACAGAGATACACTCCTTCAATTTTTCCTGTTCCAGAAGCAGCATTAACACACACCACAGGACATTTTTCTCCCCACCCCCACGGTTCCCCCGCTCACAGAATCCCAGAGTGTCAGGGGTTGAAGGGCCCTGGAAAGCTCATCCAGTGCAATCCCCCCATGGAGCAGGAACACCCAGATGAGGTTACACAGGAAGGTGTCCAGGCGGGTTGGAATGTCTGCACAGAAGGAGACTCCACAACCCCCTGGGCAGCCTGGGCCAGGCTCTGACACCCTCACCATGAACAAGTTTCTTCTCAAATTTAAGTGGAACCTTTTGTGTTCCAGTTTGCACCCATTGCCCCTTGTCCTATCACTGGTTGTCACCAGAAGAGCCTGGCTCCATCCTCCTGACACTGCCCCTTTAGATATCTGGAAACATGAATGAGTCCCCCCTCAGTGTCCTCTTGTCCAGCTCCAGAGCCCCAGCTCCCTCAGCCTTTCCTCACCCGGGAGATGCTCCACTCCCTTCAGCATCTTTGTTGCCCTGCGCTGGACTCTCTGCAGCAGTTCCCTGTCCTGCTGGAACTGAGGGGCCACAGCTGGACACAAGATTCCAGATGCACTCTCCCTCTTTTACTGCAGCTGCTGCCGGGACCTTCCAAAGCCAATAAGAAGCGACCCCCCAGACCCACCTCACACCAAACCCTCCTCGTCCCTGCACAAGCCCCTGAAACGCGCTCAATCCCCGAGTGTCCCAGTGTCGGCGCCACCACCCGCCCCTCAGCACCGCGGGGACAGCCCGCACAGACTCGCAGCCCTCACAGAGCCGCAGCCCTCACAGAGCCGCAGCCCTCACAGAGCCGCAGCCCTCACAGAGCCGCAGCCCTCACAGAGCCGCAGCCCTCACAGAGCCGCAGCCCTCACAGAGCCGCAGCCCTCACAGACCCGCAGCCCTCACAGACCCGCAGCCCCGCACCTGCGCGGAGTGTTGAGCAGCCGCTCCTCCCGCTCGGCCTCGCTATCGCTGTCGCTGTCACCGGGCCCCTCGGCCCCGCCGCGCTTCCTCTTGCCGCCCCGGCCGCCGCCGTCCCCGGCCGCCCCATCGCCGCGCGCGGGGCTCGCCCGCCCCCTCAGCACCCGGCTGCTCAGCGAGCCCATCGCCGCTCCAACGCCGCCGCCGCCGCTTCCTCATGGGGCCGCCCGGAGCGGAGCAGCGACACCGGCGCCTCAGCAACGGCCGGTGGCGGCCATGGCGGCGCCTGCGCGGGAGCGCATGCGCGGGGGCCGTGGCTGCGCTCTGCGCGTGCGTGGGGGCGCTGGGGCCGCTCCGGGACATCGTGGATCGCGGTGGGATCGCGGATCGCGGTGCTGCCGGTGGGATCGCGGGTCCCGGTGCTGCCGCGGGGTCCCGGTGCTGCCAGAAAACCCCAAACCGCGACCCCGTGTCGGGCCCCGGCCGCTCCGCAGCTCTGCGGGGCGGGAGGAGCTGCCAGGGGAACTGAGCGGGCTGAGCCCGGCACGGGATACTCGGACCGGCTGGGGAGGGACCGGGGAGCCGCAGAAATGATGCGAGGCTGTGGGGAGAAGCTGCTAAATTAAGCTATATTGTGATTAAGTTGCAAAGGACGTACCCATTGCAGGAAACAGTTGTTTTGCAAATATAATAGGTTCAGGCAGGATCTCTCAGCAAAACGACTTTTTAAATAATGATATTGCAACACCGGGTGTTCTACCTAAAGGTAAAAATCCCCTGCTTGTATCCCCCCAAAATCTCGGCTGCAATTTCCCTCCCCTGTTCCCCATTGGTTGGTACAGGGTTTACGGTCCACCCGACCCTGCCTCAGTTTACATACAATACTGTTCCCTTTATCATTCTATTTAAGATATGGATTCCTAGTCCTTTTGCTACCTTTCCACCTAAATTAACTTGTAAATACAGGTATCAGTATATATTCCTGGAAGAGACTGTTATACATTAAGGATTCATAGTCCCATGTCTCTTGGTCCTTCCCCCACGCTGGAGTCGGGCGCCGGGTCCTCAGTTACGTAAGAACAGCAGTTCTTTGTTAAACGTTCCTTACACCATCATTAACCAACTGACATGATCAATGCTTCCTGACCACCTGCAAAACGAGGGAATGTTTTTCAAGGTTTAGATCCTTCTACATGACAAGAGGGAGATGGAAGATTGAGTCACACATTGTGCTTAGTTGATATTTAACTAATAATTAATAGGTATAACCAAGAAACTAAACAACTATATCTAACATCAATTATTTCTTAGTATAGGTGTATGTCCAAATTTTCAGAAATTGTAATGCATATGTAATAATTATGTGAATATAAGCAACATAAGAGCATCCAGTCTTCGGAGCGCTGATGGAGGATGATGCCCAGAGCTCCTCAGCAGTGATAATATAAAGAATGCTGCTGAACAGTATCATTGACTCTGCTGTTAAGTTTATTGCTTCGTTTCAGCTGGAGCAGCTCTGCTGTGGGACAGGCTGAGAGAGTTGGGGTGTTCAGCTGGAGAGGAGAAGCGCCGGGGACACCTTATTGCAGCCTTTCTGTCCTTAAAAGGGGACAATAAGAAGGATTGGGACAGATTTTTTTAGCAGGGCCTGTTGCGGTAGGACAAGAGGTGATGGTTTTAAATTAAAAGAGGCGAGATGCAAGCTGGATATAAGGAATTGCTGCCCCTGAGGGTGGTGAGAGCCTGGCCCAGGTTCCCAGAGAGGTGGTGGATGAACCATCCCTGGAGACATCCCAGGCCAGGCTGGACGGGGCTCTGAGCAACCTGAGCTGGTGAAGATGTCCCTGCTCATGGCAGGGGGGCACTGGGGAGCTGGGAAGGGCCCTTCAACCCAAAACATTCTGTGATTCCATGATGTGCACATGATTATTGAGCTGCAAGTGAGCGCAGCAGCAGCCACCCAACTGCAGCAGCTGGGGCGTGCGGGCCTGCACCCCAAACCTGCCCCACATACCGGTGAGTTCCCACCACGGAGATGGGATTTTATAAACCATTATAAACCATTTCCCAAAGCGCTGCTGGAGGAGAATTTACGGTGTTGCCATGTGAATGGCCTGCAGAGATATGGGCGATGGATTTACAGACGTGTCCCCTGGGGCGATGTCACCCCAGACAGGGCCCTGCACACCCCGCTCTGTGACTGGAAGGTGCGTGCAGAAGAAAAAGGGAGAAAAAGCATCTGTGCAGCACAGAAATTGTTAAATACGGAAACAGTTACTTCACATTTCCTCTCCCAGAACACACAGTAGTGGCAGAAGGTATAGAAATGAATTGTTTATTCATTTTTAAAAAGCAACGTAACATAAAGCATTTAAACACAAACCCAAGCCTGAGCGCATCTGTGAGCCTGTTGTACTGGGTAAGACAATTTCTCTTCCACTGAGCAGAATGCTCCAGTAGAACGGGAAAAAGCTCCCACCAAAGCTAAGGAATGTATCTCCAACTGCAGCACAGAGAGCAAGAAATAAAGTTGTTTTATTTGAGGCCATGGAAGTATCTTGTATTAAAGCCTATTGGCCTCTTGCGAGGCCAAAAAAGAACCAAATATTTCTAGTGAAAACAACGCTCAGTTGTGTAGGGCCTGGGGAAAAGGCTCTTCCAGAGGTTGGTGTGGACGTCCCAGTCTGGCACAGGCACAAAAACCGGACCGTGTGCTGGTGACATGGTGACACGTCCACCCAGCCAGCACCAGGGAGACACGGTGAGTGACCCCCGGACAAGGCATCCTGGCCTAAGGCACCAGGGAGTGCTGGTGAGACATGGTTTTGGGGACAGATCATTCCTGAAAAGGCACCGTTCTAAGGACATCGCTTTGGCCAGAGAAAGGGTTTGTGTTAATAATGTAACCCTGATGATTTATAGTCCCACGAGTCAAGACAGACCAAGAACACGAGGCTGCACTGTAACCAGGGCAGCAAGTTTTCTGATGTCACCAGTGACATCTTCCCTACCTACAGATCTATAGGCAACATATATATTAAGTGCAGCCAGGCTGTTAATGCTCCACACTAACAGAGGGCAAGTTAAGATCTGATCGTGCTAATATTTTAGATGATTGATTTATTTGTGTTTAAATTATCTTGCAAAGACCGAAGCAAGCCTGCGTTCTGCATTTTCCATGTAGTGATGAGGTTAATTTCTCCTCACGCAGCATCTCACATTCTGCATCCCAGTTTGTTTCAGCTGATTGAGTTTTGCTCGTCAATGCAATGGCAAAGCGACAGCTGGTCAAGAAATAATTTAGCTTTTATATATTTGGTTGCAGCATTCTGTATAAGATGGGCTTTGCTAGCCCGATTAGCAGACACATAGGTGTTCCGAGCATAAAAGCGTATCAAAAGGGTCAACCAGAATGGCCGTTATCTAACCAGAGCATTAACTAACCAACGTCAATGCTCTTAGCAACTAATAAGATAATTGGGAAAAATTAAAAAGAAAGAAATCCTCATGATCAGCTACTTCCCATCACCCAGCAGTACAGCAGGAATCCTTTAATCCTCCCCGCCACAGAGTCTGAGCAGAACTTTCCTATAGTCTCCTGAGCAGTCTCCCTAGAAAGGAAAAAGGAACACAATTAGTTGTAGTGCTCCGTGCTGGATTCTTTCCAGCAGGTACAATTGGTTGTAGGGTTTTTATCCTCTTTGACAATTTAAGAACATTCAGGAATATTTTCAGTACATAAATGTAAAGTCTCCTTATTTCCAGCTCCTCTGAAATACCCAAAAGGTGTCAAGTGGGGACCTGTCTACTTTAAGCTGTTTAGCAAATCCAGCTCATTTCTAACACTGAAAATCTCACCTTAATGAAGGAGTAGAGCGATTTCCCATACATGCTCAGGAATTCCCTTCTGATCTCCAGCATATCTATTTCACAGCGGGACACCATCACCCGGATCAGCGTGTTGTCATCTGTTCCCAAGCCCTAAAGAAATAAACCAACCACATGCAACTACAAGACTTTTGGATAAATCAGTGAGAGGCACAAAGGTTTTAGCACTTGGTCTTCTATGGGATCTGTTCCTAATCGGAGCATTTTTACATTAGTGGAGGGATCCCCTAGCAGTGTGCTCCCCAGTAAATGTATTGCTCTGAGCTTCCCAATGGGAAAAAAGGTCCATAAATAAGCTCAGATCTTCCTTTTTTCCCCAGTTAATGAGAGATTCTCTTTCTCTAATGATTGCTGTCATGCTACTGACTCGAGCATGGAAAGGCAAGGGGGAAAAATAACAACGATCTCGCACCAAAAGCTCTTTACCTTCATGGATTTATACAATCTTTCAGCAAAATACGCAGGTTTATTTCGCGTGCACTTCACTGCAAGGGAGACAAGAACAAGAGAATGCAGGTCAATAAAACCCAAAGGAGCTGGTCTTCCAAACCTTTCCAGCCCATTCTCAGTGAAGGTGTTTGTAAAGATGCAGCTCAGGGCCGGCAAACAGCAAGGACAACACAGACACCCGCAGTCACCGGCTGGAAACGATGTCTCCATGCACAGTAACATTTTCTTTAAGCCTTTAGTGCTTCCTGACAGCAAATGTCAGCTACCAAAGCATCACTTGGGAAAGCAAACGATACCATAAAGCACAGAGCTTTCTCATCCGATTGCAGCTGCAAAAAAAAGACAAACAGTATCTGCCTCCTAAAGCTACAGCCAGCCAGGGCAAGAGACGATATCTCTAATTATTTAATTACTTTGTAGGCAAAGTTTAAAAGCGGGGAACTCACCCACGGCTAACAGAGCATCCTCGAGGTCTCCTGACATCTCAGATTTAATGCTCTCTGTTATGTCTTTATTAGCAATCTCTCTGTAGGCATCAAAAACTAGGAGGAAGAGTCAGGAATAAGAAGAGTGAGTGAGATGCTCCAGGGCATACAGAGTGTAAACCACCAAGGATCGCTTGGCAAGATCAAGCCCCTCAGACTCTCTATGAACATTGTACCATTATTGTGACACTGTAAGCTAAGTCAGGGCTGCCCCACAGAAATAATCCATTTTAATTATCAACTGCCTTGCTAATTGGCCCACCACTGCTGCTAGCATTTTCAAGAACCGCTAGTTAATGAGAGCAGTTTAAATGCTTCTTTCCCTCTCTGCCCCAGTGGGAGTCACACTTCATTATCCCCAATTTACAGGCCGGAGTGAGTTGTATTGATGTTTTTCTCAAGTCTCTTTTTGTCTCAGAAGGGAATAAAACGGTCTTAAAGAATTTAATGTGACTGGGCTCTAGGATACCTGCTGTCTCAGGAGGAGTTCACAGTCAGTTAATGAACGAGTACAGAAGTATTGTCCTCAAACAAGGGAAAAAATCCAGCAGAAGCTCCTACCTCTTAGTAGGTGGAATCTGTTCCGTGTACAGAGGATGGTCATAAATTGAACCTCATCTGTTCCCCATTTCTTCTCCCCAGCTTCATACAGGCACTTGAAGACATTATGAACAGATAAAGTAAGTGAAGAGGCTTCTCTGAGGGGGAAAACTGAGAAGAGAGCCCAGGGCTCCACCTGGGCTGCTGCTGTGTCACACAGCTTCGGGATTACTGTTCTACCTTGGAAAAATAGGAGGTCTAGGAAAAGTAGGGATTCACCACACATCACATGTACAGGAACAGCAAGGAGGAAAATTGCTACACACCTGAGCGTCTTGTTGAGCGAGGGCACCATCCACATATGTTCCCTCATCCCTGTTTCCCTGTGGGGGTAGAAGGATGAAAAACTCATTTCACCAGAGCAGTGAATGGAAGCAAGTCCTGCAAATTCCCCATTCGAGACAAGTTGCTGGAGGGGCATAATGGGATCCTTAAAACTGAATGGTAGCTCACAAATACAGCAAAACATGGCCCAGATGTGATTTATATAATACTTCCTTTTGAAACAAGCAACAATCCACTTTAACTGGGCCATTTTAAGAAGAGCACATGGCATTAACGCGTACCCAGCGTCAGACTCCTCTCCCTGCAGAAGGTGCGTGTGAAATGCAGGCGAGGTGAAATGCAAGATAAGTGAAATAAAAGTCACCCCGAAACACCTCATCACTGAAGCGAGAGATGTGTCCACCAGCAACGGGCAGATTCACCCCCATTTTCCTTTGCCTGGACTTACCGTGGCGAGGGACACGAGAACTCTTCGGAACATGGAAGATGTGTCAGAGACAATGTCCTCCTCGAGGGTACAGCCGTATTCTAGCAAGAGCACCCACACAAATGACATGTTAGCAACACATCCACCACATGGGCAATGTTTGTGCACAACATTTGCCAGCTGTAAGCCAGGTAAGTGCAGAACTCTGCTCAGGGCTCTAAACATCATAGAATCACTGAATTTAGGTTGGAAAGGATCTTTAAGTTCATCGAGTCCAACTGTTAGCCCAACACTGCCAAGTCCACCTCTGATCCCTGTCCCTGAGAACCTCATGTCCGTCTGTCCAGCCCTCCAGGGATGGTGACTCCAGCACTGCCCTGGGCAGCCTGTTCCAATGCCCCACAGCCCTTTGGGGAAGAAATTGTTCCCACATCCAACCTCAACCTCCCCTGGGCAACTTGAGGCCGTTTCCTCTGCTCCTGGCGCTTGTTCCTGGGGAGCAGAGCCCGACCCCCCTGGCTCCAAGCTCCTTTCAGGCAGTTCAGAGATCAGAAGGTCTCCCCTCAGCTCCTGTTCTCCAGCTGAACCCCCAGGTCCCTCAGCCGCTCCATCACATTGTGCTCCAGCCCCTCACCAGCTCCGTTCCCTTCTCTCAACTCGCTCCAGCACCTCAAGGGCTTTCATGAGGTGATCCCGCCACCCCTGGGGCCGCCATTTTGTGTGCTGAGGTGATTTTGGTGCCGCCATTTTGAGCCCTGAGCTGAGGGGCCCAGAACTGCCCCCCCTGGTACCAGCCAGGATGCTGGTGGCCTTGACTGTCATCACAGCAGTCCAGCCATCATATTTAGTGCTTCAGTGTAAAATTAAGCAGCACAGCCAGTCTAAAACTGGCAATAGAACCACACATGGACAGACATCTGACTGATAGACATAACCACCTGAGCCCATTTTATTTACACCCATTTAATTTGTGGGTGAAATTCTAGTTCTCGAGGCTGGTAGCTGTCCTGCTGTTGACAGCCTTTTAGCTCAGAACTTCTCTCCAGACACATGATAATAGTTGTGTTGGCTGATTTGTCACATTTAAAGGTGAACAGACCCTTCTCTTTCCTCTTTACGTGCCCATGCATACACACAAGTGACTTTTCAGTCAGTACGATAATGGCTTGAAGTTTGTACTACATACGAAGTTTGTAGTTCTCATTGATGCGACGAATCTCTTCGTTTGTGCGAGAAGCCAGAATTTCAATCAGGCAACCTTCATCTGTTCCTGCACCCTAGGGAATTGCAGAGATGAGATCCCAGATTATAATGACAACTGGTTTGATAGGCAACTAGGATTTTTAAAATATATAATATATAATTATATATATTACATAATAATAAATGTATAATTATGCCATATCATCTTAAATTGACCAGAACTTAAGCAACATAAAAGGAAGTTTTCCAAACCTTCACAGCCCTCCTCAGTTCGTGCACGTCGTACATGGTGGTAGGAGTCATCAGACCTATGATCACCCTTTCAAAATTCCCACTCAGCTCAGACTTCAAGTCATCAACCAAATCCTGCAAGATGGAGAGAAGAGAAAGGAGTCAGGAGCAGATACAGCCTTTGAGAATGGGAAGAACTCATTCACCCCTTCTCTTCATTCTCCAGCCCTCCTCGCATGAACGGCTGCTCTGAAGTGAACCAAATCAAAATGAACTTGGCAGGAAAACCAAGTGCCAACCTTGCTGTCGTGGGGACTGGGATGTTGTTCACGTTTTACCCAAGTGTTATAACCCCAAATTGTCTGCATTTCCCAGTTAAAGCAACAGTCACTCATTTCTGAAGACCACCTACCCTCCCAATGCTGCTTTTATAGGTGATCAGAACTTGCTGACGTTGGGAAACGTTTAGTTTGGTCAAGACCTCAATGATGGCATCTTCATCTGTGCCTGGAAGAAACCAATGGAAACCAGTCAAGCTTGCACAGAAACCAGAAGCCTGCTCTGGTCTTGTCCAAAGTGTGTTATTAGCCATCTTCTCTTCCATACACAACCTGGTTCTCAACATCTTCTGTTCCCTACGCAACCTGGTTGTCAACGTCTTCTATTCTATACACAACCTGGTTGTCGGAGTGTCACAGCCCCACACCTGGCAGGACTCAAGAAGCGACTGGACAACGTCCTCAGACACATGGTGTGAATTTGGGGGTTGTCCTGTGCAGGGACAGGAGTTGGACTCAATGATCCTTGTGGGTCTTTCAAATTCAGGACGTACTATGATTCTATGGCTCTCAACATCTTCTGCAGGAGGCACAAGGCCTGACCAGCGATGTTTTTGTGGCCAAGACTTGGATCTCCAGCTGTGTTCAGGCCTCAGTCTGATCAAGTCACTTGGCAAATGGCAGACTTCCCCTCCTAACGAACCACCAGACAAAACGTTCCCAATGCTTGGGGGAAAAAGAGAGGTTTTAGCAGCAGAGGGAGACCAACTTACCAAATCCCTTCATAGCCTTCCTTAGCGCCTGTGCTTCCTGCTCAGCACTGAAGCTCGAGACCCCCTTGATTGTCGCCTAAACCCACAGGAGACGAGTTATGAAAGGCAGATATTACACACAGTAAAGCTGAACTTAAAAAAATCAACTCAAAATATGCAAACCACTGATAGCAAGGAAAGTCCGCCCGCCAAACGCAAATGATTTTCTACAAGGGTTCCACACTAAAGACAAACTGTTTGCTCTAGAGGGACCTCCCAGCCACATAAGAAATAAGGCACAGGGACACAACTAAACGGAGAAAATCTCTTCATCCAGGTGCCCATGGAGTATCTGGTTTGCAATTAAATCGTGGCAGGCAGCCTGATGTCTCTGTTCAGTCCAGCTGCAGCTTCTTCTCAGCAGTTTTCTATGTAAACCATAGAAGAAGCTGTTCCCATCAAAGCCCTATTCCTGACTTCTCTAAGACCATCATTCTGTAAAATAATGCACCGGGAAGCGCAGTGTTTTACTCAAAAGGGTGATTCACAAACTGTCCGCTGCTGTTTTGTGGGACTGCACCAGCTCTTACAAAGCTCTCCATGTTCCCATGGAAATCATCAGCAAAACTCTGCTTAACACCCATGTAGCTCGTGCTTTCTGAAACACGCACAGGGATAACTGCTGTGTAGATGGTTACCTGGCAGGTTGAGCCCTGAAAGAATAATATGCCCAGGAAGTTTAGCTGGAGAAATTCCTGCTCTTTGAACTAATATCTGATTGGATTTGCCATTAACTTCCAAAATGGAAAATCCCACATGTGTGGGTCATTCTCCTCTAGCATGAGGAAGCAGCAAAAAGCGATAAAGTCCCCCCCATAAAGGGACAGATGGTGACGGTCTTCTTCCTGTTGTGTCCTTATCTGAGCTACACTCCCCACATTTATCTGATCAAACGCTTGGCACAGCGTGGCACAGAAAACACACACTCACCATCGCTCTTGTATTTGGTCAATCTGGTACTGTCTGAGTCCTCAGGCGGTTAGACAACTGTAATAAAAAACAGAGGAAGTTTAGTTTTCTAGCAAATTATTAATAGAATATACCAACTCTCACCAGTTAATGGGACCTGACAGGTTCCACAGACACTCCTGGGACGCAGCGACAACATCAAGGAATAGATAAGCACATGAAGGGCAACCCCATGCCGGGGCGGGACAGGAGAATTGTTTTCCTTCTTACAGTCTGCTGGGTTCAACATCTCCTCATTTGGTGCAATGTGTAATGCCCTGTAGGGCTGCAGCTTTGGCTGAATGTTCAAGTAATCCAAAGAAAAAAAGGGAAAGGAGAAGGGAGGAAAGGGAAGGGAAGGGAAGGGAAGGGAAGGGAAGGGAAGGGAAGGGAAGGGAAGGGAAGGGAAGGGAAGGGAAGGGAAGGGAAGGGAAGGGAAAAGAAGGGAAAGGGGAAGGAAAAGGGAAAAGGGAAAGGGGAAGGGAGGAAAGGAAAGGAAAGGAAAGGAAAGGAAAGGAAAGGAAAGGAAAGGAAAGGAAAGGAAAGGAAAGGAAAGGAAAGGAAAGGAAAGGAAAGGAAAGGAAAGGAAAGGAAAGGAAAGAAAAAAGAAAAGAAAAGAGAAAATAAAAAGAAATAAAAGAGGCTTACTTGTGTTCTCCCCAGGGTTATTTCTTCTGCTTGTAATTTTATTTTCATGCATAGGACCTACACATGAACACAGCCAAAGTATTTCCCATGTCCCCGGTCAGTTGACAGCATGTCCAGCACTAGGACAAGGTGCACGTCCCTGCAGCTCCAGCTCAACCCAGCATGAGCTGTGGTTCTCACATTAAAGCCCTTAAGCAGAAGTAACGACGCCAGTGCCTGACGATATTTCCCCTTAATCCTGCGCATGGGGCTTAATTGCTGCTATCAATGAGCCCAGACAGTTGTGCAAGAGCAGGAGTGTCCCTGCTCATGCTTCACATGACTCTTACAAATCCGGGATACGATCAGCAAGTGAACTGCCCTGTGACAGTTGCTGTGTTACACACGGGCACTCCCGGTGCTCTCCAGGTCATCTGTACATTATTATTACAGCCTGTGCAGCCGGGCAACATATGGAAAATTATTAGTGTTGAGTTTGCTTTCTTTCACTTGATTATAGATTTCAGTGGTTGAATTATGACCTATACCTCAGAAAAGTCATCTCTGCTCTGCTGCAATCTTTTATAGAAATATAAAGCCAACTTTATTTGCCTTAGTCAGACACTAAATAATGGCTTTGAATCTCCCAGGTGATTTTCTGAGGCAATTTTACCACTCGGTCTGTGCACAGAAGCAGGAATATTAGGCTGGTTTAGCCTAATAAGAGGGCAAAAGAAAGCTCAATAAACAAAGAGAAGGCGGTGGGAGGCGGAAAAAATCAGAGTGCAAATAAGCTGACAGAAAGAAACCAAAACAGGAGGAAAGGACAGTGTGCAGGGGCTGAGGTGGCCTGCTGATCCATCCTGATCTTATCTGCTTCATCCCTCAATAAAAGCCTGAGTTTGCTGATACAGTAAACCTGGCTTAGAACAGTGATATCAATAGAGGTACATGAGGCATCCCTCCCATTATTCAAATGTTTTCCATGGATGACATTTTCCTGGCAGGTTTTATCAGCTAATCGGGCAGCTATAAGTCCACATCAATGTCTTCTGAAAGCTGAATCCAGAATAAACATCATTTATTAGAAAACAGCCAAGACTATCGCATGTGCCAGCCAATTCAAATCTAGGCTTGCTCTGAATCAAGTTTCCCAATGCTCCCAACAGCTCCACAGGATATAAATACAGGGTTTTTTCCCCAAATTGGAGCTCACAGACATGCTGCCAGTCCTACACCTGGGATAAGGAGTGGAAAACCACCGTATTGCGACCCGGCCTGTGGCAAGGCAAACACTGGACTCGTTTGACTAGTTCTTTGGTTCGTTACCTCCGACACAAACCCACACCCTGCACCACATCAGCTTTTCCATGGCTCTGCCACGCCAGCTGTTTGCAGCTGCCTCCACAGCTGGCTGTGTGGTCGGCGCCCTGGCGTACCCTGTTTCCCTGAAAATAAGACAGGGCCTTATATTAATCTTTGCTTACTGTTTTACATGCATAGCTGCCTGGACACTATTTAACTAGGGCTTATTTTTGAGTAGGGCTTATATTTGGAGCACCCTCAAAAATACTGAAAAATCATGCTAGGGCTTATTTTTGGGGTAGGGCTTATTTTGGGGTGACAGGGTAGCTCTGGGTGCCTGACCACGATCTCAGCCCGCCTTGCAGCTCAGAAATACTCAGCCAGCTGCAATACCCCAGCACCTCCCACACGATGACCTTTTCCTGGGCCACTGCCTTCAAAAGGAATCAAAATATAATCCAGAGTTAGCCGAGCTCTGTGGTCCCACCTTCGGGCTGTGCCCCCATTGCTGCACAAACCTCCTGCCCTTCGCACCCCGGCGTCCAGGGAACCAAATGCATGTTCATCTGCAACGTGAGTTGGAGTCAGAGGTAGATGTCGTACAGCGGGGTACAGCAGGAATTGATACCCTACCATGGACATCTTAATCTTTTCCAGATCTTTATTTTGGAACAATCTAGTGTCTTTTGAGCTGTGTCACCTCCTCAGATTCCTCCCCAGGAAGCGAGGGAATAAGAGAGAATAATAACCTATCTTTGCTAGAGTTCAGGTTTTGGGCTTTTATTTAGTTTTCCATGCCCAAACTTGTTACCAACTAGGGAGTGGTGCTAGCATATTATCAGTTATCAAGAATAGCACAAAATCAAGGTAATACAGCTGCTAAAATCTGCAAAGCAATATCTTTATTCGTACAATTATCAGTATTGATTAACCATTCTAATTGAAGGTTTGCTTAATGCTCTCCTAGAAATTAGAATGGGTTTGCATGGAAGAGAAATTCATATAAAGCTTGAAGAGAAATGACTCCAAAGCTTTGTCCACTGAAAACAGATGCTTGTCCTATATGTAACGTTCAGTTTTGAAGCACTTTATGTAATTGCAAAAGCTGAAAAACTGAATAAGATTGCAAAAAAAAAACCCACCACAAATGTTTTCAATTTTGGAGGACGCGCCAGCTCGGCCACGGCAGAGAGAAGTGAAACCTGCGCAGGCTGTGCTGGGAGAATCAGCCACGTTCCTGCTGCCATGGCCCGGCCTCGCCGGCCGCCCCCAGCCCTGCGCCCCCTGCCCCATTGCCCTGGTGTCGTGGTGGCCACGGGGCACCCACCAGCCAAGGGGTGTCCCGCTCTGCACCCCCGTGCAGCGGGGACGGCTCTTGGCATCACCCCAAGCCCCTCCGGCCCTGAAGCCCCTTCCCCGTGCCCAAGGGGACCCCCCGGCTCGTTGGGCGCTCACCTGCTGTCCCCAGCGGGTGCCTTGGTGGGGATGGCGAGAGTTTGTGGCGGATGGCAAAGTCCCCGCCCTGGAGCGGGGTGGGACTGGTGTCGCAAAGCAGATTTCTCGGCTCTGTGCTGTGCCCTTCCGCAAACAGCTGGCTGGAATCCAGCTGCGAGAGTCACAGGGAACCTCACGCACACGTAGGGAATGCATGTTTGGGGCTGCACAGAGGGCCTTGCAAATAAAGGTGGCCTGGTAGGCTCGGGCGGCGTCCGCGCTGCCCGGCATTGCCTGTTAAGGCTCAGGGAGCAGAGGATTTCCAGCTTCACGTCTCGCTTTGCGCTGCGGCTGAACGGGCAAAGCCAAGGGGGGTGCGAGGGGGACGACAGTGCGGAGCACACACAACCCCGAGCAGGAATCCTGCTCCTCTCTTTGTGGACATTTCTTACCTGTATTGCGTCTCCTTGGTCTCACAGCACCTCTCCACATCTTCAGCGTCGTTCCCCTTTCCCTGAGAACTCCGCATCACAAACAGCCATGATTCCTGTAAGAGTGATTATTTTCATACAGGTGATTACTCCTGACCCAACAAATGGCACCGCCCTAAAGCCAAAACACTTCAGGCAAAGGGACTTCAGTTTTACCCCGATGTGCCGCTGCCAGGGTCACACTTGGGCAAGATTGTGAGGCTGACAGAGGGAAATCAGCCTTGCAATAATACATATCTTGCCTTCCCTGTGTTTATCCTCAGGGACTTTGGCCTCCTCTGACGCTGAAAGTACAGTTATTATAATGAGTAAATCAACCCTCTCTGTTGTTTCTTCTTTTTTCCCCGTCTCTCATCCCTGTGCCTCTCTGCACATGCTCTTTTGCTGGAAGAGACCTAAATTTAGCATCCTGAACACAGGCTGTGCTCCAGCGCACGGCTCCGTCGCTGGGTTATTTTCGCTCCCGCTGCAGCTCCGTCTCCTACACCCCACGGAGCAAAACCCACCCACTCCTGCTGCTGCGGGGACGTCGGGGGACAAAAGCAGCGCTCAGGCCACAAGCACTTTCCTTTTCCATTGCAGAGGCTCTTTCCTTGTAAAATCTGGCACTTTGCCCCCAGCAGGATTGAGTGTGGACTAGTACATATTGTCAACAGTCACTAAGGAGAGCCTCTTTTCTCTCCTACATCTGCTAAAGTTTCCATTCTCATCCCTTCCTCGCACGTCAGCTGGGCCCATACCAGCTTATTTTAATCCACCAGCAGAAATGCCGCGTTTCTCCGTATTATGTTGCCTTTGATTTTTTTAGCCTGTGTATTTTCATAAGCTTCATTCTTCTGTTTGCTTTCCAGCCTCTTCAACCCCGAGGACATGACGGCTCTGACGCCGCAGTCAATGGTGTATGCAGCAGGAATTATTCTAGACCATAAGTTATTAATATTCTTTGGAAGTTATTTATCCCTTAAATATTGCACCAATCCTGCCATTCATGATTTAGCCTTTACTTTCCCCCTGGGAGAGGCTCCAAGTAGGGAGGAATACTTGAGGGTGCGAAGTGTTTGTGTGAATGTTTTTCACCATCCAAAATTAGTCATGTAACGTAGTCCATTCAGAAACCAGATCCTGACCCAACACGCAGCCGCGTTGCCTATAATCTTGGCTGGTTATGGATGCTGGCTCTGTAGCCGTCCGATTCAGACAATCACTATTATTTGGACCAGAAAGGAACAAAAAATACAAAGTCCAAAAGCTTCTGACCATGCGGAGAGTTATTTGAGCTGATCCGGAAGGTGGATGGAAGGACGGGATCTGGGGCAGTGGATGTCTGCACCCTGTTGTGCTTTGCTGTAGGAGCTGCTCCGCTCGGGAAGGGTTGTTGCCATAGGAAAAATTACCTATAGAAGGTTCAGGAGACAAAGCTTTGGCTCTGCATGAGCCCTTTGTGTAGGGTCTGCTCATCTTTCAGCATGTGCTTTTTATCTCTTAAAGGATGGAAAAGCTGCAGCTCTCCTTAAATACCTTCAGCCTGAAGCACCGTCGAGCAGAACTTTGCTGTCCTCACATCAAAACCGCAGTTGCTCGCGGTGTAGTAAGTGGCAAAGCACATGGCTTTTCACTGTTTGTCCCATTGATTATGTCAAACCCCCAGACTTTACTCCGTTGCGTGCCTGCTCTGTATTCCCACTCCATCCTGCTGTTCTCCTGTTTCTACAAAGGACATAATAAAAATGAAAGGTCACAGAGAGACAGGGCAGTGTGCATTAAGTAAATAAACAGAGCTCAAGCAGCCCGCCTGTTAAGCAGGGGGTATTTATTTGAGGGCTCACAGTGAGAACAGAGCTGAACCTCTTGGAAAACGGCAGCATTTTTGGTTTTGCCTTTAGGACGTGGCTTTTTAAATTTGCACCTCAGGGAGCAGAGGAGCCTGGTGCTGGAAAAAGGAGTTTTCAGTGTGTCATTTGATTAGCAGGTATCTGCCTTTAGCTTTAGAGAAACAGCCTCATTCACTGAGATCCAAATCCTGGCTCTAACGAAGTCGTTAGCCAACCTCCTACAGATTTAAGCGGGGGCCAGAATTTGGGGCTTTGGGGATTATGGAGGTGTTTTTGGGAAGCTCATAAGGGGATGCTCGTTTTTGGTGCTGGAGCACCAGCAGTTTGCAATCGGCAGCCCCTGCACATGAAGTTCTTCAGCTGTTGCCCAAGTGGGAGCGATGCTGCAGCTCAGACTGTCTCCATAGCAGCGCGTAGAGAGGATGGAGGCTGAAAACCAGCACTCATTTTCATGCCTGTAAGAGAGTGAAGGATCCTTACATTCTGCAGATTAATATCAGATTAATCACAAAGTTAACAGCAGATAGTGGGCCTTGATGCAGAAATCGAGGGGTACTTTTGATGCTTAGAGCAAGCATGTCTCCTCACCGCCAGTTCAGCACTGTGTAAGATTAAGAGTTCGTTTCCACAAATCAGAGGTAACTTGGGTGTAGAAACAGGGATGTTTTGGGGATGACACTAGAAAGAGACAGCCTGAAGCTTTTGTTCTACTATTTGAGCAAAGCCCTTTTATTGCAAGGAGAAGATGGAAGGTGACCAACACACTCCCAGAAATAGGTAAGCAAGGTTTATTTGAGGTGGGAAAATGGAAATATTCCAATTCATGTAAGAAATTAAAGTGTTCTTAGCTCTTCATTACCTACCATAACCATTAGAAACACTGTTTGTACAGTCAGTATCACCAGGGGAATGTGCAGCTCTCCACATCTTACCCATCCAGGCAGGACCTTCCAAAGTGCTGAGCACATCGTACCAGGGCTCTATGGATAGACCTGGGCTGATTACATAAATTCACGTCATGTAAGGCCAAGAAGCAACAGGGAGCAGAAATTATTTGAGAAAATCCCTCTTAGTGCCTTTAAAACAAGAGACAACTTAGACGTGGTGGTCTATGTGCCTTAGAAAATAAATGGTAATGGGAGACAGTGAAGAGCCAGGACTCAAACTCCACATTTCAAGTGTGCTTCAACGATAAGATTTTTTAAGCCAGGAACGCTTGCGTGTTCTGCAGGCAGGCACACAAGAGGAGATCCTGGGTGCTGCTACGATTTATAACAGTGACAACTAGAACGGTGTCGCGGGTGCTACTGCGCTCAGTGCTTTTCGCGCTGCTGTCCCACAGCATATGCTGCGTTGACACTGTCTCAGAAACACCCACACGCTCTGCCTTTCTCTTACCCAGAAACTTAAGGCTGCACTTGGCCGTGAGCCCAGTCTACTGTTTTCTTTTATTAGCTAAAGCTATAAACAGCGGGGAAGGCAAATAGTTCTGGGCCACTGGTTGTTCGATGGCTTTGTTGGCCCCTGCGTTAACGAACGCTGTCCAAGGGGAATGGAGTCAGCAAGCACCTCCGCAGCGGGGTTGTGAAGACACTTATGGCACTTGTGGGGTGACACTTTTACCTTTCAAAGAGCCCTTTGCAGCCACACCAGCTGTGGCTTGCTCTCGATCCTGGTTGTGTTGTCTCACCTTCCGCTGCTCAAGCTGAATGGGGGCAAACAGGTTGGCACTGACATCCCAGCAGAGCTGGGGGCACAGGCTGGGGCAGAAGGTGCCCATGGGGTTTCAAGTGGTCTGGGGTTGCCCGGCCTTGAGAAGCCATTCCCGTTACTTGCTGGGAAGACCTCTCCTGGTGTGGATACAGTGCAATCAGAATTACACTCCTTGTCATGATATAACATTAGGGACGAGAGAGCGTTCAAGCCACACGCACTCTCCTTTTCCTTTGCAGAGTCTCCATCCTTGCAAAATTCTGAGCTAGACCACTATAATTGCATTCACAGTACAGTTTGTACAAATATAATAATTTTGCCTCAAAAAAACCCCAAACCACTGTCAAGACTAATTGATCCCATTTAAGCCCAAGGCCTTAGGGCATTTGCCAGCTCCATGGAGACACAGAAAGTGAGGGAAACTCCTCCTGCCCCTGTGGAAGCCAAATATCATTTGTGGAACAAGCCAAACCCTCTCCCCAAAGCTGCAGCCTATGAACTGCTGCACCATTGCTGCCAGCAGCCTTAAATGTATTATCAAACCTAAATTTCATTTAATAGGCTTAATGAATGTTTTCTTCAATTAGCATACATAGAGTTCTGAAGAGGAAATGAATAGCTTTCATTTTTTTTCTTCTTAATTAATATCTGCCTCTATGTAGCTTTATCTTACTTAGCTGCTCTGTAATTTGGCTACAACCCAGCTCTGGGGGATAGAAACAGAGCTCTGACTGCCCAGTGAGGGGGGACTTCGAAGGCACACACGTATTCATCACTTCATGGAAATATGATAAAAACTCACGGGCTGATTAAGTCCTTGGAGTGGGGAAAACACATTAAATATCTTAACATGATAATAGAATTATTTGGGTTGGAAGATACCGTCAAACTCATAGAGTCCAACTGATGACCCATCCCTGGCACTGCCATGAGAACCTCATGTCCGTCTGTCCAGCCCTCCAGGGCTGGTGACTCCAGCACTGCCCTGGGCAGCCTGTTCCGATGCCCCACAGCCCTTTGGGGAAGAAATTGTTCCCACATCCAACCTCAACCTCCCCTGGGCAACTTGAGGCCGTTTCCTCTGCTCCTGGCGCTTGTTCCTGGGGAGCAGAGCCCGACCCCCCTGGCTCCAAGCTCCTTTCAGGCAGCTCAGAGATCAGAAGGTCTCCCCTCAGCTCCTGTTCTCCAGCTGAACCCCCAGGTCCCTCAGCCGCTCCATCACACTTGTGCTCCAGCCCCTCACCAGCTCCGTTCCCTTCTCTCAACTCGCTCCAGCACCTCAAGGGCTTTCACGAGGTGATCTCGCCACCCCTGGAGCTGCCATTTTGAGCCCTGAGGTGCTTTTGGTGCCTCTGGTCCCACCATTTCAAGCCCTGAGGCGATCCCCATGGCCCAAGGGCTGACATTTTGTGTTTTGAGATTATTTTGGTGCCCCTGGGGCCACCATTTTGAGCCCTGAGGTGATTTTGGTGCCGCCATTTTGAGCCCTGAGCTGAGGGGCCCAGAACTGCCCCCAGGATTGGAGGTTTCTCCTCCCCAGGTCCCAGCACAGGCTCTTTTTGACTTGGTGGTCAATCCTATTGAGGTACACAGTATCAATCCACGCTATGTATAGTATTATATCAAATATGTATGAGCCCACAGACCTCAAACGGCTCAATTATTTCCATGTGCATCTACTATATATATAGCCCATGAGTGCCATTACCACTAACGGAAGATGTCGGCTTCTAGCTGCAGGAAGTGTAGCCATTGCTGGAGCTGGTGGGTACGTCTTCCAAGGGCAAACAGGAGCATATAAGAAGTGGAAAGTTTTAATTTTTAACCAGGTAAAATATAGGTATGAATTGTGGAGTCTTCTTTTTGTCCCTCTGCAGAACCCTGAACCTAGTCAAACTACAAACCAGATGATGGTGTGCTTGAGAGCACACCTTTTCTTAGAGGTGGAAAAGTGGTGTTTTTTCTGGTTATGCTAGGCATGTTTGTGCTTAAAATAAATCCTTGGATTCCAGAAAACACAGGCAAAAAGAGAGATGGATACAATAGTGGCTCTAGTACTCAATGGAAATTTTTGCAGTAAATGTGTGTGTTTAGGACAACATCCTTGTCAAGATAAAAATAACGACGTGAGAAGACTTAATTATTATGCACTGAACACAGGAAAATAAGATTATTACTTGGTTGCCCCTGGATAGTTACAGAGGCTTTTCCACCTTGTTGTCACTCTCGCAATGTCCAGGAGAGGACAGTGTGCCTTCGCCTGTGGGTTAATCTCATGAAACCTTTCCAAACGTCTGTTTTTATTTAGAAAATGCTGAGCTGTCTGGAAAGTTTGATCAAGAGGGATGCAGCTGTATTAATGTGCTTCTTCCTGGGGATTTGAATGCCTTTTCTTAGCTGCACAGGGGAGCCAGGGCTCAGGGAGACGATACGCAGGCAAACAGCTCTGCTGACCGCAGCACTGGGACGCAAATATTTTAAAAGCAGCATCACGAGATTTAACAGCTACAGTTCAGTGTTTGGGATTGACAGTATTAGTCAGGCTGAAGTTTCTTTCTGCAGTGGAACAAATCTACGAGCACCCTGCAGTTGCTCCAGGCTAACACAAAAGTGTTAATACTAAGACCACGTCTCTGCTGGCAATCGCTGATCAGCTTTTTCACTTAAAGCTTTCGGGCTCAGGTCTCTCTGATCCCCGTGAAGGCCACGGGGATTGCAGCAGAGCAGCGGAGCCTCGTGCCTTCTTGAATAAAGAACATCAGCGTCCGCAACCGAGGAACCTGCTGAGCTTTTCCTCCCCAAACCGGCCACCAACAGTTTGGTGCCTGTGGTGAGAACAACAGGGCCCTGCAGTTGTACATGGGGCTGACGCTCGTCTGCGTTATACCTCACCACTCCCAGGTACATTTAACTAAAGTACTTCTCAGTGCCTGGCGAGGGTGTTCAGCAGTGCATCTGCACTCCCTGCATGGCAGCAGGCTTTATCTTCTCCAGTTGGAAATGAGTCATTTCCCTGTACTGTACAGAGATGCCCAATTTCCTTGGAAATCGTTCAGTTCTGCAGAGTCCCCAGAAATCACTGATTATAGGGCTCTTTTTTTTGGTACTGGGTGTTTCTTAATAGATATCGAGGCACATTTCGCAGGTTAGAGTAATTTAAAAACAAAAAGGGTAGAAGCAACTGGGACTTTACCCAGTTCATATTTAACGTGAAGGGCAAGTGAACCTTCTGTATGGACCATTGCCAACTCATCACACAGCCCCAAACCACAGCCCAGAAAGGTTTAATGAGGATTAAAACCTGTGAAATGAGAAAGGACAACTCTCGCACTTGTATTTGCCGACGTGATTGCAGTTCCAGCCTTGCAGACTCAGGGTGTCTGCTACATGACACTTGGAAATTAGGTGCAGACAGGAGCCCCTACAAACTATGGGTGAATGAGGGGGCGCATGGAGGATATTGAGGTGCAGAGTGGGCTTGTAGACCCTTACCTACAAGTACTGCTGAAAACAAGGATGGGAGACCTGTAGCATTAACTGTAATTAACTCTGCCTCAGCACAAAAGCAACTATACAGTGATGCGCTTTTAGATCTGTGTATCCAACATGCTAAATATTATCACTGGCAATTTTACTTGCTTATTTGGAGAGCTAGATGCGTCTTAAAAGTCTTCAGACGTTGGGGAAAAATCAATTAGGTCTGTTTACAACATGCCCATCCAATCTTGTTGGCATTCCTGGAAGCCTGTGCCCAAAAGCGATGCAGGAAAAAGGGCTGTGCAAAAGTTAAATATTTTTGCCATCCCACAGTAACCAGACTATCTGCTTGGGACAGGAGTTTGTCAGCAGGACGGCTGTAGTTATTACCATAATACAGGAAATAATAGTTAAGGGGAAAATGTGAGAATGCTCTGGTTTCCTCTTCTGCCTCGGTCCGAGGGGAGGAAGGCGAGCGGTGCTGTCATGGAGGCGTTCCTCTGGCAGCCACACGCTCCTCAGGGCTTTGTGTTCTGGGCTGCAGGCTGGGGAAAGCAATTTTTGCCATTTCAACGTTTCTTTCTGCTGTTTGAAATCCCAGCGCTGGCCTTCCCTGTTATTGCATATGGAAAGGAGAGGAGCTGGCTGCCGTGGATGCTGTAGGCTGGAAAAATCTCCTGATTTCTGAGGGAAACAGAACACAAAATGCGTTTAAAGGAAATTTCACAAGATTCGAGTTAAACTAAACTCCGCTGAAGCCAGACCCAAGGGCTTTGGGCTCTTGGATGAGCCGGATCGCTGTGTGTGAACATCTCAAGCTGTGTGAGGTGCAGGAGTGGGGAGGAGAAAGATGGCATTTAACGGTTAATCTAACACGCAGGCTTTACAAAACCAACTGCCAGCTTTAAAACACTCAGTGATTTTGAGAGCTGGGGATATCTCCGGTTTATTTTTAGTTTTATTTGAGGCTCTCGGACCAAGCAGGGCCTGTGTGAAGACAAGCCTTGTGCTTCAGGTCAAACCCAAGATGGCACAGCAGGGGGCTTCTATTTTTATGACAGGAAAATGTCAAGTTTAAGGGCACTACTTCAAAGATAAATGTAAATAGGTGTGGTGAGGTGCCAGCGTGGGCCGCGGCTCCTCGCTGACACGGTTTTTGTGCTCATCCCTCCCGTGGAAGGGAAGCAATAGCCCCGGGCACCCTCCGTTCTCCCCCGCACGGGGGTCTCTCCCCACAGCCCCTCACGGCCCCGCCAAAACGTCGTCCCCTGCCCGCGCCCCCTCACCCCCTCCCCGCCCTGGGGAGCCGCGCTGCATGCCGGGAGTTGTAGTCCAATGCGCCCCCGCGGCAACTCCTGCTCGGTGGGCGGGAACTACCGCTCCCAGCGTGCCCCGCGGCAGGGCCGCTGCCGCCATTCCACCCACCCCCCGACCCGAAGGGCGCTCGCCCCTCCGCGCTGTGGGGCGGCGGGTGGTGGCCGCGCTCCCGGGGGGCTCCGCCGGTGTCGGGGGGAACATCCTGGGGCGGCGTGGCCGGGACTGGGCCGAGTCCTCCGGGCTGGCGGAGGCGCGGGGGCGGTGCTCCCGCCGGCAGCCGGGACTTCCTGTGACAGCCCATTTCCTGGTCGGATGGGGCCGGCGGGGGCTGGCGGCGGCGCAGGGGTCGGTCCCTGACGGGCTCGGTGGCCGCCGGGAGCTCCGCCAGGCAGCGATGCGGGCCCCGGGCCCTGCCGGCAGACGGCCCCCGCCGTGACCCGCCGCGGGCAGCCGCTGGGGCTGCGGCCGGCCGGCCCTGGGCGCCGCTGCGGGGTGCATGGAGGCACCTCCCGCCCGCAGAGAGGTACCGGCCGGGGGGCCCTGTCAGCCGGGGCGGCCCTGAGGGGGCCGCGCTGTGGGGATCGGCGCCTTTCCCTCCCCGTGACCCGCTGTGGTTTTGCAGGTGTGAATCCCCGGAGGACCGCGCGCCTGCTCCGCTCGGCCCCGCCAGGCGAGGGGCCCCGGGTCCCCTCAGCGGCCTCGGCCCGGCCGCGGGAGGAGCCAGCAGGGGCTTGGGACCTTCCAACAGCGTCGACCCCGTCAGCAGGCGGCTGCTGCCTCCTGAGAAATGAAGAAGTTTTTTGACTCTCGCCGGGAGCAGGGCGGCTCTGGCCCCGGATCGGGCACCAGCGGCGGCGGCGGCGGCTCCGGCGGCCCCGGCAGCGGGTACATCGGGCGGGTGTTCAGCGTCGGCCGCTACCAGGTGACGGTGGACGAGGTGCTGGCGGAAGGTAAGACCTCGGTGCCTTTGGCCTTGGCGTCTCTTGCCTCCCCCTTTCCCTCATGAAGCTGGGAAGGGAGGCTCTGGCCTTGCCCTTGCGTTTTGCCTCCCTCTCTGCCCCTAGTTCCCCGAATATTTCACTGTCCTTGACAGACTTGCCATCCAGTGGCATCTGCAAACTGACATTTCTGGTCTTCTCGGGTGTAAAGCCAGTGTGAGTTTGCTGGATTTGGTTTGGTTTTGTTTGGGTTATTTTTTTTCTATAATGCTTTAGAAATGGAGGGAATTTCTGAAGCTGTTTCCCACCCTCCCTAAACTGGGATTTAAAAAAACAAAACCCCAAGAAACAACCCCAAGCCAACCCAAAATTATCAAGTGTTTTGGTGCAAAACAAGGTGCTGTAAATAAAGTGAGCAGTGGTCTTCACTTTAACTTTCTTCAGCCAGTTGTCTCCTTTCCTACCTTAAGGAGGGAGGAATAAAACACTGGATAAATTCCTTGTAGGAATATCATACCTATAGGTAGGCTGAACAGAGCTACCTGTGGGCTGGGATGAGGTGTTTCTGTTTGTGTGCTGTTTCTACAGGGAAGTGGTAATCCAAATCACATTTTTTTTTCAAAATAAAACCCTTAAAGAACTGAAAATGAACAGAAGGGATTATAAAACTCTTAGGTGAGCAGCGCTTGCAGTGCAGCAAGCTGCTGGTGGTATTTTTTTAACTGTAACCAGCACTGCTGCCTTAACTATCACTTTACATTTCATTTGTTTGGGCTCTAAGGAACCTTCTGAGCGGCTCTGGCTGGTAACCTTACCCTCGACCTTCAGAGAGATGTTGGTTGGCCTCCTCAGAACTGCTCCTGGTCCATCTCCTGCGCAGCATCCTTTGCAATTTCAGTCAAAACAATGTTTTGTTTTGCTCTTGTAATTGCGAAGGAGAGGGGAGCTGCTGGCTGGGAGCTGAGTGGGAGGACCTGTGTTGGCTTTTACAGAAAGAACCCTAAAATGGAAAAGAGACTCTGCGTGCTGTGTGCGTTCAGGTTTGTAAAGAGTGTACAGGAAAACAGATCCGTGTTCACGTTTCAGATGCGATTTCTGATATGTTGTGCTGCACGCTGGGCTGAGAACAGCTCTGAAAACAATCCTTCAGCCAGTAACTATAGTGATTTTTTTTTTCTGACTTGACATTTGCAATATAGGTTTGCCTTGGCTGATATTTCCAAGGCCTTTTTGGCCCTAGGAGCTTAGGAACTACAAGAACTAAGCCTGAGAAGCCATCACGGTATTTTTTTAATGCAGACTGGCCTCATCCTGCTAACATGGGAAAACAGAGGCTTTTTTTTTGCTGATGAATAATCTGTTGGCAGGTTCTGCCCCGGCGCTGACAGCAGCGGGAAGCGAGCCGGTGTGTCACCGGGCTCTGTCCTGCTCCGCGGCTGAAGCTACAGCCACCAAAGCTGGAAGCACAGGTTGCACAGAAGTGCCTCCCCTCTGTACCTCACTGTCCTGGAGGAGCCGCTGCTTGGGGGGCTTTTTCCTCTGACTTCTGCTGTCTTAGCTGGATGGAGCACAGCCTGGTGTTGGCTGCAGCCCTTGGATCTGCACGCACAGGCCAAGCGAACTGCAGTGGACCTGTGAAATAGGTGCTGTTTTCTCTTCTTGCCCACACTGCAAGGCGATGGAAGTTCTTTTGGTAAACTGTTTTCCCCACAGTTCGACTTCTGGTGTGGGCAATCTGAAATCCTTCCACGTGGTGAGTGAAGTCTGCAAGGGGACAGAGCAAGGTAGCTTGTAGGTTTGCAGGTTGTCGCCTCTTGCTGGGAACAGAGGGGGGAAAATGCTGTTTCCTTTATAGGAAAGGTAGGTCTGGGAAGTCAGCGTGGGTCAGAGGTGCTGCTGCTTTATGTAATTCTGGCCTTTTGGTGCAGTTGTGTGTGTTCCTCAAGTGCTGGTAAACAGCATTTTTTTGCTGACTCAGCTGGAGACCTGGGAAGCTCGCTGGCAACCTGGTCCCTGCACGACTTATGTCTGAATCCTCATCTGGAAAACTTTTGTACCTGCAGTGAATTTTGGTGCTTCAGCAGCATTGAAAAGGCAACTTGTGAAGTGTTGGCTATTTCTGCTAAAAGGAAAAGTCCCCTGGGAAGCACTTAGGAAGAGGAGTATGCTGTGTGGGAAAGGAACATATTTCATCACTGTTGCTTTAGAAAGGAGAGGAGAGGCCTGTGTTTTGTTTGCAGCACGTGAAGCCTACAAAATAAATGAGATGTAAAAGTGGCTTAAAAGAGCGAGCCTCTCGAATGGCAATGGATGGTGTGGAGGAGACTTGAATTGCAAGCCCGAGGAACTGCTTGGAGTGGAACTTTTGGAATGAAAAGTGTTGGGATTTACCTGTGCCTGTCACAGCTGTGACTGGGCACCTTGGTTCTGCTGAGCAGCTGCTGTGGGTGCTGGGAGCCTGTGGTGCAGGCACCGTGACGGGTGCCAGATGGCAGACGGCTCCACAGGCTCGCAGCCTCTTGTGTAGATCCCCCAAAATATCCACTGTGCTTAGGTACGCTCCTCACCCCCTTAAAAATAGTTATGTCTGGATGCTTGTTTTCCTGGGCAGGGAGGAACATTCCTTCCTTTTGGAAGGAAGTAGATGGGAGTAATACAGAAGGAACTTGCCTGGTTGTTTATCAATGGTGTTGTAATACCAGTGAATCAGTATTTTTTTTACAAACAGTATATTGCAATAGGTGATTGTTGGTTGAGTCTGTAGTCGTTTTGCTTTAATCCATGTGGTAGTATGAATAATCTCTTGAAAATTCCCCTCAAAGTTTGTGTGAGGATTAGCCAGGGAGTTCTGCAAGGCCAGGGCTGAGTCGAGGGCATCAGCCGAGTTCTGTTGTGTGGGCTGGGGGTGGTTTACAGACTTGAAGGTGTTTGAGGAGCTGAGATGGGTGCCCAGGAGGCATGTGAGGGTGAGTCAGGCTACTATCTTACTGGTTTGCTTATGAAACAGTGTGATCAAATTGAACGCTGCTTTTTGTCTATGCCTTTGTGTAGGGAAAAACAAACAAACAAAAACCCCATCCCCAAAACCCACCTGGAGCTATGAGGCGGGTGGTGTCTCAGTGATGAGGGCCAGAACGGCAGAAACATTTAGAAGGATGTTACCAAGAGTCACAAATTGACTGAGGAGTTTGTGGGATGTGCATGTGTGGTAGATCTGGCACCACAAGCCGCGTGTACTCTGAGCTCAAGCAGCCAAGGTGCGGATTGCCCCAGGGTCCAGTTTTCAGGGGCTCTGTTTTTTGTTACTCTGTGTATCTGCCACATTCTAAGAGTGTTGAGTTGATTCAAGGCCTGTAAACACTGATGGGGTGTGTGTTTGCGTTAGGATTTTTGTCTTGGTGTCCTTCTAGCAAAAGATACAGGCTGCATTTCTTCAGGCCTGTGAAAAGTCTCTCTTTGAAATAGTAGGATTTTTCTGAAGGTGCTACTTGTAGTCTTTTCCCCTTAAAAATGTGTAAATTAGGGGACTCAGCTTTAATTGTCAGGCATTTCCCTGACATTTTTTTCAGATGTGTGCTGCTAGCTAACGTATATTTTGAAGCATTAACAGTAGACATTATAAACCAGTGCAAAATTAGCTTCAATTTGCCAGCTTCATCGTGGGTTTTGGGTAGACCTGCAGACCGGCACGTGTTTGAGGAGCTTGGTAAGGCTGCGAGTGCCCAACCTGTGCCCAGTGGAGACCGAGGCCCCAGAGCTGCTGAAACGTGTGGTTGGCCCCATTGCAGAGAATTTACACCCAGCGCTCCCTTTCCCCACAGCACCGTAGCCTGAAGTCACTCAAATTACATGGTAACTTCTTCTGCAATAACTTAACTTTAATCCAAAACCCCATCTTAGATAAATTTTGCAGATTTCCATGACCCTCAACCCAATTGCAGTGTGGCTGCGTTCAAGACATCACTTTGAAGCGTATTTTGCCAGCTCTTGCCTTCTAGCTTCTGCCAAGTGCCAGCTGCTAATCAGCTGACCAGTGACATTTGGATTAGGAATTAAACTATTTCTCCTCTTGGAATGGGACATGTGATTTTAATTCTTTTTTTTTCTATTGCGTTTCCTGTGTACCTTGTGCTGCAGGGCATGTACATGTGCTCTACAGTGCTAGGGGGATATTGGCTCCTCTGTGTTTTAGTAGTCTGGTTTTTAGAGTGTACAAGCCAGGCAAACTGGTGAGGAATCCCAAGTGAGTTATTGGGTAAATGTCGAGGGATCCCAAGTGCTTTGGCGCTTTTAGCAGTGCAGGTTTTGCTGGGGCAGAGTGTGCGCCGTGTCCCTACGTGTCATCAGGAGGCAAAAGGCGTTAGTGGATTTAACTGCCTAAGAAGTTGTGTGGCCCAGAGACTTGCATGGTCGAGCCGCGCTCGGAAGGTTTATGCAATGTGTCAGAGAAAGGGGCTGTGATCGTACAGGGGGTGGCTTGTTTCTTACATAACAGCTATAGTGGCTAAAAGCGTGTTTAATGGCACAGTTGTCCCCCCGTGACCGCACTGGGCTGTTTTCTGCAGTCATCTTCCCTGGTAGAACAGAATAGTTTCTAATACAAGCAGTTCTGCAACAGCCTTATGAAACTGTCGTTTACTTAGCTTAGTTTTGGGATTCTGGCCGTGGAAAATACGGGGTTTAACTATCTAACTGAGGCTTTGTGGAGTGTTCTAGTAGCTGTATATGGACAGGTTACCTCTGGTTGTGACACCAGCAGTGACATTTTTGTATTTAAGGAGAGCATGGACCACTATAATGTTTCTATTGTGTCACAGGCCTTCTCCCCTTTGTATGGAGCTGATCAGCAGTTGAAGGGAGCAGGTGGGAAGTTATAAATGTGCTGAAGACAAGCTGGAATCCACTTTGGGTTTAGCACTTGCTGCCTTCCAAGCTCACCCACCTGCATTAATCACGGCTAATGAGGGGTCAGAACTGACTGGTGCTGCACACTCGCATTGGGACTGGCAGCTGCTGCCTTTGAAGGTGACTTTTTTCAGTGAAAATGGTGATTTGGACAGACTGGTGGAGCAGCAGCTTGCCAGCTGCAGGACTTGCTGCTGCTCTTCTGGAGAGTCACAACCGGTTTGCCTTTGTTTGTAGTAAGTGTGTGTTTGTGTTTCACATGTAGAAGGAGACGGGAAGTCTCTGAGGAGAAACATGCCATGAGCAAACTCGGTTTGCAGAGGAGCTCTCTTTTGATAATGAGAGGTAACTGAATAAATAAGTTTCCCAGGGAAGGTTGCCTTCTTTCTTGGATGGAGAGACATGCAGGATGTCCTTGTGCTGATATTGTTTGTTTTGAAAACATACCTCCTTCAATCAGATCCTGGCTGTTGTGCTGCTTTCAGTGTGGGAACAATACTGACAGTGCCTTATAAGCACAAGGAAAACATTTGGAAAGGCTCAAGTGAAACACAATTGCAAGGTAATTCTCTCTCATTTGCGGCGTTTTATCATTAGGGAAACTTTCCTTTTCTCCTTTTGTGGGAGGTCCGGGATTTGGCGCAAAGCTAAACACAGGTTATTGTTATCTGCTCACAGTAGGATGCAGCAGAATGAAGGCACAGGAGAGCAGCCACAGCTCTTCGCTGCCCTGTTGCCAGAGTATCTGAGCCCAGCCATCATCTATAAAAGTGTCCTTCTGTTCCTTTTGGGGCTGCTGGGAAATAATAGACTGAGATATGAAGGTGAAGCAGTACAGTGTGTGTGGCCAAGTCAGGAATTGATCTCTGGCCTTCCAGATTGAGTGCTTTAATTGCAGTCTGTGTTTTCTCTCAAACGCGGCCTCTGCGTGTGTTTTAAATGGGTGTGCTCTTGGCACACATGTGATTTGGGCATAGATTTATGTTTGCTTTGTGGCAGAACCCCTGCTGACATCAGGACCCTGGGCCATGTGTCACAGGATTGGATTAAAGACTTTTTTGGAACAAGATGCTTGTAGCATCTGGTTTGCTTCATGATTTTACTGAAACAAATTACATACCGGTGACGGGTGATCTCATAGATTAAAAATAAAAAAAGCCGTCAGCAGCTGAGTTCCCCAAGCACAGACTTTGTGTGCGTGTCCCTGCGCAGCCGAGCTGGTGCTGTGATGAGCACAGGTAAATCTGATCTGCGGTCCTTCCCTGTTAGGAACGTGGTGGGTTTACTTCCTATTTAGTGTTCATAAGGCTGTAATAGGGAGGTGACCCCAAAACGTGCCTGTGTGAGCTTAAAAAAGCAACCTGGCGCGCTGCTCTAGAGGGTGTGATAGTGAAATACGTGCTCTTCTGAAGCTATCCAAATGCACATCTGTTATTCAGATGAAATCTTAGCTTGTATCCCCTTTACTTCTCTAAGCTAAATGGTGCTTGCAAGGTCAACGTGCTTTTGCGGCACAACTCTGACAGCAGTAAAATAAACTCGGAGCTTGTCTCTTCAAGAAGTGAGAAGCACAACGTGGGCTTTCCATGAACAGCGGTTTCTGTTCAAAGCAGCATCGCAAGCGAGATGAACCCTTGGTTTGGTGTGGAATACCTGTTCTTGTGACTTTCCTGCTATCCTGGATTGTGCATGGAAGCTCTTCAGATGTTACGGGAGTGAGAACGATACAAAACTTGGACTTTTGCAAGTGTTTTAAAGTACTGAAAATGAACGCAAATAAGCAGTGCTGATGTGAGAGGAGCACAGAAGGGCAGACCTGTTGCTTTATGTGCCTTCTCTGATCGACCTGCCTGCAGCAGTGATGCTTTAGTTACCTGTCATGAGCCTCTGAAGGATTAATTACTTCTGACTTGAGAAGTGCTTCAGAAATAAAGACCTTGTTTCCAGCGTTTAGCTGGTGCTTGGGAGGAGTGAGCTGGATCGATAGCAAATCCCTGCCTTATGACTGTGTGTGTGCATATGAAGATATTTGTGGCTGCTGTTGACCTTTGGGCTCCGGTCCAATAACTCTCTTCATGACCTTTGGCAAGAAGATACACAAATGGTTGGTGTTGTCAAAGATATGCTGAAATTCTTAAAGAAAGTATCCTTTGAAGTTTCGAGGAGGATCTGTGAAAGCGCGTGTGTGCATGTCCTTGTGCACCGTCACACCTGCTTTTCTATTTTAGCTGGATATTGTAGCACCTCTCATCAGGCAGACATATGTGTGGTGTGCAGAGCTGATGAGGACCAAGGAACCAGCAGCCGGGCAGGATTCGGTACCACCAGGAGCCGCTGCTTGGGGGAAGAGGCAGCACCGTGTCTGGGCAGAGAGAAGCCAGGATGGCTCCGTGGCTGGGCCAGAAAGGTTCTCTTGCCGCAGGATCCCTGGTGCTTTGACTGGAGTTCTGCAAATGTCCCATTAAGCAATTTACAACTTCAGCAGGTGCCTCCCAAGTGTGTACGATGTCTCTGTGCCGTAGTTCCCCGTTGCAGGCCAGGCAGCATCAGCAGGATGCCCATGACCATGCTGGGGAGCAGGTGGTCTGGACACCAGCTGGTGTGTGCTGGGTATTCCCTGGAATATCACAAGTGCTGTGTGCGGAGCTGAGAGTGTTCTGACTGAAGCTCTGAGGCTGCATGTTCATTACAGCCCTTCTAGAAGTCAGTGAGTGTAAGATGACACAAGAAGCCATTTGTCATCTGGTAAGATCCTGCTGGTTCTTTTTTTTTTTTTAATAATTGGTTATGTTTTGTAAGGAACTCAAGGAATGCATTGCAGCGCACTGCCCTGTGGATTGAGGGGTGGCAAAGGGTGAAGGAGGGACAGTGTGGCAGAGAGGAAGGGAAGGAGCAGTAAGGTTGTGGGCAAACTGTCTCGGGCTGCCTTGAGTCCATATTTCAGGCAAAAAAATTTGTGCTGAACCTTTCTTTTGGCCTTTACCTGTTGCTTTTGAGTTAGATGTGCTTACAGATATGTGAATATGAGTTCACTCTCCTGTTTCTATACCCAATTACCAGTTGCAGTTAGGACTGTTGTGCTGTCTCTGCTCTTCAACAAACATGCAGACCCCTGTGTATGACAACCTGTGGCTCTGTGCATGGTTGTTCCCCTTCCCCTCTCTGCAAAATAAATAGGTGGTGGAAGGAAGGCGTATAAAATTATTTTACAAATGAGAAACTGAAGCCCATGAAGATGTCACGATTTGATAAGGGCTATGTAAGAAAGCAGTGACAAAGCCTTGTCTTAAATGCAAATCTAACTCCTTGTCTGGTGTTTTAACCACACTGTCATTAATATTCATGTCACCATAGCATCAAGGAACTTCTGTCGTGGACTTGGGCGCTGTGTCACCCAGTGCAAACCCAGAGCAAAGTCTGGCTGGGCTCGGAGGCCCTGGGCTGCCCTTGCCTGGCCCTGCTCAGGCCCAGTGTTTGGGTTTAATACAACTCCTGTGCTGCCACCTCCGGACGCATGTTCTGAAAGAGGCTTCGCTGCGTGCAAGCGGCTGTAATCTTACAGCTGATTGTGATGTGATAATTAACACAGTATCTGCTAATGATCTGATGTTATTCAGAGATCACAGGGAACACACAAACTCTGTGCACGCAGCACTCAATGGAACATGTGACAGGATTAAACATGTTGTGGGTGTTTTTTAGTTAAAATTATGCTAGTTTTGGAGTAGGTCAGGGTGGTTTTCTACCTTTTGCTTTTATTTTAAACTTAACAACAGAAGTAGTACTTATGTTGTACTTTCAAAGCTTTTTGTGCTGCTGAGCAGGCTAGAAGTGCATGTATTGGTATATTATATGTAAGCTGGGATTCTCAAGCAGTTATGTAAGTTCTTTTAGGCTGATGAATTAACTCTAATAACGATGGAGCTTGTGAGCAAGAGTCACAAGGCTGCAGGTTCTGGACCCCTGCAGCCCCTTCTTGTGCCCGGACATCTGTCAGATGGACAGACATGTGCCTGTTCATAGAATCATAGAATCTCAGGGGTTGGAAGGGACCTGGAAAGCTCATCCAGTGCAATCCCCCCATGGAGCAGGAACACCCAGATGAGGTTACACAGGAAGGTGTCCAGGCGGGTTGGAATGTCTGCACAGAAGGAGACTCCACAGCCCCCTGGGCAGCCTGGGCCAGGCTCTGACACCCTCACCATGAAGAAGCTTCTTGTCAAGTTTAAGTGGAACCTCTTATGTTCCAGCTTAAACCCATTACCCCTTGTCCTACCATTGTTTGTCACCGAGAAGAGCCTGGCTCCATCCTCCTGACACTCACCCTTTGTATATTTGTAAACATTAATAAGGTCACCCCTCAGTCTCCTCTTCTCCAAGCTAAAGAGCCCCAGCTCCCTCAGTCTTTGCTCACACGGGAGATGCTCCACTCCCTAAATTGTCTTGGTTGCCCTACGCTGGACTCTCTCCATCTCTCTTCTTCCTCACCTGTGGACATGTGGAAAAGCTCAAAGCCCTGCATCATCTAGGGCTGATTCTTTTAATTTTAATTTTTCTTTATGCTGAATGCTGGATCTCGTGTGCTCCTGACCGTACGCAGTTGTTTGGTGGGACAGGAGCTGCCTCTCTCCATGCTTGGCTTGTACTGCGGAGTTGAAAAGTTCATTGCTGTCTTCAGGGTCCGATTAGCATATCATCTGCGAGAGGAATATTATGGAGCCTTTAAGTTGTGTTTTCCTGTTACTCAGTGAGATGGCACTTCCGCGGCTCGTGAGTATTCCTGTAGTTATATGGGAGACCTGAAAAGGTTGAAATTCCTGGGTTTAAGAAGAGATTTGGTTGACACAAACTACCATCCGCTGTTGTGAAGCTCTTACAGTATTGTGTTCGCTGCAAGCTTGAGCTTTTCCCAGAATGTATAATATGTATTGGGGTATCTCTTGTTTTTCACGCTGCTTTGCTCAGTGGGGATGTCTGGATGCTGCCATAGCAATCAAAATTCCTAAAGGCCTGACTTGTTGCCATGAACTCCCTTTGGATCCCGGCAGAGTCGCTTCCCCAGTGCAGTCTGCTGTTCCCACAGCTCCCGTAAGCTCCGGCTGGCCCTGTGGGCCCAGCTACAATCCATTCCCAGCCCTGCCCAGCTTAGTCCCTCTCCTTCCTCCCCACCTCCAGCTCCAACGTGCTCTCTGCTCAACTGGTTGTGTTTTTTCTCTCCTCTCCTGTGATTCACCACTTTATGCCTTTCCAGTGAAGCTTCTCAGCCACTGCAGCTTCTTGCTGGCTTGGCGGTTTCAGTGGCGTTCGCTCAAACCCCGTCATGCTCCGCAGCATGTTTGTGCCAGTGCTCATTTCACTTGGAGATGAACGAGGTTTCAGATGCTATTAGCAGCTGCTTGGAATAATAGCAGCTGAAATGTTCTTTTTAGAGGGCTGACTGATAACTAAACAAATGATTTTTTTTTTTAAGCTGCGAGTTATTCGTGACCCATTAATTTTTTTCTTTCAGTCTTACAGTGGAAGTTCAAGGACTAAAATTATCACAATAGAGAGGGACTGAGTCTGCTTTGCCAAGTAATCTGCTCTGAGGCAGCGTATCTTGCTGCATAGTAATAACACGCTGCTCCATCGGCTTTGAGTTTCCAAGCCTGCCTGTCAGGGAGGAACCGAGTGGATGCACAAGCCTGTAGAGCACGGAGCACGTGCCTGGAGAATCTGCCCATGTGAACATCTAAATGTGCTGCCTTCTGTGAGGGCCAGTACAGCTCCATAGCATTTAGTGAGTTATTTGTCACAAAATCGCTGTCACAAACACTGTGAGACTCTAATACCCCTCAATTAAGGTATCCAGGCTGTGTTCTGTGTTCTTGGAGGACGGGTCGTGTGATGAGCTGTTGCTGCCCTTGGGCTGGAGCTTTTGCAAAGGGAACACAGAGTTCATGCACAGGGTGAATTCTGCCCACGGATCATTTTAGGCCTTTAATATGCTGTTGTATGGCAGAGATTAATTTCCCTCCCCCCCTGCCCCACTTGTTTGTCTCCCCTCCTTTCTCTGCAGTCTTGTGACTTACAGCTTCCTTTTTTGACCTTCTCCATGAACCAGGAGGAGTATGGTCTAGAGAGGAATGGCTCTTATGGACCTGTAATGAGACAGGGCCCTTAACACAAAGAAAAGAAGTTAAACAGCTTTCAAACAGACCTATCAAATTAAAACCCAGAGAAGTGAGGAAGAGGCAGTTAAGCTTTTTCCCTATCATCAGTGCAGTGAAAATGCCTGCGACTGTATTAATATTTTGTGGCTGATTGCAGTTGTGAGTGTCATAGCTGATAAACTAAATGTTCACCCCAAAAACCCATGATAGCCCCTAGCCAGCCAGCCTTGTTCTCCTAAAATCAGGAGAGGTAAAGACCGTGCTTCTGTTATGTGGTGAGTGATGTTTCTGGCTGTATTATTTTGCCTAATTTAGGCACTTGTGGCCGTGATTGCCACTCAAACATTAACTATGACATCCTGCCCGTTTAAAATGCGCCCAGAAGAAGGTGGAGCCTGTAAATCTAAATCTGTCTTGTCATGGCCTAGATATTGCAGCGATGACACTAGGCAAGGGCCCTATAATTATGTTGGTAATATTGGATAATCACATTAGGATTCTCAGCTATGGTAAATCTGTAGGGCTCGCTGTGTCCCTGCTTTGCTCCTGCCGTGAATCTGACCCACAAGCCAGGCCTGACCTGAGCCCGTGTGTTACCTGGAGAGGAGCCCTTTGCTCTGTTAGATTTGCCAGGCGCTCTGCTAAAGTTTGTCTGGTGGTATTTAAAGACGAGATTAAGCAGCGCTGCAGCTGGGGCTGTGAGAGCTGCTGTTTTCTTGAGTCGGTAGTGAGAGGAGTTTCTAAATAGCTGAGTTTTGCCTGCATGCTTGGGCCTTTTTTATGATATTGGGTGCAGACCTTTGCCGTGTGTTGTCTGATGGATGCACGTGATTCTGGAGATATCTTTGTAGCCGTTGTGGCGTTTTTGTGTGTGTCTGTTTATTATATTTTTGCTTTCCCTGTACCACTGAATCAGTTGTGCAGCAGTTGCATTTGGTATTTGCACAAAGCTGACGCAGATGCCGGGCTTTCCATGCCCGGCAAATTTGCTCAGCACGAAGCTGCCGAACAGATTGTTGCTGGCCAGCAATGGAGGCTCCTCTTATTTTAAGCCAATAGAACATGCAAACTGTATTGCTCATATGTGCAAATTTACGCTGTGGAGGCCAAATTCTTTCTAGAATTTTTTGGAGAGAATTTTTTGCTGTTTACACAGGTTTTCACTGGTGGAAGAGAGCAGAGCATCTCGCCTGAACCTGAACACCTCTGGAGCCGCAGGGCTGCATGTAGAATTATCTCTGCCACAGGCTGGGAAACAGGATTGAATGACAGTTTGTGAGCTGCTCTGTGCTGGGGTTGGTATGAACGTGAACCAGGTGAACTCAGAAGATTCATGGGTGTCCCAGCGCTGTTTCCTCTGGCAGCAGGACCAGCCCATATAGGAGGCAGTGGGTTGTCCCTGATCCTGGCATAGTTTGAATATCCTTCGAGGGTTTGTCCTATGCAAGGAGGACTCTCTCCTTGAATAACCTGACACAGACATGACCTGTGTGCATGCTCCTTTTGTATTTTCTTTAGTTAGAGCCACTCTAGAAGTATTTATAAAATGAGAAGCTGCGTTTCCCATCAGTCAGTTTACATTGGAGCTCTCTTGACTTTATACAGTTGTTTCACTGTTACAATCTTCTTTTGAGTATGGTCACTATTAAATTCCCGACCTTGTTGCAAACATACCTTCTTAGCTAATTTTCCATGTGCTTGTCATCTCATCTGGGGAGATGCAGGTTTCAGCTGATTCCCCTGATATTTGTGCCTGTTTCAGGTTTCCTGGCTTGAAATCCTAGGTGTCCTTTATGCTTTATCTAGGCACTATCTACTTTCCCTGCAGTTCTGAAGCTCCGATTCACTCCTACAGCCACTTAAATGGGTGAAATTGGAGTGGTTGTGACCATTGCCGCTTACACAGACAAAGCTCTTTCAGCTGGTGGCTTTTTTTTCTTGCCCTCAAGATAACTTGTAAATATTCAGGCTATTTAACTGGCAGTTGATATTTCAAGTTGTGATTTGATAAGTTTCCCAGAGCAGTTCTATCTCCGCTCTGATGTTAAACCTTTTAAAGTGCTATTTAAGGGCAATGGAAGCAGCTCACAGAGACAGACTAACCCGCAGCTGAAAGCTTAATAACCCAACCAGAATCTGCGCTGATTTTTGTCTTGTTTTCATGGTGTTTAACCATTCAGGTGAGTGTGGTGAGACACTGAGTTGGATCTTTCCTCTTGGAAAGCAAGGAATGTGGGGACCTTCCCAGGGGCTGCTCCTGCGTGGAAGGAACCGCGGGGCATTGTTTGCTGTGGTCTCATGCTCCACAGCTCTTGGGCTGCACGGCCTATAAGCACTTTTATCTTTGTGTTTTAGAACCATTGAGCTGGAGGAGAAAGACCCTGCACAGACCCGAATTCCTGATACATAGAGTTCATCTTAATAGTTTGTTCCAAACTGCTCGGAGATGCTGGGGCAGGCAGGACTTTCAGATTGAGGCCATTCCCTGAACTTGGCACTGTTTTACTTTAACGTAAGTCAAGTGACTTAAGAAAATAAAACCCAGCTAAGTAAAGCTTGTTATTTCCTTTGAGGTAGAAAACCTCAGCTGAGAGTAGACCTGTTTAGTTTAGCGTTATTATCTGCTTTTCTCAGCTGGAAAGTCTCTTGGCAGGGGATAAGGGGGTTTGTTTTGTTCTTGTTCAGAATGGGACTCTTTGGCTTATAACACAAACGCTGCTTGGAGTTAGAGGAACTCGGTTGTTGTAAGACCAGGAGATCCACGTCCAGCCGTTCCTGGTTCCACAGAGGTTGTTGTGTTTGTGCAGCGTGTCCTGCGTTTCACCGCTGTTCTTGTTGTCACCATCATAAAGTCGTTCAGGTGGCACTTCCAGCTGTGGTTTCTGTGCCTGAGCCTGTTCTGTTGCAGCTGGTGGCTGCGCACACCCTGGCACCACTTTGTGCTTGAGCTTGCAGGCTGTTGACACAGCCTACATGTAATAATAATAATAACAAATATTTTAATTCTGTAGCCTGGATTGTGAGAAACAAACACCAATGATGTCCACGTACTCCTGAGACACGATGCAAGCTGTACCTCTAGCACAGGCTGTGTGTTTTCTGTGTGTGCAACTTGAGGGTGAATAATCTTCGCTTATATGGGTATAAAATAACATGTAAATAGCCTAATGTAACCAGGGGATTATGGAATTGGGTGGGAGAGTGAGTCATAGGCATTAATTAAATCCCAAACCCCAGGTGTCAGGATGAATGACACTGACATGTATCAATAAACCAGCAAAATACAAACATGAAGAAGAACGCTAATACAAGCAGTCTCTTTGTGCCAAGTAACCTGGAAAAGCCAGTATTTAACCTGGTTTGTGGGCTCATTTGGTAATAATAAGGGGTAGTATTGGAGCAGAAAACTTATTTCGGGGTGAAGTATGGACACAAAAAGCTCAGAAGTGATGGAGAAGTTGCATCAAAAGGGGGAAAATGGGATTGGAAATATTAAGTTTTTTGGCAGGTCTGTTGCAGTAATACCCCTTTGAGCAACGGAAGAGTGGAATAAAAGACAGCAGAAAGAATATATTAGCGCAGATTAATACTGACAGAAATAGCAGGATAATCCTAATGCCCATCATAGCTGAGTAGTGGAACTATCATGAAAATAAAAAGCCCATATAAAAATTCACTAGCAAATATTTGTCTGAGAGTGACACAAGAACATCGCACATGAGGTGTTGTCAGGAAGGGAGTGTTGCCCTTTGCTCCTTCCTGTTATCGCCGAGTTCTTGGGACCTGTGTGGAGCTTCTTCCAGGAGCTGCTGGGTGAGTCTCCTCTCAACAGCCACACTGGGCTGTGATCTGCAGGAACAGGAGCTTTTTCTGACAGTCTCAGCAGCTTGATGTGGTCTGAGGAGATAATCCCAGGGCACTTCGGGGGTTTTTTCCCCTTCTACAGGTGAACCACTTGTCCATCTTCATCCTTGGTTTGTAGGTGGGGAGAACTGAGCCTGGGTTGTTGAAAACAAAGAGATCCGGGTGCTCTTCCCTGATGTGCTCGTAAAGCTTGATGTTAACTTTAGCCAACTCAGCCGTTATCTAAAATAATTCCAGATGATATTATTGCTTAACACTGCCCAAAGTGTTTTCCTTGGCCTTTTGTCTTTATGGTGAAGGGTGAGTGATTCCAAAGCTGAGGTTTGTTAAGCCATCTCCGTCCTTAGAAAAAATGCCCCAATATTTCAGTGCTTTACGATGACAAATGACTATAGTATATACACAACTAGGGAAAAGCTTTATTTTTTTGGTTCAAGGACCGCAGGTTATGGCAGCTAGAGAGATGTCCGAGGTGCAGGATGGCGGCACCAAGAAAATGGTTCTGGTGTTAAGTGGTGATGCCCAGTGATGGGAAACATGTGTCAGCTGGTTGGGGCTACGACGGCAAGAAAATTAAGTGCCAGGAACTGTGTTTTAGTAAAATTTGGGGAATGGTGAGCTGCTAACACTGTGCAAGGGAGCTGGTGTGGTTTTCCTCTAACTGGGTCAGAGCATCCTGACTTAGAGGGCAAAGAAAATAAACAAATCAAGTGAGCCTGCCCCTTGTACTTAGGAAAGTAAGTGCTAAGGAAGTTCTTCTGGCTTGTGCGATAAGGCAACGTATGACGTGATTCTTGATGGATAAGAATCGATAAGTATTTGAATTGTGCAAATGAGGAGTGACTTTGTGCCTGGGTCAGCAAAGCACTTAAAGTGAAGTGCCTGCCAGCACAACTGGGGCTTAAAACGCCGCGCTGGGTGTCCCTGGAGGCTGAATGTTCCTGGGGACATCGGAAAAGCTCTTGGGTGTCCCCTCAGCTGCAGGACTAGAGCACCGTGGGCTGTCTTGATGTGGAGCTTGGAGGGGGATAACACAGAGCAAAACCACAGGAGTTTGGAAACAATTCAGTGGGAAACCACATCCATTGTTTGTCCGGTTCAGAAGAGAATTTAATCCCTGAAGAATAAAGTTTTTAGTGGCATCCAGAATGTTTATCAGGAGCTATGGTAATTCCAGATATTGTTAATTTATTTGTAGAAGGGCGATGGAGAAAATCCAAAATAAAGGAGTGATTCTTTTTTTTTGTCTTTTAAGTGGTAATTGATGATTTGATAGTTGGCTCTTTCAAGCCTTTCCAAGTCTTTTTTAACTAACATAACTAAAAAGGGGGGTGATTCCTCTTCCTGAAGCCCAGCTGAGGTATGTTATCGAAGACAAAACGAGAAAATGTTTGCAAAGAGAAGACACATCCATGCAGTTGAGATGATGTTATCGCAGAGCTCGAAATGTGTGTGTCCCATTTGCTCCTGTGCAAACAGCAGTTGGTGTCTCCGGGAGGTACGTCCAGCGTGGTGGGTTTTAAAGGTGTTCTGCAAAACTGTGTTTGGATGAAGCTGCTGCTGGTTGGTTGGCGAACCTGCTGGCTCTTGCCGAGGGTGCTGGATCAGTATAACAGAAAATGCAGCATGTTCTGGGAACGCGAACGGCTTGTGAAAGGCCTTTGGTCCTGCAGATCCTCTGAAACCTGAGCTGCTTCACTTGGTGTGCACAGGGCAGGGTCCAGCCAGTCCTGTGCTGGCCTGCGATTGACTCGGGTGAAGCGGTTCAAACACTGCCTGGCTACGGTTTAACTTGCTTTATTTTGGCTCAGCATGAAAAAAACCAGGATTGTTGTGGGGACCTGTTGTCTGGCAGGCACAAAACCTGCCTGCAGTTTTCTTCTCTGTTCTTCTCTGTTTTCTTCTCTGCAATTTCTTCCCCAAAGGGCTGTGGGGCATTGGAACAGGCTGCCCAGGGCAGTGCTGGAGTCACCATCCCCGGAGGGCTGGACAGACGGACATGAGGTTCTCAGGACATGGGGCAGTGCTGGGGTGGGTTATAGTTGGACTTGATCTTGAAGGTCTCTTCCAACCGAAATGATTTCATTCTGTTCACCAGTGAAAGGCAGCTCTGGACGAGCTTGTCACAAAAGGTGATGGAAGGAGCGACTCATTGCTCTGTGAACTTCCTCACCACAACATGCATTAGTGCAGCTGCCTTGGAAGCAGCACGTTGTGCGTGTTTGCAGGTCAGCAGTGCTGGCTGCCTGCGACTACCAGCTGCAAGAGGATTCCGAGCTCACAATACACGTGCGCAACTGAAATGCAGCACAGCGCGATCTTCTTACCTTGCGAGGAGCTGCAGGGGGATCACATGCGGCTTTGTGCGGCTGGTTTTACCCGCTTTAGAAGCGCTTGCCCGGCTGCGAAGAGTTCTGCATCCTGCTGAAATTACAGAAGGTCTGAAAATGTAACTCCCAGTGCTGGAAACTGGCCAGTACGCTGACACGAACCTGCATGGAAAATTGCTCTGGCATCTGTATTGACTGGAGATAATTGGAACTTCTTTTTTCTTTTTCAGCTTATTCTAAAACCAGTTAGCAAGAACAACAGTCAGGCCAGAAGCATGTAGCGAGATAACTACGCTCTCATGCTGTTGTAGAGGTAAATGCAGGTGTAGGTGCAAAAGACAGTTTCCCGATAGACCTATGGCTATGATTGCAATACTGAGTGCTACCTGTTGAACAATGCTAATATTTCTTAAGGATGAGTATATAAACAACTTACTGTGTTTTAGTAGGAGAATGGTATTTTAGCTTCTGCTGGCTTGTGTGGGAGAAGAGTTGAGTTTCCTTCAGCCCTTTAAATCCCAGGCACTTGTTCGTGAGTGCAGGGGAGACCTGTGCTCTGGGCAGACTCAGGCTGAGCTCCTGCTTCTGTCCCTTCTGCTGCTTGTGCAGCCACTGACTTTAGTTGCTCTGTTGTATCTGAAGCCTGGACTGGTCTCTTGCCTTTTGCTTTCTAAGTGTGTTCTGGGAAATAAATCTCTACCAGCCAAGCCGTGAGGATGTTCCTGGTGCCTGGATTACTGCTGAGCTGTGCCTGGTGTGTGACCTGTTTTCTGCACCACGTGTGCACAGGTACCCGACTGCACCTGAGCAGAGCAGGTTCTTGAGCTGACCTTGGCTGGCTTGGAGCTGCACAAATCCTGGCAGCTCTCTTTGTACTGGGGCTGGCGTCCTGCATTAGAGCTGGCAGTTCTGCCCATTGGAAGGGTTGTCTCGCTTGCCATGCGCTGAGAATAGAAGTAAATGGTCCCGTAATGTGCATCTGGCAGCGCTTCACAATCATTGCTTGTCAATTTGTCTTTGATCTATTTCCTTTCAACTTTGCCCAGATTTAGCAAAGTTGGGGGTTGGACTGGAATAACAAGGGAGAAGTTGGTTGTGTTCCAAGGCTCTGGAAGCAGAACGTTGTCCTTGAGGGTGACGAGGTGGTAATTTTGTAGATCTGTAGTGCACAAGGTGACAGGGTTAACCAGTGGGGAGCAGCTGTTAGCAAGAGAGTTAGAAGCAAAAGTAGGTGGATTAATTTCAGCATGATGCCGTGAAAACCCCAAAAATGTGAACTGGGTTTCTGTCTGCTGCTTACCAACAAAGTTGCTGCTTTTGAGGTAGCTGCAGGAGCACAGATCCCTGTGGAGTTGCTCTTCTAGTATAAATCAGTAGTATTGGCCACAGTTGCCAATAAGAAGGTTTCAAGTGCTTCAGAATAAATCAAGTATATTAGCTGGTAACCTGATTAAACACCTGAAGCCCTAGCCATAAAATCATGCTGCGATGTTATTGTTAACCTTCTTTGCAATGCGACAATTCCGTGTGAGTGCCATTTTCAGCAGGATGCAGCTCACGAGCCGTCAGGAACAGATGTGCAAGGGACTCGGGAGGGGAAGGATAGACCTGAGGTCTGAAACCATCTCTTGTGCTCAAGGAACCTAACTGGAATTCTCTCTAGGTGTAGGTGTGGACCGCTACAGGACTCCCTGCTGTTTGGAGACATTCGGATATACAGTGGTTGTTGTGTGAGAAGCCTCTGAGCTGTAACTGTGTGCTTGGCCAGGGCAGGGAAAACACCCCTGGAAGGAGCAGGACTCCCGGGGCAGCTCCGGTTTGCTCTGACGCACGGGTGCGATCGGGGTCTGTGAACACATATGCGATGCCTGCAGCCAGTGGCTGGTGTCCCTGCCCTGTCTGGGCACCCACTACTTCCTTTGGATGCCAGTTCGCAGCTGTAGGTTCGCTGTATTCCTAATATTGGCCCCTATATCCTGCTGGCAGACTTGGGAATTTCTAGAGCCGCATGTGCATGAGGAATATGGCAAAAGCTGCTGTTTCATGTTCTTTCTGTCCCTTTGTGCTTCCCCCGTCCTGCTGCTGTTTTACCGAGTGTTTTATAGTCCCATTCTCCACGTGCAAAACTGGGAGCGCTGAAGCCAATTAGCAGCGGAAGGTGTAATAAATGCAGAGAAATTCAAAGGAGGGTGGCATTTTCCACACCGTTTCTGATTGAAGTGTGGGATGACTACCTGAGGGAAGTTAGACATTCTTGCTTCTATTGTGCCTTTCTGGAGTGAATCCTGGGTACAGTAAAACCTGGGCTCAGTAAACCGTGCTCGGCTTTAACTGAGGCAATCAGACCAGATGATGGATCAGTTGTTCAGAAAGTAAAGCTTTGCAATGTCTCTCAAATTGATGTGGATCATCAAATTTTGCTTCTCTGGTGGCAAAGTCACTGTAGATTGCTGCGTAAAAACTGCTGTATGTACCCCGATGAAATCAATACTTGTTTTCTCTAGAGAAAAGCGTGCTGCTTTTACCAGCAGCAAAGTTGTCACGCTTTAATCTGCAGTCAGTGGGAGTTTAATCATAAAGTAACCAAATTGGTAGGTGTATTTGCAGACAAATACGTTAAATGGTTTTGCACAGCTTCCATGTGTGGCATTGGCAGCTGAAGTTTGCAGGAGTTAAAGGAGAGAAGGACATGCAGATGTGATTTTCCTCTTATGTGCTCCCTCTTCCTTGGATGTGGCTCCACCTGACGTGTTCATCTCTAGCTGCTCTGTTTAGAATTCGCTCTGGACCGTGTCTCTGCCAGCTCCCTCTGATGCTGCAGTCCTGTATCAGAAAGCATTCGCTTTATTTTTTTGTTAATTCTAAATTTCTCTTTCCTTTGAGCTCTCTGGATGGCTTAGCTATGTTCTCCCTTGTGTAGACTGTCATTTTCTTTGCCTGTTGGCCCTCTCAGCAAACCAGCAGAACGTCGATATTCCAGTGAGGGTGTTCTAGGAGTGACTTTGTTAATTAGCACAGGATCCAGACTAGAGGTACCTCGCCCAAGGCTTTGCTAATGAGACATCAGCACTTGGTAAGAGGTACCAGTCCCACCTCAGCTGAAGCAAAGCTTTAGAAGGTCCTGGAATTTAGCAGATATGGTTGGTTATAGGTCCCTTATCTCTCGCTGGCTCCAGCGTGGGTGATAAGAGGGGTGAAAAACTCTGTGGAGCACTGTCCTGCTTCTTTCCCCCACAGACGTCCTTGGGCTGAAGGTGGCACAGCGGGACGCGCAGGTTTGTTCTCCAGAAATGACACATGTGGCTGGGCCAGAACAATAACGCTACCCCTGCGGTTTGGGAGCCCTCAGAAATGACTTGTCATTTGAGATCCTCGACTTGAAGCAACATAGAGAGTCGGGGTTACTTTTGTGGCTGAACATGAGCACTATGGAGCAACGAGGCTCTCCAGAGCTGCAGGGGTGAGCAGCATCTCCATGGCTTGCTGGATCCCAGGGCCACATTTTCCCAAATTTGAATATCCATTTTGAAGCCTGGTTATAGTTTAAGACCTCTAATTGAAGTCTTGACACTTTTTTTCTTCTTTTCCCCCCACCTTCTTTTTGCTGCATTTTTTCTGACTTCTCTTGGGCTGCTGTGCGTTAGTTCTGCTCCTAAAAGTCAGTGGGGCATCCTTGGAAAACCTGGGCTAGTTCCTATGGCAAAAATATGATAAAACTAAGGTTTTTGCATGCTAAGAGAGAGTGTCAGCACCAGAGTCATTAAACAAAACCAGGCATTTTATTTGCATGTGTAACTTGTGGGCTTATTTTGCAAGATGGGCTGTGATGTGTCCCTGAAACAAACTGGGGCAGGAGGGTTGTACCTCGAACGCAGCGACCTTCTCTGGTCATTTGCTCCTTTTTGATATTTTCTTAATAAAAAGAAATCAAACCCAGTTTTAGGAAAAGTTTCAGTGGGCCCTTTGTGGTGGTTGATCCCGGAATGGTTTGTAAGTGCCAGTTGTTGCAAGACCGGCATTGGCAAGTGCCACCTACTGAATTTTACCCAAATGTGCCTTTCTGGCTTGTTGCTCTTTACCTGGTGGGAAAGGACTCGTTTAAATGCCAAATAACCAGTAGTAATAATCATGTGCGAACATGTGAAATGTAACTACATACGTATTATTATCTGGTGGGTTCTGGCAGCTTGTAAAGAACGGGATTCACCAAAGGGCTCAGACTTTTAAAATGAGAGTTCTTTGGGCTGTGAGTGGCTTTTTATGGTGTGTAACTGCAGCTCTTGGCACCGTGGGACTTCTGAAGGCTGCGGCAGCACCGAATCGTAGCTTATTATTGAGCTGATTCTGTAGATATCCTTAAGCATGAAAGAAATCCGTGCTGTAAGGTAACAGAGAGCAAATGAAGCGCTGTCAGGTTTGCATGGGCAGCGTCACCGCGCTTCCCTTGTCACCGTTGTGTGACACATCTTGGCTACTTGGATCTGAGCGACTCTGTTGTGGTTCATTCTGAGCTCTGGGAGCCAAGTGTGAAACTCCGTATCTCCATCCTCAGCTTCCGATTTCCATCAGGACTATAAATGTAACCCCATCTATTTGGATGCGTTGCTAACAGAAATGAGAGGCTTTCATCCCAAACAAGTGAATCACGGCCTGGGAGTATTGACTTGACTCATAGCAATGACCACAAAATGAATCGTGTGTTTATTTCTATTTTTTCCTCTTATTCTTCCATCCTGTTTTTAAAATCACCAACATCAAAACGTGTGGGAGACGGGTTTTTGCTGCTTCTCCCACAAATCAGCTCTGTAATGTAACTTAGATGCTTCAAAATTTGGGAAGCCTTTTAAGTTCAGGCCTTTAGTAATTCAGTGGATGGTCCGTAGCTCTGATTTCTGTCCAAGGCAACATTGCTGTTAATATTTCAGCTTTCTTCTTCATAATGGAAATTAATGGTGCAATGAAGGATGGTCTGGCAGGACAAGTAACTGGTGCAATTGCTTGTTTTTTACAAAGGTGTTAAATGTTAACTTTGATTCCATTAACTGCAGATTTGCCCCTTGGATTCCTTTTAGTTCCCGCTTCTGTACTCTGAGGGCAGATGGAGTCAGGGACCGGGTGGGAAGCACCGAGAGGTTCTGTCTTAATGAGCAGGATGATTTTGTGTCTTCCGCAGGTGGATTCGCGATAGTGTTTCTTGTGAGGACTAACAATGGGATGAAATGTGCCCTGAAGCGAATGTACGTCAATAACGAGTATGATTTGCAAGTCTGCAAAAGAGAAATCCAAATCATGGTAAGTCACCACTCTCACACCATTCCACTCCCAGTCCGGGCTCCGGTACAGTCCCCTTTGGCCTGTGAGCTGAGCAGCATCGTGCCTCCAAACAGGGGATTTCTTAGCAAACCTTCTTTCTTTTGGAAAGACCGAACTCCTGGAGTTATGTGGCTATGTGAAAAGCTCGGATGATTTAAAATGTATATAGTTTCAGTGGAGAAAACAAAACTGGGAGCTCAAAAAGCAGAAGGAATCTCGGAAAGATGAGGAGAGGAAAAACTATGTCAGCCTTAATGGGGAAGGGAAGAGTTGAACAGGTGAGCACAGTTGGGGTGTCAGACTTGCAAGTGTCACAGTCTTCAGGGGTAAAGTCTTCAGCCTCTTAGACTTGATCAGCAAAGGCCGATGATTCCGATGTGACTCTCTGAAGTCAGTGTGTGAACAGAAGGTGGAATCTCATCCAGAGATTCTAATCTTTGGGACTGGGATGAGGCTGCCTCTGTATTGGTGAGTGTGATAGATTAAAGCAGTATGTGTGGGGTAGTTACTGCTGGGGCTTCTGAAACAGGGCAGTGGTTATAATAGGCACTGGGATATCTCTCTAGATGATGGGATACAAGGAGCTATAGGATAGGATAGCTGTTTTTAATAGCTGTTTTAAACTTAGCATCTCTAAACAAAGAAGAAATGGAGGTGATGTGAATAGGTTTGTGTAGTCTTGTTTGGAGCCTGGTAAACAAGGAAAGTGGCACTTTAGAAGTTGCTTTCAAAGATATTGATGAATATTTAGAACAACTGTGGGGTGGGGAAGCTAATATAAAATCCTTATTCTGCTAATTTACAGTAGGTACAGGTTTGGGATGGATGATCCTGGTATCAGAAGCTCTTAACGGTAGCAATTCCGCATGTGTTTCTAGAAGTAGCTTCTAATTATGTTAATACCTTTAGAGTTACCTTCTGGAGTTTGTACAACAGTGCAGTGACACTTTTGGGTATGCTTTGTCATCAGCGTAGCTAACGCTACACGGAACAAGTTGAGATTAGGCCTTACATCAAAGGTTTTAGCTGTGTGCTCACTTGGATTTCACTTGCTGGTGTTTCCGCTGTCTCCATGTCTTTGGTGACTCTTTGAAACGTGTGGCTGACCTGGAAAGCGATGGTGAGGAGCATCCTCCGCTCCTGCCTGAATCTTCTCGGAAGCGCTAATCCCTGTCCTGAAGAACCTTGGTGTCGCTAAAAGGAAATGTTTTCTTCCTTCTCAGCTTTTGTGCAATAAGGATGTGTTTTAAACTTAACTGCACTTTAGGCAATGCTACAGAATTCAAGCAGAATGTGGCCAGCTGAGTTTTGGTTTGTTTTCCTGGTGAAGCTGAACTTTTCCCTGCAACTTTAGCATATGTCATGGCGAAGTCATCGAGATGAGAACTTGTGCTTTAAATAAGCTACTTCTAAAACCAAGGTCAACATCTATTACCTTAGTGAGTTTTTTTGAGCACGTGAAGATTTGAGATACTGTTTGCCAGCGGAAGGAGATGAGAAAAGGAAACGCAACATGTGCTGTTTGTGCCACCAGAATTTTGCTGCGTTGTCTGCTGTTTGTCTCAAATCCTTCTGGAAGGAAAACAGGTAGAGATGGACCTCAGGTTCGTTCAGGTTTTGCGTGACAAGTAGTCCAAAGTGACAGAAGCTTGCGCCTGTGTAGAAGAGCTAGGAAAGCTCTTCAGTGTAGAGAAACCAGATGCAAATGTTACTTGTTCTCCATGGCTGGCTTATGCTTTGAATTTCTTTCTCTCCAGCGGGATCTTTCTGGCCACAAGAACATTGTGGGATACATTGATTCCAGCATCAACTCGGTGAGCAGCGGGGACGTGTGGGAAGTGCTGATCCTGATGGATTTCTGTCGAGGTGAGTGTGTGCTCCAGGTGTTGGTCGCTGGTAGATTTGTCCCATTTGGGCACTTACAGGAAACTTGTACGACATCTTCCTTTCAAAAAAACCAAACCTGTTCCTAGGCCTGGCAGTTCCTTGGCTGCCAAGGAGCAGTTCTGGACAAGGCAAAGCCAGAACCAAAGAAGTGGGTGATTCCTGACCCTGTTAATGGGCCTGGTGCCACCTTTGCCCATGCCCAGGGTGGTCCTAGATCCTTTCTGTTGTGAAGCAGAACCCTGGAATATTTATTGCTGTTTTCTGTAGGTCACCCTGCTGTCCCCAGGACCCCCAGCTCCCTTTCCCCTACACCACTCTCTGATGAAGTAAAATGTGTGTGTGAGGTGTTCCCTTCCACCCGAAGGAGGAGAGCTGCCAGGTGGTGTTTCTCACAACTTGCTCTTGCCCATTGCTCTGCTCGGCACACACCTGCTTCTGGTTCCAGCTTCAGGAATTGCCGTTACACATACGATTTTTCCTTGTTACTTTTTTTTTGTGTCAAACAGCGTCCAAAGCAAATCAGTGGGTCTTTGTGTGCAGAACTGCACTCGTTTTGAGTGCAAAATGTTCACAGCTGTACTACTTATTCAGCTGAGCTTTTCTTTTGTACCATGACAATCAACTTTTCTGACACTTGTGATGTGAAACGAGACAGTTTTGTGTTGCCAGAGGGTCAGGAAGGAGTTTTTAGGGTGTTTAGAGGGGGGAAGAACCTCTTGACAGCAACAAAACCTCAAAGTTGAGGCAAATTCAGGACTCATTCATGAAAACTTGCTTTTGTTTGTAAGAAGGGAAATTGCAGACAGATGCTTTTCAAGTTTTTTTTGCCAGTCTGTGATTTCAGCTGAGCCCTTTAGTTGTGTATGGAGGTTTTGAGTATCTTTGTTTCTCCCTCCTCTTGCTTACACATGGCAAACTGTTTTGTGGACTGTGGGTGCCCCAAATTCAGCCCTTTGTTCCTGCAGTGTGGCAAAAACGCCTTATTTTGACGAAGAAAAAACAATACGTGGCTTAGTCAGAATTCCATGCGAGTGTCATTTAGCCGGTGAGCGTGGGCCTTAGAAGCCAACGTGTGTTGTTCAAAGACAAAATGAAATGCAAAACCCCCTGGGATTTAGGTGAGGAAATAAGAACGAAACAAGCTGAGTAAGCAGGTTGTGAAAAGCCTCTTGGTGCGAATTTGGAGTTGGAACTCGTGAACTTGTGCGGCTGCAGTTGGGGTGGCAGACTGAGCTTAGACTGGGCTTAGGCTGGACCTCGTTTTGTGCGCCTGCCCTGACTCTTGGTGCTTGTTTCTCCTCAGGAGGCCAAGTGGTGAACCTGATGAACCAGCGCCTGCAGACGGGCTTCACGGAGAGCGAGGTCCTGCAGATCTTCTGCGACACCTGCGAAGCCGTCGCCAGGTTGCATCAGTGTAAAACACCGATAATCCACCGGGATTTGAAGGTGAGTTGTGGCCTCCTGATGCAGCAGGGAACGTGCCACGTCCTTAACACGGCCGTTTGCTGCCCACGCCGCGGCAGACGGGCTCTGAATCTGGGTGTCTGTTGTTAGCCATGAGGAAAAGTGCGCATAAATACCTCTCTATTGGAAGCTAAAAGAAGAAATGAGCCTCGTTGCTGCTTACCATATGTTTACCATCCATAGATCTAATTAAAAAACACAAATGTTTGTGAATAACTCTTTTGCACAGGAGGTGTGCCAGAATGTATCTGGTGAATTATTCAGAGCGACTTTCCACCACCTGAAACACTACTGATGTTACAAGGTAGTGCACAAAAAACTTGGTGTAAACATGTTTCCTAGACCCACATTAAAAGGATCCTGCTGGAGATGTTGGCTCTGGGGCAGGAGTCGTGTCAAGCTTTTGGCCTCTAACTCTTTGTTGACCATGAAAGTGCGTTGTGAACCTCAGTGTGCTTGATGGGGAGAGCTGCTGAAAAACCCCATACTCATAATCAGACAAACAAACCAAAAAGCCCTTCCCTTTCAACGAGCTCGTAAAATGCCCGACTAATATATTCAGCCAAGAAGGAGGCTCCTGTGTACATTTGAAATTCAGATGCGCTTTGTAGGTCAAGTGCTGCTTTCAGAGCCCTCAGCAGATGTTTTTGTGCCGCTGGCCGTTGTTTTGCGGGAGCGAACGGCGCCACGTGTGCCAACGAGAGCCAGGGAGCACAGGGGAAAAATCCCCAGGGTTTGGTGTGCTTGAGCGAGTTTCAAATGGTTGTGAGCCCAGCGCTCGGGCAGTTGGAACATATGCAACAAGTCTGACATCTGGGGGTTTTGAGCCTTAATAGGTTTGTTTAACTTGTCTGTTAAAGTCTGTGAGCATCTTGCAGGTGTTTGTGTAGACTGGTGTGAGGGGAGGAGGCTCAGGAACCTCTGCAGTCGATATTAACCCCTGCTGTTACCTTTTTTGGGATCGCTGGGGTTTTTTAATAAAGAACAAACTCATTGTGTGGCCTGTGAATAAGTTCTGGGCCATCTGTGATGGATTAGTGAGCATTTGTGAGTGTTTCTTTTGCACTGACTTGCAGCTGAAATGCCCCGTTCGGGGCTGGTGTTCAGCCCACTGCTGCACGCAGTGAGGTTTTTACCAGGCCTGGCTCTTGGTAAGCTCTGCCCAACTTGGCTCTTCTCTGCTTTGAGACACATTTCCCAGTTGAATATTGGATTATTCCTCTTGTGATGACCTCTGGAGCTCTGACACATGCTTAGACTGACTGCCACAAAACCAGGTGTATATTGATGCTAATTTTTCCTAAACTTGAGGAAGCCCCATGTGTGCTGCCTCTGCCCTGCTTAGGACCCCGTAGGGACGGTGCGCTTGCCTTGCACCGTTACCTTTGCTCACTCTTGCAGATATTTTCATCACCCTCAGGGTTCGTAGGCAATTGCTATTGTTGGGCATTCCCTAACAAGTTTAATTTTGTTCTCCTCTCTCTGGAGTTAGAACACTTCCTACCCAGTTTCACCGAAAATAAGACTGCATCGGTATTAATTTTTGGTCCAAAAGATGCTTACTTTTTTACATGTATAGCTGCCTGGACACTATTTAGATGGACTTTTTAATGAACTGTATCTAGGGCTTATTTTTGGAGTAGGGCTTATACTTGGAGCGTCCTCAAACATCCTGGAAAAACACGCTAGGGCTTACTTTTGGGGTAGGGTTTATTATTGGGGATACAGCGTATGTCTTTAGCTCCTTTAACAGTGAAGAACAGCCAGCCAGACCTTCCTACAACTATCTGTTATGTTGCCCTCCTGTGATGTTTCTGCTTCTAATTTGGAATCTGTGCAGTGAAACTGTAACTGTGAGATCCCAGAGGAGCAGAATTCAGTGAGGTGGAGGGAGGGGAGAATCTGGTACTGATGATAACGTTTAACACAACTACTCTGTACCTAGTGGCAGTTGTTTGTGTAACTTGTTTTATATTTAACATCGTCTTTCCAGTCTTACATCCCATAATGTGTTGTTTGAAGCACCGGCTTAGAGCCAACTTTGATTTCTACAGTTCAGAGCTTTCTGCGGTGTGAGGTTTCCCACTTCAACCCCTGATGCTGCTGCTGCTCCCACCCTGGATCCAGGAGTAGGTGACTGGCTGAGTTTGCTTGTAGTAGACACACAGTAATGGATCACAGAACCCCAGGATGTGAGGGGTTGGAAGGGCCCTGGAAAGCTCATCCCGTGCAATCCCCCATGGAGCAGGAACACCCAGATGAGGTTACACAGGAAGGTGTCCAGGCGGGTTGGAATGTCTGCAGAGAAGGAGACTCCACAACCCCCTGGGCAGCCTGGGCCAGGCTCTGCCACCCTCACCGGGAACAAGTTTCTTCTTAAGTTTAAGTGGAACCTTTTGTGTTCCAGTTTGCACCCATTGCCCCTTGTCCTATCCCTGGTTGTCACCGAGAAGAGCCTGGCTCCATCCTCCTGACACTCCCCCTTTAGATATCTGGAAACATGAATGAGGCTTTCATGAGGTGATCCCGCCACCCCTGGGGCCGCCGTTTTGAGCCCTGAGGTGATTTTGATGCCGCCATTTTGAGCCCTGAGCTGAGGGGCCCAGAACTGCCCCCAGGATTGGAGGTTTCTCCTCCCCAGGTCCCAGCACAGGGACGGTCGCTGCCCTGGGCCTGCTGGCCACGCAGCGCTGGTACCAGCCAGGATGCTGGTGGCCTCTTGGCCACCTGGGCACACGCTGGCTCATGCTCAACCGCTGGCACCAACACCCCCAGGGCCTTTTCCAGCCGCTCTTCCCCAGCTGCAGCGTTCATGGGGTTGTTGTGGCCCAAGGGCAGGACCCGGCACTTGGCCTGTTGAACCTCAGACAATCTGGCCCATTGATCCAGCTGGGCCAGATCCCTCTGTGGAGCCGCCTGCCCTCAGCAGATCAACACTCCACACAACTCGGTGTCATCTGTGACATTACTGAGGGTGCACTTGATCCCCTCGTCCAGATCAGGTCATGGCAGCTCAGGGAGGCTGAGCACTAAGGACACCAGGACACGGTTCTTATTCTGAAACATGTAGGTCTGAGTAGAGGAAGGTAATGCCCTTGCAGAGGGAGAAAGGAGAGGTGACAGGATGGAAGGCCGCATTACAAGTGTGCTTCAATGATTTGACTTCTGTTTTAGGAGACATGACAGAGTTTTGATGCATATTCTCTGTGCTGTCATGTTATGCTTTTATTTCAGATGTGTCTGATGTGTCTTCAGGCACTAGCAACCCTGTCTCGTCTAAAGAAAATGAACGTGGCTTTTTTTTTGTCTGAGCGATTCTGCATTTGTCTGTGATGCTCACAGGTTGAAAACATCCTGCTGCACGATCGTGGCCACTACGTCCTGTGTGACTTCGGCAGCGCTACCAACAAATTCCAGAACCCTCAGACAGAAGGCGTGAATGCGGTGGAGGAGGAGATCAAAAAGTAAGTGTTTTCATTTGCAGGGTCATTTTTTCTTGTCCTGGGACTAAATTTTACTCGGCCCGTTGCAGCAGATCGGATGCTGCTGCATACAAGTGTCTGCTGCAGGTAAATAAACGCCCGGGGGAAGGTGAAACAATAAATTGAGCTTGATGTAATTGCTTTAGACCTAAAAGACTGTGCGTGCTAATGCGGAGAAGCTGCCCGCCTTGCCGATGTGGTGACATCGGGGTCGGTCTGTCCCTCATCTTGGCTTGTCTGAACCGCAGTACAGCAGATGACAGAATCCCTGTCCTCCAGCCACTTGTCATAAATCCTCGCGGTGACTAAGGGGATGTGTGGCCTGACTCCGCAGCCCTTCGCAGAAACGGCTGTGGCCTCGGGGTGTCTTGCGGCTCCTTGTCTGGCCCCGGGCAGCTGTAACAAAGAGCTTCAGCAGGACCTAGAGCAGCAATGCGGGCTCCAGGTCCTTGATCTTGCTTTACTTTTAACAACATCACTGCTGCAAACTCTCCGGTTTGGTTAATACAATATTCTGGCTAGAAAACAGCACTTTAGAAATGTGTGCAAATGCCTCCTTTTTGTTAGGATTCAGTTAGGTTTCCTAGACTTGTTTGACTGAAGTTTTTAGAGCGCTCCTCATCTGGCTTTGCAGTCCATTCGGAATGCCCTATTTGTACACCTATTAACAAATCCACAGAGACACTGCCTTCAGCGATGCTTTCTTGTGATCAAAGTAAAGGTGGCAAGCAAAGTGCACCAGCAGAAATTATGGACCTACTGGTAGGAGACCTTATTGTAAGAGTCTCTTAAACTGTGATGTGGTTTCCAGCTTTTCTCGTTGTGGTGATTTGTTAAAACGAGGCAGATTCCAGCTATAGTTTGAGATATAAAATAACCTTTCCCTAGTTTACAATGACTCTGAGCAGGAGACCTGCTATGGGAGCCCATTTATTAGGAGCCACGTGTCCGGTTAGAATCTCTGTCATACAGTTGGCCAAAGCCCCAGCAGTGAGGACATTGCAGAGGATATTTGACTACTGACCTTGTTAATACTCTGAATCCTTGAATATTTCTGGTCTGGTTCTTAAAATGACTGCACTGCTTGGTGAGTGAGTTGCTTGCTTTAGGAAGGGTCTTGGTTTGCTTTGGTTTCACAGGGCAGTTTGCAGTGGTTAGTATTTTATCGTTAGAGATCCATAGCAGATACTGCTGTTAAAAGGTATTTCCAGTTATTATATTCTTTAGTATCCCTTTCCCTAGGGAAAGAGTGACTCTTGAATTATTTGGCGATGTGGCGTTGTGACAATGCATCTGATGTCAGTTTTGAACTCGCTGATGGATCTTTCCGCTGCAGGTACACTACGTTATCCTACAGAGCACCAGAAATGGTCAACTTGTATAGTGGCAAACTTATAACTACAAAAGCAGACATATGGGTACGTATAAAAACGGCTTTCGGTCCAGCCTGCAGCTTGTTTTCATTACCATAACGACGCAGTAACCGCCTGGTTGGGGCTAATCTGGTTTCTGTAAGAGACTCGACAGTTTCTGAGTAAAGAGTTCCTCTGCCTGATGTTCCCGATGAGTTACTGCTGAGCTTGTGGATGAAATGTGCGTGCTTCTTTCTGTGCCACCTGACACATGGTTTCATTTAGAAATGGATTAAATTCCCCTGTTGAACGGTGCAAACCTAATTTTGTGTCTTAAAACAGAAAATTCAGAGTATTGTGACTCCTCGTGACTGGGTTGGCTGGCAAGCAAGCGAAAGCAAAGTTACTGCTTGAATTCAGTAGAAAACTGAGAAAACAGATGTTCCCCCAGGAGCAATATTCTGTGTATTTGGGGCAGTGTAACCCCAGCCGGAGCTGTCAGACTTGTCAGGTTTGCACTGCGGTTCTGGTGATCAGGGTGATCTGGCCACGCTTTTCATGCTCAGAGCAAAATGCAGCTGTGGTGTAACCCATCTCCAGCTCACCTGGGGGAGGATGGAAGGCTGCGCTTTATTCACAGAATCCCAGAATGTCAGGGGTTGAAGGGACCTGGGAAGCTCATCCAGTGCAATCCCCCCATGGAGCAGGAACACCCAGATGAGGTTACACAGGAAGGTGTCCAGGCGGGTTGGAATGTCTGCAGAGAAGGAGACTCCACAACCCCCCTGGGCAGCCTGTTCCAGGCTCTGACACCCTCACCATGAACAAGTTTCTTCTCAGATTTAAGTGGAACCTCCTGTGTTCCAGTTTGCAGCCATTACCCCTTGTCCTATCACTGGTTGTCACTGAGAAGAGCCTGGCTCCATCCTCCTGACACTCCCCCTTTCCATATTGATCCCCATGAATGAGTCCCCCCTCAGTGTCCTCTTGTCCAGCTCCAGAGCCCCAGCTCCCTCAGCCTTTCCTCACCCGGGAGATGCTCCACTCCCTGCAGCATCTTTGCCCTGCGCTGGACTCTCTGCAGCAGTTCCCTGTCCTGCTGGAACTGAGGGGCCACAACTGGACACAATATTCCAGGTGTGGTCTCACCAGGTGAAAAAAAGTCAGTGCCATTTGTAGCATAGCAGCAATTCAGCAAACGCACTGTCTAGAACGCTAATTCAGAGCGTGTTCCTGTGTTTTGTGGAGACCTGAGACAGGAAGGAACGAGGTGGAAGCAGCATAAGGAGAGTTTTAATGTACCCCCAATAGCTCTGCGTATGCAAGAGGGAAAATTGCTGCTGTGCCATCTGCTGAAGAGTCTCTGCCCTTCCCGGAGCTCAGGGAAGCGGCGGCTCCTGCTCTGTGGGGTTGGGCAGGTTTGTGGAACCACTCGCCCTGGTGGTGGGGACCTGGAGAGGGAATGTCACAGTTGTGACACCAGGAAGACATTGTCAGGGCCTCAAGCAGCCAGGGGAGAACCTGGGATTTACGCTTCTTCCTGCGGTGATGCGAAAAGGTGGAGACCCAAGGGCTCTGCTCCTCCTGGCATGGAAGGGATGGATTTCCATGGGCCCACCGAGCGTTTCCAGCCATCAGTGGTGATGGGCACAGTGGGGCCTCAGTTTCAAGGCCTTGTCCTGCTGGAAACCTCACTTTCCTTAAACCTTACCAAGGTTATTTTAAACTAGAGTGCGATTGAATTGTGAAATCCTGTGACAAAAGATAGATGCTGATGATGAGTTGCTTAGGATTAGGAAATGTTTCCCCCTCTCCCCTCTGAGCTGGTGGGAGTGTTTCATAATTAGCCCTTTGTGCAAAACTTGTATTTTCTTTTGAAATAGGTGGCTCTTGCTGTCAAAAGCAGCACGGAAATAGCTGGAAGGGTGATAGAGCCAGCAGCCTGCAGACTTATCTGTGTATCTCTCCCTGGTGCATATTTATAATGGTTGAAAGGTTGTTTGAACTTAAGCTTGGAAACAATTTGGATTTTTCTCAGTCATAATAAATGTATTAAGGATGATCGTTACCATTTATTTTTGCTGTTACTTTGCTTTTTCCTCCCAGTATGTGGCAACCACAGGCTTTGCCTGTTGCGTGCCGTGCAGGGGTGCATGACAATACAGTCCCCCAGGTTTCAGTGTCTCAACCAAGCGAGGGAGCGCTCTTCATGTATTTATTTTCCCCTGTAACTGTGCTTGTTTTCACGTTGATCACAGCGATGGTAAAACGTAGGCCTGACACCGTGTGGGACCCATAGAGTGGAACAACCCAGAGCATTTTCTCCATCCTTTTGGGGTATTTGAACTGTACCGTTCCCTGCTCTGCTCAGGTGTGTGTGTTCTCTCCCCAGGCCCTCGGCTGTTTGCTGTACAAGCTGTGTTACTTCACCCTGCCGTTCGGGGAGAGCCAGGTGGCCATCTGTGACGGCAACTTCACCATTCCGGACAACTCGCGGCACTCGCAGGACATGCACTGCCTCATCCGTGAGTGTCTGCAGTGGCGGCATCCGCAGAACTCAACAAATAGCAGCGACGTTTTGTTCTTACATTCCCCGCTCCTAGAGTAAAACTATTCACATTTCTCATCTTTTAAGAGACGTGAACGCAGTGGTAGTTAAAGCATCTTTTAGTAGTTTAGGAGATCGCTCTTGGTAGGACAGTTATGACAAAGAGGTTTCTATTAGGCTGGGCTGTAGGGAGCTCTGTGGAAAGGCAGGAAAACAGACGACCATTCGGTTTAAGAGTCCTACAGAAACTTGCACAATAAGCCTATTTATGCAGAAACGTATTTCTCCAGTAATAAATCTGTTTGGATAAAGAACTGAAAAGAACCACAGTGACTTAGACTAGTGATAAGAATTCATCTTCTGTGAGCTGAGAAACAGAACTGGAATGATTTATAAATAACCCACTGACTAGAGTGAATGTGTAATTAAGGCTACAATGCACTACTCTTGGCAAAGCTGTGGCCGCTCTTGTTTTCAGCACAGCATTTGATTTTTTAATTTATTTATTTCTTTTCCTAGCCACAATCTTGACTAACACAGAGTTGGATGTGTTTGCAGAGCAGCCTGGGGTTTTCTTTGCTTATGCAAAGGTGATGGTGAATGCCGCTGCTCTGACTTTCTGCCCCAGTGCCGCACCAGGCCGGGTCACGTTTTTTCCCTGCGAGTTCCCTTGGAAATGCAGAATTCCAAAGCAATGCTGCTCCCTGAGCAGGCTGCGTGTCCTCTCCTTGACTTGGGCAGCAGCTACAAATTGCTCGTAGTTGTACAGGAAAATATCTCTTAATCCATCCTGTCATGCCCCTGACGATCGGCTCAGCCCCACTGAGCTCTGAAAGGGGCAGGATGCCCTGTCAGCATCTGCTTGTACCCAATGCAGAATTATAGAACAGTTTGGGTTGAAGGGACCTTCCCAACCCCCCCAGTGCCCCCCCTGCCATGAGCAGGGACATCTGCACCAGCTCAGGGTGCTCAGAGCCCCGTCCAGCCTGGCCTGGGATGTCTCCAGGGATGGTTCATCCACCACCTCTCTGGGAACCTGGGCCAGGCTCTCACCACCCTCAGGGGCAGCAATTTCTTCCTTGTTTTGCTGCCACGAATGGCTCACGTGCACCTGCCTGTTTTATTGCTCTGACATTTGCATCTGTGTCTTTTCAAGGGTATATGCTTGAGCCAGACCCCGATAAGAGACCTGATATTTATCAGGTCTCCTACTTTGCGTTCAAACTGGCGAAGAAGGAGTGTCCAGTGCAGAACGTGCAGGTGAGGAGGGGGCTCATGTGGGGCTTTGTGGGAGGAGAAGGGTCACATTTGCTGAATATTGAGCATTCTGCATTCCCTGGTTCTTTAATTAGGAGGGTTGTTTTTCGGTGTTTTTTTGTTTGATTTTTGGTTTTTTTTTTGTAATTAGCAGCACCACTTGGGCTTTTTCTTGGGGGGCAGGAATTAGGGTTTCATTTCATGCATTATTTATTTCTGTTTGTCCCTGATTTACCTCCTCACTCAGTTACCAGGGTAAGGCCAACCCAGAGATCTCGTGCGTGCTAACGTGGAAAATTAGGCCATGCTTGTGAAACCCATTTGATTTACGGGCACATTCACCCAAGCGTGTGTAATTAGTGCTGCAGTTGGTTTGAAACGTTGCAGTTTTGGGACTGGCTGGCTCCTGTTTGAACTACACTAGACCTTCCACAACCATCTGCCCCTTCTTAGCGTGTCTTTGTAGACTTGTAGACAAGTATTTTCTTATGATGTCGTGAACATCTGTGACATGACATTTTATTTTATTGTTTCCAGGTAAGAAGAAACCTGTTTGTTTGGCTTTTTTTTCCCCATGTTCAGGTGGTTATTTATGATCTTTATGATCATAAATGGTATTTTTTATAGCAGTACGATAAGGTTGTCTTAAAAATACCCAGGTTGTGCTATGAAGCTTTGTGTTCAGATTCCACATATAGTAAAAGGTCAAAAAGCTGAACCCTATTTTTCCTTTCTAAAGACTCTCCCAAAGTACTTTCTCCTCGTGCCATTAACATTGAGTGATTTATTCCATGTCCAGCATGAGGAATGGTTGCTTTGTGGATCCCCCAATCTCCCTGTTTCATTGGGATGCTTTTGCAAATGATTTCTGCCTCTGTTTTCTGCCCCTCCAAATCCTGGCGTTTCGGGTTCTGCAGAATTCTCCAATCCCTGCAAAACTCCCAGACCCGGTTAAAGCAAGTGAAGCTGCTGCAAAGAAGAGTCAACCAAAGGCCAGGTAACCACGTTATCTGCAGCCCTTTCTCTTTTTGTCTGTTGTCTTTCTGCTGGTTTTAGGAAGGATGTTTGGTATATTTAGCTGCTTCCTTGTGGGCTCATGTTTATACCTGGAGACAAACACTGTGGTCCTGCGGCTCCCATTCCGACAACATAAAAACCCCATTGATCCGAAAGGCGGAAAATGCAGATATTAGGGGACGTTTTTGTGCGGGAGCAGGGAGGGACTTGGCTGATGCTCGGCATGACTCAACCGCTCGGCATTTGCTGGAGACATCGCTTGCCAGCAGCACTGGAAGTTGGTGCACTTAGATGAATTCACTGTGTCATCCGTCCATCTGGTGGCAGCACCTGAGTGGCGTCAGGCCTGAAACTGCCCCAAAGAACACGAGTCTGCCCAGAAACAGCACTGGAGGCTGTTGCTGGTCGAGCGTGACCCTTGGCAGATGATAACCTGACCCCGTAATTACTAGATGAAATCGCTGTGATTTCTGCGAGAGTCGTGTCATTTCTTCTGGGGTGACACAGGAAAACCTGAGCAGTCTGTGAAGTCTCTGAAGAGCCCAATTAGTGGGGAAACCACTGTACTGCTGTGGTTTTTCTCCTCTCTTGCTGCTTCTTGCTCTGCTTATGATGCTGTTATTGAGATTCATAAAATCATTTGGACAAAACTTGTACCTCATTTTCCTGCCAAGTGAGCAGCACAGCAGTGGGCAGCCTGAACCCAGCGCTTTTCTTCAGGCTGTGAAACAGCGCATCTCTCCTCCTGTCTGTCAGTCTCAGAGTCTGTTTGGTTTCTTTTTATAATTGTGTGCAGTTACTCTCACGTTAGTCGAACAACTCAGTATCTAAGAAGCGAATGTGTGCACAGAAGGGCAGGGTGGTGTGGGGCTGCTCAGCTCTACCGTGTGTTTTGGGAGCTCAGTAAATGCTGGGCAGAGATCAGAAGAGGTCCAGTGGCTTGATCCTGGCATAGACGTGCTGAAGTTAAGGTACTTCTGCAGATGGCAATTTGGACAACTTTGCCCAAAGCTACCAGCTGCTCTTAAGCTAATTTGTCCCTCATCTGCTCATCCAGAGCTCTAAGTGGATTTAAACAATATTTTGTAGCAAATATTGGAATGAGTTTAGTGGTTTTGACAAGTTCCAGCTGTCCAGAAGGACAGGATGCCACAGTTGGTAAAGAAGTCAAAATGATAGTGTTGGATTAATTGTTGTGAATACATCCATGAAGTTTTACTCTGCTTCCAGTTTTCTGGGAAGTGTCTGTGTGTGTCTGGATGCTCACAAGGGTTTCACCTTTACCAGTCATGCACTGCTGAAGTATGGCTGAGTTTTTAAACCCGTGATGTATGTTATGTGCACCAGCTCTCAAGCTAACGAAGACTCAGCTCTTACCGCTCTTCCTCTTATTCCTTACCTTACTTTGTAGGCTGACAGATCCCATCCCTACGACAGAAACTTCCATAGCACCCCGCCAGAGACCTAAAGCAGGACAGACACAACCCAACCCAGGGATTTTACCCATCCAGCCAGCGCTGACGCCTCGCAAGAGACCCACGGCTCCAGCAGCCATTCAGCCGCAAGGTGAAACCATATTCCCTGTGCTGTGCCCTCCCGTGGGGCCCCGTGCGCCGCAGGGCTGTGGTGCACCCTGAGCTAACACATTTTGGTATTCATGTTGTTTTCTCCTCCCAGTTGCTGGGCCTGCGGCCCTGGGCAGCGCTCAGCCTGCGAGTGTCCCCCAGCAGAAAGCGGCGCCTCAGCAGAGTCCAGCGCAGCCGCAAGCCAAGCAGGCGGCAGCTCCGCCGCAGACCCCGCAGGCGCAGCCCCAGGTCCCCTCTACTCAGCCACAAGCCACCCCTCAGCATCAGCAGCAGCTTTTCTTGAAGCAGCAGCTCCTGCAGCAGCAGCAGCAGCAGGCTGCGTATTACCAGCAGCAGCAGATGATGCAGGCTCAGCAGGTAGGTGTGTGTGGCCGCGTTTATCGCGTGCTCGCTGTGCCAGAGGCCTGCAAGGCCATTCTTTGCATTTATGCTAAGCCTCCTAGTTTTGGAGGGGACAGATACAGTTTTTAGGCATTTCCCAATGCATCTCCAGTTCTCTAGCAAGTTTTTTTTTGCTGTGCAAAGCTGGCGTTTTTAGGTGCCTGTCTGAAAGGCCTCAAGATGCTTTTGTGGTTTACAAACATAAAATAAGCAGTGCTGGTTCAGAACTTACAACTCCAGGTGTCTCAGAGTCTTGACAGCAATGCTCAGCTGATGAGCAGATCACTGCTGTTTGTCGTCCTTCCTCGCCGTGGTACGAGCAGCCTGGCACGCGCTCAGCGGGAAGAGTCGGGTCTGGTGTTGTGGTGACTGCGGTGACAGGGAGGCCTGTGAACACGGGATGTGTGAGACGCGATGTGTCTCAGTGACAGACTTGTGGGCTGACCTGGGGTGTTTATAGCAGCACAGATCTCTGCTAAAGCATGTTTAACAGTGCAAGCAAAGGGCCAGTAAATCTTAATTTGCTGGGGAAAGGTTTAGAGTTGATAAAAGGGGAGAAAGGAGTTTGGGACCATGGGACAGTCTGTGCCGTGGGAGCCTTGTGTGGACAGGAGGATCTTACGTTACACCAGGGGGCTGTTTTCCACGGCTCCTGTCCAGATGGTCTCCAGGCCATCACAGCCTGTTGCTGCGTTGCCACCTGCAGTGGCTGTCACCATTGCCGTGGTGGCCCCGAGCTCTGCTGGTGGTTCTACCCCACGTCCCAGCCGCGCAACAAGTGACTCAGCTGCTTGTTTCCCAGTTCCCAGTGATGCAGCAAGGAGCGCCAGCACAGCAGCAGCTGATGCAGAACTATTACCAGCAGCAGCAGCAGCAGCAGATGATGGCCCAGCAGGCAGCGATGCAGCAGAAGACGGCAACGGTTCAGCAAAAGCAACAAGCGCCGCAGCCCCAGGCCCAGCCGAGCGCGGCCCAGGCGGCACCGTCGCAGGAGCAAGTGGTGAGAGGCTTTGGGAAGGAGTGGGGCAGTGGGATTTGGGGTGCTGGCTTTGTAGGCCTCCAAAGCCCAGAGAATCACTGCTCTAGGGCCTGCTGGGCCCTGGTGCATCGCAGATGTCAGCACTAACCTGGCTGCCTCAGAGACACGTGTAATTATTTGGACACATCTGGACACTTTTCCTGTCCTGCAGCAGTTGGGGAAAAGCAGTGGCTGGCTCATTTAAAAACCAGTAGTGAGCTACGGTCTCTGCAGAGACAGAAGACACCAAGCCAGGACCCATCAAAACCTTTTCACGTTGCGAGATTTCAGCTTAATAAGCTCTGCGTTCATTTCTGCGGGGATTTCAGCACTGCCCTTTTGTTTCTCAGCACCACATGTACTGTTCCGCAGTGACCTACATAGTGAGATGTGAGGTGGGTGCATCAGAAGCAGTCAGGTCAGCTAGCCATCCGTTTGTCTTGCCGTACTGGGGTTGTAACTCTTTTCTCATTGCCCTCTGTTGCATTAAGATAATTAATTTAGCAGACATTAAGCCCCATGCAGGGTGGCTGGGTCAAATAACCTCAAGTCGGCACTAGAAGTCTGATCACGCTCGACGGCCATTCTGGCTCACAGATTCATGAATAGCACGATATATACTGTAGGTCTTGGCACATCAACGTTGAATTTGCACAATTAGGTTAATGAATATTGCGGGCCAGTCGTGACTACTGAATCCTCACGCTGCACAGATTCACGAATAGCACAATATATACTGTAGGTCTGGGTGCAATCAATGAGAAGTTCTCATGACCAGATCCACAAATAATGAGGTTTATTAAAACAACAGGTGCAGGTTCTTTGAGATGCTGGTGATAAATACACTGTCTGCAAAAACACACTTGAGTTGCAAATATACACTTTAGTTGAAATAAGATGTTAGTTGCAAGAAATAAGTATTGGTACCATATATATATATGTATTCTAAGATGACTACATAGCGCTGTTAATGTGATTCCAAAATACAAGCTTGAAGTCTAATCTTGTGCACAAATCTTACCCAAGAGTGTCCTCCTGAGGGCGGGGAAGATAAGCTCAGCTTATGTGATCCCAGGCTCAGCCTGTCAGATGGTCCCACAAGTCCTGTTATGCTGTTCCCTTGACTCCTCAGTGATGGTGTCCTCCCCCACCCTTCCTCTATCGTTAGGGTATTTTATATGGTTTATATGGTTTAACAAATGTTAATTTATTTGCCTGAGAGAAACCTAAGAAAGCTTCTTGCTTGTCCTAATCCTGAAATTTCACCATTTGGTTGTTGTTTCCCCCTCAAATGATCCCCAGTCCATGATTGGAAGGGCAGCTCCTCCAGCATACAGCCATTTTCTTGTCACGAACAAGTGCTTACAAACCATTGTACTTTCTCTCCTAGATGCAGACGCAAATGAGACAACAGCAACAACCTCAAACCACCCCCCCGGCAGCTGTGCCGGGGCAGAAACTGGGCTCTCTCACCCCCCCGTCCTCCCCCAAGACACAGCGTGCCGGACACAGGAGGATTCTGAGCGACGTGACCCACAGTGCGGTTTTCGGGGTTCCAGCCAGCAAGTCCACGCAGCTCCTGCAGGCGGCTGCTGCTGAAGCCAGTCTCAACAAGTCCAAGTAGGTGGCAGCTCGCTTGGTGTCAAAGGGGATGGAGGGAGGGAGTAGATGAGGCTCTCGGAGATCCAGTGTCAGGAGGATGGAGCCAGGCTCTTGTCGGTGACAACCAGGGATAGGACAAGGGACAGTGGGTATAAACTGGAACATAGGTGGTTATATTTAAATATGAGAAGAAACTTGTTCATGGTGAGGGTGGCAGAGCCTGGCCCAGGCTGCCCAGGGGGGTTGTGGAGTCTCCTTCTGTGCAGACATTCCAACCCGCCTGGACACCTTCCTGTGTAACCTCATCTGGGTGTTCCTGCTCCATGGGGGGATTGCACTGGATGAGCTTTCCAGGTCCCTTCCAATCCCTCACATTCTGGGATTCCGTGATCTCACAGTGAAGCGCTGGGCTGAAGGCAGGCAGCAAACTGAGGTCTAAGTGAGTCTTTGCCTTCCCCAAAACCGCAGTTTATGGCTTGGCAGCAAGTTTTGAAACATTCCCCAAGGGCAGAAGTGCTCCTGAGAGCTGCTCTGCTCCCCAAAAGCTGAGCCTTTGTCCTTTCGACTGGCGCACCTGGCACGCTGGCTGCTCCGCGGCGGCGCTTCCCAGCAGCGCTTGCTGGGTCGCTCTGACAGTGTCTGCAAGCGGGAAACCTCCACATGCGCATTGCAGAAAATAGTTTCAAAAAACAAGAGAATTAAATTAAACAGTATTCCCTGAAAATAAAACGAACCATTTCAGAACAAATATGAAGCCTTGGTGCTTATTTTATAAATATTCCTTGAGCGTCCATAATTGTTTGCTGCTACCCTTATCTACAGTCATGCTGAATAAAGCTATAGCTAGATGGAAAGTTAAATGTATTTACAAGGTGTTAATGTCTACAGCTTATTATTTGCGGTCTCTCAGAGAAAGCAACAGTAACTACAAATAGCGCTGTGCTTGTGACGCTTGTTTCAATCCCTGACACTGGGGTGCTCAACTAGATTGAGTAGATGAGGCTGACTGGTCCCAGCTTTCTGGGCACGTCAGTACAATTTCTGCCATGTGTTCTTAAATAGGAAGTAATTCTAATGCAGTAGCTTGGACCAGCTCATAGTGCTGGCCAGGGGATGTCGATGGGTTATTAATGACTGTTTTTTGGTTGGGATGATTACATCCAGATCTGCTTCCACCACACCCTCGGGTTCCCCAAGGACCTCACAGCAGAACGTCTATAACCCACCCGATGTCTCCACGTGGAATCCGTTTGATGATGATAACTTCTCCAAACTCACAGCTGAGGAGCTGCTGAACAAGGACTTTGCAAAGCTGGGTGACGGTAGGTTCATGGAGGTGGTTTAATACCAGCCTGCTCCCAAAATGAAAGGTGGTGTGGAATGAAGATGCTTTTGGTCAGATGCTCCTGTATTTTGAGGATCATCTGTGCCCGTCAGAGCTAAATCTGTCCCATCTCCCTTCTGTTCCTGGCCTCCTTGGGCAATTGCAATTGAAGGAGCGTGATCCTCAAAGGGAGAGGCACTAACTGCTTGATCAGTTGGTTGTAGAAGCTACAGTTGAAACTCTGCTTCATCTACAAGTGATGATTTGCAGGAAGTGATGATTTACATTTTGTGTACTGAAATAGTGTCCTAAAAATCTAGCTAAGTAAGCAGCCTTCAGAATGGAAGTTTTCCCCCTAAATCTGTGTCTGGTGTTGCAGGGAAGGCTCCGGAAAAGATGGGCAGTTCCACAGAGAACTTGATTCCAGGTTTCCAACCGGCTCCATCCGCAACCCAGGCAGATGCGTTTGGTGGCTCTTCCTTCACTGCTGGATCAGGTGAGTTTGTGAATACGTCCTACAGGGCAATGCCCCGCACAGCACTGCGGGAAAACGGCAGCTCTTTGCCATAACCTCTTTAAAAGGAAGGTAAAACTGATCTAAATTAAGCTGGCCTTTGGCACTGAGAGCTGTAGGGTAGAGCTGGCACTTCAGTAAAGAACAGCACGTGTATGTGAACGTCACATTTGGGCAGCAGAGATGGGGACGCTGCCTATAGGTGAGGGAAAATCTAAGTGAACCCTTTAAGTTCACAAGAAAGCTTCTTAACGTGTTGAAGTTCTGTGCAGGTCATAATTAGGAGTAAAATATGTCTTGGAGACATTGGTCGGAATGCTTGCGGATGTTCCTTGCCTGCAGTAGTTGGGCTGTGTGGAGAAGGAGAGGAGCAGAATGTCTGTGCTGCAGAGTGAGGAGAACAGGAGAGAACAGGGCAAATCTGCAGAGGAGAGCACAGTCTCCTAGCTGACACATTAAATGCAAAGGCAAGAAGCTTTGCCCTGGCTGTGCTCTCTTGCTCCAGAGCCTCATCTAAGGAGCTTTTCTGCAGAGGCCTCTGCGTGTGTGACCTTCTCTGGGTCCTGTGGTTTTGCCTCAAGCAGCCCCTGCGGTGCTGAAAAAGTTCTCTGGGTGCTGCTGCTTGTTTCTAGTTCTTCAGCATCAGTTCTCACTGAAGGCAGCAAAGAAGTGTTGGAAACACAGTATTCCAAGTGCAGTATTGGAAAACCGCTTCCAGGAGCCTATTGCAAGTGATCTGCTCCCCCGTTTTGTGTGGCTGTTGTTCTGATGACAAACGCAATGGTGATGCTTCCTTGTGGAAGTGCCAGAGTCCTGGGAAGACATTGCAGAATCCTCTGTGAGGCAAGAAGTGACCAGTCCATTATGCTTATTTCTATTTATAAAAAAAGGCTTAGAGGAGCTGATTACTGACTGTGGTATTGTTGACTCTCACCTGAGAACTCAGGAGTTGAAGCCTGAGGCGCAGAACTGCTCTAGGGAGCTGCTGCTGAGCTTGTCCACCTGTTCAGTGCTATAAGCAGTTGATGATGTTCCATCAGCCTTCGTGCAGTGATGTTGAGCTCCACGTTCAGCCGTAACTTTACCCTCTATGAAGCCTGAGGAGCATCTGCATGTTCTGGGCTCTCTGGACGCTGAGGCATGTTCAGTTCTTTTAGCAGTTGTCTGTAAAATGTGCCTCTTGCTTTGGCAGAGGAAGGTACTGGCCCTTCTAGCCCTTTTCTTTGTCCTTCCTCATGGGTAGGAGCCTGTCAGATGCGCGATGCTGGATCTTTTCTTTGGGACGAAGTACCAACCTTTTGCTTGTCCTTTAAGACCCTTCACCTTTTGTGCTGCTGTAAAGTGAGATAATAGTACTTCCCTTTCAAGGAGTGTTTTGAGATCTGTGGGTTAAATTGTGTTGGAGAGCTATGTGGTAATAGTTGGGTTTTTCTCTCTTTTTTTAAAAGAAACTTGTTCTGAGTGCGCACGTTTGCTGTCAGGTCCTAACTTGGGCTCTAATACTAAGCTGTGCCTGTGCTGAGATGTTGCTTGACGCTTTCTGCCTTTCTCTCCTTCACTCTGCCTTTTCTCTTCCTGCTTACCAGCTGAAAAGACGAAAAACATTCTGAGTTTGGACGCTAGCCCTCCTCTTCTGACTGTGCCTGACCCGTTCATTCCTCTCCCGTTGTCCGACACACCAGGTAACTCCAACTGAGTTTATGGAGGGGAAAGATTTGTCGTGTGCTTTGTACTCTGAGTCTTGCAGCTCCGTTTCTAGGCACAGGTGAAATCCTGGGCAGTGTAGTTGCTTTTTTGCTGGGGAGGATCCGTATGGTGGTGGGAGCGGTGCCGAGCACAAGAACCCCCCATTTTCATGGCAGACCCCAGGGTTATCGCATTGTTTCTAATGCCGGCAGTGTTGGTGTCTTTAATGGTTCAATATTCAAAGCCAAAAATAGTCAGTGAGTAATTATCTGTTCTGACCTGAGCCATTTTCAAATTGATCCCCGACTTTGTAATTGTAGTTTTTATTATTGTTAGTCTTTCTTTCCTGTAGCAGTCGGTGTTTCTTTGGCTTCCAAATGCATGCGTGTGAAGCACAAGCGGACACGTAACCTTTCCTCATTTGGCAGAATTTTCTCGAGCAGTTGGTCGCTATTTCCATTGACTTTGCAATATTACCCAAATCTTTCCTGTGTGCACATTTCTGACTGTAGCAGCCAACACTTTTTAGCACAAGATTATATAAGTGCTTAGGAGCTTATTTGCGAATCGGTGGGATTTGGAATATGGCAGTGTTTTAATACTGGAGTTTCTCTAAGCTCTCTGAATGTGACAGGTCCCTTTTTGTCAGCTGGCCCCAGAGGACAAGCGCTTGTTGGAGCTCCGATCCTTGTCCTCAGCTCCAGCTCTGGATTGCTGGTGGTTTGACAGTGGAGGATCCAGCCTTCAAAATGTTGTGCTTTTAAGGATGGCATCTCGCCATGGAAAGTTAAGCAATTCAGGGAAAAAAGAAACCATATTATTTTCCATAACTATGTGGAACTTTCTTCCTTCTGGTTGATGCTTAAGAGAGCATGAGAAATGTGCTTTGATTCAAAGGGGATTTTTCTCCTAAATGCTGTAGTTTGGGACAAGAAGCTGAAGGTCCAGGCTGTGTCCCCCATGCGAGCGCTTGCCAGGACCCGACATGCCCAGCGGTAACGGGAGAAGAACCCACAGCAGGCAGGTGACTGGAAAGGTTGGATTTCCTGGCATGGAGTCTGTCAACCCAGACGACTGTTTAATTCTCTGCCAGCGTGCTCAGCACATACAGTTGCACCCCGAGACGGTTGTTTTCTTCCTTGCCTACTGCATTTTGATACAGCACAAAGCAGCAGTCGCATCCTGAGCTGCGGGAGATCCAAAATTCTCTATAGTGCAGAAACCACTGCGGAGAAATTGCCTTTCAAGCTGCCCTTGGGTACGAACAACCGGAGCAGCAGTTGTCTGTGGTTTTTGTGGTGCCAGGTCGCTCATCTCACCAATCTGGCCTTGTCGGTTGTGGCTCTTTGCAGGCAGGTGCTAAAGCTCCTTCGGCTGATCCTGTTCCTGGTGGGTTCAGTGGGGTGAGATCTGGCTTTAGTGGCTTCTGACAAGCAAGGTAGCTCTGATTTTATTGTATTTTATTTTTTGATAACATCAAGTTTGAGGCCAGAAGCTCATGGATGTTTTCAATGGCCAGAGCTGCAGATGTATCCTTAGCTTTGAAAACAGAGGGGTTGTTTGTGCTTGTAAATTCAACAGAAAAGATCAAAATCCTGGATTAGTTGGACTCAAGTTTTCAGTCTGTGTGTCTCTCAAGCATAACAGAGTTGTCTTAGTTGTTCTGTGTGTGCGTTACTGGTGCAGGACCATCCCACAGCAAACGGGGAGGGCTGGGACGTGCCGACGTGATTTCAGGTGTGGCTCTTGGTCAGCAGGGCTGGGATTGATTCAGTCTCTTTGTAGATCAGCATCCCCAGCTGCACATCTCCAAGCTGCCTTAGTTTTGAGCAGCAGCAGCTGAATTTCTTTGTATGCTTACTAAATGTTTGCTTTCTGGAATGTTTTTATTTCTGAGAAGACCTCGATAGCAAATCTCGTTGCTTTGAAACTGTTTTCTGGCTTTGTATAGACCGGCAGCATGCATAGCCCTTTGAGACATAAAAACATCAGCCTTTCGCCCTTGGTTACAAGTGCAGTGTTGTTCAGGAAGGCTTTCAGTGTCAGTGAGGCTTTTATTTGGGATTTCCCGTTTGTCATACAGAGCGGGTTTTGTCGGCTCCCTGCGCTCTCACCCTGCAGCCGCTGAGGCTCCAGCTCAGAGCTCCGCTGCTTATTTCTGCTTAAGCCACAAACCCTCTCCCTGTGCTGGCACTGAGGGTGCAGGTGACATCGCTGAGTGTTGGCCAGGGACACCTTAGGGTGCTCAGGGGGACAGATGAGCTTTTCTATCACAGATTCCCAAGAAACAAATCAATTACGTTGAACACATGACAAATGGCTGTGGAGTGAATCCCCAGAATACGTTCAGGTGAAGGTTTGTGCTGCTGTGAGGCTACAACAACCCATGTGGCTTTAGGCACAACTCATTCCTGGGTTTAACGAGGTTGTGTGGGGTCAGTTAAATGTGTCCAGCAAAGACAAAGCTTGGGCCGAGGTTCAGCACCATCCGGTGTGCAGCTGGAGATGCGCAGGATCCCGGAGGTCGGTTTGCATTTGTGGCTGCTAAGAAGCTTCTCAGTAAGTGCTTCTAGAGAAGAGAGTCGCAAGGGAGTAGTTTAGGGTTCTGCTCACTGCAGAACAGCGTTTGGAGTTCTCAAAGAGAAGTATGACTTGAGAGGGTTCACTCTTATTTACTGCATGGGGGAAATACGCCAAGACAAGCTGTGACCTCTCCAGGAGCCTGGACCCGTTCGCGGAGCAAACTTTGAGGCGTCTTTGCTCCAGAGTCTGTGTCTTGGAGCTCCAGAGATGAACTTGGAGGCAAGTCCTGTATCCGCGGTGCAAACTTGCAGGATTCTTCTCTCCCTGATAACTGTTCACTCCGGAGTCTGTGTTTTTAGGCAAACTGTCAGGTGAGGCCTGATAACCGTGTGCAGAGCAGACTTTCAGGAGACAAAAGTAATTTGAATGAAGTAGAGGAAGAGGAGGGCTGGCTTGAGCTGGTACCTGCGCAGAGATCCAACCTGAGCCTAGAAAACGACACGTTTTGTATCTCTACAGACCACTCACACCAGGATTCAGGCCAATTTCACTTTGAAGTCTTCTTGCTTCTCTTTGGATCCTGTTCACTGATCTCACATGTGCCTTTGTTTTGTTCAGCTGTAGGCACTGATTATAGCCTTGTAGGTGCTGTTTTGTCTGAATTAATCCTTTCCTTCTCAGAAAAGTGCCAAACAAGCCTTACCTTGCCAGCATTCACTGTAGTTTGTAGTTGCTTTTGATAAATACAAGCAGAACTTTACAACTTCAGATTTCAGCAAATCCAGCTTAGCAAGTGACATGAAGCAGAGAGTATATTAAAAATCACACAGCTTTGTTCTTCTGATGATTTGTTATATCCAATATGCATTTACTTCAGCTAAATTATTAACATGGAACTTAATTTGGGCTCATCCACTGACCTGTGAGTAGTAAAACCATCACCATACAGCTGGTTATTTAGCAGGGAATGCTCAAAGTTGGCTCACCCAGGTTGTTAATACCACAAAGAGGTAACGTAGCACCCTACGAAAGGCAGAAATACCAGCTCTGGGCAGTAATCAAGTGGAAATAGTGGTTTTCAGTATAGTCCTTCTCCAATGCATAATGACTGCTGTTCTTAATGGAATTGTAACTAGTAAGAGGAGCTGGCAAGAGATACATAGAAATATAGCAAAACATCTGTTAAAATAAGGGGGAATTAAATATTCATGCTGAAAACATTTTTCCTTGTGCATGTGTAGGAAAGCAAGCCGAGTTTTTCTTAATAAGCTTATTGCAGGCTCCACTGCTGATTAATCATCATGGAGTATTTAATCAATTTTTCTGCAACATATGGCTACTTAACGTAGCAATTTAGCTCCTACGAGCATGGGGGGCTCAATTTTGCACAGGATATTCTAGAGACCTAAAAATAACCGAGTTATGAAGCTTCAAAACAGGTATTTCCCACTGTCACTCTGACTAGTCCCAAGCCTGGGGTTTTCACACCCGCTTTGCAGGTGCCACATTGGGATAAAGTGATTGCAGACGTGCACAAACACCTATTGATATGTACTAACGGTTTGAGTTTGTCTTGAGCTGGGAAATGCACAAGGGGAATTATACATTTACTAATTGCCGCGTTATTAACTGAGAGTACAATATGGTGTTTTGATGATTTGGAGCAAGAAAGTAAATGGAGCACTGCAGTCCCAACTGAATGAATGGAAATAGCATCTAGTGGTGTTTCTATCTGGTTTGAGTTTCATCTGAAGGGATATTAGTTGAGATTTTGAAAATTTAACTACAGTTGTTTGATTCTGATCTGTTAAGACGACACTAAATGTCCTGCTCTGTTTGCAGAGTCATACACGTGCGTATTTCAACTATTGCTACATGTTTTTCCTTCTCTTTGTTTGTGCTACATAAGGTCCAAGTCCTCCGTTGCTAAATGATGCGCAGGGACTCCCTTAGCCCATACACTCGATGAGTCCATAGGCAGCAATCTCCCCACCGTGCTGTTTGCCCTCCCACTCGCAGCGCAATTTACCACCTGGATTTTTACAACCTTGTCTTTCTTTCTCAGTTGACATCGGAAGAAAAGAACTCTGCTGTGTGCTCTGTTGAATTCTCTTTCTTTTTGCTATTCCTCTGCAGTACCCGAGTGAGTAACGTTCTTTGTGTGCGGTGCCTGGCTGGGGGACTTCGGCAGCTTTGAGATGTTGCATCTTGATCGCTCCGTGTGTTTCCGGCTATGACGGATTTTTACCCTCCGTTCCTTTAACTCGCAAGTTTCTCAGGGATCTTTCTTTATTCTAATAGCCTGCTCTAACTAAAAACCCATTTGCCTCATCTCTTGGTTTATATTTACTATTCATAACTCTATTCCTTGTTAAATGCTTTCTGCGTATACTCGGTCGCTTAATGGGTATATCCCCAGGTATAAATGCAGCATGCCAGCCTATAGTCTTCGGCAGTGATGCAAAGTCTGTGTGCGAATTGACTAATTGTAAATCTCAAAAATCAGATTTGTGCATGTGTTGGAAAAGAAGGGATTTGTAGCAAAGGTCAAAATGTTCTCTCTGGGTTGGCCAAATCTGTGCTCCTCAACCTGCATATGGGGTTTGGACTTGCTTTCTTGTCCCATGATAGAAACTCGTACTTAATTCTGTGGGGTTAAGTGGCGTTTCGTCCTCCTTGTGTTGGTGCAAAGTGGACAAAGGCTCTTGCTGTTGTTCCCAAGGGAGCGATTTGATTTTCCAGTGCGACGCTGCCGCCATCTGCCATTGGGGAAGCTCTGAGAGCTCTCGGCTCTTGCCTCCCCTTCTCTGCAACGTGTTTCTCTGATAGGAAACAACCTGTAGTTTCTTACTGTAACTGGGAGCTTAGGAAGAACGTGAAATGTTTTTCTAAAGGTGGAGAGGGTTGACAGGGCACTTTTTCAATCCCCCCTGCCCACTTTTAAGCTTAGACACCTTCTTTAGACAGGCTAAATCTCGTGTGCTCAGCCTGCATCCTTCCCAGCTGGTGCGAAGCCACAGCAAACTCGCTGCCATCCTGTTGGGACTGAAAATGGGCGAAGCAGAGACCTCAACAGCAAATGAAATACCGATGATCGGATCAGTCCTGAACCTGAATGAAGCTGAGCGGAGCTGGGAACCATCGGGCAGGTTTTTGGGAGCCGTCTGGGGGAGAAGAGGCAGCCTTGTGTTTGAGTGGTTAGTGATTAAAGCGCAGCTTCCCAGTGGAGTTTGGTAACAGCCCTTCCCGAGAGCACTTGAGGAGCTGTAAGATATCTTATATCTTTGTATTGGGTCACATTTTCTTAACCTTGTTTATCCTCGCACTTGTTGGTATCTCTACATGTGAATAATCCGGATACATCTATTGGATCTGAGGCAGAAGGAGCTCTGATACTACAAAACCGCACAGTGATTGATACAGAACATGTCCTGTTCTGTCACGCTCCAGTCTGAGCTCTATACATGTGCAAAATCGGTTGCAACAGGCCCTGAAACTGCAGCACTTGTTTCTATTATTTCTCATTCCATTGCTGCATAACTGATTTTCTTTGCCACCGTGACCCTTCTGAAGCGCAGCCCGGAGAGTCGCAGGAAACTGGTGCTGTGGTGGCAAAACGTCTTGTTTTCCTCCGGTAGAAGCATTTTGAGCGGACAGCAGAAGGGAAAAAGTGCTCAGAGAAGCCCGTACCCTTCCTCTTAAAACAAAGATATCACAAATAAACCTAACAGCAGAATGAATTATGCTGTTCAGCAGCATTCTTTATTTTCTCAGCGCTGCAGATCATCCTCCATAAGTGCTCTCACAACCTAATCCTAAGCTTAGTATGAAGTTAGTTGTAATTGGTCAGTTTCTTACTTACAATACATCTATTAATCACTAGTCAAATATACGCTCAGCACTCTGCTTCTAAACAATGTGTTTCTCAATCTTCTGTCCCCCTCTTGTCATGTAGAAGGATCTAAAACTTGAGAAATATCCCCTGTTATGCAGGTGGTCAGAAAGCATTGATCATGTCAATTGGTTAATGATGGATGCATCCTTTGTAGCTTAATCACAGTGTACATTAATTTAGCAGCTTCTGTTCACCGTCTGCAAATAGCAGATGTGTTCTGCACGCTCTTTGCTTTGGTGGAGCCTGTTCTGCAGTTGGTGATCCCTTTGGAGACGTGTGACTTGGCGCTGTTGTGTTTGTACAGGTAACAGAAACAAGGCTCATGACCCGTTTTTTTTCGCACTGCTGGATTTCTTCCTCAGATTCCTCAGCGTTTCTGGCTTCTCACCATCCCAACCGTGGCTTCGCTTGCAGGTGAAGCAGCTTTGCTCTTAGAAATTACAATTCTAGAGAATTCCCTTGGTAGCAGGACCGAAAATGCTTTTCAGTACCATATGAGAGCCTGACTTTTCTTTCTAGATCTGCAGATAGTTTAACCACAGTCGATGTGCAGGAAAACCCTCCGTGCGTTGCTGCGGTGGAGCCGGGTTTCTGTCCCACTGCAGAGGCTCAGCGTGTTCCTGACGTGGATTCAGAAGATCCTTCCTTTAGCACACGTGTGTTGTTAGCACAACACATTTATTAAAGAGAAGAAACCAAACTCTTGCAGGGAAGGTATTGCCGTGAACTGATGCAGAACTGTGGATTGCGCTGGGCCTTCACTAACTTTCCCTTTGCTCCTATTTTAACAGGAATTTCCCACTACTTACAGCGATCCCTGTTCCTTTATATTTTATTATTATTATTATTATTATTATTATTATCCCTATATCTCTTATTCCTCTATTCTAGTACAAGGTGCAACACAAAACAGAACCCAGGGAAGTGAACCGCGAGGCCTCAGAACATCTGATTTTTTGCTACTTTTGGGATCTCCTTTCCCATTCATCCTGACACATTCTTGTTTTTGAACCTCTCAGCCTCACTCAAAAGGGATAAAGTCCCTTTTAATCATGTCCTGTAAGAGCGCTGGCAGATCAGCACCAACGCTTAAGGAAACAAGAAAGATCTTGTGAGACAAGTAACAAAATATGACAAAAAACACTGACAGTCCAGAGCTTTGCATAAAACCAGTTGAGTCCGGGGGACGGGAGGGAAAACAGACACGTAGGGGAAGATCACCATGTTTATTTGTATAAGTTCTGCATGTTTAAAAGTGTGGCTGAGCTCAATAGGCAACATTCTAATAGCTGATCAAGAGGCAGTTCCACTGTGTCCAATGGAAAATCTGCAGTAATGAAAAAGGAGGAAAGTGTTAGGAAAGGTGAGGGAGACTTCAGGGGGCAAAACACTTGGAAATGGGGCATGAAAGGAGCAATTGCTGTGTGTGTGGGTTTGAAGATACAAGCTGGTGTGAGTGCCTTGAGAAGAGCTGGGCCTTGGCTCACAGGCGGGTGTAAGCGTTGCTTTGGAATCAGTGACTCAGGCCTGAAGCTCCAAAATGAGAATGCGGTCACAATGTACATAAATGTCACTTCGTACTTTGTACTTCACCTCAAAGCAGGAGCCAAAGCTGATCTGAAGCTGCCTGACTCTGAGACAATCCATAACTTCTCCAGCTGTTGTGTCCTTTGCTTTGCTATCTTGATTAATAGATTTAAAGCAGCTGGACTTGGCCGTGCTCTGGTCGTACCTGTTATCCCACCGCTGCCCTTCAAGTCCAGCGTGTTCCCTGGAGTCTGCTCCCTCGCTCTCTCCTGTGTTGTTGCATTTTCCCAACGCACCATAATCTGTTCCATCGTTCTTAGCCCCTTTCAAACCATCAGCACCTCCCCGGTGCCAAGTCCCCGCTCCAGCCTCTCCGCTCATCCAAAGAAAAGCTCTTTGTGACGCCTCTGCAGCCAGGGGGGATTTTCTTTGGCAAATCCCACCTTTAAAATTCCTCGTAGAGGTGGGAAGGTTTCAAGTCCATTCAAGGCTGTTGTTCCCATCAGGTTTTTCCCATTCCGTTGACCTTTTTTAGGCCTTTCATGCTCCAACAGCTGCCTCTGGGGTCGCTTCTGCGGTTTCCTTCCCCTCCTGGTTGCTTTGGTGTGTTTGCTTGTGAAGCTTTTTGTGGGGAGTAGAATTTGTCCTGCTTTGATTAAGTAGTTCCAAAGCTGCTATTTTATTATTTATATAGGGCAATAAAAAAGATGGATGATATTATTACACATGTAGTAGTGCAACTGAAGCTTTTCTTTGCCTTTCTCAGCGCGGTGAGTCTTTTAGACAGCAGTTATTCCAGAGCTTGTGCTTTTGTGCAGTTTATGAGCACGTTTTCTTTGGGTAATAAATAATAACACCAGCTTGGAACTCAAAACATAAGTAAAAATTGTGTGAAGGTTTCTGATGTTCGATTATAGATGCAGTTGTTCTAACAAGCTGAAACGGCTGCATTTGGCCACGTGGAGCAAATTCTATCGGTGCTGTTCTATTGAAATGTTTTTATCTCCTTGTTCTGTGAAAAAACTCTTGTGAAAGCTAAATAATTAAGGTCATCATTGATAAACCTGATTAGTATGATTGTGAAATCGCTCACCCATCAGGTTTATAATTGAGATGAACTTTTTGCCCAGGCTATGGAAATGTCTTTGTGTGAAGGATGATGGGACCACAGGACTTGTGCTGCTGAGAGTGATGGGTCTGATTTGAAACCTGAGAGTTGAAATAATTAATTGGTAATTAGACAGCTGTGTATCCGGAGGGGAAGTGCTGTTGTCTGGCACTGTAGTGTCTCGGTGCTTTCTGGTTTTGCTTAAGCTTTTCGGGGCTGTAAGTTTTGCATTCTTGAGCAAATCAGTTGTGTTGTACACCTGGCTCTGCCATCTCGGCCTTCTGAGCAGCAATTCTGTTCCTACTCATTATACAAAGACCTCCCCAGTGTTGGGAGGTGAAAGGGGAAAAATTGCAAGTTTAATTTTTAAAATTCTTTTAAAATTTGATGTTAAGTGGGTCACGTTAAGCTTTTGTGCTTTAGGTAGGAGTGAAAGAATAAAGTGCATGCTGGTTTACAGTAGAGCAGCTCTGGGTGGATGCAGATGTCCTCTGATGTCTTAGGTGACCGTGAACCCGCTAATACCTCTAAGAAATAGTGTTATTTGCACACAAAACCACGCAGGTGTTCTGAGCCTGAACTGTGAGCCGCTGAACCGAGCACCTGATTAACCTTGTCTTTTCTTGTATTCTTTTTTGCCTTTTTCTCCGTTGCCTGCCTTCCTCCTTTTCCCGCTTTCCCCAGAAAAACTGATTGAGGGCCTCAAATCTCCTGAGACTGCGCTTCTGCTCCCTGATATCCTGCCTCTCGCTGACCCCTTCGGTAGCACGTCAGACGCTGTGAATGGTAAAAACAAACCCAGGGCCCCTCCTGTCCTCTCTTACATGGCTTGTCTTGTCCTGCATGGGCCCTGCGTGTTCCCCCGGGCGCTCAGAACAGCTGCTGGTGCTGGTAGGAAGTTACAGGTTCTGCTGAGATAGATCTGCCTTTTCCACGTGAGACTAACACCTCAACAGCAAACACACGGTATTTGCATTTGCTTACTGATTTGGCACAGTGTGTCCTTCTGGTCATGGTAGAAGAGAGTTAATTGTTGACTGAAGAAGATGCAAAAGGGTTTGTCTGTCCATCTGCCCCAGCCTTTGACCTGGGACATGTGCTGACAATAAACCTGCTCCTCTGCCATGAGCCCAGAGGCAACCGCTCCAGGCAATACGAAGATTTCAGAGCGTTGCAGAATCGTATTTTGATTTACTTGCCAAATGTACTAAAGACTAATAATTGCAGGCTGCAGTTTGTTGCCATCAGCTGCTCTTGTGGGTTTGGGTCCCAGCCACGGGCCCTTGGCAAGCTGGTCACAACCTGGTAGCCTTGAATGGGAAGGTAGGAAATGAGTCACCTTCACAGTCAGACTTTTTCTCCCTTTTGCAACTTTTGGCAGTTGTCTGAATACTCTTAGATAATTATTCTCCAAATCGCAGACACACGTGTTGCTATGCAAAAAAAATATTCATTAATGTCTCTTAAGTTGCCCAACTACACCATTTCTTGTCCTGGTGTTTGAGTCAATCCTTGTTCTTTAACTTGTTGGTCGTTACCTTGATGTTGGTCCTTGAGGAAGAGATGCAGACAAGCGTCGTACCTGGCTGTGTAAACATCTTTTTAATCCACGTAATGGCCATCAATATTAGACAATAAGACGTTAAGTTCTAAAGCTTTATCACTTCCTGTAGGGTCTGCAATCTTTGCACTGGGCATTCAACATGAAAAACAATACATCATAGATTCACAGAATCATTTTGTTTGGAAGAGACCATCAAGATCATGGAGTCCAACCATAACTTAACTCTAGCGCTAGCCTGTATCCCTAAGAGGCTCATCTATACATCTTTTAAACCCCTCTAGGGATGGTGATTCCACCACTGCCCTGGACAGCCGGTTCCACTCTTGGCTTTTTACAAGCGTAACTGGGAATATCCCGAAGGTTCCACAGCAGGGATGTTCATGATCTGATACTCCTCATCCAAGGGGACTCCTTGCAGGTCAGCGTTTGCCTTTTGCTGGCAAAGAATCTTGCAGAAGCTCACATTTATTTGCCCAGCCCCAGACCTGCTGCTTCACTGCAGGGCAGGCATTATTAGCCTCCCTTTCCACCCTCTGGCCCTCTCAAATTGCGCTTGCACAAATCAAAATCAATAAACCCACAGTAAACACTCTGGCTTAACAAACACGAGTGTGTGACAGTGATTCAATTGGCATCCAACTTCAGCCTCTTGTTGCTGACACGTGTCAAAGGGTCTCTAAAGCATTCAGACAACTGCCGCCTTAGTTCCTACTGCTGCTGTGCCTTGCAAACTAACCTCTGGCTTCTCCTCTGCTGTTCCGCACGTCTGGAAAGGAAAACCTGACATAGCTGTTGAGAGTCTCATACCGGGCCTGGAGGCTCCGCTGCCCCAGCGGCTGGTGTCCCAGAGCGAGTCGGTGGCCTCCACCAGAACAGGTTGGTGAGGCAGGGGCTGGGGGGGCTGCTGGGGCTGTGTCCGTCCCAAAGCACCGTCTGCTGGAACATCAGCGTATGCTTTGCCCACGGGGCTTGTCTCTGTGCGGGTGCTGCGTGGTTCCTTGAAGATCAGTGTTACTTGTCTCCTTGAGAAGGATGGTGCCATATTCCTTCCACCCTCTGATACAGATCCGTAGGTGCCACGATATTGCTCTGATGAAGGGCTTTTGAAATCTGGAGCAGTCACTGATTGTTGTCTGTTCATTGGGGCGTGATCGTAAGCAATTTGCGTCTCTTTTTTACTGTGAAGGCCTTGATCTGGCCACCTTTATTAGGAGGCTGACCCGACATCTTTTCAGAGGTCTCCTGTGAAATAACCAGGGCACTTAGTTTTGCCAGAGAGTCCCTGCAACTTGTTGTCCCCACACTCCCCTTCACTGCCTCTGCTTTAACCTCGTCATCTGTGTGGGATTTTGTTGTTGTATCCTCAGCTTTAGAGGCTGGTTGGCCCCAGAGGACGCATTACACACCGCTAGAGGTGTTGGGATCCCCTCTGCCCACACTGAAGTGTTTTCCACCCCAGAAAACAATAGCTCTTGTGCTGGCTTTGCATCAAAGCTCTGTTTGTACACTAAGCGGCCGGGAACAGCAATGTGAGAACATGAGCTTAACAGTGTTTGTGTCCTGTTTAACGCTGCCCCGCGGCCCTGGATGTTCACCTGGATTCAGACTCGCTCACTGGGGAAGACTCTCTGCTTGACTGTTCTCTGCTTTCTAACCCTGCTGCTGACCTCCTGGATGAGTTTGCTCCTGTAGCTTTCGCAGCTCAACCTCACAAAGGTAAAGTGTCTCTTTGCTCTAATACCCACCCAGTCCTGGGACTTAGTCTTTAGCTATTTTGGAGTAAAACTGGTACCGGTTTACACAGGGGATGCTCTGACCCATGTTGTGGTGCTGCTGCTTTGTTTTCCCTCAAGCTGTTTTCTTTTCTTACCAAACTGGTGAAACTTGGAATGCACATTGAAGCACTAAGGGAAAAATCTAGATAGAAGTATTCAGCTTGACTGTAAAGAGGTTTCTCAAGTCAGGTGGCATCTTCTGTGAAACAGGGATACAGGAGACTGAAAGCGTCAGTCCCTCCTCAGGTTTGTCAGTGGATGCTCTCTGCTTTTGCTTTTTGCACATGGGATTTAAGACCTGCTTTTATGCTGCGTTATTAATTCTGGAAGGGAGCCTGATAATCCTCAACACTGGTGTGACACAAAAAAAAAGCCTCTTTCTTGGTTTGTTGGAGTTGGCGTCCATAGTGTGCGACTGAGCTCTTTGAGGTCTGGGGTTATCAAGGGGAATTCCTGAGTCAAACTGTGGTGTCACAGGAAATAGGATTGAAAGGCTGAGTGCAATATCCACTTGAGAAATGGAAGAGTTTCATAGTGCCACAAAAACAAGCTGCAGAAGAGAAGTGTAGTCATTCCTATGAGCTGCAAATCAGCCCTTGTAGTTCCTCAGTGGAATCGTGGAAATGCTACAATCGGATTTCTGTTCTCTTCCCACTAACAAGAGCAGAAGGACCCTGAGAAGCTGGAGCAGCGTGTGTCCCTTGGGGACAACGCCAAACATTAGCAGATGACTCTCACAGAAGCCAAGCTTGTCGTGAATCCATATCCATCTGGGTGGGAGGGGAGACCAGGACTCCTGTGCTATTTTATTGCCTCAAAAAGGAGGCCCAGAGCACCAGTGGTCCGGCCGGGTCCCCCTTGCTGATGGGTTTTGTGTAGCTCTTTTAGAATATATCCCTATAGCAACAGAAAATGATCTGTCCTTAGAGGAACTGCTGTAAAATCAGGCTGGAATCATTTTTTACACTTGATGGCACTTCAAAATGAGTTTGTGTTTTTCATAGAGCTTTTGGGTTTAAACAAGCAATTGTTCTAATTGCTTGGTGCTATAATGCACTTCCGTGCCACTTTATTTTGAGTAAATGGCTTGAAATGTATGTCAAGCAGTTATTACTCGACGTGTGATTCAATGAGAAAATGAAATAACAGAGTCGGTGCTGCTGTTCCCTCTGGGATGAGAAAGGCTCATGTTTGACGAGGAAGGTGGGGCTTCTATTAGCAGGAGTATGGGGAGGGGCGTGAATATTAAAATCTTACAAAATACTTTTTATGTGGTTTTCAAACCCTGCTTTTACAGCTGTGGGTGCGGTCATTGACTGCACATCTCAGTCTTTTGTTTGCTTTGTTTAGCCAGTCCTGGCTTTGGTGATGTAGAGCAGCCATGGGGCAGGTGCTGCTCCAGGGGTATAATCAGCCCCAGGAACTGCAACGCTGCAGATTCAGCGGGACCAGGAGGATTTGAAGATACGGCCATGGTCTGGGTATGGGTTATTGTTCCGGTCACGGTCTGAGTGTGGGTTATTGCTCTGGCCATGTTCTGGTTAACACTCCAGCCATGGTCTGGGTGTGGGTTATTGCTCTGGCCATGGTCTGGGTGTGGGTTATTGCTCTGGCCATGGTCTGGGTGTGGGTTATTGCTCTGGCCATGGTCTGGGTGTGGGTTATTGCTCTGGCCATGGTCTGGTTAACATTCCAGCCATGGTCTGGGTGTGGGTTATTGCTCTGGCCATGGTCTGGGCATGCGTGAATGCATCGGCTGTGATCTGGGGTTGAGTTAACACTCCAGCCATGGTCTGGGTGTGGGTTAACACTCCAGCCATGGTCTGGCTAACACTCCATCCATGGTCTGGGCATGGGTTAACGCTTTGGCCATGGTCTGGGGGTGGGTTAACACTCCGGCCACACCACAGCATCCTTTGTGCTTGACCACGCAGTTCTCTGGCCTCTGAATTTCTGCTCAGCCTTCAGGATTTCTTAACTTGCGTGTGCTGAACACAGCACCACGCTGCATGTGAGTGAGAGGGGAGGATTTCTCTCCTGATAGTGCTCTACGGTCACGAAGGCGACCTCAGACGCTTTTGAAGGAGCTTCGCCCAAACAGGGACAACCAGCAGGTTGAGAAGAGCCACAAATAAATAGCTCCAGAGACAGAGTGGTGACAAGATGAGACTTTCTGTTAAGATGAAATGTCTTTGTATTTTGACTCCTATAAAATCTGTGGCTTTCTTCTGGCTCGAATCCTCCAGAGGACAGTGCATTTCCACAAGTGGTTTCTTGCATCGTCTCACCCAAAACCTGTTAGTGTATTTGTTGGCTTTAAGTGAAAAGCTTTTCTTCTTCATCTGAGTCAAACAGGAATGTTCCTGTTCCTTGGAAACCATCGACTTGTACATGTCCTTCCGAGGCTTTGGGAAATACTTCAGGTAGTAACAGAGAACCAGATTTTGGAAGGTATTTTAGGTATCTAAAGTAACAAGTTGTGATCCATAGCAAGAGTGTGGAAGCCCCCACATTTTATTTTGCTTCTCATGACTGGACTTGCTTTTTGTGTTGGTCGGTTGGTTTGTTTTCCCCTCCACTTTTGTATTTAATCAGCTCTCTTCTTACCTTCTTTACCAAAGACTTACCAACTTCACTTTTTCAATGAAACTCCTGCTTCTCAACCCTGTCTCTGAAAAAGTGACGATATCCTAACACTTGTTAACAATTCTAACCAGCCTTCTCTGCTGTCTTTGCTTCTTTACCTCTGTTTCTCCTTTGTGCTGCAGAAGATACTAACCTGATATCAGGCTTTGATGCTCCTGAGGGCTCTGAAAAAGTGACAGAAGATGAGTTTGACCCAATTCCAGTGTTGATATCCAAAAATTCACAAGGTAAGCCAGGATTCCGGGGTGAAAAAGGAAAAAAGGAGGACTTCTGGGGCAGTGGTGCAGTAATTCAAGTCCTAAACTGTCAGATAGTGTCATTGTAGTATTTAGTGAGCTTAGTCTTACCTTGGCCTTGAAATTCCTGTAGATTCTCTTTGTGGGAATGTCCGAACAGATAATGGACATGCCAACGTGTTTAGGTGCCCTGAAGTAGTTGGTACCAGCCTGCCAGGCCGGGCACAAACCGCCTGGGGCTGAGGAGTGATGGAAAACCATGTTCTCTGCCGTTCTTATTTACTGCTCGAGCCAATGGAAGGAGATCTGGGACTTGTGAGTGAACCTGGCATGAGGTGCAAGAACGGGAGACGACGATAGTCCTTCGGAACTCTGAAACTCCTGCTGCAAGTGGATTTTTTCCAATGTCTTTTTTGAAGAGCTTTGAGCAGAGTCCTTAGCACAAAAACTGGGAAGTTTCTCCTTTCAGAGCCTTCCTAGATTAACAGGCTCTTTGCAAACAGGTTCAGTCTGTAGGGTTAAGTCTAAGCAGCAGCACTGTTTGCTTAAAAGAAAGAGCAGTGCTGTGTTTGAGCTCTGCTGGGCACGCGTTCTGCAGCCTGCTCCATCAAACAGGTCTGTCTGCAGTCAGGCCATTTAAAAGTTCTCATTACAGTTTTCGATATAGGTTTAAAAATACACTCCAACACTCCCTTTTTTGGTTTTGTTTTGTTTTTAGTTTGATGGTAGAACTTTTTGACATCCCCAACTTCCATTTTTGTTTAGGGCAGGAATGTGCTGTAACCCGCTCTGCACCCCGTGCAGACTGTGCTCACTAGAAACAGCTCTCAGCTGCTCCAAACTCTGCTCCTGCTCAAACTCAGGGCAGATTTCTACCCAAGCTGGGCCAACACAGGCTGCCCTGAATACAGAGGAGCATCTTTCCCTCCATAGCAAAAGCTGTAGAAAGTCCTCAAAGCAGCTGGCAACTCAGAGATGCTCTTAAACGAGCTTTTCAAGGTTTAAAACTTTGAACAGCCCTTTCTATAGGTTTTGTTCTTAGAAGTGTTTTATAGACTCTTTAGTAAGGCCAGAATCTGGATGTAAACCCTGGAGAGAAGCAGTGGTTTGTACGTCTTGTTGGCCGTGGTGATGTTTTACCCACGCGAGGCCGGTGTGGGATGGGCAGCGGGTGGAAGAGCACGCAGGGGAATGTTGTTGCTATCGTGATGCAAGTAATGAGAAGAGCTTGAGCAATTTTTCTGCTTTGCTTTGACTTTTTTTTCTTGCTTGCTTGCTCTTGAACATCTGAAACTGTTGTGTGTGTGTGTCCTGTTCAATACTGAATTCCTATCTCTCACACTTTCAGGTGGGCATTCTAGAAACAACAGTGGAAGCTCTGAGTCCAGTCTTCCCAACATAGCCAGGTCTTTGCTGCTGGTGGATCAGCTCATAGACCTGTAGCAGTGACACAGTAGCAGACGCAGTTTCTGTAACGTACCTAATCCTCCGTTTTCATTTCCAGAAGAGTTACCTTCTGTTGTGGTTCTTTGGGGCTTTTTTTCTTTTATTTCCTTCCTTAATTACAAGCAAATCCAATCTGCCCTGGGAAAGATCCTGTGTCAGTTCTCCAGGTAGTCCTCTCTAAAGCTGGTAACACCGTCGTGGTTCCTCCTGCACCGTCTTTGCTCGCCCGTGTCTAAAGGCAGCACCGTCCGTAGCCGCCCCGCTGAGCTGTACACGTAGCACCACGGAAAGCCTGACCCTAAATCAATTAGATAATCGTAGCTGATGTTCGATCCCTGCCTACAACAGCCTCCTTTCTCCTTAGAGTAGCGCGTGAACAACTGTGTTTCAACCTTTGCATTTGTGTCGTTGGGTTGGGTTTCTGTTTCGGTCCTGTTTGCTGAGGGATGGGCAGGAGGGACGGGGGACGCCTGGAGGGATTTCCCTCTCCTGCAGGATCTGTGTTAGGAGAGCTGATGGTTCTAAGTGGCCAGGATGTGCTTCAGAGGAGGAGGAAGCACCGAGTTCCCCTGGAGCAGCCTGGCCTGGTACCTCTGGCCATGGTGCACATGAAGAGTTTTCCGGACTGCCCCCAGCTCATGGTTTGACAATCCTGCTTGTGAATGAACCACTTCCTTGGGGAGGGCGAAAAAGAGAGAACCAGATACATCAAAGCTGCAAAAATGACCCTCAGTGAAATATAACAAGGTTTCGAACCAAATACATGTGAGTATGGCTGTGCCTGGCGTTTTGTTCACCTTTTTTGGATGAAAAGGGCATTGTGGCCGCAGCAGATGTATATTCTGTGACTTCTTTTCTGTGTTTGAGTGGAAAAAAAGAAAAGAAAATTCCCCAACCTACTGTAAATTGTGTATGAAACAAATTGTCCTCCAGTTGTTTGTCTCTTTTTAATCCTGGTTTTAGTCAAGCAGCTGGCATCTGTTCTGGGTTCTTCTTGTACCTGCATATAGCGCAAAGCAGTTAAGTATGGAAGCGTTTGTTTCAGTAGACAAAGATTCCTGTGGACTTCATTCCACTCCTCGGTCCCTGTGGAACACGCATGCACTTGGTTCAGATGGTTTGAAATAAGTGCTGCTCCAACTCGATGGGTTTGACCTTTTCTTTTGCCCTTCACACACTTAGTTTGTCAACGAGCTGCATCCGCTCAACTTGTTTCCGTTGGCTTATGGTCATGGAGTCCGGAATTTCTATTTTGTGTTTGAAAGCTCTTTCTGACCAGAAGGACTCTTCCTCTCTAGTGGAATAATTACTCGCTTACCGCTGACCTTGTGTATGTGTATGTAGCTGTATTAGTAAAAGTGCAGTTCCCCACGTGTGAAAGTTTGGACGACTGAACTGTGTATGTACCGACCTCTAAGAAGGAAAGAAATCCAAGTTGGTGACTTCTCCTTCCCAGTCTCTGCTATTCCCTCACCCTTAGTTTAACAAATTCTGTACATAGAACTACCATCGGTTGTGTCTGCTCTCCATTACTCTTCTTTTAAAACCTACACTTAATAATAAAAGTATTGCTTAAGTGTGTTGTATCATTACATGTGTATACTGCACTTTCCAAGAGAAGCTTTACATGAGAACTATGGAAATGACCTTAGGAAAATTGTGGATAGAACTTTATTATTTTTTTGTTTTATATTCCTAAAGCACAGGCAAGCTGGACTGGAAAACATGGAGACGCTATAGATAGAAAGTTATTGTATAGTCAGATACTGAGATTATATGAAAAGATATGGATTTTAAAAAGTAACCATCTACTGTATATTAGAAACAAAGATTTCTGTGAATTAAAGTACTTTTAAAGAATGTTTAAGATTTTAAATCTGATGGCGCTTGTTCAAGGGTTCTGGAAAAAAGTATAAATGCACTGGGTTGTTAATAATGCTATTAAATAAGCAGATGTGAATGTTTATTTTATTGCTTTTTCAAGTAGCTATTCTTGGATCTGGGTGGGAAATACGAAACAATGGAGGCAGAGATGTCTGTTATCTAGCCCTCCATCGGAAAACATTTGCCACTTATTTGCGGAACGAATGGAAAACGCGAGAGGGATGAAACGAGTGGATATTTGGGCTTGATGTCGAGCTCTCAGATAAAGCGACTGTCGTACAGGCGTTAGGTTGGTGTTGGTCTCTCCGGCTGGAGCTGTGGGAGATGTTTCTGTCCCCTTCTAATGTCCGTAGGGTCAGGCGTTGTTAAGAGAACACAAACCTGGACCCAGCAGAGCGGTTTGTTCCATCAGGGTGACGAGGAGCCTCCCCACCCCGCCGGCCTGGGCTGCTTGTCTTCTTGGTGCATCCCCTGGCAGGATCCTACAAACACACCCTGGTACATGCAGCGATGTCCTTTCAAGTCACGGTTGTGCTTTGGGGGGTGAGATGTTCAAGGGAACAGTTGCAACTTAGATGTTGGTTCTTGCTCTGAGGGGGTTTGGCTTTTCGTCTGCCTCGGCCTTTTGAATCGCCCAAGTTCATTGCGTTGTCGGACCCACAATTCAGCCATCAGCAACTTTGTGTTGTTTCTGACAATATCCATTGTGTTGGCAGCATCTGTCCTGAAAACAGAAGGTGCTGCGGCTTTTGGAGTTCTGGCTGCCCGGGTCTTTATGGGGTTCTGTGGGATGGGAAAGGCCAAGAGATGAGAGAACGTGCTGCTGGTTCTGTGGAGCTTCTGCATCCTCTGGTGGCTTGAGGTGACAGCTTGAGGGAACCTCTGCGCAGAGCGAAATGGTTGGTAGAGGGAGCTTCCCACAAAAGAGCGATGATGGTGTTCTTCAGCTTTCCAAAACAACGTCATTTAAAAATTGATTTGTAAAAAACAGTTGTTATTACAATGAAATTTCAAATGTAATTCAAAGACAGAGTTCAGCAAGTTTTGGGGCATCCCAGCAAACACAAAACGTGGCGGGTGTTGGGCCTCTGCCTCCAAACGTTGTCAGGCCCGCAGTGCATGCGTGTTGGCCTGGAGCAGGTTCTGCTTGTTGGCCAGTGTGTTTTCGAGCTCAAGAGCTAGAAATCGGTCAGGAATCAGTCGGAATTGGGGAGAAGCTGGTGTGGATGTGGGGGAGATGTGGGTGTCGCATGGGGGGTGCTCAATGAACGAGGCTTTTGGGTCAGACTGGGTCCTGTCCCCTCTGTGTGGGGTGTGTGGGCGCCACGCAGCAAAACTGCAGCACTCCAGCAGCGAACGTGGGCTTGGAAAAGAAAAGAAAAAGGTGGTTTTGTATTTATTCTTTGTTCCTGTGTAGCGTATTTGGGTGGCTGAGCAGCTGCGCAGACTCCGCACATCAGTTCCCATCGCTGGTGTGGGCCGCTTGTGCTCCTGCCCTCCGCAGCGGGAGTTTAACCCCTGGAAACCACCAGCGTGTTCTTCTCCGATGGTCAAACTACATCTTAAAACCGCACGTGGAGCAGTTGGCTTGTGCGCAGGGCACGCGGGGGAAACCGAAACGCCACTGTTGGTCTCCAGTCAGTCTTGTTGTGAGCTGCTGGAACACGGTGTGCAGGGTGAACGCATTTAACGCCCACCCCATCTCACTTTGCACACAGTGAATAGCTGCCAAAACTAGAACGCTGAGTTCCTTCTGCACCCCACTAAGCCCGGGTCTGCTCCCAGAGCTGCCCCACGCGCTGACTTTGGGCAAGAGCGCTTCGTTCTGCTCTCCGGGTGGTTGTCACACTGACCTTTGGGTGCTGCTTTGGTACCTCCCTGGAAGCCTTGTCAGGGTTGTTCTGTGGTGTTGTGCAATGATTCAAGGAATCAGAATAATAGGGAAAACTCCCCCATTTCAAGAACAAATCCTTTTAAAATGCCAAACTAATAATCTTGCCTACTAGTGATTGTGCTGCTTTTTAGCCACCTATTAACATGTGTTGAGACCTTCCTGACTTTGGCTTGATACAATTGGGAGTTATTGGGTGGAGGAGCAGCTTTGGACTCAGGGAATGAGCATTTTTAGGCTCCAGGGATGCCTCTGTCTCCCCTTTCTCATTTGGTATTTTGCTGTTTAGTGCCCCGTTTTCCTACAAGGATGGAGGAGCTCCATGTGTCAGTGCTTTAACTCTTCCTCCAGCATCAGAAACGCACGACATGGGAGTGTGGGTGGTGCTCTTGGCAGTAAATCCCTGATTCCCCAGGTAACCCACTGCTTTTTAATATCGCTGTGCCCAGTTTTGTTGTTTCCAGATTGCCAGGGCCCTTCTTGCTGTGTTGTCTGACAGCTTTGAGTGAAAGCAGCTCTGCACTAAAGGCCAGAAGGAGCTCCTGCCCACGCATCGCTTCGCTTTTCCCTCCCAGAGCGATTCACGGCTCCTGTGCTCACCTTAGCAAGGGAGAAAACTGCTTCCCAGCATTTGGTGCCCTTCTCAGTCGCAGAGAGGGCAGGAAAGCATCGGAAAACATAATTTTTCTGCAAATAGGGCGTCTGCCTATCACACGGTGCCCCCAAGTTCAGACACTTGTGCTGCTCCCGGCCTAAGCAAACGGGTTTAAGTCCCGTCAACCCGTCTCTCGCTCTGTCCTAAACGTCATCGCTCACCTCACGCAGACGCCTGCTAACACAAGTCACTCCGCACAAAGAAAACTCCGCTCAAATGCCGCGTTTGCGCTGTTCTTGTGAAGAGTGGGGCCGTTGGGTGGCTGTGGTGTATTGTTCACCATGATAAATGCCTGTTTCCTCTCTGTGTTTTCCTGCGCGCTGTTTTGATGAGGATTGGGTAATTGCGAGGCATTTGTGCGATGCGGCAAACCGGTCTTGCTCTGCTTCAGCCTGTATGCTCTAACTCTCACAATAATACGTGGTAAATATATAACCAGCCTCCTGGAAGGAAGCAGCACCGCAGCCGTACTGTTCAGATTAGCATCTAAGGTTGGGCCGTTGCTGGCAGCACAGGCTTCAGGAAAGCTAGATATTATTTTTGTAGAGTAACTTATAAAATGTTCGCATATCTACACTGTCTTTATTTAGCAGTGTAATGTATCTAAGTGAATAGTTTCCCAATAAAGACCGATTTTGATGCCTAACGAACGACTGCTGTGTCTTCAATTGTGCGAAGCGGCTGAGCACACAGGTTGTAAGTGCATCTGTGGCTGGAGTTGATGGGGAAATGGTGTCTGCAGTGGGGCTGAGCCTGGGCAGGGTTTGGAGGCGCCGACGCTGTTTTGACAGGTCAGGGCCTCTTCGCCCATCGCTCAGCGGGTACCAAACCCCCTCCTCCTTCCTCCTGCAATTCACACTGCTTAGTTTTCACCTGCCTTTTTCCTGTCCTCTTGCTAACATGAGTCCAATGACATTCTCCCAACCTGCCAGTAGCTCTTGGAAGGTAAGAAATCTTCTGTTCTGTCTGTGTGAGTTGTAAGGCAAACCCAACCCAGCCTGGGCTCTTGTCACTGGAGAGGAGCAAACCAGCAAGGCTCTCCCTGCACTTTGTTGCTCTAACCCTGATCGTTAGAACTCTGTTAGATACTTGATTTGAAGTTCGTGGGATGGATCATTGAAAAGAATTTGTCTTGCAGTCGTTTAAAATAATGCTACCATACTCACTGGGATTCATTAAAAGCTATAGGCTGACCTTCATTCTTTGAAATGTGGATGTTACTGTAGCACATCATAAGGCATCCCTGGGTATTTTACCTGTTCGAGTGTAATTCCACGTACCTGTGGGATGGCTCACAGAAACAGAGGCTATGACCAGCTTCTGTCTGCTTGTAGGGCAGTCAATAAGCAACAGTGCAGAATGAAATGATCAAAATAGTCTGTTTGCTGGAGCTTCACTCCAGGCGGCAGCGTTAGGGAGTGGAAACCTCTCTGAGGGTGCTCGTCACGGGGGTGCAGAGGAAACCTCGTGGAACGGTGCCGAGAGAGCGCTGGCTGTGCCCATCCCTGTGCCAAACATCTTCCATCTCTTTCTGGAAACTGGTGCTCGTGGTGTCCCCGCGCTGTGAGGCGATGTCGAGTCGTGTGTCACTTTGTGTGTCGTAAATACCTTCCCTGGCATTGTTATTTTATTTCATTCGCCCTCCCTCTCCTTTCCATTTTCCATGCGTGGTGGTTTAAATCTGACGTGGCATTTTGTACGTAATAAATATCTTTCATTCATTCTTATTTACGACTACGGAGGTGGAGCTCGTTGGGTAACGCTCTTCTCTTGCGTTTTCAGGTCTGCAGAGGGATCCGGCGCTGTTCCCGGTTGTGGCTCTTGAACTCTGCAAAGGACCTTCTGGCGGCGATGGACTCGCTTTGTACAAGGGCCAGTCCGAGGGAGCGGAGGTGAAAACGCAGCACAACTCAGAGGCCGACTACTTGGTGAAAGACGGTCCTTCGAGCAACAGCTCCTTCTACAGCAGCGAAGGCGAAGGCACCGACCACGAGGGGGATATGTTGGGCTGCAGTGGGTCCAGGCCTTTACTGATGGACTCGGAAGAAGAAGACGAAGCCTGCAAGTTGTGCCCAGGGTTTCTCGAGTCCGCGCCCAAGGAACGGCACGAGGCCTCCAGAGAAGATCCCCGCTCGCAGCCCAGAGCAGCGGCCACGCTGTTCCCCGCCTTCCAGTCGCACACCGGCGAGGTTTTTAATGAACCAGATGTTTTTGCCACGGCTCCTTTCCGCAGCTCGAGAAAAGTGCCTGATGAGGTGGATGTCTTTACCAAAGCTCCTTTTGTGTCCAAGGGCAACGCGGCTCTTAGACATCCAGAAGAAGCAGATGTATTTCTGAGAGCCCCTTTCACTAAAAAGAAAAGCACGGAAGAGTTGACGTCCCACAGTCTGCCGAAGGAGACTTTCACACCGCCCGTTTTCCTAAGTCAAGGAGCTGATGTCCAGCACCGAGCTAACCCCATGTTCCCAAGCCTGGACTCGGCAACGCGTGTCTCCGTGGCCTCGGCGAGGTCTCCGTACCCATCTCCCGGGTTTCCTCAGCCAGGGAATCTTCATCCCTCTTCCATAAGGGCCGTGGAGCCCCAGGAGAATATCCCTCCCAAGGCCGTGCAACCGGAGCCGACCGAGCGGAGCCACGGGCAGGCGCTGCCCCAGGAGAACAAGCCTTTCCGTCCACAGTCCCTGTCAAAATATTCCCGTCACTACGGTCCAGAAGATGGGCAGGGTGTTGAAGTGAAGCCCATAGCTGCTTACAAGGTGGTTTCTCAGACCAACAGGCAGGTGATAGCAGGATCTGTCTCTGTTGCCCCTCTGGCTTCCAGGACTACGGAGCTGCCCGGCGCGGATCCCTTTGCGTCCGCGCCCTTTCCTTCCAAAGCAGGAAAGCAAAAGCCTTAATCTGCTGTGAGCTGGGAGGTGCGACCACCTCTCGCAGGACCTCGAACCTCTTAGTTGAAATGGATGATATAGCAATATATAAATATATAAAATAATTATTATTTTTTGGTCAGAACTCTATTTGCAGTGATACATAGTTGAACCATTTTAAGTTATGTTAGTTAGTCTGAATGCCTGGATCTCAGGACCTTCATATCCTTTTCAGTTGCTTCTTCTTCCTCTCACTGTCTTTATTTTTTAGATGCTTTCCCAAACCAGTAATATTCCGTATTTTCTGGTCCTGGCTGGGGAAATGCATTATAAGATGAACGAAAAGGTTTATGAATTACAGAGCAAGTCAAGCGGGACTTGCCAGTGCTCTGGAAAGGAAGCGATTTCACAGCTTCAGGGGTTATTGTGACTTCTTTCCTCTCTGGCGGAAGAGTGAGGTTGGATGTTGCTGCTGCTCGGACGCTCCATGCGTGCGGGTTCTGCGCGCACCCGGAGCCGAGCGAGCGATGGCCGTGCCGGGGCTGTGCCGCGCTGGGCTGAGCGGAGCCGTGCGGTGTCACCGTGCGCGGCGTCACCGCGGCTGTGACACCGGCCGTGCTGCTGCCCGGGTGCCGGAGCCCCGAGGGGTCTGTGGAAGGACGCCCGGTGCCTTCGGTCGCTTGTCTTGCAAACTCTGGGGTGCGTGAACTTGAACACAGCGTCTGTCCTGCTGTAAATGTTGGGAAAATCGAATGATCAGGCGACGCTTTCGGTTTTACACGCGTGTTCCCTGGCTGGTTTATGCCAAAGTGTAGGAGCCAGAGATTTGCTTACGGTGTTGTGAAGGAGCCGTGCGTTTTTGCAGTATTAAAGATATGCCTTATAGAAAAAGTTATTATGCAAACAACGCAATAGATGTCCTGACCTACATACCTCATTTGGTGTAATTCAGTGTTGGCTGCGATCTGGTGAGACTGATTTATATGAGCAGAAAACTTGACTCTGTATTTGTAAGTTCTGCCTTTTGTTTTTCTGTTGATTAAGGATGAGCCTAAACAAAATCCACTCACACTCCTTTGGTAACATTTGTTCTGCTTCCAAAATACGGTGCTTTCTACCGTGTTCCCAAAGGGAAAGACAACTTCTTATGTGTTGTTCAGTGAGTCCCAAAACGGTGTTTGGAGGAACAGTCCCCTGGGAGTTCAGGCCTGGCAGCTGAGCAGAAATAAAGCAGATGTTGCTCCCTTTGCTTTTCAGTGATATAAGACAGAGATAAGAGTGAAACCTCCCATCTTTATTTTACAAACTGCCTGTTTGCATAAGTTGTCTCGAATCTGCAGTTTTTGGCCCACAAAGGCTACTTGTAAGTGTGGACTGGCTTTCAAAATCCCCCGTTCCAGGGCATCTTTGGGCTCCCAGTCGCTGGTGAGTCCTTGCTGTGCAGCAGCCCTTCCTCCTGATGTGTGTTGGTGCTGCAGAATGTCTCCCAAGAAGAATTAGTGGTGGTTTTACTTTTAAGGACTTGATATCTATGGAAAAAAAAGTCCCCATTGCCTCCAATAGCATCCGGCCAAGTCTCAAAAGCCTCGTGGTGACCATTTCCTAGGAGAGTTTGTTCGTTACCACGTGAGCTGGAGCCTTGTGCTGCGGGTAGGGGACACGTTTTGCCTTTGGGGTCTCCCACCGGTGGCTTCGGGTGGTCTGGGTGTTCACAGGGAGCTGTTGAGCTGGGTTGTGAGGTCCGGAGCAGCCGCGGCCTCTTTGTGCTCGGAGACAAAGCCCTGTGAGCATCAGCGCTGCAAGCGAGGGCAGGATCGGCCGTGGCTTCTCCGAACGCGCTGGAGTCACAGCTTGAAGAGCTTCTGCAGCCGAAAACAGGGGAAAAAACCCCACACCACCTCCAGTACGTAGCTCTGTCTGCTGTCCAAATAATAAGCACTAAAGGAACGCAACAAGGATATTAAAGGTGCACGTGAAGGCTGCTGGAACGAAGCAGAGCGCTGCGCGGTGAGGGGCTGAGGCGCTGCTGGCTTCCCAGTGCAGCAGCCTGAGGGAGCATAGATGGAAAAACCCGGACAGCAAGAGCTGCCCAGCAAAGCGTCTGTGTTACCCATTGCTCCGTGTTTCCTTTCCCCTCCCCAAATTCACTTCTCCTCCAGCGTATCTCCAGTTACAGGAGATGATCCAAGCGTTCTGCTGATGATGGTCACTGGAAGGGCGAAGGAGAACCAGGTCAGGTCGTGTGTGCGGAGTCTGGAACCCTCTGCCCCGCTTTGCTGCGCTCAGAGTTGAGTCACCTCGGTGCAGACGGGCGGTTCAGGGCTTTTTCTGTCCTCCATCAGCACCTCTTGACAACAGAAGTGCTGCAAAGAGATTTCTGGCTTTCCCTTGTGGTGTTTCTCCAGCAAAGCTGAGGCCGTTGTTCATTGTGTTTTGTCGTCGTTGGGTTTTCTGTTTAAATATATACCCAAAAGGCGGTGGTTGTTTTTATTTTAAATATATACCCCCCCAAGTCATTTGTGGCTGGATTGGGTCAGTGAGGGATGCCGAGAACGGCTGTGATAGCAAACTGTGAATTCAAGGGATACCAAGTGTGAGGGCCCAGAGTTGTTCGAGCACGCGCCCCGTGTCACGGCCAGGCGGCTGATTTGGCCTCGAGCTGTTAAATTCGCCCAGGAAGCTGCTGGGAGGGAGCTCAGGCCTCGGCTGAGCCCGTGGGACAGGGAAGATGCTTCACCGGAGCGATCAGGTACCACAGGTACAAAAGATGGAGGTGCAAGGTATTGCCTTTGCTAACTGGATTCAGGTTCTCCTTCCTTTTCTTCATTTATACTTGAAAAACGGCTTTTGGGTAATTCTGTGAAACTTCTTTCAGCACTATGTCTGGGTCTCACGTCGCTGCTGCTGGAGAAGCATCAGCCTGTTCCCCCTCGCGCCCGCACCGGCTCCGTGTCCGTCCCGGCAGAGCGGAGCTGTGGGCTCCAGCCCTCGCTGTCCCGGGGGTCCAGCCCTCACTGTTGGGGGGTCCAGCCCTCGCTGTCCCGGGGGTCCAGCCTTCACTGTTGGGAGGCCCAGCCCTTGTTGTCCTGGGGGTCCAGCCCTCATTGTTGGGGGCATTAGCCCTTGCTGTCCTGGGGGTCCAGCCCTCACTGTTGGGGGTTTCAGCCATCGCTGTACTGGGGTTCAGCCCTCACTGTTTGGGGCTCCAGCCCTCGCTGTACTGGGGTCCAGCGTTCACTGTCCTGGGGTTTCCAGCCCTTGCTGTCCCAGGGGTTCCAGCCCTTGTTTTCTGGTAGATTCAGCCCCCGCTGTCTTGTGGGGTTCAGCCCTCACTGTTCTAGGGGCTCCAGCCTTTGCTGTCCTGGGGTTCCAGCCCTCACTGTCCCAGGGTTCCAGGCCTCGCTGTACCAGGGTTCCATCCCTTGTTGTCTGGCGTATTCAGCCCTCACTGTACCAGGGTTCCAGCCCTCGTCTGGCACATTCAGCCCTCATTGTACCGGGGTTCCAGCCCTCGTTGTCCTTGCTGTACCGGGGTTCCATCCCTCGTTGTCCGGTGCATTCAGCCCTCGCTGTACTGGGGTTCCAGCCCTCGTTGTCCTTGCTGTACCGGGGTTCCATCCCTCGTTGTCCGGTGCATTCAGCCCTCGCTGTACTGGGGTTCCAGCCCTCGTTGTCCGGCGCATTCAGCCCTCACAGTCCCATCCCGCTGGCCAAGGGAGGGAGGAAAGCCATGCCGGGCACAGCGAGGTGTGTGGGCTGGTCTGCAGCCCCGATTCAGGTCAGATCAGGCTGAATTTCCAGCTGGTATTTTGGCAGCTTTTATGTTCTTCAAGCACTTTACACACAGAGCAAGCTAACCATGCCCCAGAAGCTAATGATCCTGCCAGCCAACACCCAGTGCTTAAATGGTTTTAAATCTCTTTTGGGGGATGGAGGCAGCTTGTTTGTATCTCTTCATGTGACCTATGAATTAATGGGACTTGTGGTTATGGACAGAAAATGGAATTTCAATGCCAGTTAGTCCAATATCCTTCTCATTTCCAGCCTGTATTCCTCCTAATCCTGCACTGCCAGTACTGCAGCTTCAGCGCCATGAATTGTAAGTGGAAATTGCATTCCCATAGTCTCTGAAGCTTATGTTTTTAGTGAATGTGGAAGAATAATGCTAATTGTTTACCACGCAACCAGTTATCACAATGAAATAAGACCGGTATGGCCTCAATGCAACCTTTCAAAGTTGGTTTTCTGAAGAGAACCGCTGGTTTCATCTCTTTTTCAAGCTGTAGTAACTTCTGTAAACTGCCCTGGGTCCTCGTGCCCGGCCAGAGGGTTTGTCCTGCGACAATCTCCCATTCGTGCTGGGAAAGGGACTGGTTCCTACCCATTGCCAGCTTCAGCGTGAATGTGCTTAAGTCTCTTCCAAGCGATGGGTCGGGGTTTCTACACGCAGAAATAAAAGCGGTGGGCTTGGCTCTCGGTGCCTCGCTGATGTGATGCTTGTCCCGCGCACGCACCGGGACCGGCCGCCGCGGTGGAACCGGCGCTTGCCGAGACCTTCCCTGCGTCTGCTCTCCCTCGGCGCTTGTCCTGACGTGTGGTTCGGAGTGCGGGGCTGGTCCTGCCTTGCGGAGTTCGCGGTCGGGGTCTCGAGGGCAGCGCACACTCAATCTGTACCGCACGCTGTGCATGGAGCACGTAGGCGACAGTGAGCTCGTAACAAACCCACGTGAGCAATCATGGCACACAGCACCTGGAGCGTGTCTTCAGGGGCGCGTAAGCAAAACTGAGCGAGATCTGCGTAATCACTGAACTCTTAATCACTCCAAAGTGGTAATCTGTTACTTTAACTCAGCTTCCACCAAAGACTCTTGTGTTGGGGAGTTGAATTTTTGTGGTGTTTGTTTTGTTTTATTTTTTTCCTGACGGTGTTCGATCAAGGCCTTTCAGTGCACCGAAAGACTCCAAAGCGTTTTTACAGTAATATCTTGATAGCGAAATCTTGTTCCGGTTCTGAAACACATTCCTGAAACCTGATCAGCTGCGGTGGTGTTCCTTAAAATAAGCCACATCCTGTCGTTTCCATTGTAGGTAGGGCGGATACTGTCACACGCACCTAGAAATGCTCCCCTGGGAAGTCAGAGGGATGATGCTGGATCCCCTGTTCCTGATCCCCACGAAGTTGGAAGGTGGGGTGGGGAGGGCAGGGACTTGCTCAGGGCGCTGATGTGGGATGCAGCGGGTGCGGGATGCAGCGGGTGCGGGATGCAGCGGGTGCGGGATGCAGGGCTTGAGCATCACTACACAGCGAGCTGGGCAGAGAATGAAACTCCCTCATTCATGAGCGGTCGGAGCTGGAGCATCCGTGGTCTCCGCGAACTGTGACGAACAATCGGTGACGCGTGTCCCGAGAGCAGCGTTTCGTTTGCACCGCACTGTTGTTAAGGCGATCCGTAGCGGTGCTTGGAAGTACCTCTGCCTTGCAGATTTGATTGGAGTCAATATTGCACTCCGGGTGTGACCATCTGTGTTTCTGGTAATCGTTATGAAGAAAAGGTCAAGTTGTAAACTTATGTACATTTTATTAAAACTGTATCCGATTACAATACATTGTCTCTGCTGTGCGTTCCTTCTCCCCTCCCTGTGCAAAATACTTTTGCTGGATACAAAGATTCAGGGTTTTAATGAGTTTTTCCTGCCGAGGTGCTGAGCTCGGTCTGTCCCTACTGTTTTATCTGGCAGTTGTATTTTGTATTATGGCTTTGAGCAGTAGATATTCCAGTTTACGGGGAAGAAACCTTCGTGTCAGAGCTGCCGCAGAGTGGGAGCGCGGAACAAACTGAAGAGGATCCGCCATATGAGAGCGAACGGTCCGTGACCACCCAGTGCCGACCCCTGCCCAGCTGTGTCCAGCTGTGCGGAGCACGGGGTGTCCGGGAACAGGCTTTGGCAGAGCCCACGTGCTCTGTGTGAGCGCCACGGGACAGCGAGCGCGGCCAGGAATGAAGGGCTGGAAGTCTGTTTGAAGAGCTTTGTTGCATCTTTCGGTTGTATTAGTTAATTGTAAGAGAACAAGCAGAGGTCGGCCTAATGTAAGTGATTTTCGGGTCCAAACTGAGCAGGACTGTGATCAGGGTGAGGAAGAGGCAGCCACGGCGTGGACACAACATGGAACCTGCGCACAAACCGCAGTTTCATCGTGCTGAACGCGTCTCCTCCCCCCAGGGAGACAATTCCTCCTCGTGCTCCTTGTGCAACAGCCCTGAGCAGCTGCCGTCTGCGAAATCAGGAGTTCCCACCTCAAATACATTGTGATTAAAACCCCTTAGCTCCAACTTATTCTACAGCCCACGTCAATGGAAGATTATTCAGGAATGGGCTGAATTTGCCATTTCTTGATGGCTTGTGAGACCTGGGGGCGAGGGAGGAAGGTTTATTTGTGTTTTACGGGGCCCTGTGGTGAAACCTCGTTTGTATGTGGTAACACCTGCGGTTCTTCCAGTGAAGCGACGCCAGCAGCGGGGACAGGGACACGGGATGTGCTGCCATGGCCTCAAAAAGGACCTGTTTTTTAAAGAAAAGTGTTACCTTTGGGGTGGCACTTTGGTTTTGGGGGAGAGGTAAAGTATTTCTGTTCCGGGTGAGGAAAGGCTGAGGGAGCTGGGGCTCTGGAGCTGGACACGAGGACACTGAGGGGGGACTCATTCATGGTTACAGATATCTAAAGGGGGAGTGTCAGGAGGATGGAGCCAGGCTCTTCTGGTGACAACCAGTGATAGCACAAGGGGTAATGGGTTCAAACTGGAACACAAGAGGTTCCACTTATATTTGAGAAGAAACTTGTTCCTGGTGAGGGTGTCAGAGCCTGGCCCAGGCTGCCTAGGGGGGTTGTGGAGTCTCCTTCTGTGCAGACATTCCAACCCGCCTGGACACCTTCCTGTGTAACCTCATCTGGGTGTTCCTGCTCCATGGCGGGATTGCACTGGATGAGCTTTCCAGGGCCCTTCAACCCCTGACATTCCGGGATTCTGTGAAGTGTTCCCTGGGCGGCCGGAAGTGGAGACGACGCCGCCATCTTGGCGCTGCCCAAGGGCCGCCGCCAGGGGGCGCCGCCGCCGCTGCTGGGCCGGGGCGGGCAGCGCCAAGATGGCGGCGGCGCGGTGGGTCTGCGCGGCGGCGGGGCTGGGCGGCCGGTAGGTGACCGCGGGGCTCGCTCCACTCCTCGCTGCCCCTGCCCGGAGGAGGGAGCCCGGTTCTTTCCCGGCGGGATCTCCTCTCGCCCTTTTCCCGCGCGGCTGGGGCGGCCGTGTCGCAGCAAGCGGCACCGCGACCTCCGGGCCGCGCCGGCCTCTCCTCCCTCCTCCCCGTTCCTTCCCCGCTGCAGCAGCGCGGACGAGGAGAAGTTACTTCTCCTCCAAACACGCGGGCAGCGAGAGGCTGTTTCCTGCCCCAGCCCCATTACAACAGCGTTAATTGCCTCGACACGGGTGCTGAGGGACCATTCACTGAGGAGTGAGAGATGTATTAGAAGGGGGTGGTCAGTAGGTCAGAGAGGTTCTCCTGCCCCTCTGCTCTGCCCTGGGGAGACCACACCTGGAATCTTGTGTCCAGCTGTGGCCCCTCAGCTCCAGCAGGACAGGGAACTGCTGCAGAGAGTCCAGCGCAGGGCAACAAAGATGCTGCAGGGAGTGGAGCATCTCCCGTGTGAGGAAAGGCTGAGGGAGCTGGGGCTCTGGAGCTGGACAAGAGGAGACTGAGGGGGGACTCATTCATGGTTACAGATATCTAAAGGGGGAGTGTCAGGAGGATGGAGCCAGGCTCTTCTGGTGACAACCAGTGACAGGACAAGGGGTAATGGGTGCAAACTGGAACACAAGAGGTTCCACTTAAATTTGAGAAGAAACTTGTTCATGGTGAGGGTGTCAGAGCCTGGCCCAGGCTGCCCAGGGGGGTTGTGGAGTCTCCTTCTGTGCAGACATTCCAACCCGCCTGGACACCTTCCTGTGTAACCTCATCTGGGTGTTCCTGCTCCATGGGGGGATTGCACTGGATGAGCTTTCCAGGTCCCTTCCAACCCCTGACATCCTGGGATTCTGTGTGAAATTCCCCCCCGTGTGCATGGGATGGTGCCATGAGGGGCTGTGAACTCCCCAGCACACACGTGTGCTCAGTAATGAGGGGAAATTCCCTTTTAGAGTGGGGAAAGACGGTGCAATAAGGGGAAATTCAAGGGGCCGAGTGGTGCTGGGTGAATCTGCCCCATGCTGTGGGCTATAAAATGGCCTGTAAATGGGCTACAGTCTCTGTTCCCCAAAGATAAATGGAAGAAAGAACAACATTGCTCTTGGAAACCTTCCTCACAAATCCCCTTGTGGTTTCTATACCTGTTACCAAGATCACAACAGTATGTAAATAACATGACTTAGATGTTTCTGTGCTGTGGCCCCCTCGCTCGCAGCAGGGAGGCCCATGTGGGGAGATGGAGTTTTTCCTCCTCTTTCTGCCCCAGCTGCTGCTGTTCAGCTCTGTGACCCTCCCAGACAACCAGCCTCAGCAGCAGCCCCTGCGGAGCTCGTTTATTTAGTGTACCGGCTTTTCCCCCTCTGTATGTGATAAGGACGAGAGAAATGTGATAATTACTCCTCTGTATGTAATATTTACCTGTGCTGTCTGGGACACTGGGGTGGTTACATTTCAGTTTGCTCTGAAATACCTGGATGCTGTTTGCTGTGCGCAGCTACTGGAATCGGAGGTGCAAGCAAGTATTTACACCACTGAAAGCCAGGCCTGTCACTTGTGGTTTAGCTTAATTCTCTTCTCTTCCTCTTCCTCTTCCCTTCCCCTTCCCTTTCCCCTTCCCCACTCTCAACTCCATCTGGACACCACCCCTATTTTCACCACTAATGCCAATTATGTGGCCAGTATGGAGCCTCTTTTTAGCTGGTCTGGTTTCATTCTGGAACAGTACTTGTCCAGGAATATACTGAATTTCTTTAGTCCCCAAAGGGAATAAATACACAGAGGTGAACAGGGGTGAGGTACGTGTAGCTAATAGAGTTTTTATCTTTTATCCAAATATTGCCCTGGTATGTTTTTCTTGTAAGATTTGGTTGTGCAAGAGCAGCTGGTGCATTACAAATAAGAGCCTGATGTTGGACCAGCTAAACCCACCAAGCAGAGGAGAAAATGCTGGCCCTGGTTTAGGTTCAGGTGCCTGAGGCTGGATCTATCTCAGCTCTCTGTAAGCTTCTGAAAATTGGGCATTTAGTCCAACCTAGATTTCCAGGTGCTGTCCAAAGGAAGATAAAGCTCCCTTAGGGTGATTTTGTTCTATTGCAGGTAAGGAAGGTGCTTTGCTTGCCTTTAGTAACTCTGAAAGAGCCTAGATTAATTTTTTAGGTGGCTAAAATTGGAGATTTATGTCTATTTTGTCATGAAATGAGAGACGGGGAGCTCTGAAAAGGGGAAGAAATGAGGGATATTTTGTAATTTGTAAATTGTGACTAAACTGCTCTTTCTCTAGGCTCTGTCGTACAGTGTTAAAAGATCATAACTTGACAACGCAACGGTCTTTGCACCAGCTTGCACCGAAGAAAGCATTTCTTCCGCCTGCAGTATGGCATAATGCAGGTAAATACGGGTTAAAAATGAAAAGATGAGCATTGTGTGTTTTTATGTCTTGCGGTAATAATGAAAATCTGAGCACGATAACATTTCCTAGGTGGTTTTTGATGAAGCACTAGCACATCTGGAGCTTGGGGAGAAGATGTGGATGGCTCCCTGGGCACGATTAGACATGTCTTTTCTACATCATTTAGCTGTTGAGACTTAGAAGGGGCTTTGTCAGTGCAAAATATTTGGGTTTTGCCACGTTTCTTTGTGTAAATGTGTCCCCTGTGAAGGGCTCGTGTTCCCTTCTGTCCCACTTCGGCTGCTGAGGTGAAATCACTGCCCGCTCACACAACCCAGCACCAATGAAAGCAAAGCCTTTCATTCTTAGAGCTGCCATATATATATATATATATTAAACTTTCCTCCTCTTGAACATGCAGCTGTGTATGGTGCATTAATAGCATTCTCCATTAATATTACCTGCAACTTGGTATTACCCTGGAAACACATTGTGGCCAAATCCTCTCTGTCCAGCACCAGTTTTGTGTTTCAGTTCTGATCCCCGGGCTCTGACGAGGGACTCATGTGCTGCCTGGTCCTTCCGTCGAGCAGGAGGCAGAGCAGTCACAAGCAGCATCCACAGCGCTCTCATAAAGAAATTATATAGATGTTTGATGTAAATACAGCCCGCTATCAGGGACTGAATAATACATTCCAAAGCGATTACTCACAGCTGTGCAAAGAGCTCTCCAGGTTGATTAGTGATGGAAAAACGTGCCCTTAGGATGGCAGGTGACGCTTGGAGAAGAGATGGGTTGTTGTTCCATTTCTTGCTCTCTTGGGATTATTCTTTTTATGTTAAAGTATTTTCATGCCTCTTTTTTTTTTAAAAAAAAAGGTGAAAATGTAGTGTGTGCGTACCGTGCCGTTGTGTACGTGCAACTCAAATGGGTTGGTACCATAACAAAGTCACAATTCGGCAATTTATAAATTGCGTGATTTGTCATCTAATATGAGGGAGTCACAGGCAAAGCAGCAGTTTACAGAAATCAATATGTCAGCTCTTTTTGTGGCTTTAAATCCCTCTGTTGCATGTTTTTTGAAGTTATGTGGGGTTGTTTCTCAAATGTAATTTATAAATATTAGTTCCTAGAGATTCTTTTGGGTTTAAAATTCATTTTTCTTTCCTGAATGTTTGTATCTCATCGTGTTACTTGACGTGCAGGGAGAGTTAGAAGGAAAGAGAACTAGAAGGAGAATTGGGACATGGGAAACTGTCCCCGACTGATGTTCAGCCTCAGTGGGACCCCAGGCATGTGCTGCATGGGTGTATCTACACTGTTAAATGTACAGTCTTAAATCCTCATAGCTTATGTGTATCATCAGGAAGGTTAGTAAAAGAAATTGGGATCCTTGGCTTTCATTTAAGCTGATACGGTTTCATTATTTTATTTTCCAGTAAGAGGCATGTTCATTCAAACTCAGGACACGCCAAATCCAAATAGCTTGAAGTTTATTCCAGGGAAACAAGTGCTGGAATCGAGGACTATGGAGTTTTCCACACCAGCTGCGGCGTTTTGCTCACCCTTAGCAAGGTATTGCTAAACACATCATCATTTGTTGGGAGGATCATTATGGGCTGTGTAACCTTCCTGTGTAACCTCATCTGGGTGTTCCTGCTCCATGGGGGGATTGCACTGGATGAGCTTTCCAGGTCCCTCCAACCCCTGACATTCTGGGATTCTGTGATTCTGTGAGTAAGAGTCACTGAGCAGATAATGGATTTCTATCATCGTGGTGCAGAAGAGGCTCAGAGCGCCACCACAAGCCTCTTTAAATATTGGGAAGTGCATTTTTTGTGTGTTTGTGATTGCTTTCACACCAGCCTCTGAAAAGAAACTTTATGTAGCTGGAAGGGCTTTGGTTTGAGGGTGAGATCCAGAAATGCTGCAGTTGGTACCTCCAGAGATCCCTGTTTGAGTCATCTGGTGTCTGTCGGAAGAATTGTATGGAAAGTACCCTGTTTCCCTGAAAATAAGGCTTACCCCAAAAATAAGCCCCAGCTGATTTTCCAGGATTTTTGAAGATGCTCGAAATATAAGCCCTACTCCAAAAATAAGCCCTAACTGCAGTTCATTTAAAAGTCAATTTAAATAGTGTAGCTATAAATGTAAAAAAGTAAGCATCCTTTGAAGCAAGAATTGTATAAGACCCTGTCTTATTTTCGAGGAAACAGGGTAGAAGCTGCTTCATGTGCCGGTCTCTCCAGGAACTGCAGGGTGATCAGACACACAGCTCTGACGCTTCCAACTCTGGCAGAGTGGCTTGGCAGCAAACAGGATCTTTACACGCAAAGTCGTATGACTTAAAGTAATAAATACAACGTGAAATGGCTTTGAGGACGTCAGGAGGCGTCAGCGGAACGCTGGATCGGGTTACGGAATGCAGTTCGCTGGCAGAAAGTGGCTTTTTGTTGTCGTATGTCTGCGAATAGACATTTTCGTCAACGCAGATGTGCGTGCTGGAATGTGAAAATAAATGGCTACTATATGGGTTGTAAATGGTCTGTAAATTCTCATTCTGCGTTTTCTGCTTGAAATATTGCCCAAAGCGTGTTCTCTCCCCTCGGCTAAGTTGGTGTGTTGCTTTGGATGGGTGCTGATTTAGTGGCTGCTGGATGGGGCCATTTCAAGCAGTTTACTATGAGTCTTAAGCCTTTACCAAATCCTCTAATTTTTCCTGTGCCATACAAACAACTCAAAATATTGCAGATTGCTCACAAAGCGAGTTGGGGTGTTAAAGCCTTGGGGGCTACTCAGCACTAATCCTTTTATTTAAAGGCAGCAGAATCGAAGGCAGGTTTTTGTTGAGCTCAGTTACTTTAAATAACTTGCTTTAACCTAAAGAGCATTCCCTGTATTCACTCTAGTCCTACCTGAAACAACAGCTACCGACTGGTTTTGATGCCGATCCAGTACCTTTTTATATACAGAATTTAATTTGGCCTCCAAATTAAAACTGGAGAGCGAGTGACTCTTTCCCACACCCTGTGGAGAAGCCCTGTAAGGTGTGTTTGGTTTTACTACGCCCACAGCAAGATCTCCTGGCTCTTACTAAGCTGTAACTCAGAGTTCCTCATCATGGTTCTGTTTTTAGTGCTTATTTTTGTCTAGAAATACATTCTATAACTTCTTTTCAGTGACTGATTAACTAAGTCTTTAGGAGTTTGCCTGAAATATATATGCATTTGGGGGTTGTTTTGTTTGTTTTCCTGACAGACAGTTATTCAGAATTGAAGGAGTGAAAAGTGTTTTCTTTGGACCAGACTTCATCACCATCACCAAGGTAAGCAGGACCGAGTTCCAGATGTACTGAAAGACAAAGAGTTTCTAATGTACTGACAGAGTAAAGAGTTTCTAATGTACTGATCGGTGGACAGCAGGGTGACCATGAGCCAGCACTGGGCCCTTGTGGCCAGGAAGCCAGTGGTACCTGGGGTGGGTTAGAAGGGAGTGGTCAGTAGGTCAGAGAGGTTCTCCTGCCCCTCTGCTCTGCCCTGGGGAGACCACACCTGGAATCTTGTGTCCAGCTGTGGCCCCTCAGTTCCAGCAGGACAGGGAACTGCTGCAGAGAGTCCAGCGCAGGGCAACAAAGATGCTGAAGGGAGTGGAGCATCTCCCGTGTGAGGAAAGGCTGAGGGAGCTGGGGCTCTGGAGCTGGACAAGAGGACACTGAGGGGGGACTCATTCATGGTTACAGATATCTAAAGGGGCAGTGTCAGGAGGATGGAGCCAGGCTCTTCTGGTGACAACCAGTGACAGGACAAGGGGTAATGGGTACAAACTGGAACACAAGAGGTTCCACTTAAATTTGAGAAGAAACTTGTTCGTGGTGAGGGTGTCAGAGCCTGGCCCAGGCTGCCCAGGGGGTTGTGGAGTCTCCTTCTGTGCAGACATTCCAACCCGCCTGGACACCTTCCTGTGTAACCTCATCTGGGTGTTCCTGCTCCATGGGGGGATTGCACTGGATGAGCTTTCCAGGTCCCTTCCAACCCCTGACATTCTGTGATTCTGTGAAAGACCCAGAGTTTCAAAAAGATGAGCTGAGATGGGGCTGTGTGGTAGGTGCCCATAGGGGAGATGCAGTCAGACTCTTGGACACATGTAGTTAAAGTACCACAGGCGACATTCACAAGCAGCATAAAGGGAATTGCCTTTAATAGAAAAAAGAATCCTAAAGCGTGGGTAAGCACTGGGGTGGGTAGCACAGAGAAGCTGCAGGTCTGGAGCTGTTCCACAGGGACGTACAGACAGACGGACGGGTGTTCGAGCAGGACGGAGCTCATTGCGGGTGGGGTTGTGTTTGCACAAGGTGTGTAGCTCGTGGCAGTGGAGATAAGATAACGTGTCTGCTGGTACTGTGGGAAATGCCGCAAATGAGAATTTGGCTCGAAATGAAATGGAACCAAACGATCTTGAGGATCTGAAAGTTTGGGAAAAACATGTGGCAAATAATGTGTTTTGGAGGCTTCTTTTTCACCTCTTTTTAGGTAATATTGTAATAGCGCTCGGCTTGCAAATAAGGAAAACTTTCTGTCGACTGTTTTAAGTAGAGTCTTGATGAGCTTTTTTGGCAAAGTTGGACTTGACAAAATGATGAAATCAAATCCACGCATCAAACGTGAGAGCCTATTATATTTTTCGAACGTAAGAAGAATCTCTGCGTAACTTCTTATTAGGAGGCACATACTCTGGTTTTATTCTTGTATTTTTTTCTGCTGATTCTCATAGGAGAGTGAAGATCTGGACTGGAACTTATTGAAACCAGATATTTATGCGACCATAATGGATTTCTTTGCCTCTGGCTTACCTGTAGTTACTGACGAGGCACCTCGGACAGACACAGGTAAATCAAACTCTTCAGGCCGAGGCCGGTGACTGCCATGGGGAGCAGTTTTTGTTATTTCCCTCCTTGAATCAAAATAGAACACCCAGGCTTAATGTCTGTGTCTTAATGGTAGCTTTATGGTCTTAAATGAACGAGAAATAGTAAGAAGCCTTTTCCAAACTGTAATAGGAAGTGAGAATAACTTACAGTTTAACTCAACTTTTATTTTCTCATTTGCAACTTAGCGACTTAAAATGCTTTTTCTCGCCTTTTAAGGAAGATGACAGCCATTGAATTCCTCTCTGCTCTGTCTGGATTTAATGTCAGTATTAATACAGACTTTATTTCCTTTCAAAAAGTTGTCTTTAAAAGTGCTTCCATGAGCCCAGCAATGAGTTTGAAATGGCATCCGGAGCTGCTAAACCCAGACGTGCTCATCATTGTTCTCCTGCTGAATGTTTTTACATTGCTAAAACATGCTGAGGACTCTTCCTTAACCCATGAATCATTATTGAACGTTACTCGTTGCTTCCTTTAGAGGCTGTTGTGTGTTAAGGCCTCTGCCTGTTGAGAAGAACACGGTACCAGTGCTGGGTTTTGTTGCTGAAAGGCTGGGATATAAATAAGGATAAGGCAGGAAAAGATTCCTCTGAATTAAGACTTCAGCCTTCTGGTTTCAGCCCTCTCAGCAGCGTTTTAATGCTGTTCTATTCTGCCATTATGGAGACAGAGTGTTAATAATCCTGTCTGAGTTCTCTCCAGTTTCTGATTTGCACATTTTTCCCTTCCCAAGCTGCATCAGATGATGATGATGAGGTCGTGCTCATGATTAAAGAACTGCTGGATACAAGGATAAGGTAAGCTGGGAGCCTTCCTGCTGGCTGGAGTTAGGCCTGGCTTTGGATTTCTTTAGTGCGTTTTCCTCTGGGTATGTGGGAATTCATGGCTCAGTATCGAGTGAGGGGGTTTGAAGTGGCAGACTTGAGAATGCTGTTTCCTCTCATTGCAAACTTCCTATCTGGTTGTCCTGTTTAAGCAGACGGTTTGCTGAACTTTGTGCTGAGGATATTTTTATGCTCATTAATTGTCTTCCAAGGTGAACTAAAAGGAATTAGCAGCTTGACATTTCAGGTGCGGGGAAAATGTCTGCTTGGCTTTCTGAAGCTGTGGGATCTGGTGCCAACACAACATCTTCCCCAGCTCACAAATTGCAGGAACCAAAAACCTGTATGTTGGTCAAAATCACAGAATTCAGTTCAGTTTCTCCAGAAGTTATGGTGAACTTGGGCTTTTGTTTCCCTCCTTCTCTCCTCCCTCCAGTGGACCAAGAAGCTGCTGATGAGAATATTAGCAGTGCTGTATCATCCTTCAGTTTATAGCAGGATAGTTCACAGAAACTGTATCTAAACCAGTGGTATGGACAGAGAATTTACTGTTTAGCCAATCAGAAATACATGCAAAGGAGTTGTCAGAAGGTGCGGGATGGAGAGAATGTAGCTCTGAAAGGTCCTGTTAAAGAAGTTCATTTCAAAGGAGAAAAAGTGACTTTTTCGTCATGTTCTTTGGCTTTCCGGAATGGAGGAGTTGTTAATAAATGTGTCAGATTCTCTGAGGAGCCCAGTTCTCAAAAGAGTTATTTTGGAAATCAGTATAAAGAGCTTCTGTTAGAGTAACTTGATGGTTTTAGCTTGGTCTGGAAAAATGTTGCTATGGGGACCTAGTTACAATGCTGGGCATTCGTCGCTGGCAAAAGGCGACCAGGCTGCAGAAATGCTCGTGCTACCGGGGCTGATCTTATCAGATGCTCCTTTTTTCACCCTTTACCGGGATTAAGCTTTTCTATAATTGGAGCTTTTTCTGTCCTGTGTAAACTATGGTGAACTATGTATTTATGGAAGCACCAAAGAACTTATTACCAGCGCCCATGTTCAGGTAACAGATGCACACGCATCACACGGTGGGACTCACACCTATTATATTTGCCGCATAACCAAGGCAATCATCATTCCATGTGGGGAGGGTCTCAGGACAAACCAGTGTTTCTTTTGCCCCTAGAATTTTGATGATTCCTTGTGTGCCGTTGCATTCATTACAAGTCTGTGTTGCTTAATGTGACAATAACTGTCAACCTGAGAGAGTCCAGCAAAGTGTGACTTGTTGGAAATTTGAACCGAGTGGCTGTAGAGAGCTTCAGTTACTATTTCTTGCCAGTTCTTTCTGTATATTAAATTGAGCTTTACTAAAGATGTCTAGAAAGGAACATATTTCAGCCATACTTGCTTTAAATTGCGTGTCGTGCTCCCTCAGGCCGACGGTGCAGGAGGATGGTGGCGATGTTATTTATAAAGGCTTCGAGGATGGGATCGTGCAGCTGAAGTTGCAGGGGTCGTGCACCAGCTGTCCCAGCTCCATCATCACCCTGAAGAACGGGATACAGAACATGCTCCAGTTCTACATCCCTGAAGTAGAAGGCGTGGAACAGGTGGGTTGCTGAGCAATAGCAGCTGTTTTGCATGGAAAGCGACGTCTTTGTCCCGGAAAGCAGCGTTGCAGAAAAGGCTCCATGCGGAGCCTGCGCTGCCTGTGGCTTTGTGGCAAAGGTGGCGATGGCCCGGCCTCCTTGGACCCTCCGATGTGCCCGTGTCCCTCTTGCACTGAGGAGCCCACACCTGCACACTGTGTTTGCCACTGATTGTTACCTCTGTGCTTTGGTTTGATACGGGACAAGCTTTCATCCCCTTAAATGCAGATTGTTTTGCTTCCTCGTTAAAAATCCCGTAGGCTGTAGTGATCTGACGGCCTTCGTAATAACTTGATGAGCTTCTGTTATTTCAGCCACAATTCCTCCTGGCATTTTTGATTGCAAGTTTGTCTTGTTGATGTGATCGCTGTCATTCAGCGCTGTGGAAGAACCGCTGCTCTGGTTGGACGCAGCAGGGGTTAATGTCGTACATTCTCTATGCAGTGCTGTGGGGCTGAGATTCAAACCATTTACCAAAGTTACTTCTGGGTCTGATTTCAGGTTATTGATGATGATGATGTGGAGAAAGAAGCAAATTCTACTTGAGCTGGCATCATCTACGGCCAAATAAGTATTTACCTCATGGTGTATGCAAAGAACCTTTGTGCTGAGGAACAACCAAATTTGCCTTTCTTTTAGGAAAAATAGTTGCACTTAATGTTTGTGAAAATGTATCATCAGTTAAGCAGTTTGTCCACTAATTTATTAAACGCCCTGCGTTCAAAAATGAATCCTTTTGCTCTGCTTTGTGCTGTGTCTTAAGAAAGAAATGGTGGGCTTGAAAATGGTGATGCATCTCTCCATTGTTCTCCCATACAAACAATTCAAGACTGAAAAAAAAGAGGCAGCAAAAGTTTCCTGATTGTTGTTTGTGCAATAAAAATATATACATTTTATACCCCCAAACCTCGCTGGGTTTGCAGGACGATCTGCCTTCACAACTGGGAGGTTCAGATAGTTCATTTTATTGAGTCTTGTTCAGCTGTTTGTTTTAGAGGATGTAGTGTTGCCATCACTTGTGGAAAGTGACCTACGTGTTCCCTACCACTGTGCAAAAAAATAGCAACAGGAACAAAGAAAGGGAGTTGTTTGTTATCAAAATCAGATCTTTTAAAATAACTCTTAGAAGAAGATGATCCTTATCAGCCTTAGTAAGTAAAGAGACTAATTAACTTGCTTAGAAGTAAAGCCGTTCAGCTAATCATTTGCTTAAACTTGGAAAAGATGATTTCTCAACATAATATTCCCAACGTCCAGATGAACGTGCGGTGCTTACAGGCACAAATGACACCGGTAGGACAGCAAAGCAAGCGGATGCGTTTACCTGGGCCGTGTCCTGTTCTTCCGTGGCGCGCACAGACCTTGGCTGGCGGAGCAGAACACGTTCCAGTTCTAGAGACCACGGGAAGCAAAATATTTATTGTTCCGAAGTCAAGCTACATAAATCACGCTTTGCAAGTACTTCTGTTGACTTGAGCGCGTGGGATTGGATTTCTTCCTGGTGACCGGCTTTAGCAGATGGCTTTGCTGACGGAAATGCTGTTTCTTTGCGCTGCTGCAGCCGAGCTGGGTTTGTGGTCGTTGTTTGGCTTTGGTTGTGGTCGTGTTCCCTGTGAGCAAGGATTTGACAGTGGTGTGTTCTCTCCTTCCCTCCTTGCCGGTGCAATTCCACCCAGTCCCTGAACAGGATCAATTAAATCAGCGGAGGATCCTTTAGACAGCGTGCGGATCAGCATGTGGTGGCCGTAAACTTCATATCACTTGCTAGAAATTTGAAAAGAAATATTTTAGCAAAATGTTTCTTCGGCTTTCATGGAGAGTAATAACCTACAGTCGTTTGAATTACCCTCTCGGGATTTGGAAATCGGTTTGAAATTACCATATTTTCTTTACTTCGTTATGAAGCATCTTAGAAGTGTATCGATGAGCCTACCCCCATGTTCAATAAGAATCAGCAAAGCATAGAATGGCAAGTAGTGTTTCTGGTTTCTCAAAAATAGAGATTTTTAGGCCTAATGTGTCAATTTAATGCACTCTATAAGCCACAACTTAGGCAGAAAAGTAGCTGTTTCATGTGTTAAATAAAATGTCTCTCTTAAAGATGTGGTCTTTGTTCTTTCGTTAAGCAGTACTCCAGGATCTGTCATTGTATTTCCAGTCTTGGTTCTGTTGGGTTTTGATTTGTACAAATAGGACCAAATGAAGCCTGTGTGCCCTGAGGTGGGACATGAAGCATCTTGTGATGTTGAGACTGAAGAGATACCCTGTCCAGCGAGTATCTGGTGTGTCCTCAAGTTCCTCAAGCCCTGTCATGCAGAGAGAAGCTCGTAATGTAATTCTCCCTTAGCCATCCTGTCCCACTACGAAGTATAAGAAGATGATTAGGGCAGCAATTGTGTTTCTACAGCCAAAGGGGGTGTGTGCTTTCCAACTCTTGATAAGGGAAAGCGGCGGGGAGGGGGATAAGTGCCAACTGGAGAACAAATCAAAACCCAACTGTTTCACAACAATAACCATAAACTCTAATATTATGGTAGCCCAGCGTGGTAAAATCATCATTCAGAGTATCTGTGTGAACTTTCCAAGCTGTCTGAACAGCTCAGTCGCTGGAAAGCCCTGGGAGTGAGTGGCATCCCGGCGCCTCCGCTCACCTCAAATCTGCATTCGCGGGCAGTGAAGCGAACGGGAATATATAGTAATGACTGCTCAACGTTTCGCTCAGCAGTTGGTGAGGTGGCCAGTGTCCTCCGGCACTGTGGTGCGTGAGCCGATGTTCTCGCGGTTCTTTATTTAAAGAGCGCCCTTTGGTTCTGTGAAGTTCTATAAATTGCAGTTGGCAATTACATTTGAAATAGTAATGACTGCTTGAAATAATTCTGGTGTTTTTTTAAAGAAGTGCTTTGGTATTTTTGCTGTGCCATAAATAAGGTCAATATTACCGTTCAGCCATTTTTGTTTTCACTCATGTCAGATAGAGTAAAAAACACAAAATGAATGTTTCCCAAGCGGTGTTGTAGGACTCTTTTAGGGGAAAAGTTGATTACAGCAGGCTAAACTCTGTCATCTTGAAACTGTTCACAGGTGGACACGTGTGTTTCGTCAGGACGTGACTCATTCTGTGCTTCTGGGAGAAATCTGTCTGTCCGGCAGCCACAGCGGAGCCCTCACAGCCGGCAGCGTTTTTACAGCAGGTACTTTCAGCACAGTAACAGGAGGAAACAGCTCGTGTTCCCCGTGTTAATATTCAAAATGCATTATGGTGGGGATCACAAAACATATTCTTTTCCAGGAGGTAGGTTTGCAGTCTGTCTCAAATTCAGGGCTTGAGCCAGAACTTCTATTTCCAGTGAAGTATGTTGAGCTTAGAGGAGAAAAAAATAGCGCTCCCTGAAGGGAGTGGAGCATCTCCCGGGTGAGGAAAGGCTGAGGGAGCTGGGGCTCTGGAGCTGGACAAGAGGACACTGAGGGGGGACTCATTCATGTTTCCAGATATCTAAAGGGGGAGTGTCAGGAGGATGGAGCCAGGCTCTTCTCGGTGACAACCAGTGGTAGGACAAGGGGCAATGGGTGCAAACTGGAATACAGGAGGTTCCACTTAAATATGAGAAGAAACTTGCTCCTGGTGAGGGTGTCAGAGCCTGGCCCAGGCTGCCCAGGGGGGTTGTGGAGTCTCCTTCTGTGCAGACATTCCAACCCGCCTGGACACCTTCCTGTGTAACCTCATCTGGGTGTTCCTGCTCCATGGGGGGATTGCACTGGATGAGCTTTCCAGGGCCCTTCCAACATTCTGTGATCCTGTGAACTCTTGGGGCCAATCCCGTTAATATCCGTAACCGGCAGGATCGCCCCCCGCTGCAGCCCGGGGGCGGCGGGACGGGCAGCAGCGCAGACGCCCCGCGGGGTCCGTCGGGGCTCAGCGCCCGAGCTGCCGGCCGGTCCCACCCCCGCCGGCGGACGCGGATCCAGTGCCACGTCCCGGGGCCGGGCTGGGGGCGGAGCGGCTGCGCGGCCCAATGGCGGCGCGTGTGGCGCGCACGCGCGCTGCGCCCCGCCGCGGGGGGCGGACGGGCGGGCGGCTCCGGCGCGCAGAGCCAGCGCGGCGGCGGAGCGGAGCGGAGCGCATCATGTGCGGTAAGGGCGGCGCGGGGAGCGGGGCTGGGGGGGCGCGGCGCACCCCGCGGGACGGGGAAGGGGCTCTCTGGGCGGCGTGGGCCGGGTCTCGGCGCTGCGCACGCCGCTCGGCCGCCGGCGCAGCTCTAGGCCGGCCGGTGCCGCCGCGAGCAGCCCGGCCCGGGCACCCCCGGCAGTTTGAGCGCAAAAAAGGGGGCTGAGCGGTTCTGCGCGTCTCCGTTGTAGCGAGAAGAAGCCTCGTCTCCGCTGTCTGAAAATGTCATCATCTTGTCTGCGCTCCGCGCACGTTTCTCCGGAGTAGGCGTCTCGCGACGTTTTAATAATTTGAAAGGGCGAATTCTCCTCGAATTCCTTGCGAATGTGGCCGGAGCGCGCGGAGGGGCAGCGCCCTCGCTCCGCCCGAGCCGCCGCAGCGCTGCACAGCCGCGCTCTCCGCGGGGCAGGAGCGGCCGGGGCAGCCGGGGGTGGTGGCGGGGTCTGTTGGTGATGGGTGGTGGGGTCTGTTGGTGATGGGTGGTGGGGTCTGTTGGTGATGGGTGGTGGGGTCTGTTGGTGATGGGTGGCGGGGTCTGTTGGTGATGGGTGGCGGGGTCTGTTGGTGATGGGTGGCGGGGTCTGTTGGTGATGGGTGGCGCGGGGGGTGGGGATATCCCCGTGGTCAGGGGGGGACACCCAGTGTCCCTGGACTCCCCAGTGTTGGGAGTGGGGACACCCCCATATTGAAGGTGGTGGGGACACCCCCGGGGTCAGAGGCTCGAGTTCTCCAGAGCAGCCCCGGTGCCTGTTGGTGCCGTGTCCGCCCTAGGAAAGCGATACAGGTCTCACCAATAGCGCTTCCAAACACTGCTCTGGTCGTATCAAAATAACCACTCCCACTTTTAGATGGAAAGTGTTGTTTATTGTTACGTTTTTAGGCATTACGACTTGCCATGTGGATGCTCGTACATCCATTCGGGTTTACTCGCTCTAAGTTGCGAGGCAGAGAGGTAAATGGGTGTAAACGCAGCGGAGCGGTGTCTGTTGCGGGGTTATTCTCCAGCTCATCGGGGCTATTTGGTGTTGAACACCTGCCCTCAGTGACCCGCAGCACAAACCACCGCTCAGGTACTTCCCATTCGCCACATTAGCACAATTACTCTACAATTACTCTACCTCATCTTTTGGACAGAGGAATATAATTTATCCTTCTTCTTTCTATCACGTCAACGTCATGTTTTTGCCATGGAAATTCATGCAACAGTGATCTCTTGGCTCTTCTTGGTTGTCTTTCTGCATTTCCTTCTATCTTTTTTCTGTGCAAAATTAAAACGATGCTCTAAGCAAGATTGTGGTTTTTATACTTAACGCGCAAGTTGCCGTTTCTTTAATTGTTTTTGCGAGATTGAACCAGTATCACCTTCAAACCCTCAAGTCTGTGTTAGCGCTACAAAGAGACAATCAGAAATTCACACTTCGGCTTACATCTAACGCTATATTAGTTTGTGTTAAAAGTACAAAGTGGAGCAAAGCTAAGAATAGAGGGGATAATTATTATTATAAATAGCTTGCTGCAGGAGTAGGGATGGTTTTGGTGCCTTGTGCTTGCCGTATTTGACGTCCAGCCTTTGAAAGGTGAAGCATTATCATTCCGCTCTTTGCCTTTTTAACCCAGGTAAGTCCTGAAAATGCTGTGAGTAGTTACTTAGTTGCATTCAAGATCCAGTGTGTTTCTCCCCTTTTCCTCATAAGTGAAGTTCTTGGATGCTGAAACGTTTTATGAAACAGTAAGAAGAGCATCAAGGATTATGGGCCGTGTAGTTGAGTCTTATTTTGGGAGCTAGAGACATAGTGAAAAAAGGAGAGTGTCAACTGAGCGTGATAATACAGAACAATAGGCTTTGGGAACGGAGGGGGCTCTGGAGGCCGGGTCGGGGTTTGCAGGAACAGCAGCGGAGTTGTTTGGGATCCGCGGTGCTGCCACGTGAACCCTTGTGATGAGCGGTTGGGCAGAACCGGAGCTCCGGAGCTGGCTGGTGAGCACGCGGCGATGATGAGCGTGGTTTTGGCTCACGTTGGGAGACATTAGAGAGGCTGTTCAGCCTGGAGGAGAGAGGCTGAGAGGGATCTGATCAATGGGATCGTTATCTCAGGGTGGGTGTCAGAGGATGGACAGTTCAGTGGTGCCCAACGCCAGGGTGAGGGGCAACGGGCACAGACTGAAACACAGGAGGTTCCACCTGAGTATGAGGAGAAATGTCTTTGCTGGGAGGTGCCAGAGCCTGGCCCAGGCTGCCCAGAGTGTGGAGTCTCTTTCTCTGAGACATTCAAACCCGCCTGGACCCACCTGTGTGATCTGCTTGGTGACCCTGCGTGAGCAGGGTTGGACTGGGGATCTACAGAGCTCCTGCAACCCAAACCATCCCGTGATTGTGTGAACCATTAACTGCAGCGGCAGGTTGGGCTCTTTTATGTACAGCACTAGACTCCAGCAAAGGAACAGAGTAAGCAAATTGAGGCGTTGTCTTCTCAGATAGCCCTGCAAATGTCATAAATAGCACAGCTGGCTTGTAGGAACTCTGAGTACTTACGCTAACAAGACTTAATTGTCCCTCCTAAGTGACAGCAGCCTACGTCTCGGAGTAGAGGGCTCTGATCGCCAGTGCTGTGGGCTCCAGGAGGTCTGAGTAGCCGTGGTACCCAGCGTGGTGACCGCCCTGCAGCCCTGGCTGCTCTTACAAACCCTCAGACAACGTTGCTGTAAGTCAGGATATGCATCGCTTTATCTTGCCACGCTGCCTGGCGGGTACACGGTCCACGTGCAGATTTTTATCCAACTCATCTCTGATATTATCATCTATTAAAATGAGTTTTTACAAGAAAAAAAAAGGTGATAATGCTGCTGTTGTTATCTGAGTTCTCCCTATGAGAGCGTCAAGACTGGAGTTACCAACACAACGTTTTCAACATACAGATAATGTGGTGTTGATGTTGACGTGTGCGTGACCTTACAGAGTCCTGTGATCTGATGTGCTTGTACCACTTGACAGATAAAGGAAAGGAGCCTGGAAATTTGGGTCTTGGTGCATGGCACGAATGACAGATCTGCTGTGTAGATGTGCTGGGTTTTAGTTTTTAATGGTTTCAGTGAAAAAGAGCTTTTGTTCTTGGTGTGTGTTACAAATTTACAGTTTGAAGAGCTAGCCAGGTATAAATTGGGTGTGCTTTGGTCTGAATGCACCAAACCAGTTCAATGGCATCTATGAAAGGGTTTGGAAAACAGGTTTTTCAAGGTAGCCAGGCTCAAGAGGCTGTTCTGTAAATAAGTAAACCTGTCGGATGTATGCCACAACTGCTTTTAACGACACAAAGGGATTGTAGAATGTGGGTCTTGTATTACTAGCGATTGTCGAAGATTAAAACAGGCTTAAGAAGGAGTTTCAGGTAGGCCTGTGCTTGGGGTTGATGCGCCGGTCGTGGCTCCAGACAGAACCGCTGCCTGTGGAGCTGCAGAGTTGGTGGTGAATCAAACAAGCCAAATGGTTAACGCCTGTATGGTATGGGGAGTGATGGTTAAAATGTAAGTTTGGAGAGGCTTGGAGAGGTACCCAGTTCCTGAGAGAATCAGCTGTGTGGGAGATCATCTATTTTGAGCCAAACAGTCCGAAGGGGACAGATGCACATCGAATCCGTTGTACGTGGCCCGTGTGGCGCAGGTTTGTACAAAGCACACACATACACTAAATCATTGGCATCCATGACCTGTATAGCTACAGTTCAACAAAACGGGACTGAGCTGACTGCTGTTTCCCCAGCGCAGACTTGATGGATTGAACACAAACTCTCATATACGCAATAATGATCATCTGCTTGTTTCTGACCTTTTTCTCGTTTAAACTGTGCAGGATTAGCCTTGTTCGGTATGGAGGGATTAGCACGATGTTCCACCTCCCTGAACCACCGCTCTGGTGGGTTTTGAGCGTCGGTTTCGGAGCGTTGTTCTGCGCCACCATGAGTGTCTGGGTTACAACATGTCACTTTGGAAGACAAATAGTTTTATCACTTTTGCCAGTCCGTAGCATATATTATGTATATGCTATTTAGTAGCCTGCGTCTAATTTGTTGGAGACTTGAGGTCTAATAATCATCACCAGGATAAAGGATTCTTTGGAATTGCCGAGCGGATGTACTGATAACATCACCTGTTGAAATGGTTTAAACAGAGTACGGTATGGCATAAAGGAATTTGTAAATCTGTCCGCAAACCCAGCCTGAAGGCTTTTCTGCTGTTGTGGGAGCAGGATTAGGAGAAGCTGTTCTGAGTAACTTCACGTATTTAAGACACTGGAGAGGATAATTTATTCTTACCTGGAAGCAGTGATTCATTTCATTTGCCTGTGAATTTACCATGGAATAAAGGAACCATAAAGTTCATGGGAAAATGGAGTTCTTAGAAACAGCATTTTGGTGACTGTGAATGGTAGAAATCACGACTGTCCATTTGGTAAAAACGCTGTTGTGTTAAACCTGTCAGCAATTTAAAGGGAAATCTTTATGCGGCTGTCATTAAGAACACCCCGATTTGTGCGTAAAGGCTAAAAACCGGTCCTAAGAGAGAGCTGAGTTTCACAAGCAGTCGAATACCTGTTCTGCTTCACCTTTTTAAGGCAAATTGCAAGCAGGGAAATGTTTCATGTTCTAAAGGGTATTGTTCAAGGTATCTCACTTCAGAAAATACACGCAGGGCTTCTTGCTCTGGCACCTCTTAGTGGGATTCAGGAATTGTATGATAAGCCGGCGTGCTTTAAACAAGTCTCTTCAGTGCAGTCCTGTGTCAGGTTACTAATTGAAATGCTTTATTCTGTTGTAAAGCGTGGCTGCTGTTCTAATCCTGAAGTATATTAGTGTATTCGGGCCTGTCACATATAAATTCCTGTCTTATTTTTGCTGGGAGCTGACATTATAAACAGTGCTGGACTAGAATGAAGTTCACGGGGGTTTTTTGTGGTTTCACGTAGTGTGTATTTCACTCCAAACAATGCCCACTCAAGGCTCGTCAAGCCAGCCTAATTAAATGTCATTCAGGTATCTTGGTTTGCTGTAATAACTCATTTTTCTGGCTTGTTCTAGAGCCTGAGTTACCGAGGTCGGCTGTGGCGTTCCTACCGAAAACCACTTGGGTTTAATGGTGTCTGAATGCCCAAATCGAGCTGAAATTCAAACTCTTTGGGTCCGTTTGGGTCTGACATTCACGGCGGGTCCATTTAGGGAACGTTCCGCTTGGATTTCACCATTTCGACGTTTTCCGCAGGGCTGGCAGGGGGAGAAGCCGCACCGGCTGGGAATTCGCTAGATTTGCCTTGGAATTCCATCCCAACCAACACGTTTGACTGTTGTGATTGAAACCAAGCGTCACTTTGACAGAAAAATCAGCGCTTTGTGTCCCTTCCAGCAGCTCTAAAGATCGATTCGAACATCAGGACGGGGAGGGAGCGAACGAGGCTTTGCCGTTTGGAGAAAAACACGTCTCAGCGTGTGGACAAAAAGGCCTTTTATGGCCTATAAACCACAAGGTTGAGTCGCCGCGTTCCACCTTGGAGCAAACCGCGGGTTGTGGCGGGATGAAGCGACCCTTTGTTCAGCTTTTGAGGAAGAAGAGGTTGTTTTGGTGACTGTGTGAGTGTCACCTGAGCGGTCGCAGATGGGTAATTCCAGAGGAAAATTGCCTCTGCAGAGCCCCAAAATACACGTAGATCAGTGAAGCGTAACAAGCAATTACTGCCTCGGGTCTTTCTTTTTGCTTCTCATCAGTGTTTTCTGTCGGTGGCAGTGGAGTTGTAGTTAAAAATGGAAATGATTACAAGATGCTCGTGTGTTCCTGAATAATCCAATAGTGTAGAGCCAGGAAAAATGCTCTTTATTAAATGTGGGTTGAAATTTTCCCCAGCCATGAAGGGATGTTTAAAAAGGAGAAAATGAAATGCATTTGAAAACATTTCCAGTAAATGAAACTGTTATTTTCATATGGACCATAAACCTTCAAATATTTGATCTTAGCTTGCAGATCAGGAAGCCGCGCATTTTGAAAGGCTTGTGTTCGTTTTCACTGGCGACATTGTCCAGTTTTTTACCTTAATTATGCATCATTTTTACGTGTTATTCTATTATTTCTGCTTTCTCTAAGGTGAGTTTTAAACCTGCTTGCCTTGCTCACCTTCTCATATAAAACGTGTTGATCACAGGTGAGTTCTTGGAGTTGTTTCCTTAGTGGCGTCTCTGTTACCACTTCAGTTATTTTCCTGTCACAATCTAAAAGCTGAACTGAATCAAAACTGAATCTCCCGGCGTTTACATGCTCATCTTTTTGAAGAGTGTATCTGCGTATTTTGCAGCATTAATGCTGTATTTGCATTTCTTTCAGTTGCTTTGCTTTTTGTACTCTCCGTATTTACTGATTTACTAAATTCCTGATTTCTGGTAAATATGGCAAGCGGGGCTCTTGCAGCTGCCCGCTAACAAAACCTGCTCTGTGCTCCTGGTGCAGGACCTGGGAGTCACTAAAGGATTTTAAATATCTGGGATATAGCTGAAATGTGCCATCCTTCACCGGGATGACAGCGATTTGGAGTCCGTTCGCTTGTAAACAGGGAGGTTGCTGTTTGTCTGAAGAACGCAGTTTTTAGAAACAGAGTGAACTAAGTATCTCAATTTGGAAAACTTGGTTTTGCCAGGAGGGTGGGGAGGAAGGTTTGGAGATGGAGAGCGTGGGGGAAATATCCTTCGGAGGAGGCTCTGGAAATACAAGAGGGGTTGTTGACTGCCGTGGGTGTTTTGTTATGTGTTCAGTGTTCCGCTGTGGATCGGGAGGTTTGTGAGCTCACCCTGGCCATGCGGTTACTGGAACCAACGCTCACGTTGAACCGATGCCTTCGGGAGGCAGCAGCCTGTGCACCGTCGCTTGGGGATGGCAGGAGCAACAGGAGCGAAACTGCCCATTTTTATAACATTTATAGTCTTGCAAGCGGTTCTCAGAAGAAACTTTGGGTTTTGTGGAAGTAAAGGTAAAGAAACCAAGTGAAAAGCTCCTTTTTTTTAAAAATTCATCTGACTAGGTCGCTTAAGAAAGAGGAAAAATTGAACATGCACCCAATTATTTTTTCCTAGCGATGTAGAAGAAAATAAGCAAGAAGCGGTGTGCATTTTATTTTTCCAACAGAACTGCAGGGAGATGCAACTTCTAACGCTGGTGCTTTGGGAATGAGAAGATGAAGGTTATGACAAACTTGTCCTGCGACCTGTTTCTGGGGTCCATGGAAAAGGGAAAGGAAGGGGAGAATATCACAATGGACAAGCCCCGCTCGGGCTAAAATGTCCCTTGTAAACATGTCCATGCTCTGTGGTGTTCAGTGGTGTCAGCACTGAGTAGCCTGTATTTCTGCTTATAAATTCAGACATCAAAAGGCTTTGAATTATTTAGTTTAATTCCGAAACACAAACAGCTTAAGAACACAGTTTTTTGAATGTTCCTTGAGGTATAATCTGTGTGTCAACATAAAGATTTGTGTTCCAAAAGTCATCTTGAGGGTAAAACCCTTCGCAGGACTAGAAGCTGGGGAACTGAACGGCAGTACCGTCACGGCAAAATTAAAGATTTGGGATGCCCTAAGACTTTGGTTTTGTGCGTGTTTGACTCAACTCCGTTCCCCTCAAGAGGTTTTGACATAATTTCTCAAATGACAAACTTTGAATTGCCAATCACATCTAGAGATGTTTATGTGAAACCTGTCTTGCTTTTATTCCATGCAGATATTTTTCTCCTTTAAAATTTTAGGCGGGGTAAAAGGTAGATTTCAAGTACAAGTATTTCTAGCATCCAGTAAATCTCTTCTCATGCTGCTGCTTCATGGTGCCACCAAGGGAATTTTACTGAAATAGTGCTATAATTGGCATTAGAGATCTAGGAATTTGTGTGTCCCCATCACTGCTTAAAAATAGGAGCAACAGTTTCTCTTCTTTGCAACCTACAGGGAAAGCAGCTCCATTAGTTGAGGGTGTTAGTTTGCATGAGTTAAATTCATCTATTTTTTTCCTTAGTGGGTCTGTGGGAGGGACTTGGAGAAAGCTGTTTGAGGAGGAATTCCTTTGGCAGGTGGTTCTTTGGCAGGTGAAGCTCGGTGTTGGTGAACCGAGTGTTTGTGCGCAGTGACGGGGTTCCTGTCCCGCGGTGTCTCCTGAAAGTTGTGCCGGTGCATCTCACATGAACGTTCTTTCTCCCATCGTGCCCGGGCTTGTCCCGTTTCAGCGTCATGATGAGGACGCTGGTATTTTGTGGTCAGTTTTGATCTCTTAAATGTTGGTGACATCCCTGTCGGACCTCAGGTGGGGTCAGGACAAGCTGCAAATGTGGAGGTGCCTTCGTGCGCGAGTTCCGCACGGAGCCTTGTCTGGGTTTTACGTTACTGCCCGTACTAAGTAGATGGCGCGGATGGAGTTTCCTCAGCTGTGGCTTTATTAGAAGATTGTGCTCTTTTCGCCCATACAGGGATCTTTGCTTACCTGAACTACCATGTTCCCCGGACCAGACGGGAGATCCTGGAGACCCTTATCAAAGGGCTCCAGCGCCTGGAGTACAGAGGCTACGACTCTGCAGGTACCGCTCTCGGAGCAGTAATGGTTCTCGTTTGAATTTTGGCTTGTAAATGATGCGTTTTGTGGTGTGTTTGTGAAGAAAGCTGAAACACAAATTGAATGTCCCTGTGATCATGTGGTCAGAGGTTTGGATTAGCTTTCAATAGACAGATTTGAGCCGCATTGAGCGCCATTGAAACCCGTTGAGTCCCATTGACCCCTGTTGAACTCCATTGAGCCCCATTGACCTCCCATTGAACCCTGTTGACCCCCGTTGAACCCCGTTGACCCCTGTTGAACCCCACTGCCTCCCAGTTGCTCCCCATTGACCCCCCATTGCCTCTGATTGACGTGCAGTTGCCCCATTGACCACCATTGAACCCCACTGAAACCCATTGAGTCCCACTGACTCCCAGTGAACCCCATTGAGCCCCATTGACCTCTGTTGAACCCCGCTGACACCCCATTGACCCCCCGTGGACCCCATTGACCCCTGTTGAACCCCACTGCCCCCCAGTTGCTCCCCATTGACCCCTCCCATTGCCCCTGATTGACATGCAGTTGCCCCCATTGACCCATGTTGATCCCCACTGACTCCCATTAACCCCTGTATATTAACCTCTATAAACATTCATGATGCCTGTTGTCTAAGGCTTTGAAAGTAACTTCAAGATAACAAAGGGAAAACTCGCTTCCAATCTGAGGGGCTTTTTGCCTTTATTTGGAGGGTCAGCTGGGGGGAGAAAGGAAGCATTGTAAAAAAATCAAATAGACAGTATTTGTTCACAGGAAGTGCTGTAATATACCTCCTGCACTTACACTCTTTCTTCATGTTCCGCGGCGGTGTCAGGTGTGGGAATCGATGGCGGGAATGACAAAGACTGGGAAGCCAACGCTTGTAAAATCCAGCTCATCAAACAGAAGGGGAAGGTGAAGGCTCTGGACGAGGAGGTTCACAGTATGTATTTCCCTTTTGTTCTCTGCCTGTTCTTTTTCCTTCTAATGTCCTCTCGTGTCATTTGTGTTTTGAATATCACCTGTTTTGCCCTGAAACACTATTTCCAAATAACTGTGTATGGAGTGCCAGAGATGTGAAGGCTGATGTGTGTGTTGTGAAGAACCCAGTGACCCTGGGGATGTTGTCACCAAGTTCCAGAGAAGCCCTGATTTCTCAAGACAAATGAATCACATCCTTCTGAAATAAAATAAACATTTTTAGAAAACAGACTGAAGAAAACCCAGACAAAAAACTCCTTAAACTGGGGAAAGGGCAGTTACTGGGAGATAATTATCAGAGACCTAGAGCTTGGGCAAAATGAGAAATGCTCTAATAACGCCACCAGTATCATTATAAATTTTCATATGTAATGCTTGTCCCAACTAAAGCTGTAGTGATGGACTAAGCAACAGGTTTCAGGAGCGTGTTTGTGTGTAACTGTTGGATTGGTGAGAAAGCAGAGAGTCAGGGCTTTGTGTGTTTCTGCCTCTTTATATTCCCTTGATTTAAACATTGATTAAATCTGTGCAGAATACAAAAAGCACCTGTGGAACACAGGTGAGGCAGATGCTTTTCAGGGGAGTCAGAGGCTCTGGTTGGCATTCAAGAGCTGCTGTGTTGCTGTAACTTAACTGCTTTTTTAAAGCCTAGTTAGTGTTAACCTCACGGTGCAGGGTGCTGTTCATCCAAAAGGAAGGTGAGTACATTTAGAGACAACTGGGAACTGAGAAGGCTGGGTGAGGTGGTGTGTGCATTACAGAAACAGGATATACAAAATATTTCTGACACAATGTTTGCCTTCTCAAGAAAATTGCAGGATATACAGTATTAAAGAGATTGTGGAGACAGTTGTGGAAAAAAAGGATGCTAATGGTGTGTGTTCTAGAGACAAGTGTGAGTGATAAATAGTAATATTCTAACCGTAGCGATATGGAACCATGAACCGGGTTGGTTTGGTTGCAACTGACTGTGTCCAGCAGGTGACAAGATGTCAAGGTGCACCCCAGAGGGGGAAATTAGGGTTGGATTATTTCTTAAGATGTTCCTTTTTCATTTTGATGCTGTGAGGAGTGCAGGCAGGTTGCTTGTGTGCCTCTGCATTCAGAATCTCCTGAAAACACACCCGATGGTTTGTTTGGTTTGCTGATTCTGCTTCCCTGTTACTGTCCTGTGGCCCCGTGTCCTGGTTGTGGGGTGGGGATGGCCCCTCAGTGCTAAAAACTTCTCCTACTTTTGCTGCAGAGCAACAGGACATGGACCTGGACATCGAGTTTGATGTGCACCTTGGGATCGCCCACACCCGCTGGGCCACCCACGGCGAGCCCAGTCCTGTCAACAGCCACCCGCAGCGCTCGGACAAGAACAACGGTGAGTGCGACGGCACGAGGAGCTGCCGGAGCTGCTGTCCCGGTGCCTGCGGTGACTGAGGCTGGGGGGTCACTGCAGGCTGGGGTGCCCAGCCCTGTTGTGTGAAGCTGGGGTGGCGTTTGGCCATGATTTCTGTGTGCAGGGTAAGTTCACAGCAGTGAGTGGTCATGTGAAAGATGGGAATTAGTGCCCAGTGGGTGCACGGCCGCAGTGCAGAGGAGGCGATGAAGCTGGTGAGGGGCTGGAGCACAAGTGTGATGAGAGCAGCTGAGGGACCTGGAGGGTTCAGCTGGAGAACAGGAGCTGAGGGGAGACCTTCTGATCTCTGAACTGCCTGAAAGGAGCTTGGAGCCAGGGGGGTCGGGCTCTGCTCCCCAGGAACAAGCGCCAGGAGCAGAGGAAACGGCCTCAAGTTGCGCCAGGGGAGGTTGAGGTTGGATGTGGGAACAATTTCTTCCCCAAAGGGCTGTGGGGCATTGGAACAGGCTGCCCAGGGCAGTGCTGGAGTCACCATCCCTGGAGGGCTGGACAGACGGACATGAGGTTCTCAGGACATGGGGCAGTGCCAGGGTTAGATTAGGTTATGGTTGGACTCGATGATCCTGAGAGTCTCTTCCAACTGAAATTGTGGCTGCTCTTTGGAGTTGAGTTTTCTATACTTTTTTTCCCCATTTACTAATGTTTTTTCATGATCAGCCCTGCAGGGAAGGGGGTTGGTCTGCTCTGTGCAGCTCGGTTGGTGTTGGGTGTAGCTGCAGCACTGCTGAGGTGGCAGGAGGAGCGTGGGGTTTAATACTGGGTCTGGGTAGCCCTGCTCCCGGCCAGGTCATGATCTTCTGCCGTTACCAAATGGGGCAGAGCAAGGAGATCTCACCAGGAGGTGAAACTCTTCTTGTTCCGCCAAGCACTTTCCACACAAAGCTTTGTGCTCTCTGCTGTCTGACACGGGGCTGGTGTGGGGCTGAGTGGGGCCTTTCCTCTGTCCCCAGAGTTCATCGTCATCCACAATGGCATCATCACCAACTACAAAGACCTGCGGAAGTTCCTGGTGAGTGATCTGTGTGTATGTGTTTGAGCCTCGCGCTCCTGCTCCCCTCACGTTTGCTCTCACACATTTCCCTACTCACTCCCGACTCGTCCTACTCCTCCACTCACCCCCACCTCGTATTCTCACTCTCGCTCCCACACTCACATTCACTCTCCTCCGTTCATGTTCCCCAACTCATATTTTTGCACTTAACACTCACTCTCTCACTCATTTACACTCCCACTCCTCCACTTACACTCTCACACTAACTCTCCTACAACATGAGTACATTCTCACACTTACATCCCCACATTCCCTCTCTACCTTACTGGCATTGCCCTGCTCACTCACATTCCCACTCCCCACTCACGACATTCCTCCACTCATACTCTGGCATTCTCACCCCAGCTTGCGCTGCCCCTTCGCTCCCTTACACCCTCACTCACTCCACTCCATTCACACCTCCCCACTCTGATTCTCCCACTCCCACTCGCCCAAGTTTTCCCTCCCTCCTGCTCACACTCCTCCACTCCTTCCCCATGCACATTCTCACACTCCCCCACTCAAACACCCCTCATTGTTCCACTTCCTCCCCCACTCACACTCATCCATTCACACTCTTCCTCACTCTTCCACTCACATTCGTTACTCTTCTCCACTCCCACCCGCACGCAGTCTGGACTCTCACTCCCCTCACCCCACTCCTCATTGCCCCACTCGTCTCACCCCCCACCGACACTCTGCTCACTCTGTACTCTCCCACTCCCTCGCTCCATTCACCACTCACCCTCACACTCCCACTCACCCTCACACTCCCACTCACCCTCACCCTCCCACTCACCCACACACTCCCACTCACCCTCACACTCCCTCCCCACTTACATTCTCACTCTCCCTTCCTCACTCTAACTCACCCTCCCACTCCTCACTCCCCCACTCACTCCCCTGTTCCCCCACGCACATTCTCACACTCAGTTCACTACTCACACTCCCCCTCTCATATGCCCCCTTATCCTCCCACTCACCCTCCTCCACTCACACTCACTGTCCCACTAACACTACTCACTCCCTTATTCACTCTCCTATTCACACAGGACTCTCCACTCACCCCACTCACACCCCCGCTGCTCTTACTCTCACTCCCTCCCTCAGATTCGCTCTCCTAATTCTCCCACTCACACTCACTCCTCTCACTCCCCACTCACACTTGCCCCCGTTCATATTCTTACACTTGTCCTTCCACCCACACTCCTCCCCTTGCTCCCCCACTTACACTCACTCCCCCACTCATATACTCCTCACTACCTCATTCCCCAGCTCACTCCTCTTACACTCCTCACTCACTCTACTCATCTCACACTCCTCATTCACTCCTCACCACATTCATTTTCTCACACTCGCTCCGTTTACCCTTCCACTCACACTCCACAACTTGTGCACTCACACTCACTCTTCCATCATCCCGCACTCACTCTTCCCCTCGTGCTCAGCCCCACTCACGCTCATTCCCCAGCTCACACTCAGGGCCACACTTGCACGCTCACTCCACGTTTGCACTCAGACCTGCTCTGTCATTCACACTCCAGGTCTCGCACTTACACTCACTGTTCCACTTGCACACTCTTACACGCCCTCCCCACTCCCTTCTCCACTTGCACTCACACTCATCCTCACTCGCACTCACACACACACACTTTCCCATCCCTTTTTCACTACCGTGTGCACTCACACTCGCTCGCTCACTTCCACGCTCGCTCTTGCGTTCGCATTTCCCCCTCTGCTCACACACGCTCACTCCTGTGCTTCCTCCCTCGCTGCCTCACTCGTGCTGACACAGCGGAGAGGCAGGAGGGAAGGAGATGAAGAGGAAATGAAGAGGAGGGCAAGGAAATGCAGGAATGGGAAAGGAAAAGGGATAGAAGAAGGAAGACAAGTCAGGAGGGGAGGAAAAGAGGAAGGGGGCAGGAAGGAAAGAAAAAAGGAAAAGGAAAGGCAGGAAGGAAGGATGAAAGGAAATTATGAAGGAAGGAAAAAGGAAAGGCAGGAAAGAAGAATGAAAAAGTCAGAAGAGAGGAAAGACAGGAAATAAAGGGAAAAGTCAGGAGGGAATTAAAAAGGGAAAGAAGTGGAAATGTGGGAGGGAAAGAAAAGGAAAGGCAAGAAGGAGGGGAAAAAGGAAAGACAGGAAAGGATGGAAGGAAGGTACAAAGGAGGAGGAGGAGAAAGAAGGAAAAAGGAAAGGCAGGAGGGAAGGATGGGGAAAAAAGAGGTAGAAAAAATGAAGAAATGCAGTGTGGCAGGAAGAAAGAAAGGCAGAAAAGGAAATGAAGGAAAAAAGGAAAGGCAGGAAGAAGAAAGGAAGGAAAAGGAAAGGTGGGAAGGAAGGCAGGAGCAAAAGGAAAAGCATGAGAAAATGAGGGAAAGAGTGAAAGGGAGGAATAAAAGGAAAAAGGAAAGGCAGGAAAGAAGGTGGTGGTAAAGGAAGGAAAAGGCAGTGCAGGAATGAAGGAAAAAGGGAAAGGGAAGGAAAGGCAGCTGGGAGAAGGAAAGAAGAAAGGAAGAGCAGGGCGGGAAGGGAAGGCCGGTCACCCAGCGCCTGCTGTCGCTGCAGGAGAGCAAGGGCTACGACTTCGAGTCGGAGACGGACACGGAGACCATCGCCAAACTGGTCAAGTACATGTACGACAACCGCGACAGCGACGACATCAGCTTCACCACCCTGGTGGAGAGGGTCATCCAGCAGCTGGTAATGCTGGGAGCGGGGACACGGGGACAGACACACACACACACACACACACACACAGACACAGGCACAAAAACCGCCTGTACTCCAGTACTGCCCAGGGTCAACAGGCTAGTGCAGCACAGACTGTGCCACAGGCCGTTCTGCAGCACACGCTGGGAGCGGTTTTGTCTTTCCCACCCCTGACGGTTCACCTCAGACATTTACATTCATCTTTAACATCAGTCACGTGAAAAGTGTCTAAATTTGGTGGTGCAACAGCATCTCGAGGCGGCCGGTTCCTGGTGTGTTGGGTGGTGAGTGTGCAGGGAGCGGGACAGAGTGAAAATAAGTTTTTGCTTCCCATCTTCCCCAAATCTCCATCCGGAGAGGTGCTGACCCCTTGTGGGAGCTGCTCCGCACGGCCGGGGCTCTGGGAACAGCGCCCAGCGCCCCATCCCACATCTTCAGGAGATGCTTTTTTGGTGATTTGCCTGGCAGGAGCTGCAGCACCAATAGACGAGGAACACGTTTTGCTGGCGGGTTGTGGTGGCTCACCTGAACATTTGGTAGCACCATCCAAACACCCCAGTTTGAGCCCTTCTTTAACTGGAGCTTTGCAAGTCGCCTCCCTGCACTCTGACCTAAGGCAGGAGCACTTTCAGGGGTGACTGCTGAGCACAGTGTCAGTTTAGGGGTTCAGAAGTCTCATTTTGTGGGTGACGATGAGCTCCCTGGGCTGGGAGCCGTGACACTTCAATGAGGGGGCTCGGAAAGCTTCACAGCCACCTGCTCGGTATCTCATTCATTTGCAGCTGCTGTGCTGGGAACCCTGAAATGGTGTCCTGGGCCTCAAACGAAAGGATAAACAGTTTGTATTTCTCTTGTTCCAGGAAGGTGCTTTTGCCCTTGTGTTCAAAAGTGTCCATTATCCTGGTCAAGCGGTCGGTACCAGGTAAGTCTCACTGTGAGAAAGTACATTCTATATGTCACTTTTATTGTCCCCCATCCCCTAGTTAGATGGTGGAGTAGAATTTGTTTTCATCAGGCTGCACGTGCTTGGTGAGGGTGGCTGTTGTTTGTCCGTTTCCTTTCTCTTGTTTTCCATTAATCATAACAGCAAATTCCCCAAATGTTCTGAAAATTTCCTGGTGACCACCTGTACCACAACTGGTTTGGAACAGCTTTTTAATTTGTTTTGTAGACTCTGGCTGTGAGAGATTTGAAAGGAGATGCTTTTATCTTTTCCCTTCTGTTTGCCACTGTGGCAGCATGTGGACAAGTCCTCTGTTTGACTTGAAGTTGGGCCAGCCTGGTGTTCGGGTTTTGGACTCTGCTTTTAAATATCAGCATCAGTCGGGTTGGTTTAACCACGTGCACCAGCACGTTTAACCGTGGGCGCCAGCGCAGCGTTTGGATTTGGGTGCTGCTGCGTCTGTGTCCGTCCCATGAGCAACAGCCGGTGCGTTCCTGGTTCAAGCGTCCATGGGATCGCAGTTACTCTTGCAGAGTTTCCGCTAAACTTGAGATGGATTCCTCATGTCCTTGTGCTCTGTTTATTCAGAGATTCCTTCACTTTGTCTTGTGGCCTCCCCTGTCTGTAGCACCAACAACTTACCTGGGAGGAGCTGGCTCTCTTTTAGCTCAGTTCAGAGAATCGCAGTCCCTTCTGGTCGGCCGTCAGGGTGATGAATCTCGGGGCACAGAGGGTTGTAATTCGATGTGTTTCTGCAGGCGAGGCAGCCCCCTGCTCATCGGAGTGCGCAGCGAGCACAAGCTCTCCACCGACCACATCCCCATCCTGTACCGGACGGGTAAGCACCAGCACCCCTCCCCAGGAGCTTCCCGAACACCCAGACCCATGGACGGGCAGACACAACCCACACTTGTGTGCTCTGGAATACATGTTACACTTTTAAACTTGCACCTGTAAATTTAACCATTATAAAAACAAGATTTTTCTTTTTAAAGTAAGTTTTTAACCACACACTATGCCACCATATACCTCGAGTTTACCTGCTGAGGGATGTGCTTCTGCTTCCCAGTGTCTGCCTGTACACCAGGTTTGTAATCAAAGCTTTAATGTCCAGTGGTTGCAAGTAAAACACATCTTAATGCAGCAGAATAGGATAAAATAGTTCAGAATCGTAAAGTTAACGGCATAATTAACTTAGATACTGATATGTGTGTGGCAGGTTGTCATTCATGGACTTGGTTGTTTTCAAGAACAAAACGGACGGTGCGGCGTGGGCCACGGGCTTTCCACTGTCACAAACCTTTCCCCCGCCCCGCCAAGAGAACTTTGGAATTTGAATGCTGTTACCCTTTGCGTGGCAATCCATATTTATGTTGTCTGTCTGTCTTTCTCTCACACGCGTGTTTTACCACCGTAGACACATAATTGTGCCCTGGCAAATGAAAAGCGGCTCAGAATTACCCTGTAATTTCCCGCTGGGCTGGTTCTCCGGACTCGCTGTGACAGTCTCGCTGCTCCTGGCAGAGCCGCTAATGATCACTCGCTGCCATGTAGCGAGAAGAACCAGTCCCAGCAAGCTGTGTCTGTGTTTACTCTTGGTTGATGCTGGATAATTAGCAGCAATCCTTAATGTATGTATGTAACACTTTTTTGTTTTCCATGGATTATCTGAAGTTTGTTTTGTTTTTCCAATTACACTTTCAGCGGTACAATCTATGGATCATTCTTTTGATGGAATATCCATAAAAATGGAGGAAGGTGCCTACCAGAGAAAATCTAATACTTGAAATTTCAGACAAATCCTCCAGTTTCTTAGAAAAGAAATCATCAATGAGGGAGATATGCATTGTGTCTTTAATATGTGGTTATTGCTTTCCATGTAGGGTAGTGAAAAAAATGGGATAATCAGAATTCCTTATTGATCATAAACTCCAAGAGCGACACAGGAAAATCCACCCATCCCGTTTCAAATATTCTGACACCGTGCTCGGCCTGTGCACAAAACTGATGACTTGGCGCAGGTTGTGCTGCGTGTTCCCTGCAGCTCTGAGTACAGGAGGAAACACTAAATTACCTTAAAATAAACCCACAGTGTTCTCAGACACGGTGAGAACTGTGGGGTGTCCTGTGTATGGACAGGAGTTGGACTCCATGATCCATGTGGGTCCCTCCAACTCAGGACATTCTGTGATTCCAGGAGCTGCTTTACCTGAATCCAAACATTTACAAGGTTTTGTTTCTTTTTACCAAATATCTCTCAAGTTAGTGTGAAGTATTTAGAGTAAAATTCTGAAGTCAGGTTAATTCCCAGGGGTTTCAAGAACCAGAGTCCTTCAGCTTTCAGTGGTACTAAGGCTTTTCCGAAAAATGGACCATATGAAATATATGGGTTAGAGAATCTTTGACTATTAATCACTGCTTCATTAGTTGTATAATGCTGACATCTGAGAACTCTTCTTACAGAAATCAAAGCTTTAATGCTGCTCAGGTAAGCCTGGCAGAATCTGTTAAGCAGCAGCTGTGCTGTAGGACCTTCGCAGAGCTGCCATGTGCTTAGGATTGTCAAAAATAGAGAGTGAGGTGGGATCAAAATATGTTCAAAATGTGTCCCCCACCCCAATTTTCCTATACCTGTGTTAATTCTCTGTGACACCTCCGGCCTTTGATTTAGAAGGGAAAAAGTTAAAAGATTACTTCTATGTTGCTTCTAAATTCTAGTAAATGGGAGGTAAGTGCTGTAGAGCAACGGCTCAGGTTATCCATAGGCAAATGGACAACGTATGGACAAATCTATAGGTAACACAATGACCATAATTGGCTGACAATACTCACGGTACCTTTTCAATCACTCCTTGGTGAGATACCTGTACAGTCCACGTGCACAAGAACGTTTCAGTTACAGCTCGGGGGGAATCTAATACAGGAAAGCAATGCAACATAATAAAGTCAATGCAGGGAAATGTTGTATTTTGAGAAACAAAATTTGCATGTTTTGGTCAAGAATGGGTGCTTCTGCTGGAGAACGGCTACTAACACCTTTGCTCTGTCCTTTCTCAACAACAAATCAGTCTGTCCTGTCTCAACAACAAAGGAATTGTTTTCCTCATTTACTGTTTTAATTGCGCAAGTGGAGGGCTCGAAGCTGTTGGCTGAGTGGAACCTTCTTCCTGAGTATCAACATGAAAGCAGTATTTTATCTGCTCGTTTTCATGGACAGAAGTACAAATTTAAACATCACGAGCTTTACTGACATCACCGAATCACATCAGTATCCAGTAGGTGAAACACGACATTAGAGTTTCTGGAATAGATATATAAGAGAGGACCTTCAATGCTGTTATTCTTCAGCAATAGTCACATTTTGCCAGATAAGCTGATTAATCCACCCCCACCCATTACCACTTGCAAATAATTCTGTTTGAGCAGTAGGTGTTTTGGTTCTCATCTGCATTCCTGATGAGCGCTGCCACTGAGAAGTATTTTCCGCAGTTAAAGAGGAGGTGGAGGATTAGAGAATATTGGGAATTGCCAGAGTACTTCAGAGAGGATCCCTAGTGAAACACCGAACTTTTAAAAAGGCTTAATACAAGTTTTTCAGACTCAGTCCTGGGTACTTCAGTACTCACGGATACTTCCTTGGCAATAGCAGACTCGCAGCAGATTGTCAGTTGTACAATTTTTGGATCAGAATGAAGTGGCTGTGTTTGATAGTTCAGGACCGAATACTTACTCATTGATTTCCTCATCTGTGTCTGAACACATTAGCTCAGCCAGAAAAACATAGGTTGGAGTTACATCTGCTGATGCTCAGTGGAACAGTGTGGGTGTGCAGGTGGCAGCTCTGAAAGGATTTCTGGAGGTTGTTGGGTGCCAGCGACTGAACATGAGCCAGTGTGTGCCCAGGTGGCCAAGAGGCCACCAGCATCCTGGCTGGTACCAGCGCTGTGTGGCCAGCAGGCCCAGGGCAGCGACCGTCCCTGTGCTGGGACCTGGGGAGGAGAAACCTCCAATCCTGGGGGCAGTTCTGGGCCCCTCAGCTCAGGGCTCAAAATGGCGGCACCAAAATCACCTCAGGGCTCAAAATGGCGGCACCAAAATCACCTCAGGGCTCAAAATGGCGGCACCAAAATCACCTCAAAACACAAAATGGCGGCCCCAGGGGTGGCGGGATCACCTCATGAAAACCCTTGAGGTGCTGGAGCGAGTTGAGAGAAGGGAACGGAGCTGGTGAGGGGCTGGAGCACAATGTGATGGAGACTGAGGGACCTGGGGGTTCAGCTGGAGAACAGGAGCTGAGGGGAGACCTTCTGATCTCTGAACTGCCTGAAAGGAGCTTGGAGCCAGGGGGGTCGGGCTCTGCTCCCCAGGAACAAGCGCCAGGAGCAGAGGAAACGGCCTCAAGTTGCACCAGGGGAGGTTGAGGTTGGATGGGGGAACAATTTCTTCCCCAAAGGGCTGTGGGGCATTGGAACAGGCTGCCCAGGGCAGTGCTGGAGTCACCATCCCTGGAGGGGTTTAAAAGGCGTTTAGACGAGGTTCTCAGGGACATGGGTTAGTGCCAGAGCTGGGTTATGGTTGGACTCTATGATCTTAAGGGTCTCTTCCAACCAGAATTATTCTGATTCCATAATTTTGCCCAGTGCTGAGAATAACTGACAAAATAAGAGCGATCCTGCTCGAATTCTCAAAGCCTTGGGAAAGTGAGTGAAACAGGAGCGCAAGAGAAATATAAAATGATAAACCGGGCAGATTCAACTGGGAAAACGTCGGTAAATGTGACTGCTCAGAAAGCAGCGTGAATTCTCTTTTCCTAGTAGATCCACCCATAAACTTTCATTTGTATTTTTACTGATATTTTCCTCTAAACTTAAAACTCTGCACCAACGTTACACTTGCAGACTTAATTCAAAAACCTTGCCAGCAAACCGAGAAAGGGCGCAATAATACGAGTGCTTGGATTCTGCCCTGCTCTGTTGTCACTGTTCAATTTACTGCGAGCGCTCCTGGTGATGAAAATAGTGCTTCATGTTGGTACCGTGCCTTGGGGCCCCTGCTTGAGGCGACTCCGCAGCCGCGTTCCAGCTGTGTTGCTCTGTGCTCTACCTGACCCGCGTGTCTTTTAGGTAAAGACAAGAAGGGGAGTTGCAACCTGTCTCGTGTTGACAGCACCACCTGCCTTTTCCCCGTTGAGGAGAAAGCTGTGGAGTACTACTTTGCTTCTGATGCGAGGTAATATTTCTATGGTATATTTTAGCATATATAAAAATATGCCACTTAAAGCTGGGGCCTTGAAGAGGAGATGGGGTGGTTGTGGTTTCTTTATGAATAATAGTACATTATGTATAAGTGGCCATTACTTTACAAACATTAACTAGTTGCCATATGCGGCCCTGAAAGAGATAGAGTTGGATTAGATGAGTTTCTGTTAAAGAACTGAACGCTCACTCTGGAATAGTGGTGTTACCCTTCTTGAAGCACATCTGTTGATAAGACTCCGGAGGTAAGTGATAGAAAACCTGAGTACTCACCTAAATTAACAGGACAGATGCTAATTATCAGGAGAATTGTGTTGATCCTCCAGGGATCTCTGCACACACGCAATTCTTTTGCCATCAAAGGCAGTTTATTTTAATCCCAGTGGAGGGAGGAAAGACTCACTTGACAGCAGCCTTCCTAGAGCTTTTGGTCTTCTTTATATTAAGGAAATGAGTACGTCTTCCAGAAATGTAAATACTGCTGTGGTTGACGTCTGGTCAGAGCATTTTGGACAGTCTGAGGACAGCTGATGTGTTCTGATTTTAGAGAGCTTTTCAGTGACTTGCCCAAGGTCAGAACAAAAGCTACTAAAATCGGGAGCTGATGTGTTTCAGTACAAATTGCCTTGTTCAGTTAAGAGAGAGTACAAACGAAAGCCTTGTCAAAGGTCTTAAACCCCACTGGTAATTCCAATATTGACGTTCCCCAAGTAAACTGCAGGCAGGGAAGGTATTCGATAGAACGTAATTCTTGGAATGCTCCTAGGTGGATCTCAAAGCACTTTACCAGGTGGCCAAGCTGTCCCCAGTTTTATAGATGGGAAAATGAGATGCAGGGAGGGACAATGGCTCATCACTGGAGAAACAAAGAGTGGATTCTGCACCTGTAGTTGAGCACCCTGTGTGCTTGGGCTCCCTGTGCTCCTGACTCCCGCTCTCTAGCTCCTAACAGTTTGATCATGTTGCTGCACATGCTGCTTTGTCTGAGGAATTCATAGTTTTTTCTTAAAGCAGGCACTGAAGTTAATAATGAGCTAGATGGAAAAAAATCCAGTTATATTGGCAGTGTGGAAATGTACTTTACAGTATTCTTCTTATTTTAAAAGAAATTCCATTGAAATGAGTAACTTTCTTGAATCTAAAGCTGTATGTTGGATTGTAAGTAGGGCTGTAGCCCTCATCTTTCTCTGGAGAATAACGTCTTGTGGCAAATGGTGTGTTCTTTTGTAGCGCTGTCATTGAGCATACCAACAGAGTGATTTTCCTTGAGGACGATGACGTAGCAGCTGTGGTCGATGGCCGTCTTTCCATCCACCGGATTAAACGCACAGCAGGCGACCACCCCGGACGCGCCGTCCAAACCCTGCAGATGGAACTTCAGCAAATTATGAAGGGTAAAAGCTTCTGGATGTCGCCTGTGGAGATGCGCAGGTCCTCCCCGGGGTCACAGAGTCGGTCAGGATGAAGACAACCTTTGGAGGTCGTCTGCTCTGGCTTAGAAGCAGGGCCCAGTAGAGCAGAGTGGTAAAGGGCCTTGTTTAGTCAAGCTTGGAATATCTCTAAGGACAGAAATCCCACAGCCTGGCTGAGCACCCGTTCCAGTGCTTTCCTACCCTCAGGGTGAAAATAATTGCCCTTACATCTAATGGGACTTGCCCTCCAGCTGCTGGCACCGTAACAAGGAGAGTTGTGGGGCTGAGGGTTTGGAGTCCTGCTCCGAGGATCCATTTTTCCCAAGGCTGATCCCCAGCAGGCTCGTCGTTCCGGATCTGAGCCTTCACTGGCACATTTTAGGAACCTGAATCTGGTGCTCTTGATGAACAGAAAAAAGATGTATCAGCTTCATAATCTCTAACTGATAACTGGCCTGTTAGTGACTCTGGTCCAATCTTTTCCCTGTATACATAGGAAAAATGTAACTTACCAGGAGGTAATTTAAAATGTTCTCATTTGGTTTGTTTCTTTCTTTCTTCAGGTAACTTCAGCTCATTTATGCAGAAGGAGATTTTTGAACAGCCAGAATCTGTCGTTAATACAATGAGAGGAAGGGTCAACTTTGATGACTACACTGGTAATTGAGATTAAACCACCTTGATTTTTGACAGCTCAGTATCTCGCAGTTATTCACAGTAATTATAGAGGAGGTGGTGACATGGGAGAGTAAAACACGCCAGTTTAAGGCGATGTGCACGTCTCACAGGCCGCAATTCCAGAATTACATGCACTGGTGGCAAGATTACTTTTGTGATGTATTTTTTGAAAAGCGGGTGATGGAGATCGTACCACACTGTGTGTTAGCACCCGTAAGCCTGAGAATTTCTGCTGCCTGCTCAGCCTAATTTTTCTGTCTAATTCTTACTTACAGTAAATCTTGGTGGATTGAAGGATCACATTAAGGAGATTCAGAGGTGTCGTCGCTTAATCCTTATCGCTTGTGGGACAAGTTATCACGCTGGAGTTGCGGTAAGTGGTCACTCTTGATCTGTGTGCCAACTGTAGCTGGAATTGAACAGCAAGCCCAGTATTGCCTGTGTCGAGCAGGTTAAGAATTGATTTGAGGTTAAGATAGAGCAAGTGCACACTGATGAATGGAGGCCTTTTGAGAGCTGCGCACGCCAGACTTTAACCATCAACAGCAATAGGAAGGAAAAGCTGAAGAACCCCAATACTTATGAAAATGTTGCCTGTGACTTTCCTTGGTATGGAGGGCTTTAAAAAACAAAACCTGCTCTGTGATTAAAGACATTTGGCAGGGGAAGAGAATGCAAGAGCAGAATGCAAGCGCTGCAGCAAGGTAGGGACTGCCGTGAGCCAAAAGGATTCCCTCCTTTGTTATTTAGGCAGACGGCGCTGGTGCCGGCGCTGATCCCTGTGCTGTCAGGATGGGGAAGAGGTTTCTCTTTGCACCTCACAGAAGTACTGGCTGTGCCTGGAGCCAGTGTGGGGTTTTGTTCCGTCAAGGCCTGACCTAATCATTGGTTAAAACGTGATGGCTGTAGATGAAGGCTTTTCAGATTGTAGCTTGGCAGCCCATAATGTTGCAATTAAAAGTACTCTGTGACTTCCCAGAGGAATCCTTTAGCTTCTCTCAGAAAAGCTGCAAAACACGGCTACGGTCACTGATTTACAAAGACCAGACAAGAAGATTTTTGTTCGTCTTGGCTGGTGCTGTAAGATAACATTAACAGTAACCCATCGACTGGCCAAAACAAGTTTCTGGCTTGGCCTGGGTACAGGGGGTGGTTTCTGAGCTCTTCAGTAATACAAGTTATAGTCTGATAGAAGGACAGCCTGTATTACCCAATATATATGTAGTATTATATAATAAGTGAGACTTACCATTTAAGAAGAGTCTCCATGTGAGGACGGAGTTGGCCTCACGGGCTTTTTGCGGTGCCAAAAGCAGGGTTGCTTTTCACAGCGGCGGCTGCGTGACTTGAGTGTGGGTAAACTGAGTAATCAAAATACAATCCAGCGCTAATTTTCACATGGTATTTTGATAGTAATATTTTCCAATGTGTGGCAACTAGGCAGCTTTTTTTTTCATACTCCAAACACTTTATTTTTTTAAAATACGATATAATATGTAACTTTCTAACATCTGTTACCAGACCCGTCAGGTTCTGGAAGAACTGACTGAATTACCTGTCATGGTTGAACTAGCCAGTGACTTCTTGGACAGAAACACCCCCGTCTTCAGAGATGATGTTTGTTTCTTCATCAGCCAGTCAGGTATGGTCTTGCTTTACCACCCACTCACTCCCTCTTTCCTGTCCATGTGCGCTGGGGAGGGAAAAGGCAGCAGGGCCAAGTGTTTGCGCCTGCCCGTAGCATTGGATCGCATGTGGTACGCGTGAGAGGAGTTGGCACACACACACCAGAGCTGGGGAGAAAATAGAGCGGTTCTCCCATCCGCCTGCGTGCTGCTGCAGGACTGAGCTGAGTCTTACATATGGTAACAGTAGTTTTGTTTCCTTTCTCCGTGAGGAAATATTCCATCAGTCAACAGATGGAAAAAATGCTACTGAGCTCTGGGTAAAGGCAGCTCCATGGTTTCTTTTGAATAGTTTTAGTTCTCTATTTAAAGCACTAACGAATACTAATCTACATGGAAGAAATGAAACTATTACAAGTATCGAAAAATACAACCACCTTGGAATGGAATATGAGATAAAAGACATACTGAAGCATAAAAAAATAAAGCGATGTATATCATACTCAAACTATTTTCAAGGACAAGCCAATACAAAACTACAATATTTTTTTCCTCTGTTGCATTTACCATTTTAAATTTTCATAACTGATTTTCAGGTCTGATACTAAAACTAGTAGTTACTTCATAGGTATAAAATACTCTTTTGGTAGCAATTTTTGATTCTCCGTATCGAATAGCTCAGAATAGCGAGGTTCAGTTTTGAGTGGGGATAATTAGATTTTGACATAACCTCTTTTATAGCAGATTTTCAAGCTCTGGCGGTGTTGGTGAGCACCATCAGCAAACAGCTCCATGGGTTTCAATGGCAGGAAGGCAGGGGGGAGCTGGTGCCATTGCATCCTCCATGCTCTCCAGCTGTCCCTGACACATCTTGTCCCCCCACCCTGCCCCAGGTGAAGTTTTATTAACCAGGAAAAGGAAGAAAGTTGTTTTGGTTAAAGAAGATACACTTGAACTCCGCCCCCCACTTCTTTTCTTTTAACCATAGCACAATAGTGACTTTTCCTTGCACCAAATACTATTAGGTTTTGTGTGTTCTGAATTTCTTTTTGGGGTTAGAACAGCGCGCTGGGGCTGAAATAACAACTAACGCCTTGACTTGTAGACATGTGCAAAGCTCTAGGATCATATTTGGGAAGTCGCTGTGCTCCTCCGTCCGCAGTGCCAGCAGTAACAACACGGGGCTCTCCATCCCTGTCTCTGCAGGTGAGACGGCGGACACTCTGATGGGTCTTCGGTACTGCAAAGAGAGAGGAGCCTTAACCGTAGGAATAACTAACACAGTCGGCAGCTCCATATCGCGAGAGACGGACTGTGGAGTCCATATCAACGCAGGGCCAGAGATCGGCGTTGCCAGTACCAAGGTAAGGCATGAGTTTCTATTCCTCATTACTATTTTTATTACCAAAACTCCCCATGACGGTGTTGGCTCTAGCACACGTCCTATTAAATGTTTTCCATTCCCTTTGACTATTGATTTTGCTATTGATTGTGTAGTTCATGACCATGTACAACACTCTTTCAAGATGAAAAAGGAAATGGAAATAACAAGGTGATAGAAAGTTTGACAGCATGTAACTGCCCTTCCTGGCACACTTTGCTGAAGAAAGTGTGATAGTAAAGCTAAACTTTCAGCAAATGGGGGAACGGTCTTTTACAGAACACCAGTATTTGTGTCCTCCTACCAGAATTATTCTGTGGTTGGTGCATCTGGCTACGTGTGATACAGTATAAAATAACTCGCTTTCCTGTGTTTCATTTTGATGAAGTGCTTCTGCATGGTGAAATCTGCTTTGATTTAGTTATATTTAGAGGCGAGATGATGTCAATCTGTTACATAAATTCAGCCAAAAACCACATTTGAGTTTAATAGTTCATTGGGGAATTTGATCATGGAAAATTCATGAGTCTCTTACAAGAAACTCTTGAGCGAGTTGTTTGTCCCTGGGTTGTTTTCACAAGGCCAGCGTTACAGTTTGGAGAAAACTGGAAATGGCATTTTCTCTCTGGTGATGCGGAGTTACCAAAGCTGTGCGTATGTGAAATACAAACTTGAAAAGATTCTGCCCTAAGCTTGTCCAGAACTTCATTTTGAGAGCATATTATAAACATCGTTAGCGTGACTGCGTGGTGCTATTTACTTGTATAACCTTCAGCTGCACCCAAACAATGTAGATCACATTCCATATCGAGCTCTGCCCGTCGGCATCACTGAAGCTTTTCTAGATTCCTTTGGAGCTATTTAAATCTTCCCCAGTGTAGCAAGATGATTGTTTGATGATTGTTTAGGAAGGGACAGAAATACCACAAACCGTCATCTTATTTCTAAGCAACTTCAATCTCAGACTGGCACCGCAGACCATTTCATAACGTTTGTCTTACAAGGGCTTCAGAGGCCAGACTTTGCAATAGCTACTTGATACTGTGCCTGAAATGGTTTTGTGAATAGAACTGCCTTAACTTGAGCATTAATTTCACTTTCCTGTGCAGATGATTTTTCCCCAAAGCCAGTGACACCAGTCACTGTGGTCTTCTAGACAAATACGGAGCTTACCAAGGCGAAGCGTTCAGAATCTGTTCTTAATCCCTGACCTTTTCAGCCGTCTTTGCGTTCCCTGTGGTCCAAAGTGATTTCAGGTCGCTGTGCTGTGGCAATGGCCAGATGAGCTTCCACTGGACGTCTCCGGTCAGTGGCTCTGTCCATCTTCAGTGTTTCAGCATCTACTTGTAGTAAAGAAGAAAATAGGTGTTGTCACAAAATAGAATTTAATAGTTGCCAAGGAATCTTAGAAACATTTCATTTTGCTTGTTGTATCTTAATCACTTGGAGTATAAGGAGGTGGTGCCATTGCACACCTCCAGATTTTTCCCTGTGAATTTCATATCTTTGGTGCTTCATTGGATTCAAAGCTGCCATTTGGTGCCACATTAAGAATAAAGTCCACAGCTGGTCTAAGGATTTGATGTAGGAGGTGACAACTGTTTGGTTAATGTTGTAATGATGTGTTTTCTCTCTCTCTCTTCCCCCCCTTATTAGGCCTATACCAGCCAGTTTGTCTCTCTGGTGATGTTTGCTCTGATGATGTGCGATGACAGAATTTCTATGCAGGAACGGCGGAAGGAAATCATGCGCGGCCTAAAGGGACTGCCAGGTGGGAAACTGCTGCTTCTATTGCGTCTTACCAAGTGAAACTCAATAGCGAGACAAACTTGAGCAGGGCCTAAACTCTGCTTGTGACAGCCCGAGGGGATCACGGGTGCAATGTGGCTTCTGCAGCAGCGTTCTCTCTGATGTCTTCACACCACTAAACTGGACTATTAAAAAATACCGACTGCGGTTTTTATGCAAGTCACAGCTATCTGTGCGTATGAAGTCTAAACAGCGTATAGTTTAGAGGCACACACACAACTGGAACTCTTCTCTTTCCTTCCAGACTTAATTAAAGAAGTGCTGAGTATGGATGATGAGATCCAGAAGCTGGCCACGGAGCTGTACCACCAGAAGTCTGTTCTCATCATGGGACGTGGCTACCATTACGCCACGTGTCTTGAGGGAGCTTTGGTAAGAGTTCTCTTTATTTCAGGCTGGTTCAAGCACACTTAGCTACGGACTGCAGGAAACAGCAAGTGGCTACAAGTTATTTTAACAGCAGCCAACAGCTCTGGCGTGTTGGCTGATATAGGGGGTCAAACAGCTCAAACTCAGCGTAATGCTGCTGAGGCTCCACTTAAAGATCCCCAGGTCTTGTCACAGCCACAGGAGGCTGGAAGGGTGTGTTTTCTGCATCTCCAGGAATGCGCAGCATCCAAAACTGAGCGTGTTGCTTTGTAAAACCTGGATACTGCAGGTTTTGACCTCTAGGGAGATTCCTGTTGTTGTAAGCGTTGCCATCACCCACTGGCGTGCAAACGCGTCCTCTTTGCGTTTGCCTGCCCGCTTCAAGACTGCGATGGCAGATGTGTGGACTGGTGGCAAATCCTAAGGCTTGGGGTGGGTTTAGTGGTAGAAGTTTTGTCTTATAATGTTTTCTTCAAAGAAAAAACACTGCTTTAAAAATTTGCTATACACAGACCAATGTCCCGCACAGGGAAAGACACAGGTCCTACGAATGACTTTTTCCCCATCCAGAAAATTAAAGAGATTACCTACATGCACTCGGAAGGGATACTGGCAGGTGAGCTGAAGCACGGCCCTCTCGCGCTGGTGGACAAACTCATGCCCGTTATCATGATCATCATGAGAGACCACACGTACGCCAAGTGCCAGAACGCGCTCCAGCAGGTCATTGCGCGGCAGGTAAGTACCTGGGAAAATCTACAGTGCATCGGAAATGTTGCTTTGAATATAAAAGCAGTTTATAGGGTGCCCAAACATTTTGCTTTAGTGTCACTGGCTGACGTGTGAATTTAATAGATGTTCTGGGTGTTTTACGTGCAATTTTTGCAACAGATTGCAGGAGCTTAGTGTGGCTTGTTTGTCTCCTAAAATATGCTGCAGGATGCTAAGCCATTTTCTTCTAAGTAAAAAGTTCTTGCTGCTGGGGCTCTGAACAGAAGAGAGACAAGACCCTTCCAGGCCCGTTTGTCATCAACATTTCTCTTTGTTGCAGGGGAGACCTGTCGTGATTTGTGATAAGGAAGACATCGAGACAATTAAGAACAACAAAAGAACAATCAAAGTTCCCCATTCGGTGGACTGTCTACAGGGGATCCTGAGCGTCATCCCCCTCCAGCTTCTGGCTTTCCACCTGGCAGTTCTCAGAGGATATGATGTGAGTACCACGTTCCTTCCCTTCCACACCTGTATTTGCTGTCTGTGGATCTGGAAAAGCCGCGTTGGGTGATGCTGGAAATCTGGGGGTTGTCTGTATCATTGCTTGAGCTCCTGGAAGGATCAGGTTCAATGGTAGAGCCAGCAGATGCTTTTGTGAGCAAAACCGGAAGGCAGTCTAGCACACCCGGCCGAGTCTTGGCAAGCTTGAGTTGGGACGTGTCTGGTTTCTGGTAAAGTGCAGCTTCTGGAGGGCTGGCAGGAAGGTAACGACCCGCAGAAGGATGTTTGAGTCTGTGTTCGGTATTTGATCTTAGTACAGACAGCGGCCTCGACCCCTTATCGCAGTGACCTAGTGTCACGTGAGCACTGTAACCGCGCAGGATAAAGAGAATGATTCTTTAGTTCTTGACAGTGGAGTCGTAACGGTTGAGGTTGATGGACTTGTTCTACACCGGTTATCCTGAATTAACATGGAAATATATTCGGTTGTTTTCAGTTTAAATGCAGAACAAACGTTCCACACGGTACAAAGTTATACACAAAGTGTGTAAATACTCACAAGCGTGTTCTTTCTCCTCCCTCTCTGCAGGTTGATTTTCCAAGAAATCTGGCCAAGTCCGTAACTGTAGAGTGAAAGATCATCTGACTCATAGGGGCAAAGGGGAATTAAATGAAAGACTTTTTTTGGTACCAAAATAACTTGATTTTAAAGACCCCTAGGTAAATCTTATTTTGGTAAATCATTGTTTCTGTATAAGATCACCGTGATTCCATTACATTAGTGATTGTCAAATTGATTCCACATGCTATGTCAATAGTTTTGGGTTTTTTTGAACAATAGGCTTCCACGAAAGATGTTAAATGGTTTTCTTTAAAGATTACTGAGTCTTCTAGGGAAGGGGCCCTCCGCTTTACTTTTAGATAATGTCATTGTTTCTTATCCAGTGTGGCTCATTCCAATTGTTGATGAGAAACCATGGAATGAATTACCTGTCATGCTCTCAGGCAGTGAAGCAGGATCCCAGAATATACAACTGGAACAAGAGCTGTTACTGGTCATGCTTGTGCAGGTATTTGAACAGCGAACAAAACTCTAAACAAGCATTTGGGGTAAATTTCTGCCTCGTGTACAAAAGGGAATTCAACTGACCGGTCACAACCTCCTGTATTTTAGGTGCGTGGTAAACGTGATAACAAAATAACGTTGCTTCAGAAGGATTTTATCTATGCCAAATACCTAGCAAGTGACAATCTCGTAGAGTTGGTTACTCGCACTGAGTAACCCCAGTGTATACCTGTAGTTGTGCCCGTGGAACTCGCCCCTCGCTGGCTCAGCATGGTGGGGAATCCTGACAGTGCTCAGCTTGTGCTCCTGGTGTGTTGTTGCTGTTGTTTAGGTTTTAAACAAGTGGAGGTCTTACTGTGTCGAGGATTTTGTCCCTTTGAGCTGAGCACTGGGGCACCATAAACACACCCTAAGGAACCAGCTTCACTTACTGCTCTGAACGTGTCACACAAAGTTCCTCAACTGGACACAAGATTCCAGGTGTGGTCTCCCCAGGGCAGAGCAGAGGGGCAGGAGAACCTCTCTGACCTACTGACCACCCCCTTCTAACCCACCCCAGGTCCCCTTGGCTTCCTGGCCACAAGGGCCCAGTGCTGGCTCATGGTCACCCTGCTGTCCCCAGGACCCCCAGCTCCCTTTCCCCTACGCTGCTCTCTAATAGGTCACTACAGCCACTACAGCATTTGCTTATGAGGCTCTGACTCCTGGCAGCTCTGCCTCTGCCTAAACATGACCAGAAGCTTTCCTGCTTCATTTGAAGGCAACACTTGTCCTTAAGGAAAACATGACGCGTGTTCAGTGCTGACAATTTGAAGAAGGTTCCTCTTCCTCCTCCTCTCAGCTTCCTTAAGAGAAGGGAAACTGTGCAAACCTTTCCCGTGGAGGAACAGAACCCAGGCAGGGTCCCCCTGCGCCCCAGCACACGGACACAAGGACCTGCAGGATCACGTCCCGTGTTCTCGTGTGAAAGAACCTGCGAGAAAATTATTTTAAGGTCTTTTTCTCTTATTCCACTCAGACGAAAAGCAGCAAGCATTGCTTTGATCTGGCCCTGTACAGATGATTGGCCGCTAGCTTAGCGAGTCTCCTAGAGCAGGATGGGAGACATCCCTGTCACATTACAGGTTGTTCTTCAGTCAAACTCCAATAACGCAGCCTGTTAAATATTTATGAAAGTTGTATACAAAGAGGACCAAAGAACAGGAGTCTACGTTAGAAATATAAGTCAAACACTCTCACATTGGGTGTAACTGTAGAGATACTGCTGAGCTATTTGGTTTTGTGCTGTGATAGACAAATCCTTATTTTTTGTAATGTAAGGCATTAAACTCATGCCAGATTGTTGACTGGCAGAAGCCGAGGTAGCGCTCACCCCGTTCTGCGAGTTGCCAGCAAACTGCCTGACGTGTATAAAGCTCCGCCTGCCAAAGCAGAGGTTTAGCTGCTCCCCGCTGGGCTGTGCGATGTTGTGATGCTCAGTATCAAAGGATGCTGCGGAGCACACTTGCTATGAAGAATTTCTCTGATGAGCATGGTAGGGAACCCGTTAAGCATCTCGTCGTTAATTGCCATGCCTGTGTGAAGTGAGAATGTATAAAGGACTCTCCTTAGCTTTCCTTACCTCATTTTTGTCTAGATGTGTTGCATTTTGATGAACAGATGATGTTTCTCTTTTCCTTAGGAAACCTTTAGAATGTCTTGTGATATTTATTAACAGCCAGTCTTCTGCTCTCCAAAATGAATGTTTTGCTTACTGAGCCAGTCAAAAATCCCTCCTTCCTAATCGAGGTGTTTAAAAATTCAGTAGCCCTGTCACTAAAATTCAGCCACAGGTAAATACAGATCAAGGCCTTTGCCATTTGGAATAGCAGCTGCCTGTATCTGCGTGCTTTTGTCAGCATTTATTTTGATTTAAGTGACTGTTTTCCTCATCTGTGTCTACAGAGGCTTAAAGGGACGCACATGCCAATAGGTCTTAGGGATAAAAGCCAGAGAACCTCAGGCTCAGCACTAATCTCAGACTAATTCTACACCACGAGTAAGGTGATTATGGGAAATGAAGTTGTACATGGAACTTACTTGTGTCAGAAGGGGCTTCCTCCCGTAGGGCTGTGCTGAAGGCCGCAGGCAGTTCTCTCCTGAGCGTATCCCAGCAGTAAGTCCCGTCCGTCTCCATATTCTCACCGAGAGCCCAAACCAGCGTTCGGTCGCTGTGTCCTCGTCAGGTGCGACAACGACCCACTGAGCGCCGTCTCCTCTTTAGTGCTGTCTTACCCAGAGCTGGTTCTGCACCAGTCTGTGAAATCTCAGCCCCTCTGTACGGAAAGAGACGAACAGTTTCCGAGCCAAGCGGGAAGGAGCTCATGGATGTGACACGACGCTCAGTTAGGAGCCTTAAGCCGAGCCTAGACGCACTAGATTTAGTAAAGCTGCAGAATGAAACATCTAGAGGCATCAGACCGACACGTTAGTGCAACAGGAGGCTTCTCTCTGCTGCCACGAGCAGCGTTCGACCGCGGGAGCAGGAGCGGGCAGCCGCGCAGCGCAGGCAGGTTTCAGTGTTTAGCTGTGGCGAATTTTAGATCCTACCTGAATGTACCAAACTCGCCTCAGCCATGGAGTCTCTCCTCCTCATCAGAATCGGGAAGAAGAAGAAACACAGTCTTTGGTTCGAATAAAAGGAAAGAAAACTATTTGCCTTCGATTCAGTTTACATAAATAGACATTTGAAGTGGCAAATCCCACCCTCCCTTCCCTTCTAGGTCTATTTGCTTGTACATATCCAGCTGGCTTGGTTTGTGGGGACCAGTCTGTATCTTGTTTCCTGTTGTGTGCTGTACGCAGAAGATGTCTTACTTTTGTCTGTAGTGTTTTATAATTTGGGTTTTGTCTTTTTGCTTACTTTTTTGTATCTCACCCTTTGAATAAAATCAAGTGCCCTACATAAAACAAACGGAATTACTGGTCTTTAGTTAAATCTGTTGAGGAATAGGGAACCCCTGTGAAACTTAAGGGTAGTGTGTACAGAGCAGAAAAACACGGGGCTTAACTCAGCTCTCCTCACCGGCGGCTTTTTGTCGTGTCTGAGATAGAATAAACTTCAGCTGCCCTTTCCTAACTGTGCTTTGCCACTAACCAAGAAGAAAGCCCATAAAATACCCGTAAGGCAGAACTGTCACTGTTACCTTTTGTACCTTAATTCTCATTTCTATCACCAGGTGAGACGAAACCGCAGTCAGCACAGCCCATACATGAGCCAGGCTTAGAGAACAGCCCTTGTGGTTTGTTTTTCAAGGAGGAGTGTGTTTGGGTGCTGTGCAGACAGGCTGCTTCGCAAGGACTAAGACACAGATGCTGAGACAGGACAATGAAGCGCATGTTCTTGTAAGAGAACAGCTGGGGGCTTAGAGGGTGTTCGTGCCTAGAAATTGCCTGGATGACTTTGTAAGTGAAATGCACAATGACAAAAGACTCTCTGAAATCCCAGCCCTCATCTGGTCCGAGCCCCTCAGGGACCTTCACCTCTCCAGGGGCAGAACATCACAACCAACCATTGCATTTCCTAGGTGACATGAGCAGTTTGGGCTTGCTCCTCTCACAAATCCCTTTCCTGTAGAAGCAGTAAAAGGTCACAATGCCACTTTTTTTAAGGCCTTGAAACAACGCACATTAGTATTGCAATAAAAGTTGGTGCCTATGCAGATGTTGGGAGCAAGACTCCGCTTCTGCTTGTTCTGGTCTGCAAAAATGGTTCTAGAGTGTATTAGAGTCATAAAGAAAAATGGGTCAAAAGAGCTCAAAGCTGCTCAGCGGGGAAGCTGAACCTCCCACGGTGACTCCAGGTCCACCACAAAGCAGAGGAGGGAGAGTCTCAGCATCACGGCGCTGTGTCCGGGAGGGACAGGGGACCCCTTTAATACATGCCAAGGCCTATGCTCAAGAGCAGGGGCGCTGTATCCTCAGGGGTAACTGTGGGACACCGCCAGGGACACTGTGAGACACTGAGTACATACATGATATGGCACATTTACCTTAAGCTAATGAAAAGAGCAGTGAGAAAAATGCGAAGGGACACATCCAGGGACCTTAGCAAGTCGGACCTGAGCTCTGGGTGCAAGAAAGCCATTGCCCTATATCCTGGTGCGCCTAAAAACAGTTAAGGGGCAAAAGACCTGCAGGCCCATTGCACAGAAACTCTTCAATCCCACATACAGTTGGCCTCACAGTCCATAGGGTACACTATAGGGACTTCTTGCTCCAGCCCCGTTTTGGGCACAAGTTTGGAAAGAGAACCGCAACGTTTTTGCCAGAGGAACAGGGAGGGGATGTTTGCCTGTAAATTGACTCCCGTTTACAGGCTGCTATTGCACAGAAACCCAGAGCAGTGGAGCTGTTCTTACACATCAGCCCCCTCGGCTGCTGTGAGATAAGCGACCGGTCCTTACACCTCAGAAAGCGGTGAAAGCTGTTTCTATTATTTCCCCCCGCAGAAAGCCGCCGGCCACCCTGGTTGCGGTGGCGTGGAGATGACACACAAAGGGAATGAACCACCCCTGCTTTGTGCAGAGAGCGGAAAGCTCAGGGCAGCGCTACCCAGGGACAGACCGACCTGCCGAGCTGGTGGGTCCTGAGCTCCTGCTGGTTTCAGCAGCAGCGCCCTTGGCATTCAGAGCGTTAATGAGGAGGATTTAGGGGCGCTGGCTTTAGTGACCGCTGATGTGCCTCCCTGGGGAACATTAACAAAGACTGTATGAGGACAGCAATTCCTCTTGGCCAGCTGCACTGTTGAGCGGTTGCCTTTCTCGTTGCCCACACACCCTCTTTGCTGGGCCGCTCTTCCAGCATGTCTTGCCACATTTCCAGCTCCTACAGCTTGGAAGACCCAACAAGCAACACGCTGCAAGAGCTCGGCTTCACCTCCCATCTCTGCTACAACAACTCCCCATGCGATCGCTGCCCCCGGGGCCGCCACAACCTGCAGCCCAGGAGCCCGTGTCGCTCTGGATCGGGCAGGAGGCATCGCTGGTCTGTCCCAGAGCAGCAAGAGGGAAAGTTCTTTGGTACCGGTTTAATGGCACAGGCGAACACACAGAGACTGCGGAGCCGGTGAGCTGGTTCACCAGAGGGACAGCCCATGCACACCTGGACAAACCAGCAGCTCCAGCTCAGACTTAAAAGCAGAGTTTCTGACCTAAAAGCTGCCTTGTGTACTTAAAAGACACTATTCCTGACCCATTTCCATGCGTTTATCAACCAACTGCAGGCATTTTAAAAAACGAAGAAGTAAAGATAGTCCACTTGCCAAGATAGTCCACTAAGTGTTGAGGAGGTTACCCAGCCTAAGAGAAAAATCAGACCCACAAATCAGACGTGCTGGGACTCCTTCCCCCCTCCTCAGTCTCATTCTTCATTGTTTAGGTCAAATAAAATATGTTCCCATGGTCCTTACAAATTCCTATGGAAACGAGTTTAAACAAACAAGCTGCTCGCCTGTGTCTGGACAGCGAGCAGCAGCATTAGCGCAGGAGCCCAAGGGCGGCGCTGAGCCCAGACACGCTGGAGACGCTCACGGTCCCGCCGCAGCTCGCAGACAATTAGGCTCCCAAGGGCTCCCGTGCAGCAGGAGACGCGTTGGGACCATGTGCAGAATGGGTGACAGCTCATCCCGAGACCCTTTTCGGCAGCAAAATCACCCTGGACAGGCAAATCCCGCAGCTCGGCTGCACCGAAGCGACACTGCAGCTCCCGCTAAGGGGAGCAATCGGCAAACCTGCACGGGACGCAGCTAAAGCCTCCCTGCTCCTCTCAGCCCCGGCGGGGTTTAAAAGGCATTGGAGGTTCTTAGGTTTAGTGCCGGAGTTGGGTTATGGTTGGACTCGATGACCCTGGGGGTCTCTTCCAACAGAAATGGTTCTATGACTTCTGTCTCTGCCCAGTCTCCCGCAGCAGAGGGTGCGTGTCCGGGGACGCGCGGGAGCCGGCAGCGGATGCGCCTGCTCTGCCCTGACTGTCTCTACACCCCAGCACCGCGGGGCTTCGGACACCGACGGCGTGGCCACCGGCTTCTCCGCTTTGGTGGCACCAGAGTCATTGCCAGGAAAGAGATGCCGCCTCTCCCCTCCAATGCCAGTGGGTGCTCGAACAAGCCTTCCTCAAGCTCACGAGTGGGTGCTTTCTAGCAGCCCACAATGGGAGAGACGCTGTCTGCCGGCACAGGATGACTCACGTTGCCCTGGCAAAGCCCAGCGAGGTGCCTGAGGTCGATTTCATAATCAAAGCTGCTCTTCAGGCCTCTGGGTCCAGCACAGCCGTGCTGGGAAAACACAGCTTGAGCTGCAAAACCTCCTCTGCAGCATGAGAGCCGTGCAGGAGCAGCACCGGACACACAGAACGGCCCCGCGGTCGCTGCCCGGGCAGCGCTGCTCGCAGCTGCGGCACGGACTCGCATTCCTTCTCGCATTTCTCGCAGCATCTCCTGTCATTGGGAAGACACACTTTGCCAAGAAATGCTGCTGAAAATTCAAATTCTCTTCTATCCAAACAGCCCCAACTGGTCCGTCCGGGGAAAACTCACGACACACGTCCCACGCCAAGACAGGTTCATGACCCTCCCGCTAATGGAACATCAAGCCTGTGCTGCCAGCCATGCTGGGGGGAATTCCACGTTGCAGAAACCTGGGAGTTACGTGTATAGGAGACAGTCCCTCAGAAACACACTGAGGAGCCACAGGTTGCTGTGCGAGTGTGCGTTACACCCCTCGCTGACTGTGTTGCTAAAGGAGAGCAGCGGTTCTCATCCCCTCCTCTCCATAGGTCTGACCTGAGTCTACAGAACAGCCACATCGTGTCACAGAATCCCAGGGTGTCAGGGGTTGGAAGGGACCTGGAAAGCTCATCCAGTGCAATCCCCCCATGGAGCAGGAACACCCAGATGAGGTTACACAGGAAGGTGTCCAGGCGGGTTGGAATGTCTGCACAGAAGGAGACTCCACAACCCCCTGGGCAGCCTGGGCCAGGCTCTGACACCCTCACCAGGAACAAGTTTCTTCTCAAATTTAAGTGGAACCTCCTGTGTTCCAGTTTGCACCCATTGCCCCTTGTCCTATCACTGGTTGTCACCGAGAAGAGCCTGGCTCCATCCTCCTGACACTCCCCCTTTAGATATCTAAACATTAAGGAGGTCGCCCCTCAGTCTCCTCCGAGCTCCAGAGAGAGTGAGACAGTCACATTGTGAACAGCGTGGGCGCCATCCCCTCTGGATCAGCTGCTGCATCCAGAAAGGGACATCTGGCCTTCCCCTTCCTCCTCTAGATTTGAAACTAGTCAGTAGATGCCACTTTGTGCAGTGTGAGGCGTCACCGAAAGGCAACCGCGGCTTCTTGGGGAGCAGCCGAGACAAAGCGAGAGCTCAAAGCTGCTCCCGAACCTGCGGCAGCTCCCGATCCGTCACATCTCTCTAGAAAACGTGCTGGATCTCAGCGCTTCACCCCTCCTGTTTGTGTCGCCACGCGTCTAAGTGGCATCACGGCAAATGCCTGCACGGAAAAGCAATAAAGCAAGTAGCTGATTTGTAGCTGTCTTCAATTTAATGTGAGCGGCTGGTTTGTAGCTGTGTAGCTGTGGTAACTGCAGCTACACTGGTCCCAGCTCCGAGGAGAACTGCTCTTGAGTAGATGTGGGTGGCTGCTATTAGCATAGGAAAAAGCTGCAGCGAGACCTGGGCGTTAACACCATGGAAACATCAGCTCCAAGACACTTTTCTCATCAGTAGGAACATTCGGTGGGGAGAAGGGCTCAGCAGCCTGGGGATGCTGTGGTCTTTGGCATTTTCTGCTTGTCTCAGTGACTCTGGAAAGCACTCTCTAAAGTTCTGTTCCAAAGGGAAATATCTGCCTTTATTCTATGGCTGGAAAAAGCACAGAGGGAGGATACAGCTGCTCCTAAGCCCACGTAGGCCGGGTGGGTGCTGCTGCCCAGCATGGGAACAGGTAGAATACCCCAAGTGAGGGGTGAGTCCCCACAGGAGTCTGGGAGCTCCTGCCCCCCACTCTTGGTACCTCCAGAGCCCTTTGCCAGGGGCCCCGTGCGAGGTCGTTTCACAGACACCAGACCTGTTTCAGTGCTGGACTTGCAGCAAATGACCCAATTTCCAGCCTGCCCTGTGGTGTTTCAACAGCGACCGTATCTCGCTGTCCCAAAAATACAATCTCTGATTCACAAACACCCGACTTCCCCCCATAGGGCTGCCCAGCTTTGCAAACTCCCACTGCGGTCCCAAAGGTGCAGAGGAGGCGGCGTCAACCTCACAAATAGGCAAGAAAGAGCAGTGGAAATAGGCTACATCACAGGCCCCTTGAGAGCAAGGATTAACCCGCCCATCACGCCGAGTTTTTCCCGTAGTATCTCAGTTACAGTGCGTAATCCCACCGAGTCTGGATTCTTATGCGGCAGACACAAAGTCCTCCTTTGTTTAAGGCCAGAATTAACACCGCAGAAAGCAGATACCCTTATCTCCAGGCTTTTCCAACCCCCGCGCTGCTCCCGCCTGGCGGAGCCCCCGTTCCCGCTGTCGGCGCAGGGCTGCGCCTCCTGTTCTCTTCACGCTGCCTCTGCTTTTTGCAGGTGGATCGCATCACCGCCTCCAGAGACTGATGCCACCGCCGCTCCGTGAGCAACTCGCCTCTGGTGCCGCGATCCGAGAGCTGCAAGGAGCAGGAGCGAGGGGGCTGAGCTGCCAGCAGCCAGAACGACGTCCCCGTGCTGCCACCTTCCCTGCCGCAATGAGCGCCGCTCTGCACAGGCAGCCCCACATTGGAGGGGTTTGCACTAAGACACAGCATCCCCCCTCCCCGGATAAGCGACAGTCGCAGATTACTTGCTGGTTGCATTTTGCACTTGCCTTGGTTTTAGGTTTTTATCAATAAAAGCCACCAAAGATGTCTTGGATTTTAAAGAGCAGCGTTCTGCTTTGGAGATGCCAGTTTGTCTTGTCTCGAATGGTTTCTGCAGCCCAAGAAACAAAGCCAAGTCCGTTACTCCCTCCCCAGCCCCTTTTCTTTCCCTGTTCAATCACAATTTTGATGGCTGAAGCCTGTGTTACTTTGACTTGAATTTCTAGCCTGCGTGGCGAGGATGTGTCTTCTTATATAGACAGCTGGACCTTTAGTCCTTGATGGTTTTGTCACCAAACCCTGGCTGGACTGCCCTGCATCCCACTTTGTGTGTTTAATACACCAGACCCGCGCAAACAAGGATAGATAGCCAAAAAAAGCCCACCACAAACCCCCCCAAACTTGCTGAAACGTCTATGGCAAGCTCCTGGGAGTGGGGAAAAAGCACCGCCTCCCATGGGATTAGATTAGAAAACCACACAAACAGTACAAGAGGCAGAGGAAGGGTGGCTTGGTGTTCACATTGCGGGGGGACGCCAAGAAATGCCTCTTGGTCCCATGTGGAACGTTGCTCAGAGCAACCGTGGGCACAGACGGGCTGAGGACAGAGCTGGAGAGCCCCGAGCTCTGGTTTGCAGAGGCATAAAGATCCCACTGCGGGTTATGGATCCCTGAAGGTATCAAGCACCAAGCCAGCCAGAATAACCCCAGACCCCACCTGGTCCCAGATCGTCGCTATCTGGCTGTTATTACCCCAGAAACAACCAGGATTCCCCCAGCTGTGAGCACTACCAGCATTTTGCACATACAGCATTCATACCCAGGACCAAAGCTCTTTTGCAAAGCGCTCAGAGCTTTGGTAACACAGATCTTGGTGAGGAAGTGAAGGAGGTGTTGGTGTGATTCGAGGCAATGGTTGGGAGCCATCACTTGCCTCCCTCTGCTCACAGCTTTTTGGAGTGAAAGATCAAGCTTTTCTGTTTTTAAATACAACCCAGGATGCTCAAATCACAGAATCACAGCGATTCTGTGAATCCAAAATACTGCTTGCAATGTTTGGCTGCCCTGGGCTGGGAGCTGCGCAGGCAATTGTGCCTCCAGATCAAGGGCACGCAATGAGACTGAAAGACACGCAGACAAAGCTCATTCTTTAGCAGACGTCAGCCTATTGCATATATTAATTACAGCAGCGTCGCAGAGGTAAATGCACTGAAAGCCAGTAGATGAGTTTTCTGCCTGACTCATAACGCTGATGTGCACGGGCACTGGGGGCTGATGTAAGACACTGCGGGAAGGGGAAAATCTTCCCGGTTGCTGCAGCACGTTTGGCTGAGGCTTTGGAGAGGGGACGTGGGGCTGGAGGAGCTCTGGTGACAGCCCAGGGTCACTGTGCCACCAGATCCCACCCGCACGTCAGCGCCAGGACGGCCAGCTCCACCTCAGCACCCCCAGCCGCGCTGGTCCTGCCGTCCGAACAAGAGCGGCTGCTGCTTGCCAGAGCCACATTTTAGGATAATAAAGGACAGTTGTGTGTATGTGACAGTAAATTTACGCTGTTTTCAAAAGAACGGCACAGAGGCCTAAATAAACAAGCTGAACTTCATTCTGTGGCGTTGCATCGGTCCCCATTGCACAACTCTCGCTCGCAGACACCACGAGCTGAATCTGGCACAAATCTGCCCCCCCGATTGAAATGCTTTTTAAAAAATCAATACAGAGCAAAAATCTTTCCAGACTGTACCAGCCTAAATTAGATCGACAAAGCAAAGCTGGAAAAAGCCTTGATGCTTCCCAACAAAACTGAAGCGCAGTGAAGTGTCTCCGACGGCGGCGGCGGCGCCTCCTGCTCCAGCTCGTCTGCAGCACCAGCACAACCAGCAGATCGGCTCCTGCTGCAAACCTGAGCAGCTGGGCAAGAAATTACACAGCATCACACAGAATCACAGAATCGACTGGGTTGGAAAAGACCTCAGAGATCATCAAGTCCAACCCTTGGTCCAACTCCGGTCCATTGACTAGATCACGGCACTAAGTGCCATGTCCAATCTCAGTTTAAAAACCTCCAGGGCCGGTGAGTCCAGCACCTCCCTGGGCAGCCATTCCAATGCCTGACCACTCTCTCTGCACAGAATTGCTTTCTAATCTCCAGCCTAAATTTCCCCTGGCAGAGTTGAAGCCCATGGCCCCTTGTTCTATTGCTGATGCCTGGGAGAAGAGCCCAATCCCCACCTGGCTAGAACTGCCCTTCAGGTAGTTCTAGAGAGTGCTGAGCTCAGCTCTGAGCCTCCTCTTCTCCAGACTGAACAAGCCCAGCTCCCTCAGCCTCTCCCCATAGGGCTTGTGTTCCAGTCCCTTCCCCAGTCTCGTTGCTCTTCTCTGGACCCTCCAGCACTTCAATCTCTTTCCTGAGCTGAGGGGCCCAGAACTGAACACAATACTCCAGGTGTGGCCTCCCCAATGCAGAGCACAGGGGAAGGATCACTGCCCTTGTCCTGCTAGTTTGGATACAGGACAGGATACCATTGGCCTTCTTGGCCACCTGGGCACACTGATGGCTCATGTTGAGCTTCCTGTCCATTAGTACCCCCAGGTCCCTTTCTGTCTGACTGCTACTGGAGACAACGTGCCCCCTTTTTGACAGTCCCACAGCTCCTCCAACAGCCCCGGTGTGTTCCTGCCTTCCCCGAAGCATGGGAACCAGCTGTGAAATCCTGCAGTGTTTTATGCATTAGCGAACTGCAGCACTGTGAGCTGGGCAGCGCACAGCGCCCACCCCCAGCCGCAGACCCTTCCAAGGAGGGAGGTGAGTGTGGAAATGGCTTTCAGCACAGTTCATCTTTCATCTCTTCCGCACAAAATGAGGCAAGAGTGAAACAAACAAAACCAGCCAAGCAAGAAACAACAAAAAACCCACCCAAACCAGCATCCTGAGCTTCCAGCAAAAGGGATTTACCACGGTGCTGGCTGCAAATAGACAGACACACATCACCATTGCAAATGAGTCCTGCCCGTCTCCCCAGTGCAGTTAGCTGCGATCAAATCGCGTTCCAACAAGGGCGGAAAGGAAGCGAAAAAGAGGAGGCAGGAATTTTTGGATGGGAAATCCATGGGAAGGAGAGGGGCAAAGATTAAACAGGAGCAGCACATCAAGTGCGAGAGATGTGACCTGTTTGCTTTTTCAGGTCAATAATTTGTTGTTGTTGTTTTTAAATAAATAAAACAACTAAAAGCTCGCTTGTTAAAGCCCAAATCTGAATTACTTTTTAGGGAAAACAATCCCCTTTGGATTTTCATCAGCACAGCCCTCCCTGTTAAATACTGCAGTAAACATGGACAAAGGAGAACATCTCCAAGAAGGATCCCTGCCTGCGTGCAGACAGCTCTGCTCTGCAAACACCACGGGCACCGCCAGCGGGTCTGCAGCTCCATGGAGCCCTTGTGCCCCCCAAACTGCTGCCCCATCCCCAGATGTGCTGCCCCACCCCCAGATGTGCTGCCCCACCCCCAGATGTGCTGCCCCACCCCTAGATGTGCTGCCCCACCCCCAGATGTGCTGCCCCGGGATCGTGGCCCCTCTCAGCACCAGCCGGGGGACACAGGGGCATTGGAGTTTGTCCTTGGCAATCCAGCACAGCGATTTGGTTCAACTGGTTTCACCCCCTTTCATTTCTGCCTCTGGTGCTCAGAGGCATTTGCAACAGTCCGGTTCTGTCTCTAAATCTAGATTATTATGTTCTTACGACCTTTGCCTGATAACACCCAAGTATTGAAAGATCTCAGAAGCTACTGCGCTCCCTACCTACTGTTCCGATCAAGATCTGCGCTTATCCTACTGAATCCATGGATTCTCTGGCGCGCTTCCAGCAGTTCGTGCCTTCTTTTTTGTTTCTCACATTCTGGTCTGTTTCTTATTTATTTAATTTTATGTTGTGGGAATGTAAAAATGTGCCACAGCGGATTATGCTGGTGGCCTGGGTGGTCCAGCCCTTGGCCGCAGCTGCCGTCTGTTTCAGCCAAATTGTTTCAGTAAGAAATCATTTTGAAGAGGTATAAAGCAAAGGCCAAATCCTACAGTCCTTATTCAGGCAAAAATCCCCGCAGAGCAGCGAGGGGCAGGATGGCCCAGCGCTCACAGCCTCCTCCAGACACAAGGTCTCCGGATCACTGCGACGCAGACGCTGGGGATGGCACTGCACAAACTGTCCATGCTAGAGATGCGGATGGGTGAGTTAAGCAAAGAGGGAAATCTGTGCTAGAAAAAGGCACAGCCGGTGAGGCAGGACCCCTCCAATTTACGCCAGCCAGCCGCTGAGGGTACTCAGCCCTAAGACTGCAGGCTACAAGGTGTGCGATGGTACTTCATTCTGCACCAGAATGGGGATCTGCAAATATACCTCCAAGAGGGTGAGGCAGGGCACAGCGCAGGCTGTGGGCAGCCCCTGTGTATCACCCTGCTGCTTTCTGACTGTTGGAACAGCTGCAGGAACAGGAGAGAAACACCGGGCACAAACCTGCTGTTCACAACCTGCTCGCAGCAGCTCCTCTGTGGGAGATGGGCGGCACGAAGCGAACGTGGCATTTCTCTGGCACTCACACATGCGCCTGTTTCAGCTGTCTGCTATATATCGCACATGAGGCTGTTTTATGAGGACATTTGTTGTTAAAGTCCAGGCTTGAAAAGCTCTAAGCATGGCTATGGAGTCACAGCTGGAACAGACAAGAGACCGATGATATATCTGGAGACAAAGTGAAGCTCTTGCCAAGAGAAAAATCAAAAGTTGTTTTGCAAAGGGAGCCAGATTCCCTTCTATGGCATCCTATAGATCAAGGTCTAAATCCTAGAGCGCTTGTCTTGGCCCAAGTCCTGCTGTACCAGCGTCTCAAAGCTCCGAGTGCTGCCGCGGCCTCTCCTACCTGCACTGGACAGGCAACAGCACGGTGAAATGACAGTAAATTATAGCCAGCACATGCATCAAGATACTGTGGTACTATCACTTCACACTGTGCCCCGGAATAATCAGTTTGGGGAGTTCTCACAGTTTGCAGAGGACTTTAAGATCATAGGATACAGTTACTGATGCAGGTCCTCCCCGTTCTGAGATGCTTCTCAGGAAGCTTTTGGCTTTGGGAAGAAAACCCAAGCACTCGCTCCCCTTTAACATTTGCCTTTCATTTATTCCCACATGTCAGACAGACCAGCCCTGAACAGGGAACTCCTTTGTCTGCTTGGCCTTTGCATGGAAACAAGACGGGATGGGGTACTGACAGCATCCAGTCGCGATTAGCAGCCAGAGCAGAGCTTGCTTAGTCACTATCTCTGATGTCTTCCATTGCTAATGGGCATTCTTTAAAACCTTGCCAATTTGGCCTCAGATAAGTAGATAGAGTTACCTCCATATTTGCAGCATTACCCAAACTTTCCCCTGCCTGCTGTAGGGAAATGTTTGGATATTAAAAGAACCAGCAATCTGTTAACAGGAACTAATCCAGGGTTTCTTTTTCAAAAAGCCCCTAAAAAAATGTGTAGTCATGCCAGATCTAAAAGAATAGGAATGGAACCGAGGTGAAGCTATAGGAGAAGGCATTGGTGAAGAATCTGGCCCCAGGTCCTGCTCCAAGGCTGCAGGACACAGGCATCATGAGGAGCCCAAAGCCAGGGGCAGGAGCACAAACCTCTTCAGCGTACACGTGTAACACCTGGTTCCAGTCGTTAACCATAAATGCCAAATAATGTGCACCAGCTGGAAGCAGCTTGCGAGGCAGCAAAGGGCCAGCTTTTGAGTATTTTAAAAGAAGGCTTTAATTGTAACCTGTTATTCCAGTCACCTGAGCTCCAATTTTACGTCTCAAGCAACAAGTGGGTGGCACTGCCAGTCACTGGAGAGAGATGGATGCACTTTCAGACTGGTTTGTGCTGCAGGGAAGGAAACTGCAAGGGACCCTTATTTCAGAACATCACTGACCTTGGCCAGGAAGGTCCCATTGCTCCGTAAAGCCAGAGGGACCACGAACAATATTACTGAGGATGTTTCCTGGTTTTGTTACCTCTGAGGGCTGACGGTGCCAAGTGCACTCTCAGTTCAAGAATTAAAACCGCATTTCTAACCCACTGCATTGTTTGCGTCAGTGCAAATGACGGTCTCCTAAAAAAGCAGCTTGTAAGATCTGCTACGAGTGAAAAGAAGAAAACAATGGTTTGTCGTCATGTTTTGAGGACAGGCTGTTGTCATAGGCATCTAAGTGCCTAAGGATGCAATAGCTCTGCCCACAACCACCTCTTTCATCCGTGGCAGGTTATTTACCTTCACATCCTTCTCTAACAAAAACCAAACAAACACCTTATTGTATTTTGCAGCCACTCTGAGCTAATTATTGTCACCAGTTGATCTCGAGCAGCCTGGCCCAAGCCATCCACGTCCCTACCCAGCCAGGAACAGAGTCGGAGGCAGATAAGTGAGAATGAACTCAGAATTTGACCTTCTGAGATGCTCTGTTAAAAAAACAAAGCAAAACAAAACCCCCAAACTGATGCCACTACTGTTATTTCAATACACTTTTAGCAACTGCAAATCTCTCCGGTTTCCATGACAGCCCGTGAAATAGGCATCTGTAATCACTATTACTTTAAGCCAACCATGTACCACGCGCACACACACAGACGCCAGTCTTACCCCCCCAAAAAAGTAACTGCCATCAAATTCACACTGTATGACATCAAAACAGACATTCCCAATATTTATCCTATGGGGTCTTTCCTGGCAGCCAATGGAAACGCTGCCCATACCTCTCGTGCTGGCTCCCTGCTGCTGCGCTGCATTACAGACAGCTAAAAATACTTGCGAGCCATCCCTAATATTTTTTCCACATCTGCCGTTGCCGTAGTTACCAGAGAGCCTGCTATGCCATTCTGGGTAGGGAGGGTGAGGCACTTCGCTCAGCCACGAGCAGTGAAGGGGCCGTCCAGAGACACCGTCCCTGTTAAACACACACAGTGAAACCCCCCGGCGGCTCCTCTGGGTATCACAGTATGTTTGGGATTGGAAGGGACCTGGAAAGCTCATCCAGTGCAATCCCCCCATGGAGCAGGAACACCCAGATGAGGTTACACAGGAAGGTGTCCAGGCGGGTTGGAATGTCTGCACAGAAGGAGACTCCACAACCCCCCTGGGCAGCCTGGGCCAGGCTCTGCCACCCTCACTGAGAAGAAGCTTCTTCTCAATTTAAGTGGAACCTCTTGTGTTCCAGCTTAAACCCATTACCCCTTGTCCTATCATTGTTTGCCACCGAGAAGAGCCTGGCTCCATCCTCATGGCACTCACCCTTTATATATTTATAAACATGAATAAGGTCACCCCTCAGTCTCCTCTTCTCCAAACTAAAGAGCCCCAGCTCCCTCAGCCTTTCCTCACCCGGGAGATGCTCCACTCCCTTCAGCATCTTTGTTGCCCTGCGCTGGACTCTCTGCAGCAGTTCCCTGTCCTGCTGGAACTGAGGGGCCACAACTGGACACAAGATTCCAGGTGTGGTCTCCCCAGGGCAGAGCAGAGGGGCAGGAGAACCTCTCTCGATCTACTAACCACCCCCCTTCTAATACACCCCATACTGGCCTCTACTACTACTACTAGATACTGGGTGCAGGACTTGCTGTGGTTTCCAGGAGCGGGGGCAAACCTGGAATCGGCCTCTGTTGGCAGCAGAGGCTCTTCCCAAACCAGCCGCTGCTGCCCCTTCACTGTCCCCAATAAATCGCTCCTGTGTGGACGCACAGCTCGATCCCGACCCCGCTGCTGGTGATTTTCCAGCTCTGCCTGCAGCTCAATCCCCAGGTCACACCAAAAGCACCAGCAGGCATTGGAATGCTGGGGCCAAAGCAGGACGCAAGCAGCTGATTTCTGATTTTCATTTGAAAAAGATGGCAGCTCGTCGCGGTGCTTGCGAGCCCTACCTTAAAACCCAGAAACAAAACCAGCATCCTCCTCAGCTCTGCCACTTCAGGCCAGTCCGGAGCTTTGGAGATGGACATTAATTGTATCTGAATGCAGACACTGCAGAGCCAAGAGGAGTCAAAAAATCTCTTTTCCAGAGGATTTTTCCCAGCTTTTCTTAAAAATAGATTAAGGTTTGCCTATACAGGCCACAGCAATGGCAAGACAGGACAACACAGGGCAATGCTGACAGGCAGACAAACCTTTCTAAGGCTGAAGGTGCTCACGTTTCACGTATCACACATCACCAAACCAGATTTAAGGAATGCAGATGTACTCTATTTCTGCTTGGCTCTTGCTTTGCCAGAGACTTTCCAGAGAGTAAGAAATACTTAGAAAAAGGATCCTGACACCCCTATTCCCGGTTGTGCACTAGTGAGCCCTGGGTGTACCCACAGAACACAAGATCCCACAAGCAAGAAGAAATAGGCAATAAGCACCTTCAAGAAGCAGCTCAAGACATTCACTCCCAGAGGCCCAGGATCTGCCAGGAAGGATTTTAAGTGAGAATGGAAAGTTGAATATAGAAATCCCCACTTTTCTTGCAAGTAAAAGTTACCTCATCTGCTAAGTTCAGTTTTCCACTCTGTGGTATTTTTGCACACTATAGTTTCTCCACCCCTATTAACTCCTCCAGCTTTGGAAAAGGCCCCATGATTTAACGTCAGTGAAGAACTGGAGAAATGCTGTTCATGGTCAGCTGGGGAGGTGGCAGGAGGTGACGGGTCTCGGCCACATCCAGCATGATCCAGGACACGTGCTGGGTGGAGGGGACAGTCCTGCACTGCCAGGGACACGTTACTTTGGGCAACATCTACACCAGACTTAGTGACATGAGAAAACACCTTCCCTGGGGCTCTGGACCTTTCAGAGATATTCTACCTTCCCCTGCTAGCAAGAAGGACCCTTGAAAGCATTTACATATTAAAAGATGTTTAAATAATCTTAAGAAGTTTGTTCTGGCAACGTGCTACAAACTTTCAGCCACTGTCTGCGTCCAACACAATTTATTCTGTAGCTCATGTAGTTTCAACAAGTTATTTTATAGCTGTTTCTTCAAAAAAGTGCATTACACTCTCCAGCAACACTAACAAAGAGAATCCGACTGTGCTTCGAGTGTCACTCGTGTTGCCATCAGCCTCACCCACCACTCAGAAGGGGTTTTGTCCACCAGAATTAGAAAAAGCAGGAATTTCTTTCCTTGGCAATGAGGAACAACTCATGTGCACACAGGCGGGTGAGCGTGGAGCAATGAGCGGGGTTCACACGCGAGGGGCGCCCCACAAGCAGACCCAACACGGCCCTCCCCACCACAGCCCCAGCACCACCCCCAGCACAAAAAGAAATTGCTGGAAACAGCCCAGCCAGGACTCACCATTTTGCCTCCTTCCCTCAGCTGCAGCACCATCCGGTGTCCTTCCCCTCCCGGCTCTGTGGAGAAGCAGCTCCTGAGGCGTCTGTCCCCAGGGTCCCCTCAGGCAGCCATGCTGCCCGTTCCCGCCCTTGCGGCCCAGCTGTGCAGCCCAGGCTGCTCCCAGGTGGGCTCGTTGACAGCCACAGGTGGCTAATTGGGAACCAGCCCAAGGTGGGGGGTGGCCACACACTCAGGGCTACTCGGGTTCGTATGTCCTTGCTTTGGACCAGCTTTGCTCCAAAGAACGGTCGCTCTGGGGTGGTTGTTGCTCCCTGAGCAGGGAACTCGAGCGTTCCCTGGGGCCGCAGGGGCAAACCAGCCCGCTTGCCTCTCACTACTGTGTTTTTCTCAGCTTTTTCCTCAATGTAGCGATGGAACCTCACACAAAGCCCAGCTGCGCAGCCACTTCTGTGTAAACGCGTCTCCTGAAAAAGCTCCCGCCAAGGCTTGGCAGGTTTGCACCATCTCTTCTCAGTTTGGGCTCTGCTGAGCTTTAACTTCCCTCGCATTTTTTACCTGTCCCCATCTGAGAAAAGCAACTATGGTCTCCATTTAAAAGGCACTTTTTGTCCGAGCGAGAGAGCGGGGCCTGTTGAGTACTGTGTCTTCCCTCTTTGCATTTCCTACATACAAGTTTAACTAAAACACAGTGAGAAAACTCCAGACTGAGTGTCGACGTGCGAGGTTGCTGAGGAGACTCACAGCTCACGTATTCAGAGGAAGCTAAAAAGCCTGGGCTGGCATGCTCTGCTGGAAGACATGAACTGCTTCACGCTCCGTTCCTCTTCTTTGTGGAATAAAATATTCCAACCATATCAAAATTCAGAGGAGTTAGTGATAGTTAAGTGGAAAGGAAGAAAGGATTAATGCGAACACGAGAGGAAACATGCTTGGTTATTTCTAGCCTCGATAAAGGATGCCTTGGTTACGGGGGAGTTCGCGGACGTGAGCGGTTATCCTGGGTACCAGTGGGGAGCAGACAGACAGACAGTCCAAATGGCAACAGCGTTTGTGTCAGGCAGAAGCGCTCTGGGCTGTCAAGAGGAAAATCACCACGTTCAAGTTCTCCAGGATGATGGAAATGCGGTTTTACAGGAAAACTCGTTGACCAGGGTTCTCTTCCCTCCTGTTTCTTTCACTAGTCAATGAATCTTATAGAGCCCAACGCAAATTGGTGTAGTTCTTTAATAATAACATCAAGGTCAGCAAGAGTAATGACTGAATTAAACAAATGACACATGCAACAAACAGAGGGAGTAAAAACATCATTGCACAGCACTGGCTGAACTGACAAAATGTAATTCGACATGGAAACGGGAGGCTTGGTTCTTTGCTGCATCAGCACCACATACAAGGCAATTTTACCCACTGGTTACCCTCAATTGTTGCCAGAGCTCCCAGAAGCCAGACATCCCCCCCCTTCCCCGAAATAAACAGTGACAGAAGATGCCTTCGCACACCAAGGAGAGAGAATTCGGATGACCACAAAGTTCATGTGGGTGAATGCTTCAAAATACAGCCAGCAACAATGTGTAACATTTCGGCAATTAAACCAAAACGGAATCTTTGTCAAACGCAGCTGTTTCGTCCTTTGAGGCTGCAAGACACTGACAGAAAGTTTTGCACGAAGGAAAAACAATGGGAGTAATCAAAGTGACGTCTTTAGAGCAAATGAAACAACCCTTTATTTAATGCCGTTAGACATCTGTTTATTGCTGTTTAGACCAGCCTATATGGGAGCATGTGCAACTAGTAAACAGTGAGACCTGCTGAAGTCCTTTGGAATTGCAGAGCAGATGTAGTGCCACTCAGCTCCTTTGGATCTATAATGAACGTTTACTTAAAAATGGGCTAGTGTGGAATGACAGCCTGTGTAACGTGTTTCTAGGAAGCTTTTATAGACAGAGAATACATAGGGTACCATATATCAGGATATGGTACACCAGCTAATTCAACCTCACTTACATAGCATTAATTGTCAGTGGAAGGTGATTTAAATTCACTATGATTCCCTCCCCATTCAGTTCCTCAGTTGAGGGACCGGCATAAAAAGAGTCTGATTTTTAGAAGCACGTGCGGTACTTTTGGGAAGCCGTTTTAGCAGCCACATTTAGGTCGATCCTAAATACAAGGCCAGGTCCAAAGTCCGCCACCAAACGTGCTCTGATTGTTCTGAAAACGTTACCAAGGGTCCCCCCAAAGCGATTCAACCCATGGGTGCTCTGCTTCGGCACCCAGTGACCCCAACACCCGTTTCATTTGCCCACATGCCACCCTGGATCCATCCGCAAAACTCTTTGCCAATGGACCGAGGGAGCTCTAGTGCTTCAATTAATGCTATGTAAAACAGGTATTCGTCACTACAGGAAATATTTGTACATTTATTAAAAAGAAATACAACCATAAAGAAAAAAACAAATACAACAAGCACAGCTTGATACGATAACATGCCATGAAATGTCATTGGCTTTATAATAATTTACTACAACTTGAAAAATGTTCTTTTATCCACAATGGATAGGAAATGCTTCCATCTAACATATGGTAAGCATGCAGTAACAATATGTACAACAAAAAATTTGGAGTTGGTTTTTTTATTCATAAACTGAATGACTACATAGGGGGTATTTTAAATTTAGTATTTTTTCTAGCCTGATCTATGTTTTATTTTTCGCCTTTAATACCGTAGTGGGTTTTCCCCTTAGTTTGGGGATAATGAAGATTTCTATATACATCTGCAAGAAGTTAGCTCTGGTCATGGAGTATAGACTGCTCTTATTTTTCCCCAGTAGTAGGTTTAATTTATTGCTTAATTGACTTTAAAAAAGAATTCTCATTGCCACATTGTTGAAAATTAATTTCCTTTCCAAACTTTTTAATGAAACACTGAGGATCTGTTAAGAGAAATATCTATTGATCCTGTATTACACTATTCCCCGTTCTTACATCTTTCAGCGTGAAAACAAATCAAACAGCTATTTAAGCAGATCCCATCCATCACAAGAGGGAGTCCAACCAAACTGGTGTCAAAAGCTTCCCACTCCCACCTATGATCACAAAGTCATCTCGTTGAACGAACCGTGGCCTGTAGCTGCTACCATCGCACATCGCGAGTAGTAAAACTGTTGATTTACTGCTAAGAGGGGACTGCTCTGTGCTGCCTGCAGACAAAACAGCGATGAGGGAGAATTCATCAGGAATTTGCAGAGCCGCCAGCCCCGGCTGTAGATTGAGCCTCGAGATCCATCACGACCAATGTATTTATTTCAGCTCAGAGATGACACACTGACCTGGCGGTGGGTAAGGCTGGGGAATGACAGACAGACTGACTTCATTCACAAACAGCCTTACCGAAAGGGTCCCAGGTCAAGTCTCCACTGGGTCTTTTTTGTCTGTTCCTTTTTAATTTTGAGCATTTTTTTTTTACTTTTTCCTTTTTTTTTTTTGCTAGAAAAGCTAGACTTAGTATTTCCAACAGCACTGGAGTACTTGGCAAAGCATTTCCTTACCTGATAAAAAATGCTATGATTATGAGAACCCTTAGATATTCATAGAACTGCAGCTACAAAGCCGGTTTACCTCTCATGACTTCACAATTTCCAGAGAGAGTAGTTTAGTGAGAACTGATCCTGACGGTGAGTTGAAGAGCCAGAGGTCTGAGGTGCTGAGTGATCTCACCTATTTCTAGCACTGTGTTGCAAAGGCAGGTGCTTGGAAGGTTTACTATAGGATAAAACATGTGCGTGTGCAATATCGTGGAATACGGGGTGGGGGTCCCACGAAGGTGAGGCGAAAGCGTGGAGAAATGCAGCCAGTGCATTTCTGGGCAGACTGATTCCCATCTTGTATGTCCGGTGTGTTGATTTTTGCCTCAGTCAACAACCGCTAATGGAAGTGATGTTGTTGAGTTGACAAGAGCGAGTAAGCACGCTGGCTTTTCTTCACTATGAGTTTGGAAGGCATCTGCTACTTATTCAAAAAAAAGAGAAATAAAGAATAAAAATCCAAGTGGAAACATTTCTAGGGCAATTTGCAGAAAAACCAGAAATGCATCAGTGGTAACCATTTCAAACCGACAACAACAAGGAGCCCAAGCAGACTGGATTTAGAGAAGCTGATACACCTAACCTCTTGGTTATATTCAGGAACTTTCCTTTTAAAATGTAAACCAGCATTAAATTACGCCGCCGAACTGCAGAGCTATTAGATGGACGTAATTAGCCCAAACTGAATGCAGAGACTCTCTGTCTACTACACCTTTCCCAGATTCCTTTGCTCGGTTGTTATGAACTCCTCTGTAGCGCTGAAGGCTGACCGGTCATCAATTACTCCTTGTCCTCAGGGGATGGGGTCAGAGCCTTGTGACAGACTGACTGGTTTATTTTTCCACGTAATTAGTTTTCCTAGTGGCACTCCATTTCCATTCACCTGCACTTCCACATATGAACATACGCAAATCCAGACACCAAAGACCTACCCCTTCTCCTTTCCGGGCCCTCCGAGATGACAATACCTTCCCTTCTCCAATTCACGGTCCATGGGAACAGCTGCCTGTCATCAATTCTGTTCAGATTTACAAGGCTTTCCGTACTTGCAGACCTGCTGTTGTCATTATTTGCTTGGCAGCTGGCATGTGAGCAAGACATGATCGGCTTTCTGTTATATACCATGACTCTCGTACCATGAAGCCTGTGCAGTTGTCTCCCAGTAATTAGCCGGGATGTCTGCACTTGGAAGAGTCTTTTGCAGTCGTTCCCCGAGGAGAATTGTCTTTCCGGAGAGTTTCCTCTAGTTATTCATTCATTTTCTTTAGTATATCCTGGAATCACCATGGTACGGCACAGGGAAGCGTCGAGGACAAAGAAGGGGGAGAGCCTTGCTGAAATTGCTTGAGTTATTTGCCTTGTTCCTGCAGTCTCTTGGCTTTTCTTGCTTTGATAGTTTGGTGGCACTGATGCACGAGGGATTTTAAAAAACAAAAGAAAACTAAAGGAGAAACGTGACTACAAAGTCGTTCATTCTGTTGGCACCCATTGAAAAAATGGTCCGGCTTCCTCTAGCCCCCTCCACCCCCCAACCCGAAGATGGATGTGATACAGTACTGCTGAAAAAGCCTCTCGAACGCTTCTGGAAGAGCCGGGAGCAAGGGCAACCCCCTAGACTGCTGGGCGAGGGGGGGGACGAGATGGAGGGGGGGCCCGGTTGGGTGGGGGGGCCTGTGGGGGTGGGGGGAGTGGGGGGAGTGTGGAGGATGGGGACGGGGTGTGGGGTGTGGGGGAGCTGGGGGCAGGGGGGGTGTAGATGGGGGCCGGGGGGTTGTAGATGGGCGCTGGAGGTGGAGATGCCGGCGGGTACGCGTTGTTCAGAGGGTATTTGGGTGGGGCGTCCGTGTTCTTCACTCTGGTGAAATTGATGCAACGGCCCTAAAATAAAAGAGAAGAAGTGGAAAAGCTGGGTTACCCATCGAGGCAACGGCATTGCAGCTGAGATACCCGCCCGGCTGAGCGGAGGTCTGATGTTCCCTCTCTCGGAATCCCAGAATGTGAGGGGCTGAAGGGACCTGGAAAGCTCATGCAGTGCAATCCCCCCATGGAGCAGGAACACCCAGATGAGGTTACACAGGAAGGTGTCCAGGCGGGTTGGAATGTCTGCACAGAAGTAGACTCCACAACCCCCCTGGGCAGCCTGGGCCAGGCTCTGACACCCTCACCAGGAACAAGTTTCTTCTCATATTTAAGCAGAACCTCCTGTGTTCCAGTTTGCACCCATTGCCTCTTGTCCTATCCCTGGTTGTCACCGAGAAGAGCCTGGCTCCATCCTCCTGACACTGCCCCTTTAGATATCTGGAAACATGAATGAGTCCCCCCTCAGTGTCCTCTTGTCCAGCTCCAGAGCCCCAGCTCCCTCAGCCTTTCCTCACCCGGGAGATGCTCCACTCCCTTCAGCATCTTTGCTGCCCTGCGCCTCAGAGATGGAGAAGAGCGAGTCCTGTACGGAGCAACCACGAGGTCAAGCCCTAACAAGAGCTTTTGTAGCGAAAGAGGATTAAATCCTCTCATACTGTTTTCTGACTCCAGCATCTTTAAACAGAGCATCAAGACCTCCAAGTCGTACTGAAGCTGCCAGAGCTGGCAGGAGCTGTTCGTGTTCTCCAGCCAGCGCCCAGCTTGTGGTACCTCTGCCCACACCTCCGTCTTAACCTTCCAGCAGCATGAAAGCTGGACTTTGCACCTTTGGAGCCTTTCTCTCCTTCAGATATCTGGGTTTGGTGTCCTATTTCTAATCATTAACAATCAGGCAAAAGGGGAGATTTGTTTAACGAAGACAGCTCGGATTTTTTTCCTGATATACATCCATTCTTCATTAGGATGTCTTGATATTCTAGTGCTTGTGAGAAGCCAATAAACTACTTTTCTCGCTCTTTGGTGCTAAGCTACAGTTTGTTGTACATTTTTAAACAAAACCTTTGCCCTCTGAGCTGTTCTTTGTTTCCTTTTTCTTCTAAGTTCCACCTGCAAAAGATCCCACTGTAAATACTCAAATGTCAGAATCAGCACTACTGTATTATGGGTTCATTCTTTTAGATATGAAATCATCCAAAAAGGCACTAGAGGATTTCTGAGTCCATACTTTGTCTTAGGATTTGTGAGCATGAGCTTATTTTCTGTTCTCCTCTTTCCTCTCCCAAAGTAAATGTTTTTTTCCTGGTGAAAAAATGCCAAATGGAGCATGGAGCCCATGCCGGCTGGAGTTAATCTGCTGAGGTTAAAACAACGGTCATTTTAATCCTCTGCACGGCTCTTTGTCTTCTCCCTGCTGCGCCAGCCTACAGGCAAATACGCTGCAGAAAAGGGACCCAAAGCGAAGTGAGGGACATGCTGGTAGAAAGGCAGAAGGTGCTGGAGAGGGGCTTGACAGGAGTGAGGGGAGCTGGCGTGGCATATAAAGAGATACAGACGTATAAAGAGATAGCACAAGCGCTCTGCCAATTCTCTCATTGTGCTCTGTGGATGTGAAGAAACATCCGTCTGAGCCTCGGCCGCTCGGCATTGGAAAGTAGATTCCTTGCAAAGTGATGAAGGACGCGGAGCAGCCCACAGCTGAGCGCAGGCTGGCTGGTGCAAGCAAAGGTTGTTTAAGGAAAACAATGATTTAACGGAACCTCAAACTTTATCGAGTTCAAGATGAGGGCATCACGGCGGCTGCTGAACCCTCTGCATGGCTTGATCTCTGGCTCCAGCTCAGGAATCAGACCCCGGGGCAGAGCAGAGACCCACGCAACAGTCACGAATACACCCCTGGTGATGTCCTTCCTTGAGGATTCACCTTCTCTTGGTTAATGCTTGTCCTACAGCACAACACAGAGGGGCCAAGGGCAGCGAGGCCCGGGCACTGCTCCGGGAGCCTCCCTGCAGCGGGGACGTGTTCTCTGTCCCCTGCACGGGACAAAATCCCAGCACAAAAGGAGGTGCTGGAGTGGGCAAAGCCGCTCCCCAGGAACGCCGCGCTCCCTCCGCAGCATCTCCCTGCTTCTATCTGCTCTCTCTAGGCTGGCGACACTGCTTTTTTTGGTGTCACTTTGTGTTAATGCCGTGATTTTAAGTAAATAATATCGGGCAGGCTTGCAGACAAAACCCCCTCCATGAGAACGTTTTCCTTGCTCTCGTTCCATGTCTCCTGCAATGCAACTTGAGTACTTTCAGACTATTACTTGCACGAGTTTTGTTTTCTTTATTTATGTTGAGAATAAAATAAACCCGAACGAAAAGTAGCAGTCCAGGAATCTCCGCCAGAGAACAAAAAGCTGCAATTGTTTTTTTTTGTGCAGAGAGATACTCTGTCTGGATGCTCCAGGGGTGAGGTTATGGTGCTGCTGATCCAAATGGAACTGAGCACTGCCCTAAGACCATGCAAGAGGATGCGGTGAGGCTCAGGAATCTTTGGCTTTGGGTCCAGGGCAGGGCTTGGGACTAAAAACCATCTAGTACCCATTGCAATGCCCAAACCATGGTCCAAAATGGTAAGAGTACATCCTGTAGGCCATCAAAGATTTGACTTCTTGTTGATGAAAACTGGCTTGGATAGATCAGCGGTGCCATTATAATAAAAAAGATGCTAGAATTTCACACCAACCTATAGCTGCACTAGTTTTTGTAGTCAGCGATGACCTAGTGAGCCTGTGTCCATGAACTGCTTACACCCATGACTAATGACAGCTCTTCTCCAGTAATAGGCTTGCTTTGAAATTAAAGAGCTCTGTTTTCAAACGTGACTAACCATCAACTGTCCTTGATAACTGTGCCCAGTCAAAAAGTTTGGGATCAGCTATTCTTGTGGCTTGTTTATATGATAAAGCTTTTCAAACTTCTACCACTTCAGAGTTCAAACCTTCCTCCCTTTAAAATAGGCCACAGTGTGACTTTTTCTCAGCATGCTGCTCCCTATCTCCTCCTATTTCCTTTGCTGCCTGGGTCAGCTGCTCTGCGCTGAACTGACAGTGACCTGCTTGGCAACGCTTTGCGCTACTGTGCAATGGGTAATTCTGCAGGGCATTCAACACGTGTGAAGGGCAGATACACAGGACGGGCTTCCTCCTCCTTTCACGTGAACCGACAGACCGCCGAGTTCTTGTGTTTCGTGGCTTGACGTTTCTCTTGCCCATGCAGATTGCGGGAGAAATGCCAGACAGGAGTTTTCAGTCCAAATGGGCTGAAATGGACTTTGGCAGCTACACTGCCTCAGAGGAGATGGAGAAGCCAACATCTCCTAGGGGAGGAGAACTGTCAGACTGAATGACAAGGAGATATCCAGGAAGCAAATTACTATGCCATTGCACAGGAGAGGCAGAAAATGTGTTATTAGTGCCCTGGGTACAAATGCAAAGCAGATCCAGGAGGAAGAGAGATACTTCAACCGGAAAGCTGGATGTTAAACAGAGCTTTAATCTTGTATTGAGCAGTATGACAACAGACACAAAAGTGCAGAGGTTGTGCCAGCCAGAGTGTGACCACAAACAAGTAATCCTAGAGCTCTGGAAGAGCCAGGTTTCTCCAAAATGTGTGGCAAATGATATGTTTTCCCACCTGCACTTACCAAAGGGGGCCCTGATTCACAGCTGGGCATCGAACCCGGCAATTGCAATAGAAAAATAAAACATCAGCATCATTGACCTACTCCATGGTTCAGTGCTGTTTGATCTGGAAAAGGGTCTGGATGAAGATCAAGTTGGCTGGCTATCCACCCATCCATTCAAGCTTTTACAGGGCTCTCCGTTGCCAGCACAGTTCAGTTCACCCCAGAGATAACAGAAGCTGATGCGAGCAGTAACAGACCCTCTAAATAAATGGGTCCAAATGCCTCGTTCAGCCTTGACATCTGAATGCAAAACTAGAGTGAGTGTTTGAGGTACTACAGGTAAGAGGAGTGTGGGACCTCTCCACAATCAGTGGAAACCTAAGGACCTTCACATGACTGTGATTTTAGGAGGGTCACAAGTTAGCAGCCCCTCTTGGCTACCCACCGAGGTTTATCACCTCATTTAGGTGTCCGTATTTAGATCAGGGAGTTGGTGGCAGAACATCCAGGAGGTGGGAAACGAACCCATTTCCACTACATGCTACTTGGGATCCTGACACAGAAGTCACCTTTCACCCCAAGAGAAAAAACACTTCTGTTAGCCCTTCCAGCAGGAGACTGTAGCTGGAGACAGAGAATGAACGAACACAGGGAACAGGGTGTATATGAAAAGGCTGCTGTGTTGAACGCCTTGGCGAGGTTTTATTGCCCCTTCTGCAGCCACGACGCTTCGGGGGGGAAAGTCACAGCTGTGCCTCAGAAGAGACAATTGAAGCAATATGGAGACACTACTGGATTTGAAATTTAGTGGAATCAGCAAAATCAGCGAGGGCAATTCACTCTCGCATTTTATGTTATTTTTCTAGAGATTTGCAGGCACATGCATAATGAATTCTGCTTGGAGTGGTCTTGCTCTTTCACCTTCAACAGCTCATTATCTCAGGGATGGAGGGAGGCAGCACTGTGCTCAGGACAACGAAGCTCTGAGCCGCAGGAGACTCGTCTCCTCTTGCCCTGTGGGCTCTTTGCATGCGAGGCGCGAGCTCTTCCTTTTGTTCCCCACATCTGGCTGGCTGCGGAGGGCTGCCAGGGCTCAAAGAGAAGGGTGGGATTTGGGGCAGGGGGGTAGGAGGCTATTGAGGTCATAGCACAGGGTGGTGGTTGCTGAGTGTTCAAGAGAGTGAGCTGGAGCATTTGTGCCTTGGATGCGGATCTGGCAGGCAGAGGTGCAAAGAGCAGCAGATGCCTCGGCCAAGCTGTGGCATTTCCTAGGAACTCCACAGCCTTGGCCAAGCCACTTCCCACCTCCTCCTGCCTCTCTGCTTTTATCTGAGCCTGGCAACTAACGGGGAGAGGGACTATCACTGAGAGCACAGTGCACAGATTGCGGTTCGGCACGTTGAATCCAGCTGCAGGGAGGATGGACACCGCAGTGTTTCCTTCCTCTCTAACCAGGGTGCTCTCCAGCCCCCATTGCAGCAGGACTCAAACCAGGAGGATGATTTTTCTTTTGCTCCATTTCGGCCCCACTCTCTGTGTTTCCAGCTGTTCAGGGTGAGGCTCACACGGCGGAAAGGCAATTTAGGAAAGGTACGTTGGTCCAAGAGCGGTGACATGCCCTCCACAGTCCTAAGAAGATATCTCTTTAACAAAGGAAGACAGAGCACATTTTTCCTGAAATGAAGATGAGAAATGTTTCTGTTTCTCTTGGTTTCCTATCAAGCTGGAATTAATACCTGGCAAAACACCAACATTTTAAGATCATAAAGCACTGGGACTGGCTTCTGAGCTCCTGAGTTTAAAAGGAGGCACTGGAAAAGATACGACCCACGCTCATTATACAGCTACCTCGGTATCTGTTAGTCACCAAACAACTATTAAAACTGCCTCATTTCGTGATAAAACATCACCACAACAAAACCATTCCCATCTGTGACTCATTACTTAATACAGGCCCTAGAACTCAGTGTTGCTCATGAAACCTACCACTCCAAAGGCATTCTTGCTACCTTGGCCACTCTATAAATAATACATTGGAGGCTTGACCAATTTTCTCCTAAAATTAAGAGGAAGGCTTCCATTGATAAGAACATCACTCCAACAGGGTTCTAATAATCTGGTGTCTTATTTCAGAGGCAGCACTGAAAACTATGGAGACTTCTGGTTTACCTTAAAAACCCTTGTGAAAAGAACTGCAGAGTTATAAAGTTTGCAGTAAGATCCAGAGTTTTCTGTCAGATCTCAGTGCTACACATCATGATAGATTTGACCTTCTAACTCCCAGGAACAGAGTGGTTCAAAATGGTGTTTCCTTCTGAAGCCACTAAGGAGGTGGGATTTATTATTATATTATTATCAAAACTAATGACAAATGATCTTACACATGGCCACTGAAATCTAATTCTATCAAGCATGGTTTCCCATCCTGTCTGAATTCAAAAGGTAACAAGAAGCAGAAAAACTACCTTATTTTCTTCGACATCTTGATATAGTTTGGTCTATTCAGATGTATTTCTGTTACTTTGTCCTGTTCAAGTAACACCGCAGCAATATACATTGAAGAATAAGAGGAAACTACTTTAAACACCACAAAGTATTGCAGCTTTCAGAGATCTCTCACAGAATTTGAAATAAGTAAGAGCTTATTTAGAGTATCAGCTCAGTCACATTGGCTTGTGATTACATCTTGCATATACTCATGTATAGAGCACTGCCTCAAAGGGCCCCCCAATACAAAGAATGGTTCTGACAGTTGAAATTTCACTCGTGAGCTCACTCATTGCTCCTCATCCATGCTGGGCTCTTCAGACCTACCACAACCCACATAACACCCACTGCTCTGCCAGGCTCTGGGTCTTGATTTCTGTAATTACATTATGCAGGACTGAACCAGCTGGGGAACCTACTGAAAAGAAAACATTCGGTGCAAACTCCTCCAGAAAGTGAAACAAGAGGATACAAGCGTCTACCTCACCAAATTCAAGCGTGGGAATGAGCCCGATAGCCTCAGTCTTTGGGTCATGTCGGAGTTGGGAGTGTGGCTCTTAGTGACCAGCGGGCATTTGTATGTCAGCAAACAGGCCTGATTACTTTAGCAGGACCTAGTTGTGGCTTATTTACACTGCAGGGTGGCTGTCATTTCCAGGAAGATGTGGTCATTCTTCCCATTGTCTTTCTGGAAAGAGGTAGTTAGTCTTGGAGAAGCGCTGAGTGACACATCAAAGACGAGGCCTCAGCCAGGGCTGCAATCCTGCAGCCCCAGGGTGAATAAGCAAACCTCCTGGGCACCGGGAAAGAGAGGAACATTCAAACGAGAAACGAAACATTCTTTTGGCAATGACAACTGGAACAACTAGTCAAGAAAGAGCCTGCAGGGTATATTCTTCCAGAATTAGGTGACCTGGGGAGGATCTCTCTGGGTGCAATTTGTCCTTGAGCAAACAAGGTTCAGGACAGGATCTTCTGTGATGTGCATGTGAGAAGGACACAACTCAACGGCTGTTTTCACATTACCTAATTCAGGAAAATCACCCTGTGCAGGGCAGCACTAACGCCTCGAGGAAGTGAAAATGACTATCTGCTGAATATTGCCCTAGCGGTATTTAGTGAGACATAATTCCCATCCATGCAATCTGTTTGCTGGATTTGCCTTGGCTTCTGAGGCAGATCTCTGACCAGCACTGTTAAAGGCATAACCTTGTAATTCTGTCTAGGGTGAAGTTTGCCCTGGATGGAGATACGACTGGGACGCTCCTCTTCATGAGCTGGCACCGGAGCAGCGGTTCTCTGCTTTGTTTTCACAGCAAGGAGCAGTTTGCTTTGCGCAGTCTGCAGGCTGATGAGCGGGTCGCCAGGCTTTTGGCTTTGGAGCTGTTAGTTCCAGGAAAAAGAGCTAATGTTTAGGTTAACTTTTCCATGGCTGTTAATGGAAAACCACACAGCAATAGTACGTGCGGAAAGGTTACAATTTTGTTCTCAAGCTTTGCAGCTTACCAACAAAAACCTGCTTAGACTCATCAGTGGGTAAAACAATAGGTCCTTACCAGTGCCTGTGCATTTTTGAGTCTGCAGAAAGAAGAATCATCAAATAAGCAGCAACATAGTGACGTGTAGGGGTGTGTGGGGGTGACTCGGGAGTCCACATAGCTAAAGATTGAATTATGCTGTAGTTTAAGTCATCCGTTTCTGTGTCTTGGACTATAGGTGAAGCATCTGCTGTCAGTGCTTTTGTTTCTGGGTGGCTTTGTGTGCCTTGCAAGTCCCTGAGGGCCCTCTGATCGCTGATGTAAGACCCAGGGTTCCCCTCACGGCTTCTCAGTGCAGATGGACCCAAACACAGTCCAAGTTTCTCATCTGGGGCTGCTGCTCATTTTTAGGAATTTACTGCAATCCCACAAGAAAAAATGACTTTGCTTTCCATAAGGATAAGGAGAGTATGTCCAGCACAGTGCTGGAAGCTGCATGAGGGAAACAGAACAGAAATGCAACATCAACGTTCACTCAGCAAGAAACACTCATGGGAGAGATGGATTTTCTAGGCATTTGTCACAAGTTATTATCTCTGCATCAAAATCCTGTCCTTTCTGCTACAGGAGCTCCACTCCCTGTGTTTTTACTGATTTCTAAGAACCTAAACACCAACTGAACAAATCTGCGATGCATCTGGCCTCCCGGGTTCTGTGACTCTACCCCCGTAGCACAGCGTTATCATCACGCCGAGGGCTTTATTCCAACAGTTATTTCGCTCACCCCACAGCTGCAGAACCACTCACTCCACGCAGAGGATGGGAAGGAAAACACGTTGGATTAGCCTCATTCAGAGGACAGGAAAAGCCTCTGGTAAATGGCTGGTGGTTAAGTGGCTTGGTCAAGGCCACTCTGGGAGTCGGTGGCAGAGAGTGGAGCGACCCCAGTGCCCAAATCCCAGATGCTGCTGTACAAGAACAGCCCAGTTGGACATTTAGATCTAGAATCACAACAGCAGGATGCAAATTCAAAGAGTTATTAGAGGTTTTGACATTCCACTGCAGTACAAACACATGAGTGCGATCATAGGGCAGAGGGAGTTTTGTAAGCCTTTGTTGAAAAACACTGCTTTGCTCTAGTGAAGATTCATGCAATTTGGCTGAAAAACGATCTCATGTCATACTGCGACTGTTCTGTTTATATTAACATTTTTATGTCAGCACATGCACACACACACATTCTTCCTTTCATAGGAAAAAGAACAATCGTGATCACTTTAATGAGGACATTTTCACATGTTTTGTAGACTCATCCTCTTGTCAATGCTGACCACAATTTGTACCAGAGCTTTTATCACTGAGATCTAACAAGATAAGAGCTCCTGTGATTTCACCAATAAATTTGCAAAACTAGTTTCAGAAAAGCTCCTTTCCCTGCGTCTTCGTTAATTGAAGTAGGACACATCTTTACACATAAGTACACATGGGTTTGTTGTACTTTTTATCCACGTTTGTACCCACTTCTATCTATATTTACCTATACAAACACAAAGCTAAAATGCAATTAAAAAATTAAAATATAAATATCAAATTAAAATATCATTGACTCCCAGAGGGAGATGCTCCTGGCCAAGTCTGAGCTTGAAACGCGTTTTAACAACCTCCTTATAAATTCCTGACAATGTTGATCAAGGAAACGCAACTCACACTTGAAAGAGACACCAATTATCTGGATGCTGTGCTTAGTGAGCAATTAGCAGAAATACGCATCCCCTTACTCCATTATAAAAGCGATAAGGTTTTCTAAAAAATACATCTTTTTACATCACCCCATCTGATGATGTTTTGAATGTAAAAATAACCTCATTAATGCTGACAAGAATGCAAACCTAGTCTCTCGAAAATGTGAGAAGACCACAGGAATCCCATGTGACTCTGACTTCCTTGCCTGATTGGAAACATCTGCGTCTGTTGGTAACCTCAGACCATTGCCAGGTTTGACTCCAAAGAAGGAATTTCCCAACCTTTTTGTGCATCTCAGCCTCTCCGGGTGCAATTCAGACCAGGTCCTGAACATCCCCATCTTCTCCAATGCGCTGTTGCTGATACAAGTCACCGTAACCTTAATTAAAGGGTTCGGGGCACGAATGGACCAGAGGCAAAGGGAAGGGATTGTCCGAGGTCACAAAGACTGGAATCTAAGCCTCAGTCCCTTACATTATCCACCACGATGTATATAAATTGCAAATGTGTTAGTCACTACCCTTGAACTAATGTCTTGTTACAAACCGATGTGAACTTCAGAGCACGGGACGTCTTCCTTGGCAATTTATACGGTAACTCGGAAGCTGCGTGGGCTACAGCAGATAAACACTAAAATCAGTCAACTCAGTATTTGAGGCTGAATCCACGGTTCATTCTACGCAAGTGACTTTTTGAACAGCTCAGCTCAGAATAGGGTATGATCACTAAGTACCAAGATTCTATGGTTACAAGGTCTGCTTATACAAAGATTCTATGGTTACAAGGTTGGTTAATCTTTAAAGGGAAATAACCCCCCCAACTTTTGCTGAATAGGGGAAGGGAAAGCTCTACCTAACTCTGCCACTTCAGCTGTGTAAACTAATGAATGTCTTTTTAGTGTTTTACAGTGGGTTCTCATACTGGTTTTGCCTGTTCTGTCAGTGGTGACATCACCTGGTAGTTACGTCACTAACCGTAAAGAATAAACTGCTCACTTAAAGTGATTGAAAACACCCAGAGGCTCACACGTGGTTATTCAAAGAAGACGCTCAGGCTCATAGTTTTGCTTCTATGAAGGAAAACGAATGTTCTAAGAGCAGGATACAAGCAGCACTTTGTACCTACATAGGAAAGCACCCAAACATTTGCAAATCTTCCAGGACTCAGCTGGACAAAACCAGGTATTTTATCAGCTGGATGCACTTTCAGCCGGCTTCTTTTTCACACTAAATCATATGTAACACAACAGAATCATAAAGAGCTTAATTTACTTCATCACATAACACCTGTATGGGCTATTTCTGCAGTTGCTTATGCTGACAGGGCACAGACCTGCGAGTCTAAGAGTCGTTCTTTGAACCCTTATTTCTGTGGGAGAATTGCCAGGCATCAGCAATCTGTATGTTAGGAACTTTTCTCCCAGAAATGCATCACACTCAGTGAAGATATTTTAGCAAATCTTTTCCCTGAAGGAATAAAATATTAAATCCTTTTATTCGCAAAAGCTGGTTTGCCCTGCATTCAATGGAAAACCTTACAGGGAGATGAATGGTACAGAACCATGAATCTCCACTGGAAAATTACATGGTGGTTTCATGTGCAGCTGAGTTTCTTGAAGCCTTTGCAATGCTACACAGCTACTCACACTTTGGGCCAAACATATTCCTGAAGCAATTCCAGTCTCCTTTCTTGAGTTATGTCACATGTATGCAAACCAGCCACAAAAGACATTGATATAAAGGCAATTTCTGACCACGAGGTGAATACATCCAGGGGCTCAGAAAGATGATCAGTGTCTATCCTTGGACTGGGAACAGCCCTGAGCAACTGGGTGTAACCATCTAAATAACATGGATTTAGGGGATGGTTTATGGCTACCACAGGGATTGCTCTCAGACGGTATCATTCCTGTAAATTGACATTAGTCCATTCTCTTCAATGGCTTCTGCTTCCACCCATAAGCACACATTAATGTATAGAAATTGGCGTGAACCCAGTTTTTACTAGAAATATATGGGAATAATTCCTCCTTCTCACACACCAGTCCAAACCTCATTCTGCAAACTTTGCTTTGTAGAAGCTTAAATCTATGTAACAATATATATATATATATAGAGATTTAAGTGTATGTCCAGAGTGTTATTCCAGAATGTAAGATTTGAATGAAGGACAATATGCAGAAATATTCCTTACTATTCATTAGAATGAATTATGTAATTAATTGAAAGCAGCTATATTATCTAAGAGCAAGAACCATACTGGGCTCTTTGATGGGTGTCTGGACAGTTTTTGTACTTGAAACTCTATCAAACTGCGTGAACTGCAATTGCAGACAAAGCTGTCAGACATGACCGAATTCTTGTTTCTAAGCTGTCCTGAGATTTACCCTCAGCCCCACATGCAAAGGCGGCCAGAAACTCCAGAGGGATTTTATTTTTCCATAGCTGTAAAAAAAAACCCAAAAAACACAACCCAAAAACAAACCAACCAACCCAACCAACCAACGTTTTGAGGCCCGGTACCTTGTCTCCTGGCTGTGGGCGCATCACAGATACACGGTCGTAACCTTTCCGCAGCAAGACCCAGAGAGCATCCAGTTTTCCCTGGAATCAAAAGCAACACAGTGTTATCTTTGGGCAAGAACAAGTGCCTTGTGTAGTGCAGTGCAGGGGCAACACAGCTTAGACCTACACAATTGTTACTTAAGCACTTGCTGTGGTTGTGGAAGGTGCTGGAGGGCAATGTTTTCTCTCACAGAATCGTGTGCAAGCCTGAAGAGGCTCTCGGATGAGCAATAAGCAGATAAGCTGACAGTACCTGTATGTCTAGCCTTTACATACTCTTCTGGAAATCTCCAAGGAAACAGGTGACTTGGATACCTCCTGAGCTGAGAGTCTGATACCTGACGTTAGCAAAATGCTAAATCAATGCAGAAAGTAATCAAGTGAATTTATACGATGAATTTCCTAATGGTTTTCCCTCTAGCTGGTTGAGTGGCTTGTCTCTACCTCTAGGTGACCACTGTGACATAGAATCATAGAATCATTTCAGTTGGAACAGACCCTCAGGATCGTGAAGTACAGCCATAACCAACTCTAGCACTAACCCATGTCCCTAAGAACCTTGTCTAAGTGCCTTTTAAACCCTTCCAGGGAAAATTACAACTTTCCATGGAACAAAAAAGTCCTTTTTACTCTGCAGCCCTACCCAGATTTCCCGGGAAAAGCCAAGAGCTCCATCTTTAGGAGTCTGAATGGAGTTTCGGGGCCTGCCTGAGACACCAGGGTGGAAGAAAGAGTGGATCATGGAAAGGATGATGTTGCTTAAAGAAGTGAAAATGGGAATGCATTCACTTGGAAACACGAACACTTCTGTGCTTTCCAGTGGACGGGCTGTGTCTCTATGGGGCTTCCTTCGCAATCGAAGCGCGAGGTCGCTCGGGGAACAGAAGTCCTGGAGGCAAACAAAGCTTGGAGTCCAACTAGATATGAAGTCCAGAAAGAAGAAACAATCAGAGCAGAGGCCAAATGGAGAAGGGCATAGTTTCAGCCATCGCTTTATCTCTTCTTGAATGAATGGTTAATTCAGCACTGTATGGACCCTGGTCTAGTGACACCAGAGTGCTCCTGGGATCTGGCGGTGTCACCTTGAGGCGGTTTTGTACGCTGCCTGTAAATCCAAGCTGCCCTCGGGCCTCTTCCAGCAAGGAAGCTGTGCCACCTCAGCTTTGTAAAGAGGGACAGGAGGGACAAGGGCTAGAAAATGTGTCAGGGACACGTGGCTTAGGAAATGCTGAAGTAGCCTCCACTCAGGATACACCTGAGGTTTGTTTCGAGAGCACCAGCTGCTTCAGCCTCAGCCTTGAGGCAGGTTCTACACGTGAGTTTTTGTGGCTGAACAGTGAGTTTAGCCTTGCCTTGTGGTCCTTTCTGCGTTGTTTTTCAGACTGATAGTGGTCCTTTTGAAGGCAAAGAAGCACTAGAAATGGTTCCGAGGAGGAGGAAGAAGGGAGATGTAGCTAGGTAAATGGGTAGATAACAGCAGAGGCAGAAACAGAGGTAGGAGGAAAGCTGCTGATCAAGCCGAAGCATACAGAGCTGTATTCTGTAGCAGGGAACACGTCCTGAACCAAATTAAAACAAAAGGCACGGTCCTTTATGATCCTTCACTTGCATCTACATTTTGTGCGGTCCCTCCGCTGTCAGATGAAATGAGGATTTGGCAAGTTTGCTATGAAGCTTTCAGACGTGTCATTCTCCTTGGATTATTTGTATCGACCTTCTCAACTGTTGAAATGGTATTTTAAAAGCAGGATAACCCCGTTGGCATTGTGCTAAGAAGAAACAGCAACAAATAAGAATCATAACAATAGTAATAACAATCTGTTAAGTGTCAGTAGCCACGTTTGGTAGCAAATAAATCCCCGGAGCATTTCAAAAGCAATCTACCCATTCCCAGTTGTCTACCTACCTTATAGACATTACTCTGGGAAGAGTAACAAAGAGAGGGAAGAAAAAATCCATCAGATAAACTGGTAAAAGGCAAGTGCTCTAAGTAATGGCTGGCACTTGTGCTGCATGGACAAAAGCAAGATGACTGGCCCTAAAACGTGACCTTCCTGGCTCTTTGTCAGATTGAAGCCACCTTAGTCAGCTGTTTCTGAGATGTAATTCCTTGCCCTCCTCATTTACCAATGATTTGCCTATTTATTTTGCTTCCAAAGAAGTGTTTCAACCAGTGCAGTGGAGCAAGTAGGAATTTAACATCTGCTTTAACCAATGAAGCCGAGTGCAGTTGGAGCACGGGAATAAGGGAAAACTGAAGCTGAGTATCAGGAGATGTTTCCTATGGGTGAGGTCTGGTAGTGTGTGAAATATTCCCCCCTGAAAAGTGGTGGAAGCCTCTATGTTATTTTAAAAACCAGACTGGAAAAAGCAGTGAGGGAGAGCTTCAAGTTAACCGCCCTGCTCTGGCGGAGAGAACAGAGCCCATGAGCTAATGGGCCGTCCCTCCGCGGCTCCGCGATAGCTCCGCTGCACCGCACCACGCACGTCCAGCTCCATGCGCTCACGTCTTCAGAAGAGCTTCTGCCAAGAGTACTGAAGAATCCTGCCAATTCTTCCAATTCCTTACTGCACAGGGAGGGTAACAGCAGGATTCCTGCTCCAGAGCACCGATGCCCTGCTTTTGATGAGCGCTCATGATCGTATCTGGGGAAAGTGTTTGATACAGTGTCTGATCTGCATACACTGTGGTTTTGGGTGCAGTTCAATAAGGGAGGTGGTGGCAATCAATAATTAGGTAAATTCTTGACCACCGACAGACTCAGGCTGCTAAATATTAATACTATCCAGATGTGGAACATCCCAAATGTATGGGAGTATTTGGATATGGGGTCTTAGATTGGAACTGTCCTTATACTGTATACAATTTGAATGGTAGATAAGAGAGGTATTTCTAAAGGAATTAAGAATATATATTACCCATGAGATACTCTGAATTTTTGCATGCCTCCTCATAATTGCAATTACAAAGCAAAAACTAGTCAGAGTCAGAACTGAACTTGATCCCATTACACATATTGAACCTTTTCTCCAGGCTTCTCTTGAACTTTGGAGAATTTCCAGCTGGGACACAGATCTGCAAACGTGATTCGCCTGTTCAGAACTGATTTCCTACTGTGCCAGATAAACTCTGAAAATCATCTGAAAGTCTCCTGAGCCAACAGCGTGGAATGGTGAAGGAAGAGGGGAGAAACTAAGCAGCAACGGGAAAGGACCCCAGAAGTTGTACCCACATGGATTGCAGTTGCTCAAGCCTGTATCGAGGGCTCTTTGTGCTTAATCAGTGTTTCTGTCGCCTCCTTGGGGCTTTGTGTGCTGTGAACCCTTCTGGTTGCAGATTGAGCTCTGTCTCTCGGTTGGATGAGGTCACTTCCAGAGCACAGAGTAGGAGTGAAAAGTCTCCCAGAGGGGAGGAGTATATTGTACAAACGCTTTGCACTGATGCAAAATGATAATGCAATGCATTTAGGAACAAAGGCGCAGCTATACGGGACAGTGCTTCCTGCATTCCCAACTTGGAACGGAAAACAGTCGACTCTCTAACCTGTCCCACTGTGGGAATGAATAACCTTTGTGAACACATTTTGAAGTCATTAGAACACAATTGCAAATGACTTGTTGGTAGGCAATGTTTATGAGATGATAATGTTTAAGGGGGAAAAGAGAGAGGACACTGGACCGAATTTTCAAAGAGGCTCACGTTTCTGTATCCTCTGGAAACCACTCATACCCCCTTGTGCATCTGCACCACTCCCACCATTGGATCTGAACCAGCTGCAAGACTGAGGTTTGCATGTGGATACGAATTGAGCATTTTCAGGTTACTTAAGACTGAAAACTACAGTGCTGCTACAAATAGCCCCAGGCTGAAGAGATGAGAAAGGGTATTAGCGCCTCCCAAAAGAGCTAAACCTGAGAAATAGGAGTTGTTCTACAGTAGTTAAGCTGTTCTCCTTTCATGAGGACACCTTAATTTGTCTTAAATGCAAAACTTCAGCCTTCTGACACTCGAATGCCCTCATGCCAGGCCATAGATGATGCAAATAATATCTATTTCGTGTGGTTTGTTTCTCTTAATCCACGAGAAGCATTCACATGTGCAATGAAGAGTTTTGCTTCAGTGAAGCATTCAGTCGCTTGCTCATTCCCGTTTTGTGTGCTGCCAAGCGTTTGTATTTGGGCAGACAAACGGCAGAACAGCTGCCTGCCCTTGGGACCGACGGCAGAGGAGGAGCCTTCCCAGTTCCTCTGGGCCACTGCTGTGCAGATTTGCATTGCATGTGACCTGAAATCAGTGTGAATTCGACCTTCCACATCTAAGGCGCTCTAATTCAGCCAAACACTTCTTGCGGGACATCCTCTGGCCCTGTGACCCCCCTGCTGCCCCGCGATCCTTCACCCCCTGAGGACAACTCTGGTGACATTTAGCAGCAGTTTTCTTCCTATTTTCTCCCTTCTTTCTAAAGAAAGAGGATGCTATTCATTCCCTGTGTCTCAGGGAATAAGCAGTGTGGACTAAAGGGCTTGCACTTGGAAGTGCGGTCAAGTCTGTAAGCACTTTACAGAAGCTAGCTACACCACTGCAAGAGATCAGGATCCTATTCCGGTCTAAGAAAGAGATGTAACCCCAAAATCTGATCAGCCTGGTGGGGAATTCCCATTGTCCCACGTGGCTCCTTTCTACAGCACCTCCCTAGGCAGGTGCTCACAGGACTCCCTCATTCACAGCTACTCCAGCAGCATCCTGAGATCACAGGCTTGACAGCTCTACATCTTAGCCTGGGATGATGATAGAACACTTCATTCAGATCTGGAAACATCACACGCAGCACAACGCTGGGCTGGACTTACCTTGATTGGAGAATACCACTTGCGAGGAGAGGAAGGCCTGCGCATGTTGTTCGCAAGGTTCCTGGGTTCGGGGAACTCATATTCCTGTTCTGGCATCTTGACCCTGGCGTTCTTGGCTTTTTCTAACTTAGCGCCTTCTTCTGTGGAGCCTTTTTCTCCCCAGCGCACCTGGAAAGATGGCATCAGGGCATATGACAATAGTAGCTGCTGTAATAACGAGATCCTGACCCATATTTTCCCAATGTCCTAATCCAAGGTGAAGCATGAGCTGCAGCACGTGAAGCATGTTGCTGGACTAGAGCCCAAAATTTGAACAACTTCTTTGTGATTTATGAGGAATGTGAGAGTGGGGAAGGTTTTCAGATAAACTATTTCCTTGTAACTTGCATGGCAACACTGCCCTGTATCCCAGGAGTGGACCAGGATCTTACTGTACTAGAAGAAAAACATGGTCCCAAACCTAAGGAATCTATGTTTGGCTCTCAAATATTCCTATATAAAAATGATCTGGACTCAGATGTACAAAAAAGCTGAAAGAACTTTGTAACTCTCTCCCAAGTTTCTTTCTGGGTAAATTGTAGGTGTATATCACAGCTCAGTTCACTTACGAGATCTTCTGATACATGAACTGGTATCTAATTACCTCCATTCGTTTGATGCCACCAACTCCTCGTCCACCATAATAAGAGGCATCTACTGTTGGCCATTTCTTCTTTGGAAGGCCATCATCATCTTCCTCCTACAAAACAGATGGAAGGGGTTGCACTGTTAGGAAGCAAAATTGAGAGATGGAAAGGAATAAACAGTCCCAGGCTACATGGTCCTTTGATCCTGCTGGAGCCAGAGCAGTCAAGGTCTCCCACTGGTTGTTTCCCGGAGGATGCACACTCATGAGAAGAGAATGTTTCATGAGATAAACACCACCACTTGAAAGGTACAGTCCAGCTCCCACAAGAATGTGATTTCTGCCCTTATTTTTGGAGACTCTATCTTTCAGCATCTTTACATTCAGGGAAGCAAACTGTTTCCAAATTTAGAAGGTTGTTGAAGCAGCCACCAAACCAGCATAGCTCAAAAGCTGGGTCTCTCAGCTGCAAGTCCAGTTGATATGTTGGCCATGAGCGATGGCAGCAGGGAATTACCTCTTTGCCATCCCTTCATTGCCACCCGTGATGGGGGAACCCTCAAGGGCCCGGATCAATCATCATATTGTATTTCAGATTTGACAGAATTGGGGGAGGAAAGCAAGAAACGAAGCGAATCAAATTTGCTCCTGAGTGAAGGCAAGTTAGGAGCACATTCGGAAACAACCCCAGTGTGAATGCCCGACATGGAGATGAAGGTTTCTTTGAAGATGAGCTGGCCAAGTGTAATAGGATGGAAAAGTCTAATGGAAAAGTTACCAGAATGGAATTAGCTTTATATTGGACTTGTGCCCCTGCTAGGGAGGCTGCCCATGGAAGCCCATGCGGCTTCAGTGATTTTCATGAGCTTCCGCCAGCAGAAAGTCAGGCCTGGCGTGAAAAATGAGACTTCAACTCTGTACAAATGTCAGTGTATTCTACCATACATACCACATACAGAAACCTACGGCACATCACCATCAAATGTCTTTAGGACTTCATGATGACATTCAGATACAGCAAAATGAACAGATCAAGAAAATCTTCTTAAGCGTATTTAAAATGCCCGTAGCTAAAGTTCTAGCAAGTCTACTCTACGTATTCTATACTCTTTGTTACACTATAGAACACCTCCACGTATGCTCTGACCTATCTAGTGCCTTTCCCTTTAATTCCTGCAGTTCAGGCTGTGAACTGGCAAAGCAGAAAAGCAGAGTTCACCAAAAACGTGAAGTATTTCCTGCGCAAAACGTGGAGAGAAATGAAAAATGGCCCGTCTACTTTTTTCTTTCGCTAATTTTTCACAGCGATTTGGCAAAACTCCAAAACTTAAGAGCTTTCCAGAACCAGGAAAGCCAAAAACGCTTTGCAAATTCACTCCCCAGGAGGGAAAACATCCAAGACAAACAATGCTCTTCATGGCAAACAAAAGCATTTCTGTTTTTACAAAATACACATCAATTCGGCTGCAAAATTCGTTCTGATCTAAAGGAAGAGTGAACAATTGAGTTGTAAATACAAGGTTCGTCTCTCATAGCTGATCTTTCTCTCCGGTTAGAGCTGCTGAGGCTCTTTGCTGCAACCTAAGAACTTAATATCTCTGCATGAAGTTTTCCATGAGGACTTGAAAAAAACTGGAATCAAAGCCATCTAAATATTTTCCTTCAGCAATTCTCTTTCTCTCTTTTCAGTTTAGCACAGACTGGACTTCTCACAACAGGAAATACCAAGGTTTAGGAAATCTTCCCCACAAGCCCTTAAAAGCCCTGCGAGTCAATCTGAGATAGGAGCGTTTCTGCCAGAACAACAACAGAAACTGCACACGCACAAAAAGGCAGCAGCGGACACTTGAAAAACAAAGGAGTCACAAGCCTGCTGCAAAATGAGTCTGTTGACATGTTTTGAAGGGCACGGGAGGTTTTGCAATATGAGAAAAAACCAAACCAAACCCAAAATGCAGGTAATGTCCTACACAGTTGGCGAAGGTGTTTGCAACACACGAGTGGCTTAAGGAAAGCAATTGGAAACATGGGGGGCAGGAAAACAAGGAGGAAGAGACACAGGATCTAGCGTCCCCGCTCACCATCCTGTTTACAAGATCTGAGCCAATAAACCAGGGCTGAATTCTCACATCCCAGCTCGGTTTTGCCTGTGTTTTTCTACACTTAGATACTACGATGGGTTTTTTTGCCTGAGGAAGAGCTGCATAAGGAACCAGCAGCAGTATAAAAAACAAGCCCGGAAAATTTAAGTGCATTTAAGGATGCTGGAAATGGACTGTACAAAACTTGGCATCTTTCCACCTCCAAAATCTGCTTTAGATGGAGCTAGAGTTTCTTCTGAAAAATAAGAAACAGGACAGAGCTCCATTTCACAGCCAGAGATCTCAGATTCCTAACTGCTGGATCTCTGTGTTTATCTCAGAGTCCATGCCGGGCTCTGCATCCCTTGACCCTGACCTGAGGGAACCTCATCTGTGGGTAACACGAGGGCAATTCAGGCTCCTCTAGGGACATTTGAGCCACTCAGGGTAAAAATTAAAACTCAATTTGGCCACACATTAAAAAGCTTGGACAACTTACGCCTCTCCCCACCCTTATAATTATTTTCACAGTTGTCTCTGCAATGCCAGAGTCTCGTCAGAATTCGGCATTTATAGAGTGCTCTGCCTGCACAAAGTGCTCTAAGACATGACAGGACAGTCATTCCTCTGACTAAGAGATGTTATCATCTAATTTTACAGCTGAAGAACCATGGAGGTGAATATAACGTCCTCAAGGCTTCTGGCTCCTTCTTTTTCTCCCAACAGCGGACTCATTTCTGAATTGCACGGCCACATCTCGGGTGGGTTGTTACACTCCGAGGCCACTTTGCTCCGTTCTCCAGAAACATCTCCCTGCTGGGGCAGGTTTTGCTTGTTACGTTATTGTGCTGGTTTGACTGAAAGTGAGCTCATTTCTTTGCCAGGCAGTTAGAAACCTTCCTTTTGTGTAGCTAGCACAGTGGTTGTTCGGATTAAGAATGAGAAGATAGCACCCTGGGACACAGTGAAAGCTTTTAATTGTTGTTGTCTGGGAGCCAAGGTGTTTGCGAGCGCTCGGCCCACAGGTGCGAGGCAGCCGGGAAGGGGGTCAGACCTGGACTATCACTGAAAACATTTCATGCCATTAGCATCATGCTTCATATTTAAGGAGAGTCAAGATCTTCCATCTAGGAGAGCGATGGACAGGACACACACATCTCTTAGATAAATAAAAACCACATCTCTACCTCTGCAGAAAGCAAAGTGAGCAGAGTGAAACACACACAGCAGACGTCAGCTAAACAGCCCCCAGTTTAGCTATTGGCTTTAAGGTTACAGAACTGAGCATAAGGGTTTCAATGGTTCATACTCTGCCACGCAGCAGAATCACAACCTCTTGTGAGGAGACCAAACAAAATCTTGTCCTAAATATTGAGGAAATCAGGTTGTCAGCGTTACTCACCTCGCTGTCTTCTGCGGGAGGCGGAGGAGGCTCTTTGATGATCTAGAAAATTCAAAGAGAAGAGTAAATCTACGCTTTGTTCTTTAGCACAATTCAAATGTCACTTAAAAACCCCCTCAAACAACAAACTGGGATGTGCCACTGTGAACAGATCTGAACTTAGTTATAATATTGCGTGATTCCAGGGTGGCTGCATGTGCTACTGGTGTCTCAGTCACCAAGAGGGGAAACAGGAGGCAACACAAAGCCCTGTTTCCTAATTAGTTCCAGACTCATTTGGCCCATTAGCTGACCCCCTGCCCTGTGAGAGGTAACAGCAAATTCAAAGCCATTGATCCTCGATTCTCCAGCCTCCCAATCCCAGGAGGAGCCATGGTCAGCGCTGGCTCTAAGCAACACTGGCAGCAATCCCTGTTTCACCTGAACAACCATGCTAAAATCAGCGTCTCCTTCCACCAGCCACTGCACACGTGTACAGATCCTGCCTCAAATAATTCACAGGCTGAACAAAGGCTGGGAAGTGAAACCAAGGTGAAGTTAAATGCCCTGGAGACATTGCAAAGCAGTAATAAACCCCCAGCCTCTGCGGCTCATACTTCATTCCAGAAGGCTGTGCCACCTCATGCATTCATGAAAAATGCCTTTCACTTTATCAGGCTAATATAGTTCACTCTTAAAAGCTTTAAAGAATATGAAAATATGTATACATTTGAGGCTCTTCCTTGATTTCTAATAAAGCAGGCAGGGTGAGGTTTTAGACTGGTCCAGGATATTCTCCATAGAAACAATTTAAGTTTATGTGGGCGTGAGGCTATTATTTCATGCAAAAAGTTTGCATCTAGGGCTCCGAAGGCAGTTGGCTTTTATCACAGCCCTCCACTCCAAGAGCAACAGAGAGCCTTCCAAAGGGAAAACAGTTGCATACAGGCACGTCAAATATCTCTGCCTGACACGGGACGCACCCCAGCGTGCAGCCATTGCAGTCGAGAGATCGAATCCAGCCACTCATGTCAATGCAGCTCCCTAGGGATGGGTTTTCTGCAGTAGTTTATGTCCATCTCATGAGGCAGCTCTTTGCACACCCGGCCGCGAGCCACATGCTGTCAGGGTGCTGAGCGGCTGCGGAACAGCACTGAGTGTCCTCAGCTCTTCTCAGGAGGGTGTTGGGTGTACAGGCTGCCTGGGTTTGGGGTACAGAGGTGTAGGAATAAAAACCACCCTTCAAAGCAAAGCAAAATCACAGTCCCAACAGCTTGGCTGCTTAAATGCAGAAAGGGAAAATGACAATCATATTAAAGGCCCTGAAGATATAAATATTTACAACAAATCCTCTCACTTGTGTTTTTCCTTCTCTGATGAGCTCACTGTTTTTATTTTCCTCTGCAAGTCATGCAATGTGGCCATTAATGAAGAGCATGTGCCTCTGGCTAGGGAGGAGAGCAGGGCTGGATGAGTCCTTTGTATCTCAGCCCGGAGCAATGCTGGTTGTACAGCTCTGCCGCTACCTGTTCCCGGCAACTAAAGAACCTTCCTGCTTTGTGGGAAACTGCAGCGGGTCTGTGGAATCCTTGACAGAAAATATGAGAGTAGAGATCAGCCTTGAGATATTAAGATTTACCCTTGAGAAGGATGGGAGTAAAGGAGTATCCGGAGAGAGGAGAGATGTACCCGTGAGAGAGAAAGGGATAGAAGAATAACATGGATGATAGAAAAATTAACCAGAGATGTTAGTGCTGTAACTTGTAACCAATAGTGAAAAGAGACATGAACTGGTAGAATTGTATAAAAATGCACTTGTAGCAATAAATGGCATCTATTACTTTCTTCTTGAAAGAACTCGGTCCATGTTGTTTGTCCGTCTCAATCACGACACTGCTTTAGGAATCAACCGTCAATCTTTGTGCACGGAGAAGCACAAAGCACGTGTTGAAGCACGAAATGACAACGGAGGGGCACAGCAGGTGCAGTCGCAGCTCTGCTCACAGCGTCTCGTGGGACAGGCCGTGGCTGCGCGGCCGCGCTGGGGACAGCACCTGGTGGCCCAGGACCTCAGGTGAGTGGCTGACACAGCACCCGGTCCTGCCCAGCCTGCGATTCCCACCTTGTGCTCACAGCTCTGTGGGACACCAGCTCTTTCCCCGATGGAAAGCAAACGATGAAAAGTCGCCTGCATCAGAGTGCTGCTCTGTGGAAAGGAAATCATGGGTAGTGGCATGGTTTACTCAAAGTGCTGCTCCTGGGTTTAAGAAGATGGAGATAGCATAATCTCTTAAATGTCTCTTGACATGATAAATCCTTGCACAGCATGCACAATGCACCAAAATACACAGAAAGCTTTTCTAGCCACGTTGTCAGATACATTTTTGTCAGTGTGAGGGGTGACACTTGTCAACAGAGCTTCTTTTGAGCCAAAGCCCTCAATTCAAACCCATAGGATGCTGAGAAACTTCAGACATCTGAGCCACAATGTACCTACTGGAAGTGGCTTCATTCCCTCCTCTAACATTATCCTGGTGGAACATCACGGGTTTCAGTGGAGTTTCTCTCGTTTGCTTCGGCACGAAACATCAGGATAATCAATCCAACACACCTGGTCCAGGTAGGCATTCAAACACAACTTCTCAGCCATAGCACCAGAAACTCTTGAGATTACAGAGTTGGAAATGAAGAAACGGCTGTGTTTTTCACACATCTGCATTCCTTCTCATAACACAGGCACACATAACGCAAACTACCTGATTTCAAACTACCAGATCAAGCTTTTTCTATCACAGTCCAAGAGGGAAAACAAGAGATTCCTTCAATTTTTAAGCGCTATGCACTTCTAAGAGCAACTGAATGCTCCGTAAGTTGGCAACATGGATTGGTTAGTTTGGACAAGTCCAGAGATGGGGAGAGTTCAGTCCGCCCTACCTTTGAGCCTGTATGAACTTTCAAAGTTCAAGCCTTACCAAAATCTTTATTTTCTGTCTTGCTGCCCAGATCTGGAAAGGCTTTTGGTCCACAAACAGCACAAATCTTTTCATTCTCTCTTTTGGATTCTTCTAGTTACAGCTGTTTATGCACGAGACCCTCGCTCTGGGGTACTGGAGGCAGAGAAGCAAATGGGATCTTTGTGCCACCTCACACAAGTGAGAATCACAAGGTCCTGGATGCGAAAGGCTCATTTTGCACAAACAGAAACAGTTACTCAAGTACCACAAAGCAAATGCCATTCCAGGGAAGCCAGTGAGGATGCAGCCCACGCTGGCACGGAAGACTCGAGCCCGTCACGTTTTGTTTCGGGCTGCACCTCTCGCCTTCCCTCTGCCTCGCCAGCTGACACACATGGACCTGCTGAACGCAATCAGCTGGGAACACGCTTGGCCAAGCAAAACGCTTCAGCCAGTTTAGCTTGGCAAGACCCAAGTGTTTGTTCATGTGTGCTGCAATTGTTTTGATAACCCCAAGCCATTTCTGTGATTGCTGCTGCAACTGTATCTCCTGTCCCTGTGTTTGAAAGAGGAAAAATAGGATTGTTCAGCGACCGTATTTGCTTGCTAGGTAAGGAATACCTGAGGGTTTCTTCATATTGCTGTGCTATAAAAACCTTACAGTGCGGTCTTTTGTTTTCAAGCAGTAAAGGCGTGTGGGATGGAGAGGCGGCCACCGGCTTGTCTTGGCGGAAGAAAACTCGAAAGTAGTTGTCAGCACTTCCACGCACTTAGCTGCGAAAATCCAGGACAGCAAAGTAATTCTTTGCCTTTCTATCAATCACCTTTCGTCACGGATCCCAACATCCACGTGACAGACACAGTTGGGTTAGCTGAGCCAGCCCAGTGTCACAGCTGTTTCTGATGAACACCCCAGTTAAAAGCACAGGAATGCCATCAGCCACCTCCGAGAAGCTCAAAAGCCTTGGAGAGGACTGGTTTGATGCTGCCCTGAAATTTCTGTAGCCATTCAGGCATAAGAGAGCACATGTTGAATCCAAATTCTGCAGATTCCAGGAATGTGTCTAGGATGTTTTGCCTCTTGGGAGACCAGAAAACTCCACCAGTTGACCGTGTCCAGCAAGCACATACTCAGTGGCTGTCCTGGAGTTTATATGATAAATAAGGGCAATGTGTTTCTTGTCAGCTAACTGTGCTAAGGTGGAAGAGATCATAATTGAAAACGAGGGCTACATGAGAAAAGAGTTAAAAATAAGAAATAAATGACTTTGCTTCTAATTTAGACTAAAATTTGGGAAGGGACCACAGAGTTAACTGAGCAGATTTTCTTGTCCTTAATTTGCCTTCACTCCTCTGGAATACATATTTTTGCTATTCTAATAAGCAGTGGGTCTGGTTTTTTTAATAGCATTAGCTATGACCCATTTGACCCATCTATTTTTTTTACCCTTACACATTTATAATTTTTACCTCCAAGTCCCATGACAGAGTTTCATAGCTTACTTATGAGTTGGGTAAAGGAACATTTCCTTTTTATTTGCTTCATATCTGCCGTGTCTTTTAAGTACCCATTAAATCCCATTGGAGATCTGGTCTACACTTCAAAATCTCTACTACAAGCAGGGGACTGTCCCTGTTTCTTCATTTCCAATACATTCTTCTTCCTAGACATATCAGTAAGAGGTAAATGAAGTTCAATAGGAAAGCTAATACATCCTTTTGAGTTAATCTCTCCTGTCAGCCTGGAAGCAGATCCAGGAACCTCAATTTTAACTCATTAAAACTAGAAGACAAGGCAGTTTCACACCAAAGACTTCAAGGTGATGTGCACAAAGATTATAGCATATGTCAAAATCATTCACTTATGAAAGACACGACATCATGGAGCAAAAAAAAAACCCCTTCATTTAATTAACTCTGGTACAGTTTGGAACTGAATGGGGCTGACACGCAGTTCTCCAGGGAATGCATGAAAAAAATGTAGCATCTGCAAAGGTCATTCCCTTTCCTAGGTAATTCCACTTACACAGATAAACCGAGCCAGAATCAGCGGGGTTTGCTCCAAGTGGCTGACCCACTTTCTTTGGAAGGCTATATAAATGCAATTCCTTCTCTGGACTAAAGAAAAACATCACAGTTACTTCAGCTATATGCAGCTATATGCACGCACTGATTTGAGTGAGTTTTCTCGTTAAGTAAGATGATGTCCCAAAGACCTATCTCTCATTAGCTGGGCTGAGCCAACTCCTGCTGCAAGGGGAGAGAGGCGGCCAGGGAATAAACAGAGGAAGAATTACTTTTTATTGAGTTAATTACTCCCCATGCAGGGCAAAGAACAACTGTGCCTCTGTCTGCTGTGGTCTGGAGCAAAGGGTGCTGAACGTGGTCACGATGAACACCACTGGTCTTTGGATCTGGCCATAAAGAAATGCATTAGCATGTCAAATGGTTTGTGAATCTCAAGTCTACGTGTTTCATCTGAAGGCAAATGGCCACCTTCTAACTTTCCAAAAAGGAAACTCCAGGAAGATCTTTCAGTCTGGACACCCCAGAACTGATGGATGCTTTGGAGAATGTGGCTCTGACTTTTTGGTAATGACAAATCCCAGCAGCATGTCAAACACCCCAGTTCGGCACCTGGCACGCACACTCTCCTACTGACTACGCTGTGCATCTTCTGGATCCATGTGAGTCTGCTTAACGACAGCCAGTTACAGAGCATTATATCCATATCTAAGCCGTTGTGATCTAACTGACAGGAGGCTGAGATGAGCAGTGAACTGCTATGGATACTCTGGATGATTAAAAGACTTGTCTTTAGCCTCCTGCTGCCCTTTGTGCAATTGCAAAGTCAGGTTCTGTTATTTACACTACCTTAAATCTGCAGCAACAGCATTGTTTTGGATTGACTGTGCGATGCATGAAGACACTCCTCTGTGCTGGCATGCACAAATTCAGAGCTTGGATATCACACAATACAAAGCTTCAACAAATTCAGTGAAACTGTACCGCATTACTCCAGGCGAGTGCTGGCCTCAATAGCTCAGACAAGCTGGGGAATGACCTATTAGAGAGCAGCATAGGGGAAAGGGACCTGGGGGTCCTGGGGACAGCAGGGTGACCATGAGCCAGCACTGGGCCCTTGTGGCCAGGAAGCCAATGGGACCTGGGGTGGGTTAGAAGGGGGTGGTCAGTAGGTCAGAGAGGTTCTCCTGCCCCTCTGCTCTGCCCTGGGGAGACCACACCTGGAATCTTGTGTCCAGTTGTGGCCCCTCAGTTCCAGCAGGACAGGGAACTGCTGCAGAGAGTCCAGTGCAGGGCAACAAAGATGCTGCAGGGAGTGGAGCATCTCCCGGGTGAGGAAAGGCTGAGGGAGCTGGGGCTCTGGAGCTGGACAAGAGGACACTGAGGGGGGACTCATTCATGGTTACAGATATCTAAAGGGGGAGTGTCAGGAGGATGGAGCCAGGCTCTTCTCAGTGACAACCAGTGATAGGACAAGGGGCAATGGGTTCAAACTGGAACACAAGAGGTTCCACTTAAATTTGAGAAGAAACTTGTTTGGGGTGAGGGTGTCAGAGCCTGGCCCAGGCTGCCCAGGGGGGTTGTGGAGTCTCCTTCTGTGCAGACATTCCAACCCGCCTGGACACCTTCCTGTGTAACCTCATCTGGGTGTTCCTGCTCCATGGGGGGATTGCACTGGATGAGCTTTCCAGGTCCCTTCCAATTCCTGACATTCTGGGATTCTGTGATTCTGTGAGATCCAAACCAAGCGCAGTGCAGTGTGGTCCACAAGCACCTTCTTGCCTGCACGTTTGTGTCTCTCTCTTTCTCTGGGTTTGCCGCAATAATGTTTCAGACGATCCCTGAACTTGCGTTCTCTTCTCCCAAAATCATCATAACTGCAGAAAAACTCTGTCTCACGCACATGGGAGCAGGTGGGAATCAGAATACGTGGACCCTTGTAAGTAATCTCCATCGAGCCAAGATGTCCCATGTAATTTGATGACTCTCCAGGGCTGCTGTAGAGTCTATGCATTTCCTCCCCTCCTCTTCCTCCAGCTTAGCCATGTTTTTCATGTGGTTTTAATATATATTTTCTGTATTTTCTCTATCCAGCTTTTTGTTTCCATAACTTCTGGTCAGCTGCAGTACAGACTGAGAGCCAAACAAATTGCTGGGTTCTTCCACGCTTCCTTCCAGAAAGCAGCTTTCACATTAAAACTGGTGTTAGATACTTAACTAGCAGCACCTCATTTACAACCCAGCCACACCCATGCATTTAAAAAAGCGGCAGTATAAAAATGACTATGATGGTGTATATATTTTAAGTGGGCAATTAACACAGAGCAGTTTCTCATGCCCCTCGCCCCCTCGGGCCGCACTGCATGGATGTATAAGGGAGGAAAGGTTTCACGTTTACCTCATAAAACTGTAAGGAGATGTGATGTACGAGCATGTGGGGAAACACTTTGAGTCTCGGAGTCTCTGCTGCACCAGGGAGATATTTCCACTCATATCCTCTGCATTTGATCCCTTGGACTGTCCTAGATAAGCTGCAGCCCAAGGCTGACTGTAGCCACCACTTCAACTATGCCAGAGCTGATCTTTGATCCAGATCCTGTTGAGGTGCAAAGCAGGGTCCAAACACCACCTGCTCAGCCTGTCAAGTGTCAGCGCCTGTGGGAGACACTTGCTCAGGGTGATGCTGCATATTGGCACAGGGAAACTGTCCCAGCACAGATGAGCCTTCCAACTCTTTCATTAATTATGCCTTCACTATACACCCAAAACACATTAAGCAAGCCAATCTAGCAATGTGCCTGCAAAATCCTCCTTAAGATGGTTTTGGAGGCTTATTATCTGTTTGGCTTACATCTATATTAAAATCTATTTGGTTGAGACATCAATATGAAACCTAAGCTTTATGTCTGTCTCCTACCTGGAACAATTTCACCCTCAGAAACCTAAAGAGGCTCTTGCACACACGGTCAGTTCTATGATTGCACAGACTCCTCCACGTTACACTGTATTCAGGGAAGAGGAGGAATGGGAAGACAGCAGCAAAATGCCCACTAACACCCATGAGACCAGGATCTGGCATCTGGTGGGTTGCGGATATTACCTGCTCAGGACATGCAGGGTCATCCTGTTACAGACATCTTTATTTGCCATCACTCTTCTGATGTGTACAGTGCTGGAGTTATCAGCTCAGTAGAATTATCTTCCTTTGCTTTCTCTTGGTGTTTAGTAAACACCCTCAAAACCTTTGGAAAGGTTGGCACCTGGCTCCCATGCTTGTCTAATATCCTCCCACAGATATCACTGGAAATGTTGCCAGTGCTGGTATCAGGCACAGCAAGGACCCAATTATTATTCTGATACACTAAGCAACAATTGCATCTACTGTAAGCTGAGTGGTAAATTCCAGACTTCATCCCAAAATACTTCTGAGACCAATAAACTTGGATACAGTTGGAAACAGCATTTCTTTATGGGTGCACGCCAAGGAGATGCCGGGCTCCAGATAAATCTCCAGAGTAAGTCTATTGACTTCAGTCCATTTACTCCAGGGATGAAGCTGGCTTGGTGTCTTTCCTGAAGAACTGCTGGATAATAATGATTCCTATTTAATTAAAAAGCTCACCACGAGGAATTTCAGGGTTTAGAAATGTGTTTGTCACCGAGAAACAAATTTATACTTGGGAAGAAAGAAGTTTGTTGTGTGTGTTTTTGTTGTTTTTCTCTTTTCCCCTTGGACACATAACACAATTATCTCCGAAACATCCCTGGGCTTGAATCCACAGCAGTGTCTCTGGGTCTGTGGTTTGATTATTAGAGGTTATTGCTTGCCTGCCTCTCTTGTTTGTTGTGCAAGCCAGTTCCTCTGCCCTTAATTCACTCTGTGCTTCTGACAACATTACATTCCTTAATGTGCCGTTACCAAACTAGTAAATAAGCGCTGCTCTGCTCTCCTTCTCCCCACCCCAAGCCAAACAGGCTGGGTACCCCTCTGTGGATTTATCTTTCATTTTACAGAGTCTTTGGGTAAGCAATACACAGTGAGGTGTCTGCTGATCTGCTGCCAAACACGCCGGATTGCCAACCCGGAGAGATGGAAGAGATTTCAGACAGGATCTTGAATTAAAAATCTTTCCAGCAAGTAGAGGGATGTGTTTGACTTACATTTGGAAGATATCAGTGAGATAGTCCCCACCTGGAGGCCTTGCTGAGTGGGAATGTGGGAGGTAAAGGAGGAGAGAGGGTGAGGAATGACTTTTATCTACAACCCTTTTTTTAAGTACAGAAATTAAATCTGGAAAATATTAAGCTTCTAAAGCTCCATGTGGACAAGAGACTCCCTGTCTCTGCTGCACCCACCTTGCTTATCTGGCCTGTGTTTCTCACACTTGAAGAACGCTGTTATATGAGCACTCTCTTCACATCCTTCCCCTGCAGCCATCCCATCCTACCCTCACAACACACAGCTCCACATCCCCTCTGCTCCATGCCCTGCTGCTTTTATTTACGCTTTTCCCTGTCAGCTTCACCTTTCTCCTGTAACAGAACCTTCACCTGGCAGCATCACTTAGATCCTTTCTTCTCTATCACCTTAACACTCCACCAAATCCCAGTGTAAACATCTGCACAGGGCACATCTCCATCGACTTCAGTGCAGATGTGCCAACAAAGAACTTGGCCTAGTTTCTCTGGGAACGTGCCATCTAGTTTAGACAAATAACTCCGAGCAACCTACCACACTGTTAATCCCTTGTCCATTTTTAGAACCCATTCTTTTATTGTTCTGAAAAGCCCAAATAAATACTTTTTTCCCTTCTGGTTTTCATCTCAAGACAGAAGTGCCAAACTACTGTGAGAAGAAGCGTTTTACCCCGAGCATCTCCAGCCAAAACCAGAAACAGACAACCAAGATTTTTTTCCTGCGAGATTTCCTTCCTGGTTCTGGATGGAGAAATACACCTCACCACAAAGACTCATCCTCAAATGTGACGGCTCTTGCAGTTTGTGGCTCCGAAGCTCCCAGCACCAGATTGTAGGTTGGGTACAACACGGTGCAAATTTACAACATTGAGTGATTTAAAATCAGCCATGACAGTGACCCAGAAACTGGGGCCAGTTTGGGCAGTCTTAAAAGAAGCATCTGAAACATTACACACAGTCACCAAAACCAGGCTCTAATTCTGCTGACATTTACACATGTCTAATTTCTGTTCTATATTTGTAGCACAAACAAGACCCAAAGCAAGAGCAGAGCTTGGAAAAGGTGGCCCTGGGTGACGGATGATCCGCAAAGAAGCACAGGGGTATGACAGGACCTTGCAGACAAACAGGAGGGCCAAGTGTGAGAGAAAAGCTTGTCTCAAGTCCTGTGATTTCCTTCTTGCCTCCCTTGACCTCTTCCTTCACTCTTTTCTCCCGATTTCTGTCTGCCTTTTTAAACTATTAACTCTGTGACTGTGCTTTTGAACCCAAGAGAATACTTTGTGAAAAACCACGGAGGAAAGACATTGCTCAGTGAAGCACAGTCGCACCTCGACTGAAAGTGTCGCCTGGATATTTCAAAGTGCTTTTCAGACATGGTAAGCCAGGAAAAAATGTTAATCTTGCAAAAATGTGCATGATTAAAAATGTCTTTTCCTTGTAGCTGAGGCAGAACAAGGACTCGAGCCTGGGTGCTGTGCCTACAGGACACTGTCCCACACAGCATTGGGACACTAACTCTAAAATCCAGAAAGGCCATTCCTTCCTAAAAAGGCACAGCGACTAACACTTTTCTGCAAACCATTTCCTTTTTGCGATCCATAAATAAGACTACAAGGCTCCTGACTCGGTCTGTATGTTAGCAATGTTCCTATTTCATGGGTATAATCCAAAGGTCAAGCAAGTGTAATAGAAGCACAAAACAGTGCCAGCAATTGAAGAAACGCTGTCTTGTTCAAGGACCGGTCCTTTGCTCTTTCTTACTGGAAAACTTTTGTCTCCTTCCCACTCATTTCTTACATCCAGGCAGCACTGAATTGCTGTTTTGTGCTAATGATCTCTGTCACTTACCACCGTGCAGCAGAGAGGCCAGAACCACCAGAGAAGAGCCAAGGCCAGCAGGAGGAAGAGGATCAACAGCGCAATAGCCAAGATGGTCCCATCAGACTGGAAGAGAAACACAGAGCGTGTGAGCACCACAAACACAAACCTCTCCAGGACACGTCCCCTGTGTGTCCTGCTTGCACGCAGGTGCTTGTCCCACGTGCCACTGCCCTGTGCCACTGTTTTTCAGACAAAAAGCAATTTTCCTCCCTCCTCATACATTCAAATGTGACATTTGCCCCCTTCTTCCCCACACATCAGTGGTTGAGACCTCTAGTTCACCACTGAGGGGGCTGTAGGTTTTGTCTCAGCTTTCTGAACCTCACAATTATGTAAAACACTTATTTCACTTCAGATCAAAATTAATGTAACATTCTCCTCAGAGTATTGTAAAGACTGAAAAAAGCTGTTTTAAAAGAACTCACAACAACATGCTTCATTGCAGTTTAAGCATTCTCCTTTCTTTGCAACTCCTTCCCCCTCTTGCAGCATAAACTTGAAAGTGATGCTAGAATTAAAATTGACTCCAAACAGAGAACTTGGAGCACGACCTCTATGGGGCCACGACCGGGGTCATCCTGCTCTTGTGAGCAGTGCTGAGTCAGGGCAGTCCAGCCACGAGCTTTTCAAGGAGATTCCAACATACACCCCATGGCAGCAATATACAGGGTTTATCCACATAAAACTCTAGAAGGTCCCTCTCCTCCCTAATGTGGATACTCTCCCATTTAAAAAGGCGTTTGCAGTTCTCTGATATTGATTAATGATGCGAACTACCGCAGGAGCCGGCTCCATCAAAAGCAAACGTGCACTATTTGCTGTTGCTCAGATTTAAGCCAAAGCAGATGTTGTTGGCACCCTGAGACGTGCCAGCTCCCTGGCCCGCTGCTCCCAGTGTCGCCCCGTTCCCCAGTCCTCACTTCAGCCCCTGAGACGTTCTCGGTGTAAGAGCCAGATGTTTTACAACCCCAGCCAAGTGTCGAGAGCACAACACCAGATAAAGGACACATTCAAGAGCAGACTGACCTGCAGCACGGGGAATTTGGGTGCCTGCTGAAGTCAGTGTAATTCAATGGCCAGATGATTTCCCATCATACCAGAATGGGAAGAGTAATGGAAAAAACAATCAGGTTTAGAGCATTTTCCAAACTCTCTTCTGGTGTAGAAGGAACTTCTGGAGAACTTGGATCAAGACAACCTGATCTTTGACACTTGGAAACAAAAGAGAGGGAGTCCACATAGGAGAAGAATTCACTCAAGACATCTCTGGAAATGGAACTTGGACCCCAGCACAAAATGAAAGCTCGTTTGAGAAGACAGAGCTGTACATTTGGTGCCGTTCCTCTAGACAGACAGCATAAAGTCCCATCCATCATCTGCAAAATGGAACCTGCTGATATTCAAGGCTTTAGAGAATGTGACC